>NC_135585.1:25928143-27178143 GCF_965152235.1 Eretmochelys imbricata
GTACTAATTGATCTCTGTTACAGACCCCAAATCACACAAGGGAACAGGATGACTGGCTCCTGATGCACCTATCAATAATGGGTAAGAAAAAAGCTGAGAGGTTTTGAGTGACACATGCTGGATGTCTCATGCTGCCAATATTAAAACATTCTTAGAATTTCTAAATATAGATGACAGTTTCCTGACTCAAAAACTGTTGTATCCAACATGGGGGAATTCTATATTAGACCTCATCTTGACAGATAAAGAGGAACTGATCACAGAACTAAAAATTAATGATAATTTAGACACAAGACCTCATGATTTGAACACATTTATAATGTGCAATCAGAATAAAGTCCAGATGAGTGACATATACACTTGGTGCTTTAAAAAGCCAATTTCACAATGCTGAAACCAACTGTGAGCCAAATCAGCTAGGAGGAAAAATTTAATTAGAAAAATGTGAATGATGTCTGGGAATTGTTTAAGAACACCTTACTAAGTACCCAAAAGCCACAATTTTACAATTGAGGAAGAAGGCTCTTACTGCTTAAAAAAATAAAAAAATAATATGTAACAAATGGAATAATGGCGAAATGGATAATAATAACTATAAATCAGACGATAGGAACTGTAGAAAATTGATAAGGGAAGCAAGTGCAAATCTCTGGCCAGCAGAGTTAAGGACAATAAGAAGGCATTTTTAAAGTACATTAGAAAAAAAAAGAATCCTAACAATAGTATTGGTCCATTACTAGAATTATCATTAATAATAAAGAAAAAGTAGACGTGTTCAATAAACATTTCTGTTCTGTATTTGGGGAAAAAACAGATGATGTAGCCATATCACATGATAACACTCTTTCCATTCCACCAGTATCTCAGGAGGATGTTAAACAGCAGATACTAAAGTTAGACATTTTTAAATCAGCAGGTCCAGATAACTTTCATTCAAGAGTTTTAAAAGACCTGGATGAGGATCTTGCTGACAGTTAATGTTGATTTTAAATAAGTCTTGGAATACCAGAGAAGTTCCAGAAGTTCCAGAAGACTGAAAATGTAAGGTTGTGCCAATATTTTAAAAAGGAAGTATTTCTTTACACAATGTCAGAGGATGTTGTGAACACCAAAACTGTAACAGGGTTCAAATCAGAACTAGATAAATTAATGGCTATTAGCCAGGATGGGCAGGGATCGTGTCCCCAGCCTCTGTTTACCAGAAGCCAGGAATGGGCGACAGGGGATGGATCACTTGATGATTACCTGTTCTGTTCATTCCCTCTGGGGCACCTGGCATTGGTCACTGTCGGAAGACAGCATACTGGGCTAGATGGACCTTTGGTCTGTCCCAGTATGGTCGTTCTTATGTGATAACATAGATAATTATAGGCCTGTCAATCTGACATTAATCCCAGACAAGATCATGGACCCGCTGATACAGGACTCGATTAATAAAGAATTAAAGAAGGGCAACATAATTAATGCCAGTCAATGGGTTTATGGAAAATAGATCCTGTCAAACTAACTTGATATAATTTTTTGATGAGATTACAAGTTTGGTTGATAAAGATAATAATGTTGATGTAATATTTGACTTGGTACCGCATGACATTTTGATTAAAAAACTAGAAAGATATAAAATTAACATGTCACACAATAAATGGATTTAAAGCTGGCTAGCTGATAAGCCTCAAAATGTTGCTGTAAATGGGAAATAATAATCCAACAGGTATGTTTCTAGTGGGGTCCTGCAGGACTGGTTCTTGGCCCAATGCAATTTACCATTTTTTTTTATGAAATGAAAGAAAACTTAAAATCATCATGGATAAAATTTGCAGATGACGCAAAAATTGGGGGTTGTGGTAAGTAATGAAAAGAGCAGGTCATCGATACAGAGCGATTTGGATCACTGGGTAAACTGGGCGAAAGCAAACAATATGTATTTTATTACAGCCAAATGTAAATACATACATCTAGGAACAAAGAGTGTAGGCCATACTTACCAGGATTGGGAACTCTATCCTGGGAAGCTCAGAGACTGAAAAAGGACTTGGGGGATCCTGGTGGATAATCAGCTAATCCAATGCTGTGGCCAAAAGGGCTAATGCAGTCCCTGAATGTAAAAACAGGGGAATCTCAAGTAGAAGGGAAGAGGTTATTTTATCTCTGTATTGGGCACTGGTATGTCTTCTGCTAGAATATTGTGTCCTGTTCCGGTGTCCACAATTCAAGGATGATGATAAACTGGGATTCAGAGAAGAGCCATGATTGATAAAAGGATTACACGCCTTACAGTGATTCAAAGAACTCAATCTTTTTAGTATAACAAAGAGAAGATTAAGGGATGACTTGATTACAGTTCATAAGTACCTACATAGGGAACAAATATTTAATAATGAGCTCTTCAATCTAGCACCAAAGGGTATAACATTAGCTAACGGCTGGACGAGGCGGTAGACAAATCAAGAGGGAGGCTTACAGATAGAGAGCTCACCTTCCTAACTACTTGCAACTCTAGGTACTTGTTTTGATGAGCTTCCTGGAACAACCACTGACCAGGAACTGAGTGGGGACAACAGAGCTCCCTTAGTGGTGCAGAAGATAATTGGTTTCCTGGTTCTAGAAAGCTCTCTTCTAAGAGGGAAACATGGAGAAGCCCAAGGTGCATGTTTTTGTTTGTTACGGTATTTCTCTTATTTTTGCTTTCCCCCCCCACACCCCTTTCAGTTACCCGCTGCCCCCAGCTCTGCCCCAGGCTCTTGGAGAGACATGGGAATACATTTATATTTTTTATTTACTTTTAAACATACACATGCAGAGGATCATAAGGGGAAGAGAGGGAAGCAGAGCTGGGCATGAGCACTCATGCTGAAGTCCTTTGCTCATGCAGTAATGCTGTGTGAGGTTTAAAGCCTTGCTGAAGTGTTTTTACACCTGTGCAAAAAAATGGTGCACCATCCTCCCTTAATGCTGACATTTTAATGTAGGATCACAGCCTTTTGGATTGTCCATTGAAGCTGGCAGGCTGATGGTGTGAGCAACTAGCTTCAGCAGTAATACTTAGATGAAAGCTGCTGCTAGGCTCAATAAAATGGTTGGCTAAACCATTATAGCATGTATGAAAGGAAACTAAAAAAAGAAAACTTAATAGTAGATCTGCCTGCAGATACCAGCTACTTTGGTGGGGACTGGCACATGCAGGCTGGCAGGACGGGCTAGGCTGCTCTGCTGCTTTGGTAAGAAAAGCAGTATTCTAGCAGAAGTTTGGCTACCTAAGGAAGGCCAAACAGAAAACAGGAGCTCTGCTAACACTGATGGGCTAACAGTATGGGCTAGACCACTTTGCTGCATCCCGCGATAAAGAAGACACAGAGAAAGCAATGGTAAAATGGAAGACTGAGGTAGGTTAAACTTGAGACAGCTACGGGAACAGTGGGCTTATGGACATCAGGAGGCTAGTAGTATGGGCTGCACCACTCTGCTGACTCTCTGAAGAAAAGCCAGTGGAAGAAGTGGAAAATGAAAGGCAAGGCCTTGCTGCACAAATGACCTATCTGAGGGAGCTGACAGAACAGGCTCAGTGCCCAGAACCCCATGCTGCCCAAATGTACGAGAACAGGGAGTAAATATGGGGAAGCTGAGCCACTGGACTAGGGGAACTCGGTTTGTTTGTTCATTTTTTAAACTGTGGTTTGTTTCTAGCCTGTAGGAGTCAGACCTGGCCTGGAGGTCAGCGAGATCCACTGAGGAGATGGGGGTTCAAGATAGCAACCACAATCAGAAATGGCTATGGCCCTTCCTGGAACAAGTGGAGCAAAAATACCTGGTTACCATGTCAGCCTGAAAGGGATGGGGGGACTGGGTCCTGCACCATGGATTTTTCCTGCCGCTCTAACTTCCAGCCTCTCACAGACTTTAAGGTCAGAAGGGACCACCATGATCATCTAGTCTGACCCCCTGCACATTGCAGGCCACTCACCCACTCCTGTAATAGATGACTCAACTTCGGTAGAGTTACTGAAGTCCTCAAATCATGGTTTAAAGACAAAGTCACAGAGAATCCACCATTTACAGACACATTCCTGGGAACTTTATTTCACCCCAGTCAGAACAGAAGACAACAGCCACGGGTCTCTGACTTGTCACTTCCAAAACGTCACGTTCTGCTGCTGAATGACCAGCCCGCAGAGCTGAAAGCTTGTCTGCTACATCACTGCTGTTGGAGTCGATGCTTCATCTTGGCCTGAAGCACCAAGCAGCTATGAACAACCAGCTTGAAGAGTCTGCAAAGCCAGCTCCTCCTGCTGAATTTCACTCCCTGCTGCCTGCCACCCTGCTGTAAAGTGGAGCCGGCGGCACACTAATGTGTGGCTGGGCACGTGCAGGAGTTCTTTGATCTTAGCTGGGCCTGCTGCCCTGCCATGTTTTCTCTTTAAATACCAGTTTCCTGTTCTCAAAAATCCTCTTCCTGCCAAGGGGGGCACAAGGCAGAGGGAGAAAAACCAAAATAGTGAGGAAAGCTCCTGCCTGCAGACAGAAAGTGGAGAGGCTTAGAAAACCACGTCAACTGCTTCTTCAAGCAGAGGCGAGACACTGGGAGTTGGAACAGAGTCAGTTGCTGGTGTCACACTGTTAGAGAGAGAGGAGCCTCTCTCTGTGCGAGGAAGGAGAGGAGGAATAACCCAGTGGTGACCCATCACAGAGCACCAGGCACCCATGAGGGACAATAGGGTCCAGCTGGTCTAAAGAGGCTGCCCTACCTCCCGGACTGCCCAAAGAGCAACAGTCACAAAAATCAGAGAAAGCCATGTCCAGTACACGCTCCAGCAGCTAGCTCAGGATCGGCTTTGTGGGGAAAGCTAATCCTAAACAACTTCAACATCAAGACTACTTGCCTTGAGGAATGTGGCACAGCCCACCCGCTGAGTCCAATGGTAAGGAGTGCCTCACAGTGCTCTCCAGTGGCTCCTTCCATCTCCCACTCACTGGGCTTGGTGAGGCTAGGAGTGCTGAAGCAGCAGCAGCAAGCTCTGTCCCTGAGTCAGGAAAGGTGCCAGGCATCATTCTGCTATGCCCATCCCAACAACTCCAAAAGGCATAACTGACCTCCTGTCTGCTGGAAGGAGGGTGCCATGTTGCTGGGGGAAGTACGAGGAAAGAGGAGTGATGCTGGAGACTCCAAGAACTTTTTAGTTGTTCCCAGGGACAGCACATATACAAATCTCGGGCAACTGGGTCTTATCCATCTCTCTATTATATAGAATGGCTGCTAGCAAGAGGGTTGCAACACATCCCCAAACTGGCTCCAACAAGTACATGAACCCACTGGGAATTAACATGTCCAGACCCACTTAGACTGTGTTTGGAGAGAGAGACCATTAAAGAAAGTAACACGTACTTCTAGATAGTTTGGGTTCAGAGCACACTTCTACTCTTCCAGTGAAGCCAGGGGAGCATGTGTCACTATTTTGTACCTGTAACTAGATTTAGGAGGCGGATATCATTAACTGGTATGCAGCACAAGCAAAGAAGAGAGAATTCATCACTTCCAGAGTGAAAAAAAATCCACTGCCCATCTCACCGCCAACTGGACCTTCAGGTGACTAATCAAAAATCCCCAACAACGTGCAGTGTTAAAGCAAAGACAAAAATTATTTTATGTTACACAAGAACTAGGAAAACAATATTTAAAAAACAAAAAAGCATGAGTTTGGTGCTGGTGTAAAGTACCAAATGGACAGCCCTGGAGGCTTAGACCTTCTGTGTTTCCAGGACTGGGTCAGCACAGGAGGCACTCCATGCTTTCACATCATGGTGAGACTGAGAGAGCAGTATGTTCTCTAAAAACATGCCCACTCATTTCCTGCCCTCTCTGGTGAGGCTGTCAATTGCTGTAGCATGGATACATGTCCAGCTGGAACCAGTCTTTAGTCACTAACTCATTTCACAAAGGACACTAAGCTGCCATTGGATGTTAACTTGTGCTTACTACCAACCTAAGCTGGATTTGAACCAGTGATCAGCAGGTGAAAGGCCTCATATCCCATTACCAGTCTCCAGAGCCATCCAACCCCCCACTGCAGTTGCTTCCTAAGAGGCACAGTCAGTTTTTTAAAGTGCACAAGCAAGGTATAAGACCTTCACAATTCACTTGACAGATATGCCCATTACACATTGTGTTTTCAGCACAAGTACCCTTTATACTGGAGATAAACACAACAGAACAGTAGACAGTGACAGACGGATGAATATTAATTCTCCATCACGTTCCATCCTTAATGAACTGAAGTACAAACACAATTATGGGCATCACCTACTTTAACTGCCATAATTTGCCCACTTGGTTTGTGGACCATTTTGTTGACAGAACCATAAGCTCCTCGTCCAATTTCTCCAAGGTCTTTCAAGTCCTCTGCAGTAAAATCCCAATGCTGTTCAGGGGAAATCTTCAATTTTCCTGATGATTCAATGCTGTGTGTTCTCAGTCTCTCTCTGTCAAAAATATTGGGAAGCAATTTTTCCATATTTTAAATAGTTTGTAACTTTCTCTTTTCAGCAGCACTTGATTAAACATTGAAAGAGAGGGTTGCACATAGGCTACAGCAACAATGTGATTCCAGGGAGGATTCTATTTGGGGATGCAGGGTTGAGGGAGAATGTTAAATCAACAAAGAAATACATTTGGTCACAGCTTTAATTAGCTATATGTCTTAACTGCAGCATAAGACTTAATATGTGTCTCAGATTAGATTCATTCTAATTACTCTCATTTACATGGCTATTTTCTATTGTGCATAAAAATACATCAGGCTTGTAGCAGGACTTGGTATAGCATGCAGAACCAAGATTCTTTAGAGCACTCCTAGTCTCATGTATACAAAGCTATGCGTGTCACCTCCCCTGCAGAAATGCACTTGCTGGTGACTACCTGTCTTACTTGTATTGCTCATGTTGAACAGAAATCAAACTAAATCTCCAGTTTGTATTAGCAGGTTTATGAAGAGCTTGTTGATCTTAATGGAAAACTGTAACTTATTTCAAATAGTGCATAATCACTTCATCTAATTGAAAAAAGGCAATGAAGAGCCATTTTTAATATAAAATATAATGCAAATTGACTATTACTCAAGAAACCAGAAGCTGCCAGACCAAATGTTTCTTGACAAAGTGCCCGAGCCCAGAGTCCTCGGGCACAGAGAGCTCCCATAGCCCCCAATATGAATTTGTCTGTTTAAGGAATGCAGGATGATGCCCATAGTTTGTGACAGAAGCTACAGAATTCCACAGTTGTTTTAAGGTGATTCCTATTACCTGTTGCAAATTTTGTTCTTAACATTGATTTAATAGAAAATGTATGTGTATTTTCTACACTTTATTCCTAGTAGATAATAGTGTTTACCTTAAAACAACTGCAAAAGTCTCCAGTGTTTCTCATGAGTTCATCTTCTGATTAGCACTTCCTTGGTCATAAGCTATCCCAGGAGACTGGGCTTCCTGCTTTAAAGTCACATTAATCAAAAGGTCGCTCACACCAGAACCCTCCAGTGTTATGGAGGCATTACATCAGATAGGCATTTGTGAAAGCCAAGTTTCTCAAGTTAACCAGCCAAAGGAATAAACATACTACAGTGTATTCCATGCTGATAAATACAATAGAACATCTATCAGCCAGCAGCTGTACATGACACATGCTTTGATATTACTATGGGCCCACTCCTGAACTCCTTGGGCATGTCTACATAGCTTTTGGGAGCAGGTGTTGCAGCCCAGGTTGACAGACTTATGTTAGCGGGCTTACGCTAGAGTGCAAAAAATAGCAAAATGAACGTTCCGACTTGGGTTAGCACTTGGGCTCTGAAGCCTAGGGACAGAGGTTGGCTTCAGAGCCTGAACTCCAGGCCAAGTCTGAATGTCAAAGCCAAGTCTACACAGCTATTTTAAGCATGCTGGCCCGAGCCCCTTAGTGCAAGTGTCTGTTGATCCAGGCTGAGAGCCATGCTCCCAGCAGTTGTGTAGGCCTACCCCTTCGGGCTTCATTGGAAGTTTGGTCTTTGTGGGCAGCAAGGTCAGGCCCAAAGTACCCATTTACTGGAACAACTAAGGCTTAAATGACCTCATCCGCTGTGTTCTAGCTTCTTTATGAAACGTTGGTATTGCACTTCTTGGTCCTTGAACATCTGCATTCCGTGGACCCAATGGAAGAAGAATCTCACTGAACAGCTTCTTTCAGGAACATTATTTTTCTCTCAGCAACTTTTTGTGATGCTGCTGCTCCCCTTCCCCTGTTATAGCTTTCCTATTCTGACTCCCCCACTTTGCTACTTCCCACCTAAACCCTCTGAAACCCCTGCAGTTAAACACAATTCAAGGGTGGTCATGCTGGTGATGGCACAAACATTAAGAATACAAAAATCCGCAGAGACCTCATCTATTCTTGGCCTTCCTTGATTTCTGTATGTTAAATTCCTCAAATTAAAACACTATAATAACTTGGATTCTGAATGGAATGTACTTAACAAAAAGCAAGGAATGAAAAAAGGAAACAGAAGACAAGAGCAGGTGAAAACAATTCAAAGAAACTAACAGAAGAACAGTACAGAAGAAACCTCACCTCAGACTTTGCCACCTGCCTCTGCTGAACATAAAGAAAATTTATCTTGGGAGCTGGGTAATGAGAGTTACAGCCTTCCTTGCTGCTAGCACATTTTGATTTGACAGTAATCTGAAAATAGTTCTGTGTTTGCTGGAAGAAGCTAGCAGGTGTGAACTGCTGTTTTGAAAGGTGCTAGGAGATGGCCCCTCCTGCTCATGTCTTCCCAGCCAGAGCAGCAGCAGGAAGGACTGGAAGGCAGACGTGCACAGTGGTGACACCAAATCCCTGCTGATGGACCACTGCTGCTGCAGAGTCTGGAAATTTTCTGATGGAATTTTTTCCACTGGAAAATGCCAATTCGTTGAAAGCAAAACATTTAGCAGAAACGTGTTAATTGTGCCAAAATTTTGCTTCCAGGGGAAGGTCAATAAGGTCAAAATGTTCCATTTCGACATTTTCACAACAGAACATTTCCATTTTTTGTTTGGAAATCACTTTTTATTTTTAAATTTATTTTACATTATTAAAAAATTTAGATGTGGGCATTGGAATGAAACATTTCGATTTTTTAAACAACAAATGCTTCGATTGACTTCAAATTCTTTTTTTTTCCCCAGAATTTTGTTTTGAGGCAAATTTCAAAATTTTTTGCGTTCATTCCTTTCCGGAATAGGAAAGGAATTCAAACTCACGGAATTTCCTACAAAACGGAAAACAAAGTTCCTGTTCTGCTTTAGCCCGAAGGCAAATTGTGCCACTGTTCCTGCAGTGGCAGGGGGAAGATACAAGCCTGGGGGTGAGGGTAAGAAGTCTTAGCAATGCCTCTCTCCCTACAGAGGGGATTGCAGGTGCGAAGATGGTGGCGTGAAATAGGGGTGCTCCATGGAACTACAAACATGAAAGCAATTTGCTCTAGTCCTAGTGAACTGCCACTAACAATCCCGATCAGATTTTTAGTCACCTGTTCAAATGCCCACGTGAAATGGTCATTTGGCCAAATGACATGTTTAACAGAGTGGCACACATTTTAATACAGACCTTGTTCATGTAGTGAAGCTCTTAGAAGTAAATATTGCCATGTTCCTGTAAGAAGCACAGTCTGGAGCTCAAACATTCCTGTCAGCATTAAAATGTTATGATTTTTATAGTGATTTCTTCAGTGGAAAGGTAATTTAGGACTTGTCTAATGCAGGGACCTCTACACCAGTGTAACTGCACACAAGTGCATACCCCTGAGTAGATGCATTGCATCGGTGTAATATGAGAGTACGCTGGTGTGAAACCAGGATAAATGCAAACCCCACTTAATTCCAGGTCAGTGCATCTACAATAGGGTTTGTACTATTATAGCTATAGCAGTGCAAAAAGCCCTAATGTAGACAAGCGCTTAGAGCCAGCATCTTTAAAGTCTGCCCTACAAAGCCAACACAGTGAATTGGGAATTAAAATATCAAAAGAGTAACTCTAGAGAGAAATGTGAAAGTAGTTAATGCCAGATTCCTGCTTCACTGCTGGAGGCTGGATTTCAATCACTTGTGTTTAGTGATATATAAGAATCTTTATAGACTTTTTAGGTCATAATATGTCAGCTTTCTCTTTCCCTATCCACTTCTGCTTTCTGACGATGCAATCAACGTGTAACAGGCCAGGAATGTGGGTACAAAGCCATTTCCAAGCTAGGCATATAACCCTCACAAGATCAAGCTGAATCCCAGGGATGCCCCAAGATGGATCCGTGGGGGAGGGAGATGTTAAGATTTATTAGTACTATCACTTTTAATACCCACACACGAGCAGTTAGATTAACATTCTCAGCCTCCAATAATTATGGAGGAGATTTTTAAAGGAATCCAGGGGTCTTTGAGTTCAGTTCCCATTGAATTCACTGGAATTTGGGCTTCTAACTCTCTTTAGTGCCTTTGAAAATCCCAGTCTAGAATGTTATTCCAAAACTATCAGAGGCTTGGGAGTCCCATGGGGCTTGAACAGATAAGACTTGGATTTTCTGTGCTATATGGAGCTAGCTCTATATGGAGCACTGCATTTGTAAGATGCCAATTTATAGACCTTACTCCAACTGGTTATTTTGCTTTGTCACAGCAGTTATATTCCAGGGATTAGGAACACCAAGCAAGGCAATCATTCTTCGCAACAGTTGCCCCTTGACAGAAGGAAAAAATGTTCATGGATCCAGCTTGGCATTAGCCACAAGGACTGCTGGAGCCAGGCACCACTGTTCAGGGCCAAGGACAGTGTCACAGAAAAGCAGGACATGAAGTTTGCTAACTGCAAGCTTACTGAGCTAGATCCACACAGGAAGCTTGGTGAGTCTAATAAACCTAAAAGATTCCAAAACTCTACTGCAAAATAACCATAAATACTAGGGCCATCAATTAATCGCAGTTAACTCATGCAATTAACTAAAAAAAAAAATTAATTGTGATAAACCACAGTTTTAATTGCACTGCTAAACAATAACAGAATACCAATTGAAATATATTGATTTCAATCACAACACAGAATACAAAGTGTACACTGCTCACTTTATATTATTTTTAATGATTACAAATATTTGCACTGTAATAATGATAAAAAGAAATAGTATTTTTCAATTCACCTCATACAAGTATTGTACTTACTGCAATCTTTTTATCATGCAAGTGCAATTTACAAATGTAGATTATTTTTTGTTACATAACTGCACTCAAAAACAAAACAATGTAAAACTTTACAGCCTACAAGTCCACTCAGTCCTACTTCTTGTTCAGTCAATAGCTAAGACAAACAAGTCTGTTGACATTTATGGGAGATAATGCTGCCTGCTTCTTATTTACAATGTCACCTGAAAGTGAGAACCGGCATTCACATGGTACTTTTGTAGCCGATGTTGCAAGGTATTTACGTGCCAGATAAAGTAAATATTCATATGCCTCTTCATGCTTTGGCCACCGCTCCAGAAAACATGCTTCCATGTCGATGATGCTCATTAAAAAAATAATACATTAATTAAATTTGTGACTCAACTCCTTGGGAGAGAACTGTATGTCTCCTGCTCTGTGTTTTACATGCATTCTGCCATATATTTCATGTTATGGCAGTCTCAGATGATGACCCAGCACATATTGTTCATTTAAAGAAAACTTTCACTGTAGATCTGACAAAATGCAAAGAAGATACCAATGTGAGATTTCTAAAGATAGTTACAGCACTCAACCGCAGGTTTAAGCATCTAAAGTGCCTTCCAAAATCTGAGAGGGATGAGGTCTGGAGCATGCTTTCAGAAGTCTTAAAAGAGCAACAGTTCAATGCCGAAACTACAGAACCCGAACCACCAAAAAAGAAAATCAACCTTCTGCTGGTGGCATCTGACTTAGATAATGAAAATGAACATGTGTCAACCTTCTGCTGGTGGCATCTGACTTAGATAATGAAAATGAACATGTGTCAGTCCACACTGCTTCGGATCATTATCAAGCAGAACCTGTCATCAGTATGAACGCATGGTCCCTGGAATGGTGGTTGAAGCATGAAGGGACATATGAATCTTTAGCGCATCTGGCACATAAATATCTTGCAACGCCGGCTACAACAGGGCCATAAGAACGCCTGTCCTCACTTTCAGTTTACATTGTAAACAAGAAGCAGGCAGCATTATCTGCTGCAAATATAAACAAACCTGTTTGTCTGAGCGACTGGCTGAACAAGAAGTAGGACTGAGTGGACTTGTAAGCTCTAAAGTTTCATATTGTTTTATTTTTGAATGCAGGGTTTTTTTTTTGGACATTATGCTACATTTGTAAGTTCAACATTCATAATAAAGAGACTGCATGACAGGACTTGTACTAGGTGAACTGAAATACTATTTCTTTTGCTTCTTTTTTATGATGCAAATATTTGTAATCAAAAATAAATATAAAGTGAGCGCTGTACACTTTGTATTCTGTGTGGTAATTGAAATCAATATATTTGAAAATGTGGAAAACATCCAAAAATATTTAAATAAATGGTATTCTATTATTGTTTAACTGCATGATTAATCACGACTAATTTTTTTTAAATCACGTTATTAATTGTGAATAATTTTTTAATCGCTTGACAGCCCTAATAAAAATATTTGCACGTTTTTGGACAGGCATAAATTCATTGTATTGCAGTAATTAAACTCTACCATTAGTATCTTAGCAGTAGGAATGCTGAAACTTTTAAAAACAAGCATTTCTTTGGCATGGGCGGGAAGTCCTATGAGGGGAAAGCAGAGAGGTGGAGGGGTAATTTCACGCAAACCTGAAGATTATGTGACAGCACATAATGGAGCAAGGCCAGGCCAGAAAGGTGGCATATGCAAGTATGTGAATATTCAGTGAGTGCCTTTGTGTTGCTGTGGGTATCAGAGCAAAAAAACTAAGAGGGAAGGGATGAAATGTTGTGGTGGGAGCATATAACTGGCAAGAAATGTTAGAGACAACAAGAAGGGGTTCTACTAATATGTCAGACAGAAACGAAAGACCAAGGATGGTGCTCAATGGAGAAGGTGAGCTGGTATTGGAAGATGATAGAAAGGCAGAGCTACTCAATGCCTACTTTGCTTCAGCCTTCTCAAAAAAAAATAATGTGATCGGACAACTAGCGAAGTTCCCATAGACAATAAAAGGGAAAGGATGCAAATCAGGATAAGTAAAGAACGCGTCAGAGATATTCTGACTAATCTCAATGAATTCAAGTCCGTGGGACCAGATGCTATTCCCTCCAAGGTTCTGATGTTATTAACTGAAGAAATCTTGGAGCCACTGGCAATAATATTTGTAAACTCATGGATGACAGGAGAGGTCCCGGAAGACTGGAGAAGAGCTAACGTGGGTGCCCATCTTTAAAAAGGGGGAAAAGAAGGACCCTGGGAACTACAGACCAGTCAGCCTGACCTCTACAACTGGGAAGCTACTAGAGCAATGTATAAAATATTCAATTTGTAAATACCTGGGGGATGAAGGGGTGATCCCTAGCAGCCAGCATAGATTTACTAAGAACTAGCTTGATTTCCTTCTTTGACAGGGTAACTGGTTTGGTGGATTTGGGGAATGTGGTAGACATAAGATACCTGGACTTCAGCAAGGCTTTTGACACAGTGCTACATGACATTCTGATAAGTAAGCTGGAGAAATGTGGGCTTCACAGAACTACCATTAAATGGATACATAATTGGTTAAACAACTGCAAACAAAGACTAACTATTAATGGAATGATGTCAAATTGGAGGGAGGTCTCAAAAGGGGTTCCACAGAGATCTGTTCTGGGTCCGGTGTTTTTTAACGTCTTTATTAATTACCTGGATGTAGAAATAGAGAGCATATTGATCAAATTTGTAGATGACACAAAGCTGGGGGTCAAGGGCAAAGCTGGGGGTTGCAAACACTTTGGAGGATAGAGCTAATATTCAAAGGGATCTTGATAAACTGGAGAACAGGGCTATAGACAAGAAAATGAAATTCAACAAAAACAAACGTAAGGTGCTACACTTAGGGAAGAAAAATCAATTGGACAAATACAGAATGAGGGATAACTGGCTTGGAAGCAGCACTGCTGAGAAGGATCTGGGTGTTGCAGTGGATCACAACCTCAACATGAGTCAACAATGTGATGCTGCTGCAAAAAAAGGAAATGCAGTTTTAGGTTGCATTAGCAGAGGCATAGCATGCAAGTCATAGGAGGTGACAGTACCTCTCTACTCAACACTGGTTAGGCCTCAGCTGGAGTACTGTGTCCAGTTTTGGTCACCAATGTATAGAAAGGATATAGAGAAACTGAGAAGGATGCAGAGGTGAGTGCCAAAGATGATCAAAGGGATGCAATGAAAGCCATATGAGCAAAGGCTGAAGGAACTGGGTATGTTTAGTTTGGAAAAGAGGAGATTAAGGGGGCACATGATAGTGGTTTTCAAATACTTCAAAAGCTGCCATAAAAAAGTAGAAAAGTTGTTCTCTCTTACCACAGAGGGTAGGACAAGAGGCAATGGGTTCAAACTACAGCATGGCAGATTTAGATTAAATCTCAGGAAAAACTTTCTAACTGTAAGAACAGTAGGACAATGGAACAGACTGCCTAGGGAGGTCATGGAAGCTCCTTCACGGGAGGTTTTCAAAAGGAGGCTGGAGAGCCATCTTGGCAGGGGGTGAGACTAGATCAGACGTTCTCAAACTGGGGGGGCACGGAATGTATTCTGCGGGCTGGGAGAAGCTTTCAAAAGAAAGAAGAAACTTGCTGCACACATTCCGAGCTGGGCGGCTGGGGAGCTGCGCCTGCTGGCTGGGTGCCCAGCACTGAAGGCAGTGCCGCCTCCAGCAGCAGCAGCACAAAAGTGAGCGTGGAGTGGTATCGCCACCCTATCGTCAGAGCCGGGCACCCAGCCAGCAGCCGCTGATCTCCAGCCGCCCAGCTCCGAAGGCAGCGCTGCTGCTAACAGCAGCTGAGAAGTAAGGGTGGCAATACCATACCACGCTGTCCTTACTTATGCGCTGCTGCTGGTGGCAGCGCTGCCTTCAGAGCTGGGTGGCCGGAGAGCGGTGGCTGCTGGCTGGGTGCCTAGGGGGAGGCGTAAACTACTAGAAACACAAAGAAGGGGGGTGCGATCAAATAACTTTGCGAACCACTGGACTAGATGACTCTTGTGGATCCTTCTAACCCTATGGTTCTGTGATTCTATAAGACTGTGCGTCATGATTTTAAAAAGCTTGACAGACCAATTATGCTTCACAAATTGGTCTAATGCAGGATTTCTGAAGGAAGTCACTAACTGCACAGAGGTTAGTAGACATACACTCATTCTACTTCTCCGCAAGCCTGGTAAAAAGATGCTGTTCACAATGGCATTTCAGAAGCTGATTTGTGGACAATGTGCTGATAAGCCAAATTAGTGACCAAAAGAAAACTCAAGGCACTGTGCACTGTTCACAATTCTTAAGTAAAAGCAGGTTTATGATTCTGGCTGATCAATTTGCACTGAGTCCATTAGCTAGTGTGGCATTTCTGTAGGTTTTCTGTTTAAATGTAGCTTTCTTTACTGATCAATCTGTACACCTTGGAGGCTAACTAACATTAATAAAACAGTAGCCATGTTTTATATTTCATGGCAGGGGAAATCCTCCAATAGCAAAGCTGCAGAGTTATTTCAAGTAGCCTGAAAATGTCAGCTCCCTAGTGAGGTTTTAACAGAGTCCTGAGAACAAAATCTTCCTTGAACTGAGCAAGCCAACAAGTTAATAGGGATTTCTGCCCCAGGCAGAGGACACAGAATGTAGTGGTTTTGCTTCTACTTGTTCATTTGTAAGTCTTTCTGCTGTTTATTCTCACATTCTATTTGATGCCATGTGTCTAGAACCAATCACTGATGAAGAGATTCAGCAAAGGCTTTAAAAGAAGGAATTAATTCCATTCAGCATCCCTCAGCCAGTAAAGCTCAAAGAAAAAAAACAAAGGCCAGGTCCCTCACTTTCATCACGAAGAAATGGCAGAAGCTCAACTGAGGCCTGTTCTGGCTTTCTATGCTCCACCAAAATTACTCAAAGCACAGATCTCAGCAATGCATGGAAAACTGTACAGAATATATCACAGCCCTTGCAGTCCAATCCAACACCCATTCAAATCCACAAAAAGACTCCCACTGACTTAAATGGGGCTTGGACTGGGCCTTCAGAAGCGCCAACATTTTGTTTTGAGTTTATTTGATTAACTAGATAGATTCTTCTCTCAGTTTACACCGGTGTAACTCAGATTCCGAATAACCATGTCCAAGACAATTGAGTCCTCCTGATTCACACTAGTGTAACTCACACTAGAATCTGGCCTTATGTATGGATCCCCAGAACACCAAACTCATTTTTGTTTGGAGTGAAACATGCAGCCAGACAGTAACACACATGCCCAATCTACCAAGTATGCACCGTCTACACTTGTGTTGGATTAAAGCATTTTAGAGTAATATGAAAATGTTAGATCTAGCTAATTTAATAACCCTTCCTCCTGAGCCACTGCCAGCTATCATTGAGAGAACAGAAAACAGAGACATAACACATCATTAAGAATCAACATGAGAATAAGGAGAATAAATATATATATATTTAAAAAATGATACTGAAATGTGGTAATATCATTACATAGAAATAACTCATGGAATGGCACGGTACTGCTGAGACAAATTTCATTACTTTATAGATGCCATTTTTGCTGACATGGAAAATATTTGACAATGGCTAACAGACAGTTAAGCTTACTGTAGCCTGCTGGAAAGTTTCTGGATGAGGTCCGCTTCTCTCCTTTTGAAAGTGAACGGGACAATGTGATTACTACCCAGTGTTGCTTGTGTATCACTTCAGCCAGGAAAAGAGTTGTGAAAATGACAGGAAAACATGGTGCTGTTATCACATGACACAATAACGTAAAACATATACTCATCTAGACATACTGCCTTTGGCATGGCTAGCATAAGAAATTAGTGCATGTTATATTTTTCTTCCCCATTAAGCCTAACTAATGCACCTCTCTTCAAATGGAGCAAAGCAGTTCTTGCATTTGAAGATCGTTGAGCTGTACTGTTACTGTTAATGCATTATATTGTATGCCTTTTGTTTTTTTAAAACAATGGAAATATTATTTTCAGTTGTAATGTTAAAAACACCAATCATTGGAATCAATTTTCTAACAACATAACTAAGTATTAATAACATTCAGACTGCATAGATTCACAACATTGATTACCATCACATAGCTTCCTCTTGGGCTCTGATAAAGGAGAATTTCTTACCACAAAAACTAGTGTGTCTTGGATCCACCAATCTAGGAGTGGTGGCCATTCCCATTTAGACCTGTCAGTCAAGGTGAATCAGCCCATCCACTACTAAATACTTTTTTATGCCTGGGGCACACTATATCTTTCCCTTTTATTTCCAGATAGATCTCTGCAGCTAACAGAAGAGCTGAAGGCTAACTACTACTGTACACTGTGTATTCAGGCTCTCAATTAGAGCCTCTCACACGCATTCCAGGTAAGAAATTTCCCTTTCCCGTGACTAGGATCCACTCTTTCAGCACTGATGGGTTCTGAGTTGTACACCTTACTAAGGGCAATGGGGAGGACAGACAGGAAATGATCACTCAAATATCTGTACATACAAATAAAGAAATGACCAACAATGTTCAGAAACAAATGCATGCCTTTGCTCACCTCATCATCTGCAAATGCCCTAAAACTAAGTTTATCTGTTACAATTGCTCTTAAAGCCATTTTGCTAAAGTAGCCCTTGTGACTTTTCTTACATTCTTAACAAAAAAAGTTCTATCGGTGACTCAAGCTAAGTGCTAGGGAATGTAAAAGCTCTAGGTTGCATTGGTTTCTCTGTTTGAGCAGGGTGTGGAAGAAGTTTAGGTAATGACACCTCTTGGCTAATTCTGAAATTCAGTGCAACTTTGGAGAAAAACCTGATCCTGAAAGTAACACACTGGTATCTGCTGCAGAAAAAGCTAGATCTGAGGCAAGGGAATCATCGAGCTAGGAGAGAAAAGAGGGATTGCCTATCCAGAAGGCTGCATTTATCACAACTACTTCAGTGACCACAAGAGAGGCCACAGCAAGACTAACTGGAAGATCCTAGTACAACACCAAACATGACATGTATTTTGAAGGCAACCCACAAATATGTCATGGGATTGAGGAGGTGACTGACTATCAAATGTATCAATGCTCTATAGTCTCCTAAATCTAGTGCTATTGTGACAGACTTTAAATGTTGGGTCCATTTAAAATGGTTGTGTCTGCCCTGACTATTTCAGATCTACAAAGTACTTTGGCTAAACAGCTACGGAAGCTCTCCTGGAGCAAGGCCAACAGCTGCCAGAGAATCATTTCCCCTTCTTTAATCTACAGGGAAATGAAAGTTATTATGAAAAAAAGAGAGAAAGCATCATTCCTGAGAGAGATACCTGTTTGGAATATCAGAGAGAATGCATATATCCACTGGATTACACAGAAGCCCACATCCTCCTGGAAAATGGTTATCACCCCTAACCAAGCTGTCCTAACCTGGGAATCAGAAGCGATTTTGGTGGACTTTACTCATCTCTAATTGATTGTGTCTACTTGCCAGCCAAGGTATCACTGAGACCAAGCATGAAGGAGAAATGGTCTGTCCAGCTCTACTCCAAATATTCTAGGTTTTCCACAAAGGGGGAACCAGGCCTAGCTCAAGGAAAGACTTCCCAGGACTGCCATTAGTTGATGAGATCCACTGGAATTCTGACTGGGACATCTGACTCTCCTTTGCTTTAAGGCCTCCCAACATGCAAAGTCTTGATGATGGTCTTGACTTGAGATCCACCCATCTGAGATTCACAGCAGAGGGCTGTAGTCACCTAATCACAATATATAAGGAACCTAATTAATTTTAGTCCCGTTCTGAAGTCTACTTCTCCAACGAATGGAGTGGCTAGAATAATTTAATCATGCAGGCCAAAAAACAAACAACTCATCCAATTACACAAAAGCTTGATGCAGAGCATGCAGTGTTACTGTGGCAGAATAGCTCCTCTGCATGGGATCTTCCTGATTGATTCTGAAACCACTGCAGATTTTTCTGATGCATTTCATCCATTCAGCCCAGATTATTTCAACTTCCCACACTATAAGGTGAAAAGATAACATCAGCAAAGAGGAGAAAAAGCTGACAATGGTGGCCTGAAAGGATGAGCCACGGTTCTTTGAATTTGCATCTTTTCCTCTTCTTGTTGTCCATTTCATGGTGCTTGGCAAAAAACAAAGGCGTGAATTCAGAGGAAACGACTGTCAGTTTTGAACCAGTAGACCAGAGGGCTCAAAACAGCTCTGAGTAACCAAACAAAAATACAAACTGCTGCTCATATGACAATGAGATGACTTTAATACTTAAAGAATAAAGTACTTGGTTTCTGTTTTTATTAAATTCAGCAGGTGTGAATATCAGACTGTCGATGACAAACTTTAATTGTTAGAAAAGTTAACAGAGCAAAAAATTTACTGGGGTTTTGGGAGGCAGGGTCAGACCAAAGGTCCATCTATCCCAGTAGCCTGTCTTCCAACAGTGGCCAATGCCAGGTGCTTCATGGGGAATGAACAGAACAGGTAATTATTATCCCCTGTAATCCAACCCCTGTCACCCATTCCCAGTTTCTGGCAAACAGAGGCTATGGACACTATCCCTGACCATCCTGGCTAATAGCCATTGATGGACCTATCCTCCATGAATTTGTCTAGTTCTTTTTTGAACCCTGTTATAGACTTGGCCTTCACAACATCCTCTGGCAAAGAGTTCCACAGGTTGACTGTGCATTATGTGAAGAAATACTTCCTTTTGTTTGTTTTAAACCTGCTGCCTATTATTTTCATTTGGTGACCCGTAGTTCTTGTGTTATGTGAAGGAGTAAATAACACTTCCTTATTTAATTTCTCCACACCAGTCATGAGTTTATACACCTCTATCATATCCCCCCTTAATTGTCTCTTTTCCAAGCTGAAAAGTCCCAGTCTTATTAATCTCTCCTCATATGGAAGCCGTTCCATATCCCTAATAATTTTTGTTGCCTTTTTCTGAACCTTTTCCAATTCCAATATATCTTTTTCAAGATGGGGCGACCACATCTGCATGCAGAATTCAAGATGTGGGCGTACCATGGATTTATATAGAGGCAATATGATACCTTCTGTCTTATTATTTATCCCTTTCTTAATGATTCCCAACATTCTGTTAGCTTTTTTTGACTGCCGCTGCACACTGAGTGGATGTTTTCTGAGAACTATCCACAATGACTCAAAGATCTCTTTTTTGAGTGGTAACAGCTAATTTAGATCCCATCTTTTTACATGTGTAGTTGGGATTATGTTTTCCAATGTGCATTACTTTGCCTTTATCAACACTGAATTTTATCTGCCATTTTGTTGCCCAGTCACCCAGTTTTGTGAGATCCCTTTGTAACTCTTCACAGTCTGTTTTGGATTTAACTATCTCGAGTAGTTTTGTATCATCTGCAAATTTTGCCACCTCACAGTTTACTCCTTTTTCCAGATCATGATTCACTAGCCTTCATATCTGGAGTCCTGGGTATAAGACCATCTTATGCCACAAATATAATGACTTTGGGGACTTCTATGTAATCCTTCTCAGACATTTCTCCATGTCACAAAAACAGCAACAAATGAATCAAGTGAGGCCCAGCAATAATAGCCAGAGAGTACACCTGGTCAAAAACAAGGTGCACTGCTAGTACTGTATAAGCACCTAATACTAACCAGTGCTAGTACTGTGCTACTGTTGAAACATCAATATTCATCCAATATTTTTTAATAGAAAAGAAAGAACATAGACCCATCCACTCTTTTACACTGAAATATTGTTATACACTAGGACAGAGTAGGAGCCACTGGATACAGAGTAGGCACATAGTCCTTGAACATAAAAAGACCAACACTTCTGAAAGTGCATGCTCCAGACTCTTACTGGCTGTTCCTAACAGTATTGGCAATGAAGGCTCAAAGAGAAAAATGCCTCATATTTTCTCTGCTTGGTGTGAAGCATCACTTTTAGAATGACTTGTAGCAGCTTCCCAACTTCAAAAAAGTAGAATACAGTTAAAATATACTGTAATTAAATAAAGTGGATTAAAATTTTATTTAAATAACAAACAATGGAGACAGAGCGATGTTCAGACATTATATATTTTCTCTCTAATCTTTCAGTTATAGTGATCTTCGGTGTCACTGCAGCACCAATAGACCAAATATACAGAAAGGACTGAGAGTTTGTAGTCGAGGGTGTCCCAAGAGATCTGCTTTCTGTGGTTTTGAGGGGAATTGGCACAGAAAATGGCAGCAGGAAATAGGAGAGGCATTACCGTTGAATGCATCTGTCCTTATCTACAGTAGATGTGGACTTCAGTCTTACAGCTAGTTTGTAAAAATACCTTACAACAGAGATAATTTCTTCTTGTCCCTTCACAGCCCCAAGCACACTGAGTGCTCAGAAAGTAACCAATAATCAGTAACAAGGCGGGAAGCTTCCCACAATCATAGGCGCTCGCACAGAGGTTTTTTACTACAAAGAACACATTGTGTGTCTACTGGCGGTCAGGGAAGGGCTAATCTTGGAATGGCAGAAGGTAACAGTAGTGTCACTGTGGTATTCTGGATGCACATCAGGCAAATGTGATTTCTGTTTTGACTAGAAATACACACTTGGTAGCAGAAGGGAAAGCAGCAGGTGTTATTTACATGGAAGCTCTCTCTTAGAGCAAAATGTGTTCGCATGATAAAAGATTCACATAGCAGAAGAGGGGCCAAGGGGTGGGAGGTTGAGCTTCTCTGCTAGGCCTGCTGTTACAGCACTGTTTAATGGATTTCTTTTTTTAAGAAAGTAATGTATCTGACCAGTTTCACTATTTGCGCTAACTACAACCCATGAATTACTGTATGTATGATTAATATAATTTTTTCACTGTTCTCCCCCAGTTTTTTTTATGGAGATATGCAAAAGCTAAGGAAGTCAATGGGAGCAGAGATCGGCTAATGCTAAGTGCTTTTACAAAGCCTGCCCTGTGTGCTTTTGCTAGCACATCGCCTTCACTGTTGTCCCATCCCATATGGTCATTTCCTCCATTCATGCAAGTCTTTCACACAGCAAGAGATGAACACAATTTTTAAAAAAAAATCAGTAAACAGTGCTTGTATTATCACAAAAACAGGTAGGAGAGACATGGACTGATGAAGAACCTAAAATTACTTGTAACTCATTTTTTAGTAGGTGTCAAGTTGGGGGTGTCCTTTTAAGAATCATGATAGAATGCTAAAAGCAAAAGTGTATTTTCCTTTTAACTGTATCTATGGCGGGTTAGGAAAGAGCTTTAATTCTGAAAACCCGACAACCTAATAAAGTTAGAGGGTTGTGACTACTGATCTAACCAGACTGTGTGCACAGAGACAAACAGAGGTACAGCAAGCAGATACATATTTTTAAAACTGCTTTAATAACACAAAAGTTTCAGTCCTTCTAAAGTCTTAAATTACCTTCAAATAAAAATGCAAAGAGGTATCTCACATATGATGCACCAAGCATTCTATCTTTCAAAGTCCTTATGTGCGAGGCCAAGGTTTCCCTAACCATCCTGTCATCCAAGAGGGCTTATAGAAGGAACAGGCATTTCTCAGATAATCTCTGTCATTATATTACACATACTGTGACAAGAGAATATCTCTCATTCAATCCCATTTTCAGGCACAAGTCATATTGAAAGCCATATTATTAGATAAGAGGAAAAAGTAAGCCACCCAGAGAGAAAGCAGGCACTAAAAGGGGTATTTTTTTGGAAATTTGCCTCTAGAGAGACTTCTAAAAGAAGCATCACATGCCCAACTGTGGGCCATTTCAAGTAGTTCTGATGAAGGGGAGGATGCACAGAAACAATTTCACCTCTCTCTGCCCTCTTTCTTCTCACCATGTACTCCAACCATATTTATGCTGTTGGCCTACACACTCACACTGAATTCCCTTTGGAAATCTTCTGTCTAGCTAATCTATTCCAGGATTTCCCCATCAACGTAGTATTTAAATGCTCAATTTCTGTACACACACTGCATATATAGAGCATTATTTTACACAAAGGAAGCAGTAATATTTAAACAACCTGCATGCCTCATGAGAACTCTCTTAGACATACCCAAGGCCGTCATTAATCTATTGGAATGGGAAAATATATTATGCCAATATTTTAAAATGGTAAAAGGGGTGACCTGGTTAATTACAGGCCTGTCAGTCTGACAGCAATCCCAGGCAATATAAAGAACACAACCAGCTTCTACTTTTCCAGTCTCCCACATACTTAATTGCCCTAACTTGTAATTCACTGCAGCTGAATCACACAGAGGTAATGAGATTCAACAGATAGACTTTGCTCCACATCTGATGGACCTCCTTGATTCTTACAGCAAGTAAGGAAATTATCATTCTCCATGACTCACTGACTGCTCAGTTCTTGATGCCCTTTCACCTTGCAGAAAAGCCAGAGGTCTCAATTCCTAGGACAGAACTGGCAATCAGTCTGACATTCCACAGCCCAAGGGCAGGCATTACTCTTTATGGTAATAATTGCTAATTCAAAGGTCCACCCTTGAATTATCCAATGTGATGCAGGGTGGGCTCCTAACTACTGCAGAGGTGGCCAACTTTTCCAAACCAAAGTAATTAAAGTCAGGCTTCTATAGGCCAGTAGTTAGGGCATGAGCCTAGAATTCTGGAGATTTAGTTTCAAATCCTTTCTTTGCCACAGACTTCCTCTATGTCCTTAGAGGTCACTTAGTCCCTTCTGTAAAATGAGATAAATAGCATTTCCCTATATGACAGGAGTTTGTGAGGATAAATACATGAAAAAGAGTATGAAGTACTCAGACACTAAGGTGATGGGAGCCAGATAGGTACCAGATATCATATCATGTTAGATTTAGGCACATATTCTATATGTTGAATATAAATGTCCACGTTTTCAGGAGTGCCGATCATCCACAAATCCCAGTGGAGTGAACGGAAGTTGCAGCTGAACATCTCACAAGTGATAGAACCTACTGGTATCAGAGAAGAAAGACCAGAAGTCCTGGCAGCATAGTGCTTTGTGATACTTATATGCCAAAACCAGTGCAAAAGAAGAAAACAGTGCTCTCATATCACTATTGCTGCTGAAGCCATAGGGATTTCTGCAGCAATTCACTAAGGCGTGGCAGATACCAAAGAGCTGCTCAGCAGAGGGTGCAGAGACTTACAGTAAAAACAAATTGGAGAATAGGAAAATAAGTTAATCAGGGTGCAGAATAACTTAATAAATACAAAGCTATCAAACAACCTCTCTCCCCCGCCATCCCTACCTACCTACAAATAACATTAGTGCAGCATCTCTGCACTATAAGACTGCCATGTTAGAGAGAATCCTAAAACTCAGTAGGAGAAACGAAAACAGCAGCTAGAAACAGCTTCAGGTAGCACCTGCAATCCAGACTCCAAAGATGATCTCAACAATATCTTCTTCAAAGAGAAGGTCCCCTTCACCAGGCCAAAGACACTAAACAAAGATGCTCTGCAAACCACACCAGCTCTTCACAATATTCAGCCACAGAGATCTTTGGACAATTGAACTGTCTGTCACATTCTGAAGAGATGCAAATACCCCGACACAATCCAACAACTTATCAGGAAAGATCTTAGTGACGAAGAATGGAAAAGAAAGATCCTACTGACCTAAAAACTACTGTGAGTTCTGCTCATGCTATCTGGGAACAGAAAGGTATCGTATGACCTGTACAGACAAGCAACAGACCCAGAATTATTCACAGGCAATTTTTGGCAAACAATTTTGAACAAAGAAATTTAAGAAAATTTCACTTTTGTTCTTGGACAATTTCAAATAGAAAGAGATGAATGAAATTTGTCTAATAATTTACACATGAAGATTTATTCACCCAGATATAAGTATCTCACCTAAAAAGCAGCTGACAACCAGTTAATAAAAAGCCACGAAGAATACACAAGAAGCTATCTAAGAGCTTTGGGGCACTAGATTCACTCGATTCTGGCCCTAGCCACAATAGCCCTTTCCACCTTAGTAATAACATCCTTGGTACCTCCTTAAACTGAACAAAAGTGAAGGAAGATGCAGAGTCCCACTTGCAAGGGGATCTGAATTAGCTCATGAAGGATTCTGGCCTTAAATTCTGACTCTAATCTTGCATCGGTAGAGGAGGCTCACTGTACAACACGAGCCTATTGTTCCATTGGGCAGCCTCTTGGTGAGTCCTCTCAGCTCCCTCTGCACTGCCAGAAGCCTACATAAGGATGAACCAGTGCAAGGAAAAAATCAGAGACCAGATGCTCAGATTCTATGATGATGAGCAGCAGGTAAAACAGATTGACAGTCCAACAGGTACTTCAGAAGGCAGGCTCATGACTTTTACAAGAAGTCACTTAATCCTGACAGCTTTCCAAACTAGCTTGTAATGGTACATACTCAGACATCCTAGTGACAGAGGTGCCACAGAAACGGACGGATTACACAGATAGCACACAAAGTGCTCATTGAGTCTATGCTCAAGAAAGAACACACTGAAGAATAGGTAACAAAGGCACAGTCCTTACATCTACTCACTTACTAGTACACAAGGATAAACTGTGCAGTGTGAACCTGGTACGAGAACACCAGTACACTGCAGGAATAATAACCCTTCCCAGAAAGCTTGTACCAAAACCTAAATCACTGCATTCAAAAGTATGCTACTAAATTTGTTCAATGAACTATTCAGTGCTAACTATTCTAATGAGAGCCAGGTGTACTGCAGACAGATGCTGTGTAATCATTCCATAAACCACCGCACCAGTCAAAGAATCCTTCCTGTATTAGTTCTATTTGTGTCTGTCTTCAGCAGGGAATGCTAGTCATACATTACTGCAGATCTTGTGTAATGTGTACCAGTAACCAACAAGAACTTGGATGAACTGACTACATTAATTTTACTTGTGACCTAAATCCCACTTAGATGTCCGAAGGTGAAAGGGGCCGCACTTTACCTTAAGGGTCCATTTATAAATAGTTTAGGAAGAGTGAATACTGGATTGTTATTATAGATTGTTACAGAGTGCAACAGATCAATAAATTGCTTATAATCATGGCTAATAACCATTTCTAACACCTTCCACCAATGTTTATAACCATCTGTAACACATACTACAAATGTCTGTAACATGTATATGTCTAGTAATCATTGATTAACCTTTTATAAACTATAAATGCAACCATAATAAAAAGTGTGACTATGAAAGGATTGTGTATTACCTCACGCACCTCATCCCTAAGTAAAGCACCTCATCCCTAATACTCACTTTTACTTTTTTGTCAGGCCCCCATCAAGGGCAGCCTCCCTATTCAAGACAGCACTTCAGGATGTGCTTAAATCCTATTGACTTCAGTGGAACATAAGCACATGCTTAAAATTAAGTACATGCTTAAGTGGCATAGACTTATGCAAGTGTTTAAGTGAACATAAGAATGATCCTACTGGGTCACACCAAAGGTCCATCTAGCTCAGTATCCTGTCGTCCGACAGTGGCCAGTGCCAGGTGCCCAAGAAGGAATGAACAGAACAGGTAATCATCAAGTTATCCATCCCCGGTCGCTCATTCCCAGCTTCTAGCAAACAGAGGCTAGGGACACCATTCTTGCCCATCCTAGCTAATAGCCATTGATGGACCTATTCTCCATGAATTTATCTAGTTAGTTTTTGAACTCTGTTACAGTCTTGGCCTTCACAGCATCCTCTGGCGAGGAGTTCCACAGGTTGACTGTGCTTTGTGTGAATAAATACTTCCTTTTATTTGTTGTAAACCTGCTGCCTATTAATTTCATTTGGTGACCTCTAGTTCTTGTGTTATGAGAAGTAGTAAACAACAGTTCCTTATCTACTTTCTCTACACCAGTCATGATTTTATAGACCTCAATCATATCTCTCCTTAGCCGTCTCTTTTCCAAGCTGAAAAGTCCCAGTCTTATTAATCTCTCCTCATATGGAAGCTGTTCCATATCCCTAATCATTTTTGTTGCCCTTTTCTGAACCTCATTCTGTTCGCTTTTTTGACTGCCGCTGCACATTGAGTGGATGTTTTCAGAGAACTATCCACAATGACTCCACGATCTCTTTCTTGAGTGGTAACAGCTAATTTAGACCCCATCATTTTATATGTATAGTGCATTCCTGAATCAGGGCCTTGGCTATCTACATAGCATTTAGATGAATTATACTGTCTTTCTTAAACAAGAATTTTTGTTTCCAAGAGGCACAATAATTAAATGATAAGAAACTGCACAGACCTTGCACCCTGAATAATGTAAATACTATGAATTTTGTTTTTCATCAACATAAATCACTTGAACAGATACAGTATTTTGAAAGTTCATCAAAACAATTACATATTATGGTATTTCTCTGCCTTTGTGTTATATTATCATGATAACAGTGCTAAGTACTGTACAGCTATGCAGGAAAAAAGCATCATACTATGCCAGAATATCCATACTAAACTCATTAAATAGACACAGTAATCGTGGCCACAGTTGGGGCTAAACAAACTGTCCATTCTTTTTAGGCTTCATTAAGTGGTAAGGCTTATGATTAAGCCTACAATTTAGTCATGGGTATTTTTAGTAAAAGTCATGGACAGGTCATGGGCAATAAACAAAAATTCACAGCCTGTGACCTGTCCATGACTTATACTATAAATACCTCTGACTAAATCTGGGGGTGGGGGGGGGCACTGCTGGGGGGAGAACACAGGGGGAGGGGAGGCTGCTGAGGATCAGGGCCAGGGCCAGCGGCACCAACTGCCGGTCGCCGACAGCAGCTGTTCTGGCTGCCCCAGGACCGCTGCTGGGGGCTGCAGACAGTGGCTGCACCGGCTGCCCCTGGGGCCAGCCGCACCGACTGCTGCTCAGGCAGTCCCCAGGACCAGCTGCCTGGGCCTGCCTGAGCAGCAGCCAGCACAACTAGCCCCAATGTCGCTCCAGCAGCGGCCTGTATGGCTGGCCTCGGGGCCATCTAAGCAGGTGGCCCTGGTATCAGCTACACTGGCTGCTGCAGAAGTCACAGAGGTTGTGGAAAGTCACAGAATCTGTGACTTCCACGACCTGCGTGACAGACACGGAGCCCTACTCATGATCCAGTAGCCATGTACAGTAGTAAGAACTAGAATCCATCTTCACTCTAAAATCCTCCACTCTAATCCCTTCCATTAGAACAGCAGTCACAAACCGGTCCATCGCGATCGACTCATTGATCCTAGACACTCTCCCAGTCAATTGTGATCTCCGGTTGCTAAAATTCCGGCGGTGTAGCGGGGCTGCCATGAAGGCAGGCTCCCTGCCTGTTCCAGCCCCACGCCGCTCCCAGAAACAGCCAGCACGCCCCTGTGGCCAGGGGGGCAAGGGTCTCCGCGTGCTGCTCCTGCCTGCAAGCACCGACCCCGCAGCTCCAATTGGCCGGGAATGGGGAACTGTGGCCATTGGTAACTGCGGGGAGGGTGCCTGCAGAGAGGGGCAGTGCATGGAGCCACATGTCCCCAGCCCCACCTAGGGGCTGCAGGGATGCATTGGCCCCTTCCGGGAGCAGCATGGGGCTGGGGCAGGCAGGGAGCCTACCTTAGCCCCACTGCGTCACTGACCAGGAGCCAGCCAAGGTAAGTGCTGCCTGGCAAGAGTCTGCACCCCAACCCCCTGCCCCAGCCCTGAGCCCCCTCCTGGAGCCAGCACCCTGAACCCCCTCCTGCACCCTGAATCCCCTCCTCAACCCCAAACCCCTGCTCCAGCCCTGAGCCACCTCCCAGAGCCAGCACCCCATTCCCTTTCCTGCACCCTGAACCCCCTCCTGCACCCCAAGCACCTTCCCCAGCCCAGAGCCCCCTCCCAGAGCCAGCACCCCAAACCCCATCCTTCACCCCAACACTCTGCCCCAGCCCAGAGCCCCCTCCTGCACCAAAACTCCCTCACAGAGCTTGCTCCCCTCACCCCCTTCTGCACCCAAACATTCTGCCCCAGCCCAGAGCTCCCTCTGTACACAAACTCCCTCCCAGAGCCTGCACACCGCAACTCCTCCTGCACCCCAACACTCTGCCCAGCCCGGAGCCCCCTCCTGCACCCAAACTCCCTCACAGAGCTTGCATCCATCACCCCCTTCTGCACCCCAACACTCTGCCCAGCCCGGAGCCCCCTCCTGCACCCAAACTCCCTCACAGAGCTTGCATCCATCACCCCCTTCTGCACCCCAACACTCTGCCCCAGCCCAAAGCTCCCTCCTGCACCCAAACTCCTTCCCAGGGCTTGCACCCCTCACCCCCTCCTGCACCCCAACCCCCTGCCCCAGGCTCAGCCCGGAGCCCCCTCCCACACTCCGAACCCTCATCCCCAGCCCAGAGCCCACACCCCCTCCCGAACCCCAACCCCCTGCCCCAGCCCAGTGAAAATGAGTAAGGGTGGGGGAGAGCGAGCAATAGAGGGAGGAGGCAGAGCTTTGGGGAAGGGGCAGGGCAGATCCTGGGTTGAACTTAAATTCAAAAAGTGATCTTCTGCGTAAAAAGGTTAGAGACTACTGTATTAGATGCTTCACATTGACATCCTCCAGTCTGGACCTTCCCATAAAGCAGCCACACCAATGTCATCCAGAACAAGGGCAATTAACTTGATTTCTCAGAAGCACCCAAGCCTCACAGCCACGGGCCCTTTATTCAGAGGAAGAAAGTTTTTAAAAACGAAATCCACAGTATGAATTGTCCATGGGAGATTAACCCAACAAACACAAAGATACTTCAAAAAGTAACCTCCAATTGCATCCAGCTACTCAATAGGAGCCTGATATTTCAGATGCGCTGCACCCTCTGCCCTCAAGTTAAAATCCAGGTTCTGTCAGACCAAGTAAGGTTCAGAGGTGAAGACTTCTCCCCTCCCTCCGGTGACTACATTAAGGTGGTGTTGCCTTCTGGGATCATGTAGGAGTGGGTGTTCAGGGAGCCAAGTTGCAGACTGGTTAAGGCTTTGTTTTGAAATACATCCCAGTTTATAATCTCAGTCCAAGTCACTCTGAGTCAGGCTTTTATTTAAAGGTGAGTCTAACTCCCGCCCAGATCTTAACAGATTTACCCCAAATTTAGAAAATGTTGAGGGTGAAATCATAGCCCCGCTGAAGTCAATGGAAGTTTTGCCACTGACACAAATGGATGTTACCCTCCATTTTCTGTACTGAGCAGGTGCACAGGGTATTTAGTTAATCAACATCCTCTTCTTTCAACTTTCCGGTCCCTTGTAATGGAGCATAACTCCCGCAGAGATACACTGACTGACTGCTCCAATGTGCTGGGAGGTGAGTGTGTGTGATTCCTCTATCACCACACATAGAGTCTCGGGGTTAGGCTCCTAAATGCCTACAGCGCATATTTTTAAAGGTAGTTAGGCACCTAAATACCTCTAAAAATCTGACGTAAGGTCACTTTTGACAATTTTACCCCAGGTCACATACTAAAACTGCCCCAAAAAAACTTACTTTAAAAAAATTGAGATGTTTATTTACTATTAAAGGAAATGATTGGCTAATCACAGTGAACTGAGCCAGGCACAACACAGCTGTCACTATGGAAGCTTCCCTGTGTACCTCAAATCTCTACTTGAAGCACTTCCAGCTGGTTTAGTGCTGATCTTTCCCCTCCCTCTGGCACCACTTAGCCAATGCACATGGCTACTGCTCTGCCTCAGAATCACAGAAACTAAAACTCTGCTCCTAACTCGAGGTTATCTCGGATTCTATTTTTTCACACTGGTCTCCATTTTTTTCAACAAGTAAGATGACAAGAAGAGCTCACAGATGGAGAGTGTGGGGGAAGGGGGCTAATCTCTGCCCACTGGCAGGAGTAGGAGGGCCACACCTAGGCTGCATAATAAATGGACTGGGTTGCAGCCATCCTCATATTTAGTAGAGCTATGGCCCACAAAGACTTTAAAAGCCAGCAGGCAGCTCTGTCAGATCATTTGGCTCAATATGGAGAGCACTGCTTGTTGAGAACTGTGGTCTTTGGATGGTTCTCCTCTGCATGAAATATAAAGTGACTTCAGGCTACACTGTGAAATTCTGAAGGACACATTTGGCCTGTGGAATATACTTTGGTCACCTCTTCTGTAGTGGCGTCTTTGTTTCAGTAGCAGAATTTATACGGACACTTCCTCCTTCCTGTCAAAGGCCTCAACAGAACAGAAAACCCCATTCATTACCCATCTCTCCATTTGCATAATAAGAAACCACAATTTCTTACCTGAAAATCCACCAATCCAGCCTGATCAGTTCCCCGATCACAACCTGTCAATCAAGCAGAACACAACTAATAGGCAATTACATTTTGTGGCACCTGTTGGTCACTACTAACCGCTTCCTCTCAGCTTCCCATAAGTTATTTCCAGAGCTCAGAGAAGAAAAAGGTAAAAGAATAATTTGACAATACCAAATTCTGCCCTTTTGGAGGCAGATACAGTGGGACAGCCTCCGGATTGGTGGATCCAAGTCACAGAAACCTAAATTTCATGTGAGAAATTAACCTCTCTGTATCTTCAGATCCACCCATCTGGACCAACGGGATGTATACAGCAAAACCCATCAAGACAGGGAGGTCAGCATTACTGTGCTGAGCCAGCACTGACATATGAAACCAAAAAGCCCAACACCACTCAATCCACAAGGCTTGTAGAAGAAGCAGCAACATAATAAATAGAAAACAACCTCAGTCAGAATGGCCCTTGAAAAATGGGAGCCAAATGGTCTGAAATATCCAATCCAAATCAATCATCCAGCAATCTTTCTCATCAAAAGAGAGAAAAACAGTTCCAACCCATCTCAGGGACTGGAGAGGCCTCTCCACAGAGGGAAAAGCGCATTTGCAGTCACATGCTGTAGCCCCCATCAGTGTCTAGAGGAGCACGGACCTCTGGAACTGGGCAAGGAGTACAAGCAAAAGACAAGAGTGTTGTCTTTGAAAAACAGAACCCAGAAAGGACAACCATAAAGAGCACAAGGATAAAAAAAGATGTTCTCTCAGCTTGTCCAGGCCACCCACAGCAAGAAACAATCCTGAAACACAATTCGTGATAAGACAGGTCACACACCTCTCTGAGTCTATAAAAATGAGCTAATCCACCCTTCAAACAGAAAAAGCAGACACCATCTTAGCAGACACACATCGTACCATCTTTACCTTCTGTTAGTTTAACACTGTATCTAACCCAGAACAAGCCCAAATTCACTGTGCTCCAGAGAACCAATTATCCTAGCGAACATCCTGGTCTCCAGCCCCCTTCACAACTGCAATGCCCACATCACCAGAGTAGTACTTACTAAAGAGCAATGTGACCGGAGTCACTTGCATAAATATGGAACTTAAGATGTCACGGCTTCAGGCAGAAGATTCTTCCATGCTTGACAGGAACCACTATTTCCCAGATAGACTCCAAGACAGAGACCACTGGAAATAGGTACACTGTGAAGGCAAGTCACTAGAGATGACCCACTAGGGGAGACTGAATACTTTATGAAGCAGGGTGGAGAGAGAGGCCTGAAAAAAGGAAAGGCTCCAAGGTAACCTCCTGTGAAAAATCATCAGATATAAAGAGACTGACTAACTGGAAAATTCTGGAATCCTCCAGCCAATGACACAATCTGTTTGTGCTTAAAAGGGGAGAGAGAGAATGGCCCCTAAGTGTAGGGCATTTTAAGGAAAAGAGAGCTGGAAACCTCTATCCTGGTTCTGGGAGGATGATGTCCCTGAGATCTGCTGAAGTGCTCACAGGAAGTTTCTATATTTTTCACCTACCAGCACTGGCTACTTGGGTATCAGAAATATTTTCCTAACTCAGCTGAAACTTGCTCAAAAAGCTCCAAAACAGAGGGAGCTACCAGAGACAGGAACAAATCTCAGGGAATATATTCTGGGGAAGTAGAAGGCACTGAGCTAAAGGGAGGGTGCAGCAACATGCAAAGCAGAAGCATATTAAAAACAAAAACACCACCAAAGAGTCCAGGAGCACCACAGACAGCTGGGGAAACTTCAGGGACAATCTCTGAGACTCGCCTTTGGCAAAACTCTTGATATCTGGTAAAGAAACCTGAAGAGGAAAAATTAGGGACATCTTTGCACACTAGCTGAGCTCTGCCACACTTACAGGTTGTGGGTGGGTCACCCATCAATCCAGATTGGTGGATCTGAGGATACAAAGCTAATATTTTCTGTGACATTTTATCATGTCTAATGTCAGAAGCAGTTCTGTTCTCCACTTACATTCAACTTTTACATAAAGCTATCCCTGACTATCTTGCTTGGAAATTCGGTGAGATCTAGTCACTAAGTAATTCCCCAAGATATGGATTTTGGTAAAATTACATTCTTCAGTCTACTACTTTCATTTTAGGGCTACATGGTGTATCACATTTATATGTCTTTCACAAGTAAACATAGGAACAAGAACTTGTCTGTAATGAAAAGCAATAAGCACTAAATAGAGAGACAGGAAAATGACAGTGAACAGAACTGGAAATTAGGTATAGGCACAATCTGCGTGTGTATCAGCTATAATTTAAGTGACAGCTCTCTGTCCAATCCTGAAAGGCAGTAGCCCCAATTTAAGACAGGAAGAGTCCTAGCTTATCCTTTTTCAAATTTATTAAAAATCATTAAAACAAACCCTTTTACACTGATTCAAACTAGCATTTCTTTGAACAGTCTATAATATAACTGAAGCAATGAAACTACCTTTAAATTAACATTACATGTTAGAAGAATAATTTCAGAATTGTTTCATCAGTGGAGCCTTGATTTTATACTCACATGTGAGGATTTTGGAAAGGAACTCCAGACGTATTGAGAGTAAATCTTGCTGTGGATTTGAAAGGTGGATTTGCAAAATTCAACTTCAATGCTTTGCGTTTACCTGGGAGAAATGAACAGAAAGTAAAACTGTTGTGGGCAATAAAATATCCTGTTCTGCAAGCATCTGGAATTAACCAGAACAAAAAAAAAAAAAATCCCAAAAACGTAAAATGTAAGAAAAGGGAAATGTATTTCACATTAGCATGACCACACAATGCTAGTGGCAAGAAAAGAGGAATGGAATCAGATTTCACTCCCTAACTCTCCCCAACTCACTATATGACTTTGGGTACATCACTTTGCCTCTCTGCACCTTCACTTTTCCCCATCACTTGGCCGCTCTGCACCTGCGTTTTTCCGCATCTGTAAAATGCACATCACAAAACTCTCATTTCACAGGAGTGTTGAGATGTCCAGTAACATTTGTAAAGCACTTGAGATCTGTGAATGAAAGAATCTATAAAAGTAGTACAACTATAGTTCTTCCTTATACATGCTGATATGTGCTCTCCAGCAACTTCCAGACAAAAAACAACGCTAAAATGGAGTTAAGGCTGACAGTACCACATCACAAAAGGGCCAGCTTCCTCCACATCATAATTGACTTCCTCCACAAACTCCACAGTATTAACTTGCTCCCTCAGAACACTGTCCTCATCATCAGGGATGTCACTTCCCTATACAACAACAACTCTCAGAATGACAGCATACCTGCCTGCCTCAAATATTTACAAGACAATGGAGAACACTCAGATATCCACACCAACACACATTGCCAAATTCATCCATTTCAGCTTCACCAACAGCAACTTTCCATTCAACAACACTTTATCCAAACCATGGGAGCAGCCAGGGATACTAGGACTGCTCCCCAATATGCCAACCTCTTCATGGGCCACCTTGAAGAAGAATTTCAAGACAAATGCACCACAAAACCAATGATATACCTGAGATACACTGATAATATTTTCATCCTCTGGACCGACAGCTTAAACTCCCTCATGGATTTCCACCACAGTTTAAAACAATCACCACCCCATCCATTAAACTCTCTGTGGAACACTCCCACACTAGCATCAGCTTCCTGGACACCACATTCAGCTTCAGCAATGGAACCCTACAGACAACCATATACAAGAAACCCACGGCTCACCACACCTACCTTCACAGATCCAGTAACCACTCCAAACACACTAAGAAATCTGTTATGTCTACAGCCAGGCTCTCAGATACCACAGAATATGCTATGAGGAGAAAGTCCAAGATCTGCACCTTAACACACTTAAAACTGCCTTCACCAAACAAGCACACTCCACCAGAGAAGTAGATCTCATCATGGAATGGGCCACCCAAATACTGTTAGAGGGCCTGCTTCAATACAGAAATAATATCCCCTCTGACCACACACCCCTAGTTGTCACCTGCTACCCCACACAGGAAACCATACGGGGTATCATCAAACAACAACAACCCATACTTGATGGGGACCCCGTCCTGAAAGAAATATTTCATGAACTCCCATTTCTGACCTTCAAACAACCCCTCCCCGCCAACCTCTCCAAGCTCATCATCAGAAGCAAACTCCCCATAAAGCAGTACACACCAACTCAAAGCGACACTAGACCCTGCCAGAATAGATGCAAAACCTGCAGACGTATCTCCACTGCTAAAATGATCAACATCACCCACAAAACACCTTTCAAGATCCATGGGTCCTATGCCTGCCTAGCACATGAGGTGTACCTTATGCAGTGCACTAGATGCCCCAATAACAACTACGTGGGTAAAACCAGAAAATCACAATGCTCTCAAATGAACTCACACAGGAAAATGATAAAAGACAAAAACACCCTATCACCTGTGGGCAAACACTTTTCACAAAGCAATCACTGATCTATCAGTCCTCATTCTCAAAGTAAACCGGCACAACATGTGCAAAAGATGAGCCTGGAAGCTTAAATTCATCATTCTGCTAGACACTAACAATCATGGACTGAACAGAGACACTGGATTTGTGATTTATTACAACGATCTGGAACCCACTAACCCCTCTCTTTGTCCTAAAAAGAAAAGGAGTACTTGTGGCACCTTAGAGACTAACCAATTTATTTGAGCATAAGTTTTCGTGCATCCAATGAAGTGAGCTGTAGCTCACGAAAGCTTATGCTCAAATAAATTGGTTAGTCTCTAAGGTGCCACAAGTACTCCTTTTCTTTTTGCGAATACAGACTAACACGGCTGTTACTCTGAAACCTCTCTTTGTCCTATGACTGCAGAGGTGTTAACAGCCACTCTACTTTGAATAGTCTCTTACAATATGTGCTAACTACGATCTGTTCCACATTGCATTTAGCTGTGATGCTAGGAGGACCTTTTCCAGACATGCAGAAGAGCTGTGTCTGGAATGCTTGTCGCTCCCACCAACAGAAGTTAGTCCAATAAAAGATATTACCTCAGCCACCTTGTCTCTCTAATATCCTGGGACTGACATGACTACAACTACACTACATAGTACCACATCAGTAATTTAAGAGCATAAAACATTACAGGGATGGTGTAATTATTCCAAACACAAGTATTACAGAGCCAGGACATTAAAATTAAAGGTTAAAGTTAAAAGAAATTCAACGTGTTAGATTTCGAAATGTGCACTTAGGACACCCAAACAACCTTAACTCTATCCTCCATTGACCCCATTCAACACCCATGCAATTACAATCATGCATTTTAGTGTTTGAGGTTTCAGATTAGATTAGCCAGATTTTTAAAGACATATTAGGTTGGTTAAAAAAAAAAAAATTCCTTCCCTCCTGGTGTGACTACAGGACAGAGATAAGGATTTCGGGTATCTTAACTGTGCATTCCCATACCTTAACATACTTGGTTTCAGAGTAGCAGCCGTGTTAGTCTGTATTCGCAAAAAGAAAAGGAGTACTTTTGGCACCTTAGAGACTAACCAATTTATTTGAGCATAAGCTTTCGTGAGCTACAGCTCACTTATGCTTGGATTTCTTTTAAGTGCAACCTTAACTCTGACATTTCTGGCTCTGTAAGGCTTTGTTTTGGGATAGTTACCACATCTCCATAATGTTTTTACCCTTAGATTACTTATGTATACTTCTAACCTTAACCCCATTTTAATGAAGGGTTTGTCTGGAAATGTCTGGCTTTTTTTTCAAATTACTAAAGATGTCATGTATGAACTTCAAACAAGGAACTCAAAGGGAATGCTACCATGTGCAAGTGCTAATATTCTGAAGAGTTGTAGTATCAACCTGAAATCAATTTTCTATTTTAACTTTTAGGGACAAATTCACTGGGCAGATTCATACAGTATATCAGTCAGTTAAACTGGATTTACAATAGTTTTGCATCTTCCGAGCAGTGGAAAGTGGGGCAGGGAGAAAGAATGGGGCTGTGCAGACAGGGAAGGGAGGGGAACATAGGCATGTGTGTAGGCCTGGGCAGGAGTAGGGCTGTTAGGGAAGGAGGCTGTATTAAGTAGCCTGTGACAGGGGAGATGACAGGGAGATGGGGGTGCCCAGTGTCTCTATGCTTGAAAAGCTCCTTCTCTGCTCTGGCTCCAACTCCCCTAATAGTGCTACCTCAGTGCACAATGTGGCCTAGGGAGCAGTGCTGTCGGGAACCTAATAATAAAAGATTTCTTTTTATGCAATCCTGAGTGCAATGAAGAAGTCAGAGCAAGCAGAACCTAGAATGGATCTCATTCCCCAAGAAGATAAAGATATGCCTGTTTGTGTGAGCCTTCAGAAATCTTGCCACATTTGATGATAAAAAAATTACTAAATAGGACCTGCAGGTATATTCCCCTTTCTAATGCCCACTATTTTAAAACACCTCTCTATTCCAAACAACTGTCTAAAATGTTTCTTTTGGCTCTCAGAGAGCCTTTCATTCATATTCTTCATTTGTTCATATTCAAGGTAGCAAAATGAATAAATGGTTCCTCAGCACTGGATTCCAGTAATTTAATAACACCGCATTTCCAAATCTTTGCTCTTAATAAAAGACAGTCATTTTCACACTTACTTGATTCTGCTGAAAAAGTGTCCAAGTGGACGTCTGTAAATTAAGGCAGAGAATAATTTACACTGAGCTCACATAAACCCCAGTCTGTAATTCTCTCAAGGGGCTTGGCTGGAGTGTACTTTATTATATACAGTACTTGAGAAAGAATGTGTAAGGCATTAATTGCATAAACATTTAAAAATTTCTAGAAGCTTTATGATTTTTCATTAAGGGATGAGGAGCCTCTTATAAGGCAGCCGTCCTCAGTGAATACACAGGGTGACTTAGGGACAAAATAATATGAGGTTTGATATAAGTGACTTAATAAGGAAAGTCAGGAATGCTGATTTAAACACAAAACCCAATGTAGACTTTTAAACTGACATCTTCTTTGGGAGGGGATTGCTTCTTTCTAAGGAGGGCAAAACAGCACACCTAGGCTTTTACCTTATACTTTTTTCACACGTTAACATTTAACAAATAAACCTTCTGCTGTCACAAAAAACAAAGACATGGTGCAATCTCATCTGTGTGCTTTGAAAAGGGAGCAAGAAGCATCATGAGAGAAAGGGTGGCTCCAGAAGCTTCAGGTAGTTGTCCCTCACAGAGGTCAGGCAGTGAGTACAAGGTGCCTCTCCTGGAGGCATGAGGCCTCTAAATTTGGGTCCACCTCTCTCTGTATTGTATTGAAGCTGTCCTAGGCAGGTGGTAATTTTCTGCATTGCTTGGATGGCGCTAACTTTCTTGATGCAACTTCTAGAGTTCCTTTACCATAGTTCAGAGGGCACCACCTAATATCCTGCATTATGAGGTATGTCTGTATTATCAACTTCAATTGACAGAGCCTAACTCAATGCAAACTAATCCACAGCAGTGCATCTACACTCATAATGCATTTATGTTTCAAACCAGAATAAGCTCTTCCAATATAAGTACTTTAATACTCATATAATTGCATCTGCAATAGCGGGGTATAACTATGCCAGCATAATTAAACTGCAAAACTTGAGTGTAGAGACAAGGCCTGAGACTCTAACCCTGGTATACCCTAAGAACTTACATTGGCTTGTTCACACCCCTGAGAAACACAGCTGTACCAATCTAATTCTTGGTGTAGACCTAGTTACCGCCTCTTGGGGAGGTGGAGGTAGATTACCTACATCAGTGACTCTCAGCCTTTCCAGACTACTGCACCCCTTTCAGGAGTCTGTTTTCTCTTGCGTACCCTCAAGTTTCACCTCACTTAAAAACTACTTGCTTACAAAATCAGACATAAAAATACAAAAGTGTCACAGCACACTATTACTGAAAAATTGCTTCCTTTCTAATTTTTACCATATAATTATAAAATAAATCCACTGGAATATAAATATTGTACTTACATTTCAGTGTATAGTATATAGAGCAGTATAAACATGTCATTGTCTGTATGAAATTTTCGTTCGTACTGACTTCACTAGTACTTTTTACGTGGCGTGTTGTAAAATTAGGCAAATAGCTAGATGAGCTGATGTACCCCCGGAAGATGTCTGCGTACCCCCAGGGGTTCACGGGCCCCTTTCTGAGAACCACTGACCTACACTGATGGGAGAAGCCCTCCCATCAGCATAAGTAGTGTCTACACTGAAGTACTACAGCGGCAAACCTGCAGCAAAGCAGCTGTGCCGCTGTAGCATTTTAAATGTAGATACGCCCTAAGCTCTGACCAAGGACTCTCTCTGACTATGGCCATGCCAACACTACACAATTTTGCTGACCTAACTTATGTCGGCATAGAGCCACAGGAGGTATTACATAGCTTTTGTGCGTGTGCCTACTTTGCTCCTTGTGTCGTTGGTGCGCGTCCTCACCAAGAACAGTGCACCAGGGGTGAGTATCATACTGTGCAAATAGCCACCATCCAGAGCAGGCTGTTTTGGGAAGTTTTTGCAAATGCTGACGGGACAAAAACAAGTCATGCAGGGGTGACTGGGAGCATGGGGTCAACTTCCCAGAATGCAGTGTTCTCCATCCCATAATGGTTCCCCCTCATTTGAAATAGTGTGTGCAATATGGGTCATTTCATCCCAAAAAGGATATTGCAGAATTCGAGCAGGTTCACAGAAGAGTGGCAAGAAAAATTAAGTGCTTGGAAAAATTCACATATGAAGAGAGACTGAAAAGACTGAGATTGCTTGCTTTAGAAAGAAGAGAAATAAGCAGGAACATTATAAAAATAGATAAAATAATAGATGGGCGAAAGACAGTCTATAGACTGAAATAGAGAACTTCTGTTTGCCCTGTGTCATAATGCAAGGACAAGGGACATTCAATGAAATTTGAAAGGTGGGAAAGTCAAAACTGATCAAAGGAAATATTTTTACACATACTGCATAATAAGATTGGAACTCATTGCCACAGCATGTCATTAAGGCCTAGAATTTAGTAATATTCAAAGAAGGATTGAACATTTACACAGATAACAAGGATTTCGTTGTTATAATAGTTAATGCTAACGAATTTTGGAAGGGATATAAACCCGCCTGCTTCAAGGTTTAAATCAACTCTACTGGGGATTAGGATGAGCATTTCATGATGGCAGACTACACCATAGCTGCCTACTGTGGGATTTCAGGTACTGGCCATTCTCGAGGACGGGATCAAGTCTGGCAATTGCCACAGGCTTATCCCCCTCTATAACTATAGGAGGGAACTGAGGTCTCCACAGAATCTCCATCAGTGTTATCTGCAGTTTAACCTGCCAAATAGACATACTTGATGTCACTCCATTGTCAAACTGACCTCATGGTTATAAAACTTTTTATGGCTAAACAGCTACAAGTTCTCCCTTTTAAAACATAACAGAGAATGTAGCCCCCATTCTCAGTAGCAGCTCCGGGGACCTCAGATGTTTAAAAGTCAATGTACGTATTACTAAAAACATCATCATACATTTTAAAACTTTCCCCCCTGCTCATTTATGCACATTAGGTCCCGCCCGATCCACTTTGTGTTAATTTTTGGCAGGTATTTACTGACAGTGATTATGTCACCCCTTAGTCATGATGCATAAATTCCTGTAAATGATGCATAAATTCAGCTCTTAAACTAGGTCCAATTTTCTATCAATTTTATCTTTAACAATTTTTATATGTCATGGAACCCTAAACTTCATGCATTGTCCCAGATGTCCTTAGTGCTATACAGGAAGAACAATCCCTTCCCTAGTCCTACAACTTCCCTTTAAAGGCAATGGACTATATGATAGGATCTTTCCATTTCTAACTGCATAAACAATACATCTAAACAGAATACTTCTCCTTGTAAAGGCATTATCATATTATAGATGACATAAATGAATGTATTTACTCCGACCACACTCAGTATCCTCTTCTCTGCAGTTCTTTCTTACATTATCCTTTAAGTGTTTACTGGAAACCTGGAATCTTGATACCTAAACTTCCTCCCATTTTACATAAGGTGATAAGTATCAGTCTGCATGGATTTGTCAAAAATAAATCATGTCAAACCAACCTGAGAGCTTTCTTTGACAGGGGGAAGCAGCAGACGTGGTATATCTTTACTTTAGTAAAGCTTTTGATACTGTCTCACATGACCTTCTCATAAACAAACTAGGAAAATACAACTTAGGTGGAGCTACTATAAGGTGGGTGCAAAACTGGTTGGAAAACCATTCCCAGAGACTAGTTATCAGTGATTCACAGTCATGCTGGAAGGGCATAAGGAGTGGGGTCCCGCAGGGATCAGTTCTGGGTCCGGTTCTGTTCAATACCTTCATCAATGATTTAGATAATGGCATACATAGTACACTTGTAAAGTTTGCGGACAATACCAAGCTGGGAGGGGTTGCAAGTGCTTTGGAGGATAGGATTAAAATTCAAAATGATCTGGACAAACTGGAGAAATGATCTGAAGTAAATAGGATGAAATTCAATAAGGACAAATACAAAGTACTCCATTTAGGAAGGAACAATCAGTTGCACACGTACAAAATGGGAAATGACTGCCTAGGAAGGAGTACTGCGGAAAGGGATCTGGGGATCATAGCGGACCACAAGCTAAATATGAGTCAACAGTGTAATGCTGTTGCAAAAAATGCAAATATCATTCTGAGATGTATTAGCAGGAGTGTTGTAAGCAAGACACAAGAAGTAATTCTTCTGCTCTACTCTGCTCTGATTAGGCCTCAATTGGAGTATTGTGTCCAGTTGTGGGCGCCACATTTCAGAAAGGATGTAGAGAAACTGGAGAGAGTCCGGAGAAGAGCAACAAAAATGAGTAAAGGTCTAGAAAACATGATCTATGAGGGAAGATTGAAAAAATTGGATTTGTTTAGTCTGGAAAAGAGACGACTGAGAGGGGACACGATAACAGTTTTCAGATATGAAAAGGTTGTTACAAGGAGGAGGAAGAAAAATTGTTGTTCTTAATCTCTGAGGATAGGAGAAGAAGCAATTGGCTTAAATTGCAGCAAGGGAGGTTTAGGTTGGACATTAGGAAAAACTTAACTGTCAGAGTGGTTAAGCACTGGAATAAATTACCTAGGAAAATTGTGGAGTCTCCATCATTGGAGATTTTTAAGAGCAGATTAGACAAACACCTGTCAGGGATGGTCTAGATAATACTTAGTCCTGCCATGAGTGCAGGGGACTGGACTAGATGGTCTCTCAAGGTCCCTTCCAGTTCCAGGATTCTATGATTCTGTGTGTCAGATTCTTCTTGCATTTATCCCAATTAAACTTGATTCTGTGTGTTCTATTTTAGTAACTTTCCAAGAGCCTACAGAACTTTAATTATTTTTCATAGTACTAGCTTTGCCCATTAGCTTTGGATTGTCTTGTGAATTTGATTAGAACGACTCAGAACGAGAACAGAATGGCTTACTGCTGCCTCCCAGGTGCCAGGACAAAGGATTTGACAAGAAAAGCAAAGGATATCCTGAGCAATGCTAGGGATTTCCACTTACTATAGGTCACATGGAAACCAACAATACAAACAGGGGGTTACAGGATACAGCAGATAAAGATTTATTAAGACAACTGAAGACAATGCAGGTGGTCTTCTTAAGGGTCCTTCTGGTGCCAAGTGCAAGCAAAACGAGAAGGCTGATACTAGAGACCAACCAATGCGTAAGTCAATTGTGAGGGAGGATTTCAGATGTGGAGATCATTAGGTTTCCTACTTGGGATAAGAGTCTTGTACATATGGGGTATCAATTCCACGGTTCAAAATCAGCAGGGTTTGTTACATGGGGTAAGTATAAAGGTCATAGATAGAAGCTTTCACTCAAAATTCTAGCATGCACTTCTCATCTGAGTAAGTCAGAGTCTGAAACAAAGTAAAACCAAGAGGAATATTAACAACAACCCTCTCTGTCTCTGGCAGTGGATCTGCCTGGCGCTACCCGCCGCAGTCCGGTTCAGTTCTCAGCCTTCTATTATTGTATGTTATTTTCTACCTTCAACCTTAACTCCCACATCCCCCAAGTGATAGGCGAGGAAAGTGTTGTGAGGATCAGTTCCAATGTCTATAAATATCTGTCCAGAACTTTACATTTTCTTAGTCTGTATTTATTATTAGTCCAGACAAAAATCTTCATTGGCTGGAAGATAAGATTGCTTGAACAATGAAGATATCACTGAAAACCAAAAGATATTAAATGAAAAATTAACAGTTGTATTACAAGCACATAACAACCTTAAACATTCTTCTACACTATGTATATAAAGAAATGGATAGCAATTATTCTGTAAGACATACAAATTAATTAACAAGAGGCAGCTTTAACTCCAATTTACAGTTTGTACTTTGGGGCTTGAAGTCAATGAAAAAACCCCTCTTGATATCGCAGAACCAGGCCCCTGCTGATGTACTGTTTAATCCATGAGTAACAATATGTAAAAATTTTTAAAACAATGTAGGAACACTATGTCAAATATATACTGTTGTATGAGTTGGGATTTTGTGTAATTTGACTAATACAGTGACAGGATAAGAAGCATAAAATATATATTGTAATAGTAATCATAATTAAAATATTTTCTTTGCAATTTGCTACAAAATATATTTGTAACATTTGCATTGGTATATAATTTGCCAGTGGCAAGGCTGCCTCATTAATACAATTTTTTATTAATTTTAGTGTCTTGTTGAATAATTTGCTGTTTGTTTCTTTATATACAGAGAGTAAAAAACCAGTACAGCATGTCTTATGTTCGTCATTCACAATAACTTGATTTTTCATTGCTCGTATTTTAATTTTTTTCCAAACAAATATAGGAAATTTAAAAATTCAGTTATGTCTTTATTGGTCAACCAACCTTATCTCCTAACCTACCAAGTTTTTCACCTGGATTACATTTCCAAAAGTTAAATCCTGACCCCATCAAAGTCAATTGGAGATTTGCCATTCACTTTGACAGAACCTAGATTTTACCTCACTTTTTAAAGGCTTTTTAAAAATCAAACGAAAATTTCACAAAATTGGTGTAAGTATGTAGATCAGAGATAAATTTTGTAAACCAGCAGATTTCCACCTTAGATTGATGCCATTTTCATATGTAAGTCCTCTTCTCTGTCACATTCTTGCAAGAAGGAAGAGGAAAGTCTTGTCCCTTAAGGTGTTTCAAGAAATGAATTGCAACCCACACTCAAAAAGGCATGTACCCTCCTCTTCACGTTATACAGTCGCTCCTAAACATGTCAGATTGATGTTGTCAACTTTAATTCCACTTTAAATTTTTTGTAGAAACCTAAAAGAGCAGGCATACTTATGCAGCTGTGGATAAGACTGTATGTGGACGTAAATTAGTTGTGACTTTTGCGATATTTTGGAGACATCACTGTTACATTAAGACACTGAGCTATGCCGTGTGTAAATATAGGATAAAAGTTAATTTGATTTTGCATATTATTTTTGAGGAAAGATTTTTTTTTTTACCCTTTTCTTCAAAAAAACAGTTCTGCACATCAAAAATATAGAGTCTACAGGAACAGCTTTGTTTCTGTGTCACACATGCTGTTCTTCAACACAGAGACTGAGCTGGATCAGAGCTTCAAGCTTTGCTGAAAATCATTTTCACATAACCCTCCTTATTTTTCTATTCTCCTAATTGTCATTTTCTGATCCCTTACCTTTGCAAGAACAACCATGTTTACAACATGTTGGGAAACTGGTTTGGTTGGTACATCATCTTCAATTAACTCTGAGTCAGAGGAATGCTGAAACCAGTGTCATGGACCAGAGTACCTGAAACCTTCTGTCATAATAACTATTGTTGGGAAACCCACCGACCCATTTGCCTGAATCATGGGGTCATATTAGTTTCTGTGGTGAAAAGTGTCACTTTTGAAACTGTATAAAACACAGAATTTGCTATTGTTAGTGTAGTAATCAGTACATGGAGGAGGCAAAAGATCAGAGCCGCAAAATACCAAAATATTACAGATTTGTTGCTAAAGGGCTCCAAAAAGAGTGAGACACCTCATTCAAAAGTGTTAAGTGGTATTATTCTGTATGCATGAACCTGACTTGCAACAAGCCAATATGGAAAATTCAAATACTTTGACAATTTTAATGTATATGTTTTGTTTATGGCCACTTTTCAGACATTCCTTAAAGACCATCCTTTTTCTTAAGATATGTTACATGTTTACTTTTGACTGGACTGTTTAAGCCTTGTATGATCCAGGATTACATTCACCTCTTACCTTCCCTTTCTGCCTAAGTATCATTTCCTTTCATCATATCTTCCTTTTAACTTAAAAGAGAGGGTTTCTGATAAGCATTATGTTAAGAATGTTAGTTAATAACTCCATTTGTTTAAATTTACAACTTTCAATTTTCCTGGTGCCACCTTCACTTCTACTTAGATATGTCAATGACAGCAAAAGGGAAGCACTAGGTACATGTATGGTCTTGTAATAATTATCAGAAAAAACAGTTTACAGTGATATGGTTACGGCAGAATTTTTATTTTAACTATGAAGTCACTACTGCTCCACCCTAATTATTGGCTTCTCTTCCATTCATGACGCAGGCCTCCAAAGGTTGCAATTCTGATATAGTCCTTCACTCTGAACTTGCCTCCTCCCATATCTCCTTTGTCTGTAAGTCTGTCTGTCATCATCTTTATTCTCTGGTGCCACTGATTCAGCTCCTCTGGTTGGCGGAAGGTGCTAATGGGGTGAGAAGTATGTGCTAATACCAGCACCCACACGCATATAAGATTTAATTAGGTATGAGAGAGTTTAAGACCAGACAATACTTATCACAAAAATACCTGGCTTTTGGTTTAACACAGGAAACAGCACAAACCTCTGAACTTAAATGAGAGTGTTATTTACATGCCAGTACCAACATTATGAAAAGTGACCAGTGATTCTGAGTGCCCAAAACCTTAAAATAAGGCTGATATTTTGAAGACAGTGCTAAGCACTCATCCGCTGAAAATAAGGCCCCTTTTGGGGCACCCAAAAAAGCAAGGCCGCCAAAGTCATTAGTCACTGTGACACTGGCAAATCAGGTGCCATATTAGGTCAGAACCCCAGGACACTTTACTTGTGTGTTAGTATAGATCAAAGTGTTAAATGTATGAGTGTGTATTCAGATATTTAAACTTCATGAAAACTAGTGGAATGTTACTTGTATTGTTTTCACTTATCTGTTCCTTTTATAATAGCAAACATTTACACTGTGTGTATCCATGTAACTAAATAACCCATCACAGAAATCTTGTGAAATGCTAATGAAGGACTTAAGAACTTTAACAGAAAATGCTAATTTCAAAGCAAGCAGCCATTATGTGTGATGGTCAGAGGTCAAAAAGCTAATTGCATTCCTCACTGATCATCATCATCAAAGGAAAAGCACACATGCTTAGAGACGCTATCAATTTGCTTCTGTGTGACGAGACTATAAATATGGATTCAAAGAAAGATCCTTCATCTCTGGACTATTTGAATTCTAACAGGGCAGAATAACTTTTGAACAAGACGACGGAGATCCCCAGAGTTATTGTGGGTAGCCCTGAGAGACTTTTAGGAAACTGGCAGATTACTACATCTCTGCTAGTATTTGTAATTATAGACTGTGACTCAGCTGTACATATATTTTACTTGCTTTATCCTCTCAATAACTCTCATTCTTTTTTCCCAGCTAATAAATCTTTAGTTTACCATAGAACTGGCTGCCAGCATTGTCTTTGGTGTAAGATCTGGAGTACCAAATGATCTAGGGTAAGTGACTGGTCATTTGGGACTGGGAGCAACCTGATATGGTGTGATTTTTGGTTTAAATAATTGTTTATCACAACCTTCAGTTTGTTTGGGTAGCAAGATAGAATAGTCTGAGGAGACTGTCTGTGACTCCATGGTAAGACAGGTATAGTGTTCCAAGAGTTCACATTTGTTACTGGCTTGGTAAAATCTAATTATAGCACACACCACCAGTTTGGGGTATCTGCCCTTGTTTTCTGCCCTGAGATAGCCACTCTCAGTTATGAGCCATTGTGGACTGTGGGACAGTCACTACTGAAAATCTTGGCCCACTTCTTCAAAATCCACATTCAGAATGGCCAACTGGGCCTGGCTGGTAGCATCATCATTGCACATCATCTCAAAGTGACGTACAGCTGTGATCACATCATCTAAATAAGAGAAAAAATATCCTGCCAGTGTGGCATGATAGGCAATAGGGCCAGTGTAGATGTATGGATACATAGGGCCATTTTTTGCCTTTGCACCCTGTGACGTTGCATTCCATACGTTTTATGGAAATGTGTTTATAAATGTGAGAATAATCTAACTGGAATATGCTTTATGCAAAAGGTCTCTTGTAAGGTATCATTACAAAGCTTGTAATCTACTGAGTGTGTTCATCCTATTTGTATGAATGTATCATTCTTGTATCTAAAACTATAAATATGAAGTACTACTCTGAGGTCCTATTGTAATTATGCAAATTGTGGGCCATTAATGGTGATTTAGGATCTTGATGGCTCCCATTAACTAGAACAATTGGTTATACATGGCTCTCTTTACTTGTAAGCCTTCCTGTGTTCCTGTGAGTCAGCCCAGGAAGAATGGAGGCTTGGGGTCTCACAGGACACGTGACCATGTCACCTGGTACTGGAATCAATCTTAAACCTGGTGCTTTTCTATTTAGGATGGGTGGGAACCCAGAGAGAGACAAAGAAGGAGTCTAGTTTGTGAAAGAAGCTTATTGGAACATCTCTGAGGGTGAGAATTACCTGTATTCAGTTTCTTAAATGTATTAGGCTTAGACTTGCGTGTTTTGTTTTATTTTGCTTGGTAACTTACTTTGTTGTCTGTTATTACTTGAAACCACTTAAATCCTACTTTTTATACTTAATACAATCACTTCCTGGGGGAGCAAACAGTAGTGCATCTCTATCAGTGTTATAGACGGCAGACAATTTATGAGTTTACCCTGTATAAGCTTTATACAGAGTAAAATGGATTTATTTGGGGCTTGGATCCAATTGGGAGCTGGGTGTCTGGGTGCTGGAGATAGGAAACCTGCTGAGCAGTTTTGGTTAAAGTCTGCAGCTTTAGGGACATGGTTCAGACCCTGGGTCTGTGTTGCAGCGGAGTAGCATGTCTGGCTCAACAAGACAGGGTTCTGGAGTCCCAAGCTGGCAGGGAAAACAGGCTCAGAAGTAATTCCAGCACGTCAGGTGACAGTCCCAAGGGGGTCTCTGTGACTGAACCCATCACACACCCATTTCACATAAGCGAGAGAAGAACATCTCTTTTTTAGTATTACTGGCTATTCCAGCTAAAACCTGTAACACCAGTTCCCCCTTTAAACTTGTGAAAACTCCACCCCATTTTTCTTATATTAAAGTTAATACTACTTTTTAAAAAGAGTTTGTATTCATTCTGCTAGTGTTTTTACTATGTTACTCAGCAGCTTGCATTGCATTGCAATGAGGGAACTGCTGTGAACACAACTGTTATAAAATCCATAAAAGAGAGTGCAGAACTTTCCACCTATGGGATATTTTTCTGGATCTGTCCAAGTTTGTTGAGACAGTGACCTGAACAGCTCTTTCACCATCCAATCCTTTTGCCCACAGTGAGAGACACACATAGTGTTTGTTGTAATTTGCTGCCTTCTGAGAGTGGAGACCTGGCTTTGAGTTTATATGCATGAGCATAGTAGAAGACACAGCCAGCATCCATAAAGCCTGCTCAGCACAAAATACTGGTCTACAAAGGAGAAAAAATGAGGCATCTTCTACAAAGGAAATAAAATCATGAGTTAGTGGCTGAAAGCAGGGTGGGTACATCAGCAGCAGTTACCGCTGAAGTAGATGTGCTGACAGTAGTGGCTCCTAATGGCAAACAAGGTAGGTATATTAGCAGTGGCAAGCCTTTGATCTGCACAATACCATACATTATGGTCAAGTTTCCCTCACAAATTACTGATTTCACAGATTTTTCAAGCCATGATTTGACCGTCAGAATAAAATAGGCCATAGAATTTCACCTACTTACCTCTCTGTTGAACTCAGTAACTTGTTTGCCTAAAGCAGAACTTTCTCAAAGTCATCCTGTCTAGATTTGAGGACATCAAGAGATGGAGAATCCATCGCTTTCCTTGAGTTGTTCCAACAGCTAATCATCCTTAACGTAAAAATGTGTGATTTATTTCTAATTCAAATTTGTCTGGCTTTAACTTCCAGCTACTTTACTTGTTCTTGTTATGCCTGTTTCTGATAGATTAAAGAGGCCTTTAATATCCAGTATTTTCTTCCTGTGAAGATACTTCTGCACAGTGATCAAGTTACCTCTTGATAATTTTGATAAGATAAACAGATAGAGCTTTTTAAATTTATCACTGTAAGGCATTTTCTCCACTCCTCAATTATTTTGTGGCCCTTTTCTGTATTCTCTCCAATTTTTCAACATCCTCCTAAAAATGTGAACACCAGAAATACACACAGTATTCCAGAATCCGCCTCACAATGCAGGATACAGATGTAAAATCACCTCTCTACTCTAACTTACTGTTCCCCTGTTTATACATTCAAGCACTTTTTGCCACAGCATAACACGGGCAGCTCACATGGAGTTATTTGTCTTCTGTGATCTTGAAATCCTTTCCAGGGTCCTGCTTTCCATGACATAGTGCCCCATTCTGTAAGTATGGCCTATATTATTTGTCCCTAGATGTATAACCATTCATTTGGCTCTATCAAAGCACAGCTTATAAAATTCTATTGCCTGTGTTATGCATAAGGTCAGACTGGATGATCACAGTGATCTCTTCTGGCCTTGGAATTAATGAATGATCCCTCTCGTGCTATATGTCGGCCTTGTATTCATTATTATTTACCAATCCGCTTCCCGATCATTGATAAAAATATTGGACAGCCCTAGGTTTAGATTAGCGATTCTAAAATGCGGCCACCAGGGGATTTTTCTGCGGCCACAACAGCCTCCTGGGCAGAAATGGCGTGGGGAGGGTAAAGCAGCGGCCCCTCCTGCAGCATCCAGCTGTTGCTCATGGCTGCCTTGGTGTTTGCTGGCACTGCCAGCAGGGGATCAAGCACCCTACACCACGCAGCCTCCTGGGGGCTCCAAGCAGCACCTCTGCAGACACATGGGGCCAGTGTGTGCGCTCAGCGGACTTCAGGCTTCAGCCCCCGGACTCCAGCCCAGGCAGTGAAGCTCAAGCTTGAAAAAATTTTCAGAGTGGCCATCAGCAAGGGTTGGTAGTCACATTGAGTCTAGAAACAATCCCTGCAGAACCCCACTAGACAGTCTCCTGGAAAACTACCACCTCTGTCCTACATCCAACTCCAGTTTTCTGTCGCCTTAACTAAAGTAGCTTCCATCCAAAAGCCAGAAGTTTGATTCAAAATCTAAATGTTAGCATTCCCTTTGAGTTCCTTGTTTGGAGTTCAACTCTCCAGCGCTGTACAGTTCTAGAACTCATCTTTACCTTGATCCTTCCTCTGGTGAAATCTGGATTCATACCAGAATTATGTCAACTCCCCCTAGATCCATCCAAAAGTTCTACTTTTTTACAGTTCAGGTGCAGGAGGAGAGTGTCAGACAGCCAGCACACACTCTAAAACAGAGGTCCCCTAAATGGGGCATGCCAGCCCCCATGCGGGACAGTGAGGGAGCGCCACCCAGCTCCACTTCTATCCCCAACTGATGGCCCCACACCCAGGGCTCCGCTCCCACCCCTGTGCCCCTGTCTGAGGCTCTGATCTGGGCACCTTAGAGACTAACAAATTTATTTGAGCATAACCTTTCGTGAGCTACTTCATCAGATGCATGCAGTGGAAAATACAGTGCGGAGATTTTATATATACAGAGAACATGAAACAATGGGTGTTACCATACACACTGTAACAAGAGTGATCAGGTAAGGTGAGCTATTACCAGCAGGAGAGAAAAAAAAACCTTTTGTAGTGATAATCAAGGTGGGCCATTTCCAGCAGTTGACAAGAACATGTGAGGAACAATAGGGAGGGAAAATAAACATGGGGAAATAGTTTTACTTTGTGTAATGACACATCCACTCCCAGTATTTATTCAAGCCTAATGTAATGGTGTCCAGTTTGCAAATTAATTCCAATTCAGCAGTCTCTCGTTGGAGTCTGTTTTTGAAGTTTTTTTGTTGAAGAATTGCAACTTTTAGGTCTGTAATCGAGTGACCAGAGAGATTGAAGTGTTCTCCGTCTGGTTTTTGAATGTTATAATTCCTGACATCTGATTTGTGTCCATTTATTCTTTTACATAGAGACTGTCTGGTTTGGCCAATGTACATGACAGAGGGGCATTACTGGCACATGATGAAATAGATCACATTGGTAGATATGCAGGTGAAGGAGCCTCTGATAGTGTGGCTGATGTGATTAGGCCTGATGATGGTGTCCCCTGAATAGATATGTGGACACAGCTGGCAACGGGCTTTGTCCCTACTGTTCCTCACGCGTTCTTGTCAACTGCTGGAAATGGCCCACCTTGATTCTTTTTGTGGATACAGACTAACACGGCTCCTACTCTGAAACCTCTCGAGTCTCAGTCATTCTAGCCCCCAACTCTGACTCCAATTTCACTCTGAATCTTGCCCTCTAGGTTTTCCAGAGCTCTGCCCGTCACAGCTTCTTGGCCTCGACTGTTTCCCAGCAACTATCCAGGTTTGGTTGCTTGACTTTTTTTTTTTTTTTTTTTTTTTTTGGGGGGGGGGGGGGGGCAGGCAGAGGAGAGAGAGGGAGGGAACTGTTGCTGTCCACTCCACCTGGAAGCTGGAACCACAACCCTGCTCGTATACAGAATATACAACAGTTTAGTACTGGAAGCAAGAAGATACTATAAGCATCTGAAAACACAATGGAAATGCAGGGGGGTGTAAAATGTAATTATTCAAGCAGGAATTTTACCAGGACATCAGAGTTAACCATTCCAATTCTTGCAAAAACATGAGGGATCCTTAGTGATTACAAATAGTAAAGGCTTTGGTTTTAAATTTCATCCCCAAGACTTCCCTCAGCTCTGCTCCAACTCCATGTGGAGATATTGCTCAGAACTAGCTCAAGGAAAGACTGTCATCACCAAAATCATATTCTCGGTGCATAAGGGTTTTCTTGGGAGGTCTCCCACCCAAGTATGTATCCGGACTCATCCTGTTACAGCTCTCTAGCAAGCAGCTCTAAGCAATATTGCTGCTGGCTTTACTTATAGCCTATCTAGCAGGTGTGTTTCCAGTGGGGTCCTGCACGGATAGTTCTTCACCCTATGCTATAACATTTTTATCGATGATCTGGAAGAAAACAAAATAATCACAGACAAAATTTGCTGATGACAGAAAAATTGGGGGAAATGGTGAATAATAGAGACAGATCATTGTTACAGACCCATCTGCATCATTTGGTAAACTGGGCACAAGCAAACAATGTACATTTTAATATGACCAAATGTAAATGTATACAGCTAGGAAGAAAGATTGTAGGGAATTCTATCCCAGGAAGCAGTGACTCTATGATTTGGAGGTCATTGTGGATAATTAGCTGAACATGATCTCACAGTGTGGTGATGTGGTCAAAAGAGCTAATGCAACCCTTGGATACATAAACAGGGAAAACTGGAGGAGGGAGGTTATTTTGCTTCTATATTTAGCACCAGTGTGACCACTGCTGGAATACAGTGTCCAGTTGTGGTGTACACTATTCAAGGAGCATGGTGATAAACTGGAGAGGGGTCACAGAATAGCCACGAGAATGATCAGTGATCAGAAGGGCCTGCAGTAGCTACAAAAGGGGAGTGTGTTAAGAGTGCAAACTAGGGCTGTCAATTAATCGCAGTTAATTCATGCGATTAACTCAAAAGAATTAATCGTAATTTAAAAAATTAATATCGATTTATCGCACTGTTAAACAATACAACAACGATTTAAATTTATTAAATATTTTGGATGTTTTCTACATTTTCAAATATATTGATTTCAATTACAACACAGAATACAAAGTGTACAATGCTCACTTTATATTTATTTTTATTACAAATATTTGCACTGTAACAAACAAAAAAAATAGTATTTTTCAATTCACCTAATACAAGCACGGTAGTGCAATCTCTTTATCAATAAAGTTGATCTTACAAAAGTAGAATTATGTCCAAAAAATGACTGCATTCAAAAATAAAACAATGTAAAACTTTAGAGCCTACAAGTCCACTCAATCTTACTTCAGCCCATCGCTCAGACAAACAAGTTTGGTTACAATGTGCAGGAGATAAAGCTGCCTGCTTCTTGTTTACAATGTCACCTGAAAGTGAGAACAGGTGTTCGCATGGCAGTTTTGTAGCCTGCGTTGCAAGGTATTTGCATGTCAGATATGCTGAACATTCATATGCCCCTTCATGCTTCGGCCACCATTCCAGAGGACATGGTTCCATGCTGATGATGCTCGTTAAAAAAATGTGTTAATTACATTTGTGACTGAACTCCCTGGGGGAGAACTGTATGTCTCCTGTTCTGTTTTACCTGCATTCTGCCATATATTTCATGTCATAGCAGTCTCGGATGATGACCCAGCACATGTTCATTTTAAGAATGCTTTAACAGAAGATTTGACAAAACGCAAAAAAGGTACCAATGTGAGTTTTCTAAAAAAAGCTACAGCACTTGACCCAAGGTTTAAGAATCTGAAGTGCCATCCAAAATCTGAGAGGGATGAGGTGTAGAGCATGATTTCAGAAGACTTAAAAAAGCAATACTCCGATGCAGAAACTACAGAACCCGAATCACCAAAAAAGAAAATCAACCTTCTGCTGGTGGCATCTGATTCAGATGATGAAAATGGACATGCATCGGTCCACTCTGCTTTGGATCGTTATCAAGGAGAACCCATCATCAGCATGGACGCATGTGTACTTTGGAATGGTGGTTGAAGCATGAAGGGACGTATGAATCTTTAGTGCATCTGGCATGTAAATATCTTGCGGCGCCAGCTACCACAGTGCCATGTGAACCCCCTGTTCTCACCTTCAGGTGACATTGTAAACAAGGGGGCAGCAGCATTATCTCCTGCAAATTGTAACCAAACTTGTTTGTCTGAGTGATTGGCTGAAGTAGGACTGAGTGGACTTCCAAGCTCTAAAATTCTACATTCTTTTATTTTTGAATGCAGGTTTTTTTGTACATAATTCTACATTTTTAAGCTCAACTTTCATGATAAAGAGGTTGCACTATAGTACTCGTATTAGGTGAATTGAAAAATACTATTTCTTTTGTTTTTCTACAGTGCAAATACTTGTAATCAAAAATAAATATAAAGTGAGCACTGTACACTTTGTATTCTGTGTTGTAATTACAATCAATATATTTTTAAATGTAGAAAACATCCAAAACTGTTTAAATAAATGGTATTCTATTATTGTTTACTTGCGTGATTAATCGCGATTAATTTTTTTAATCACTTGACAGCCCTAGTGCAAACACAATGCACACATTAAGCCATGTAACCCAGAATCAGTCATGAATGTAATAAATCAAGCTGTTAAAGGACATGAGGTAGTAACTCATTTGAGTAAACCAATGCTAGGCCTCACTAATAAACAGGAGGCATTGCAAATTCTCAGTGTATAAGAAAAATCTGACCAAGTTGAAGATTCATGGATTTTAAAACCAGCTTTTAGTCGTCTTGACCTGCTTCACAACTGAGACCACATAATTTCATAATTCCTACATCTGCTCAATAACTTGTGGTTCAACTAGAGTGTATATCTTTTAAAAGAGACATCTGATATCAATTTAGAGACTCCAAAAATTTACTACATCTTTGATCAATCAAATGTGACTGGAACGTCCAAATCACTTGTTAGAACTTATATAACAAGGACAAAGTGGCTAAAAGAGATAAGAGTGACACTCTATATCGTAGGACCATTAGCTACAACAGAGTTATTGACAATTCAGCAACACAAGTTCTTGAATATTTAGGGATCAGTGTTCTATCTGCTAAAGCACAAGATGGGGTATTAGTGGGGTTTGCTGCAGACAACCAAATCAGACTACAGATCAGGACGAACTACTGTGACACTTCCCAGGAGGACCCAGAGTTAAGGCACCTTGCAACCACCTGCCCTTATTGTGAGGAATTCTTGTCTATACGGGCTGTGGATCAACTCCCTAACTCCACAGCCCCTGGCAACACAAGCATTGCCTCCCCAGCCCACACTCTCGCTGTACACATTAGCTACAGGGGCACACTAACCCCAAGTCCACTGGGCGTCTTTCTGGAGGGCCCAGGCCCTGTTCCTCTGACCGCTCACAGAGCTCTCAGATTCACTACTCTCAAAAGAGAAGTACACACCAGAATATTAATTTATGTCAGGATCACCACTCCACTAAACATCCACACCACTTAGAAATATTTAGAGTGAAAACAAGAATAAAAGTTTATTATCAAAGAATAGAGATTCAAATGACAGTAAGAAAGAATATTGGTAACAAATGGTTACATGCAAAACAAAATCATAACACGCTTCTTAGAGCCTAAAAAACGTTAGCCACAAGACATTTTCCAACTCCCATTGGGCAGCTTACCCCAAGGCCTTTTCCTAGTGTTTTCAGCCACATTGGCTGAAATACTCCTAAGATCAAGCTCACAGACTGAAGGATACCTTAGGGTTCCCCTGAAACCTAGATATACCAGATCAGACCTTTTGATCTTCACCGAAAACAGGGTTCCAACTTTCACCCCTGGTTACCTCTTCCTGTTAATTTTCTTCTGAAATCTCTGCAAGCTCTTCATTAGCATTTGACTCAGTGTGCTAACAGACTTCTATTATGAGTATGATGGGATGCCCACCCCATAGGAGGCCTGAAGGAGTAAATCATGCCAGTTAACCTACAGGCTGCACCTGGAGGAAACTGCTGAGGAAGTCCAGCTGGGAGAAGAGCTGGGTGGGTTTTATAAAGAGAGGAAACTGGCTGTAGACAGGGGACTGCAGTGAGGAAGCCTGCAGTCACATTCCCTGACATAAGGGGGAAGAGCAGGAATCTGTAATAACAGTGTAGGAAGGAGTCCAGGGAAGGAGCAGTAAGGCCTTAGAGAGTAAAGCCCAGAGATGCTGAGTTGAAGGGGTCTGGATTGGAACCCAATGTAGAAGGCAGGCACGGGTTCCCCTACAAGCCATTGTGGGAGTGGCACGCTAGAGACTACTGGAAGCAGACTTTGATAATACCCCAGAAGGGGGGAGAACTTTAATGTGACTTGGCTGGAGGGCTAAACCATGAAGAGGAAAGCACTGCAGCTCCAGGACCATGAGAGGCCACAGAGTGAGTGAGTGAGATGATGGGCTGAGCAACCACAGGAAGGGGCATCAGACCAGATGGCAAGCTGAGGAGCTCAGAGGAGCCACAAGGAGGCTGTTTGACCACCAAGCGGTGTTATAATGAGACACACAGTACACGATTCACCAGAGAGATAAATATCTCCCATCTCCTATCTGGAGAAATGTGTCACAAGACAAGCTACCTTTGCCTGTCCTGCCTTTAACTACAAAGCCTAGAGGAATGGAGGTTATTTACTGTAACTGGAGGTTCTTCTCCCTATCTGTATTCCACATGTGGGTACGCATACTCGCCATGAGCCTTAGTACAGAAATACGTCAAAGCCGTGTCTGTTGACCCACATGTGCACAGTAGATGCCATTGTGCTTCTGACCAAGGGCATAAAAGGCAATGTGGGTCGACACCTCTCCAATTCCTGTTCTTACTGCAATCCAACCAGATCTGAAGCAGAAGGGATGGAGGGTGGGTAATGGAATACAGATAGGGACCATATATCTCGAAGAACCTCCAGTTACAGTAAGTAACCTCGATTTCTTCTTCAAGTGATGGTCTCTATGTGTATTCCACATGCATGTGGCAGGCAAACAATATTCAGACTGGAGGAGGGTGTGAGGAAGGTGGCAGTAAGAGATGCTTGTAGTACTGCCATCCCTATGGCTATGTCTGCAGTTGCTGCTTGGAATACAGCATAGTGTGTCGTGAACATGGAGGACAGAACTCCAAGTTGCTGCCCTGCAAATGTCCTGCAGCAGAACATCTGATAGTGATGCCATGGAGGCAGCTTGTGCGCATGTGGAGTAAGCTGTAAGAGCCGCCAGAGGGGAATTTTGCTATTTTGTAGCATCCTAAGATGCATCCTGAAACCTGCTTAGAAATCCTCTGGGAGGATATGGCTTGCCCACACAATCTTTCTACTGTGGCAATAAAGATTCTTGGAGATCTTCTAATGGGTTTAGTTCTTTGCAGACAGAACACCAGGGCAGGCCTGACGTTCAGGGAGTGAAGTCTATTGTCTTCAGAAGAAGCATAGGGTTTCTGGAAAAATACAGGTAAGTGTATTGTCTGATTGATGTGGGACTCAGAAAATCGTAATAGAAATTTAGGGTGTAGCCTAAGGAAAATCATCTCTTTGCGAAACACGATATAGGTAGAGCCTGCCATAATGTCTCTTAGCTCACTGACCCTGCCCGAAGTGATGGCACCACGACTGTCACCTTCATGGCTAGGTGGGTCATGGCACAAGTTGCCATAGGTTCAAAGGGTAGACCTGCGAGTGTCGACAGGACATGGTTACAGTCCTATTGAGGAATAGGTTTAATGATTGGCGGGAAAGTCCTGATCAAAACCTTCATAAACTGTACAGTTACTGGGTGAGTAAAGACAGAATGTCCTTCTGTGAGAGGGAGAAAGGTACTAATCGCTGCTAGGTGTACCTGCAGCAAACAAAGGGCTAGACCCGCAGTCTTTAAGGAGAGGAGATAGTCTAGGAAAACTGGAATGCTTGTGGTATCTAGTGAATTTTGGTGGAGTTGTGCCCAGACAGAAAAGCACCTCCATTTAGCTAGGTAGCAGAATCTAGTAGAATCCTTTCTACTTTGGTTAAGGATTTCCTGAATGGGTCGGAGCATGAGCATATTTCCGATGCCCACCCAAACACCAGGCCGTTAGGTGACATGAGCCCGGGCTGGGGTACTTGATTTTTCCCATTTCCTGGGAGATCAAGAAAGGGGTGGATCCTGATAGGTTGGTATACAGACATCATTAGAAGTTCCGTGAACCAGAACTGTCTGAGTCAGTAGGGTGTTAGAAGGATGATGGTGGCTCTGTCACAACTTTCCTATGACTTGCAGTAGTAGTGGGACAGAAGGAAAGGCTTATCTGAGGTCATCCATCCAGGAAAGCAGGAAAGCGTCACCCCTGGAACAATACAGGTGAAGTTTTCTATTCATCTGGGACAAAGAGGTCACATAATGGAGTACTCCACTGCATAAATATCTTGGTTAGGACTGTGTCATAGATCTCCCATTCATAGTCTGAAGAGAAACTTCTGCTTAGTTTGTCTGCCAGCAAGTTTGTGAAACCTGGGAGGTATGTGGCCTGTATTGTGATGTAATTTCTGATACACTAGTATCTGAACTCTGATGCCTGGAAGCAGTCAGACAAGAAATCTCACTCCTCATTTGTGTATATTCACCACCATGGTGACATTGTCTGACATAGAGCGAGCATATAAAGGGAAGGAAGGCCTTGCATGCAAGGCGGACTGTCCTCGGTTCCGGTAAATTTATATGCAGCCTGGCCTCTCGTGGGGTACAGGTAACCTGTGCAGTGTGGTAGTCCAGGTGAGTGCTCCCAGTTACCCACGTGTGGTCAACTCTTGAAATGTTTGTTGAAGAAATCCACCACTGTGTTCTGTAGTCCTGGTAGATAGACCACGGAGATCAGTATAAAGAGTGATATAAACCAGTTCCACAGTTTTATGGATTCGTTGCATAAGGACTAGGACCTTGCTCCTCCTTGCAGATTGATACAATGCACTGCCACTCTGTTGTCCAGCATTATTCATACTGGGTGGCCCTTGATGCATGGTAGGAATCATTGGCAAGATTTGGTAGAGAACTGCTCTGGGCTCCACTATGTTGATATGGAGGACTGCCTCCTGAAGGATCCATTTGTCAACGAGCTGTGAGATTCTGAAAGAGTGCATCCCAACCTACTGAAGAGGCATCTAGGATAATAATCCTTGTGGAAGGACGATGTAGGAATTCACATGTTTTGTGGGTCCTTCCAATTTAAGGACACGAGGACCTTCTGAAATACAAACACTTGCTTGGATAGACTATGTCTGTTGGGTGGTGTAGAGGGTTCTCAACCATTCTTGAAGATACTGAGAGTGAAGTCTTGGTAAGGTAAATGTGCAGGCTGCCACAAAGCCCAGGAGCTGTAGGCAAGCCCTTGCAATTGTTTGTGGGCTCTGCTGAATTGTTTAAACAAGGTTGGACATTGTGGTGAATCTCTCCTTGGATAAGTACATTGTGGCAGAAGGAGTCCGGACTGGCCCTGATGAAGTCTATATATTGGGTCAGTGTTAGGGTAGACTCTTCCACGTTGAGGCAGAGGCACAGAGAGTGAAAGAGACAGGGCCTTGCTGCTTGCTGTCTGTGTTTCAAGAAGCGACCCTTTAGGAGCCAACTGTCTAGGTAGGGAAAAGTGATTATGACCATTTAGCGAAGCTGACAGATCTTTGGTAAAGACACTTGCAGTGGTAGAAAGCCTAAATGGTAAGATGGAATACTGGTAGTGATCACTGACTACTACAAATCATAGGAGTTATTTGTGTGAGGGATGAATAGCAACATGAAAATAAACATCCTGAAGGTTGAGGGAAACAAACCAATCTCTTGGATCCAGAGAGGGAATTAATGTTTCCAGGGTTACCATTCTGAAGCGTTGAAAGTGGACAAAGATATTTTAAAATCTCGAGGTCCACAATTTTCTTCCGAACAAGGAGGTATTGATAACATCCTGATGAAGTCCAGTGGAACAGGTCTGATTGCCCCAGAGCAAGGAGGAAGTGTACCTCCTGCCTTAAGAGGTCTTTGTGAGAGGGATCCCTGAAGAGGGGATGGGAAAGGGGAGAGGGTGGCATGGAGCTGAACTGGATAGAGTAGCCTGTAGAAATCATTTCTAGGATCCATTGTCTGAAGTGACGAACTCCCAAGAAGGCAGGAAATGGGAGAGACGATCAGCATAAAGGTGTTGGTGGGAAACAGGTCGAAATGGGCATTTCAAGGATGACATCAACTGAAAGGTTGCTGTAGAAGAGAGCCCTTTCTTAGTAAATCTGGGCATTTTCCTTGGGGGTCTCAGCTGGTCTGGTGGATTGAGAGTGGACTGGGAGAGACCGTTGAGCCGTCTGCAATTTACTGTGTTTTCTTTTTGTCACTGATGTATAGATCTCCAAAGATCGTAGTACTGCACATTCTTTAAGGGAATGAAGGCAGGTGTTCAATAAAAGATAAGAATTTTCAATAGACTGTGAAGTCATATTTTGCCATGATAATTGGCTATTGTGAACTGCACGGAGGCCAAGGAGTAGCTCTTGCAGCCCGTAAGGTCTAATAGTTTTAACTCTTTATCGGATGGTGTTGAATGGAACTGATGTTACCTGTTCCATTGATGACAGTCTCCACAACCAGAGAGTTGGGAGTAGGGTGGGAAAAAATAATCTGAGCCTCTGGGAGCGATGTAGTACATTTTACATGTGGATGGGACAGTAGATGGAGTTTGCCACACCGTGGTGCAGGGGTAAGCAAAGCATTGTTGATGGGCAAAGCAATCTTGCCCAGAGGAGGTGAATGAAGGATAGCCAACAAGGAATGGTGGGGCTCCTGAATCTCCTCCAACAGGACTTGTAAAATGTCTGCTACCCTTTTCATAAGGTCTGAAGAGGCCTTTAACTCACTGGGATAAGATGGTGCAGGAGGTATGATGACCTCATCTGGTGATAGGGAAGACTTGGGAAGATAGCATTTCATAGAATCATAAAAGATTAGGGTTGGAAGAGACCTCAGAACAAACTGTGCCAAACAAAAAAATTAAAAAATAAAAACTATGAAAAAAGGGTATTAAATAAAGCAAGGTGTAGCAAGCTGTGTGGCTCAACTAACAGACATTATGATGCTCCAACACAAGGCACAGGTGATTTAGAAGGAATTGGAGTGGCAGAGAGTCCCTATATACACTTTTAATTGGGGCATGCGGGTATCTAGGGCAGATGTGTTGACACTGCTGGCAACAATCTCCAATCAAGAGTGCACATGAGCGCACATATGCTGATGTGGAGCACCCATAGGGCCACTACTCAAAAAAACAATACTTCAAAAGTTACTGAGGGTAAAATTGGGAGCCCCAATGCAAGCCCACCCAAACTGATAAGTTACAGAGAGTGAAATTTGCACATGCAGCAGGAATAGTAAGTCTGTTAAAAGCCAGAAGGTTTGCAGGCAGCCTGATGTCACAGGTTGTTCAAGTATCAGAGGGGTAGCCGTGTTATTCTGTATCCACAAAAACAATGAGGAGTCTGGTGGCACCTTAAAGACTAACAGATTTATTTGGGCATAAGCTTTCATGGGTAAAAAACCCACTTCTTCAGATGCATGGAGAGAAAATTACAGATACAGGCATAAATATTTTTTGGCACATGAAGAGAAGGGAATTACCTGACAAGTGGAGAACCAATGCTGACAGCCAATGCAGTCAGGGTGGATGTGGTCTACCCCCAATAATTGATGAGGTGGTGTCAATACCAAGAGAGGGAAAATTGCTTTTGTAGTGAGCCAGCCACTCCCAGTCCCTATTCAAATTGATCGTGCTAAGTTTGCAAACGAATTGTAGCTCTGCAGTTTCTCTTTGAAGTCTGTTTTTGAAGTTTTTTTTGTTGAAGAATGGCAACTTTAAACCTGTTACTGAATGTCCAGGGAGATTGAAGTGTTCTTCGACTGGATTTTGTATGTTACCATTCCAGATGTCTGATTTATGTCCATTTATCCTTTTACGTGGAGACTGTCCAGTTGGGGCATAGCTGAGGGGCACTGCTGGCACATGATGGCATATATCACATTAGTAGATGTGCAGGTGAAAGAGCCTCTGATGGTGTGGCTGGTGTGGTTGGGGTCTTATGATGGTGCTGCTAGAGTAGATATGGGGACCGAGAAGGTAATGGGGTTTCTTACAGGGGTTGGTTCCTGGGTTAGTGTTTCTGTAGTGTGGTGTGTAGTTACTGGTGAGTATTTGCTTCAGGTTGGGGGGCTGTCTGTAAGTGAGGACTGGCCTTCCTCCCAAGGCCTGTGAGAGTGGGGTATCGTTTTCCAGGATAGGTTGTAGATCGTTGATGCGCTGGAGAGGTTTTAGCTGGAGGCTGTACGTGATGGCCAGTGGTGTTCTGTTATTTTCCTTGTTGGGCCTGTTCAAGGTGACATAATATGTCCATTTAACCCCTATATTGAGTCATTTGGGAGCTTCATTTGGAAGATTTACCCTGAGACCAAAGCTTCTGGTTTAATAGTGCTCCAAAATCCATATGCTGACTCTAATTTTACTTTAAAAATGCTGTCAAAGAAAATACCATTAATTAAATAGAGGGCAGGTGAACCACTCTAGGAAGCAGTCAGGGTAACATAGTCATGATTCATGCTCCTCAACTTTCCTGAACAACAAGATTGAGTGGGATCAGAGAAAAGCAGGTCATTTGGTCAAGGGTTCCCTCATACACAGCCCCCCTAAAATGAGCTGATCATATCATTTTTTGCATAACTCAACTGGAAGCAAGATGCAAAAAGGTTGAAAGCAGTAATGTGCACAGCATGCAAGTCATCTGAGTAGAGGATTTGAACTCATTGTCCCTGGTTCTAGGAATAGCACTTTTTCCCTTAAATCACTAAGGCCGTGTCTACACTACAGAGTTTTGTCAACAAAAATTATGCCACCTTAATTAAAATGCTATAATTAAACCACTGCTGCATGTCCACACAATGCCCCTTGTGTCGGCAGAGCGCATCCACACTAGGAGCTCTTGCTTCGACACAGGGATACCTACCCACAGTGCAGCTGGCCATAGGGTACTTTGGGGAGGGTTTGCAATGCCTCATGGGGCAGGTACAGCAACACATGACGCAGGTTTCTCAATCCCATCATTCTATGGGCATCCTACTAGACTGCCAGCCATTTTTTCATCTGAAGCATATGTAGGGGGAAGGGGATGAGTGTGTGACAGAGGGTATGGATGGGAGGGGAGACAGAGACATAGTGTGCGTTGGGGCAGTGTGTGAGAGTGTGTGGGCGGTGGACTGTGTGTGTTGAGGGAGACTGTGTTGGCATGCTGTCTCTAAGTTCTGACAGCAGCCTGAGCAACACAGCAGACTCCCCTCCCCACCCCCCAGTAGCAACTAGCGTCAGCCTGCCTGCTGGTTCCATATTAATAGTTCTGTGATTCCCTCCGAGTTCTCCCACAGCTTCCTCAGCTACTGGAAGCTGCATCCTCAGCAGCTCTGTGAGCTCTCCAGGCTGTGGAATGTCAAAGCTTCGCAAAGCTTTGAACGGGATGGGGTGCATACTTACCTAGCTAGATAGATTCATAGATACTAAGGTCAGAAGGGACCATTATGATCATCTAGTCCGACCTCCTGCACAACGCAGGCCACAGAATTTCACCCACCCACTCCTGCGAAAAACCTCTCACCTATGTCTGAGCTATTGAAGTCCTCAAATCATGGTTTAAAGACTTCAAGGTGCAGAGAATCCTCCAGCAAGAGACCCGTGCCCCATGCTACAGAGGAAGGCGAAAAACCTCCAGGATCTCTTCCAATCTGCCCTGGAGGAAAATTCCTTCCCGACCCCAAATATGGTGATCGGCTAAACCCTGAGCATATGGGCAAGATTCACCAGCCAGATACTACAGAAAATTCTTTCCTGGGTAACTCAGATCCCACCCCATCTAATATCCCACCATAGGCCATTGCAGGACTAGATGCAGGACAGCCGAGTTCATCAGTCCCCACCTCCCTCCCTGGCTCTGCACAGCACAGCAGTTCCCCCCACCCGCAGCAGAAGCCTGCCTGCCACTGTGTTCCTAGTGCGGGGGGGTGGGGGGCTGGGGGGGGATGTAAGCAGGGGCAGGAGGACTTTAATGATTTGCTCTTAGCAGAGCGGCATGCTCAGCTCTCAGAACTTCCGGAAGCTTTGAAAGGGAAGGAGTGCATTCCTGCAGGGCAACTGAGTTCAAAACAATGAGCAGAGCGGTCACAGTGGGCATTGTGGGATACTGGGGGAGGCCAATTACATCAACATTAACGAATGGCAGTGTCTTTGTCACTTTAACTTTGGCGCAAAAAGCTTTATACCTCTCAGGCTATGTCTACACTTGCAAATGAATGACAAAATTTGTCTTTCAGAGGTGTTAACCCCCTCCCCCCGAAAGAAAAAAGTTTTGCCGCAACAAGCACCAGTGTGAACAGCATGTTGTCGGCAGGAGAGCTGCCGACAACGCAAACATTGAGCGTTGAAGTTTCTTTTTGGCAGGAGAGCCAACAAATAGCGGCTGCACTGCACGACTTTTAGCGGCACGGCTGTAGCGACACAGCCGTGTCGCTAAAAGCTGTGTAGTGTAGACATCGCCTCATCAAGGTGGTTTTGTTTTGCAGCCAAAAGTAGCTTTGCAGTGTGTACACCTCCACTGCTTTGTCGGCAAAAGCTGCCTTTTGCCGACAAAACTATGTAGGGTAGACGAGGCCTAAGTGATTGCTCAGTGTGCGTCATTCACACCAAAGTTTCTGAGGAGGAAATCACCGGCAAGTCTTAGGGCTTATATACATGAACATTTAATTCATGGCAACCTGGGGTGACACTCCACCTCGTCCTAGCCTGCATAGACTCTGCTGATGTGCATTAACAATTCATTAATGTGCTTTGATCTAATTCTCTTTGAAAAGCATATTTAATGAAATGTTAATGTGCATCAGCAAAATCCACATGAAGAGTTGGTCTGTGGCAGGGTAATGCAGAATAGCTCCCTGCCCCAGCTTGCCATGGGCTAATTGTTTGTGTTGACAAGTCCCTACAGTCTAAGCACAGATAGTACTAACAAATTAGCTTTTGACGCACAGGTTGGTGGCCAGTACTGTTCTGGGGGAATATGGAATCTGGATTGTGCTGTGGATCCAGGATTACTTGAGAGGGACTAGAAAATGGCCTCAGAGAGGCCAATACAAGAGTGCCAGACAAGAGAAGTTAGTTTTCTGCTGGAACAGACTTGCTGAATATCTGCCGGGCAGCACCAAGCATGATGGACAGGGACTGTGCTGGGTACTGGGAACAGGTATCCTCAATGCGTTGTACAGGCGCACATGCCGAGACTGGGGATAGAAGCTGAGAAGAGGCACGCTCGATGCATATCATAGGCACACGCTACTAAGCTACAGCCAACACAGCAAATACAGCTGGGAGTGTAAGCAGAAAAATTCTGGGAATTCAAATCCATGGAACACAAGCGATGGCACATTCTCTTAGTCCTTCCTCGTGTTTACTTATTATGGTATTACCCTCACTGAACCACTCCAAGGGGCTATTATTGCCAGCTAGGTAGAGCAGAATCAAGATCATGTGGTAAAGGTAGCATATAGCTTAAGTTTGCATTTTCTGGTTTTCAAAGGTTTAATATTGTGTTAATTTAGAAGTTTTTTGGACAGTTAATCAAAATTGATAAATATGCAGTCAGGTCACTGCAAAAAAATTGTTAATACAGTCAAGCTTGCCTACTGATTTCTCATGCCCTTCTAGAACATGATGGTGGATAAACTTAAACTATGAAATACAGAATTAAACTAATGTTTCACAGAGCTGCACAACCTTAATTCTGCTTCTGTGGAGAACAGGCACTCTGCATTTCAGAGTTCTGTGTGTTCAGCACAACTCCACTGCTTTGCTTTTAATCAGACAGTCACACTATCCCTCACTAAGCTAAATCTAGCAGTATTGATACAGGGAGCATTTGCTGGTGGTCTGCAGGTCTCTCACTGTCACCTCCAGAAGGTGTAAATATTTCTCCCCAGAGTCAAACCCCCCTTTCATATTCTCATTGTCCACCAAAACTCCACATTTGTACTGGCCACGCACACTGCCACGCACACTCTCTGAGCTGCACTGTCAGGGTATTAGTATGCATTACAATGTGCCACAAGGCTCAGCCAGGGTTAAACAACAGTGACTGCCCAGAGGAACAAAGAAAGTTGGTTGTGTTTAGGTTGCATTTACCTAGCTCCTATAACTGAAACTTGGCTTTTTTTCTAGTCATGACAAAACCTAGGTGTTTCTCACACACACACACACACACACACACACACCCCCCTAATCCTCACTTTGCTCACTACTTTTCATGTGCGCAGTATGGATACAGTCCCATGATCTCCAACAGGGACCCAGTGAGCCATTGCTCAACAGGGGCAGAGTTAAGGTTGGGACAGTCTCCCATAAAGATAGAAGATGGTACCCCAGAAGCTGACTTGAGGGACAGAAGAATGGCCACTCAGCCCTGCTCCTGTCCTGCTGAAGCCCCTCCAAATCCCCCCAACCACCAGTGCAGCTCTGGGGATATTTCTAAGGGAGGGAGGGTGAAGGGGTTTCTAGAGAAGGGGCTCCAAGTTCCCTCTCACTCTTGCGGCAGCAACCCTCACCAGGAATGGGATGTCCCTGTGGGGCAGAAGGAAGGTCCCTCCTTAGAGTCTCTCTCCTCCCCTTTGATGACCATCACTTACTGGTCTAAGAGATCCTGATTTTCAAAATCCTCATTTTCAAAAACCCGGTTCTTCAGCTTAAAGTAGAACTGGGTTTTCAAAAATGATGCTTTGCAAGAATCCTTTAGGTGACTAAGGGCCACTGCCAAAGGGGCTACTTCTCCATCAGTCAGACAACTCAAGAGGGAGGAAAGTCCTAAAGGGAGGAAGAAAAGGTTACCGACCCTGTGAAGTAATCACAGTTCTTCGAGATGTGTCTCCCTACAGGTACTCCACTTCAGGCATGCATGCACCACAAGCCCTTGATCCAAGATTTTCTACTAACAGTGTCCATCAGCCCGCGCATGCACCCTAGGCCTCCTCCTACTGCATACCAAGGCTATATAGGAATGCACAGGTGAACTGCTCTCAGTTCCTTCTCCAGATAAATGTCTCATAGAGGACTGTCTGAAGCAGAGGGAAAGGAGAACGGATAGTAGAGCACCCATGGGGGGCACATATTGAAGAGCTGCAATTACTAAGCAAGGAGAGTAACCCCTTTGAGTAGTGTCCCTATGGGTGTTCCATTTCAGAAGACTGCCGAGCAGTATCCCCAAAGGGAGGAGGGAGCTCTGGTAATGAGTCCAGAACTGAAGATAGTACAGCAGTACCAAATAGTCCTATATATCTCAGATACTGACATGTTCTTGAATAATGCTGTGGATGTTGCTTGTGTAGAATGTGCTATCACACTTTGGGGGGATGAACACCAGCTGCATCTTAACAAATGACAATACACCCAGAAAACCATCTCAAAAGTCTCTGAGCAGAGATTGTGGACTCCTTGGATCTGAGAAGGTGATGAACAGTCTAACAGACTTTTGAAATTGTCTGATTCTATCTAAGCAGAAAGTCAACACCCTTCTAACATCCAACGTATGGAAAGAGATCTCCTGTAGAGAACTTATGCATTTTTGGAAAATACACTGACAGATGAACTGATTAAGATGAAACTCCGATAAGACCGTAGCTAACAATTTAGGGTGTTGGTGTACAGAGACTTTGTTCTTGAAAAACACTGTAATGGGGGTTGGGGAGTCTGCCATCAAAGCCTCAATCTCCACAATGTTACAGGCCAATGGGATGGCTACTAAAAAGGCATTCTTCATAGATATATGGAACAGGCAGGAGGTTGCCATTGGTTGGAATGGAAGTCTCAAAGTATTTAAGCACCAGATTGAGATCAAAATGGGGTCTCTAATCTGGGCGTAGATTCCCCAAACCCTTAATGAACACAATGTGAGCAAACACGGAGAACCCTTCCACAGGGTAATGAAAAGCTGATAATTGAAGCCAAATGGACCTTAACCAAGCTGACAACCTCAATTTCTTGAGATCCACCAGGTAATCCAGGATGATTGAGAGCGACAAAGATTCAGGCAGAAGATGATGGTGACAATACCAAGTATCAGAGGGGTAGCCTTATGCACAAATAAATCTGTTAGTCTTTAAGGTAATACCAAGTGGAATCTCTTCCATTTCCCCAGATAAGTAATACAAGTTGATTCCTTTCTACTGTTCAGGAACATCTGTTGCACATCTACAGAGCAGGAGGATTCTAACCTCAATCATTGAGGAAACACAACCTCAGGTGGAGAACCCTTAGGTTGGGGTGAAGTACATGACTCTCATCCTGGGAGAGGAGATGAGGAGTGGTCAGAAGCTTGAACAGCAGCTGGACAAATAGGTGAAGCACGTTAAGGTTACCAAGCCACGCCAGTACTATTCGGATAACTCTGGCCTTGTCCTGTCTGATTTTGTTCACCACCCTAAGTAATAGCCCTGCTGGGGGAAAACATGTAAAGCAGACTCTTCTTCCAAGATAGAAGAAAGGTATTCCCCAAAGAGAGGTGGTCCACACCCCTCTTAAGAAAAATAGAGGGCACATCTTGTCCCTGAGGTGGCAAAGAGATCCACTTCCAGAAGTCCCCATCTTTGGAGGATCTGAGGGCATCTTCACTACCCGGGAGATTGACACTGCTGCAATTGATGCAGTGGGTGTCAACTTAGCGGATCTAGTGAAGACTCGCTAAATCGACAGCAGAGCGCTCTCTGGTTGACTCCAGTACTCCAGCTCCCCGAGAAGAGTAAGGTAAGTTGACCGGAGATTGTCTCCCATCGACGAAGCGCAGTGAAGACACTGGAGTAAGTCGACCTAAGCTACTTTGACTCCAGCTACATTATTCATGTAGCTGGAGTAGCATAACTTAGGTTGACTTACCCCAGTAGTGAAACCAAGCCCTGAGAGTCTAGCTCCTGTTCATAGAACTATTAGGAGCGTCTGCTGAGAACACTGGCTGTGGTGTTCTGAATACCCGGGAGATACACAGCTGAAATTTGCACCTGATAAGCTATGTACCAATTCCATAGTTTCATGGCTTCGGCGCACAGGGAGGAGGATCTTGCTCCTCCCCACTTGTTGATACAGAATATACAAGATATGTTATCTGTCATGACCCTGATTGATTTCCCCTGAAGAGGGGCAGGAAATGAAAGCAGAGGCTGCTGACTGCCCTGAATTCCAACAGACTGATGAAGACTGGTTTCTGGAGGAGTCCATCTGCCTTGAGCCATGAGGGCACTGAGGTGAGCTCCCCATTCCAATAGTGATGCATATGTTCTCTAAGTACTGAAGGAGTAGGATGACCCCAGATGGGAACACCTGCACAGATGTTGAGTTGATCTTTCCACCAGTCTAGGGAGTTCCTCACCTGGAGAGGAAACACCACATGCCTGTCCAGCGTGTCTCTGGCTAGACAATAGGTGGTTCTGAGCCAACCCTGGAAGCAGTGGAGGTGTAGCCTTGCATGATCAGTCATGAAGGTGCAAGCTGCCATGTGTCCCAGGAGTTGCGAACAGTTTCTTATTGTGGTCCGAGGGCTCCCCTGGATTGTCCCTACCAGACCCAACAAATCGATGAATCGATCTGTGGGAAGGTAGGCCCTGGCTGTGAATGATAAATTCAACAGGGAATCACCACCAATTTCTAGTGGATTACCACAAGGATTAGTTCTTATCAAATGCTATTGAATATTTTATCAGTGTCCTAGGAGAAAATATAAAATCAGTGTTTTCTCGTCTTATACTAGATTGTAAGTTCTTTGGGGCAGGGACTGTCCTTTTGCTCTGTGTTTATAAAGCACCTAGCAGAGTGGGGTCCTGATTCATGACTGGGGCTCCTAGATGCTACCATGATAAAAATAATTAAGAATAATAAGAATAAGATTTTTAATGAAGTCTGCAGATGACAAAGATCAGCAGAATGAGAAATAATAATGAAGCTGGGTCGCTGATAACGAATATCTGGATCATCTGGTAACTGATTAAACATCATGCATTTTAATACAGCCAAATGAAAAAGTATTACAATATAAGTACAAAGGATGTAGGCCATATTTATAGCATAAGACACTGTATCCTGGAAAGCAGTAAATCTGCAAAGGACTCAGGGGTCATGGCAGATAATCAACTGAACACGAGATCCCAGTGCGATACAGTGGCAAAGAGAGCTAACTGGACTTTTCGACATAAACACAAACAAAAACTTAGATACTGTGACAAAGTTCCTGCTCTACCTTGGTGGGTTTTGCACTTATTGGTGGATTTGCTCGCCTTGGAGCTTCACAGCAGCCCTCAGCTTGGCCATTTTTCTGAACCCACAGTCCAGGCTGACTCCTCCTGTGTCTGACCAGGAGGTGGGAGGATTTAGGGGGAACCCAGGCCCGCCCTCTACTCCGGGTTCCAGCCCAGGGCTCTATGGAATGCAGCTGTCTAGAGTGCCTCCTGGAACAGCTGTGTGACAGCTACAACACCCTGGGCTACTTCCCCATGGCCTCCTCCCAACACCTTCTTTATCCTCACCATAGGACCTTCTTCCTGGTGTCTGATAATGCTTGTACACCTCAGTCCTCCAACAGTCCGTGTTCTCACTCTCAGCTCCTAATGCCTCTTGCTCCCAGCTCCTCAAACACACACCACAAACTGAAGTGATCTCCTTTTTAAAACCCAGGTGCCCTGATTAGCCTGCCTTAATTGATTCTAGCAGCTTCTTGATTGGCTGCAGGTGTTCTAATCAGCCTGTCTTAATTGTCTCCAGAACGTTCCTGATTGTTCTGGAACCTTCCCTGTTACCTTACCCAGGAAAAAGGGACCTACTTAGCCTGCGGCTAATATATCTGTCTTCTATTACTCTCCTACAGCCATCTGGCCCGACCCTGTCACAATACACTAAACTTTATATCAGGACACACTCCACCCACCCAGCCATGGGCAACGCTGCCTTCAGAGCTGGGCACCCGGCCAGCAGCTGCTGCTCTCTGGCCACCCAGCTCTGAAGGCAGTGCAGAAGTAAGGGTGGCAATATCGCGACCCTCCTACGACATGCCAGATTTCACAGGGGAGACCAGATTTCACAGTTTGTGACGCATTTTTCATAGCCATGGGTTTGGTAGGGCCTTCATCATAATAATTCCTTCTGGCATAAAAAGAATAAAAAATACTGCAAAACAAATACTCAAATCCTAGCTAAAAATGGCCTCTTTACTGAAAGAGAGATTAGGAATTATTAGATGTTCCACTCTAGGTCCTTCTGGCCCAACCAATTCTCACTAGACCAATCCCAGTAGCCAATATCCAATTTTTCACATTCACTGTAAAACATTTTCTTTGTTATGCTCTGTAACTAGAGACTTGAAACAATTTTCAGTCTAAAACTTCACTGCTCTTAGTAATCTCACAATACAAGCTGCTATTGTCAATGATGGCCCATTCAGCTTTTCAGGACTTGCAGTCCTTGAATTGCACAGGTCTTTTCACAGTTCTGCCAGAGAAATGAAGTAGCACTGGGTCTCTCAAGCTTCTCCCTCATGCAGAGCCTCTCTCACAGACATCTCTCCATCGCTTATTTCTCTGTGACAATTACAGAATTTTTTATTTGGAAAAGTAATATCTGCAAGGTAATGTAGTTCTAGGTGTCTTTAATGCCATTAATACAGCAACTGGAAATGAAGAGGAGAGGAAGCACTATGTTACGACAGAGCTATCCATGGACCAAATGCTCTGTGGACCAGTGGGATGTAAGAATATCCCTAGGGACCTGGTGAGCACCCCTATTCTGTTTTTGCTTTGGTTTAAGGGAGAAAACATAGATCAATTTACCTTGTAGCAACCAGAGTTCTTCAAGTGTGGGTCCCTATGGATATTCACTGTGCTTGTGCATGTGCTCCATGTGACTGAGACTGGAAGTTATTCAACAGCAGTATCTGTTGGTCAGCACTTGCACCCTGCACCTCCTCATGATCTGAACTAATTTATAAGGTGCAGTGCAAACTGAACACCTCTACAGTTCCTGCTATACTATAAATTAGGAGAGAGTTCAAGCAGAGCAGGTTGTGGAGTACGTACAGGGACCAAACATCTTGAAGAACACTAGTTACTATAAGGCAAGTAACCTCAATTTCTTTCTCAAGTGCAGGTCCCTATGGGTATTCACTGTGGGTAACTTCCAAGCAGTACTCATTGTAGAGGAGGGTATAAAGATTTATGCTGCATCACAGATTGCAGGATCACTGAACCAAAGGAGGCATCACAGACAAAGCTTGAACAAGGGCATAATGCCTAGTTAAGGTGACCGAGGTCCCAAGTCACCTTTCCACAGATTTCTGAGAGGGGAATTCCCTGCAGGGAAGCCATTGAGGCAGCTTGTGCTCTAGTAGAGCCCTAACACCCTCAGGGGCTTCCATAAACTCATAATAGAGGAGAAGGACACCCTGAAATCCATTTCAGGAGTCTTTCTGAATAAATCACTTCTCCTTTCATTCTATCAGCGATGGAGAGGAATAGCCACAGAGACCTAAAGTGTTCATCCTCTGCAAGCAGAAGGCTAAACTCATCAGATATCCAAGGAGTGGAGCTTCTTGTCCTCCCTGTTATTGTGAGGTTTTGGATAGAAGATGGGCAAATGACCAGGTTGATTCAAGTGCAAATCAGAAGGAACCGTTGGGATGAATTCTTAAGCATACTGTATTCCTTTAGAACACCATGTAGGGGGGTCTGCCAAGAAGGCCCCAAGCTAACCCACTCTTCTAGAAGGGCACCTTCATAGGGAGGTACAAAAGAGAGCAGGAGGCCAAAGGCTCAAACAGTAGAATCGTAAGTGCTACAAGTACTGTACCAAGTTCAGGTCCCAGGCAGGTGCAAGTTGTAGTACCATGAAAAAGGCTCCGATTGATGCCTTTCAGGAACTTCATGGTTGTGGGATGGGTAAAAACCAAGGAGTTCTCCACCGCATGATAGAAAGCATTGCTAAATACCAGATACATGAGCAGTGAAGTGATAGATAGGCTTCAAAGTCTTCAAAGAAAGAGGGCAGTCCAAAATAAGAGGGATCCCAGATTTAAGGAGGTACGTTATGCTGTTGACACCAGATGGAAAACTGCTTCCAGTTGGCAACTTAGCGACCTTCTTGTAGAAGGCTTCCCGCTGTTGTTGAGGATACATCGTGCTCTGGCCCAAGCATGATCTTTCTAAAGCCACTGACCCTTCTGCTTCAAGTTGCAATGGGACGGGTGGGGAGCAATCAGCAAAGTCTTTTGTCCTCTGATATTCTACAACAATTCCTCTGGTGTTCATGGATGTTCTTTTTTTGGGCAGGAAACAACAGCTCCTGTTGGAAACTAGTATTTCACACTCGTTAACGCTTCTCTCCTGTCTTGTGATTTACAGCCAGAGTCAACAGTTAAAATATTGCCTTATAACATGGGATATAGATATTATAAGTGAGATCAATGCATGCAGAAAATTACAAGCATTCCATAAAGTCTCAACACAAAGCACATTTGTACAATTCCAATACCTATCTTAACAATACTAACACACGGTGATCCAGACGGATTCTAGTTATGTATTTGTCACTTTTCAGTTGAGACCTCTGGGCTTTGGCATGAGGTGGCACCTGGTCTTCTCGTGTCACAGTAGGCTTTCCAGACAAATAAACCTAGTCTCTTTACTCTTTTTCCTTTTGTGTGGGTCTGAATTGTTCTGCCTTTTTATTTGCAACAGTGACTTTGAGGGAGGATGGGATAGAGTTAGTGTAAATGAATTCCACACCCTCAGGATGCACCTGATATTGTTAATCTGCCCAAGTGTAAGTAGATGGTGCCAAGACAGATGTCTGCCCCAAGGTTCTGGCTGGATCCATAATGACCTCATTAACTAGGAGGGCTATCTTGCCTACTGTGGAAACTTGAAGCATGTCTACCAGTTTGTGTGTCTGTTCTTGCATCTCCTCAACAGGGATTTGGAGGGTCTCAGCCACCCTTTTTAATAGGTCTTGGAAACCCTTATAGTTGTCCATTTGTGGGGCTGTGTGGGGCAACAGGGACTCATCCGGGTAAGGGGAGGAAAGGGTCACCAGTGCAGTAGTTCACTTTTCAATGCCTGCTCTTCCATTACCTCCTCTTCTACTTGTGGCTGTGCAAAAACTGGGAGGGGCTGGTGGGGCATCTGAATGAATGGCACCATGAAGGACGCAACTTGGTGCCGCGTGGTCTGGCTGTGCGATTGGTGCACTGGCCCTCGGTGTGTTAAGAACCAATGGTGCTGCGCTACTAGATAGAGTTGGCGCTTGCTGTCATGCTGAAGTCCACAGCAAGGGGGACTGAGGCTCTAGGCACATAGATTCATAGATATTTAGGTCAGAAGGGACCATTATGATCATCTAGTCTGACCTCCTGCACAATGCAGGCCACAGAATTTCACCCACCACTCCCGCAAAAAACCTCACACCTATATCTGTGCTATTGAAGTCCTCAAATCGTAGTTTAAAGACTTCAAGGAGCAGAGAATCCTCCAGCAAGAGACCCGTGCCCCATGCTACAGAGGAAGGCGAAAAACCTCCAGGGTCTCTTCCAATCTGCCCTGGAGGAAAATTCCTTCCCGACCCCAGATATGGTGATCGGCTAAACCCTGAGCATATGGGCAAGATTCATCAGCCAGATACTACAGAAAATTCTTTCCTGGGTAACTCAGATCCCACCCCATCTAATATCCCATCACAGGCCATTGGGCCTATTTACCATGAATATTTAATTACCAAACCATGTTATCCCATCATACCATCTCCTCCATAAACTTATCGAGTTTAATCTTAAAGCCAGATAGATCTTTTGCCCCCACTGCTTCCCTTGGAAGGCTATTCCAAAACTTCACTCCTCTGATGGTTAGAAACGTTCGTCTAATTTCTAGTCTAAATTTCCTGGTGGCCAGTTTATATCCATTTGTTCTTGTGTCCACATTGGTACTGAGCTTAAATAATTCCTCTCCCTCTCTGGTATTTATCCCTCTGATATATTTATAGAGAGCAATCATATCTCCCCTCAACCTTCTTTTAGTTAGGCTAAACAAGCCAAGCTCCTTGAGTCTCCTTTCATAAGACAAGTTTTCCATTCCTCGGATCATCCTAGTTGCCCTTCTCTGTACCTGTTCCAGTTTGAATTCATCCTTCTTAAACATGGGAGACCAGAACTGCACACAGTATTCCAGGTGAGGTCTCACCAGTGCCTTCTATAACGGTACTAAAACCTCCTTATCCCTACTAGAAATACCTCTCCTGATGCATCCCAAGACCGCATTAGCTTTTTTCAAAGCCATATCACATTGGCAGCTCATAGTCATCCTATGATCAACCAATACTCCAAGGTCCTTTTCCTCTTCCGTTACTTCTAATTGATGCGTCCCTAACTTATAACTAAAATTCTTGTTATTAATCCCTAAATGCATGACCTTACACTTCTCACTATTAAATTTCATCCTATTACTATTATTCCAGTTTACAAGATCATCCAGATCCTCCTGTAGAATATCCCGGTCCTTCTCTAAATTGGCAATACCGCCCAGCTTTGTATCATCCGCAAACTTTATTAGCACACTCTCACTTTTTGTGCCAAGGTCAGTTATAAAAAGATTAAATAAGATTGGTCCCAAAACCGATCCTTGAGGAACTCCACTGGTAACCTCCCTCCAGCCTGACAGTTCACCTTTCAGTAGGACCCGTTGTAGTCTCCCCTTTAACCAATTCCTTATCCACCTTTCAATTTTCCTATTGATCCCCATCTTTTCCAATTTAACTAATAACTCCCCATGTGGCACGGTATCAAACGCCTTACTAAAATCTAGATAAATTAGATCCACTGTGTTTCCTTTGTCTAAAAAATCTGTTACTTTCTCAAAGAAGGAGATCAGGTTGGTTTGGCACGATCTACCTTTTGTAAAACCATGTTGTATTTTGTCCCATTTACCATTGACTTCAACGTCCTTATCTACCTTCTCCTTCAAAATTTTTTCCAAGACCTTGCATACTACAGATGTCAAACTAACAGGCCTATAATTACCCGGATCACTTTTTTTCCCCTTTCTTAAAAATAGGAACTATGTTAGCAATTCTCCAATCATACGGTACAACCCCTGAGTTTACAGATTCATTAAAAATTCTTGCTAATGGGCTTGCAATTTCCTGTGCCAATTCCTTTAATATTCTTGGATGAAGATTATCTGGGGCCCCCCGATTTAGTCCCATTAAGCTGTTTGAGTTTCGCTTCTACCTCAAATATGGTAATGTCTACCTCCATATCCTCATTCCCATTTGTCATGCTAACATTATCCCTAACATCCTCTTTAGTCTTGTTAAAGACTGAGGCAAAGTATTTGTTTAGATATTGGGCCATGCCTAGATTATCCTTGACCTCCACTCCATCCTCAGTGTTTAGCAGTCCCACTTCTTCTTTCTTTGTTTTCTTCTTATTTATATGACTATAGAACCTTTTACTATTGGTTTTAATTCCCTTTGCAAGGTCCAACTCTAGGTGACTTTTAGCCTGTCTCACTTTATCCCTATATGTTCTGACCTCAATAAGGTAGCTTTCCTTGCTGATCCCTCCCTTTTTCCACTCCCTGTATACTTTCTGCTTTTTCTTAATCACCTCTCTGAGATGCTTGCTCATCCAGCTTGGTCTACAACTCCTGCCTATGAATTTTTTCCCCTTTCTTGGGATGCAGGCTTCCGATAGCTTCTGCAGCTTTGATTTAAAATAATCCCAGGCCTCCTCTACCTTTAGATCTATAAATTCTTCAGTCCAATCCACTTCCCTAACTACTTTCCTTAATTTTTGAAAGTCAGCCCTTTTGAAATCAAAAACCCTCGTTGCAGATTTATTTTTGTTAATCCTTCCGTTCAGTTTGAACTGAATTAGCTCATGATCACTTGAGCCAAGACTATCCCCTACAACCATTTCTTCTATGAGGTCCTCACTACTCACCAAAACCGAATCTAAAATGGCATCCCCTCTAGTCGGTTCAGCAACTACTTGCTGAAGGAATCCATCAGCTATCGCATCTAGGAAAATCTGAGCCCTATTATTATTACTAGCACTTGTCCTCCAGTCTATATCTGGGAAGTTAAAGTCTCCCAAGATCACACAGTTTCCATTAGTATTTACTTTATTAAAAACATTAAAAAGAGCTCTGTCCATATCCAAATTAGATACCGGCGGTCTATAGCACACCCCAGCACTATCCCAGGGGAGGCTCTAATAGTTTTCTTCCCCAATGTAGTTTTTGCCCAGAAGGACTCAGTCATATCCATTTCATTGCTTCTTATTTCTTTACATTCTACCTCATCATTGATATACAATGCTACTCCACCACCTTTACCTTTATTTCGGTCTTTCCTAAACAGCACATACCCCTCAATACCTGTAGTCCAGTCATGACTACTATTCCACCATGTTTCCGTTATCCCTATAATATCTGGTTTCACTTCCTGCACCAGTAGCTCTAGTTCCTCCATTTTGTTACCTAGGCGCCTCGCATTAGTGTACAAATGTCTTAATTTTTGCTGTTTGGCCTCACTCACATTCTGTACCCTATTAGGCACGGTCATTCTACAGCCAGTATAACCTATTAGACTGGTATCTACACTGCCCTTCCTCCTACCCATGGCTGTATCCTTTCTTACTTTGTTTTCTTTCCTCTCAATACTAAAATCCGGTGTGGAGATTACCTGGACATCTCCCAACCATCTCCCCCAAATTCCTAGTTTAAAGCTCTCTTAATCAGTTGTGCCAGCTTCCATCCTAGAAGTCTATTTCCTTCCCTACTCAGATGAAGTCCATCCCGAGAGAACTGTCCTCTGTCCACGAATGCCTCCCAGTGGCCATACATCCCAAAGCCCTCCTTATAGCACCACTGCCTAAGCCATCTGTTGATAGTCATAATCTTGTCACACCTTTGTTGCCCTTCTCTAGGAACAGGCAGAATCCCACTAAAGATCACCCGAGCCTTCATTTCCTTAAGCATCTTCCCCAGCCTAGCATAGTCTCCCTTAATACTTTCCAGAGAGAATCTAGCCGTATCATTTGTTCCCACATGAAGGATAATTAGGGGATTCTTTCCCGTTCCCTTTAGAATCCTTTTCAACCGCAGGTCTACATCCCGTATCTTAGCACCTGGAAGACAGCACACCCTCCTATTCTCTGGATCAGCTCTGGTTACAGGCCAATCTATTCTTCTCAGTAAAGAGTCCCCAATCACATAGACCTGCCTTTTCCTAGTGACGGTGCTATTCTCCAGTCTATCCCCTGTTCCCTCTGGCTGCAAATTCTTTCCATTCCTAATCTCCCTTGTAATCCTCTTTAACCCATCCTGTATCCTCCTGGGGCTCATATTTGGTATAATCTCCATTAACTCTTTCCCTTTTCCTATAGGACTAGCCGCTCTTCTCTTCTTCCTTGCCCTTCCACCTTCAGTGACTACCTGCTGAGCCCCTTCTTCATTTTCCAACTCTGCAAGCCTATTCTTGAGCTCTATTTCTCTTTCACTAGCTCGTCTTTTCCTCTGCCTGGTTCTTTTAGTCACATGCTTCCACTGACCACTTTCCTCACCCAGTCTCCCCTCAGAATTGCCCAGCCCTGATTCCACCTGCAAGTCTGAGCTTTTCCCTTCAGATACCTCATGTCTTTGCTCCATAATCTGCTCAAACCCCTTCCTAAACTCTACCAGACTTTCCACCTGCATCTCCAAACCTCGGATCTTTTCCTCCATCAGCTCTATCAGACGGCATTTCATACAGATAAAACTCTTACCAGGTGCCCCCTCCAGGATCATGTACATACCACAGCTTCCACATCCAGTCATCCTCAGTGTGTCTTCCGCGACATGGGTCACTCCCACTGCTGCCTCTTTATCTGTCATAGCCTTGCCACCTAAATCCTGTTAATCTGGGAAACACAAACCACACCAAAACACCACCACCCACAACAACAAAAAAAACCACACCCCAAACAAGCACCACAACACAAACTCCCCTTACAAACTCCCACTCAAACTCCCCTGTTTACAGCTGTGTTTGCTAGCTCCTGTGCCGCTCCAGCTGTCTGTGCCGCTGCCTGACTGGCTGGCTGCCTTTTAGGACCCCTAGTCAGAGAAGCCCCGCCCCCTAATCAGGGCTCAGCTTCTCTCCCAGCACAAAGCCCCTACAAGCCTCTACACATACAAATACTACAAAACCAAAAACAAATACAAATACCTTCTCCTCCAACAGAACTCCCACTCAAACTCCCCTGTTTACAGCTCTGTTTGCTAGTTCCTGTGCTGCTGCAGCTGTCTGTGCATCCGCAGGTCCATCAGTGACAAGTATCTCAACAGTGCCACGCAGAATAGACAGCTGTGAAGGAACTGGGTCTTGTCAAGGTGGTGTAGCAATCTCCACTACAGTGGTGGTGCACTGTTCTGATCAACTTTGTTCTAGTGCCAAAAGACTTGGTGTTGGAGTCACAGAAGTAAATAGTTCCAGGGTCAGTGCCATACGGTTTCCTAAAGTTCTGTTTTTTGGAACCAGGTGCTTTCATGCCATATGGTTGGAACCAGCTTGAGACCAAACTTCGGTGGGAACCTGTTCTGGCCCATGAAGTCTCAGAAGATGTTTGGTTTCACATGGAGGTTTTCCTCTTAAAGGAAGCTCAGGTGGATAACCTACCCCTGGGACTTCTAGCTCCCTGTGGTCTGTCAGAGGACAATGCTGTCATTGTTGTCATTCAAGTCACAGTTCTTAAAGGCAAAGAGCCCACACTCTCACTCTTTAGCTCGGAAGATCCCTGTATGTAGGGGTAGCGAGCCTTGGTTCAGGCTCAGGTCTTATTTACTTGGTCATTACTAGCTCAGGAGCCAATGGACTTCCAAATCACACTTTTACTGGGAATGCACAGTTCTCACAAAAAAGTCATTTATGGTCTGTTCAAAGTTGGGGAAGCTCCCTCACAAACATCACTTTGATATTTTTGGAGACTATACATAAGTTTAGATCTAATTTGCTACATTTGTCTTAACTGTCAAGAAACAAACAGCATTTCAATTGTGCTTCCTGCTGCTCTATAGCTGCACTGCATTTCTGGAAGGATTTGACTAACTACTTATAAATCAACGTATCAAGGTGCTCTCAATCTGGTTGGAAACAGAATACGATAGCTTTCAGTCACTGTTCTCCCTTAGAATTCATAGATGGTACTGATGGTTCTTGAGTCTTGTGGCACTGTCCTCCATTCCAAATTGGGGTATATAACTGGCTGTCACCATAACTACAGATTTCTGTGAGTATGCATCCATACCACCGGGCTTTTCCATTCTCTTTGGAAATGATAGCTAAGTCTTTGTTCAAATGCACAAACTTCCCCGATACAAAGTTTCAAGAAACAAAATGGATTGTTTCACATAGCTCTTTGGCATGGAAGAGTCAGTCATTGTGAGATGCCATCAGAGGCCTTTTGTTTGAGTCTCAAACATAGGACACTGTACAGTTTCTACAGTTACTGCAGCTTTGAAAACAGAACTTTCAAGTTGTTAATGAGGTAAATAAAGTAAAGTGCAAGGAAAAAAGGCACCTTGAAAGGAAACTAATTGGGAACAAAGGAATTATCACAACTGGTCTTAAAGCTTAATCAAATATTTCTATTTACAACAGGATGTTGAAGCATAAGTGTTCATAGATAATAGAAGAAGAGGAGGACTTGTGGCACCTTAGAGACTAACAAATTTATTTGAGCATAAGCTTTCGTGAGCTACAGCTCACTTCATTGGATGCATAATAATAGAGTGCAGCTTGCAGTGTCAGGTCATTCTGCAAACCAAGGCAGGAAGATAGGGATTTAATGGTTTTCCTATTATGCAAAGTTGCAGAGGACTAAAAATCCAATGTGCTTCTGAAGATGTCTACATGAGACACCTTGAAGGTTCTGGCTCTAGAAATATAAATTGCAATCTGCAGGTAGCACTTCTATTAAGAGCTCTGGATACTCTTCTTCTGGGATCTAGTTCAATAAGATTTACTGTTCCTCCAACATTCACTTCTGGTCAAGAAAAAGGTGAAGGCAGCTATTGGGGTTCCTATCGAACTGCAAGATCTAGTAAGTTGATCTCACTGACTGACACAATCATCGCAGAAGATCTCCAAATCTAAAACCCATGGAACACACCATTTTGTGCTCAAATATAACCAATTCCCCCAACAAAAAGTAAGCAAGGGTAGACCTTTATCCTGGTACACACAGAATTCTAGTTCTAACCTCAATTTTAGGAAATTATCACCTCCTAAAGCCCCTAAAAAAACTGCATCAAAAGACAGCGCTTGTTCCAGTTACCAGCGTCATGCGTGTCCTCAATTTCTTTTAGAGCTTGCACAGTCTAGATTGAATCCTCCACTCCTAGCTTCCTCCAATTGTCCCTAATCCCCAAACAATAGATGCTTTACATCTGAATGTAAATGACAGAGTACCAGCTGGGGATCTGACTGGCTGCTGAACAGTCTCCTAAAGGCTTTTTGTAACCCCCTTGCTGTGGAACCTGAGGGTAGAAAAAGTCAGTAAGCGCTATCCAATTCATTTGCATTGGAGTTATATAAACTTTGAACAGAAGAAGAATTCAAACTCAGACATACAAATGTTAAAACTAACAAACAGCCTTAAGCTGTTACCAAAAAGTTTATATTTTCACTACAGTATTGTGTAACTGTTCTGTGGTGCCATCTAGACATGTTGAGAGGTGGCTGTTTAGAACCACATGTGAAGGCTTTTGGAGGATGGTTCGATGGTGACTGGTAATTTATAAATACAATACAGTACAACAGATAACATGGGAAAGATGTAGTATTAAAGAAGGAACCTACAAAGTAGCAACAGTTGAAAACAGCTCGCCTGAAAAAGAATTCTTAATGATGATAACACTTCTAACAGCTTTGAGCAAATTCCACAGCTTCTCAACCAGGAAAAATAAAGTTAAATTGGAACACTACCTTAATTATCAAAGGAGAGGTACTTCAAATTGTTTAAACAATCACCCCAGAAACAGACAAAATGCAGATAAAACTATAAAAGGTCTTTTGACCACTTTCCTGGCTGTTGAAGACAGACAATGTTTTTCATTTTGGCTTTCCACACACACATACTTATCAGCAAACAGTGGTTAATGGAAAAAGTGTATAAAAGAACCAGACTGGGGAACATAGGCCTCTCCCCTTCTGACAGTTTCAACACAGCAAGAGAGCAAACAGATATCAACTTTAGGGCTTCTGAAGGTGAGAGGCTGTGCACTCAGGCTCAACTGGACCCTGCTGCTTGGTATTCAGAGGATTTTAATATTTTTGATATCATCTTTGGAGAAAAATGCAAAGGGAAATGGAAACAGGCTATCTTTCTCTGGGGAAACAGAAGTTGTATGCTCAATCTTGCTTTCAGTTACTTCCTGGAGCTGTGCCTGAGTGCACAAGACAGAAGCTGCGGGCACAAGCTGCTGGGAAAGGAAAGTTGGATTTATTTTTTTTTGGAGATCAGGAAGTTGATCACACTGCAGCTTTCCCCCTCATCAAGTAATATTAGTAGTAAGACTGGTTAGCACAATGGTGTCTAACACGCAGCTCGGCAGAAAACCACTCTCTCATCTGCCTCAGTCAGCAATCCACAGTTTAAACAAAGCACCAAAGTAGGCAGAGCTGAAATTCTTAAGGGTGCAGCACATACATTGAATTTAACAAACAGATACTGTGAAAGGATTGTGGGGAACTTAAGATCAAATATTGCCAATTTCTGTGGGTATACAACAGTAATTCAGGTGTCTACTTCACGGATTCAAAAGGGAGAACCTGCAAACAAACTCAGATTGCACAACTTTTGCCCAACATGGAATACTAATACCCATTTCCTTCAGCTTTCCACCCTCAAGCATGCAAAACTGAAAGAACATCTGCAAATAAACAGTCCAATTTATGTTTCTTTGGCAGAAAAATAGATTTGCGGTATAAATTGTTGCTCATCTGCAAGGAGGCCAAGGAGAAGGAGAAGCTGGGCTGCGCGCTATTTAGGACTAACAAACTAGAATGCTGTAATACAACTGTACATTCAATTAGCTTACCTCTTATTTAATTCTTATATTGTATTCATAAAAAAATAGGGTCAGATTTTCAGAAGTGCTCAAAAGCCAACAGCTCTCCTAATGCTCCGTGGAGCTGCTGGGTGCAGAGCACTTCTGAAAAAATTGTGCACAAGCCAAATATTATTTACCTGTTCAAAGACTATCATAGAACAACTGAAATGTTTTCACACACTCTCTATTCTAAAAGGACATGACATTTCTGCTAAACATGCACACAAAATATTCAGCTAATACTTCTGCCAACATTCTTCTAAACCCAATTTTGATGAAAAAATACATATGGAAACTATTGTAATGGTAAGTTTAAGTGAGTAAAATTGCCCCCCTTTAAAAATCAGCGTTTATAATGGGAAGCACTTAGTCCAGTAGTCTGCCATTTTTACTACACACTAAACTTATTTTCTGTTGAAAACTTGTTTTAGCAAACTAGCAAATTCTGTTGGTCAAAAAGTTCCCTTGATATTTTAACTACTCACTTATTTCATTTATTAAAATATTCACCTCACAAGCCCAAATGCCTTTCAGCACAAAATACCCCTCAAATGATGAGCAACGATTTGTCAGAAGTACACAAACACCGATATTTACCCTTAAGTATTTCTAAGCATATTCTCTCAGAGGGCCTGCTGTGCTAACAAGTAAAACTTCTGTCTCAACAAAATACATTAGAGGTTTTCCTCCCCCATTCTCAACCAACAAAATTTTCCCCCCATTTTAGTATACAGATTTCCAAGGTGGAGAGGGCTGTGTACAACAATTTATTTAGAAGTCTATAGTCTGGCAGGATTTAGACTCTTCAAACACTTCCCTCTGAAGATTGTTGAGCCTTTCACATTTTGTCACCCTATGGCAACAATTAGGAACTGAATTATGTAAGCCAACTGAATTCATTTCAAGAATGGACACTAGCAGTAATCTGAATATACGTATTTTAATTTACCTAAGATCAAAATCACTTTCAATTTTCCAAGGACTGATCAAGATTAAGGAGGCAGGTAAACCCATTTGTTGGCCTTGCTCTTTTTGCCAGATGTAACAAGCTTCCAAGGAAGTTTTACATGTGAAGTTTTCAGTTCAAAATTATTTTTTGCCAACATTTCCTGTATATGTAATGATTGAAACAGACGAGTGTGCAGGAACTCAAAGATCTACATGGATAGTTATTCATTAGTAAAATGCTCTGAATACAGATCAGTTCTTTTTAATCCACTATTATTTTCCACCTGCATTTAAAGATGAACTAAGGTGCTTTGATAAACAGGCAAGAGGTTTGAGTTCAGCCCCTGTGAATGCCTCTGTATTTGCTGCTAGGTACTGATCCTGCAAAATCTTTAAATATGTAAGCAGATGCACTGACTTTAATGGGACTACTCACATGTTTAATGTTATGTATGTGTGTAAGTGTTTGCACAACTGGGACACTACCTTGTAAATTCTCCACACGGCAACTGCAAGCAACTCACAACAGATACCCCTACATCCTCCATCTCAACAATATACTTGGGGGACTGTCTCCATCATCCAAAGTGAGTGCACATCACTGCCAAAGAAGATCGTACTAAATCACATTTCAACCTTCAGACACAGAAACAAAACAGCTTTCACCCAAATTAATGGACCTCAAACATACAGTAACATGACTTTAAAGAAAACTTTCATTTCTTCTGGAGTCCCCACTGGCTGACCTAGCACTGTGTTCCTGGGATGTTTGGCATACACAGTACATAGGTCATTGACAGAAACACAGCCCAGATGATTTTTTCCAAGCTCTTAGATGATAGATGCATTTTATTCCACTGGGCTGGCAAAGATGTCTCCCTCTTACTCATTGGTTTACTCTGTGCTTAGCATATTCCTACCTGAGAAGCTCTCAACTCCTTCAGGGGGCAAAATGACAACTTCCTTCTTTGAGGTCCTCTCATCAGTTCACTGATGGAGATCTCTGTCTGCACGCTTGTGCTTCCTGTGAAATTTTGGAATGACCCTTGCTCTGCATACATACCATTCTGCTGGCCGAGCCCATACTTTTGTTTCATTTCATTATCAGGGACCTGTGTTCTGTTTAAGAGTTCAGCTGCTTATTCCCTTCACAAAGCCAGACTCCTCTGACACAGCAGGACCACGTCTAGTGGAAAAGATTATTTCCCCATGAACATTCTGGTTGCAGGTGGGGAATAAGAAGTTGGAGCATGTGGACTGAAAAAAGATCCTGGTTTTATGCAAGAGTCCCTAGTGGAGAAATAAATAAATAAATAAATTCAAACTCTGCAGAGGTATTTCTGGTCAGAAAGTTTTCCGTGTCCATGGTACAGAAGAGGATCTGTAAAACGCTGACACAAGATTAAGGACAATGTCCTGAGCAAATATTAAGGCAACCTTTCCTAAAATGTCAAGTTTGATGTCAGAACTTAGTGTGCCAGCTTTTCTCAGAAAGAAATTCCCTGTGTAACAAACTGTTTCACCTGTGGTCCAGGAACACCCATATATCATCACAGTAAACTAACTAGACGTTATGGGGAGGGGGAGGTCAGTTTGCTTGTTTGGTTTTTAAGAAAACATTTTTTGATCTGAGCAGCAATCAGCTAGGCATTCACTAGGAAGACTGAATACCTGGGAGTTTTACGTAAGTTTTGTGTAAAGTTTTTATTTTATAAAATGGATTTGAAAACACTGCTTTCCAGAGGAACTTTAGAATTTGCCACACTCTAGGACAAACCATATTGTTAAAGGACATGCATTGTTCTCCAGTTCAGTCCCACTGGCACAGTGGTGACTCAAGTTGGCCTGCTATGCACTGAATCTTTGTAAGTGTACCTCTCGTAAAAAGTTTCAGAGTGGTAGCCGTGTTAGTCTGTATCAGCAAAAAGAACAAGGAGTACTTGTAGCACCTTAGAGACTAACAGATTTATTTGGGCATAAGCTTTCATGGGTTAAAACCCACTTCATCAGATGCATGCCTTGTAAAAGTTTTCCAAACAGAGACACAGTGGTCTGCAAATAGCAGTTAACAGACATATAAACCTTGTCAACCCACAATGCAGGATATTCTCATTAGAGCAACTCAAAATAAATTAGTTTATATTCATATTTCTAGCGAGCATGTATACTGGATATCAGTCTTTAAATTCCAAGACACCAATTATTGAATATTAGCAATTAACTCTAGATATCTGACTTTAGTTAAAATAAATATGCATATTTATCAAGTGCAAATAAAAATTAAAAATATATATTTAAAACGCAGAATGAGATGCAGAGTGGATTTTTACTGAACTACAGAACATTTACCAAATAGAGGTGCCATCAAAACTATGTTTTGGTCTCCAATAAAACTCCACTAACTCATGACAGGCAATTGTGAAGGGTACTGTGATTTGAGTGACATAGCAATGCAAAGTATGAAAAGCCATTAGAGAAACAATAAAAAAAATTAATCCTAAAGAGCTTCCATTAGTCATCAAAAATTGCTTTGCAATGACTGATTTTAGTCTCACCTTCCAAAAGTCTAGCCTCAATTGAAATAGCCAGCCAAGTTTAGGAAGTTACCTACATTACTCCCCTCCTTCCACAGAGGTGCACAGATAGTAACAATGATCCAAATCAATATCAATGTGACCATTACCTACACAAGGAACTTTTTCAGGTGCTCAGATCCAAATATGTTGCACTGTTTAACTTAATTCATTTTTCTTAATATAAAGTTACATAAGAAGCAAAGCGCTCTTTGAGGAACACTTCTAGTTTAATAAAGCAGCTGCAATTCAAAAAGTCAAATCCCACCTGATTCATACTCCACTGGAGTTTGGCAGTGTGTGAAACTCCAATGAATAACAGGACTATCTGTGTATCTCTAGTTCATTATTCACTTGTTACAGATATGTAAGTGTAAAAGACATGTGCAAGTTTTACAACCAATGGCCTAATAGAAAACCATTTGTGGTTTTTTTTGTTTTTGTTTTTAAACTTTTTAAACAATATGAAAAATGGAAGCTCAATCAATGTATAATTGCCATGGTTGGTTAGTTGGAACAACAGTGGATACATTCCCAGAACCAAGACTGATATAAAAAAATAAAAATAAAAGTAGCATAATACTATAAAATTTGTAGCTTACTTTGTGCCTTTTCACAGAAGTTTATCTGAAAGCCTAAAGCAAAAAAGATAAGTTCTAGTTCATTCACTGAAAGTCACAGAATTGCATAACTATTAAAAGTCACATGTTTCAATTATCATTATTAGAGACTAAAAATGATGAATAAAACGGGTTTCATGGGCAAAGTGTCATCCTGAGAAACTAACAAGAAGTGCAGTCATCTCAATCTCCTTCATTTACATCCCATGCATTTTCAGCAGCTCTGTATTGTCCAAAATGCCAAGAAAGAAATCAATCAATGGCCAGATCTGGTCAAGAGGGAATCAGCTTACGAGAGTGTTAGCTTCATTGTCAAGTTAATAAAAATAAAGCAGTCATAACTCCTTGGATATCTTTGCAAATCCATTCAAACAATTTTGCTAATATAGGTCTTCTGCAGTAGCAAGTCACATTCTTGACGATTAAGACATAAAGGAGAATACTGTGTCCCAATGAAGCCAAAGATGTTAATTAATTTCTGATTGAGGTAAGTGACATTTGAAAATATTTCATCAAGTCGAACAGTATTTTACTTAGCATTTCCCAACAAGCAACATTCAGTTTGTTAACATCTGTGCAACAATGGAGGACCAGTTCTTTTAAAACCTGCACTAATAAGAATATCAGACTAAATCAAACAAGTTTTTTCAGCTGAAATAAGGTAAATTACATTACATTTCTCCTTTAAGAGGCAGACAGTGCTCCCCTGGTTTTGATTATGTAAAAGTGATTTACATGGCTCACCTACCCAACATTTGCGAGACTAAGGATTTATACCCTATTTCTGATTTTCAAGATACTTCTTTATGCAGGCAGTTGCAGTCTTTCCTCTCCCTCCACTCTCACTCTCACCCCCACCCCCACCAACTAGACTTCAACCAGGAATAATTCTCCTCAGTCCTAGTGATCTGTTCAGTTCCTTTGGGGTATAAATGGAAAGAACCTGAGAACTGATGTTACTCCAGTTCACACACACTGAACAAAATATCCAACTCATGCAGTGTTCACAAATAAAAATCTGGAAATGAAATATGTTAGGTCCATTCACATTATACCAATCATCAGCAGTATTGCCCACCTGCACTGTAGTAAACATCTGATTTGTAGCATTAATTTCTTATATCTCCAGTGTTGCCAAATCACGATTTTATTGTGAGTCTTGCAATATTTGGAGCTTTTCTGATAGCCCCAGCTTCTAGAGCCCTGTAAGTAATAATCTCAGCTTCTTTTTTCCCCCTAGTCCTCATGATTGCAGAGAAAAGCTAGAAAACATGAACCCTAAAAGATTTCAAAATTTAGAAGACAAATAAAAAGGACTGAATAGTTATTCTTTAAAATCTCATAATTTGGGGAGGGCAGGGGGGAAGAGGACTGACTCATAATTTTTGAATGCTTGGGGTTGGCAACACTGCGTCACGTTCCTCAGATAAGAAACCTAAATCCCTAATATGGAATATACAGTCACATTCACCATGCAGTAAATAAACTACTTACCCAGAAAAGATTTGTTAAACACTACACAATCAACTATACTACAGTGTTAAAAAGCTGAGCACATGGAATTATCAGTCCACTACTTGCAAATTTAAATTTCACACTAAGTAGCTAAAATCTCCAGGATAAACTGATATTGTGCTTGCCCTTTATTCCAATTCTCTGAAAGATACAGTAGCAGCTAAAATTATTCTACAGGTGCAAGTTCTAAAAGAAATCATGCTAACAATACTGACACAAACTTAATAGGCTATCGTTAATGTTGCAATCAGAACACACACTGTAGAACCAAAAGAAAAAAGTCTCCTGCACTCCTGGCAATTTACACATCACCTACGACGCTGTCAATAACACACTCCAGCACTCCACAGAGATTTGACTTCTATCTCCAACAGATACTGAAAACAATACATACACCCCAATTTCATCAAACTCACACTCAGGAAAACTTCAACAGCAATTTAGAATCATAGAAGATTAGGACTGGAAGAGACCTCAGGAGATTATCTAGTCCAACCCCCTGCTCAAAGCAGGACCAACCCCAACTAAATCATCCCAGCCAGGGTTTTGTCAAGCCAGGCCTTAAAAACCTCTAAGGATGGAGATTCCACCACCTCCCTAGGTAACCCATTCCAGTGCTTCATCACCCTCTTAGTGAAATAGTTTTTCCTAATATCCAACCTAGAACTCCCCCACTGCAACTTGAGACCATTGCTCCTCGTTCTGTCATCTGCCACCACTCAAAACAGTCTAGCTCCATCCTCTTTGGAATCCCTCTTTGGGTAGTTGAAGACTGTTATCAAATCCCCCCTCACTCTTCTCTTCTGCAGACAAAATAAGCCCAGTTCCCTCAGCCTCTCCTCATAAGTCATGCCCCAGCCCTCTAATCATTTTTGTTGCCCTCCACTGGACTCTGTCCAATTTGTCCACATCCTTTCTGTAGTGGGAAGCCCAAAACTGGATGCAATACTCCAGATGTGGACTCCCCAGTGCCAAATAGAGGAGAATAATCACTTCCCTTGATCTGCTGGCAATTCTCCTATTAATGCAGCCCAATATGCTGTTAGCCGTCTTGGCAACAAGGGCACGCTGTTGACTCATATCCAGCTTCTCATCCACTGTAATCCCCAGGTCCTTCAACAAATAAAAGGCAGGATGACTTTGCAAATGAATGGACTATGCAACAGGCAAATGGGATGATCTATTTATATTAAAAAGCATGAAGTCATTATGGTATTTGGTGCAGAACAGGTTTCTTGGTCAGCCAGTATACCCTTCAGCCAGGTGATCTAGCTCCTGAAGTAACCCAATTCTCTCTTCTTCACCAATTCCAATTATTTCTTTAAAGCATCTCAGCTTCCAGCATCTTCAAGTTCTCAATGAACTGGCTGTGCAGGAGCATTTCAGTACTGGGCTTAGTCAACTTCACCTGTTCTAGCCACAAATACTGCAGGTCCCCATTCTCTCTCTATTCCGAGGCAGGTCAGCTCCTGCTTACTCTATGTGGCCTTTGCCAGGGTTCTTTTCCTTGAGGAACATGCATCTTCCACCTTCCAAAGACACTCCACCATCTGAATCTGTCCGTTTGCTAAGTTGTACAAGGATTTCAGCCCGGTGCCTGAAGCATCCCTCTCTTCAGATCTCTCCAGTCCATTACTATGTGGGTCTGCTGGGTAGTGATAGGAGCTACTGCAATCTCTGACACACCCGCCCTGCACACCACTTCTGCATCCATGGTGCAATGCTGTGCCCATGGGTGGCTTATAAGCAGCAAGGATCAAACCTGGATTGGGAACCCTGGATCTAACAGTAGGAGCAGCTTAGAGACCCAGCTCTCCTAGCCAAGACTGTAGCAGGCTTATCAGCCTCCGTACCTCACCCAGACACCACAAGAGAGGAAGAGAGCGCCACAACAAGCAGCTGTGTATTACACAGGACACTTCCTCCTTTGTTGGTCTGCCAGTTTCTCTCAATGAAATATTGTAAGAGAGGCACAACTTGTCCACTAACAACTCTGTACTGACCCCCTACCTGACAACTGCTTATTTCTGCTTATCTCAAATCTCCATGGGTTCTTCAGTGCTCTGGTCACACATCTGCTGGGCTCTAGACTGCGTTCTGTGAAGCTGGGCTTCTTCTCTCCATTGTTGCTGTCTGCTGCCAGGACATTCAAAGGTGTAGCTTTTCCAGCCAGTCTCAAGAGCTTGCTGGCTTCAGCTTCCAGGTTCTATTTCATTTCCATTATCTGCTGTTCCAAGCCACATTCCTTTCTGTCTCCAACTCAGATATTCTTCCTAACCTTGCACCTCTGAATCTCTTCAAACCCTTGATCTTTATACATTTTACATTTGTTTATTGAGATGCTCTAGCTCCACCTTCTAGTCCAAAGCTTCTGCCCAGCTCTGGTTTGGGAGAGGGCTTTCGCCTTCCTCTCCCAAGCCTCTGTCCCAACATGTCACACTGAAGAAGTTCTTCTCCTGGGCTAGCAGCTATTCAACTCCTCCTGCCTTTCTTCCAGATTGCTGGGGATCTAATTCCACTGCCAAGCCTTCCCTGCTCTGTCTGTGGCCAAGTCAGTCTATGGGACATACAATACTGCCATGCAGCCTTGTCACTGGAGTTTCGTCTTTCCAGGTAAGCCACCTACTATCACAAGGCAGACGTACATTTCCGCAAGTACCTCTTTTCATTCATGTCATTGCTCTCCAAAGTGGTTATGTTTCTTCCTGCATCCTGGTTAAGTTGTAACCCCAGATCTGCAGTCTTTTGCTAACCTAATCAGCTTGCTGTCCGACTGGTTCAGACCTCTGAGTTACTAGTAACCCAGTACGCCACTCAGTAATTTCATCCATCCTCTCTCTTTGCACTGTCACTCTTGGTGTATATCTCCCTTGTTAATCTTGGACCGAGGTCCCTACTTCATTCTGCTTGTCCCTTTTATCCTGAAAAAGCACTTTCACCTAATTGGCCACTTTGCATGATTTCCCTCCCAAGGTTTGCTTGCACACATGTAGCTTGGTTCCAATGCGGTCATCTCCTCCACAGTCTGGGAATGCTTCTGCTTCAGTTCCTGGGTCTGGGTCTGGGCCTGGGTCTCCTGAGTCTTTGCCTCAGTGCCCAGTCCCTTCACCTAGGCCTGCATTTTCTAGAGCTGTTTGAACTTCAAGGATCTGGAGGGCAGAGTATCAATTTCAGCTTTTTTTCCTGCACTCACAGACACTAAAAACTGAGCACCTCTTTAATTCCCTTTCCAGCCATGTCGTTTCAGGCTCCTGAGCCTGCCGTGGTTCTCCTAGTTACTTATACAAGACCTCAAGCTCTCAAAATCCCAGGCTGAGTGTGAAGCCAAGGTATCTCCCTTAATTAGCTGAGACTCTAAGCACTGCTGCCATTTGCCCAGTTTGGATGCTCCACGCTCAGGCCTGTCTCGGTTTTGTCCATTACTGGGGACCCAGGCTTTCCCCTTTGCCACCGTCCTTCTTCCCAAGGACAAAAGTTCTCAGTAGGGCCGCACCTTTTAGCGTGTGCTGCCTTCCCACAATCATGACAAACAACATAGGGACTTGCTCTTCCTTGACCTGTCTCTGTCTTTGCAAGAGGCCAGGCCACCCTCTAAGATCCCTGTCATACACAGGGCCTCTCCAGAGACCTGCTTGGGCTCTGGCCCCATCTGGGCCCCTCCCCACCCCCTGGAAGCATGGAATAAGCTTCAGCAGCAGATTGTGCAGTGCCTTGTAGGGTCTATATCTCTAACCCCAAATGCTTCTCTTGGGTTCTGCTAAGGCTCTGCAAACAGGTCATAGAACCTTCCTGAGATAACAGACTGTAGTCCTAACCCCAAATCCAGCTCCCCATCTTTGTTAACCCCTAGTTCAGGCCCCCACTGAGTCTCTCCTGCTATGGGTTCTCTGAACAGTGTATGGCATGCCTCAGTTTACCAGTATTAATAAAAGCACAATCACTCAGCCCTAGTGGGACTCCCACCTGGTTGCTCGGAAAGTGAATGTTACCCTGGGTCCCTTCACTGTCATTGCCCATTACTGATCCAACCATTGTACCAAGGTGGGGTGGGTGGTTGTGGTGCTCAAGCCGATATTGTTGCATTGTAAGTGCCAGATATCTATGCCTAGCTTTGGGAGTGCAGCGTAGTGTTGTGGCTAAAGGCAGGATACCCAAAGCACATACATGTGGATCAATCAATCTGAAAGACAGCATCTCAGAATGGCTACAGTTCAGTTCTGTTCCCCACTGCATCTAACATGGCCTGTATAACTTCCCCATTATTTTATTTGCAAAGGATAGAGTGCAGTACATTATAATTGACAGCTATCCAGAGCTGAGGTCACAACTTTCATTATTAATTACAATAGAGAAGTACATACAAATCAAAACTAAGGCCAGTAAAGGTAGGACTTGAATTCAAGGTATCCTCGTTCCTAGCTCAGAGAACTTTTCCCTACGCTACTGGAATATTGTGCAGATGAGTCTGTCTCTGTCAGCTACTAGCTGTGTTGTAGAAGCTAGCAATGGAAACACCGTCATTCTATGCAGACAGGACTGTCATCTGAATTGCTATAAGGATGACTAGTTTAGACAATACTTAATACCTCAGCTTTAAGATGACATATTGCAAAAAGAACAACTTGTCAAACTGAAGAAAAAAGAGAGAAAGAAGAGGTACTGACTTCTAAGTGGTATATACTTAGCACAGGGGAGAGCAAACTATGGCCCACGGGCTGGATGCAGCCTGTCAGGGCTTTCAATCCAGCCCGCGGGATTGCCAGCCCCGTGGCACAGCAGGGCTAAGGCAGGCTCCCTGGCTGCCCTGGCCCCATGCCGCTCCCAGAAGCGGCTGGCACCATGACCCTGCGGCCCCTAGGAAGGAGGGGCAGAGGGCTCCATGCGCTACCCCCGCCTGTAGGCACTGCCCCCCGCAGCTCGCACTGGCCAGGAACGGGGAACCACGGCAAATGGGAGATTCGGGGGTGGTATCACAGGCGAAGGAAGTGCACAGTGGAGCTGCCTGCCCCAGCCCACCCCCAGGAGCCTCTGTCGGAAATGCTGGCCACTTCCGGGAGCCTGCCTTAGCCCCACTGCACACCACTGCCACCCCGGAGCCGCTCGAGGTAAGTGGCGCCGGGCCAGAGCCCACACCCCAAACCCCTCCTGGACCTCAATCCCCTGCCCTGAGCCCTTCCCAAACTCCGCACCCCCTCTGCATTCCAACCCCCTGCCCTGAGTCCCCTCCCGCACCACAACCCACTGCTCTGAGTCCCTTCTGGCACTCCGCACCCCTCCTGCACCACAACCCTCTGCCCTGAGCCCCCTCCTGCACCCCAACCCCTTGCCCTGAGCCCCTTCTGGTACTCCACACCCCCTCCTGCACCCCAACCCACTACCCTGAGCCCCCTCCTGCATTCCGCATCCCCTGCTCTGAGCCCCCAACCACCTGCCCTGAGCCCCCTCCCGCACCCCAACCCCTTGCCCTGAGACCCTTCCTGCACACTGCACCCCCACACACACCCCACACTCACTCCTGCATCTCAACCCCCTACCACAGCCCTACATTCATGGCCCTGTATACAATTTTCCGACCCAGATGTGGCCCGAGGGCCAAAAAGTTTGCCTATCCTGACTTAGCAGATGCAGAACAATGTATGAATCAAAAATCAAGTCCCATGAGCTTATACTTTTTCTCCAAAAGGATCCAAAGAAAGGTGAAACACCAAATATTTTTTAAAAGCAGGTGTCTTTTTCCATGTTAATCAATCCAATCAGCAAACCAACCTGAATAACTCAAATACTACATAATTTCTATGTTTCTGCTACATATCTAATATTTCTACACAATAAATTCATGAAAACTCTATCACAATCTTGACTACCCTCTACAATGCTTAGTTACATGTACTCTTACGCGCTATTCAGATACTTAAACGCTTACTTGTTGGATCGACCTTAGCATGCAGCACAAACACACTCAGAAGGCACACAATAGAAGGGATTTAGAATCACATGCTCTAGGACGGCTACTCAGAAGTACAGCCTCTGCCTCATCACCTGCACAAGCCTGCCCACATTGCTGTACTCATTACTTGGGTTTTGAATGAATGCTGAGCACAAACTCTTCACATCCTCATCATCTTTACTCAAAGGAATGCTATAATGCAATAATGGAACAGGTGTCAGGGCCTTGAGATGGGTAACTTGGTGCTACAGTATTACTATTTCTCAGGAATTTACCAATATCCAAGATAGTAAAGAAGAGGAGTGGGAGATATCAGACACGCAGGTTCCATTCCTAGATCGGACACGGTCTTCCTGTTGAGGCTGTGATGGGTCACTTTGTATCTCAGAGCCTCAGTTTCCACATCTGAAAAATGGGAATCGTATTTGTCTACCTCAGAAGAGGTATTGCTAGGCTAAATTAATTGTTTGTAAAGACCACAGAGATCTTCAAACAGAAGCAGCTTTGGAAGTACAAAGCATTATTGTGGTTGTTATTATTATTTACTTAACCAAACACAGAAGAGGATTGGCACGGGCCATCCAGGAAATCAGCCTCTTACCCAATCCCTTTGCACAGGCAGACAGCTGTAATTGTTATATATTTTCAGGATCATTGTGAAAAAGGTTGAGAAAACCATGTAAGAAGGACTGCAAAAGTATTGGGCTGGACAATCCCAGAATTTATCACGGTTAAAAACACTAAAGGAGTTAAATGATTCACGACATTGACAATACCAAGCCTCTCACACTTAGATCACTGGTTTGACTTCAGGTCAGGTGTGACTTGTCAACACTAACGAAATGTACCTTGCCCAGAAACATTTGCTCTCCCTCAATCAACTGAAAAACACTTCCTGCGTTCGCAAAAAGAAAAGGAGTACTTGTGGCACCTTAGAGACTAACCAATAAATTGGTTAGTCTCTAAGGTGCCACAAGTACTCCTTTTCTTTTTGTGAATACAGACGAACACAGCTGTTACTCTGAAACCTCCTGGGTTTATTTTTGTGGGGCAGGGCAGGAGGCACTAAGGTACATTCTGAATAGACTTTGAATTATCAGCATTAAGGAACAAGTGATCCCAAATCATTTCCCCAGTTTGCACAGAGCTGCCTGCACAAACCTTTCAAACAGTCCTGCAACCTGGGGAAAGAGGTTGAGAAAGAGGAGCAGAGCTGCCAATTCCACCAGACATCTGAGCTGGCAAACAACCTACAATTCACTGGCTCAGCATCCCCACCCTGACTGTCCCCACAAAATCAGGCTTGGTCTACACTACAGGCCTATATCAGTATAATTACATCACCCAAGGGTGTGAAAAATCCACCCCCCCAAGCGACACAGTTCTACCGACCTAACCTCCCACGCAGACAGCACTATGTCGACAGGAGAGCTTCTCCTGTCAACATAGCTACCACCTCTCAGGGAGGTGGATTAACTCTGCCAATGGAAGAACTCTCTCCCATCAGCGTAGGAGCATCTTCACTTAAATACCACAGTGGTGTAGCTGCACTGATGGAGCATTTTTAGCGTAGACCTGCCCTCAGAAAAAAAAATGACAACCATCATCCTTGTCAGGAGTCTAAGCAAAGAAGCTACAGATTGAATAGGCCACAGAGACTGAACTCTCCTCTGATCCCTAGAGGTATTCTAGGTTAGGGCTGAGGCACAACTGCAAAGCTTAATATGCAGGATGCTTATCTTGTCACTGGCTCTGTTATAACCAGTTATGCAGACAAATGAGAGGACTTCAGACTCTAGGGTTGTTAATCCAGCTCCTTTCACCAACAAAAGACCAATCAGACTTTATACTTATGTACCAACAATTTGATATAAAAAGTCCTCATATTCGACACCTGAGATTGGCACCACTGTGCCCAAAGTACTGGCACAATAAGCATTTAGTCTCCATGCTCCTGCCTAGGGGAATAGCCCCCTGGACAGCTCAATGACTAGGGCCCTATCAAATTCACAGCCATGAAAAACATGTCACGGACCATGAAATCTGGTCTCCCCCTGTGAAATCTGGTCTTTTCTGTGTTTTTACCCTCTACTATAGAGATTTCACAAGGGAGACCAACGTTTCTCAAATTGGAGGTCCTGACCCAAAAGGGAGTTGCAGGGGAGTCGCAAGGTTATTTTAGAGGGGTCGTGGTATTGCCATCCTTACTTCTCCACTATCTCCAGAGCTGGGTGACCGGTGAGCAGCAGCTGTTGGCCAGGTGCCCAGCTCTGAAGGCAATGCCCCGCCCACAGCAGCACAGAAGTAAGGGTGGCAAGACCATACTGAGCCACCCTTACCTCTGAACTGCTGACTTCAGAGCTGGTCAGCAGAGGGTGGTGGCTGCTGACTGAGGGCCCAGTTCTGAAGGCAGCAGCGAAGAAGTAAGGGTGGCAATACCATAACATCCTTACTTCTGCACTGCTGCTCCTCCCAGCCAGCAGTCACTGCTCTCCAGCTGCCCAGCTCTGAAGGCAGCACCATAGAAGTAAAGGTAGCAATACCACAAACCCCCCTACAATGACCTTGCAATCCCCCCCACAGCTCCTTTTTTGGGTCAAGACCTCTACAATTACAACACCATGAAATTTCAGAATTAAATATCTGAAATCATTAAATTTATTATTTTTAAAATCCTATGACCATGACCAAATTGACCAAAATGGACCGTGAATTTGGTAGGGCCCTATCAATGACTAGGAAATCAAAGTGCTCAAACATACATCTAAATTACACTGGACCTAAGAAAGAGGGCAGTGAAGCACCTAATGAAAAGATGCAAAAATAGGAATCAGTAACTGGGGACCATTTTGGAGAAGACAACTGGTACAGAATTTGATTAGATGTAGAAATATTTTTATTTACAGATGCAGGGAAACCAAGGCCTCTAGGAGGATATCTACAGAGCATTTTCGTCTGAGCAGGAACAAGCCTCCCAGCTCAGCTCAACAGACTCAGGGTTGTGGAGCTTGCCCTAGTACTGTAAAAATATCTGAGCAGACAGCACTTTGAAGTTGCAGTTTGGACTCTGAATCCCAGGAAGGGGGCTCACTGGGCCTCTTCCCAGTTTGGCTGCATCCACTTCCAATAACTGTCTTCCCCTTTCTTATAAATGCAAGTTATTAGGTTTCTTAGATGCAAAGGAGAAATTTTGAGAAATCAGCAGGAGATTCATGAAGACTGTTACAGGCCATCTCCTGGTGCACCTAAGAAAGAGGACCAGATAGAAAATGTTTACAATGCTTCAGTTCTTGCCAATTGGACTCTATTCTCATTGTATTCAGTGAAGAATGTTTTGCTTTTGAAAGTGCCAATCTCCATCTTCAATAAAATGCAAATACAAAGGCTTTGATTTGGAAAGGGGGAACATAAGAACGGCCATACTGGGTCCATCGAGCCCAGTAGTCTGTCTTCCGACAGAGGCCCATGCCAGGTGCCCCAGAGGGAATGAACAGAACAGGTAATCATCAAGTGATCTATCCCCTGTTGTCCATTACCCTGGCAAACAGAGGCTAAGGACACCATCCCTGCCCATCCTGGCTAATAGCCATTGATGGACCTATCCTCCATGAACTTATCTAATTGTTTTTTGAACCCTGTTATAGTCGTGGCCTTCACAACATCCTCTGGCAAGGAGTTCCACAGGCTGTGTGTTGTGTGAAAAAATACTTCCTGTTTTTTGTTTTAAACTTGCTGCCTATTAATCTCAATTGGTGACCCCTAGTTCTTGTGTTATGAGAAGGAGTAAATAACACTTCCTTATTTAATTTCTCCACACCAGTCATGCGTTTATAGATCTCTATCATATTCCCCCCTTAGTCGTCTCTTCTCCAAGCTGAAAAGTCCCTGTCTTAATTGCTCCTAATATGGCAGCCATTCCATACCCTTAATCATTTTCGTTGCCCTTTTCTGAACCTTTTCCAATTCCAATATATCTTTTTTGAGATGGGGCGACCACATCTGCACGCAGTATTCAAGATGTGGGCTTACCATGGATTTATATAGAGGTAATATGATATTTTCTATCTTATCATCTATCCCTTTCTTAATGATTCCCAACATTCTGTTCACTTTTTTGACTGCCGCTGCACATTGAATGGATATTTTCAGAGAACTACCCACAATGACTTCGAGTTCTCTTTCTTGAGTGGTAACAGCTAATTGAGACCCTATCATTTTATATGTATAGTTGGGATTATGTTTTCCAGCGTGCATTACTTTGCATTTATCAACACTGAATTTCATCTGCAGTTTGTTGCCCAGTCTCCCAGTTTTGAGGATCCTTTTGTAGTTCTTTGTAGTTTGCTTGGGACGTAACTATCTTGAGTAGTTTTGTATCATCTGAGAGAATCACTGTAGCAGTGAGAAATAAGCATTTATAAGGTATACAAACCTGTTAGTCTCCCCTACTGCCAGTTCAGCAGCAGCTAATGTTCCCTATCCCGCTGAGGTGCAAGGCTGCTTAGCTCCATCCAAAGCGGGGCCAAGAGCGCAGAGAGAGAGTCAAACGGTGATAGACATGATGCTGTCAAGCAACCACAATTGCATTACAAACAATAGCGGGTTATCCAATGATTCTTAAGTCTAGGTCCTTGCACCAGCACAGGCATCCGTGCACTAGGGCTGAAGCTGGGAATGCCCAGATCAGGGACCTTGCTCAGGAAGTGCTGTGCAGCAGCATGTGTCAGGCCTTACATAAATCCAAGCCAGCAGCACGTACGCCTCACATGGGCTTTGCGGGTACAACACAGACAGGCTGCAGAAGGAGATTCCTCTGACGACATTTACACAATGACAGTCGGGGCTGAAAAGGTCAATAACCCTCTTTAAACAAGTGACGGTCAACTGCTGCTTTGCTGTGTATGTTATGGCAAAGTCATGCCCGGGCCTTTCAACTTGACTGTAAGGAGCCACAAATATTATCTACGCTTTTGAGACTTTGCAACGACTGTAATTAAAAAACTTGGCTTGAAGCATTGGAGTCCCCAGAGCAAAGTGTAAGCCCATAGGTGGCAGGAAAAGTGCACTAGAGAATCTTCAAAAAACTAGAGCCCAAGGCAGGCCCAAATTTTGCCCAACTGAAGGCTGTGCTGGTAACTTACCAGGAGCCCAGAAGCTGCATGACATTGTGATAAAATAAACTAGTTTGCAAACAGCTTCAAGTTTAAGACAGAAATACAGCCTGTGGAGAATACGGGTCCCAGAATGCTCAGATTGATGAGGAGCACTGCATGCTGGAACTTGAAGTCAGATATTAAATCAGAGGGTGGCTAAACTGTAAAAACCTATGGGCTGCATTTTGCTGCCCTGAGCTTATGTAATTTTATTTATCTACTTTGATTTTAAAATGAATCCTTCCTGTGCTCCAAACACACAGACAAATATTGTATTACAACATTAAACCAATTCAGATCAGGTCAAAACCATGTGTCCTAACCTCCTGCAAATGTCCCTCATCAGCCCCACCCAAGCATTCATCCCTTTCCCACATGCAAGAACAATCACAGCAAAAGAAGCAAGTCACGCACAGTGACCTGAAGGTAAGAACATCTGGGATCTGATGAATGATGAGGTAGGACGCCAATTAGATCTTGTCTACACAAAAAGGTTGAACTGAACTGGTTTAATTTAAGGTGTGACTGTAAACAGGCTAACACCTGGGGACAGTGTCATTTCAAGACAAGAGTGGCTTATTTTGGATCAGTTTAAATAGATTCCTAATCTATTAAAAAAAAAACACAAAATAAACCTGGTACAAACCAAAATGAATGTGTCCACACAAGGGTTTGCACCAAATTAACTTAATCATTCAGACAAGCCCTTACACTCAAGAAGCCCTGCCTGCAGCCCCCTCGCAATTAAATGCAGAGAGGGCATTAGCTTCAGTGCTCAGATTCCAAAAACAATCACATGACACAAAGAGACAGGCAGGTCTCTGAAGAAACCAGGATCCCACCCATTTATGGTTGTATAAGTTAAAACAAACATCCTAAAACCACACCAGGCAACAAACAGGCAACAAATGCAAATCCTGGAGCACAGGAGTGAAGTGCTCCCTGTTACAAACATGCCTGAAGACAAAATAAGTTATCTGCTTGTTTCCCCTATTATAAATGCAGGGCTTGTCTGTCTTAGAAGATTCCAACTGATAAATTGAAATAACACCACCAAAAGTTACCAAAGAAGTGAAACCTGACAGGGATGAGAAGAGACATGTTATTCAGGTGTTTAAAGCTCTGTTTTTGTTAACACCTATTTAACTAAATACACTTAGGAGAAGAAAATCTGTGCTGAAAGAATACCATCAACTTGAAACTCATAACTGTCTCTGAAAACTTTATAACTATTAGTGTTACAAGTAACCCCTGAAATAACTAGAAGAGATTCAGTTAGTTATTGCATTTAACACCACTTTGTGTACATGCCATATAATTGTTTTATTCATGGTCAGTCCCATCATCCTTGCACTACTCTGGAGTAGCTCACACGTATACATTTCCCCATGTTTTGCTAGGGAATGCTTACCAGTAACAGCAGCGGCAAAGCTAGAACTGAAGCAGCAGCACACAGGTGTTTTACTTCTCTTCAACATTACCATTAGATAAGGGAATGATGGATCTGTTTGTATGTATTATGAACAACAGAAAGGGGAATAATACAAATAGTGACAATTAAAATAGTAATGCCTGAACTCTGTAGATCTCAAAGCATTTTACATAGGATGGTAAGTATCATCCCCTGTTTAGAGATGGGAAAACTTGGAGATTAAGTGACTTGCCAAAGGACACACAATAGATCAGTATCAGAGCTTGAACAGAATACAGGTCTCCCGACTCCCAGCCCCTGGATCAGTCCTGAAGACGCCCACTGTAGAACCGTGGCTACTCTAGATGCATAAAGTCAAGATAGAGGAGAAGAAACTGAGACACATGCCAGTGCACCTGCTACACTGATCCCTTACTAAGCTTAACACCACAAATCTTACCCACTTAATATCACCTCTGGAATCTCCGTAAGTAAGGCTGGTTGAAACTCAACTAGAAAAAGCAAAAAGTATTTGTCCTGTCCAAATGTGATTGCTGTCACAGAGACCCCCAGATTGATTCAGGTTTAATTTTCCAATATTCACAGAGTGGACGAAAAATTTTCACAGAACAGACTACTCTGTATCCAAGTGGAGGCAACCTACATTTAGCAGGATACCCACCATGCAGGGCAGTTCTGCTGGCCTAAACTATAAGAAGCATGTTTGAGGAACACAAAAAGCTTAAGCTTCCATCACAATCCTTGGGATAGGACAGCAAAAATTTGATTGCTCCAATTCTAAGCAAATGATTCCCACTACTACTCCTTTCTCCCTCCACACTTCATCTGCCACAAACTGTCAGCATATCAACATGACCTGTGATGCTCACGTCAGGGAGAAGATCATCGGGAGCCACCGTGTCAGAGGCTGAGGACAAAAAAGGGTTGGTAGCAAATGCCAATGGATAAGAAGTCTATCAAAGAATTCTGTAACTACAGTGGATCCCTTAACCTGATGACCTGCAAACAAAGTAGACCATGTGTCCTGATGGGGACATGAGCGAGCTTGGACAGTGGAGAAAGAGACCTAGGCAAAGTCTGCTCTGTTGAATATCAGCTGCTTCAGTTTTCCAAGCACATGATGTCAAAATGATTCTAAGACCAATTTTTAAGACAAGGTCACCTAACAAAAATATTAATCAGATGAACAGATGTCAAGCACACTTTTCCCAGCAATTCCAATAATGAATTGAGAGCACACCTGAGAAGATAGGACAGAGGAATTAATACGAAAAACAGTAGCAGAGAGATAATACTGGTGAGAATACTGTGTCCAGAACATTGAAAAAAAATCAGAGTCAGAAGAGAGTCACAAGAATGATTTGAGCACTTTTGTCCAGTAATGGGAGCAGCAGCCTGTCCAAACTTCTGAAACCTGAGCTCCTCTCTCAGGAGAATGAAACCCATCACACCACCTGCTTTGTAATTCCACCATGTGTAGTCAAAAGCCCAACTATCAATATAGGCATCCTTTACACACACACACTCCTGCCCTCCTCACTTTGGGAAGGGATAGGGCAAATCTTTATAATACAAGATACTTCCACTCATTTCTGACCTGCTTTCATGAGCAGTGAAATAGTTAACAATATCAACGTTTGAAGTATCTACATTGGCAACAGCATCCATAGCCATTGAAATGAATGGAGAGGTTCATACCTCACAGCTACTGTTTTAGGCTCTCTGCAAACCGAGGCTTTGTCTTCAATGCAAAAAAGGGTGTTTTTACCTCAAGATAACTAAAGCATGTTAGCTATCATTCTGTAAAATCTTAGTGGAAACAAGGCACTCTACTTTTATCATTAAGTAAACTGGGAGGGGGTACAGTGTTGCCCATGCCTAGCTCCTTCACAGTAAAAACTACAGGGAGCTTGTCTCCACTAGGATTTTACCACAAGATAACTTAACATGTGAGGGTTATCTTGCCGTACACATACAATTTTTTAGCAGTGAGGACAAAGTCATAGGCAGACAGCGATATATCAGTTACACTCTATTCACATTTTGAAGGTTTTCTTTACAACCATGAGCTAGCAACAGGTTTTAAGTGAAAGCTGAGACTCTCCAGAACAAGCGAGAGGCATGTCAGAGCCCCTGAGAAGCTGTGCCTAATTTTTGGGAAGCCCTGCCTTAAAGAGCTCATTCTGCTTAGCTTATTCAATACAATGTTATGAGGCATTTTAATCAGTCTGGAAGTATCTACACACAGGGAGAAGGTTTCTGATAGAAGGCTCTTTAATTTAGCAGATGAAAAAATAACCAGAGCCAATTGCTGGAAGCTGAAGCTAGACAAATTCAAAGTGGAAATGAGGCACATATTTTTAACAGTAAGACTAATTAATCACTGGAACACCTTCCCAAGGGAAATGATGGATTCTCCACCACCTAGAGTCTTTACATTGTGCTTGGATGTCTCTTTCTAAAAGATCTGCTCTGGTTCAAACACAAGTTATTGGGCCTGATGTAGGAATTATTGGATGAAGTTCTCTGGCTTGTGTTATACAGAAGGTCAGACTACATAATCATAATGGTGCTTTTTGGTCTTAAAATTTATGAAAGATCCAGCCTTGAAAGAACTGTGAGAAAGTACCAGAGAGCCTTCTCCAGAACACTGCTGCTGCAGTGCTGCAATTGCTCCTGCTCTGAATAGAGAGGCTGGGGATGAAGCAGGGCGCAGAGTACCATGGCAGAAGTGCCATGAAAATATCTGTAAGGAAATGTTTATCTTCGCTAATAGAACACAGTGAGCTGAGTATTGGGAAAAAAGATCCAGGGTAGAGCCCTTTGTGGACATAAATTGGATATCCACGGAGCTGCAGGGCTCTACCAGGAACTGCAGCAGCGAAAGCAGCAGCATGTCGGACCACAGCTCACAGGAGCCAGTGCCATGCACCGGCAGCTCCTCCGATGCAGCTGTACCGCCCCTAGCCCCACCCACTTGGGCAAGCACCAGGCTCATCGACAGCTGTCCCTGGTCACACTACCGTGTGCAAGTGGCTCAAACATCCCCGGACAGGAGACCCAGACTGTTGCGTGGAAGGGACTCCTGTCCAGGGACATGAGAGCTACTTGCACACACTAGGGCATGGATGGGCAAACTACGGCCCGCGGGCCACATCCGGCCCTCCAGCCAGTTTAAAATGGCCCTCAAGCTCCTGCTAGGGAGCAGGGCCTGGGGCTTGCCCTACTCCTGGGCTCCAGCTGGGGAGCGGGGTCAGAGGCCACTCTGTGCGCACATCCCAAGGCTCCCGCAAGCAGCAGCATGTTCCCACTCCAGCTCCTAAGCTTAGGGGCAGCCAGGGGGCTGCACACACTGCCCCCGCCCCAAGCGCCACCCCTGCAGCTCCCATTGCCTGGGAACTGTGGCTAATGGGAGCTGCAGGGGCAGTGCCTGCAAATGGGGCAGCACGCAGAGCCTCCTGGCCACATCTCTGCATAGGAGCTGGAGGGGGGACATGCCGCTGCTTCCAGGAGCTGCTTCAGGTAAGCGCCAGCCGGAGCCTGCACTCCTGACCTCCTCCCGTGCCCCGATACCATGCCCCGAGCCCTCCCCCCCCGACCTCTGAACCCCTTGGTCCCAGCCTGGAGCACCTTCCTACACCCCAAATCCCTCATCCCCAGAACCTGCACCCCAATCCCCTGCCGCAGCCTGGAGCCCCCTCCCGCACTCTGAACTCCTCATTTCTGGACCCACCTCAGAGCCTGCAACCCCAGCCAGAGCCCTCACCCCCTCCTGCACTCCACCCCCAATTTCGTGAGCATTCATGGCCCATCATACAATTTTCATACCAAGATGTGGCCATTGGTCCAAAGAGTTTGCCCACTCCTGCACTAGGGCAACCAGTGACAGCTGCCGATGAGCCTGGTGCCTGCCCCAGTGGGTGGGGCTGGGAAAGTATAGCTGTGCTGGAGGAGCTGCTGGTGCGGGGCGCTGGCTCCTGCAAGTGGCAGCCAGACATGCAGCTGCTTTTGCCACTGCGGCTCCCAGTAGAGCCCTGCACGGCCGCAGATATCCAATTTATATCCAGAGATATAAATTTTGTATCCACACAGGGCTCTAATCCAGGGCACAAAGCAGCTGACTCCTTCTGAGGGCTGGTGGAGACCAGCATACTCCAAACTTTAAAACGACATTGGAAACATAAGACTCATACAGAAAGCTCCTTACCCAGATGTGAAAGGGTATACAAACCCCCACAGAACGAGAGGTTAACTAGAGACTGAGAACTCTATTAGCCCAACGTGTCACATCTGAATAGTGCATTAGACTCAGGGAGGAGTTAAAAGAAAGGAGTTCAGTATAGTTGGGAGGAGGAAATCCAGAAGAGAGGTGGTTTGGAGTTTCCTCTCTGTGGCAAGCCACTGACAGAAGCCAGGCAGAGGAAGAACAAAGATGAACTAACAGCTCAAGCCCAGGGTGGGTGGACATTGCTTAGTTTGTATTTTTGTCTGTTTTCTGGTTTTGCTGAGAGACTCCAGGGAAAAGCCCTGCATGTCACTGCTCTTCAAGAAAAGTGAGGCTGAAGAGGAGTCGAGGAGGGGCAGAAGATGCTGTCTTGATTACTACTACTTTATCAGACATTATTCAAGACTTAGATACCCCTGAAGGGTGGAACTCCCTTGTCACCTGACTGTATGACCACGCCATCACCATTACCACATCACTGAAGTCAGTCACAAGGTAGAGAATGGGGCAGAATTGCTGACACAACATTCACACCACGAGGGGGTGCTCCAAAGATTGAAACTAAAACAACTCTATAACAAAGCATCGCCTCATTGAAAACCTGATGAATTTTTGCCATTGGTGCTGTTTGCTTCCTGCATTGCCAGGATGAGCAAAATGCCAACAGACTGGACAGTTTCTTTTTCTCTTTTAATTTCACTTTTTAGTGAGGCACACTTTATTTGAAATTTAGCACAAATTTCAAGTTTTGTTTAAAAAACAGATATCTTATCAAACCCAAATCCATAGAAAACTTGTGAACTCCAAAAGCAGTAGACATTAAAAGTCTGCTTTAGTTCGATATTTTGTGGGCTTTATTTTAAACATAAGCAAGTTCTCTTCTCTATAAATCCCATATAGATATTAAATTCCCATTCCAACTACAATCATGTCTCCCAAGCCCTCCATATTCCACACATATAGGAACTATAAACAAAATGTGATTGTAAGTGTGTTTCCACCAAACTTACTTTTGAAAATTACATAGAGGAAAAGAAGGGAGACTTTCTCCATTCAACTTGTTTCTTTAGATGGCCCTGTCTGCACAGGCAAAAAGAGTGTATTTTTCATTCATGAGTTCAATCAAGTTAACATAACAATTGGAAAGCCCTCTTAACAGCTCTGAACACAAGCTAACACATTTGGACCCTGCCTTCACTAAGAAAAAAGGTATACACACAACAGCTGAGTGTGGGTAAACACAGTAAGTAATGTCATCACTGAAGTGGTGCAGCATTTTAAGTGCAGACAAGCCCCGACACACCCATGCAGAAAAAGAGCAGTTCTTGCTTCTGCCCTATTGCCACCATCACAAGGAGAGCTATCATTTATATTTTTTTGCTGTAAATAAAATCAATGCAAGGTTTCAAAAAACAAGGCAAATAGTATTTTATTACAGCGTTTCCTCTGTATGAAAACAGTATAGTCTCAGTCTGAAGCAGTCGGAAATGCTGCTAATGCAAAAAGGATTTTTCAAAGGTTTAAAACTTTAAAAGGTTTTAACTTTAAAAACACCAACTGCACTGAAAGACAGTGATTTTTTTAAACAAGGGCTTGTCTACACTACAAAGTTAAGTCGACACAAGGCAGCTTACATCATCCTAACTATGGAGATGTACACACTACCATGCTCTTCCCGCCACTGTCACACGCCTGCTAACCGACTTAATAAAACCACCTTGACAAGAGGCGTAACGCTTATGGCGACATAATTAGAGCGACACAGTGTTGGTATAGACACTGCATTGCTTGCGTCAACCTAAGTGGTCTCCAGAAGGTGTGCTCCAATGCCCATCGTGACCGCTCTGCTTCCCTGCAGCCAGGTACACAGGTATGAACCCCTTCCCTTTTAAAACCCTGGGGAAGTTCTGAAACTGCTTTTCCTGTCTGCTTGGCATGTGAGCTAACATAGCAACTGACCAGGCCAGCTCCACGCAGCAAATGCGCTCCTGCCTGGAGTACAACGAAAGTGGTGGATCTACTGGGTCTGTGGGGAGAGGAGGCTGTGCAGTCACAGTTCCACTCCAGCAGCAGGAACTTTGATATCTAAGGCCAGATCACTCGGGCCATGGAGGACAAAGGCTATGCCTGGGACACGCAGCAGTGCCGTGTAAAACTCAAGGAGCTCAGGTAGACATACCAGAATGCAAGGGCAGCAAATAGTCGCTCTGGTGTAGAGCCACAGATATGCCGCTTCTACCAGGAGCTGCATGCCATCCTCAGCGGCGACCCCACCTCCATCACCAAGAGCCCTGTGGCTACTTCGGGGGGGGGGGGGGGCAGGGGCTGGATTCACTGGCCACCAGAGGGAACCTCGAGGAAAACATGCTGGACAAGGAAGTGAAGGAGGATGGGAGACAAGCAACAGGGAGATCTGGTGAAGTGGGGAGCCAGGACCGCTTTTTGATCCCAGAGCAATCTAGCCACTCCCTGCAGTCCAGTGAGCTGAGCCTGATGCAGGCGACGGAAGCTCTGGTGTGTACTCAGTTTGCTTCCATACCTTAGGGACACATCTACTCATGTAATGCTTTTTTTAATCAGGCTACAAAAGGTAGTGAAATAACCAATACAGGTAGAGTTGCTATCTGCTTCTCATTGCCCTGTAGAGCTAGACAGAGGGGCCCCGTCAGAAAAATTTCTTTATGCACACTGGGATGTCCCATGAATCCTCCACAGAGATCTCCAGGAAACTTTCTTAGAGATAATCTGCAATCCTCTGCCGAAGATTTGTTGTTTCTTCCTCTGCGGTAGGCCACTTTGTCACACCACTGGGCAATTACTTCAGATGACACCATTGCAGCACACAAGCTAGCAGCATACGGATCCAGGCTGCAGCCACACTCATGCAGGAAGTGCTCCCTTGCAGCCTTGCTTACCTTCAGGAGTGAGATATCAGTTACAATTACCTCTGCCTTTGGAAAACAGTGCCAGCATTCAGTACAATAGTCCTATGCACTTGTACTGATAACCCAGTGCTACCTCCTGCCCTTTGTTCCAACTCACCCACTTCACTCTGGGCTTGGCTGAGGCTGCCACCGAGCTCTATGACTCATAAGGGAACGTGAGAAAGTTGTGCTTGTAACTTGTTTGGATCAAGCGGTGCAAGTGCACTGAAAATAGGACCTCTGTCCATTGTTTCTTTAGCAGTTGCAGATGTGGCCTTGAGAGTCTCCTCATGCACACTGGCGGAGCAGCTCGGCCAGATAAGGAGGAGAAAGAAGAGGTCTAAGGAAGACATGTTCAAGGTGTTGCAATCCTCTGGTGCTTCGGATTGCGAGCCAAGAGCTTGGAGAGAGACAATCAATGAGAACATGTGGAGGGATACTGAGGAAAGGAAGCAGGGCCAGGAACAGATGATAACACTGCTCGGGGAACAAACAGATATGCTGCAATCTCTGGTTGAACTTCAGGCTGAACACATCCGTGCTCACCTCCCTCTGCAGCTCAGAGAACTGCATTCCATGACCTCCCTACACTCTCCACACATGTTCCATGTATCTTCCATTGCTGCAACAGTACACCAGGCACTCCACCACGCAGGAGATTACACACGACAGCTAGACATACAGCCAGCCGCGAGAGAGCCTCATTGGCATATGTGCTTGTGAATTCACTGTCCCTTCTCCTTCAAAGATACTGTGTGTATGAAGTTTACCTCAGCATGACATAGGTATGTTTCCATAGGTGTGGAAAGTGAATGAATCTTTATTATTCTCCAACACATGGTGACTGCTGCTAACATTCAGAGATAGTAGCAATAGATTCATTTGCATTGTTATAGCACAGAAAGCAATCATTACAAGGTTCCTACCACAGTCAAAAAAACCCAATTCCAGGCTCAGCTGATTTCTGCTTCACACATTACTGTGGCTCATTGTTGAAATGCTCCTTCAAAGCCTCCCTGTTCCGAATAGATCCCTGTTGAGCCCCTCTGAGAGCCCTGGTATCTGGCTGCTCAAAATCAGCAGACAGCTGTTCAACTTCCAGACCGCACCCATGGGGAAACTTCTCCCCCTTTGCTTCACAGATATTATGAAGCTCACAGTAGGCAGCTATGACCATGGGGATATTGCCCTCACTGAGGTCTAACCTCCTGAGGAGACAGCACCAGGAGACAGCACCTTTAAGCAGCCAAATGCACATTCAACAGTCATTCTGCACCTGCTGCCCCTGTTGTTGAAGCACTCCTTCTTGCTGTCAGGCATGCCGGTGTACAGCCTCATGAGCCACAGCAGCTAGGGGTAGATTGGGTCTCCCAGGATTACTATTTGCATTTCCACATCCCCAGTGGTAATCCTCTGGTCTGGAAAGAAAGTCCCTGCTTGCAGCTTTCTGTACAGGCCTGTGTTTCTAAAGATACATGCATCATGCACTTTCTCTGACCAGCCCATGTTGATGTCGGTGAAATGACCCCAGTGATCCACAGCGCTCGCAATACCAGAGAAAAGTAGCCCTTTCTGTTGAAGTACTCCGTGAAAAGGTTGTCTGGTGCCAAAATAGGGATATGCATGCCATCTATCGCCCCACCACAGTTAGGGAATCCCACTGCTGCAAAGCTATCCACTATTTCACGTACATTACCCAAAGTCACAGTCCTTCATAGCAGAAGGCAATTAATGGCCCTGCAAACTTGCATCACAGCAACCCTCAACTGTGGATTTCCCAACTGCAAACTGATTGCAACTGATCGGTAGCAGCGTGGCATTGCCAGCTTCCACCTAGCAATTGCCACTCGCTTCTCCTCCATGAATGCAGCTCTCATTTTGGTGTCCTTGCGCCGGAGGGCAGAGGTGAGCTCTGCACATAGTTCCAGGAAGGTGGTTTTGCACATCCAGAAGTTCTGCAGCCATTGCTCACCATCTCATACCTGCATAATGATGCAATCACACCACTCAGTGCTTGTTTCTCGAGCCCAGAACTGACGGTCTACCACGTGCAGCTGCTCCGTGAATGCTAACAGCAATCTTGAATTGTTTCTTTCCATGGCACACTGTAAGCCAGACACCAAGGCATCGTCATCAGACATTCAACTCATAAAATACTGCAGGATCAGGTGTGTTGTGTTCATAATGCTCACCACAGTACTGGAGAGCAGTGCAGGATCCATGCTTTCTAAGAGAGATGGCGGATGCACAAGTTACCGGGGCTGTTGAAAGTGGCATTAAATATACTAGGAAGCCCATGGAATGATGGGACAGAGAAAACTATATCATGGGATACTGAAACTGCCCCCCTGAGGCATTGCAAACCCTTCCCAAAACACCCTGGGGCAGATGGTGGCAAGTTGCACAGTGTGATAGCTACCCAAGGTGCACTGCTCTCTGTGTCAATGCAAGAGCTGCCACTGTGAACACACTCCTCAGAAAAAAGGACATGCAACAGCAGTTTAATTACAACGGTGGCTATATGTCAACCTAACTTAAGTCAACTTAACTTTATAGTGTAGACATTGCCCAAGTCTCTAATTTTTGCTAGGGGTAGAGCAAAAAAAAAAATTGTAACCCTCAAACATTAACAAAAAGACCTGCTACCTTACCCTACAGTAACACTATGAAAAGCTGAAATGTTAGCCACAACCAAAATAAGAGACTAATATTTTAACCATAAGTTGATGATTGAAGTATTCTTAGTCTATTTTCCCAAAGCAAATATTAAGGTAACAGACAAAAGAAACAAGAGGGATCAAGAAATAAAGAACAGCTCAGTGAATGGGGATGTAATCACTAGGAGCCAAATCAGAACTGTTCCTCCCCAATCCAGCAAGAGACTGGCTGATAAAGTGTGACATAAGTCTTGTTTACTCACAGAAATTACACTAATTTAACTATATCAGTTTCCATTTGGTTTGTTACTGAATTAACACACAACAAGACACTGCAGTATCTATCCAGAAACAAACTTGGGGCTACAAAATAGGTTGTGTTTCAAAACGTTAGATAATGCAAATTTAAACACAATTTTGTACCTAGTGCAGAAAGGTTGTGTTTAAGAACATATTAATGGGCTATGGTCAACCATAAAGAGACCTCAACATTTACCACGATCAGCTAAGGTTTTTAAACGTCACTGCCTTTGTGCCCACTAGATACTAAGTGGTGTGTAAATACACATTACTTAAAGCATGTTAGCTAATATCTTAAAACACAACCTATTTGCCTAGTCTGGACATGCCCTCGGGAAAGTGACATTTGGGCAGAGGCTACAAGTCAGCACTTACAATGTTCAGTTTACTAGGGTTACAGTTCTTAGGTCAACTGACGACCTATTCTTTATCTGGCTTTTTATTAAGAAACCAGTTTCTAAATAAAACTGTACCCACAATTAGACCTTGTTTTCTGAGCCCTTGTGTTGGAAAAGGAGGGATGCATTGAGCCTGGCTTCTCCCAGTACTAGTTTCCAACTATACTCATGGAGGGGCAAAATGTATGCCCATTTTTCCCTTCCAGCCACAGCGTTTGTGCAGCACACATGCCACTGGAAATTCTACAGGAAATAACTGCAGCCTAAACTAACACAAGAAAAGAAAAGCCTCATGCTCTGCATCAGATCAACCGAACATTCTGGGAGATCCCAGTTTAAACCTTTGCCCAGAATGGTGGGCAAAGAACAGCCAGACTGGGATGAGTCACTTGCCACAAGAAATATTTAAGAAGGAGACAGAACACTGATCTAATAAGGTACAGGTTAAACCTCTCTAATCCTGCACTCCCTGGTCCAGCAATACCTGTGGTCCAGCATAGGCGCCAACTCCATGGGTGCTCCAGGGCTGGAGCATCCACGGGGAAAAATTAGTGGGCGCGGAGCATCTACCAGCACCAAGCTCCCCCCTCTGTAACCCTCCCCCCCGTCTCTCGCGTGCCCATGCTTACCAACTCCTGCTCCTCCCTCCCAGTGCTTCCGGAGCGCCACGAACAGCTGATTCGCGGCGTTCAAGCTCCGGGAGGGAGGGGGAGGATGTGGGGCCAGCAGCTGGGACCCCAGGCGGGGGGTCAGCACCCCAGGCGGCCGCGAGACCCCTGAGCAGGGGTCCTGCTGGGTGCAAAGCCTGGGGGTGCTACAGCACCCCCCGCATCCCTACTTCCCGCACCTACGGAGACCCACTGGCACTCTGCATTAACCTCCCATGGTTTGGCTAATTCTCTGATTCGGTACTGGTCAGGTCCCAAGGGTGTCGTACTAGAGAGGGTCAACCTGAATAAAATCCAGACTAAAACTTGCCTACCTTTGGCAAATGTTCACTTGTTTATATACTTTAACTCAATGACTCTTCAGCTGCAGAGCTTACATGTGTTAGTGGGAGGAAAATGCAGGTCCTACATCAAAATAACCTGCTGCAGCAGAACTATGGGAAAGGATCTATGTGCCACGTCTAACCTGCACATTCATGCTTAAAACAAAAATCAAGAGCCTATTTGCTATTCATGTAGTTACTGAATAAAAGGATAGGAGTCTGAAATGAGAAGTGAATGCCTTCCCAAGAAGAATGGCTACTTTCTTATTGTTTAGAGCAGTGCTTCTCAAGCTATCTGATGTGGGGGACGTGCAATTTTTTTTTCCAATGTGTGCGCAGATTGGCAGCCGATGGCTCGCGGACCAGCACCAGTCCACAGACCACCACTTTGAGTAGCACTGGTTTAGAGATCTTCAGAGACAGTCAAAACACCACTAGCAGGATCTAGTTGCCCCTAAAGAGGAGTATGTTCAAACATATGTAACAGCTTTCAAGCTACATTAAGCGTGTATTTCTGAGCCTTGAGCACCACCTCTCAGAATAGGAGACAAGGCTCCAACATCAGCTCAGATTTACATGGTAAAAACAGCATTTTCTCTGCTAGTCACTAATGTGTAGAAGGCAAGTGGAGGTGGTATGCAGTCACTGAATAGCACAGCACTGCCAGCACAGGCATCTGGACCCGCTTTCCCCCCCCCCCCAACACTTCCCAAAGCAGTCACCAAACACAGGTAGGGAGCACCCCCTGCGCACTCAAACACCCCTAGACCTAGGGAAAACAGCACACCGGCACAACCCCCAGCACACTCAGCCACCCCGCCCCCAGACTGACTCCCCCTTCAATGCTTCTGGCACACTCACCTCAGTCTTCCCTCTGACACACACACTGCGGGCACACTCGAGTATGCCCCTGCACACACACACACACATTCACACAGCAGGCAAACTTGCACCCCCCCGCACCTGGCAGGCACACTTGCACCCCCGTACTCATGCACGCGCACCATGGGCACACTTACGCACACATCTGCATGCGCACCCTGTGGGCACACTTGCGCCCCCCACACACGCTTGCACCCTACAGGCACATTCCCCCACCCTGTGGGCATACATCCACACACCGCAGACACACTCGTGACCCCCATACACACACTCATGTACCCTGTGCACACATTTGCACACTTGTGCCAAACACACACACACCCGCACCCTGCGGGCACACTCACACCCCCCCTCACAGTCACTCACCCTGTGAACGCACACACACCCCCGTACGCCCCCCACACACCCCCGCACCCTGAGGGCACACTCACACCCGCACTCTGCGGACACACTCGCCCCCCATTGCCCCTGTGGGCATACATCCACACGCGCACACACACTGCGGGCACACTCCCGTCCCCTCCCCCATACACACACACACACACACACACTACGGGCACACTCCCGTCCCCCATCCCTCCCCCTACACACGCTCGGGCCCTTCCCCCAGCCTGCCGCCCCCCTCCGCGCAATCCCGGGCTCATGGCCGCCGCAGCACCTGAGGCCTCTCGGCCCGGAGCGCGGGCCCAGGGCGGGAGTCGGACGCTTCCCTCTCGGGGCCGCTGGCCGGGCGCCCGTCGCGAGGGCTGCGCGGCGCCCCGGCCCTCGCCTCACAGGCCATCGCGGTTCGGCGGGCCCGAGTCCGGGCCCGCCTCCCGCCGCTGAGCAAGGGAGCGCCCGGCCGAGCCGGGGCCTAGCCAGACCCGAGCTGCCGGCCCCACCGGACCGACGAGGGCGGCCCGGAAGCGGCCGGGCCGAGGTGGGGAGCCCGGGCCGGGCGCGCCGTTGCGATGGGACCGAGCGGGCGGGGCCTGGCGCGGGGGTCGCTCACCCTGCATGCTGCTGACCGCCGTGTGCGCCTGGGAGCCCGGAGTGCTGCTCCCGCTGCTGGAGCCGGAGCCGGAGCCGCTGCTGGGGCTGGGAGTCGCCATTGTGCGCGCCAGACACGGAGCAGCGCGGAGGCTGCAATGCAGCAGGGACCCTCCCAGGCAGGACACCTAGAGCCCCGACTCCGTATAGCAGGCGCCTGAGCCTGCCCGTCCGCCTGTCCGTCCCCCGGGCTGGGGCTGCCGGCTTAACCCCTCCCAGTCCCACGCAGGACACCTAGAGCCGGGTGCCGGGCAGGCGCTGAGTCGGCCCGTCCGTCTCCCTGGCAGCGGGAGTTCGCTGAGCCCCCGAAAGGGATCTGCGGCCAGCGCGTCTGGGCTTCCTCCGTGTCCAGCGAGCCCGAGCCCTGCTACTGCCTTCGCAAGGAAGGGAGAATCTCCTGGCCAGATTCTAGCCCAGGGTCGCTTATTAGTGTCTTGGCTGCAAGTGGTCTCGTCCCCTGGGGCAAGAGATTCGCACAACTGGACATGGCTGATTCCTCTGCAGCCCCGACTCTGAGGGTTTCACACTAGGTTATGGTCCAAGAGGACTTCTGGACCAAGTCACTCCCGAGGACGAAGAGAGGAAGCTGCTTACCTTGTAATTCATCAACCCACTCACCTCTTAGGTTCCATATATTCCCTCTCTATCCCTGCCCTTCTTGTTACCCCTTTCTCTTCCCAGTCTCCTGCTACCTCTGGAATGGCCAAGGAAGGTCACTGTCATCCACCACCTATTCCTTCCCTGCTCCCTCCATCTCCTAGCACTGCTGGAAACCTACCTCACACACATCCCACACACACTACCTCTGCAGCTGCACTCTCATTTTTTCACACACACCACATGTCACCCCCTAAGGGCCACTATATGGATGTCAGACTCCTCTCCTCTCCTCCCCTCCCGCCCTACACTTCCAGCCCCTTGCGCCATCTCTTCCTTCATTTCTTTGGGACTACTCTCCATATAGCTGTCACCTACTCCCCCTTTATTTCTCCCCAGATGCCTTCTTTCTAGTTCTCCCTTTTCCTCTCTTAGTCTCCCATCCGTGTTGACACCCTGTCTGACCCAAACCATGAAATGCCTGATTCCTTGTCCTTGTCTGCTCTTATGATCTTCACCTATGTTCTCTGCCACACTCAAAATGGCCACTAAACTTTGTTTTCATCAGAAACTGGTATATCTGAATTCCTTCACTGTTACTGCCTGTTTAGCATCCCTTTCCATGAGGCCTTCCATAACATCCAATCTAGTGATATCCATTACTTCTCTGCCAACCTCAGCCCTTTTTCCCAACTCTTTCATTCTTTACTTAATTCCATTGTTATTTGTTCTCTCTTCTCTGACTCCAACACCCTTCACTCACTCTAAAGTATGCCTTGTTAAACCATAGCCCTATCATGGGACAACGGTGTGGCCTAGTGACTAGAGCACTGGACTGGGACTCAGGAGACCTGTGTTCTAGTTCCAACTCTTTCCTTGGGTGATTGTGGGCAAGCCAGTGCATCTCTCTGTATTTCCATCCCCCATTTATAAAAGAGGGATAACTATACTATCCTCCTTTGCAAAGCACTTTGAGATCTATTGCTGAAAACCGCTATTTAAGACTTGGGTATTATTATTAACTCACTCCCAGCATTCTCTTCCTCCACTGCTAAGGGAGCTGCAGGAAGGGAGAAAAGAAGGAGCTGACGGAGGGACAATGAGGTAAGGTGGAAGAATGATCAATTGTAGCAGTGGGAGGCCTGGACTCAACTGATTAGCTGGGGACACTTACTTCCCTTCCTGGCCATGAGGCAAGGGCCATCACCTTTTCTGCAACTTGCTCCCCTGACCTCTCACTGCCCCTCAGCCCCTGGAACGTCAGCATTTCACTTTGTGCTTTTCCCCTTACTCACTGCCTGGGGGAAGTAGTTCCTTGCCAGGGGTGTCCCCTCCCCTCCCAAACCAGAGCAGCACCAACAGGGCCCTTGTGACTCCCCTCTTAGGTTGGGGCATGGGTGCAGGAGTGCTGGGCCAACCTGTTCTTATCACCAAGGGGGAGAGCAGGCACAGAAAGAACTGAGCAGATCAGCCATGCACATGCCTTCTGCTTCCCTTCTGTGGAGTGGGGGTGGGCAGAGGTACACACTTGTCCCATGATGGGAGGGAGGGGAAGGGAGCACAGCAAGTCCTAAAGTGACCTTTTTCAGCTCCTCTCCCCATGCCCCACCCCCCATTGATAATGGTACGGACCAATCAGCTCTCCTCGCCTATCCCCATCTGACATTTCCTGGCAGGGGCAAGCGCTGCCTGCTGCAGCTGGCTCTGCCTGCCCTTCCCTTCTGGGTCGGGGGAACAGTGCCACAGCACTGTGGGCCACAAGAGATCAGAAATCATGAGTCAGCCCCAATCCCTGAGCCGTTCACAGTGCTGACACTGTGTATTTGGTCTGTTGTGTGCTGGGTGCTCCCATGCCCTCCCCCGGGGGGGGGGGGGGGAAGTGATAATCAGTGCTGCCAGTGCCCCCAGCTGCACTGGGGAGGGGATTTTGGCCCCTGCTGCAGGAGTTCTCACCCTAATCTGCCCATCCTGCCGAACAATGAATGTTCCCCCCCTGCAGCTTCCCCCCTGAACCCCCAGGAGTTCATCCCCCACAGCCCCTCTCTGCTCCTCCGGGGGCTCTTTGCCCTGCCCCCCCCAGGTCTGGGGGCTGCAGCAGGGTTCCCTCTCCCTGTTCCAGACTTGGGGACTCCAGGAGCCCCTCTGCCCCGGTCCAGGCAGGAGCTGCAAGGCAGGGAGAGGGGAAGAGGAACCGTCCCATCCCTATTCCTCACAGGGAGGGGGGCAGGGCTGCCCAGAGCAGCTGCGTTCTTTATCTCCCCCTCCTCTCCTGTGAGGACAGCTCTGGCTGCTGAGGGAAGGGGGAGCTCTGTCCGCAGCAGATCTGATTGGTTGCTCACCCACAGGACGTGGGCTAGTGGGGGAGGCAGCCAATCAGCATGTAAAATTTGCTAGAGGGATGGAGGTCCTTGTCTCATCACAGATGGGATCCAGCAATGACCAATCCTGTTGCCCCACAAATGTAACAAGAGTTGGTGATGCTACTGCAGGTCTGGTGGGAATTTCCCCATAAGCTAGGCTCCTTGATGACTCTTAGAAGACCCTGGAACACTTTGGTCCATGGGGAAATCCCATAAAGCGGCAGACCTGGCTGGAAGAGTCCCTGTGACTACGCTGACTTCCTCCCCTACCAGTTTTTTCTCTCCTTCAGCTCCACCATCTCCCTGGCCAAACATTTCCTGTCCCTCACTGCACCCCATGAAAAAATCTTCATGCATTATTTGCTGTCTTTGACTCCTTCCTTGTTAGCCTCCCACTTTCACCCTGTCCCCCTTCCCTGCTCCTTGCAAAGGATTGTGCTGACTTCTTTAAATAGAAAATTGGCAAATGCTTGGGACTGGAGGGGATTCGGAATAATCAGTGTAAGACTTATGGCCAGAAGCTACAGAGGGGAAAGGGGTCTCTAATCCTTTTGATGAAAAGAGAAGTTGTGGCCATAGAAAGCTTCATTTGCATAGGCTACCAATCCATAGTTCCTGGTGACTCATGGGGAGTCACCATAACTATACATAAAATTGGATTTGAGGGGATAGTGGGCTCCCAGAGAAGGGGAAAAGTTTCTACCTTGTTGCAAAGTACGCACTTCCAAGCACCCAGGACAAGTGCAAGCATTCTAAGCCATGTTGGTTCCCCTCTCATGGCTCCCCTTTGTGGCAAGAGGTGGCATAGACTGAAGATTTAGCTGTGGTAGAAGTATGGTTGGTCTGTAATACTTTATGCATAGTGTATTGTGACCAGTTATTGGGAAGTTTACTGTACAAATATGTTGGTTTGGTTTAATAACATGCTGTTGGAAAAACAAGCAGGAAATTGGTCAGCTGCTCAAGATAACCATACATCTGTCAACTGTTAAGTTTGATGCTTGGCGGCTAGAAAGGGAGTTAGACTACTGCCAAAGTTACTGGAAGGGAAAAGGCATTTCACTCTTTATTTACATATAAATCATTTTGCTGTTTTCATTGTGTCACTACAGGGTAGAATCATATTGGTTGGGTGCCCTCACTGCATTTCCATACCATAATGTGGTAGGATTTTTTAAAAGTTTAACATTAACTCTGAATTTCCTAGTTTTATAATACTTGGTTTGGGGATAATTACAACAGCCCTGTAATTTATTATACATAGGGCCCTACCAAATTCACAGCCATGAAAAATGCATCACAGACTGTGAAATCTGGACACCCTGCCATGAAATCTGGTCTTCTGTGTGCTTTTACCCTATACTATACAGATTTCACAAGGGAGACAAACGTTTCTCAAATTGGGTGTCCTGAGCCAAAAGGAAGTTGCAGGGAGGTCACAAGGTTATTTTAGGGGGGTCATGGTATTGCCACCCTTACTTCTGTGTTGCCTGCAGAGCTGAGTGGCCAGAGAGCGGCAGCTGTTGGCCAGGCACCCAGCTCTGAAGGCAGCACCTTTCCAGCAGCAGCGGAGAAGTAAGGATGGCAATACCATACCAAGCCACCCTTACTTCTGCATTGCTGCCTTCAGAGTGGGCAGCCAGAGCGTGGCGACTGCTAACTGAGGGCCCAGCTCTGCAAGCAGCAACGCAGAAGAAAGGGTGGTAATACCATACCATGCTATTCTTACTTCTGCACTGCTGCTGGCAGCAGCTCTGCCTTCAGAGCTGGGCTCCTGACCAGCAGCTGCTGCTCTCCAGCTGCCCAGCTCTGAAGGCAGTGCTGCCGCCAGCAGCAGCAGATAAGTAAAGATATCAGTACCGTAACCCCTTCTACAATAATCCTGTGATCCCCCCCACAACTCCATTTTGGGTCAGGACCCCTAAAATTACAAAATCTTGAAATTTCAGATTTAAATAGCTGAAATAATGAAATTAGCTATTTTAAAAATCCTATGACTGTGAAATTGACCAAAATGGACTGTGAATTTCGTAGGGTGCTAATTATACTCTCAATTACTGATATGTACTCTCACCCTTATTTCCATTTTAATGAATTTTTTTTTGCCTGGGATAAATAATGCAGGTAATTCTGCTTCCTTAAAGATGCACGTCACAGGATTCTCACTCCTGGGTGGATCTCATGCTTCCCTCAGTCCTGCAGGAAACTCCTTTAGTTCATATGATTTGGGGATCTCTGAGGTTTCTGGTGTCTGCCTCTTTTGGATCTGCCCTACTGAGTACTCTTCAACCCCAGGTACCTCAGCAGCCCCTAAACATTCCAGCAATTCCTTTTAAGACTGGGAGGCAAGAGCTCCCCGTAAACATTGCGTTACATATAATCACAAGGAATTCTCACTCTCTGTCATCATCCTGCTCCCTCCCCCTCTTGTTCTCTATACAGTACAAGGGGAAAATAAAAAAGGCACAAAGACTAGTTGATGGGGGAGTTTAGGCTCCCCTACCTCAGAAACAAGTTATGTGTGCACGAGGGACTGAAGGGTTCTTCTTCAGAGGTCAATGTAAGTGACAGAGTTTTGCAAAGTAAGATGTGAGAGTATTTCACTGCTTTTCCTAAAATCCTGATTCAAAAGTTATCTGAGGCAAGCAGTCTAAAGATATGTCTACACAGCAATGTAAGCATGAGCTTGAGCCCAGACTCAAGCCTAACTCCCCTTGCATCCACAAACCAGTTTTATTAATCTAGGGCTCAAACCTAGGGTCCCAGGACCCTGCAGGGCTGGAGGGTCCGAGCCACTGTTAAGCTGGGATCTAAGGTCCGAGCTTTATTGCTTTCTTGTGTGCACACAGCCCCAGAAGTCTTCCAGATGTATCCCAGAGTTCCTTGGGGCAACTTCCTTAGTCCTCTCTATGCCAACAATCTGCAGTGCTGTCTATTGCACTCTATTGCAAATCGAAGCCACACCTCCCTTTGCAAACAGCCTGCACCCAGCACTCAGATCAGCATTAACTCATTGTCTGCTGAACACCACCAGTCTGCACACACACTACCAGAGATCTTGCAGAGTTTTCAATGGAGACTGATCAGAACAAGCTTTTTGCAAAGAAAGCTGCTTCCTGGTGACAAGCGTACAGCCAGATTTTGGTGCACACTGCCGGGGCACCCCTGCATATGCAGACTTAGGGAAGGCAGGGAGGGCAAGAGAGCAGAATGGGGACTAAGCAGCTTCCCTGCAGGGGCGGGGAGCAGCGGAGCTCCCGGCTCAGCATGGTGATAGAAGGGATGACCTCAGCTGCTCCTGCTCCCTGCACGGCAGCCGCTTTGTCCCACTCTGTTCTCTGTCCCTTGTTCCCGGGGGCCCCTGCTCTTCCTGGTGCTGCGTGTTCAGAAATGCCTAGCCAATGTGCACTGTCAGGGTGGTGAGTGGGAGCCAGCCTAAAACTTCCCTACAGCCTCCCAGGGATCACTTATCCATGCCCTGCCCTCCCACCCCCCTGGGGTACGGCCGGGGCAGGGATAAGGTATTCCTGGGGGTGCTGGAGCACACTGCACCCCAAGTACTGGGGATGCTTTTCATCACTCCGCAGCTGGCAGCAGCCAGGCTGGGGTGTATGTGTCTTTTTCCTCTGAAACCTACATTTTATGTCAAATGTCAAAACTAACAGACAAAAATAAATAAAAACCCAACTAACCAAAAACACATTCACTGAACATTTAAAAATTTCATTTAAAAATTAAAAGTTGAAAAGTTTCATTTTAATAGTTCGGCAGCCCTGGAGACTGATGTCCTAATTATCCTCAAAACAGGTGCACATGGGCATTTTCCTGCCAATGTGACTCAGCGTAGAGGGGGAGAGCCTGATTCTCAGATCAGATCAGCGGGTCTCAAACTTCATTGCATCATGACCCCCTTCTGACAACAAAAATTACTGCACGACCCTAGGAGTGGGGACCAAAGACTGCGCCTGCCCAAGCCCCACCACCCCAGGTAGGGGGGCCAAAACTGAAGCCCAAGGGCTTCTGCCCTGGGTGGGGGACATGTAATCTTAGCCCTGGGTGGTGGGGTTTGGGCTTCAGCCCTGGGAGGTGGGGCTTGGGCTTGGGCTTCAGACTTGCTGGGGCCCAGGGCCAACACCAGCCTTGTGACCCCATTAAAATGGGGTCCCGACCCACTTTGGAGTCCCAACACACAGTTTGAGAAGCCTTGGATTAGATGGTAGTTCAGTATAAAGCTTTCTACTGACACAGCCACCAAAAGAACTAATTACAGGAACTTCTCACTTAACGTTGTAGTTATGTTCCTGAAAAATGTGACTTTAAGCAAAACGATGTTAAGCGAATCCAATTTCCCCATAAGACTTAATGTAAATGAGGAGGATAGGTTCCAGGGAAATTTTTTTCACCAGACAAAAACTATATTATATATATATATATACACACACACACACACACAGAGTATAAGTTTTAAACAAACAATACTGATAGACAGTGATGATGATTGTGAAGCTTGGTTGAGGTGGAGGAGTCAGAGGGTGGGATATTTCCCAGGGAATGCCTTACTGTTAAATGATGAACTAGCAATTGGCTGAGCCCTCAAGGGTTAACTCTCACACTCTACATGGCAACAGGAAAGGAGAGAGGGCAGACAGAGACAGAGACCCACACCCTGTGTGTGTTTGAGAGATAGAGATGCACATTTTCCCTTTAAATATGAAGAATGGGGTCAGAAGTACACTGCCTTGTTAATTAGATCAGCAAGCTGAGACCCAACCGCAGTTGCTGCCTAAGGCAGCAGCTCCCTCTCTCCGTGTGTCCCCGCTGCTCTATGGAAGATGGGATACGCGGGGTGCAGGAGCAGGGGGGATACCCTGATATTAGCCCCTCTCTTCTTCCCCTCCCCCCCACACAGCAAGCAGGAGTCTGGAGGAGCAGCTCCAAGGCAGAGGGCAGGAGAAGCACATGGCAGTGGGGGGAGGGACAGCTGAACTGCTGGCAATTGATAGCCTGCTGAGTAGCTGCTGCACAGGGAACTTAGGGGAGCGGGGAGCTGATAGGGGGCTGCTGGTCCACGCTGGTTCCAACCACCCACCAGCTAGCTGCAACGGGCTACTCTTCCTGCAAGCAGTGGACAAAGCAGGCGACTGCCAAACAACGTTAGAAGGGAGCATTGCACAACTTTAAAGGAGCATGTTCCCTAATTGATCAGGAAGGAGACAACGTTAACCGGGACGACTTTAAGCGAGGAGCTCCTTTATGCAGTTTATGTACTCATGTGCTCCTTCTGTACTCGAGTTCCATCAGTTAGGAAACAGGGTGGGCACAAGTGTTTTCCCACAGTGCAGCACATGCATAGGGCTAGAGTGACAATGGGGGGGCGGCACCAGGCACTCTGGGAGAGGGTTACTTTGACTCAGGTCTGTGCACTGCACTGTGGATGCCAGAGCCCTAGATTTGAGCACAGATCAGAAAATCCTTAACCTAAAATGCAGTGTAGACGCTCAAGCCCAGGTTTCTCTGACATGGTCAAATGATTTGAGTCCCACTAACTCTAAACTTACATTGCTGTGTAGACATATGCTCATTAGTGGCTCTACCTCAGGTCAGGTCAATCATAGAAATATAGGGCTGGAAGGGACTTTGAAATGTTATGTAGTTCACCCCCGTGGCACTGGGCAGAATAAAGTAAACCTAGACCATCACTGACAAGTGTTTATCTAACCTGTTCTTAAAAATCTCCAATGATGGGGATTCCCTTGGAAGCCTGTTCCAGAGCTTATCTATCCTTATAGCTAGAAGCTATTTCCTAATCTCTGACCTAAATCTCTCTTGCTAAGCCCATTTACTTCTTGTCCTACCTTCAGTGAACGTGGAGAAAAACTGATCATCGGCTTCTTTATAACAGCCCTTAACATGTTTGATGACTTGTCAGGTCTCCACTCAGTCTTCTTTTCTCAAGACTAACCGTGCCCAGGTATTTTAACCTTCCTCATAGGTCAGGTTTTCTAATCTTATCGTTTTTGTTGCTCTCCTCTGGACTCTCTCCAATTTCTCCACATCTTTCCTAAAGTGTGGCACCCAAACTTGGACACAGTACTCCAACTGAGGCCTCAGTGCTGAGTAGAGAGGGACAGTTTTCTCCCATGTTTTAAATATGACGTTCCCATTAATACACCCCAGAACGACGATAGTCTTTTTTGCAACTGCATCACATTGTTGAGTCATATTAAATTTGTGATCCACTGGAACCCCCAGATCCTTCTCAGCAGTACCACCACCTCGCCAGTTATTCCCCATTTTGTAGTTGTGCATTTAATTTTCCTGCCAAGTGAAATACTCTGCATTTCTCTTTATTTAATTTCTTCTTGTTGATTTCAGACCAATTCTCCAAATTGTCAAGGTCATTTTGAATTCTAATTCTGTCTTCCAAAGTGCTTGCAACCGCTCCCAGTTTGGTGTCATCTGCAAATTTTATAAGCATACTCTCCACTCCATTTTCCAAGTTATTAATTAAAATGTTTAATAGTACCAGACCCAGGGAGAGACCCCTGAGGGACCCGACTATTTTACCAGCTTGACAGAGAACCATTGAGTCTGATTTTTCAACCAATTATGCACCCATTTTATAGTAATTTTATCTCTAGACAACATTTGCCCACTTTGCTTAAGATAATATCGTGCTGGACTGTGTCAAAAATCCTTACTAAAATCAAGATATATCGTCCCTACAGCTTTTCTCCATCCCCTATCCCCTGTCAACGGAATTAGGTTGGTTTGGTATGATTTCTTGACAAATCCATATTGGCTATTACTTATTACCTTATCATCCTCTAGGTGCTTACAAACTGATTGTTTCATAATTTGTTCCAATATTTTTTCAGGTGTTGAAGTTAGGCTGATTGGTTTGTAAATGCCTGGGTCCTCTTTGTTCCCCTTTTTAAAGATAGGAGCTGTGTTTGCCTTTCTACATTCCTCTGGGACCTCACCTGCCCTCCAGGAGTTCTCAAAGATAATTGCTTATAGTTCTGAGATTGCTTCAACTATTTCCCTAAGTATCCCAAGATACATTTCATCAGGCCATGCTGACTTGAGTACATCTAAATATTCTTTAACCTGTTCCTTCCCCCTTGTTAAAATTAATTGTGTTAGTGAAGACTGAATTTTAAAAAATGGGCATTTTTTAGTGAAGACTGAATCAAAATAGGCATTAAACACTTCAGCCATCTTGATGTCATCCCTTGTTAGCTGTCCTTCCCTGCTAAGTAGCGGGGCTATACTTCCTTTGCTTTCTCTTGCTCCTAATGTATTTATAGAACCTCTTATTGTCTTTTATGTCTTTTTCCAGCTGAAACTCATTTTGTGCCTTAGCCTTTCTGATTTTGTCCCTATATGCTTGTGGGACAAGAGCTTCTGTTGGCCTTTTATCTTTCCTCTTTCTGTTTTTCCTTTTCATCAGAATAGTTTGCTGTTGTGACTTTAATATTGTCTCTTTGAGAAACTGCCAGCTCTTCTGAACTCCTTTATCCCTTAGATTTTCTTCCCGTGGGACTTTTCCTACCAGTTCTCTGAGTTTGTTAAAATCTGCTTTTTTGAAGTCCATTGTGCTTATTCTGGTGCTCTCACTTCTTCCTTTCCTTAGATTAATGAAATCTATCATTTCACGATCACTTTCACCCAAATTGCCTTCAACTTTCAGATTTGCAACCAATTCCTCCCCATTGGTCAGAATCAAGACTAAAATATCTGTCCCCTTGGTTACTTCCTCTGCTTTCTGAAACAAAAAGTTGTCCCATAAAAAGTTCCAAGAATTTATTGGACATGTCGTGCTTTGATGTATTACTTTTCCAACAAATGTGTGGGTGGCTAAAGTCCCCAATTGCTACCAGGTCTTGTGTACTGAACATTTTTGTTATTCTAAAAATGCCTCATCCATCTCTTCCTCCTGATTTGGTGGTCCACGATAGACTCCTACTATGACATCACCCCTATTTTTTTTCTCCTTTTTATCTTCACCCAGAGACTTTCAATTGGTCTGTCTCTCACCTCCTCTGGACCTCAGAACAAATACATATATTCTCGATGTGTAATGCAACACCCCCTTTTTTCCCTGCCTGTCCTTCCTGAACCAGCTAAACCTCAGTGTTGGATAACTCAAGTTAACTTGCAATCAGTTAACTCACATTAAAGTTTAATGTAGACATAACTAAAGTTCGGATATCGGACTATGGAATAACAGATCCATCTATCTTAGCTACTGCATGTGAATCAGTGGAAGATACGGATACCAAGCCTGATTTTTTGTGATGACATTGCACTGTGGAGTCCTCTACCTTTTTTCTATTCACAGACTCCTTTTCCCCACCAGGACTGCCTTAGATCCCCTGCCTCTCTAACTCAGACTCCCTCCTATCTAGCAATGAGGTCACAACCCCAATGCCTCTTTGTGTCCCCTAGCTGAGAACCTAAGCCCTGGTCTACACTAGGGGGGTGGATCGATCTAAGTTATGCAACTTCAGCTACGTGAATAGTCGTAGTGAAGTCGACGTACTTAGACCTACTCACCGCGGTGTCTTCACTACGGTGAGTCGACTGCTGCCACTCCCCCATCAACTCTGCCTGCGCCTCTCGCGGCAGTGGAGTACAGGAGTCGATGGGAGAGCGCTCAGGGGTCCATTTATCGCGTCTAGACTAGATGTGATAAATCGATCCCCGCTGGATCAATCACTGCTGGCCGATCCGGTGGGTAGTGTAGACATACCCTATGTCATATTTTATATTTGGAGAGAAGCAACAAGGGCAGAACCTCATTTAGCCAGGAAAATCCTAGCATCTTCAGCTCAAACAAATGATTTGAAAAATTTGCCACATGGACGCCAACAAATTTTGGGGTGATAAAAGAGCTGCCAGTGCTGAGTGCCCATTCCTTCACGTAATTCATAGATTCCAAAGCCAGAAGGGAACACTGTGATCCTCTAGTCTGAACTCCCATATAACATAGGCCAGAGAACCTCCCTAAAATAATTCCTAGAGCAGATCTTTTAGAAAAACATCCATGCTTGATTTAAAAATTGCCAGTGATGGAGAATCCACCAGGACCCTTGGTAAATTGTTCCCATGGTTAGTTGCTGTCATTGTTAAAAATGTATGCCTTATTTCCAGTCTGAATTTGTCTGCATTCAACTTCCAGCCTGTGGATCATGTTTTGCCTTTCTCTGCTAGATTGAAGAGCCCATCATTAAATATTTATTCCCCATGTAACTACTTAGAGATTGTGATCAGATCAGCACTTAACCTTCTCTTTGTTAATTAGATTGAGCTCCTTGAATCTATCACTAAAAGACAGGTTTTCTAAACCTTTAATCATTCTCATGGCTCTTCTTTGAACTCTCTCCAATTTATCAACATCCTTCTGTGGCATCAGAACTGGACACAGCATTCCAGCAGCAGTTACACCTGTGCCAAATCCAGAGGTACAATGAACACTGTACTACTGCTTCAGATTCCCCTGTTCGTGCATCCAAGGATTGCATTAGCCTTTTTGGCCACAGCACTGCAAGGGGAGCTCATGTTCAGCTGATTTCCCATCACAACCCCCAAATCTTTTTCAGAGTCATTGCTTCCAAGGACAGAGTCCCCAATCCTGTAATATGGTCTACATTCTTTTTTCCTAGATGCATTCATTTACATTTAGCCATATTAAAACACATATTGTTTGCTTATGCACAGTGATACAGATCACTCTGTGTAAGTAGCCTGTCCTCTTCATTTTTTACCACTCCCCCAACTTTTGTGACATCTACAAACCTTGTGAGTGATGATTTTATGTTTCTTCTAGGCCACTGATAAAAATGTTAAATAGTGTAGGGCCAGGAACCAAATCTTTTAGCACCCCACTAGAAACACACCCACTCTGTAGTGATTCTCCATTTACAATTACATTTAGAGATTGATCACATAGCCAGCTTTTAATCAATGTAATGCATATCATGTTGATTTTATATCATTCTAGTTTTTTCATCAAAATGTCATGCGGTACCAAATCAAGCACCTTAGCAAAGTCTAAATCTATTACATCATTATTTCCTTTATCAATCAAACTTGTAATCTCATAATAAACAGATATAGTTTGTTTCACAGGATAAGTGCTGTATATTGTAATAATAAGTGTTGTAGTGTATTGAATAACTATTGTAATGAATGCTCTGTATGTGTAGTAATATAACACTGCAAATGCATCTGTTGTTATTATCTGTGAATGTCAGCCCCAGCCAGCATATATTGTGAACTAATAAAAATGAATTAAGTTTCCATAAATAGACTTTTATTCCAAGCCCATGCAAACAGACATATTTATAACTGAATGAAACTTTATAAATACAGGGACAAGAACCTCTGAAGGTTCTCTGAAGGGGAAAGAACAGTCATTTCCATTTCACAAACACATACACCAACCATGTCTCTCACAGGTCAGTGTATGTGGACAGCCTGAGCCACATTGAAAAAGTCGTTCCCCAATAATATTTGGGTTGGGTTATGGGAAACAGCAGCAACTGTTAATTCAGCTTGCAAATTCTCAGTTTCCATGAGCAGTTTAGCCAAAGACACAAGGATTCTGTGACCTCCTACTAACAATAGCTCTGCCATCTGTCCTGGCAGTGTGTCTTTCTCCTGAACAAGGTCTCTCCTGACCACAGACATTTCTGCACCAGTATCTCTCCATCCCGGGAGCTCTTTGCCATTAATTCTGATAGCCTTTATGTGCATCTTGCCAGGCTGTGCAGTGCTATTTTTACAAACCCTGTGTGATAACTGGCAATTGCCTGAGGTGCCCCTGTGCTCTGGGTAGCACTTCTCCTTGGGATTCATAGAACACAGTGGCAGTCCCAGCCCTGGAGAGTATGGCTGTGATTGTCTGTACTCTCCCCTGGCGTGGAGTGGTAGGGGGATTGCAGCATCTCCGGACGCCACGTGGAATGGGGGGGGCGAGGGGGAGAATATAGGGAGATTCCCAGAATGAAGTTCTCTATGGGCTGAAGAGGGAAGCGAGCATGGGTCTGTTGAACCTGAAGGTCAACAAGTGTCTCCAGTATGTTTGTTTGCCGCTTGAGAAGTGCTAACTTCTCCTGCTGCACCTCTATTTCCTTTTCCTGTGCTTTTCTCATCTCCACTCTATCCCTGTTAATGCTGTCCACGAGGGTGATCCTTCAAGTCCTGTGTGACAAAGTAGGTTTCTCCTCCTTATTATGTTATACTTGAGCCTATGTGGGTCTTACTGTTTTGCATGAATACTGTGTGTACCTCAGTTTCCCTGTGTATTGCACCGATGCCTAGGTGGTGGGAATAAGGATGTGTGACTTTTGCTGAGGCCCTTGAGGGCAGATGAGGCAGCTCCAGCTGCCTGCACATAAGTGATGGCCAATGCCCTTCATAACCTGGGGCAGAGCTGGGGGGGAAATGCAACCAGGTCACACTTTGCCTGGGAAGCGAGACAAAGGAGGAGGGGCAACATGTGTGTTGGAGGTCGGGTCGCTGGAAGCTGGGCAGTCTGTGGTTGGGGATTTAGAGAGGGATAATCCAGGGCATCCGACCCAGGCGTCCCTCCCAACCCCAAGATTAACTTTGCTGAAAGTCACTGATTTCTGTGCTAACATGATCTGTTCTATGCTGTGTTCCTGTTGCCTAATAAACCTTCTGTGTTACATGCTGGCAGAGAGTTACGGCTGACTGCGGAGCTGAGGTGCAGGGCCCTCTGGCTTCCCGGTAGACCAGAGTTACGGCTGACTGCGGAGTTGAGGAGGTCAGACCCGGAAGGCCACAGCCGAAGAGGCTACTTGCCCTGGATAGCATGCCCTAAGGGGAGTCACATTACCGTGAGTTCTGTCTGGCTTCATATAGAGTAGTTCCAGAGCATCAGGCCTGTGTCTCTATCATACCCTGTGCTCAGTATTCGAAGCACTAGAGGCTTGCAGGATCTCTTGAAACATGTCATCCCACATCCTCTTCCTTCTCCTCATTATCTGGCTGAGCCGCTTCACTGCTGTGGATGGAGAGACCCTCAAGGCCACATTTCCAGCTGCAAAAGATACAATGCACTACAGAGGTACTATTGTGAGTGTAGTCACAAGATAAATGGAACTTGATATATCGAACTCACAAACCTTTGATCCACATAGGTTACAATCACTACATTCTCACTTCTCCTTGGAATTCGTAGAACACAGCAGCAGTCCCAGCCCTGGTGAGTATGGACCGGTTGCGTGGGGGCGGGTGCGTTGAGACAATAAAGGGGAGGGTAGCTCACAGGTATGAGTATATGTGGCTAGAGCAACTGAACTGAATACTGGCACCATTTTCCACAAGTGGTGGTGATTTTAGCTGATATCTAACTCTTGAGGGTAACAGAGGTTGAAACGGAACAGCTTCTACAAGCATCCAACTACAGACCAAATCTGTACACTGCTAGGCTGTGTGCTGCAATGGTGCCTGCTGAAATAATTGCTGAGTGGCATGGAAAAGTGTCCTACCATGCCAGAAGAACTAAAGCAGCCCGCCCCAGTAACCTTGGGGAGAGGATTGCAGACTACTTCCAGGAAAGTATCCTTGACATCTCTATGGAGGATTCACAGGACATCCCGGTGCACTTAAACTGTTCTGTAAGGCCCGCTCTGCCTAACTGGACACGGGAATGGGAAGCAGATAGCAACTATACCTCTCTTGGCTATTTCACTACCTCTTCTAGCATGATTTAAAAAAAAAGAAAAAAAAAATAGTAAATGAACAGCTGTGTCCCTGCAATATCAAAGCAAACTGAGTACTTACCAGAGGTTCCTTTTCCTGCATCAGGCTCACCTGTGCTGCACTGTAGGGACTGGCTCAACTACTCTGGAGTCACAAACAGGTTCTGGCTCACTGTGCCACTGGTTCCCCTGGCCGCCTGTCCCCCATACTCCTCCTGCTCACTGTTCACTCCAGAGGCCTGTGACTCTGATTCCTCTGAAGTATCCATGGGGTGATGGGGTCTCTGCCAAGGATGGCTTGCAGCTCTTTATAAAAGCAGCATGTCTTAGCTTCCCTTGCCTTCTGGTATGCCTGGCACAGCTCCTTGGCTTTCCTGCAGTACTGCTTGGATTCTTCTTGTGGCCCTTCTCCCCCTTGTCCTCAGCGATCTGCTCCTAGATATTGATGTTTCTATGGCTGGATCAGAACTGTGCCCACACAGCCTTTTCTCCCCACACAACCAGGAGATCCACCACCTCCCATGTACTCAGGCAGGAGCACGTCTGCAGCGTGAAGCCGGAATAGTCAGCTGGGCAGTGGCTAGGTGAGCTCTCCACGCTGAGCAAACAGAAAATGAAATTTAAAAAATTTGCGGGGATTTAGCCCATGGAACCCTTACCCACTGCAGCGGTCTCTATATGATTCCATCACCCACCTTGGGGCTTCCCTCTGCATTCTAGAGCAAGGTCTATCCCTTGCTTAACTGCAACCTGGACAGTGTTCTCACAGACAAACAAACAATTTCCTTCCCCCCTGGAGAAAAACCTGTCTTTAGCTGTAAGAACTAGTCTCATCCACCCCCACCCCTGGCAGCAGACTGTTTTCCACTGCTACAGAGGATTAAAGAGACACTCTCCCATTTCCCCAGCAGTTTCTGTGACTTTACTCTTTCTCTCTGGGGCTTCAGCACAAGATTCCTCCTTGTTGCTGACAGACCCCTGGACAGCTTGAGCCACATTGAAAAAGTTGTTCCCCAATAATATTTGGGTTGGGTTATGGGAAACAGCAGCAACTGTTAATTCAGCTTGCAAATTCTCAGTTTCCATGTGCACTTTAGCCAGACACAAGGATTTTGTGACCTCCTACTAACAATAGCTCTGCCATCTGTCCTGGCAGTGTGTCTCTCTCCTGAACAAGGTCTCTCCTGACCACAGACATTTCTGCACCAGTATCTCTCCATCCCGGGAGCTCTTTGCCATTAATTCTGATAGCCTTTATGTGCATCTTGCCAGGCTGTGCAGTGGCTATTTTTAAAAGCCCTGTGTGATAAGTGGCAATTGCCTGAGGTGCCTCTGTGCTCTGGGTAGCAGTATTTCCATGAGTTGCTTGCTGCTTGTTCTCACTCAGCACAGGGCATTTATTCCTCAGGTGTTCAGTGGAATTGCAATGATAGCATCTTCTGGGCTCTTCTGTTTTTACAGGAGATTTGGGATGACGACTGGAGGAATGAACTTTGGGAGGTGAGCGTCCAGCCTCCCATCCACCCTCCTTATTCCCAGGGGTAAAACGGGAACCCTGCTTCCCACCAAACTTAAACCCCTCTGTCTGTGATTTATTCCTAGTAAATGCTTGGGATTGTTCAAATTCATCCACAAAAGTAAAAATTCTTTGACAGTTTTTATCCTCTTATCCCATAAACACAGTTTTACATCATCACAACACATATTCAGGAACTGTTCCTGAGCAACCAAATCACACATTTCTTCAAAGCTTGAAATACCTTTTCCCCTTGCCCACTTATCCTGTAAATCTCTCATTTGGTTTACATATGCCACATTACTCATTCCAGCCCCTCTCTTAAGGGTTCTAAATTTTACTCTATACATTTCAGGTGTAATCTGAAATGGTCTTAAAACTAATTCCTTAAATTTACCATAGTTTGAAGTATCACCCATTGGCATCTTATTGAAGATATACAGTGCTTGCCCAGACAACTTTGCAACCAAAATGGTCATCTTCTGATCCTCAGGACTCTCATGGAGCACTCACAGCCTCTCAAAGGTGATGAAGTATTCAGCAATATCCCTTGTCTCGCTGTATGCAGGATGCAACTGCTCCCATTTGAGGATTTTTGGAGAGGTGGGGCACCCTGGTGTGGGGTTCTGGTTCCACTTCACTATCAAGGCCAGTTCATGTGGTCTCACGTTTTTCTTCTCCTCCATGGCTAGCTTCTGGGCCTCCATTTCTTTGTCAGCCTCTAGCTGTCTTAGTTCCAGGGCAGCTTTTTGCCTGGCTGCTTCTATCTCCATTTTTTGGCTTGCAGTTCCATGGCTTGCTTCTGGGCTTCCATGGCCCTCTTATGGGCTGCTTTTTGTCTGGCTTCTTCTGCTTCGTTCTTTTATCTGCAATTGTCTTAATTCCACCTGTCTCAGGTGCATCTTTTTGTTTCATTCTACCTGAAATCTGTAGAGCTCCAGCTTTTTGGTAGCTTCACTTTCACTCATTTTCCTGCTTTTCTGCCCCTACTTCCCTTGCCCATAATAAGCAAACAGAAAATAACTACCTGGTAACCACTTTGTTCTCTAGCCAACACACTTAAAACTCACTTAAAATCACCACCAGTGTCTCAGAGCAATAAGCAGTGCACATTACGGTTTTCACTGCGCCACTGTGACAGGTTACCCCGTACTCCGGGGTGCCACCTCATGTACTGGGATACCACTGGGCCTGCCCATTCCACCAGCCTAGGCTCCCTCACCCTGTCCTGCTGGGCCAGGCCCTCAAGCCTCCTCCAGAACACACACACAGGTAGGGACAGACCCAGGTGCAGAAAGACACAGACACTGAAATCACCTCTGTGTGGGAAGACTCAGCTCGGTAATTGCCCAGTACTTAGGTGCACACCCCTCTGGAGTATAAACCCAAAATTGTATTGCCTTGCGCTGCACAGAAATCTGTACAGCATAAGCTCATGAAAATCGCTTCCTCCTTCAATCTGGAGGAAGAGATGCACAGCTTTCCCCTCCCCCAGTTATGAATTGCACAAACTGGGTTTTAGAAAACAAAACAAGTTAATTAACTACAAAGGATAGATTTCAAGTGATTATAAGGGATAGCAAACAGATAAAAGTAGATTACCTAGCAAATAAAGCAAACACGCAACTAAGCTTAATACACTAAAGAAACTGGCTACAAGTAATAATTTCTCACCCTAAAGGTTGTTTTAAGCAGGTTGTAGAGATTCCTGAAGACAAACTTCTTTTGCTTGCAGCTTAAAATTCCAGATATTCCTTTCACAGGCCAGATGTGTTCTAGCCTGAGTCCAATTCTTCCCCAGTTCAATCTCAGGTGTTTATAGTAGTCATCTTGGGCGGGAATTCAGTGAAGAACTGACCGACTCTGATTAACTCACTCCCCCGCCTTAAATAAGATTTACATGTGGTGGAAATCCTTTGTTTTCCAGTTTGACACACACACCCCCGGTGCCAACTTTTCCCGGCCCCGGTGGATGCTCTAGCCTCTCCTGCCCCAGCCCCAACTCCACCCCGTCCCGCCCCCTCTCACCCCTGCCCCACCCCCATTCCACCCCATTCCCCAAAGTCCCTGCCCCAACTCTGCCCCCTCCCTGCCCCTATTGAACCCCTTCCCCAAATCCCCGTCCTGGCCCCACCACTTCCCCACTTCCTCCCCTCTTCCCCTGAGTGCACTGCATTCCTGCTTCTCCCCCCTCCCTCCACAGCTGTTTCACTGCGTCAAGCACTGGGAGGGAAGGAGCGGGGAGAAGCGGGACGTGGCGCGCTCAGGGGAAGAGGCAGAGCAGAGGTGAGCTGGGGCGGGGAGCTGTTGGTGGGTGCAGAGACTCACCAATTTTTCCCCATGGGTGCTCCAGCCCCAGAGCACCCACGGAATTGGTGCCTATGCCCTCTCCCCCCACTCCCTACTAGTGGAATAATACCAGCCTTCCAAGATGGTGTCCAGTACCAGGTGACAGGATCACATGACCCTGCAGTGTCAAAGTAGCATCCCAGGAAGCTTCTGAGGAACATGGGAGATTAGCATCGTCAAAGCCCTATTGTTTTCCCTAGTGGTTTATTAACTAACCAGCCAGACTGATTGCATTTTGTCTAGTGGGTGTTCCCCAAGTGCAAACACTTTTCTAATTGATACATAGTCAATATTCCTAACTTCAGATACAGAAATGATACATGCATACAAATATGATAATCACATTCAGTAAATCATAACCTTTCCACTGATATCTCACATGACCCATCTTGCATAAAACATATCTTATGCCATGTTCATATCATAACAATATCTCTATGAAGAATATGGGGTGTAGTGCCATTCATGGGTCTGCCCCGTGGAACTGTGTGGGTCCTTGGAGCTGGCACACTAAAGGGGTCACTCCCAGGAGACTGGTCACAGGCTGGGGCATAGACTGGACCCTGTGTCTGTGACAGACAGACAGAGGATCGTTCCTGAATACACCAGCAGTATTTTGCAATATGTGACTTGCAGCAGCAAAAACAAGGTTACTCCAAGGAACCAGCTAAGAGAAATGGTGTATGATCACTTCTTTAAGGGGCAGCTCATGGAGCTGTGCAGAGTGAAGGTTAAATTTTGGAAAGTTGGCTAGGGTGCAGCTGGTGGAACTGCTTGAAAAAGACAAACAGGACAAGAACCAGAGTCTAATCCTAGATGGGGCTTCAGGCATGTGGCCCAGCTCACCAGTATCAACCGGGGAGATGCAGAGCCACCTGAAGAAGGGGGAAGAGTCCGAAGGTGCCGGGAAGCACCTCCAAACCCCAGTAGCAGCCCCAGCAGCAACAGGGTAGACCCTCGACCAGGGCCATCCTTAGCGTTTATGGAGCCCTATGCAGTATTATTAAACTGGTGCCCCTATGCCCAACAGCAGCCTGGGCTTGCATGTGTATTTTAGATACGGCTGGTCTTTTGAAGGATTTATTTAAAAAACGATATGTCTGAAGATCGAAGCATTTAAGGCTAAAGATGTGCATCTAAAAATCTATGCAAGGATTTTTTAGAGATGTGCTTTTATAATGAAATATTTTTTAAAGCCAATTTTAAATTAAGGTTCTGTAGACTAACATGTTCTGAGTAAATATTACAGTAATGCACAACTGTTTTTGTCAGTAAATTCAGAAACTGACAGTATATACCCGGGGTTTGGCAAATGCCTGTTAAATGGCTTCATTACCTCTTGAATGGCTCTTTAACAGTTTCAGTGTTGTGCTAATAGGTCTGGCAGGCTGGAATGCTTTTTCACTTTTAAGTAATAGATCCCCTCCGGAGGAAGACTCACCAGGCTGCAGCAGCCAGCTGTGGTGGGAGCCTGCAGGAAGGGTCAGAACAGGGATAGGAAGAGGCAGGAGGGTGGACACTAAGACCCAGGGTGCCCCAAATTTTCGGGTACCATACACAGCTGCATATGCTGCGTATGCCTAAGGACGGCCTTGCCCTTGACCTTGCATCTTGAGAGTTGGAGAAGCAGAGGCTAGAGATGGAGGCAAGGAGCCTCTGTGTGCAGAAGCAGGGGACTGAGACACAGGAGGGAACAATCAGCAGAGAAAGACCACAGGGTGCCCACTCTGCAGGGGGCATAGATGATAAATTGTTGGCCCCATTCCAGGAGTGTGAGTGTGAGAGAGCTTTCCCTTCACTCCCTCCCCTGGTTCTTGTCAAGCAGACAGAAAGCAGAAGACCAGAAGTCCGAAGTGCAGGCAATCCAATGTTTATTGGGGTTAGTTCCAAGCAAGTATATCCATAACTCTACACGCCAGCAGAATCTGTTTCCCAGTGTTCAGTTCCCAGCCCTGATGCTGCAGAGCGTTTACCTTGTGTCCCCCTTTCCAGCTCTGATGCTGCAGAGCCTTGCCTGTGTCCCCATTCCCATTCCCACCCCCTCCTTCTTAGCAGGCCCAAATATACCTACAATGCACACCCTCAGTCCCACCCCTTACAACTTATGGTCATGTTCCATTTTGGAGGGTTGTGAGTCTAGGGTCTTCATCCCATCTCTTTTGTATCCCATGGGAGGAATAAGGAGCGAGGTTGTATACTGGCCAAGGCCAGGCTTTGCTTTGGCTTTTAGTGTTTCTTATGCCTGCCCCCACCCTCCCCTATTCCCCCTCCCAACTGGTTGCTTGACCTTGCCTTGAGATAGGAGTTTAGGCAGTTTTAACATGTGCGCTTGTGTAATATACTCCCACGATGCCCAGTAACACTTTAACTGTTCTTATCTGTAACAAACCCATCTGGCTAGGTAGAAGCAACATACACAGTGTCTTTGTCTATATATATTAGTAAGGATCCCTTTGTTCACATATATTAGTATAAGATATTAGAGTATCAAAAAGTCAAACCCAAAATTCTATCTCAGGCTGACAAACAAGCCTATATACTAACAGGGAGATATAGATGCCTGCCTCGCCATCTTGGAGAAGGCTAGTGGGCTGAACTAAATTCCCCCTGCAGACTGGCTGTGTAGTCTCACTCCCTTGTTGAGTTCCAGAACCATTGAGGTGTATAGCCAATCGGATGGGACTGAGACTGGGACCTATGAACATTCAAAGGAGCCTTTTTGTGTAAATTTTGGTTAACACCTGAGGCTTATAAGAAAAGATTTTGGGGTGTGCAAAAAACAAGGGGCAACGTATATGGAGGTTGGCAGTGGGATAGATGAGTATCCCCACAAGTGGGGTAAAGGGGCTGGTGTTGCTACCCTGGAATCGTTGTATGATCTGATAAAGATAGGGAAGGTCTATGAAATATGTCCCCTTGAGCTTAAAATGTGGCTACTGGATCAAGCACCTAAGGACTCACATAGTGCAGGCTGATTGGTGGGTCAGTGTGTGGACAGAAGGTCTGGCCACTAAAAGAGACCCAAAGGGGAGTGACCTCAGTTGGGGCCGCAACAAGGGGGCACTATGAAGCAGATCCAAATGGGGGTTTAGGTAAAATGAACCTTGGAGGGATGGCCAATGTGGATAGACAATCCCCAAGGGATTGCAAGGGCTGGAGGTGCCACATTTATAGGAAAACCGGGCATAAGCGGGCAGGATACCCAAAGCTTGATGAAATAAGGTTTGCCCAGGATAGAGCGGCAAACTCTTCCTCTGTCCAGACAAGAAGAAGGCAGCCAGTAACTCAGGCACAGAGAACAAACTATGTGACTGAACATTTGGAGGAAATCAGTTACACAGCCAGGGCGGAAGAGGGGTGGTGACAGATTGGATCCCACTCCAGGCACTGGTATATATGTTCTGTTATACTCTCCTGGGCTCAGACCTGTCTGATCCCCCGTGAAAGTGAAAGGTAGTAGCTAATGGGAAGGTATTCATGGGGTGGAAAGATTCTGGGACAGAGAGAACCCTTGTCAAATCATGCGTGGTATAGCCCCATCGAATGCTGAAGTGCTGTGTAACCTGGGATGAGGTTACAAATATAAAGCCTACCCATGGCTCAGATCTCTGTGCAGACACAGGAAGGATCAGATTGACTAGTAGTTGGAGTTCTCCACGATATCAACTTTGTCATCCTTCTGGGGAATGTCATCCCTGCAGGACTCTGTTGAGGGGAGGGAGGACAACAGGTTAATCCCAACAGGGGAGATGGACTCCTTGCATACAAAAACAACAAGGAATCCGGTGGCACCTTCTGTTAGTCTTTAAGGTGCCACCGGACCCCTTGTTGTTTTTGTGGATACAGACTAACACGGCTAACCCCTGATCTTTGCATACACACAGCCCTAAGGGTGAGACACAGCTCCGGAGGGGCCTGCCAGGATGGGGGAGCACCTGGAATTGCTGCCTCACCAGACCCTGGGACACCAGAATCTTGGAGATAGTGAATAATGCAGGAGATACCCAGCCCTGAGAGCCCTGCACTCTGAAGGGGGCAATACAAGCTTCCTGCAGGAGTCTGGCGTTGCAAGGAGCCATGGAGAGAGACAGGGAACACTAATGCTGAAGGCTCAGTCTTGGAGTCCAGGGGCCTGCCTCTGTGGAACTGTGGGGTTCCTTGGGGCCTGGTCCACAAAAGGGTTCACTCCCAGGAGACTGGTTACAGGCTGGGGCATACATCAGACCCTATGACCCATGACACAAAGCAGACTGGCATATTGCCCTCCTTTAATTCTTTATTAACTGAGTCCTCTATCTGCCACTTCATTATCTTGCCTTTGATCTGTGTCAGACTGACAGGCCTACAATTAGCTGGGTCATCCCATTTACCCTTTTTAAATATTGTCAATTAACTTTCTTCCAGTCTTCAGGAACTTCCCCAGTGTTCCAAGACTTATTGAAAATCAACATTAATGATTGATTTATCATCATTATCAACATGGGCTGTGCTGGGTGGTTGCTGTGTCCCGCTGGAGTGTCACTTTGTACTCCATGAGAACTACTGCTGCTGCTCTAAGGCTGTGCCTGACAGGACTGCACAACATTGCCATCCAGTGTTCTCCAGTGCACAGCGCAGACCCCACAGCAGTTCTGAGCTTTCTCATTTTACACCCTTCCCCGACCCTAGGAGAGAGCCCTGTAGTTCAGCAAAGAAGCTGTAGGAGAAAGACAGAGCCAGCACAGAGCTGGTCGTCCCCTTCCTCTGTGAGTGGTGTGTGAAAGGCTTCAGCTGGCCAGAAGCGCACACTCAGTCCCATCATACTAGGCTCTGTCCACAGTGATCCATTCTTCTGTAATGTCTATACGCAGCTACTGTAGTTCTCTGTATTTCAGAATGAAGCCCCATGCATTGAGAAAGATCCAGCTGGTTTGGAAAGCAGCAGCAGAGGTCACTGGGAACATGCCAGCCACCCTGATATACTGCTCTCTTCACTGGTTCCTCCAAAAGCAGAATCCAGTTTCTGGTCACTGTCCGGACTTTCAAACCCTGCATGGAATTGTCCCAGCTATCCCAGAGACCATCACTGTCCTTCCAAATCCCAGAGCAGCTATGTTCCACTGGAACATAGACATTGATAACCAATAAAGGGAGGTTTGTGGCCCTGGGAGACACAGCCTTTGCAAGAGCCAGATCAAACCACGGATCCTGCAGTGTTGCCAACTCTCATGATTTTGTCATGAGTCTCATGATAATGATTGTTTTCCTTAAAGCCCCAGCTCCTGGAGGCAAGTGAGTATGTGATGATTTCAGCCTTCATTCTTAAAGAAAAAGTAAGTGTCTAGCCCTTGTGGCTTTGGAGAAAGGGTGCACTGGGGTGATATTTTGAAGCTAACGGCTCAAAAAGGAGAAGGCAACTAAAAAGAACCCCAAGTCTATTAATTTTACATAATTTCATGATTTTAAAGCCAATCTCATAATTTTTGGTGAGCCTGACCCATGATTTTTGAACATTTGGGGTTGGCAATACTCAACTTGTGGTCAGAAGAAACACCAGAATGACCATGTCACATTCAGAGCTAAATGCAAAATGCACTTCTTCACATAGGCTTTCCTACTAGAAAGCCCTCACCCTCATCATTCCATATATCCCAAACAGCAGGAAACTAACTCAACATGGCTTCTTCCTAGCATAGGCGCCGACTCCGCGGGTGCTCCGGGGCTGGAGCATCCACCGGGAAAAATTAGTGGGTGCTCTGCACCCACCAGCAGCCAAGCTCCCTGCCCTGCGCCACCTTGCCTCCGCCTCCTCCCTTGAGCTCGCTGCGTCCCCACTCCTCTGTCTACCTCCCAGCGCTTGCCACTACCAAACAGCTGTAGCAGCTCTGGGAGGGTGGGAGGAGGAGCGGGAATGTGGCACACTCAGGGGAGGAGGCGGGGCCGAGGCAGGGATTTGGGGAAGGAGTTGGAATAGGGGCAGGGAGGGGGTGGCGTTGGGGCAGGGACTTTGGGGAAGGGGGCAGAATGGGGGCAGGGCCAGGGCGGAGGGGGCATCGAGCACACACTGGCGCCAGTAGAAGTCGATGCCTATGCTTGCCAGCAGGCAGGGAAGAAAGACTTTATTGTGGTTTTACTAACGGGAGGCACTCAGACTATGGGGATAGAAGCTATATAAGGAGAGAGGAAGCTTTTTGAGCCTTCTCCCAGCCCAGGAGCAGCCCTACCTCACCAGCCCTGGAGGACCCCATGTCTTCTTCACTGTCAACTAGACCTGCCAAGAATAGGAAATTGAAACCCCTGAGGTTACTCCCTGGACACTTTGGGCAAAGGTCATCATGGCTTCCTTGGCTTTTCCTCTATTCCTCCTCACTGTCTTGCTTCCTCTTCTCTTTGAAGCTGCCTTTCTAACCGTCTCCTGCACCTGACTTACACTTTTTCTAGGATTTCTTATGCTTAAGTGGCATATAATAGGGCCCTAACCAAAAGATTTGTCTGTGGGATGTAAGGGGATATAATTGGTTATACTCACACATATATATAATGGATCCCTGACCAAGAGATTTGGCTGTCGGGAAGGAAAGGAAAGATCTTGGTGATGCTGAGGTTAAAGAAGTGGCAAGGATTTGGATGTGACTTGGATATGTATGGTGTTTGAAGAAGCTGGAGAGGGAGAAATCAAAAACAATGTAGTGGTTACTTGCTCTTCCCCATCCACCTTTCTCCCTTTGACTCTTCTCTCCCATATTCACCCTATGTAACTTCATCTTCCATGATGATGTCCCATCTGATTAGCTGCCCATCTCCTTGCCTTCACCTCCTGATTTGATTTCAAGTAATGTACCAATGCTCCCACTCACCAAGGTGGTCACTTATTCAAGCCTCTCTTGACTAAACACTATAACTTCTCTGACCTCTCAATATCTGCCTTCTCCCTGTCACCTCATTCCCTTCAACATTATCTACCAGTCCCTCCCATGACCATTCATATCCAGGACTTATTCTCACTACTCTCAGTCCCCCCCACACACACTCTGCCCTGACTCAGATGTGGATTCTCTCCAATCTACTGGACTCTTTTGCCTCTCTCTCTGCCGCTTGAACATCTGTCCCTACAACCCTGACTCCTCAACAACCTCTGCTCCTGTGCTACTGGACACCCTTGGAGAAAGTCCTGTGACCACGTGAACTTCCTCTAGTTCTGTCATATTTCTTGTCAGACAGTACTATGTCTCCACCTCACTGACTCCACACCCATAACCACAGCTGCTTGTTTACTACCTGTGAGTTCCTCCGAAATCCTTTCCCCTCCTCCCTTTCTGTGAAAGATCCTGATGACTTTTTCAAATAAAATATCTACAAGATGGGCCACAGCCACCCTCCTCCTCCTCCTGTCACTGATGCAGAGGTTTCTCCTCGGCTCTCACCTCCACCTGCCCCCTCGATCCTTCCCAGCTCGTGACCTCTTCACTCCTATTCTCTCCCTTCCTACACCCTTTGCTCTCTTTTGGCCTCTTCCCTTAAAAGGAGGGTCTCTCCATCCTGAAAAAAATCCACCCTTGACCCTGCCCGTCTTCTTCTTCTGTCCCCCCTTCTTCTTTTCACTTTTAAACTCAGACACACTGCGGGCAACCAACGCCTGGATTTCTCTCCTCCAGCTGCATCCTGGAGCCACTCCCGTGAAACTGACCAAAATGTCGCTGGTCTTTTCCCGCCTGTACCCGGGGCTCTGGTCTGCCCCGGCCTCGATGCGGCTGAGCCTTGTCTTTGGCTTTTGCGACTCCGTCCTATGTCTTTCCCGGGGGCGGTCCGAGGCCGCCCCGTTACCCCCACCATCGGGGACCGAGCCCCTCCCCGTTACGCACCCGCCGACCAGGGAGCCCCGCCCCGTTAGCCCCGGTTCCGAGCCGGGCCCGCCCAGGCGAGGTGGAGCTCGGCGCGTCCTGCACCATGGCGGGGAGCGGCGCCGGGCCGGGCCGCCTGTGGAGACTCTGCAACCTGCTCATGGCCGCCTTCTTCGGGCTGGCGGCCGCCGTGCAGGTGAGGCCGGGCCGAGGGCGAATGGCGGGAGGAGAGTGAATGGGGAAAGGGGTCAGTCAGGCTGCGGGGTGAATGGGGAAAGGGGTTGGGGGTGAATGGGGAAAGGGATTGGGGGGGGGGAGGAGGAGGGTGGATGGGGTCAGTCAGGCTGCGGGGTGAATGGGGAAAGGGGCTGGGGGTGAATGGGGAAAGGGATTGGGGGAGGAGGAGGAGGAGGAGGGTGGATGGGGTCAGTCAGGCTGCAGGGTGAATGGGGAAAGGGATTGGGGGTGAATGGGGAAAGGGATTGGGGGAGGAGGAGGAGGAGGAGGAGGAGGGTGGATGGGGTCAGTCAGGCTGCAGGGTGAATGGGGAAAGGGATTGGGGGTGAATGGGGAAAGGGATTGGGGGAGGAGGAGGAGGAGGAGGAGGGTGGATGGGGTCAGTCAGGCTGCAGGGTGAATGGGGAAAGGGGCTGGGGGGAGGAGGAGGAGGAGGGTGGATGGGGTCAGTCAGGCTGCAGGGTGAATGGGGAAAGGGGCTGGGGGGAGGAGGAGGAGGAGGAGGGTGGATGGGGTCAGTCAGGCTGCAGGGTGAATGGGGAAAGGGGCTGGGGGGAGGAGGAGGAGGAGGGTGGATGGGGTCCCCCTTGTGTCCCGATATTCTCTTGATCACACTATAGTACTTGCATGAGGTGAATTGAAATATACTGTTTCTTTTGTTTGGTTTCAGAGTAACAGCCCTGTTAGTCTGTATTCGCAAAAAGAAAAGGAGTACTTGTGGCACTTTAGAGACTAACCAATTTATTTGAGTATAAGCTTTCGTAAGCTGCATCCGATGAAGTGAGCTGTAGCTCAGGAAAGCTTATGCTCAAATAAATTGGTTAGTCTCTAAGGTGCCACAAGTACTCCTTTTCTTGTTTCTTTTTACAGTGCAAATATTTGTAATCTGATGCAATAATATAAAGTGAGCACTGTATACTTTGTATTCTGTGTTGTAATTAGGGTGACCAGATGTCCCAATAAAATCGGGACTGTCCCGATTTTTAAATTTTTGTCCCGCGTCCCAACCGATGCACAGTCGGGACGCCATTTGACCTGATATTGCGGCTTTGGCCGCTCTGGCATTTTTTGTTTTTTGGGTTTTTTTCCTTCTGCAACTCTGGCCACTTTTTTTTTTTCCTTCCCCCTTGTGTCCCGATATTTTCTCCGTTTCATCTGGTCACCCTAGTTGTAATTCAAATCAATATATTTGAAAATGTAGACAACACCCAAAAATATTTAAATAAATGTTACTCTATTATCGTTTAACACTGTGATTAAAAACTGTGATTATTTTTTTTAGTCTCGCTACTAATTGCAATTTTTGTAATTGTCTGACATCCCTAACGATAATCCACTCCCCGTGCCAGTTCACAGGACTGGAGTTTTCATTTGCAGATTATTGTTCATGGAGTTTGGTGTGGAAATGGCTCATAGAGAAGCTTGCTGCTGTGCTTGTGTAACAGGCCAGTGTGTAAACTTCACTGTGATGTCCTGTTCTGTGGAATGCTGCATGTACTCAGAGGTCCTGTGGTTTTGGCTGTGTAATGGCAGTAGCAGTTCGTTGCTGCAGCCCATCGTGGTCAGATGTCGTGAGGAATGTCATCAAGAAGTGATGTAGCTTTCGTCTGTCATAAGACAGAACCTTTTTCATGGCTTAACCCTGCCATCATACACTGCCAGTTTGGGGCTGTTCATGGTGGAGTGGGGCTTCCTGAGCCCCTCAAGGGGTTTGGTGGAAGTGTAGTTTTATCAGGGAGCAGTTCTCTTTGAGATTGTCATTCCCTTTAATTAGGTGGAGCAATTCATACGAGGAAAGTCAGATGAGAGGAAATTTATGTATATTCCAGAGATAAAATCAAAAGAAAAGAGAACAGTATTTTATCAAACCTGGCTATATGCAGGACTAAAGAGGGAACATAGGAAAATTGGTAATTAATAAATATTAAATAAAGAAAAATAATTTAATGCTGGAAAAACCTACTGTTGTTACAGCATAAAATGGGGCTTGAAATAGACAAGGAAATTGTAAAGGAGGAAATACAGTTCTTCAGTGACTGGAATCCACCACCATAGCCTGTGTACACATAATGCAGGTTAAATCTAGACAGACGTTAAATTGGATTGCCCAGAGTGAACAAGATAGATAATTTACTTTACTATACCTCAGCCAAGCCATAAATAAGGCTCCATGGGCTCTGTGACAAACTGGACCTAAATTTTGCATCAGATTGTGTATTAAAGCTGAGGAGCTGGGCTAGGTAACAGGGCTGTGCACAACCACAGAGTCAACAGGGAGCCCTGCTGCCCTATCTCTACCCATCCTACCCAACCTCCAGCTGATGTGAGACGTGGAGGAGCTGTGTTTGCTGGATACTATAGGTCGTTTGTCAAAGCCCAGCTCTTCTCCAGCCCATTTCTCCCAGTGCAACAGCAATGGTTTTACACATCTTCATGACTGCCGTGTACAGCTCCCCACTCCTCCCCTGTGACATCAAGTTAGCTTTCCCAGTTCACCAGGCAGTAGAACCAACGGGGCGCCCTTAATGTGCCAATGACTCAGCGTATGGAGGGTAGAGATATGTGGCAGGATTTACTCCTGGAGGGAGTCTGCTTAAAAAAATAAAAAATTCTGCACATTTTATTTGTCAAAAGAATGCAATATAATCACACCAATTTCAATTGTTTTGGTAATTTATTTAAACTACAATACAGAAAAAAGTCACAATAACTGTTCAGCGTTTCCTAAACACATGAAAGCGAAGTTACAAACACTTCGTAACTAATACCCTGCATTCCAGTTATAATCCTGAGTTATAATCAGCCAGAGGGACCTGAAAAAGTGTGACTCTCGGGGGAGAGTTTCCATAGGCAAAGCTAGAAAATCTTTGATCAGAATATAATATTTTGGAAAATTAAAAGTCCGCTGAAGGGGTGATGTGTTTTACAGATGGAGCAATTGAGGCACAGAGAGGGGAAGTGACTTGCTCAAGGGCACTGTCACACTAAGTAAAGTTGGGAACAGAGGCCAGATCTCTTTATTCTCAAGCTAGTACTGAACCCAAAGTACAATCTTCCTTGATTGAATCCAAACTCCAGCTGGCTCAGACTGGCAGTTTTGCCCTAGTGTTAGCATTGAAAGCTGCCCCCTGCTCTTATTCTTTGGTGTTATCAAGAAGAAACTGTCACCCATAATTCTGTTTAAATTGGTGACAGTTGGCATAGTTGGGGAAAATGTGCTTCCCCTGCTCAACAAAATTTTGATCGCTGGATTCTCTATTACATGCATCCAGATGATGACAACAGCAGTGCAGGGTGCTTATGCACACGTGCTGGCTCTAACCAACTCTCCTCTCCAAAATAAGAGAAATCTGAACCAGGAGGATCCTTTAATAAAGTACTTTTTATTCTTGACCCAGCCAGGAGGACAAATGTAGGTTTGAGAATCCTGACACCAGGTGAAAGCCTGTAAGATCTTGTCTGAGTGCTCATTCTGACCTCTTTGTTATTCCAGATAAATGACCCTGATGCAGGACTGTGGATAGTGAGTATGACTACAGACTTTCCTAGCTGCTGAAGACTCTGGAGCATTTTATAGGAGAGAATCCTAAATTTGCTCCTTTGTTGGACATCTGCCCTCTTTTCTGTTACAACGCCCTTCTGAAAGGTTTGCAATGACTCTTCTAGCTTTGGCCTGACCTGTGGCGCACAAGTTCACAACACTTGGGTGACTTCAAACCATCTGAATGGGTTCTGTAATTCTGCCTGGAGCAGGTAAAACCTGAAGCCTGCTTTGGATGAGTTTTAAATCCTCATCCTTGATTAAAATAAGCAGCTTTTTAAAATTACACCTTTTGGGAACATCATCTTCCCTCTGAATAGTGACCTGGGTGTGGAAAGGCGGTGGACAGGTTACTCAAGTTTGATTACCTGCATAACACTTCCAGGGGTTTTTATTCCACTTTGCTTACCTCCACCCCCTACCATCTTTGTTTAGGGCAGGCACCAAACTATCTCTTCTCCTCCTTCCCTGGGGCTCACACCTCCTGACCTGAGTACCTCTGGGCTCCACATCACCTCTGTGTATTGTAATCGCTCCAGATCACCTGCTCTGCTGCATTGTGTAAATGAGCTGGATGGGATGTGGCTGCTTCTCTGTGCTCTGCCTTCTCATGCTACAGAGTGGACTTGCAATATCTCACTAACAGGTGGTCTACATTGTACCTGCTGTCCTTACGCTGCTTGTTGGCCTTAATCCGTCAATTACAGGTATGATATTGGCATTCTAAATGGACTCACTCGTCAGATCTTCACCCCAAAGAGATTAGTTTTCATTTTTTGCCATGGTAGGATGCAAACCCAGGGCTGCATGGAAATGTGCTCAGCTGTCCATGACTGCAGGTAGTAAGGTGCCCATTCCCAGGAGTGATGGTGACTGCTTTCCTGTTTGCAGATGGATGTCCTAGAAATGGATTTAGTCCATTGTCTCTGCATCAGTTCCTCGTCCTGAGACATCCTTATTACTGCACCTATGCCGCAACAGTCTGGTTCTAGTACTAAATGGTGATCTATTGGGCTGTGCACAAGACTGCGAGCCAGAAACTTCCATGTTCTAGTCTTTGGCTCTGCTGCTCCCATTGGCAAGTCACTGAACTTTTCTCTCTGTTTCCCCATCTATAAAACTGGGATAATTCTTACCTGTGTCCTAGGAGGGCTGAGAGTTAATGTCTGTACAGTATTCTGAAGAGATAAAGGTATAACTACCAAATACTGTGATTACCACACAAGGTGCACATACAGCAGTGTAATATTTTTAGTGGTTATAATATGGCATGGTAGGAGTTCTAAGATTGTATAGTCACTGGGGAATGTTATCTGCTGGCTGAGACTGATGCGGCTGTATTTACAGGGTCCCTGTAAGGCCAAATTTGGCCCAGAAAATAAAAGTAAGATTTATACAATCTAAGATCACTAGAAGTATTTCCTTGATTTTTTTTCTCTCATTGGAAAGAATTTTGAGAAATTGTTTTTTATATGCTAAATGACAACCATATATGCTGAATGCATTTTATTTTGGATTAAGGAAAATCCCAACAAAAACAAAGTAAAGTCTCCATGAGAGAGCACAGTGTCTCTTCTGTAACATGCTGCATCAACTCTGCCTCCTAAAATGCTGACTTTGTTAAATGAAAGTGTAACAGTCACTGCTCATAAATAAACCTTGCTCTGCAGCATTTGCAACCTCAACATTGCAGCATTTTGCTAGTGCATGAGAGCCTGAAAGTGAAACTGAAAGTCTGTTTTCAATGCCCAAATTGAGATAAATGCCAAAAGTAAACAAACAGGAGTGTTGGAAAGGGAAATAATTTTTCCAGATTCTTTTGGTTTAGATAGCCTAAAGTTTATTTTCAGCATACTTGTATATTTTCAGGACATTTGTTTTTCCTAATTATTTTAATTTTGATATTGCCAAATCAATAAGAAGCATTTCACATTAGGACTGTGAAAGGCCCTGAGCTGCAGCCAGTTCAACAGAACCATCAGCCTTCTATGTAGACCTGTTGCAAAGTAAAAAATCATACACAGCTCTTTTCTATATTGGGAGCCTATAATGATCAGCTCTTGCTTGGAGCTCTCCATTCACTGGAGGGTTCAGCCCTGAAGAGATTTTGTTTGTTAAGCTTTCTGGTTTTCCATTTGTTGACTTGTCATTATGGAGGTCAGCCAGAGAACCATTTGTTATTCACTTACCTCTGCCTCCCATAGCCCTCCAGCATGGACCTGTAAGCCACAAGAGCCTGTGTCCGGGCCCCTTCTAATCTTTCCTGAAATATTTTGAGGCAGGGACAGCTCATGCCCTAGAATTACGGGGAGCACCCTGATGTCACTGCCAAGAGCCTGACAGTGGGCATAGGGTGTCAGGAAGTCATGCTCCTTGCTATGTAGAGGCTTCAGTTTGTAATTCTCCATGGCCTTTTATGAAGCCATTGAACAGTGGAGCATGTTTCTGTTTCCTAGGGAGGATCTGTGATGGTCTTCAGAGCTGTGGTGCTTCCAAGGAGTTGTTTCCCAGGAACTCAGAATCTGAAATCCACCCAGAGCTTGCATTTGTCAACAGTATTTCTAGACCAGAATTCCTTTGCCATTCCAAACACCTGGATACATAAAAGAGCAAGTCCTACCTAGTATTGCAGCAGACACTCCTGCATCCCTCCTTCCTAGTGCATGTGTGTTTGTAGAAGGGTCCATTTTCACGCAGCCTCTTTACAGTCTGGAAGACTTGGGATGTACTTCATGTAGTATAAAGAAAAGGAGTACTTGTGGCACCTTAGAGACTAACCAGTTTATTTGAGCATGAGCTTTCGTGAGCTACAGAAGCTCATGCTCAAATAAACTGGTTAGTCTCTAAGGTGCCACAAGTACTCCTTTTCTTTTTGCGAATACAGACTAACACGGCTGTTACTCTGAAACCTGTCTTCATGTAGTATGTTCATAAGCATTTAGTAGCTCCAGTCTGTTCTTCCCCAGAGAATGTCATCTGGAGGAGCCTGTCAGATCTGCATTCTGCTGCTTGTTTAGTTGGAACCGTTGCCTTGGGGTGCTCTTTGTTCGCTTATGCAGAAAGTAACATCTTGCATGAAGAGGAAGGAAGGTGAGTAATGCATCTATTCTGTCCTAATCCATACAGCCCATGCATGAAGCAGATTGTCCCTCTGGCAGCTCACTCCCAAGCAGACCAAGCTTCAGTTTTTGATTGCTACAATGAGTGGGTTGGCCCTAAAAAGAAGGGAGTCAGGCTAGTAAGGAACTCAGCCTGGATGTTGCTAGTCCAGCAGTATGTTGGACAAACCGTTGACGAAGGGGCCAGTGAGCACAGGTTGCAGCTTGGCTGAATCCCCTGTTCTCTTTGCTTTGGTCAGTCACAGATCGGGATAGGGTAGGGGTCGGTACTGGCTTTCAAAACTCACAAGACTGGCACTGTGCACCTTGGAAGCCCCCTGTGTTCTGATTCCAGAGCTTTAGAGGCAGGAATTGGGTAAGTTTTTTCAGAATTGTGTTCAGGGTGGATTGATGTAAATAAAGTGATTTAAAATATCAGTTTTAATAAACTTTTACATTTGCACTTCAGTTATTTTCTGAAGAAAGGTGCACTCTCATTGGTTGATATAACCATTACAATGTGTTGATTTACAACTAAATAGAGCCTTTACACTAGATTTGGTACATCTCTTTGCTACCTGAGAGGGTGCACTATAACTATATACATTTATGTAAACAATTATATAGCTTAATATTTTCAAATTCTTATTAACCATACATTTTTAGTATGTCAGAAAAGGGCAAATGATATTGCTTATTCACTAGATAGTTAAACAAATCATGAGCAAAAAGTTAACTTCATTAGGATGGTAACTGGAATTTAATTAAACATGCACAACTGCATATACGATTTATTTTTTATTAAAACAAATGTAAAAGTTTTGGGTAAATAAAATTCCCATATCAAAACATGTTTCACATTCACAACTAAATAATTTATTAAACAAAGGGATTAACTGTGGTCTGTGAATTAAATGGATTATTTCAGGAAAGTTTTACACAAACATATTTGAAAAGTGACTGGAGCTTAAATTCCTACTCTCATCTAAGTTTCTTGAAAGTGAGATAGTCTCCTAAATTACTTAGGCTGAACTATTGTACCATATTTATAAAGCTTGACCTCAAAAGTTAGACTCGGGCAAAACACCTTTATATAGAAAAGCATCCTTTAATTCATAGAGGCTAATGGATTCAGTATATTTATTGTTTATTTAAATGTTCAAAGATACAAGTAGTTTAGGTCTTAACATATGTTTTGTATTAAATTCAGATTTCATTTTAAAGTGGTTTATTTTTAATAAGAAAAAATTATAATTTAAATAACAAAATAGAAAACGTTAAAAAAAAATCAATTTTCATGCCCCAAATTTTGTTTGGAGGGTATCATGTACCTACGTGTCTGGAATGTACCTACTTGTCAAGCTGTTGGAGACTTGATGGCATAATCCCCACTACTGCCAAGCATGGAGGAAAGGGGGTTGAAAGTGAAGGAGGCAAACTCCCACTAGGCAGAGACTCAGATATTCCTTTTTGTTTAAGTAAGCAAGGTGCTTGCTTGTGCACAAGGTAAAAGTGATCGTGTCTTAAGTTGCTGTTTAAATGGACACCCTAAGGCGTAGTTTACAGGTTTATCTGTAGTCTGTAAAAATTTTGGTTCAATGGCCATGAGTTTGTACATATTCAACTGTCATATCATTATATTTAGTATTAAAAGGAGTCTAATAGAAAATGGAAGCAGAAATCTGTGCAGATTCTGTAAATTGGTTGTGTGCATGTGGAGTAGGAATTCCATTCAGATTTCTTTCAGAGTAACAGCCGTGTTAGTCTGTATTCGCAAAAAGAAAAGGAGTACTTGTGGCACCTTAGAGACTAACCAATTTATTTTAGCATGAGCTTTCGTGAGCTACAGCGATGAAGTGAGCTGTAGCTCACGAAAGCTCATGCTAAAATAAATTGGTTAGTCTCTAAGGTGCCACAAGTACTCCTTTTCTTTCTTCATTCAGATTTCTGTGAGCTCAGATCTGGCTTTAATAGTAAATCTAATTCCTCTTAGGGGGAGCTTGCACGCCTACCCGTTACTTTTGCAGAGAATTTGTCCTTTGTGTAAGCAAATACTTGTGCACACTGTATTCTGATTTTTTTTATTTTTTCATTTATGTATTTATTTTGTATAGGGAGTTGTTTGGTCTGGTGATCATTACAATATGGATGAATCTTTGCCGCAATTCAGCAAAGTAAGTCTTTAATCCATTTGTATATTCATGGTTCGTGATAGGGTATATACTACAGGGCTGGCTGCAGCTAGCTGTTTCCTATCCATAGGTGATTTTGGCTGTGTGCTGCCTTGCTGCATATTATTGTCTAAATTCTGCTCAGACTTGGGCACAGCACCATGTTCATTTGGGTTTCTGGAAGGACAAGGTCTGCTGGTCATAAGCAGCATAAAGCAAAAGGGAAAAAAGGTGAGGCAAACCTGGTCCAGAGGACAACTTGAAGGAAACCTGATGTTCCTCCTGCAGAGTCTGAAGGTGGGGATGTTTCTTCATAAAAAGAGACTGTGTATAGCGGTAGCATAGTGTTATAGTGGATGCAGGCAGTAACTGCAAAAACCAAGGTGGCAAAAGTGTTTCCATTAGAACGCTAGTAATGGGGCATAACGTATGTAAGAAAGGACCCTAATGAGGAGTGGGCCGACTCCGCTGCCATCAGCATAAGCAGATTCTCTGCAGTCGTCGTAGGAGGAGAGGGAGACAGAACCTGGAACCTGGGATGGAGATGACAAAATTGTGCTGGGCATTAAACCAGCATCAAAGCAAAGACCTCAGCGTTTGGAAAAACTTCACCAGCTCTGACTGTAAGATGGGGTTGGAAAATGAACAGATGCTCAATGAGCATTGCTAGGATCCAGAGCAGTCTGCAACATGCTGCAGCTCCTGCTCCTTCTCTGAGCACCTCAAGGGCAGTATTTGTACCCTAGAGCAGTGACTCTCAACCTTTCCATACTACTGCACCCCTTTCAGGAGCCTGATTTGTCTGGTGTACCCCAAGTTTCACCTCATTTAAAAACTACTTGTTTACAAAATCAGACATAAAAGTACAAAAGTGTCACAGCACAGTAGTACCGAAAAATTTATTACTTTCTCCTTTTTATCATATAATTATAAATATTGTATTTACATTTCAGTGTATCGTATATAGAGCAGTATAAACAAGTAATTGTATGAAATTTTAGTTTGTACTGACTTTGCTAGTGCTTTTTATGTAGCCTGTGGTAAAATTAGGCAAATATCTAGATGAGTTGAGGTACCCCCTGACAGACCTCTGCCTACCCCCAGGTGTACATGTATCCTTGGTTGAGAACCACTGCCCTAAAAAGAGTGGTGTGTGATGCCCAGTAGGGGCTCTGTCCCACTAATACTGCTCTCATCCATCAGAAAGCCTTAAGAGTTAGGGCTGTTCCATTAGAATGAAAGAGAGAAGATCCAGGAGCCCTGCAGAGATGTTATCTTTAGAGAGCAGTACCTGCATGCCATGCACTGCAAGGAAACAGTTTCTGTAATAGGCTAGGAGCCAGTGTTTAAAGGAAAGTAGCAATAGAGACTATCCATCTGCTTTGTTATTTGTGTAGAGAAGGGTTAAATGGCACAGTGTGTTACTACATAAGCTTTTCTGGTGAGCTAAAATCAAATCCAGACCCAGCACAAGTGTGGTGATCTCTATCCACACCACAAAATCTCAGCGCAGTTCCTCAAATCAAGGAAAGCCCAGACCTAGCGTACTAAAGGGTGCAAAGAGTATGCCTGCCGTTAGGGCGTGCCATTAGGCCTCACTTTAAGACTAAAATATACCCTCATTTCAAAAAGAAACAAACACAAAAATACTCTTAACTCAGTCTTTGTTCCTTGTGGTCGTCACTTCCCCCGTCAGTCAAGATGCAGCCATGGAGGTGCATCATGTGTGTTTGCCTCATTTACACCAGGTCACAAAGAATTATATTTTGGTGTGTGCCCAGTGAAAATATAGTCTGGGGAATCTGCATGTGGAAGCTGGAAAAAAAGTAGTACTCCCAAACTATCAGTCTAGGAGAATCTGGCTGCTTTCTGCCCCAGGTTGAAATCCTTGCCTTTCTGCCTCCCATTGCTCTGACACTGCCTGGATTCTAACTTGCTGAACAGGGGTCTGTCTCTGTGCTGCTGTGGCTGCAGGAAGGGAGTCTTGGGTGTCCGTCACTAAAAGTTGAGGGGGATGTAGCCACATGGACTTGGGGCAGCTGAGCAGCTCTTCAGTGCAGGTTGGAAAGGAGCAGAGAAGGGGAACAAGTGGGCAGGCTCCTGGACCCGTGCTGCTGCCTGTTCTGTTCTCCTGTCACAGTAAAGGCGGAGTTTGGGAGCAGGTGCTTCAGAGAAGCCACTTACAGCAGCAGCGGCCAGAGAGGTTTTGTGGCACGCTGATTGCAGCTCATCAGCACTGCTTTTCTCCAGGCTCCTCAGTCTGATGAGGAGCCTCACCCCAGACCCAGACACCTCTGTTGCTAGCTGGGTTTGATCTGAAATAACACAACTGTCTTTTGTTCTTTCCAGAAATCCCCTGGGTGGAATTCGTCTGATGGTCGCAATTTCTCTCTCGCTCTTCCCCTTTGTAACATGGCTTTACATTTACATGAACTCAGAGATGCGATCATCCTGGCCAACTCACTGCAAAACTGTGATTTAACCAGGCAGGAACAAACACACACAATAAATATTCAAACAGCTATTTGCCTTCAGCTTTCGGTTCTCAGTTGAAAACTGGTATCAGAACAACAGGAACTGCAACTATGGCCCAAGAGCACGTTGCTGCCTCAAACAGCGCGGTTTGAGATTTGTTATCATTATCCATCCATCTCCTCTTTCCATGGACCAACCTGTGGATTTCAAACTGTGTCCTTCATGTAGTGATGACACCACAGCCCCTGTATCACTGTCTCCTCCAGTACCACAATGAACAGGAGCAGGGGCAGACTAGATCCTGGTAAATATGTGCCCTTAGTGTGGATGAACAATTGTACAGCAGCGTCTGCTAGGAACTCCTAGAAAGGACAGAAGCATTCAAATGTGATCCTCTCCTCCTCCCTCAGGGCCTGCAGGTGAGCAGCCAGACTCTTATGGGCAGTGATATCAATGGCTGCTGGGAGACCTGAAACAACTAGCAGGGGTAGCTGTTCTGTCTGTTTAGTCAGTGAGAAGGGCTCAGTCTCTGCCATACCTAGGCTGAAAGTGGACAAGGAATTCAGAAGGTTTTTGGAGAACTGCAGAGTTGCTTCTCAGCTGAATCACAAATTTCTTAGAAATCTTCTCCACAAAGTATTAAAGGTGTCAAGTATGGCTGTTGTAGTCTTTATTACTGACTGATGGGCCAGCGAAGACATGGGACTATGGGAAGGATTGACAGGTACTATAGTCCAGTGGCTAGGACACCAGCCTAGGAGTCAGAGGCCTGCATTCTATTCCCAACTCCACCACTGACCTCCTGTGTGACCTAAACCAAGTCATTACACCAAGCTGTTTTTTTATTTCCCTTCCTACCCTTTGTCTGCTTCGTCTGTTACGGAGGCACCAATTGCAGTTTCATAGTTAAGGTTAAGTTTGGTTTTGTATTAAAAGCAGGGATTCAGCCTTTGTGTATGACAAATACAGTATGTCCTCTCCAAGCTTAATCATTTGCCCTTTGAATACAGAATGAATTTTCTAAGTATTTGAGTAATTATGTTAGAGTTAAAATTAAATGGGTATTTTTAGAAATTTAGCATCTTATGTCAAGACTCTTTTTTTGTCCCTATTGATGATGATAATGGAATAACACAGACTCTTTGTGCATGAGATTTTAGGAAGGTTGACTACATTTGGAGAAATATTTTAAGGGTATTGGCCATTTTTTGCTGTTCATAATTGGAAGTGCAGCAGCACTGATAAATGGTCTACAGCAAATTCCATGAAGTCCTACTGTCTCTTAAAATGGTTGCCATCTCATATTGTTTTCAATGGGACTGAGGCCAGAAGCTGCCCTCGGGAAATATGGCACTGCCACTGCTCCTCACAGCTTTCCTCTCTGCCTCCCAAAAGCCTGCATACCATCTTCCCTGAGCTCTGTTTTGATTCTTTCTCATGGGGAACAATGGGAGGCAGTCACCATTTTGAAAGAGGGCATCCTAACTGAGGATAACAGAAGATGATGACTATTTTGAAAAAAGGGCAACTCTTTGTGAGTTTCTCTGAAGGACAAGACTTCAGGTCTCACTCTCTACTGACAAACGTTCACTTGTAAAAAATAATAGCAAACAATCATCATTAATCCACAATACTTCGTTTGAGGGGCAGTGTCAAGGTTCCTTCCCCACTCTGAACTCTGGGGTACAGATGTGGGGACCCGCATAAAAGACCCCCTAAGCTTATTTCTACCAGCTTAGGTTAAAAACTTCCCCAAGGCACAAAATCTTTGCCCTTGGACTAGGGTATGCTGCCACCACCAAGCACTTTAAAAAAGAACTAGGGAAAAGGACCCCTTGGAGTTCTTCCCCCAGCAATCCCCCCAAACCCTTACACCCCCTTTCCTGGGGAGGCTTGAGAATAAACAAATTGAGCACAGACTAGCTTGGGTTTCTTAAGATCCTAAAAACCAAATCAGATCCTTAAAAAAACAGAACTTTATTAGAAGAACAGAACAAAGATAAAAGAAATACTCTGTAAAATTAGAATGGAAGATAATCTCACAGGCAGTCAGATTCAAAACATAGAGAATCCCTCTAGGCAAAACCATAAATTACAAAAAGACACAAAAACAGGAATACAAATTCCCTCCAGCACAGCGAATTTAGAAGCCAAAACAAAGAAAACCTAACACATTTTCTAGCTAGATTACTTACTAACTTTACAGGAGTTGGAGGGCTTGCATCCTTGATCTGTTCCCAACAAAGGTATCACACAGACAGACAAAAGCCTTTTTCCCCCCCTCCAGATTTGAAAGTATCTTGTCCCCTCATTGGTCATTTTGGGTCAGGTGCCAGCGAGGTTACCTTAGCTTCTTAACCCTTTGCAGGTGAAAGGATTTTGCCTCTGGCCAGGAGGGATTTTATAGCACAGTATACAGAAAGGTGGTTACCCTTCCCTTTATATTTATGACAGTCAGTCTCTTCTCTTCTCTTCTCAGCAGCTCACTTTGCTGTTTGCTGTGCATTTGCTCCCCTTCTTTAATTTTGGAGCTGTCTGCAAATTTGAGCATAGCTTAGTTTTCAGTAAATAGTCACTCAACAAAGGAGGACACAAGTCAGTTGTACGGAGGTTGTGGGGAGGGGGTAGATATTTTTTAGTTGGTCATGAAGCCCTAAGAGGGTCCTGGTTTTGGCTAGACTTAGCAGGAAGAGTCACTGTCTGAAGACTGACATTCTGTCCTAGCTCTGGTACAGCTCCCCCTGCTAGATGCTCACCAGGTTGCTGTTTGGGTCCTAATGGGGAACCATGTGCTCTTAAGCTTCCCTTGCTCTGGGAAGAATCCAGCAAGGTTTGTCTCAGTCTTTGGTCCCTCAGGCATGCTTATTGGGCCCAGACTCTACCTATTGCCCCTTTAGATAAGTGGACCTGGTGGTCCAGCTGGCCCAGCCCCATATCCTGGCTGGTTCTGACCCTACAAGACACACTGATAACCTCAGTAAACCTTTTCCCAGTGCTCCAAACTTGTGGGCAGTCTGGCTTACGGTTTCTCTCTCCAGGGCTATGTGATAACCGATGCGCATAACACACAGGTTTTGCAAAAGTTTAACACAATTACTCTTTAGATACCCCAAGAAATGTACAGATTTAGACAAAAACAATAAAACACTTCTATGCCCTTGTCATCATGGAGTCACAGGGTCTGGTCTCTGTCCCAGCCTGTAACAGGTCTCCTGGGAGTGACTCCTTTAGTAGGCTGAGCCCCAAGGATGCATGCAGTCCACAGGCTTTGTGGGTTTCAAGACTGGGCTGTTGGCACCGGCAATCTCTGTCTCTCCGTGGCTCCCTGCAGCGAATCCAGCCCAGTCAGACTCATGTGGGAGACTTGTACTGTCCCCTTCATGGTGTAGGGCTGTCAGTGAGTATTACAGTGACACAGGCAGCCTTTGCAAAACAAGGTACCATTTATTAGTCACCGGGCTCCGGAATCTGAAAATCCTTAAATCAGCACAGAGAAATGCCCGGGAAAGCATAGTCCATACTAGTTATCCCAGAGCTCAGCTGTTGTGAACCCATGTTCAAGCTCTCATGCACTTTCTCTCACCTTCTTAGTTCCCAGGTGTCTATCCCTTCCTCCAGAAACCAACGCTTTATCCCCTGCCTCACACCTTCCAGTCCTTTGATCTCGAGCTGGGGTCTTTGCTCAGTTTCCCTGCTGAGAGGGTTGTTGGTTGCTAGGTGTCAATGTGCTGGGGATTGGGTTTGGCATGGGCTTCTCAGATTTTCCAGTCCTTTTTAGTGATCCATTCAGGCTCATACAGCTGTGACATCCTACAAAGGTGCTTCCATGTGCACAGAGAATAGTCAAGGTTTAATAACCCTTCATTGTTAGTCCTTGGAATTTCTGTCCAAGATGAAGGTAAACGGTCAGCAGAGAAGGCAGAGTAGCCTCACAATCAAAATGGCATTTATAGATTGATAATCTATACGGAGAGTTTATAATATCAAATGGGAATTCGTAAATTGTATATAGACACAATCCCCTAATTACAGGTTTCAGAGTAACAGCCGTGTTAGTCTGTCTTTGTCACAGCTTCATTGAAAAAGGAGCTCTGCATAGCTCAGGGGGTATATCTATGCTGCAATTAGAAACCTGCAACTGGCCTATGTCAGCTGATGAGCTCTGGCTGTTTAATCGCAGTGTAGACATTTGGGCTTGGGCTGAAGCCTGGGCTCTAGGACCCTGGGAGTGGGAGGGTTCTAAGGCTCAGGCTCCAGCCCGAACCTGAACGTCTACACCACAATTAAACAGCACATAAACCTGAGTCAGCTGACAGGGGCGAGCCATGCGTTTTTAAGTGCAGTATATTCATACCCAGTGTAAGAACCACTGGCTTAGCTCAGAATTTTGTTAGGCTTATAAACGTGCTTATTGACCACCTTCTGATCTTGCATATGCCAGTGTAAATGTGGAGTAAATGCAGCAAGATCCAGATTTTATTCCAGTTTTACACCAGGATAAGCTGGTGAGAATCTGGCCCATTTTCCTCTTCCCCAGTAGTATTGAGGAAACTCTAATGGGACTCTGACATGTGCAGTAACATGCATCCTGCACCCAGGGGGGTGGGTTTGTACTCCCTCCACTTTCTCTGGCACCTATCAAGATTTCCGTTATCTCACAGTGACACAAGAATAGCAGGCTCCCTTACAAGGTCACAGATCTCTCCATGCAGGAGCAGTGGAAGCTCCCTAAAAATGGGGAAGGGCACACTGGTGCCTGAACCGTGGCCCTGCCCTTGCACCATCCCTTCCCGTCCGAGGCCCTGCCCCCGCTTGCTCCCTCCTCCCCCCATTGCTTGACCTTACAGCCAGTAAAGAGGGAAGGTGTAGCCCTCCCACTTTTAAAAGTGATGGGACCATGGCCCTCTAGCCCTCTCTGTTCTGGCACTCCTGTTTCAGTGCCCATGTCCACAAAGACAAAAATGTTCAAAACAAGGTTCCTAACATTAAGTACTTAAATCCATAAGAATGGCCATGCTGGGTCAGAGCAGGGGTCCATCTAACCCAGTATCTTGTCTTCTGACAGTGGCCGGTGCCAGATGCTTCAGCGGGAATGAACAGAACAGGATCCACCCCGTTTCCAGTCCGAGCTTCTGGGAGGCAGAGGTTTAGGGACACCCAGAGCATGGGGTATTATACCTGACCATCTTGTCTAATAGTCATTGATGGACCTATCCTCCATGAACGTATCTAATGCTTTTTTAACTGAGTTATACTTTTGGCCTTCATAACTTCCCCTAGCAACAAGTTCGACAGTTTGTGCATTATGTGAAGATGTACTTAGGTTTGTTGTAAACCTGCTGCCTATCAATTTCATTGAGTGACCCCTAGTTCTTGTATTATGTGAAGGGGTAATACTTCTCTATCACTTTCTCCACACCATGCATGATTTTATAGACCTCTATTTCTCCCTTACATCAAAGCTGATGCGTAACTTGTTTGTATCAGTGTATAAAGATGTATCTCAGAGGGAGTGTCTTTGTCCAGCCGAGGGGGCAGTGGAAAGTCCCGCCACTGACAGCTGCATCCATTATCACGGGCATACATGTTAGTGTACCTGTAATCATTGAGCCCGGGGCATTAGCACCATGCTTCATTGGTAATAAACCTGGCCTAAACCAAGTCTGGTGGTCTTATCGGGCAGTTTGATCGGAGCCTGCTATACAGGCTATCTGGTCAGAGCCAGTGCGGCACACAGAGGGAACACATGCACGCAGCCGAACATCTGATGAGACATGCGACTGTTGCCTCACATCTCAGCAGTACAACCAGACCAACTTCTTGTTTCCCTGCGCTACTTCCTAGGGGCTCCTGCTGGCACTGCTCCATCACCACTTGGACCTGGCTCTCAGACTTGTGGTCAGACAGCCCTTCCACCTGTCTCCTGGGTCAGTGGTTTGCCTTTTCTCTCTTCTGCCGGTCACAGGCTCAGCTGAGGACTCAACTCCCTGGGAGGGACATCTGCCTCCTTCTCTGGTCCAGCCCCACTTGAGGTACAGGGCCCTGCTCTTATACTTTCTGTGAGCGAGGGGGGGTTAGCTGTGCCCACCAGGGGAAGTTAACCCCCTCTGTACCAGAGGGAGGCCATTCTGCCTCACTACAGACCTTGTCAAAGGCTTTCTGAAAGTACAAGTACACTATATGAACTGAATCACCCTTTCCTCATGCTTTTTATACACTAAAATAATGCTAATAGATTGGTGACGCACGATTTCCTTTTATAAAAACCATATTGACTCTTCTCTAATATAGTGTGTTCATTTATGTGTTTGATAATTCTGTTCTTTACTATAATTTCAAAGAATTTGCCTGGCACTGAAGTTAGGTTTACCAGCTTGTAATTGCCAGGATCACCTCTGAAGCATTTCTTAAAAATTGCCATTACATTAGCTTTCCTCCAGTCATCGGGTAGAGAGGCTAATTTAAGCGATAGGTTACATTACCACACTTACCGAAATGTAGGGCTTGAAGGGACCTTGAGAAGTCATCTAGTTCAGCCCTCTGCACTGAGGCAGGACCAAGTCTACCTAGACCATTTTTGACAGATGTTTATTTAATCTGTTCTTAAAAGCCTCTAATGATGAGGATTTCACAACCTCCCTTGGAAATCTATTCTAGTGCTTAACTATCCTTACAGTTAGAAAGTTATCCCCCTAATATATTACCTAGCTCTCCCTTGCTGCACATTAATCCGATTCACGGAGATCTATTTATAACATACCTTTATAACAGCCCTTAACATATGCCAACATATGATATGCCAACAGAATCTGTCATAATTTTAAGTGTTATCTGTGCAGTTCATGTAAAATTAAACTTACGCTAAACTAAAAAAAAATGCTAAATTCCATTAATTAGGCTCTAAGTGGCACATAATACATACATGGCTATTTTTTTTCTTTAAAAGAAGAAGGGGAGGGGACTAGGCTCTAACTTCTTACTGGCACTGTATGGTTTGCTAAAGAGGTCCTCTCAATATGTCATCACAGAATGATACATGCTGGGATTTCAGCAAAGTGTCAAAACTTTAGTCTAATTTTTTTTTTTTAAAAAAAAGCTAGGTTAAAACTATTACTTGCTACTCCTTTAGTTTCGGCAAGGTGGAGGTCACTAGAGGGGGAGACAAGACATAGCCCCCATTCCCAAAGGAGTATTCCATCCACAGTTGGCTCAGACAGAAGAGAACCAGATATACTATTGCTAGACTACTGGTTGCCAAAATTTTTGTTAAGTCAACCCACCAACTCCATTTTGTCTTTTTTTAAAATGACCCACCATTATATATATGTCCTCTCTCCCCCAGCCCTGCAACCCTAATCCAGGCACAATGCAGAGGGAAGGCCTGAGAGGAAGGGGTTGGAAAGTGACCCCGCTCCTCATTGACCTCACTGTGGCAGCTCCTATCCTGTGGGACTGGCTTCCCACTCCACGTGTTATGGGAGGCTCCCCTCTGCCAGTTGGGCCAAATTTGAGTGGCATTGTGACCTGAAGCATAGGGTCGCAGCATCAATCAGGGATGGCCAGGCCAAATTTAAGTGGTGCTATGCCCCAGTCTCATCACCAGAGCAAGGAACTGGGTTTAGTCCTGTAGAACAGGAGCTGCTGCTGCAGGGTGGGCTTGCTCTCTGTCCTCCCTCTGCTCCATACCTCCCACCCACAGTGGGCCAGGAATAGCATATGTTTGCCCAGGCCAGGGCCCAGTGATGGGTTAATCCAGCCCTGGATAGGGAAATCCATCTAGAATCTTTGGGAATTTGGGAAATACTGCACTAGACAACTGGTCATCCCCTTCTTTAGTTTTGTCTTCTCCCACCTGTTCACCCAATAATCTTCACCACCTCTTCTCTCTACCTTCAGTTTCCCTCCACCACTGCAGACAATCTCATTGTACTATTCCTGTACGTACCACTTTCACAACACTGCAAATAGAAGCAAAGTAAAAAAAACTCATGAGAACTGCATGGCCTTTCATCAGTTTCTGATCAGTGATAGCATGAGAGTGAAAGTGGTATATGAAGAAAGCACAGTCATGAGCATTCAAGATTCTCTTGTTCAACAATTTTTATAATTGGTATGGGTGGAAATGAGATGGCTGTGAAGGCATAGGATACATGTGATCTTGCATCAAATTTAGACAGGGTGGATGGGCACAGTGCTCCAGAGAAGCCAATTGCTAGAAGCATTCTGCATCACAGACAAAATAAATCAAAGCAATAGCTTATTTTACTTATCAGTATGAAGCAGTACTCTTAACAGTGGCCTTCATAACAAAAGAAAAAGGGTGCTTTTGACCACTACTTATTTTTAATCAGGTTTTAACTCAAACTAAACAAAACTTTAACTTAATATTTTTACCCATACCAGCTATCAAAAATAATTTAAGCTCTCCATTAGTCGTAATTTACCACAACCATTGGTTTAAAGTACAGTCCTACTTTATGAATAGAGCAGGTGAGACCTATCACAGGACTTCAAGCAAAAAGCCTTCTAGAAGAAAGTGCCATCATCATGCTAAACACCATCTGCCTAATGGGGTGGTGGGATGAACAGCTTCCAAGTACAATTTTGATTTTTGTTCTGAAAGTCCCCCCACTCCAATATATTTAGCTTATTGCACTTGCTTTTTGAAAAAATGCTCATGGACTATATATCTATATATGCATTTATTTTTTAGAATAATTAAGCATATGAATGATATGCAGACCCTCCTAACTACAGAATTATTCAATAAAACTGTGTTCATACCCTAAGTAAATATTGGTTCTCTCGTATTTTAATTAACACATTTCCAAGACAACCCACCAACACTGTCAGAATCTAACAATAGGCTGTCCAAACCCCGATTAGGACTTAGGACAACTGTAATTTAAGACAGCGGCTCTCACCCTTTCCAGACTACTGTACCCCTTTTATGAGTCTGATTTGTCTTCCATACCCCCAGGTTTCACCCCACTCAAAAACTACCTGCCTGGTAGCAGTTCTGCAATTTCATATTTGAGTTCCTTCAGAACTCTTGGATGAATATCATCTGACCCTGGTAAATTATTACTGTTTAATTTGTTCCAAAACCTTCCCTACTGACACCTCAATGTGGGATTTGTCACATAAAAAGAATGGCTCATGTGGGAATCTCCTTCACATCCTCTGCAGTGAAGGCTGATGCAACGAATTCATTAGATTTTCCTCAATGGCCTTCTCTTACTTGAGTGCTCCTTTAGCACCTTGATTGTCCAGTGGCTCCGCTGATTGTTTGGCAGGCTTTCTGCATCTGATGTACTGCCTTTGCTAGCAGGTCTTCAAATTCTTTTTTCGGCTGCCTAATTACACTTACACTAGACTTGCCAGAGTTTATGCGCCTTTCTATTTTCCTCAGTAGGATTTCACTTCCAATTTTTAAAGGATGTCTTGTGGCCTGTAACTGCCTCTTTTACTTTGCTGTTGAGCCATGGTGGCATATCTTACTGTTTTATTTTTTTATTTGGGGGTATACATTTAGTTTGAACATCTATTACAGTATTTTAAATAGTTTCAATGTGGCTTGCAGGCATTTCACTGTTGTGACTATTCCTTTTAATTTCTGTTTACCTAGCTTTCTCATTTCTGTGTAGTTCCCCTTTTTGAAGACAGATGCTACTGTGGATATCTTTTGCATATTTCCCCCTACAAGGATGTCAAATTTAATTACATTATGGCCTATTACTATTACTTTGCGGTTCAGTTATATTCCCGTCTTGGAGCAGACCCTGTGCTCCACTGAGGACTTAATCAAGACTTGCCTCTCCCCTTGTGGGTTACAGGACTAACAGATCTAAGAAGTAGTCATTAATGGCATCTAGAAATTTTATTTCTGCATCCTTTCCTGAGGTGACAGGGATAACGTTCCTGAGCATTTCATCTATAAAATCCGTAAATCCACTCCCTAGACAAAAAACCAAAAACATTCAAAGGAATCTGGTTTTTAGAGGTGCAGGGTATCTACAACTTCTGCTGATTTCAGGAAGCAAACTCCTGGCAGGCTGAAGAATATCATCAATGTTAGTGTTTGAAAAGAAGCTGAATCACACCTGATGGGGATAAGATTTGCATTTCATAACACAGTGTGAGGAATAAAGATGCACTAATAACTCCTTGCTAGTGTTATCACATACCCTTTAACGCTGTTGGTGTCTTTTGTGCCACAATAAATAACAAATTGTTCACTCTTAGCTCTTTCAAGCAGAAGTTGTCCAGGTCAAGTTGCATTTATTTCAGACTGAGTTGAGTTGTCGGCTGTCCCTTCCCTGCCCTACAGCAGCAAGCTAGGCCTTGTTTCTTGCAGAAGTAAAGCTTCTAAGAGAACAGCTCTGAGAGGCGAAGGTGGCAGCACTGAGGCTCTATTTATCAGGCTTGAGGCTGTAAGCATCATTGTGCAGATTTTCTATAAACAGAAACACCACGGCTGCAATGGTCAGCTGTTATTTACTAAACTAACTAATTTCCAGAGCACTGTCTGGATCACGCACAATTGTATTTACAATGATCCTAATGCCTTGTATAATACATTACTTTGTCTGGAATTCTACCTCTTCCCTTTAATACCAGTTTATCATCATAGACATATATCGTTCCAAAGGCCTGGCTCTGTGGTGGAGTTTCAACAATCCCTTCCAAAGTAAGATGGTGGACTCCGTGAGAATCTAAATAATAACCACCATCATGGAGGTGCCCTGCGAGAAAGCACACCACACACTGATGAGAATGGATGACGGAAAGGGCATCTTTATAATTCCAAGCAAGGCAAACACTCCCTGTAGAACCTGGATGAATGGGAATGTGACCTGCAGTTGGAAAAAAAGCAGAATAATGGTAAGAGACATCACCAGTGACAACCCCGGATAAGAGTGTTTTATATCATCTCCCCATCTGGAAATCGCTTATGGATGCTGGAATCTTAGGGGTTTGGGGGGCAGTGAAACCCCTAGAACTTTTCTTTAAGTTTGGGGTTTTGCGCACAGGACGTCCAGTCATATGGAATAATGAGAACGCTCTCTATCTCTCAGGTTTCAGAGTGGTAGCCGTGTTAGTCTGTATCAGCAAAAAGAACGAGGAGTACTTGTGGCACCTTAGAGACTAACAAATTTATTTGAGCATAAGCTTTCATGGGCTAAAACCCACTTCATCAGATGCATGCAGTGGAAAATACAGTAGGAAGACAGATATATATACACACGCACAAACAGAGACAGAGAACATGAAAAAATGGGGGTTGCCATATCAACTCTAATGAGACTAATGAATTAACTAATAGCCCACCTTAATTGATTAGTCTCGTTAGAGTTGGTATGGCAACCCCCATTTTTATGTTCTCTGTATATATCTTCATCAGATACATGCAGTGGAAAATACAGTAGGAAGTGGGTTTTAGCCCACGAAAGCTTATGCTCAAATAAATTTGTTAGTCTCTAAGGTGCCACAAGTATTCCTATCTCTCAGGTATTTCTAAGGTATCTAGGTACCGAATCCCAGCTGAGTTATGCTCACAAGACCATTGCCTTGGGTCATCAAATCTAAAACTGCGCACTGAGGCTATGTCTACACTACAAATTACTTCAGTATAACTTACATCGCTCAGGGTTGTGAATAATCCACACCTCTGAGCGACGTAAGTTATACTGACCTAAGCAGCAGTGTAGACAGCGCTATGCCGGTGGGAGAGCTTCTCACGCCAACACAGCGACCACCTCTCACGGAAGCAGGAGTTATTTCGCTGTAGAGCCTCTTCACGGCTGTAAATGATGCAGTGTAGACAAAGCCTGAACATCATAATGGCGGCCTCTAGAGGGGCCTATAGCACTCCCTGCTGGAAAAACATTCTGATTTACACTTCTATTCACAAAGCTCATATAGTGTAAAATGTTCTCATCACTCTTTACCAGATGTAAAATGGTTACTAGCTTCAGGGTGGGGCACGTCCTTGCTCCAGTTATGAAGCGTCCTCAGTGAGTGTACCTGGTTTTGCTGGTCAGCCAGCTCAGTTACCATGTCCTTGCTCTGGCTGTGCAGCTGGCTTGGCACACAGCCCAGTTGCATAGTTATGTGGAGGTGTCAACTAAAGCCCAGGGAGAGGAGAGGAAGAGAGCTCCCACTGTGGCTACTGCTGTTCCATGATCCACAGCAGATCAGTGTTTTTGGTGCACAGTGCCTTTCACATGCCCAGAGCCCCAATCCCTAAATGGCCCCCCTCAAAGATTGAACTCACAACCCTGGGTTTAGCAGGCCAATGCTCAAACCTCTGAGCTATCCCTCCCCCCCATAGCTCCCCTAAAACAGCAACTTCCAATACCCTGCAGCAGCCTACTGCCCCCCCCCCACCTAGGACCCCTCAAATCTGAAGCCCTCTTTCTTGCCTCTGTCCAGCACAGTCTCCTCCTCCTGTTCTGGAAAAAAATGTATGTGTGAGGGGGAAACTGAATTACTCTAGAATATAAAGTATTGGTAGGAAATCCTATGAGCGGAAAAAATTGGAGTACCCCCTATAGTAAGTGCAGCATCCCATCAGTTTATCACTGGGTTTATTCCTTCACAGATGTCTCAATTCACATGCATTCACACATACAAAAAGCAGACTTACCCACAACCACAACTTTCTCTTGATTAGTGTCAGAGAATGTAAGAACCTCATTGAACCAATCCAGCTGTGCTTGGCTAAATCCTCCATTGAACTCTACAAATTGGGGTTCAGCAAGTCCTGTAATGAAGAAAGGTCAAGCACACACACACCAAATAGCTACTTCCCTACCTGCTTTGGTTTTTTATGGACATCTGTGCTTAGGATAAACAGCTTCCTTTCCCCTGACAGGCTCTTATGTATCTTGTGCCTCCAAAAATTCAGTCTTCATGAGTAAATGAGGGAAAATGATTTACTAGTAATTTTGCTTTGACAATGCCACACACGCAGGATTCCCACTCTTGCATCACAGCAGCCTAGCAGAACACAGGCCAGAACTTCATGAGTGGCTTTCTGAGCTGGCACTTGGACATGAGTCCTTTGCTTGTGTTGAATTACAGCTGCCACAGCTTCGTCTAGTAGGGTTGCCAACTTTCTACTCACACATTTTTTTTGCCTCTGTCTTCACGAACAAGGTCAGCTCCCAGACTACTGCACTGGGCAGCACAGCATGGGGAGGAGGTGGCCAGCCCTTTGTGAAGGAAGAAGTGGTTAGGGACTATTTAGAAAAACTGGACGTGCACAAGTCCATGGGGCCGGATGCGTTGCATCCAAGAGTGCTAAAGGAATTGGCAGATGTGATTGCAGAGCCACTGGCCATTATCTTTGAAAACTCATGGCGATCGGGGGAAGTCCTGGAAGACTGGAAAAAGGCTAATGTAGTGCCAATCTTTAAAAAAGGGAAGGAGGATCCTGGGAACTACAGGCCGGTCAGCCTCACCTCAGTCCCCGGAAAAATCATGGAGCATGTCCTCAAGGAATCAATTCTGAAGAACTTAGAGGAGAGGAAAGTGATCAGGAACAGTCAGCATGGATTCACCAAGGGAAAGTCATGCCTGACTAATCTAATTGCCTTCTATGATGAGATAACTGGTTCTGTGGATGAAGGGAAAGCAGTGGACGTGTTATTCCTCGACTTTAGCAAAGCTTTTGACACGGTCTCCTACAGTATTCTTGTCAGCACGTTAAAGAAGTATGGGCTGGATGGATGCACTATAAGGTGGGTAGAAAGTTGGCTAGATTGTTTGGCTCAACGGGTAGTGATCAATGGCTCCATGTCTAGTTGGTAGCCGGTATCTAGCTGAGTGCCCCAAGGGTCGGTCCTGGGGCCGGTTTTGTTCAATATCTTCATTAATGATCTGGAGGATGGTGCGGATTGCATCCTCAGCAAGTTTGCGGGTGACACTAAACTGGGAGGAGTGATAGATACGCTGGAGGGTAGGGATAGGATACAGAGGGACTTAGACAAATTGGAGGATTGGGCCAAAAGAAATCTGATGAGGTTCAACAAGGACGAGTGCAGAGTCCTGCACTTAGGACGGAAGAATCCAATGCACTGCTACAGACTAGGGACTGAATGGCTAGGCAGCAGTTCTGCAGAGAAGGACCTAGGGGTGACAGTGGACGAGAAGCTGGATATGAGTCAAGAATGTGCCCTTGTTGCCAAGAAGACCAATGGCATTTTGGGGTGTATAAGAAGGGGCACTGCCAGCAGATCGAGGGACGTGATCGTTCCCCTCTATTCGACACTGGTGAGGCCTCATCTGGAGTATTGTGTCCAGTTTTGGGCCCCACACTACACGAAGGATGTGGAGAAATTGGAGAGAGTCCAGCGAAGGGCAACAAAAACGATTAGGGGTCTGGAACACATGACTTATGAGGAGAGGCTGAGGGAACTGGGATTGTTTAGTCTACGGAAGAGAAGAATGAGGGGGGATTTGATAGCTGCTTTTAACTACCTGAAAGGTGGATCCAAAGAGGATGGATCTAGACTATTCTCAGTGATAGCAGATGACAGAACAAGGAGTAATGGTCTCAAGTTGCAGTGGGGGAGATTTAGGTTGGATATTAGGAAAAACTTTTTCACTAGGAGGGTGGTGAAACACTGGAATGCGTTACCTAGGGAGGTAGTGGAATCCCCTTCCTTAGAAATTTTTAAGGTCAGGCTTGACAAAGCCCTGGCTGGGATGATTTAGTTGGGATTGGTCCTGCTCTGGGCAGGGGGTTGGACTAGATGGCCTCCAGAGGTCCCTTCCAACTCTGTTATTCTATGAAAACTGAACACCTTTGCCCTGCCCCCGCCCCTTCTCCGAGGCCCTGCCTCCACTCACTCCATCCCTGTCGCTCGCTCTCCCCCACACATATTCACTCGCTCATTTTCACCATGCTGGCTCCGGGGGCTTGGGTGTGGGAGGGGGTGAATGCTCTGGCTGGGGGTGCGGACTCCGGGGTGAGGCCAGAAATGAAGAATTCAGGATGTGGGAGGGGGCTTCAGGCTGAGGCAGTGGGTTGGGATGCAGGAGACGGTGAGGGCTCTAGCTGGGCGTGTGAGTTCTGGGGTGGGGCCAGGGATGAGGGGTTTGGGGTGCAAGAGGGGGCTCTAGGATGGGGGGTGGAGCCAAGAGGTTTGGAGTATGGGACGGGGCTCCGGGCTGAGGCAGGGGGTCAGGATGTGGGAGGGGGTACAGGCTCTGGGCTGGGGATGTGAGTTCCAGAGTTGGGTCAGAAATGAGGGGCAGGAGATCAGGGCTGGGGCAGGCAGCTGGGGCTGGGAAGGGGGTGAGGGGTGCAGGCTCCAGGTGGCACTTACTCCAAGCAGCTCCCGGAAGCAGCGGCATGTCCCCTCTCTGGCTCCTATGCGGCAGCACGGCCAGGCAGCTCTGCGCGCTGTCCCATCCGCAGGCGCCACCCCCACAGCTCCCCTTGTCCGCAGTTCCTGGTGAATGGGAGCTGTGGAGCTGGTGCTTAGGGCAGGTGCAGCACATGGAGCCCCCTGGCTGCCCCTACACCTAGGAGGCAGAGCGCGGGACATGCTGCTGTTTCCAGGAGCCATGTGGAGCCACGTGGAGCCACGTGGAGCCACGACAGGCAGGGAGCCTGCCTTAGCCCTACTATGCCGCTGACCAGAATTTTGACGGCTCGCTCAGCGGCCCAGTCCCTTTTTGACCAAGCGTTCCAGTCGAAAACCATACGCCTGGCAACCATATTGTCTAGTACCCTCTACAGGAGAGAAGCAATGGCTCCTCTAAAATGCAAACTAAACAAAAGCATGAGTGTGAATTTTTCAAAAGATAATGGCCATCTCCTGAATGGAAATAACTTTAAGGTGTTACAGCAACACACCCTTTTAGGACAGACTTGCAAACCCAGGGGAGGTAAGGGTGAATCTGGTGTGATATATTCAAAAAAGCAGAATTACAGAAGTAATTTGCCCATCTTTAAAGATGCATTACACACAGGATTCCCACTCGTGAACAGTAAACAGCTCAATGATGTCTCATGCTAAACTGATAAATGTATTGCAAGTAGCAGTAAGAACAGTGGGAGGGTACAGCAAAGAATAAGGCCCAATCAAGAAACATCGCAAAGACAGAGCATACTCCGTAGCTGACCTATAGGCTCTGAAGTACTAAAAGTGATCCCATATTCTCTTTCAAAGCTAAAGTTAAGTTGTGACAAAGTGAGACTTTTCTGAAATATTTTTATAAATTCTGTGTGTGCCTAAGTTTTCCCTACATTTTGCGTGGCTACCCAGTAGGGGAAAAAGGACTAAGTTTGCTCTTAGGGCAGGTTAAGAGACATAGATGTATGTCTGTGTTGCCTACCTGTCCGAGCCTGAATGGGCCCTTAAAAAGGACTTGCTGAAGCTGACCCCAGATCAATGGAAAATCCAAGAAGACAATGAAAAACCCAATCTCCAGGACGCTGGCATCTAACAACCAATGACCCAGAGGGAGATGGATTTTCCCACCTCTCAGCTGGGAAGCTGAGCAAAGATCACAGCTTGAGAACAAAGGACTAAAGAGATGTGAGATGGGGAATAAAGGGTTAGTTTCTAGAAGAAGTCTGGACTCTCATGTGGGAACTGATTAAAGAGGTCAGAGTGAGGCTTTGTCTGCACTACACAGACAGATCAATGTAAGCTTCCTTGTGTCGGCCTAGCTATGGAAGTGTCTTTACGTAAATGTGATTCCCGCTCATAGAAATGCCTCTCTATGTCAATTTAATAACACGAGCTCCCCGAGCAATGTAGTCGTGGTCGACATAATGAAGTCGACAAAATGTCAGTGTAGACACTGCATTGCTTACGTTGACTGTTTCTGGCTTTCAGGACTCATCTCACAATGCCCCCCACTGATAATACAATCGATACAAGTGCTCCTGGTGAGAACACACGCTTCTGACACAAGGAGCCAGGTGTGCACACACATAAATGATTTAATAACTGCAGTGCCTGTACACCAACGTAAGTTAGGTTGACATAATTTTGTAGTGTAGACATGGCCTGAGAGGGAGAGCCAGAGGCAGAGCATGGGGTTCACAACAGCTTGGCTGCGCACTGGGGTAACCAGAATGGGCTGTGCTTTACCTTTCATTTCTCTGTGCTGACCTAAGGACTTTTAGATTCTGTAGCCAGGTGACTAATAAATTGTGTTGAAATGACTGCCGGTATTGCTGTAACTCACTGAGTGCCCTGTGTTCTAAAAGGGACAGTACAAGCCTCCCGCAGGAGTCTGGCTTGGTTGGATTTGCTGAAGGGACCCATGTACAGAGACAGCGCTAGCTGGTGCCGAAGGCCCTGCCTAGGAGGGCATAGGCCTGCCTCTGTGGACTGTCGGTCCTGGGCGCCCGGCATACTAAAGGGGTCACTCCAGGAGACTGGTTACAGGCTAGGGCACTAAAAGCTCAATAAACGTATGTCAGAACAAGTATGCAGCTGTCTGTAAACTGGAAACACACAAGGCTTTTACCAAGATTTTTGCTGCAGGATTGTCAGGCAGTATCAGTTGAAAGAGTACCTCTATGACCTTCAAACATTTCTGTGTCTAGAAAGAAATGAGACATAGTCTAAGGACTACAGTCAGTTCCAAATCAAAATCTAGGTCAGTGGTTCTCCAGGTGAAAAAAGAAACAAAACTGTCACTGAAAAAAAGTTCTGCCTCTATCATTCATCACAGAAATTTTGGAATTTTTTTCCCCATCTTGCTGATGTCTTTTCTTGTCCACATGCCTTACACTGTGCTCAACTGGCTATATAATTTGTGCTAAAGCATCCGATTGTACTTATTGAGTGTCATTGCACAAACCCGTGTGGGGCGTCCCTGAAAAGAAGTCTTGGGGGAAAAAAATTCAGGTGTTGAATCTCTCTTGTATGTGGCGTTGCAGCACTTATTATGGCACCACAGAGCATACTCAGAATGTTAAAACTTATCATCCTCTGTGACAAAGGTACAGCTGGCTCCCAAACAGAAATGCTCGTGTGGAGAGGTCTCCCATGTTTAAGAAGGATGAATTCAAACTGGAACAGAGAAGGGCTACTAGGATGATCCGAGGAATGGAAAACTTGTCTTATGAAAGGAGACTCAAGGAGCTTGGTTTGTTTAGCCTAACTAAAAGAAGGTTGAGGGGAGATATGATTGCTCTCTATAAATATATCAGAGGGATAAATACCAGAGAGGGAGAGGAATTATTTAAGCTCAGTACCAATGTGGACACAAAAACAAATGGATATAAACTGGCCACCAGGAAATTTAGACTAGAAATTAGACAAAGGTTTCTAACCATCAGAGGAGTGAAGTTTTGGAATAGCCTTCCAAGGGAAGCAGTGGGGGCAAAAGATCTATCTGGCTTTAAGATTAAACTTGATAAGTTTATGGAGGCGATGGTATGATGGGATAACACGGTTTTGGTAATTAAATATTCATGGTAATAGACCCAATGGCCTGTGATGGGATATTAGATGGGGTTGGATCTGAGTTACCCAGGAAAGAATTTTCTGTAGTATCTGGCTGATGAATCTTGCCCATATGCTCAGAGTTTAGCCGATCGCCATATTTGGGGTCAGGAAGGAATTTTCCTCCAGGGCAGATTGGAAGAGGCCCTGGAGGTTTTTCGCCTTCCTCTGTAGCATGGGGCATGGGTCACTTGCTGGAGGATTCTCTGCTCCTTGAAGTCTTTAAACCACGATTTGAGGACTTCAATAGCACAGATATAGGTGTGAGGTTTTTTGCGGGAGTGGTGGGTGAAATTCTGTGGCCTGCGTTGTGCAGGAGGTCAGACTAGATGATCATAATGGTCCCTTCTGACCTAAATATCTATGAATCTATGAAATTCTAGTCCTTGGAGAGTTATTTGAATGAAACAGATTATTCAGATGGCATTGAACATACACTGCCCAGTCAAAGTTTGTTCTGGAAACTGTATGGGTGACCCAAAGACAATGCCTTTTAAACAAAGGGGTGAGTACAACGGCATATGTCACGTTGGACTGTTGCCCCAAAGAAGTTTTCCTGACTGAAAAAAGATAATGATGTCTTGGTATAGAACTCGAAGAAGAGACTTGTGCCTAATGGCCAGTACCTCACATGACAAATCTAAGAGCTAAGAAAGTAAGTTGATGCCCAAGAGTGGGAATTTTGCGTGTATATTATGGGAAAAGAACATACCCTTACTCAGGGCTGGTTTGTAGGATCAAACGACGCTCACACTGATTTATCACCTAGTAACATATCTTACATTAATTATCAGTCTTTCTACTATGAAGAGCAATATTATCTGAAGCAGAATTTTGGGAACGCATGTTAACCTCTCTCAGGCAGTGCAATACCTGTGGGACTATTCAGATTCTCATTTGGGTTTTTCTCCTTCAGCAGCTTCAAAGAATCCTGATATTTTTGGGTCGATTTATCCCTCCCAAGGATACTTAAATCATAAGCATCAAGTAAAATGAACCGAAATTTTGGGACTGGGCTAAAATGATAAGCATAGTAATGTTCTTCAGCAGTGTCTCCAGGAGAGTCCTGGCTTCTGGCAGCAGAGCCAAGGAAGATCTGGTCTTCTAAAGACTTACTGTTAAGTTCAGATTTTGTTAAATAGTCTCTAGTAAAGTTGTACAATTCATGATTTCCCCATGTGTGATGGATTGGGGCTCTAAGCTTTTTAAACTTGTTCATAACTCTTCTCAGAGCACTTTCTGATGTTTTATGCTGGGCATTAAAACCATCAATAATATCCCCAAGCTGCAGTACAAATTCAAGTTGACTGTCTTCCTTATTCCACTCATCAACTGCGCTCTGGAGAAGGTGAAGGCTGTGTCTGTAGTATCTCCTCCGGGACCTCCAGAAGTTATAACCATCCTCTAGATCAGCATACTGAATATCTGCTATGACTCCAAAGGAAAAGCACATCTCAGAGTTGCCGGTCAAGGCTCCAGGTCCCCAAGTAGGAGTTGCATCCATAACTGTCAACCAGGCTCCCAAAATCTAATGCAGGAAGAAAGACTCAGTTCAAAAAAAGCTGGGTGCTTTAAAAGAAATAAAATCAGCTGCAACCCCCAGAAGAAACAGAGACATCTCTCCAGATTCATTTTTTATGCAGCTAGAGACCTGCAGAACTCTTTGGCATGAGTTGTCACTTCAGAAAAAAGCAGAAGCACTGGGAGCCTGCCACTCTTGAAAAAGGCAGAGGGGGCAGGGGATTGCATGTTTGTACAGTAATAGTCATGTAATATTCCTTCAGTATGTGACATTTCCAGATTAAAAAATAGTTAAACTAGAGTTCAAGTTGGGAGTATGTATCAGTAATTTAAGGGTAAAAACATTGTACGGATGTTGTAATTATCCCCAAAATAAGCACTACCAACCCCAGAAATTCAGACTTAAGGTTGAGTTTAAAAAATAAACCCTACTTATTAAGAATGTGGTCCCAGATTAGCTTGAACTGATTTTAAAAGACAATTAGCTCTCATGGTAGAGGAGAAAAGCTTGAAGCTGGGAATCCCAATGGCTTAAAAACCAGAAGGCAAAAAGAATCCAACTTTTATATTTAAAACTCTCATGATTTTTAAGCCAAGTTCATGATTTTCTGAGGGCCGATTCATCATTTTTGAACACACAAGGTTCCCAGTACTGTGCTCAGAACTTCTACAAACCAGGGCTCCAGTGGTTGAAGCTGGGCACCCAGAAAGGTGCATCATGCAGCCAGAGGCCAGCCGTGGAGGGTTTAGTTTGACTGGTTAAGCGGGGTTCTGGCAGAGGCAGGGATGAAGCCCAGTTCTCCAGGGCCCCAGGTCAGTTGTGGAAACACAGTTCCAGCCTCGTTTGCCACAGGTTGTGCCTCGGCTCGGTGCCAGGCATTGCATGGGGCAGGGGCAGCCTCTGGGAAAGAGCAAGGCCTGGTGGGGGGGGGGGGCAGTGGCTGGTCATCTGTTCTGGACCAAACGGGAGGGTTAAAATGACAATCATAGTAACGTTGTCATGGTAACACAAGTCACCATGCTATGATGTCACTTCCACAATCTCTGGCGTGACATCATTCCACTGTAATGTGGGACAGTGACATCACCCTTCAACTGATGTTGTTTCTAGTTCTAACCCGTTTCCCAAGGAGAAAAGTTTTGCCAGGTGCAAGGTTTCCAACTGGAAAGTCCGGTCGAGAAGGGACCTGGTAGTATCCAGGCAGATGTACTGACCGGACATCAAAAGTCCGGTTACGCAGGGAGGGGGGAGGCGCCGGGTCATTCACCCCAGCTCCTCTCCGCTGGGGCCACCTCCTACCTGCAGGCGGGCAGGCTCCTTGTCGGGCTGCAGCAGCTCCCCCTCGAGCCCCAGGGCAGGGGAGGGACAATCCAGTGCGTGCTGGGGGCCCTGGGGCAAGAGACGGGGCAGGGGCGGGACCTCAGGGGTCCGGTTACCAGCAACTAGAGATGTGGCAACCCTAGCCCGGACCCCCAGCCCCCTTCCGGGCCCTCCGCACCGAGCAAGCCGGCGAACTACGAACCTGGCTCTGTCCGCGCTTGGCCCAGGTCTAGGGCTGCTAGCCCGCCATGACTGTCCTGGAGTCTCCAGGAACTAAAGATTAATCTGTAAGCGGAGCTGTCATGCGATGAGAGCTCCCGGAACTGGCAACGCTACGGCCAGTGTCCCGGCCAGCCGGCGACCGCGGGGACGGAAACTGAAGGACGCCGGCAGAAGCTGGGAGGGGGCGGGACCAGTTGGCGCTGACGCCGGAAATTGGGAGGGGGCGGGGCTAGTTGGCACTGTCACCGGAAGCGGCGCGGGGGGCGGGGCCAGTTGGCGCTGACGCCGGAAGCTGGGAGGGGGTGGGGCTAGTTGGCGTTGACGTCGGAAGCGGCGCGGGGGGCGGGGCTAGTCGGCTCTGACGCCGGTTGCAGGATGGCGGCGGCCGGGCGGGCATCTTTGCTCCGGGCGCTGGGACTCTACGTTCCGGGACGCAGGGGCGCGTGGAGGCGACCGGTGAGGGGAACTTCCGGTCCGGGAAGTCGCGTCCCCTGGGGCCTGGCGGGGTCCTGCTCCCAGCTCTGAGCAGCCTGACCCGGCTCGACTCTACCTGGGGGCAGGTGTCCACGGCCAGAGCCTCGCCCTGTCCCAATTGCTCCCCGCCCCGGCGGGCGTCGCCCGGCCCCCGCCTGCGCCCCCCCCCTTCCCGGCCGGCCCCCGCCTGCGCCCCCCGAGCAGCCTCGCACCTTAACCTCCTGGTCACCTCGTGTCTCTCTGTAGCTGCTCGCTGTCAGCCTCGCTCGCCGCTCCTCATGCTGGGATCTCCCCGGTTCCTTGGCGGTGACTCGCCACCTGGCTACTGCACCTCAGGGAGACAAAGCGAAGACGGGCCCCTCGAAGCCCGGGGTAAGGAGGCCACGTTCCCAATGGGGGCCATATCCATGTCCTTAATCTAAACTCAAAGAGGGGCTGCGGGCTAAGGCCTAAAACTCCCTCATGTTCCTTGTGTGTAGCAAGCGGTGCCCGGCCCTCCTGCTGAAGGGGGAAGCGAGGGTGGGGAGGGTCCCTCTGTGGCAGCCATAGCCGGAATTTCTCTCCTGTGTTGATAGTCTCTGTGCGGTGGCTGCATTTACAAAGTACCCGGGTTTGGTTTTTGGGGATTGGTTTTTCAAACAGGATTGTGGTTGATCTCACAGGTATTTTGTCATATGGCAAGAGCTGGGTGTTTATTTCATAAACACATACTTAGCACTTTTCTATGTTTTAAAAAAATTTAGTTAAAGATGGTGAAGTTTAATCTGTATGGAATCTTTCTCCTAGTAGCCAGTTTCCTGGAAGTCCTTGGCACTCACATTTGCAATTGGTGGAGCTTTATTGGCAGGAATGAAATACTTCAAGAAAAAAAAGGAAGACAGTATGTATATATTACATTATCATCCCAAAACCTTTGTAATTCCCCTTCCAAGCCTTTATAGCTGTGCAGATAAAAAGATCTTGTGGCCATGCTAGTTGTGGTACTGCTGCTTTTAAGGGGGACAATTAGGAGAGATTGAAAATGCTGATTTTAGCACACTGCCTATCAGTGTGCTAGACACCTCATCAACACATGAGATGGCAGCTCCCTGTCCAAAAGAGATTCTGGTCTAAATATACATGGAAATAAGATGCAGCACAAGACTTTTAGCACATTCTTTTTTCTGTTATGACCTATTTTACCCACGTAGTTTTAGTATCCTTTCCATTTAGCTGTTTAACTCATGGTCATTTGCTCTTTGATTGTCAGTTTGTATTTTTACCCCATGTGTGCATATATACATATTTTATACCGTTATCTGTTTATTCAGTATTTTACTTTTCCTACATTTGTTTTGATTTCTTTTTGCTCTTTTAAAGTCCTCTTTTAAAACTTGTAGTTTTGTTGGTTTATCTTAAGTTGTTATATTGTACCTATTATCGTGGTATGAAAGCATTACACAAGATTAGAATATAAAAGCCCAGAATGGAAGTGTGTGTGTCTGTTTCCCCAGGGTGTGGAAGTATGTGTAAGACTTTTTAAGAGCATAGATTCCCAATTCTGATTTTAACCCCTGTATGCTTTTTTTTAAGCACTTACTTACCTAATTCTTTTCTCCTTGTCTTGATACTGAAACCCAGTTAGACGTGGCAGCACAGCAATTTCCCTTCCTCCCTTGAGTCTCTAGAAGATGCCTGACTCTTAACTGCAGGTGTTCCATCCCAGTTCATGTTTCCTGACTTCAGCATATGAGCATTCAGTGCCATCTTGATGATAAGCTCCTTTTGGAGCACAGTAGGATATAGTTTATATGGAAAAATATCGCAGTAAAAAACTGTTCTGTTTGTTTACTATAAAGTTGTCTTGTCTAGTCCTGGGTTTATATTTTGCAGTGGGCTTTAAAATTCAAGATGTTACATTACTGTTGTACTACTAGGAATATTTGCCTTTGAGAGCTGTATGACTCAAACTGTCTTTGAATGGTTTCTGGGATCCTTTGCCCTCTCGTGTGTGGCACAGCTCGTAGTAACCTCCCATTGCTGTCTGGTTTCAGTGCTGGAGAAGGAGCAGAAGCGGGCTCTTGGGAAGCCATTGCTGGGAGGCCCTTTCTCACTTGTGGATCACCAGGGACAGCCCAGGACCCACAAGGACTTCCTGGGCCAGTGGGTGTTAATCTACTTCGGCTTCACGCACTGCCCCGATATCTGTCCAGAGGAACTGGAGAAAATGATTCTAGCGGTGGATGAAATTGGTAAATGAATCCAGTCAGAATTCTAACTCTACTTAAAAAAGGCAGCACTTCATGTAGTGAAATACTACAGTGCTTCTCCCAGCTTACTAAATGGCAGTGGGACCAGCTCCTTAATATATGTGAAAATGTCTCTGCATTGCTTCACATTAGATGCACAGTTATAGAAGATCAGGTCAAACAGGGCCTCATGCTTTGATCTTGGGTGAAGCCTCATATTATAAGGCATGCTCTGAGTCAGTGTTGGGTTCATATAGTTTTTTGTATTTGGCACTACCCTTTGGGATGTGGCATGTTCCTGCTAGAAGAGTGTTTCATTGTTAATGAAACATAGTAGTGACTGCTAACCAAGGGCAGCTTCTTGATTAAAGAAAGGCTGGATCTATTCTGGAGAACAGATCTCTCTTGGGATAGAGCTTTGTCTGCATTAGAGAAATCTTCCCCATTCATCCCTCTGATTCAGTTGCAAAACATCTTATGTCCATGTGCAAAAATGCTGGGGAAGCAGCAATCAGTGCGACTTATCCCAACATCTTATAGGGGCAATACCTGGGGGACTTTGAATGGGCTGTATACATGCCTGTATGGTGCTGCATCCCCCATTGCTGGGGTTGGGGTGAGGTAGCCCCTATAGACCTCTCATGAATCTCACAAACATTCCCGTTACAATTTTACCAGTAACATTCATTTAAGAGGAGGTACTGTCAATAGGTGAAAGTTCCTGTGGCAAAGATCTTGGCTACACAGGATAGGGATCATCTCCAATACCCTGCATGTTCAAAACTTCCTTTCAACAGAAAGGTTCTGCAATGGATGCTCTCTTTTAGTCTTCAATATTTCTTGGGTACAGAGGAAGTCTAGCAGAATGTTTAAAATCTCAGCTACTTGTCCCTGTGTGGCACTCCCAGCACCAGTGAAGCTGGGCCACTTGATAGGGTGTGATTGTAGATGGCAGGCTCACTGAGGTCCACATCTGCTTGTTGAGGAGGGAGATTTGGGCCTCCAGCAGCACCTTGAGTAAAGGAGGAAAAGCATGGATGGTAACTGCTGGCAGGATGGAGGCTTTCCTAGCAGGAAAGAAACTAATGTGCTCTGGTCAAAGGGTGAGGGAAGGAAGAGGGCAGAAAGGTGAGTCCAGCTCTGTTGTGACAATGGGGATGACTGAAAGATGGCCTCTGGGCCAGGTGAATTGTAGGATCTGTTGACAATGGGTTCTGTCAGCTTCTCCAGAAGCAAACCTAATACACCTGTACCCTGATATAACGCGACCCGATATAACATGAATCCGGGTATAATGCGGTAAAGCAGTGCTCTGGGGGGTGGGGCTGCGCGCTCTGGTGGATCAGCTTGTCAGCATGTCTGGCTCCGACATGCTGCTCTGAGTGGCGTGGTAGGGGTGCCGGGCTGGGCCCGAGGGTTTGGATAAAGAGCAGAGGGTCTTCGGGGGCAGTCAGGGAGCAGGGGGGGTTGTATGGTTCAGAGGTTCTGAGGGTGGGGCGGTCAGGGGACAGGGAACGGGTGCTTTGGATAGGGCGTGGGAGTCCCGGGGGGCCTGTCAGGGGGCGGGGGTGTGGATAGGGGTCGGGGCAGTCAGGGGACAGGGAGCAGGGGGATTGGGTAGCGGTGGGGTCCTGGGGGTGATTAGGGACGGGGGGGGTGTCTCTGGAGGGGGCGGTCAGGGGACAAGGAGCAGGGGGCTTAGATAGGGGGTAGAGTCTTGGGAGGGGTGGTTGGGGTGGGGGGGGTCTCTGGAGTCAGTAGTCAGGGGACAAGGAGCGGGGGCGGTTGGATGGGTCGGGGTTCTGAGGGGTCAGTCTGGGTGGGAAATGACTTAATAACGGAAATGCTCGAGGCCAAAGCAAGTTCGATATAACTTGGTTTCACCTATAACGCAGTAAGATTTTTTGGCTCCTGAGGACCACGTTATATCGGGGTAGAGGTGTATATTGAGGAGAATGAGGAGTGGCAGATCACCCTTTCCCCTCTAGGAATGTGCAGTGCTGCAGCAGAAAGTAGCTTCTGCTGCTGCTGCAGGAGGAGCCTTCCCTGATGTCTCGGTGATGTGGCATTGCTCCCTTGGAAGGAGGAGGTAGCAGGATACGTGGTGAAATGCAAGATACCATCTCCTTTCAACAGGGCGAAGTGGTTATTATTTCTCAAGCTGCCTGATCTTGGTTACAACATGCATTCCTTGCACCTCAATTGGCTTGTCAGCCCTAGTAAATAGAGGTAGGGTCTCCACGTGAGGAGAAGGGACCCCCAGCTCAGACACAAGGATTTGGAGAACTCCATTTTATCTCATTGCACTTGCTCCCTGGCCTTTTAAAAAAAAGTTCATTAGATGTTATTTAAGCTGCTCAATATCATTCCAGAGTGGTCATCATTTCAGTCTGTGCCAAAAAGGGCCCCCTATACTCACTGTGTATTATAAGTTTGGCTGTAGCCTCATTATGTGGGAGATGAGCTGTGGCATTGGGCCTGTTGAGAGCAATATTAACTGTTAATGTTTGTGGTGACAGACAAGATCCCATCTCTGCCAAATGTGACCCCACTCTTCATTACCATCGACCCAGAGAGGGACACCGGAGAAGCCGTGGCCAGATATGTTAAAGGTACCATTGGCCTTTCTCTTCCTTGCACGGTGTAGCTGTTCTGAACTCGTTGCTTCCTTTTGTGACTAAAATGAAGGCTGGGCTCTACCAAAGTTGGTTCTGGGTGACAGGAACCTTCGCATGGCTAATGGGTTGCATTTCTGTTTAGAGTTTTCTCCCAAACTGGTTGGACTGACTGGTACCAAAGAGCAGATTGAGCAGGTGACCAGAGCCTATCGTGTGTATTACAGCTCAGGCCCCAAAGATGAAGACAATGACTACATAGTGAGTAAAAGCAGGGCTAGTGCCCGAGTGCTCTATTATTCACAGATTCATTCACTGATTTTAAAGCCAGAAGAGATCATTCTGATAATCTAATCTAATAACCTGCATAACAAATGCCTATATTTATTGCTACTACTAAATGTTTAAGTTAGGGGGGTTAGCCCCAAAGACCTAAACTGGGACCAAGGTACCATTGTGCTGGATACTGTACAAACACAGGTAATGGGTATGTCTACGTCTACACAGCAAGGAAAACTCAGGCTTGCAGGGCTTGGGTTGCAAGGCTATTTCATTGCTGTGTAGACTAGGACCCGGCAGGGTGGGTGGGTCTCAGAGAGCCCAAGCCTGGAAGTCTGCACAGCAATGAAACAGCCCTGCAGCCTAAGTCCCATGAGTCCGAGTCAGCTGGCATGAGCCAGCTGTGGTTTTTTCTTTGCTGTGTAGGCATACCCAAAGAGGCATTTTCTGCTCCAGTGAGCTCATGTTCTAAAGGAGGCACACAAGGTGTGCATGGGGAATAACCTGCAATAACGTACAATTCATGGTTATGAATTGACATGAATTTAATTCCACGTTGTATTGTTTTGGTCTCACTTTTAATTGGAAGTAGAGGTAGGGTGAGGGGGAATGGCAGGAATTGGGGATTAAGGGAGTAGGAAGAGGGATGGTCAGCTCATCACTGCCTAGCGATGATCAACTGGCAGGGTTTTTTTGTAGGTGGAGGTGGGATTTGAAGGAATATTAGTCAGTGTGTACAGTCAATAGGAGAATTTCTGTGTGTAAATTGCAGCATGGGAGAAAATGTGGAGCTGTTTAAGGATTGGTGCACAGTAAAGCCTGGGAATATTGGCATTGTGAAGGGGGGACTGACACCACAAGTGACTAAATTAGATGGGTGGGGGCAGGGTATTACTGTGAAAGATCTTAAAGGTGAAGACAAAATTCTTGTGTTTGTGGAAGTATGGGGAACCAATGGAGGACTCAGCAAGGGATGAGGTAGTCCAAGTGGTGAGCCAGGAAGAAGAGTTTTGCAACAGTGTTTTGAGTGGATTTTAGGCATGTGAGATTGCAGTAGTCAAGACCAGAGAAGAGGGGATTATAGTAGTCAAGATACTAAATAAGGGCTTGGATGAGTTTCTGCAATATGGGCAAAGGGAGAAGGGTGGATCTAAGGGATGTATGGGAAGAATCAGCAAGCTTTAGAGATGTCCTGAATACATAAAATTCAAGGACAACACCCAGGTTATAGGCCTGAGTAACTTGGAGGAAGGTGTTGTCCACAGTTGTTGTGGTGGGAAGGGGGAGGTGGCAGATCAAGAGTTTGGTTTTGTCTTCTGAGTTTAAATTGGCAGCTGGATATCCACAAAGATATCAGTTACTGAGATATGGGATTGAAAGGAGGTGGAGAGCTTCCCCACAGAGAGGTAGGTGATTTAAGGTTGTGCTTGCAGATAAGAGCATGTAGAGAGGCAGTGGGAGAAGAGTGGGCCAAGAACAGTGACAGGGAGAGGGGGATGCATTGAATGAGATATTGAAGGAGTGATCAGAAAAGTAGGAGGGAAACCATGAGAAGATGATGCCAGTGCAGAGCTGGATTTCAAGAAGGAGAAAGTGGTGTCAGTTGCCAAGAGGAGGAGGATGGAGTAGTAGCCCTGAGATCTGACCAGGATGAAGTCACTAATGGTATGTCTACACAGCAGTGCAAGGCTATGGTTTGCAGGGGTTCTCAAACTTCATTGCACCGCAACCCCTTCTGACAACAAAAATTACTACATGACCCCAGGAGGGGGGACTGAAGCCTGAGCTGCCCAAGCCCCGCTGCCCCAGGTTGCGGGGGCCAAAGCTCAAGGGCTTTGGCCCCAGGTGTTGGGGCTTTGGCTTTGGCCCTGGGCCCCAGCAAGTCTAACACCAGCCTTGGTGACCCTGTTAAAACAGGGTTGCAGCCCACTTTGGAGTCCCGATGCATAATTTAAGAACCACAGTCAGCTGAACTGTGTCGGGAACCCTGGGCTTGAGCGTCTACATTGCATTTTAACCCTAGGTTAAGGATTTTCCGACGTGTGCTCAAACCTAGGGCTCTGGAATCCACGCTGCAGTGTACCGACCTGAGTCAAAGTAACCCTAACCCAGAATGCCAAGGACCCTCCCCACCCCCGCTCCATCATCACTCGAACCCGATGCATGTGGTGCACAGTGGGGAAACATTAGTGCCCACCCTTTTTCCTAACTGTGACAGTGCTGTTGATGGGACTCGGGTCCATAAGGAGCACCTGAGTACATAAACTGCATAATTAGTTCCTTTGGCTGTCAGTAGAAAGCTTTATACTGAACTCTACCATCTAATCTGAGAATTGGGCTCTCCCCCTCTACGCAGAGTCACATTGGCAGGAAAATGCCCATTTGTACCTGTTCTGAGGATAATTAGGACATCAGTTTCCGGGACTGCCAAACTATTAAAATGAAACTTTGCAACTTTTAATTTTTAAAATGGGCTGTTCAATAAAGGTGTTTTTGGCTAGTTGGATATGAAGGGTATCCCCAGGACTTCGCATGTAGTGTTTTCCAGAACCCTCCAGGGATCCCTTATCCCTACCCTGGCTGTACCCCAGGAAGCAGGGATAAGGGATCCCTGGGAGCTGTGGGGAAGTTTTGGGACTGCCTCCCACTCACCACCTTGACACTGATTAGGCATCTCTGAACACGCAGCCCCAGGGAGGGCAGGGGACCCCGGGAACAAGGGACAGAGAGCAGAGCGGGACCAAGTGTCTGACCTGCAGGGAGCAGGAGAAGTTGAGGTGTTGGAGGTCATCCCTTCTATCACCATGCTGAGCCGGGAGCTCTGCAGCTTTCCCCTGCCCCCCACAGGGTAGCTGCTTAGTCCCCATTCTGCTCTCTGGCCCGCCCTGGGGCTGCATGTGCAAGGTTGCCCCGGCAGCGCGCACCAAAATCTGGCTGTGCTCTTGTCACCAGGAAGCAGCTCTCTTTGCAAAAAGCTTGTTCTGATCAGTCTCCATTGAAAACTCTTCAAGACCTCTGGTAGTGTGTGTGCAGACTGGTGGTGTTCAGTAGACAATGGGTTAATACTGATCTGAGTGCTGGGTGCAGGCTGTTTGCAAAGGGAGGTGTGGCTTCGATTTGCAATAGAGTGCAATAGACAGCACTGCAGATTGTCGGCTTAGAGAGGACTAAGGAAGTTCCCCCAAGGAACTCTGAGATAATTCTGGAACACTTCTGGGGCTGTGTGCATACAGGAAAGCAATAAGGCTCAGACCCTAGATCCCAGCTTAACACTGGCTTGGACTCTCCAGTCCTGGAGGGTCCTGGGACCTTAAGTTTGAGCCCTAGGTTAACACAATTGGTGTGTGGACACAAGGGGGGTTAGGCTTGAGCTTAGGCTAAAACCTGGGCTTACTTTGCTGTGTGGACATACTCTAGATATGTTGGTGAGAGCAATTTCAAAGAGCTCTTCTTCAGGTATGTGTAAGGTAGGAGAGGGTATATCTACACTGCATTGTAATCCCAGAGTTAGTAGAAATTGAGTTAGCTGACCTGTGTTGCGGAACCCTGGACATGAGCATCTACGTTTTGTTTTTTAACCCTACATGAAGATTGTTTTGTAATCTATGCTGGAACCTATGGCTCTGGAGTCCACACTACAGTGTGCAGACCCAAGTCAAAGTAACCATATCTGAGTCCCTAGCAGCACCATTCTCTTCCCCAAATGTGGCTGCTCTAGTCCTAGGACTGTGGGAAAACTTTACTGCCTGCCCTGCAAGTTACAGGTAGTTTGAAGCAGCTTGCTTTGCAAAAATCTTGATCAGTTTGCTCTCCATTGCAAACCCAGGAGGTTTTCACGATAGTGTGCTTGCGGATCGGTGATCAGAAGAAAATAGGTTCATGCTGACCTGAGCTGCTGCCCTTTGCAAAGGGTCGGTGGCTTCCTTTTTCAATAGAGTGGATTGCAGGTTGTTGGGATAGAGAGGGTTAAGGAAGTTGTTCCATGGAATTGTCATGAATTTAAGTTCCCAGGCTCATCTTTTGAAAGTGTTGTGCAGGTTTCGTTTGGAGACAAGTACTGAAAGATCAGATACGGAGTAATCTCTTTGTGAAAAGTGTTTGCCCAGGGTGATATGGTGTTTTTGTCTCATCTTTTTTCTGTGTAAGTTCATTCTAGAGTGTAGTGATTGTCTGGTTTCACCCATACTTCAAACCGTTCATGCATAACAATCTAACCCCGCAGTTATCCACTTCATTTCAAGTGACCTGGCCTCCTGCTTAACAATCTGTCCCAACCTGTGTTTAGCTTAGTTACTCTTCTTCCTTCCCCAGGCTTGTGTAGCTCAGAAGCTTGTATCTTCCCCCAACAGAAGTTGGTCCAATAAAAGATACTGCCTCACCCACCCCGTCTCTAATATCCTGTGACTAACACGGCTACAATAACACTGCATGCACTTTTAATTGTTAACACTGAAGCAGGTTTGTTCTGAAGTTTCAAAGATTTTATGCAGCTATGAGAAGTTTTTAATAAAAATACAATTTGTCTCTGATGCCGCTAACACGTGCACGTCTAACTTCAAGCACATGAGTAGCCCCACTGAAGTCAGTGGAACTGTTCATGTAAATCAAGTTAGGTACCCTTGTAAGTGTTTTCAGGATCAGGGCCTTAGTTTTCAATACTTTGCCCATAGCAATCTTGTAAAGCTCAGAGAAGAGCCCCTACCAGGAGACAGGTTTTAACTGAGTTAATTATGTTTTAAATTGCAATAGCACACATTTTAAAGACTTCAGTAAAGTCTCCATCTGATTTACATAAATGATCTTTTAAAAATAAATTAAACCATTTTATATTGCCTTGATTTAAATCTTTCCACCCTGCTTGAAAGGCAGCTGAAGCTTCTTTGAATGCTAGCACAGTGTAGCCAGCAGAGGGAGCTCCATAGCAGGATACAGTGCCTTTCCCCCTACACACAAGGCCTTCTCTCCATAGCTCGCTTTTCTCAGTAACGTTATTGCCCTCACTATCTGCTCTGAGAGTGAATTTGGTTTACTGGAGCGTCCCTACCGCCATATCCCTTTGATTTACATCAGGTGAAGGTCTGGATCCTGAGTGCCTGTCTCACTGCAGGAGCCGGGGTTGTAGGACAGCAAGGAGTGAGAGGGTCTCGCAAACGTTGAACTCAAAGATGTTAGTCCGGCAGGGGCAGAAAGAAGTTCTCTTAATCCGGGCATCAGAAGAGCTGGGAAGGGGGAAAACAGGTCAAGCCTCATTTTCTCATCCCATCTTGTCCTCTGTACTTACCCTGCTTGAAGACTGGCATGGGGGAAGCTGCCTACAGCTCCTGCAAGGCTCTCCTCCTTGCAGTGCCTCTTCACCCTGTCTGTTTACAGCTTGTTCTCAAATTTCCTCCTGCTTGGCCCATTTCTAGTTTGTAACTAGCGTCTGTTCTTGTTGGTAAATCTCCAGTCAGAGATAATCGGATGGAAAGGCTAATCAGGGCACGAACCCTTACTGCCGTCTGAGTGATGCTCAGGGCCTGCAGCACCAATTTGCTCTCTGCTGTCTTACAGGTGGATCACACAATTATTATGTACCTCATTGGGCCAGATGGAGGCTTTGTGGACTACTATGGCCAGAACAAGAAGAATTCTGAGATTGCCACTTCTATCGCTGCACACATGAGACAGTATAAGCCCAGCTAAAATACAAGATCTGCAAAGAATGGTGCAAAGTCAAACTGTAAGGCAGGCTCCAATGGGACTGGCGTGTCTTTGCTTTCAACTGCACTGAACTTATAAGACTGTCCTTATGTCACATATTTCCTCTCCAGATAAGAAAGGTACATTGTGTTTATTTCTGTGAAATGTAGCTGCTTATCAGAAATTTGTACATAACCTTTCCCATTGGGTGTATTTGGCAGTGATGACCATGCTGCAGAATAAGAAACTTGTTTGGGATTCTTATGGAACTGGGGAGCAAAGAATTTAAAATTTTTACAAAACTATTTTTGTTGGTGAAGGTATCTCTGCATTAGTTATGCACTCAGTTTTGGCAAGAGACAAGTGAGAACTGCTCTCTGCAGGGAAGGCTGTTCTCTGATGTAAGTTGCTGACATTTTGGCATCCCAAAGGGCTGTTCCCCCTTCTCTTTTCTGCAGTGCCTTTTGCTCTTGCACAGACACTTGTAATGTTCTGTCTACAGTAATGAGCCTTAATAGCAGTCCTACCCTGTGGTTTACTGGAGATCACTGAAGGCACATCCTCTTCCGCTTGTGGGACCAGCCCTGTACAATAACTGAGTATTTTTGGGCTCGAGCCCAGGGATGCAGCATCATTTCCAAGCAAGATTTCCAATGTCCTAATGTAGAATGGTGTTATTCTTACTAGTAATGAAATAGGTTATGAGTTGGGGATGGATTTTCTTCTGGTGTAACCAGCTGCCTGTAGCTTTTTAGTCTGACAGTTGTGAAGCACTGAATAATGGAGTGGAGGAGTGATCAGCGATTGGTGTATGTGCCCAAGGCTGTTGATCAGGTAAAATGTGTGCAATGCTCTGATTGTAAAATAAAGGAATGAATCTTATGTTGCATGCAGTTAATTTTCATGGATGTCACGGCAGCTATCAAATCTGAATACCACCTTCAAAGGGAGCAGAGTGAGTGTCGCGTATATCCAGTGCCGCACACTGAGAGCAGAGAATGCAGCGATTACTCACCGTGCGTTGACGGTTGCTTTGAATAGGCTAAAATCCATATTTAAATGGGCATATGAACAATTCTGGTCAGAAGTGCATAGTGCAGTCTTATGGATAGTAGAGTGGCAGTGTGTTCCTTGTCACTCTGGCACATCCACAGCAGAGAGGGTTCTCTCTTAGCTTAGCAGTCTAAAGCTGTCTTGTACAGTTACTATGTTTTAAAGAGCCTGAGAACTATTTGTCAAGCCTGATCAAGATTTGTGTATGATCCAGCCAACTGCTCTGAGGAGAGCTTCAATCCTTAGCAAAATAACACAAACTAAAACTTTATCAATGACCATTAAAGATTCCTCAGGCCTTAAATCAGAAGTTAAGGGAAAAGTCTCCGGTATTCCTTGCTACTTTGACATCCCCTACAATGCTGTCAGTAACACTCTTCAGCACTCCACAGGCCTTAGTGGTGGCCGTATATGCTCCTGTATCGATAGCACATCTGTCTCACACACCCTGCATTTAAGGAGTTACTCTGCCTTAACATAGCTGAGGTCATAGTTGGGGTTTTGTATTGTGTGATGGCGATGGTTGGAGGGAGTGTTGTTCACACCACTTCTGTGATAGTGAATTAATCAGTACATGAGAAGCAGCATGTGAAGCAAAGCCCAGACTTTCAGATTTCATACAAAAGTGGTCTGAAAAAAACAAGACAATCTAGTTCAAATGACAGTGGTGAGTTTGAAGCTTATTCTCTCTGTATTCATCTAATTTTCATTAAATTACCATGAAAAAATCCAAGTATTAGTCAAAGTTCACATTTGTTTTGGCTTTTTGCCCTTTTTAGGAAGGTCATCCAGGAGATATGCTGTCTGCAGTAAACATGAATTTGTGTGGAACAAATCATGCTATTAGCTGTATTGCTTTTTATTATAGAATTAGAAGACCAGTGAATGAAGGGAATGTAGTAGATGTAATAGAAGCATTCTTGGTACGGTACCCCATGATATTTCAAAAGCTGAGTCATATTGCCTTGGCTACAAAGGCTGTCACATGGTTTAAAAGCTGGCTGAAGGCCTGTATGCAGGAGGTTCTTCCACATGGTAAGGTGTCAGGGAGAGGAATAGGAAGAGGTGTGCTAGTAGCATAGATTTCTGGCAAGTCTAAGTTAACATCTGAAAGAGGAAACACCCCTTTAAAATCACAACTGCTATTAAATGGAAAACTGCAAATATTACTGGGGTTGGAGAAATGCAAACAATGTTTTTAAGCTATAATACAGTAAAAGCTTTGTTATCCGGCATGTTGGAGGAAGTGGGAGAGTGCTGGTAAGTTAAAAATTCTGGTTAACGAGCAGCAGCAGGGACATGTTGCCGCTTGCAGAGAGCTGCCCGAGGTGAGTGCCACCCCAATCTGGCACCCCAAAATGCCAGTTTCTAGAGCTTTCCAGTTGATAAAGTACTGGTTAAGTAAACACAGCTTTTACTTCTAGAGCTAAAGTGAGCCACAGATGTTCAGTGGGAGACAGAAACATAAAAGCCAGCCATGCTGAAGAGACTTAGTGATAGTAGTAAGTATGCTAGATATGAGTTTGCAATGGGATATTGTGGGGCACAAAAAGGGCCAGTGAGGTTTGGGGTTGTGTAGACAGAAGCTTTGCTTCACAGAGCAGGCATGCATAACCTGAGTCTGAGAAGATCCCACTTATGGTCTTCTATAATGTGGGCTTTTCACCTCAATCCTCTGAGTACACAAGTGTTCAGAGAGATGAACAAAATGGCCTTAAACACCAGCAGCACCTGGATGATGCCCAAGTAAACTCAATTTTTCAGTTGCTAGCAGTACTATCTCCTGGCTCTCCTTGTGCCTATAGCAAATCAGCATCTGACTCAAGGGCTGCAATAGTTGGCAGTAGACCCCACGCCACCTACTTCTCAGTCCTGAGCAGCAAATCAGACTGGGCCAATTGCCTCTCCATGAAGAAGTTATGGATGGTTTAACCAAGTATTATAGGATGAAATAAAAATTCCTTGAGCGCAAAAATTATGAACCTTTAGAATTCCCAAGTGGTAGAAATCCCAACCCATAGGATGCACAAAACTAGACTGAACAAAATATTACTACATGTAGGAGTACAAAAGTATAGCATGTTCAGGCAAAAATTGAGTTACACCTAGCAAGAGACAAAAAACAATGAGGTTCTTTAAATGTATTAGGAGCATGAGGAAGGTGAAGGAAAGTGGAGGTCCTCTACTTAGCTAATAATTGATGACATTGAGAGGGCTGAGGTGTTTAATGCCTATATTTCTTCAGTCTTCATGAAAACGGTTAACGGTGACCAGATACTCAACACAATATTAACAACAAGGGGAAGGAATACAAACCAAAATAGGCAAAGAACAGGTTAAAGAATATTTGATAAGTTAGATATATTCAAGTTGGCAGGGCCTGATTAAATTTTTCTTGGGATACTTAAGGAGCTAGCTGAAACAATCTTGGAACCATTAGCAATTATCTTTAGACCTCCTGGAGGCTGGTTGAGGTTCCAGAGGATTGGAGAAGGGCAAACACAGTACCTGTCTTTGAAAAGGGGAACAAAGAGGAGCTGGGGAATTACAGACCAGCCAGCCTAACTTCGATACCTGGAAAGATACTGCAAGAAATTATTAATTTGTAATTATTTAGATGATAGGATTATGAGGAATAGCCAATAAGGATTTGTCAAGAACAAATCATGCCAAATCAATCTGGTTTTCTTCTTTGCAGAGTTACTGGCCTAGTGGAAAAGGGAGAAGCAGTAGATATGATATATCTTGATTATAGTAACATATGACACAGTTCCACATGACATTCTCATAAACTAGGGAAGTGTGGTCTAGGTGAAACTACTGTAAGGTAGTTTCCCCATGTTCATTCCCCCCCTCCCCGCTGTTCCTCAGATGTTCTTGTCAACTGCTGGAAATGGCCCACCTTGATTATTACTACAAAAGGTTTTTTCCCCCCCGCTCTCCTGCTGGTAATAGCTCATCTTACCCGATCACTCTCATTACAGTGTGTATGGTAACTCCCATTGTTTCATGTTCTCTATGTATATAAATCTCCCCACCATATTTTCCACTGAATGCATCCGATGAAGCGAGCTGTAGCTCACGAAAGCTTATGCTCAAATAAGTTAGTCTCTAAGGTGCCACAAGTACTCCTTTTCTTTTTGCGAATACAGACTAACACGGCTGCTACTCTGAATACTGTAAGGTGGGTGTGCAACTGGTTGAAAGGCTGTACACAAAGAGTAGCTAGCAATGGTTTCTATCAAAGTGGGAGGGTGTATCTAGTGAGGTCTAGCGAGTCAGTCTTGGGTCCAGTGCTAGCCAATATTTTCATTAATAACTTGGATAATAGAGGGGAGAGTGTGCTTATAAAATATGTGGATGACAGCAAGGGGTTGCAGGCACTTTAGAATGAAAAATGACCTTGACAAACTGGAGAATTGGTTTAGAATCAACAAGATGAAATTCAATAAAGACAAGTACAAAGTATTATGCTTAGGAAGGAAAAATCAGATGCACAAATACCACATGGGGAATAAATGACTAGCTGGTAGTACTGCTGAAAAGAATCTGGTGGTGGTAGTGGATCACAAATTGAATATGAGCTACCACTGGGATGCAGTTGCAAAAAAAAAAAAAAAAAAGCTGCTAATATTCTGGGGAGTATTAAGGGAAGTGTCATATGTAAGACACCGGAGGTAATTGTCTCACTCTTCTTGGCATCGCGAGGCCTCAGCTGGAGTACTGTGTCCAGTTCTGGGCGCCACACTTTGGGAAAGATATGGACCAAATGGTGAGAGTCGAGAGGATAGCAACAAAAATTACTAAAGATTTAGAAAATCTGACCTAAGAAGAAAGGTTAAAAAAAACCTTGACATGTTTGATGCTGTGAAAAGAAGACTGAAGGGAGACCGGATAGCCTTCAAATATAGTGCTGTTATAACGAGGACAGCGATCAGTTGTTCTCCATGTCCACTGAAGGTAGGACAAGAAGTAATGGGCTTAATCTTTGGCAAAGGATATTTAGGTTAGATATTAGGAAAAACTTTCTAACTATAAGGATAGTTAAGCTCTGGAATAGGCTTCCTAGGGAGGTTGTGGAATTCCTATCATTGGCAGTTTTTAAGAACAGGTTGTATAGACACTTGTTCAGGATGGTCTAGAGGTATACTTGGTCCTGCCTCAGCATAGGGGACTAGACTTGATTTCTTGAGGTCTCTTCCAGCCCTACATTTCTATGATTTTAGGTATAATCAGGAGCAGTCTTGTATTAGTCTTAGGAAGAGGAGTAGATGGCCAATTGTCTGATTCAAGGAGAAGTGCTGCATCTAATATGTATTTTTTTCATCTTTCAAAAAATCTGAACAACTGAATGAAAACTAAGCTTAGAAAATGGACATGCCATTACAAAGCTCTGGGAAATGACAGTGCAGCTTAGGCCCCTCTTTCTTGCAGAGGGTTTGGAGAAGTGAAAAGGTTACTTTGTTTAGAACAAGTTGCATGTCAGAAAGGAGTATTAGTTTGGAATGTGCCTCAACAGATCTTTGTCAAGAGTGTGCATTCTAATGTAAGAAGATTCTTGTGGAACTAAGATATCTTTCCTACCTCTGAAATGCCAGATAGATTAAAGAAGTTTTTTTCAGTTTTAAGTTCTCACCAAGAATTTCCTTGGATCAGTTTGCGCTGTGTGTGTTTGTGTCTTGGTAGAATTTAACCTTCATTCTCAGCTGTTGAGGGTTATTCCTTTTGGTGGCAGTCCAGTAGTGGCTGTCATATAATGTTCCAGGAGAAACAATTTCCAAAGGAAGTCTCATGCTTTAAATCATGTATCAATCATAGGATCTGTTTGTAGACATTGACTGTCAAATCCAGACTGGTATTCAAAATTAGAACTGGGCAGGAAACAGTTTTCCTATTTTATGGAAATTTGAGATTTCAAACAATTTTCTATTCTCCTTTGGGATGAATTCAAGACCTTCTAAATCTTTTTATTTAAAGAGGTGTGAGGAAGAAAGAACAACTCCAGACTAACCTTATTTGTCAGAGCAGGAACTTGAACTTGCTTCTCCCACATCCTAGGTGAGCACCCTGACTCCTGGCTATTCTGCCTCTCAGCCCTGGTCTACACTACAGGGTTAAGTCGAATTTAGCCGCGTTAGGTTGATTTTATAATGAATGCGTCCACACAAGCAACCCGTTCCGTCGACCTAAAGGGCTCTTAAAATTGACTTCTGTACTCCTCCCCGGCAAGGGAAGTAGCGCTAAAATCGACCTTGCTGGGTCGAATTTGGGGTAGTGTGGACGCAAATCAATGTTGTTGGCCTCCGGGAGCTATCCCAGAGTGCTCCGATGTGACCGCTCTGGACAGCACTTTCAACTCCGATGCACTAGCCAGTTACACAGGAAAAGCCTCTGGAACTTTTGAATTTCATTTCCTGTTTAGTCAGTGTGGCGAGCTCAGCAGCACAGGTGACCATGCAGTCCCCCCAGAATTGCAAACAAGCTTCAGCATGGAGCGAACGGGAGACACTGGATCTGATTGCTGTGTGGGGAGAAGAATCTGTGCAGGCAGAACTCCTATCAAAAAGAAGAAATGCTAATATATATGGTAAAATCGCACAGGGCATGGTGGAGAGAGGCTACAACAGGGACACACAGCAGTGCAGTGTGAAAGTCAAGGAGCTCAGGCAAGCCTACCAAAAGACAAAGGAGGCAAACGGTCGCTCTGGGTCAGAGCCCCATACATGCCACTTCTGTGATCAGCTGCATGGCATTTTAGGGGGGAACCCTACCACTACCCCACCACTGTCTGTGGACACCTGCAAGGGGGGAGCCTCATGCAACACGGAGGAGGATTTTGTGGATGAGGAAGAGGAGGAGAATGCGCGGCAGGCAAGTGGTAAATCTGTTCTCTCCGACAGCCAGGACCTTTTCATCACCGTGGAGCCAATACCCTCCCAAGGTGGGATCCCCGACCCTGAAGGCGAAGGCACCTTTGGTGAGTGCACATTTGTAACTACAGTACAGGGTTTAAAAACAATAGTGTTTAATGCTTGATTTGCCCTGAAGACATGGATGCATTCGCGGCAGGTACAGCTACTGGAAAAGTTTGTTAACGTGTCTGGGGATGGAGCGGGAATCCTCCAGGGACATCTCCATGAAGCTCTCCTGGAGGTACTCTGAAAGCCTTTGCAGAAGGTTTCTGGGGAGGGCTGCCTTATTTCGTCCTCCACGGTAGGACGCTTTACCATGGCAAGCCAGTAGCAAGTAGTCTGGAATCATTGCAGCACAAAGCGTGGCAGCGAATGGTACTGGGTTTTGGTCGCATTCAAGCAACATTCAGTCTATATCTTTCTGTGTTAGCCTCAGGAGAGTGATATCATTCATGGTCACCTGGTTGAAATAGGGGAATTTTTGTAAGGGAACAGTGAAAGGACCCTGTTCATGCTGGGCTGTTTGCGCTTGGCTAAAAGAGATCATCCCATAGCCATGCAACAAGGGGAGGGGTGAAGGGATCATCCCAAATAGCCACGCGGAGTGGTGGGAGGAGGTGTTTGCTGCACATCCACCTGAAAACCACAGCCCCTCCTTTTAAATGGCAAACCCAACCGGCATTGCTTGCTATGGGAAAGGAGGGCGCTGCAGTTTGAAAACATTCCTACGTGTTATGAAGGCGTTAGAAGCCAAACCCGCGTACCCTTTTGCTTACCATGGCTGTCTGGAATTCTGTTGCCCAACCGTGTGTGATGTATCACAATACCTGCAGGCGCTCAATATAAAAGGCAAAATGCGACCTTGTACCTAAAGCACATGTGCTGTCTGCTGTGAATTGCTTGATTCACTGTGAAAGAGTCTCCCTTTTGTTCTCAGAAATGTATCCTCTTAAATTTTACTCTCCCTTTTTATCCCCCCACAGGTGCAAATGTTTCTATGCTCCCCCTATCATCTCCGTCCCTGAGGTTATCGCAGATTAGAAGGTGAAAAAAACACACTCGCGATGACATATTTTCTGAGCTCATGCAGTCCTCCCGCACTGATAGGGCACAGCTGAATGCACGGACGCAGTCAGTGGCAGAGTCCAAGAAAGGGGGGAGGTATAGCTCAGTGGTTTGAGCATTGGCCTGCTAAACCCAGGCTTGAGAGTTCAATCCTTGAGGGGGCCATTTAGGGATCTGGGGCAAAAATTGGGGACTGGTCCTGCTTTGAGCAGGGGGTTGGAGGCTAGATGACCTCCTGAGGTCCCTTCCAACTCTGATATTCTATGATTCTATGAAAGCATTAAGTGAGTGCAATGAGAAGAGGCAGGATGCAATGCTGAGGTTAACGGGGGAGCAAACGGACATGCTCACGCGTCTGGTGGAGCTGAAGGAAAGCCAATAAGAGCACAGACCGCTGCTGCATCCACTGTACAACTGCCTGCCCCCCTACCCAAGTTTCATATCCTCACCCAGGTGCCCAAGAACGCGGGGGGAGGCTCCGGGCACCCAGCCACTCCACTCCAGAGGATGGCCCAAGCAACAGAAGGCTGTCATTCAAACAGTTTTGATTTTTAGTGTGGCTACACTAAGCAATGTGGCTTTGTCCTTCCCACCTCCCCTCCTACCTCACCCGGGCTATCAGTTATCTCCCTTTATTTTTAATTAATAAAGAAAGAATGCATGGTTTCAAAACAATAATGACTTTTATTTCTTTTGCCAGCTGCGATCGAAGGGGGGAGGGTGGTTGGCTTACAGGGAATTAAAATCAATAAAGTGGGTGGGTTTGCATCAAGGGGAAACACACACAACCATCACACTGTAGCCTGGCCAGTCATGAAACTGTTTTCAAAGCCTTTCTGATGTGCAGCACGCCTAGCTGTGCTCTTCTAATCGCCCTGGTGTCTGTCTGTTCAAAATTGGCAGTCAGGTGATTTGCCTCAATCTCCCACCCCACCATAAATGTCTCTCCCTTACTCTCACAGATATTATGGAGCACACAGCAAGCAGAAATAACAATGGGAATATTGGTTGCGCTGAGGTCTAACCTAGTCAGCAAACAGTGCCAGCGAGCTTTTAAATGTCCAAAGGCACATTCTACCACCATTCTGCACTTGCTCAACCTATAGTTGAACTGCTCCTTACTACTGTCCAGGCCGCCTGTGTGTGGCTTCATGAGCCATGGGAGCAAGGGGTAGGCTGGGTCTCCAAGGATAACTATTAGCATTTCAACGTCCCCAACAGTAATTTTCTGGTCTGGGAAGTAAGTCCCTTCTTGCAGCTGCTCAAACAGCCCAGAGTTCCTAAAGATGCAAGCGTCATGCACCTTTCCCGGCCATCCCACATTGATGTTGGTGAAACGTTCCTTGTAATCCACCAGTGCTTGCAGCACCATTGAGAAGTACCCCTTGCGGTTTATGTACTGGTTGGCAAGGTGGTCTGGTGCCAAGATAGGGATAATGCATTCCGTCTATCGCCCCACCACAGTTAGGGAAACCCATTGCAACAAAGCCATCCACTATGACCTGCACATTTCCCAGAGTCACTACCCTTGATAGCAGAACGTCAGTGATTGCATTGGCTACTTGAATCACAGCAGTCCCCACAATAGATTTGCCCACTCCAAATTGATTCCCGACTGACCAGTAGCAGTCAGGTGTTGCAAGCTTCCACAGGGCTATCGTCACTCACTTCTCAGCTGTCAGGGCAGTTCTCATCTTGGTATTCCTGCGCTTCAGGGCAGGGGAAGGCAACACACAGAGTTCCAGGAAAGTGGCCTTACGCATGCGAAAGTTTCGCAGCCACTGGGAATCATCCCATACCCGCAAGACTATACGGTCCCACCAGTCTGTGCTTGTTTGGTGGGCCCGGAATCAGCATTCCACCGTATCAACCAGCCCCACTGCTTCCATGATGTTCCCAATTGCCACATCCCGTGCTTTCAGGAACATCTGTGTCCATGTCCTCCTCACAATTGTCCTCATGCTGCCGTCTCTCAGCCAGATTCTGCACATACTGCAGTATAATGCGTGAGGTGTTTACAATGCTCGCATCAGCAGCGGTGAGCTGAGCAGGCTCCATGCTTGCCATGCTATGGCGTCTGCATGGGTAACCCAGGAAAAAAGGCACGAAACAATTGTCTGCAGTTGCTTTCATGGAGGGAGGGAGGGGAGACTGACGACATGTACCCAAAACCACCCGTGACAATGTTTTTGCCCCATCAGGCATTGGGAGCTTAACCCAGAATTCCAATCGGCAGCGGAGACTGCGGGAACTGCAGGATAGCTACCCACAGTGCACTGCTCCGTGAGTCGATGCTAGCCATGGTAGTGAGGACGCACTCCACCAACTTAATGTGCTTAGTGGGCACATACACAATTGACTGTATAAAATGGATTTCTAAAAATCAACTTCTATAAAATTGACCTAATTTTGTAGTGTATACATACCCTCACTCTCTCCTGGTGAAGCTGTTCCACTTTCTATTATTCCCTGGCCCAGAGTGAGACCCTATAGCCCAGTGGTTAGGGCAGAGCAGGGACTTGTAGCTACCTCTCCTACAGCCTAGATATCCTATCCACCTGTGTATTCTGGGATCTCTCTTGCTGGACCTGAGACACCTCAATTAAAGTTTCATTGAAACCCAAGAGTGCCAAATTAAAAAAAACCATTATGTCAAAATATTCCTGACTAGCTCTGAGAATCTTGTCGTTATGTTGAGGGCGCTCCATTCCCTGCTGCCTGTAACCATAACATGAAAACAGACTAGATATCATTTTAAGAGATGCCACCCAGCACCTTAAAGGTGCAAGTGCCACTGTGATGTTTCTCAAAGTCCTTACCCCCCATTTAATGTTTTTTTGCCCACAAGCTCGGAGGTTGTAAATAATTATGAGAAAGATTTAAAAGAAAATCCCAACCCTCAAGTCCTCATTCTGCATGTCATAGTCCTTTAGACTGTAGCCTCTTTGGGACAGGGCCTGTCCTTATTTTTGTGTTATGTACAGTGTAGAACACACTGGGCGCTAACCATTTTGCTCCATTAGGGACCCAGTGCAATCTGCTGATATTTCCCAGCATTATAATCAGAAATTGTTTGGCCTCTGCTGTACTTCCATGTTTTCTTACTAGGGCCTTTAGCAGGAAAGTATCAGCTTAAGCCTTGCTTGAACTGTCATCAGAAGTAGTTGCTTTGAAGGTGATTGTGGGATCATAGATGGAGCTCTGGATGCAGCAGGAGGGGAGTAAGTAGCAGCAGCAGATAAATTTCAAAATAGCGTCTTCACCAGTTACTTCTGATGGTCTGTATTCCCTGAAACTCGGGATGCTCTGTGGGAGCTTTGCCCTGCAAGCTCCAAACGCATCCCTTACCTTCTGACTAATAACAGTTAGTGGGGAATGCCAGTCCTGTGGTGTTGGAGACTGCATTGCTAAGGTTACCAAGCAGGTTGTCAGCATCCCTCAAGTTACTTGTTAAAGTCCCCCGAAGCTAGTGATCTGCCTAGGGGAAAAATAGTTAGTGCCTTTTGTGGTGTATGTGTGGGGAAGGATAGGAGAGGTGAATCAAGAAGGGGCTGAAGATCTTTTATTTAATTTTTTTTTCCTCCTGGTGTTTTATATTAGAGATTCAGGATGTGTGTACCTGGCTTTTCCTAAAAGTCTCTGTGTATGACAGGAGAACAAGTGGGATTAAGGCATTACAAGTGGCAGGGAAGTGAGACATGAGCACTCAATTAGGGAAGGATTTTTTAGTTGGGCTATTTATAAGTCTTTGTTTTTGTTATCACCCATTTAACTCAAATGCCTGAGAAACTCTGGGGAGAAAAGCTCTTTAAGGATTTGTTAAAGATTCAAACCCTGCCTTCATGTAAGGGCTGAGAAAGTTCCCAGTCCACATCTCTGTACCCATTCCTCTAGCACAGCGGTTCTCAAACTTTAGCAACCTGAGGACTCCCATTTCGATGTAAAATTTTTCAGGTACCCCCCAATCCCTCCGCTTAGCCCAAGGCACTGCCCCCCACTCCACGTCTTCTCCCAAGGCTGCACCCCCGCCCCACCTCTTTCTGCACCCTGCTTACTCCATCCCCCTCCTTCCATCACTTTCTCTTCCCCATCCTCACTTACTTTCACCAGGCTGGTGCAGGGGTTTGGGATGCAGGAGGGGGTGCAGGCTCCAGTCGGGCAGCGCTTACCTTGGGCAGCCCCCAAAAGCGACCGGCACATCTCTCTGGCAGCAGCTCCTAGGCAGGGGGACCAGGGGATCTCCACGCGCTGCCCCTGCCCGTAGGGACCGCCCCCGCAGCTCCCATTGGCAGCAGTTCGAGGTGGGGGCAGCGCATGGAGATAACTCCCTCCTCAGCTCCCCTAAGGTCCGCAGGGGCATGTCAGCCGTATCCTTGAGTGGCTCAGAGCTAGGGCAGGCAGGGAACCTGCCTTAGCCCCGCTGAGCCGCCAGACTTTTAGTAAAATCTCCTGGTTTGACTTCAGTAGCCTCCGAGAGATAGAGGAAGGGGGAGGAGATGATCAGCAGGGCCCGCACACCCCTGGAGTTCCCTTGTGGACCCCCAAGGGTCCAGGGACCCGAGTTTGAGAAACTCTGCTTTAGCAGAAGTGAGAGACAAGGGTGAAAGAGCAAGCAGGAACATATGTGTTCCAGCCACACTGTGCGTGGTGAAGGGAAGGGCACAATCCTGTTTTTCTTTTTGCATGCCCCCTTTAAGTGCTGACCAGGTTGTGATGTGGGCTTACATGCTTTTTTTATTAAAACCATTTGGGTCTACTGGCCATATCGTGAGCTTGTTTAAAAACCCTATCTTCCAAGCCCTGTCTCTCGGGGAAATGGAGCAAACTCCGTGTCTCTAAAGGAGGAGTCACTAAAATGCTGAAACTTTAATGATGTGACCCAACAGGTTTAAAGCTTGGACCCCCTGCCCTAGTGCTGGGCACTGCAGATTTGTGCCTGTGCTGTGGGCGTGGAGGTGAGCGGGGCTGTTGATTCACAGGTCCTTGCCACACCCTCGTACTGTGTCCTTTGATCACAGAGCCAGGTACGTGAAGGCAGCTGGGGGGCTCCCCTGAGCTTTCCGTCTCCACAGTGTGCTGCTCACTGGTGCTTTTCTGCATTTAATGTGTTGAGCAAACAGACTGCGAGCAGGGCCAGTGATTCTTCAGCAGGAAGAAAGGTTGATGGAATGTGCTGACCTGATGCAATAAGAGAAATCAAGTGAAAACCTGAGCAAATCTGTCTTTCCAGGTGCATGTAGTAAAACCTCCATAACCCCCTCCCTGCCCCCCACTAAAGGGGCCAGCAAATATCAGTTGCTAGGCAGAGGTGACTTTCTACAGATGAGCAAACCGGCACACAACCCTCTACTCAAGGAATGTGTTGAAATCAAGTAATGCAGCTTCTTCCATGCAGGCAAGAAGAAAGATGACATTGAAAGTGTTCAAATTGTTTTACTGGGTGGCTGTTGTGCAAACCAGAAGTGATGCAGCTGGCCTGGGTGAGCTTTAAGATCAGAACTCTGCTTGCATGAAGGATCTGAACCTGGGCTCTTCTGAAAGTTGACTTTTAAAGATTTCCTAGGTTCTTCTAATGGAGCTAGCTCACTGATTCCAATTCCTGAAATAGTATGAAGAGGAAGCCGCTCTGAGCTGCGCCGGCTCCCATTTCCAAGATGCTCCTAGACTAAAGGATCATGGAAATGGTGGTTGTCTAATAACAATGATCCTTAGACTATCCTTTCTGTGCAACAATGCAGTGAAAACCAGATTGCATAAAGAAGCAATTTTATCAAAAGGTCCTCAAATCCTCCAGTGTAGGAAGTAGGTCACAGGTTCCCTAGTCACATAAGAAATATCAGTTAATCCTAGTTTGATGTATATTATGATGCGATTATTTTCAAGAACTCATGGAGAACAAGTTTGGTCCTAGAGGTCTGGAGGAGGGCAAATATTTCCTATCTTTAAAAAGAGAAACAAAGTAGACCTGGGGAATTACAGACTAGTCAGACTAATTTTCCAACCTGGAAAGATACTGGAACAGATTATTAAACATTCTATTTGTAAGCACTTAGAGGACAATAGGTGTTACAAGGAATAGCCAGCATGGATTTGTCAAGAAAAAAACCATGCCAAACCAACCTAATTTCCTTCTTTGATGGGGTTACTGGCTCAGTGGGTGGGGGGAAGCAGCAGACATGATTTATTTTGATTTTAGCAAGGCTTTTAACATTCCCACATAACATTCTCATAAGCAAACTAGGGAAGTGTGATCTAGATGAAATTACTATAAGGTGGCTGCACAATGGGTTAGAAGACTGTACTCCAAAGAGTAGTTTATAGATTCATAGATACTAAGGTCAGAAGGGACCATTATGATCATCTAGTCCGACCTCCTGCACAACGCAGGCCACAGAATCTCACCCACCCACTCCTGCGAAAAACCTCTCACCTATGTCTGAGCTACTGAAGTCCTCAAATCATGGTTTAAAGACTTCAAGGTGCAGAGAATCCTCCAGCAAGTGACCTGTGCCCCACGCTGCAGAGGAAGGCAAAAAACTGCCAGGGCCTCTGCCTATCTGCCCTGGGGGAAAATTCCTTCCCGACCCCAAATATGGTGATCAGCTAAACCCTGAGCATATGGACAAGATTCACCAGCCAGATACCCAGGAAAGAATTTTCTGTAGTAACTCAGATACCACCCCATCTAACATCCCATCACAGGCTATTGGGCCTATTTACCATGAATATTTAAAGATCAATTAATTATCAACAGTTTGCTGTGCAACTGGGAGTGTGTATCTAGTGGAGTCCCGCAGGGGTCAGTCCTGGATCCACTACTATTCAATATTTTCATGAATGACGTGGCTAATGGAGTGGAGAGTATGCTTATACAATTTGCAGATGACACTGTGAGCACTGTGGAGGACGCAGGGGTGTAGGGCTGCCACAGAGGTCTGGAGCATCACTCCCAGACCTAAAATCCAGGCCAGAGCTACACTGGCTCCTCAGAAAACTATGTTCCAGCAGCGGCCATATCTTTCCTGCCCTGGAGCATTGGCAGTTGCCCCCGGTCTGTCTCTGCCAGTAGGCAGTGTGTGTCTGTGTGACTATGCTCTGCCTGTGTGTGTGAGCAATAGAGCTGTCCATGTGTGGGAGAGAGGGAGAGAGCTGTCCCTGGGTATGATGTATGTGCTTTCGCTCTGTGCGGGTATGTGTGTGCATCAGCTGTGTGTGTTTTCCCTGTATATGTGAGCTGTGTGTATGTGCACTCTACCTGTGTGTGAGAGAGACAGAGCTGTCCCTGGGTGTGTTGTGTGTATCCCTGTCCCTGTCCATCTCTGCGATGCTGTAGGACGGAACTGGAGTCAGTGTGCCTGGCTGCCCTGATGTGAGCCATGCCCAGGGATTCCAGTGGCTGGCAGGGAATCAGAGCCCTGTGGCTGCAAGCAGGAGTGGTATAGCCATGCCATGGGCTGCCTGTGCCAAAAGGATCTGGAAACGAGAGCAGCTGCTGCTCTGGGTTTGACTCCGTTCTTGCTTTGCTTGGGTAAATCCAGAGCAACCCGATCCCCTGAAGCCAAAGGGCTGCAAGGTGTCTGCATGCACAGAGAGCTGAGGACAGCTTCAGCCCGGGTTTTCCTCCACGAAGCTGAGCTTGTCCCCACAGCCTTCCAGCCCCTCAGCTTCTCAAGATCCAGTCCCCAGCTCTGTCAGCATTCTCAGTCCCTCCCTCATTGCTTCACCAACCTGCCTCCATCCTCTTTGTGTCAGTGATAGGTGTGGGGGTGAGTGGGATCCTTTGGTTTTACTGAGGTGAAATGTGCAGAGATGCTGATAGCAAACAAGGGGGTTAGGGAAGTGGGGCTGGAATCTCTGCCTGGAGGGAGCCGACAGGGATGGGGACTGTATGGGGGGAGGCTGGAACCTGCACTGGCGATTGAGGCCTTTCAGGGCTGGTGGGAGATTCCCTCTCTAACCTCACTGGGAGACAGAACAAACAGCCTTGGCTCTGCCCTGCAGGACAGAAGGATGCATGTGTAGTGGATGTAGGTGAAGAGAATGGAGAGGGAGAAAACATGCATGTGCATTTCTGTAGGGCTCCGATACTATAAAATGTAGCACTGTGTCACTGGAGGACAGGATTAGAATTCAAAACGACCTTGACAAACTGGAGAATTGGTCTGAAATCAAGAAGATGAAATTCAGTAAAGATAAGTGGAAAGTATTACACTTAGGAAGGAATAATCAAACACACCACTACAAAATGGGAAATAACCGGCTAGATCCAGGGGGCCATAGTGGATCACCAATTGAATATGAGTCAACAATGTGATGCAGCTGCAAAAAAGACTAATATCTTCATGGGGAGCTTTAGCAGGCGTGTTGTATGTAAGACATGGGAGGTAATTGTCCTGCTCTACTCGGCACTGGTGAGGCCTCATCTGCAGTACTGTGTCCAGTTCTGGGTGCCACACTTTAGGAAAGATGTGGACAAATTAGGGAGAGTCCAGAGGAGAGCAACAAAACTGATAACATATTTAGAAAACCTCACCTATGAGGAAAAGTTTAAAAATACCTTGGTATGTTTTTTGTTGAGAAAAGAAGACTGAAGGGAGATCTGATAGCAGTCTTCAAATATAGAAAAAGGACAGTGATCAATTGTTCTCCATGTCCACTGCAGGTAGGACAAGAAGCAATGGGCTTAATCAGCAGCAAGGGAGATTTAGGTTAGATATCAGGAAAATCTTTCTAAATGTAAAGGAAGTTAAACACTTCAGTAGGCTTCCAAAGGAGGTTGTGGAATCCCTGTCATTGGAGGTTTTTAAGAGCAGGTTGGACAAACACCTGTCAGGGTTGTTTCTAGGTTTACTTGGTCTTACTTCAGCTCAGGGGGTTGGACTTGATGACCTCTCCAACCTGACATTTCTGTGATTCTATATTTCAAAATGTAACTCCAATCTCTATGTAAGAAATGTCTCTGTATGTGCTTCAGTCTCTCCTGTACAAATGATCAGCTATTGTCCTAGGGCACCACTGACATTCCAGGGCATGGACACAAGTAACAGTTTTGAAAAAAAAATTCTGCCCTGTGACCATGATCTGCCTTGTGCCCTATAGGGAGTCTTTATCGATTGGTGACAGCTTGTTGGGGTACAATGAGATGGTAAGAGAAAGCAGCTCTGACTACGAAACTCTTGCAATGAATTTATAGAGGGTGCTTCAGCAAGTGAAAAATGAATGGACAGTACTAGTAGTCCTGTCAGGGACTTTCAGGTGCCACTGTTACTTCTCTAATATATTTGTGGGGAAAAGTCAGCTCGTTTTTGATCAGACATAGGTTGTCTATGTTCTAAACTGGCTGCTGCATGACTGATAAGCAGCACCGTGAAGAGAACTGTTGCCACTTCAAGCTCTGTTTTCTCTGATTATCCATGGTCTCAGTTGCACTGCCTGTCAGCCTTCTCTCCTATGGAGCCATTTGATCTCCTGTCCACCCTGTGTCCAGAGAGAAAACATTTTGTTTCCTATAAGATGAACATTTAGTTAGTTAATAAGTGTAAGAAGAAAACCTTGGCTTATACTGACCAGGGCATGAGAGGAGGGAGTGATCTGCATGGGAACAAACTGGCCAGCGCTGCTTGATGTGCTTCCAACCCCCTCCGCTAGAGCTGGGGAACCAGGGACAGCTCATTAATTGTACTGAACATGGCTAGTATTTTGATGAGCTCTAATTCCCAACAGGGGCTGGGCTTTATTGCTTATGGATGTCTCAGGGCACAAGGTCACTCTGTCTGCAGCTGCTGCCATAAGACCGTTGCCACTGCTTCTCAACACAGGAATAGGCAGAACCTGAGGTTTCTGTCCTCTCTTATCCCACAGTTTGCCTTAAAGTTGTGTATCCATACAGTCTTGTCCTGGCACATCCCAAAGAGTTCAGGAGACTGCTAATGGGTTTCCAGGGGACAAGACAGGAGAAGCCCTCTGCAGCGGGGTGCTGGTGACGTTGGTACAGGTGATGTTTGATGCAGGGACAGGTTCTGACACATAAAGCTTATTTCATACCTGTTCTTTCTTCCCATTGCACTTCAGGCCCTAATGTGTCCCCTGACTGCTGCCCCAGCAAGGGTCTCCTTTCCAGACTGATTAACCACACTATCCTGTGTGTGGTCTCTCGAGGGAGGGGCTGGTGAGGTTCTGAGACCATTCACATCCAGGGAGAGGGAGCTGCCTTTGTCTCTAACGTACACAGTACTTCCTGGGCTGCCAAAGAGCCTTGTCTGAGAGTCCCAAAGCTTGCTGGGGAGTGGGGTTTTCAATGCCTGTGAGTGAAGATGCTGAGGCTGGCAGCATGACAGAGCAGCAACCGTGAGCTGCCTGTTTCCCATGGCTCCCTCTGCTCATTTGCTCCTGGTCCTGCACTTTGTTCTGTCCTGGAATTTTCCCTGTCTAGTCTAGTCCCCACCATGTTGCTGGCTTTAGCAGGGCTGTATGGAGACCATTGCCTAGATTTAGACCAGGGCTATTCAGACTTCATTCCCTTAGTTTAGTTGCCAGCTTCCAAGCTGCTCTCTTGAACTGGGAACTCCAACAGGTGGAAATGCCATCTGTGCACCTGCCCCACAGCACCTCTGGTCATGGGCCACATGGTGTGCTCAGCACCTTGCCCAGCCCATGTCCATAGCCAGCCAGCCCCACTCACACAGCACAGCTCTGGGAGAAGAGCCAGGGAGAAGTCTGGGGAAGCAAAAACAGGGATGGAGCCACGTGGCAGGCCCACATGACTCGTTTGGGTGCTCAGACTGCACTGTGGTGAGCACCAAGCCGGGGGTGTAGCTGGACTGTTAAAGTCACAGTGCAATGAGGGCTGAATTCTGCTCCATGGTCCAGATACGAATTTAGGGCCAATACCACTCTGTGCAGTGGGTTCCCCCCACAGATCAGTGGGTTTGCTTGGGTTACCTCTTAAGTCCCCTATCATTGCTATCAATCTAGCATCTTCTAGGCACCCCTCAAACTAGACTGAGGGTCCACAAAGCGGGTGGCGTTTCTGCCTCCTCTCCTGGGGTTGCTGGGGATGGTTCTCTGCTCTTCTCTGGGTTGGAGAGGGAACAAAAGAGACAGCTGCTCCTCTCCCCACTTTTTGCTTCCTTTTGGTAGCTGGGGGTGCTGCTGCTGCTGAGGCTGGCGAAGGCTCTGCAGCATGATATGGAGGTGGGGAGGTCTCTGTCATGCTCAGCACCTCCAGGACGAACTCCGTGTTGTTCTCCATTTTCCATTAGGGGAATATTTCTCCTTGGGCTGCTGCTATTTCTGACCTGTGTGCCTCCTCCTTCCCCATCCTCCTTTTTCTGTTTCTCTTCCCTGCCTTGTCTTTGTGTCTCTCCTTCTTTCTCCCCCCTCCCTGTTCCTTCCCACAGCAACTCCCAATTCCCCACTCCCCTCCATACCCAGGGGCTTCCCTTCCATTCCTTTCTCTAGCCCATCTGCTAAACAAGCAGCGGCAAAGCACTTAGTGTTGATATTTAGAGCATCAGCACTAGGCTCTAGGGCAGGGGTGGCCTCAGAGCGTGGCCACAAACTCTTACTCGTGGCTGCTCTCACACTTTTCCCTAAAATACTTAATTAGTTTTAGGAAAAACAAATAAATATGCACATGTACACGTCCAAATCATTGTAATTTATTTATTGCTAGCTAGTAAGTCTGTTGTGAAAAGTGATATTAACAAACATACAAGTAGCACTTTTCACAGCAGACTTATTCAGCCCTGGCAAGTTTGGGGACAAATTAAGCCCTGGATGGGAGGTCAGGGAGGCAGCGGGGGCCAGGGAGGCAATGGGGGGGCCAAAGCCCCATCGCCGGAGGACAGAGCCTGAAGCCATGCACCTGGAGCTTGGGGCCTGCTGCCGTGCAGCCAGAGCCTGCCACCCTGCCATCCCAGGACTGAAGCCCAAAGCCTGAGTCCCACTGCTCATGGGAAGATGGGGAACTCACCAGCTGCTCCTCTAATGTTGTGCCCCAGGTGTGTCCAGAGGGGGGCTGGGCCCCACCCCTGCTTACAGACCCAGCAGCCAACACCAAGGCAGTGCATCCAGGAGCACCATGAAGCGGGAGGGAGAGCCCTGGAACTGCAGCAGGGAAAGGAGCAGAACACGCCCACAGGAACTGCAGCAGGAAAAGGAGCCCCACACCCACAGCTCCTCCGGTGCGGCTGTACTGCCCCCAGCCCTGTTCTCTGTGGGGCTGCTGTACAGACGGAGGAGACCTTGCGTGGAAGGGCTGGGGGCGGTACGGCTAGGCCGGAGCTGCCAGTGTGGGGCCACCCAATGGCCCCACGTTCTGTTGCTCTTCTTTCCAGTACGCCATACCACCTATAAATATCTTGCTGGTACAGCATACCGTACCGTAGCGTACCGCCCCACTTGCACTGCTGATCCCCACCCAAATGATCACTTCTCATTCACTATTGAGCTGTCAACGCTCTCCTCTGATTGGCCCACGATCCCAGCCTCCATCACCACTTGTTATATTTTGAAAGGAGCCCCTTGTATGTTTTCACCCGGGCTGCCTTGTGCTTGGGCAGAGCTCCCCATGAACACCCCCTGCGCTACCTCATTATTCTCCTTCAAAACCCTCCTTTGCCATGCGATGCCTACAAAAACCTGATGACAGTCAGGAGGCTGGTGTGCTGTGCCGACTGCCCAGCGTGTTGCCCAGTGCTGTCTCTTTCTTTCCTAGCTGATTGGTCTGTAGACGTTTCCTGTTGTCTTGGACTTCGAGTTTCTGAGCTCTTTGGGACAGGGACTGTCTTTGTGTTCTGTGTTTGTACAGCACTAGCCCAGTGGGGTCCTGGTCCAGGCCTGAGATTCCTGGGCACTAAGAGAATGCAATTAATGATCAGAGCAGGGTTATCAGAAAGGGGACACGCTTCAGGCCCTTACAGCTGGTGCCAGGCTTGGAGATAGGAGTGTCTTCCGCAGAGCCTGGAGGAGCCCCATTGACAGTGGCTGTCTTTGACAAGAATGGTTCCAGTCTCCTGGGGTGTGAGCTGGTGGGGCCTGTTGTCCCTTAGCCAGGCAGCTCATCCACACATTGTTCCCTTTACAGTTTTGCTTTTGTCATCACTTTTCTCGCTTGGGCCATTAGGGATCTCCTTACACGAGAGACATCTGAAGCATTCCAAGGGGCAAATGGATTCCTTCTGGCACTCCTTCCGGTGTCTGTAAATTGCTGCAAATAACTAGCCCAAGTCTCTAGAAAAATTGTACCTACCTTTCTTAGTTTCATAGAGTTTAGGGGACCATCAAATCATCAAGTCTGGCCTCCTGCACCCAGACACCCATATACTGAGTCAAAAGACTTTAGTTAAACCAAAATGTTTCAGGCCTCAGCAAACTCAGCTGTGCGCACCAGGCAGAGAACAGTAGAAAATGCCTGAGGCCCCTGCAATGGGAGAGAGGCTAGCCTGCTGGCCCCGCCAGTTCTGCCTGAGACCTCGCCCCACACATGCCATAGCCTTGAGGCCCCCCCCTCAACCAGAGGGAGCTGGAGCCCCAGCCCGCCTGCCCCAGCCGCCCTGGCTGGCTGGCCCCACCAACCTGGCCCCAATGCCAGGCCGGCCCCAGCACCGCTTTTTTTGCCTCTGTCTTCACGAACAAGGTCAGCTCCCAGACTACTGCACTGGGCAGCACAGCATGGGGAGGAGGTGACCAGCCCTCTGTGAAGGAAGAAGTGGTTCGGGACTATTTAGAAAAGTTGGACGAGCACAAGTCCATGGGGCCAGATGCACTGCATCCGAGGGTGCTAAAGGAGTTGGTGGATGTGACTGCAGAGCCATTGGCCATTTTCTTTGAAAACTCATGGCGATCGGGGGAGATCCCGGACGACTGGAAAAAGGCTAATGTAGTGACCATCTTTAAAAAAGGGAAGAAGGAGGATCCTGGGAACTACAGGCCAGACAGCTTCACCTCAGTCCCTGGAAAAATCAGGGAGCAGGTCCTCAAGGAATCAATTCTGAAGCACTTAGAGGAGAGGAAAGTGATCAGGAACAGTCAGCATGGATTCACCAAGGGCAAGTCATGCCTGACTAATCTAATTGCCTTCTATGACGAGATAACTGGCTCTGTGGATGAGGGGAAAGCAGTGGACGTGTTGTTCCTTGACTTTAGCAAAGCTTTTGACACGGTCTCACAGTATTCTTGCCAGTAAGTTAAAGAAGTATGGGCTGGATGAAAGCTGGCTAGACTGTCGGGCTCAACGGGTACTGATCAATGGTTCCATGTCTAGTTGGCAGCCGGTATCAAGAGGAGTGCCCCAAGGGTCGGTCCTGGGGCCGGTTTTGTTCAATATCTTCATTAATGATCTGGAGGGTGGTGTAGATTGCACCCTCAGCAAGTTTGCAGATGACACTAAACTGGGAGGAGTGATAGATATGCTGGAGGGTAGGGATAGGATACAGAGGGCCCTAGATAAATTGGAGGATTGGGCCAAAAGAAATCTGATGAGGTTCAACAAGGACAAGTGCAGGGTCCTGCACTTAGGACTGAAGAATCCCATGCGCCGCTACAGACTAGGGACTGAATGGCTAGGCAGCACTTCTGCAGAAAAGGACCTAGGGGTTACAGTGGACGAGAAGCTGGATATGAGTAAAGAGTGTGCCCTTGTTGCCAAGAAGGCCAATGGCATTTTGGGATGTATAAGTATGGGCATTGCCAGCAGATCGAGGGACGTGATTATTCCCCTCCATTCGACATTGGTGAGGCCTCATCTGGAGTACTGTGTCCAGTTTTGGGCCTCACACTACAAGAAGGATGTGGAAAAATAGGAAAACGCCCAGTGGAGGCCAACAAAAATGATTAGGGGACTGGAACACATGACTTATGAGGAGAGGCTGAGGGAACTGGGATTGTTTAGTCTGCGGAAGAGAAGAATGAGGGGGGGATTTGATAGCTGCTTTCAACTACCTGAAAGGGGGTTCCAAAGAGGATGGATCTAGGATGTTCTCAGTGGTAGTGGATGACAGAACAAGGAGTAATGGTCTCAAGTTGCAGTGGGGGAGGTTTAGGTTGGATATTAGGAAAAACTTTTTCACTAGGAGGATGGTGAATCACAGAAATGTGTCACCTAGGGAGGTGGTGGAATCTCCTTCCTTAGAAGTTTTAAAGGTCAGGCTTGACAAAGCCCTGGCTGGGATGATTTAATGGAGGATTGGTCCTGCTTTGAGCAGGGGGTTGGACTAGATGACCTCCTGAGGTCCCTGATATTCCAACCCTGATATTCTGTGATTCTATGGATGTCCAAGGAGTGCTCAAGGTCTTTGATTTCACTTTCCAACTGATACTTTTTTTTATGAATCACACAACCAGTAGCCAGCATGCTCAGTAACAAAATCAACTCTTCTTTATAAGTAGGACACGCAACAGCACTCGGATGATGCTCTCCGAGGCCAAGAAGCCCTGAAGGAGCAGGTGGCCATGGTTGAGCACAGAGCTAACCTGTTGCAGGGAGAAACTGAGGAGCTGAGGACAGCTCTGGAGCAGACAGAGAGGAGCAGGAAAGTGGCTGAACAGGTGGGGGCTCATGGACAACACTGAGAGCGTGCAGCTCCTGCATACCGAGGTAGCCCACAGTGCAGGGCTATACCCATTCACGGTTCTACAGAAACACAGAGTCATAACCAATAATAATTCCAGGATCTTTTCATATCCTTTCCCAGGACAAAGGATCAGAGACTCAAGAGCTACTTCAGTCTCTCTCTTTTGTAGAACACCACCCTTATGAGTACAAAGAAGAAGCTGGAAACCGATATTGCCCAAATCCAAAGTGAGGTGGAGGAGGCTATTTAAGAGGCAAGAAATGATGAAGAGAAAGCAAAGAAGGCAATTACAGATGTAAATGTTTCATTTCATTTACTTCTTTTACAGTTTAGCATTTGCCCTGTGTGCTGTGAGATAAAGTGTGTGGTGTCAAAGTGTAGATGAGAGATCTGTGTGCAGCCCTGTATAAAGATGCAGGAGGTCACACGAGGCAGTGGGGCTGGCGTGCCAGGGATCAATGCAGCCTTTAGCAGTTTCACAGAATCACAGAAACGAAGGGCTGGTGGGGAACTCAAGAAATTATTTAATCTGTTCCCCCGCAATGAAGCAAGATTAAGTAAACCTAGGCCATACCTGACAGGTGTTTGTCTAACCAGTTCTTAAAAACCTCCAATGACAGAGATTCTACAACCTCACTAGGTAACCTGTTCTAGAGTTTACTATCCTTATAATCAGAAAGTTTCCCTAATATCCAACCTGAGTCTCGCTTGCTGCAAACTAAGCCAATTATTTCTTGTTCTACCATGTGAACATGGAGAACAACTGATCATTGTCTTCTTTACAACAACCTTTTACCAGTTTGAAGGCTGTTATCATGTCCTCCCTCAGTCTTCTCTTTAGACTAAATTCAAGACTCCCCTTTCAAGCTTTCCTTGTGTGTCATGGTTTCTAAACCTCTCATCATTTTTGTTGCTCTCTTCTGGACTCTTTCCAATTTGCTCATATCTTTCTTAAAGTGTGGTGCCCAAAGCTGGACACAGAACTCCAGCTGAGGCTTCACCAGTGCTGAGTAGACTGGAACAATTACCTCCAATTTGTGTGACTGTATGAGAAATAAAACCCAAACTGAGTACCTGTACTGAGCCCACAGGTTCCCAGATCAATATAAGTGTTTCTGTGTAATAAGTGCAGGGAGAGGTTACTGCTGTTCTATAGAATAGTATATACCACTAAGGAACAATTTGTGTTTAGTTACAAAAGAGAAGTTAAATCATAAATATTATTAAAAACATAGCTAAGGCCAACATATTAGTCTGAAAACCCATAACATCTCCAGGGGCAGTCAGTGAATGTTGCTGATACTTGGATTCAATTCATAAGGAAGACAACCCAGAAGAAAGGAGATAAAAATATTTACACAATTTAGAAATAACAGTCCCTTGTGGCTTCACAGAATAGCAGGTTAAATGTTCAGCTAACTCGTGCACTTTGTACTGTGCACCTAACAACGGCCATCACCTTCCCCCAGAACTAGTTGCCTTGCACAGCTTACAAAATACTTCCTGTCCATATGTAGCTAGCATCCCCTCTTTAGGCAGCTAATATACCTGTTGAGCTAAGCTCTGCTGGTGAAGCTCCTAAGCAGCTAGCCCTTGTTCTGAAGTTAGTGGGCTTGTGGTGCTTAGGGATGCAATTATTGACCTAGCAATTGTGTGAGGCACAGCCATTCCTACACATACAGCTCAGAACTTCGTGGAATTTTGTATTGCGTTTTGCTGATCGCTTCTCGGACTTTTGGCTAAGATTAAGTGTCTTAATAAAATTATTAGGTCCTATTCACTCATTATACTCCACACCTGAACATAGCCATTATATGAACAACATACCCCCCATATCTCAATGTCTGTACTTTGACCTGTTAAACTTTTACCCCCAATCGGGGAGACTGCAGATTATGTATTCCTTATGCCACCCGTTCCTAAACCAAATTTCGCACCCCTTGATAATCTGTACCTTATTCCCTGATAACCAGAAACGTCTATGCTTAAACTCTGTACCGTTTTCTTTTTACTTCAAAATCATCTTAATAAAATTATTAGACCCTGCCTGTGCAGCTGCAAGCCCCACTCCAGAGCCTGGCAGCTGTGCCACAATGCCATCCAGAACTGCCTGGTGAAAGCCATTGCACTTCGCCTGGGGGAGGTCGCTGTGAACTGCGCCATCCCCGGTACTGACAGCCAATTGTGACCTGACGTAGTAGTCACCAGCAAGGCCCAGAAAAAGATCATCCTCGTCGACGTCACGGTCTCCTTTGAGAACAGAACCCCGGCCTTCTGCGAAGCCCGAGCTCGTAAGCTGGAAAAATACGCCCCTCTGGCCGACACCCTGAAAGTGAAGGGCTACGAGGTGCAGATGGATGCCCTGATCGTCGGCGCCCTGCGTGCCTGGGAGCCCTGCAATGAGCGTGTGCTGTGGACCTGCAGGATTGGTTGATGCTACACATGGCTCATGCGGTGCCTCATGGTCTCGGACACCATCCGATGGTCCAGGGACATCTACGTCGAACACATCACCGGCCCCTGACAGTACCAGGAGCTGTGAGCTGGTACGACATCGTGCATCAACTATGAGAAAGGGAACGAGAGACTTTTTCCATTGGACCATATGAACTGGAACCATAAACTCACTGAACATTAAATCTCACCAAATGAGGGTAAATCCACCCTCATCATTGTATCCACTCATTATACTTCACACCTGAACATAGCCATTATATGAACAACATACCCCCATATCTCAGTGTCTGTACTTTGACCCTTTAACCTTTTACCCCCAATCGGGGATATTGCAGATTATGTATTCCTTACTCCACCCGATCCTAAACCGAATTTTGCATCCCTTGATAACCTGAACCTTATTCCCTGATAACAAGAAACTTCTATGCTTAAACTCTGTACGTTTTCTTTTTACTTCAAAATCATCTTAATAACATTATTAAATCTGTTCTTATCAGTTTAATATCTGATACGTCCTCTATCTGAGGAGTATATATTAAATGAATTGCACTTTGTAACTTTAGAGTCAGTTCTTTTCAAGTGTAGCTGTATTGCTCACTAAGGCCTATTATGATATATTCCCTGAATTTCCCTGGAGATTGTCTGAGCTTTGGAGACCAAAATGTGAGGCTGCACACACCCTAATTTTGTTTTAAATAACATTTATATTGTTTTAAATCTTTTCCGCAACCTCAAAGGTAATCATAAAAACTGTCCGTGTCTCTGCATGAACAATGTATACACATATACAGTATACACACATATTGACAAATTCTACACACCCTGTGAGTAGAGTTCATTTGATTGTGCAAATGCCCTGCTTCCATTATCACTACTGTAGTATCCCCGCTCTATCCCATTGCAAGTGGAAGGTCACAGTAATAAGCATTCAGCAAGCAGCTAATAAGGTAACAGGAATCCTGTGGCTGGAGTCATAAGCAACCCCTCAGACTGCCTGTATCTTTGTATCTGTTTGTCTGAGTCCCTTACTGAGTTCATTGTGTGGTTTACCTTTCAAGGCAGCCATGATGGTGGAGGAGCTGAAGAAGGAGCAGGACACCAACACTCACCTGGAGAGGATGAAGAAGAACCTGGAGCAGAGAGTGAAGGACCTGCAGCTCCGTCTGGATGAGGCAGAACAGCTGGCACTGAAGGGTGGCAAGAAGCAGCTTCAGAAGCTGGAGTCCAGGGTATGTGCTTGAGCTGAAGGCTGGTGGTGACGAATACAATTTCAACCTCTGCCTCCTGTAGTAGAGTTGGTGCCTAATTTCTCATTTACTTCCCCAGATCCAAGAGCTCGAGTCCAAGCTGGAAGGAGAGCAGAAACAAGCTGCAGATGCCATCAAAGGCATTTGGAAATATGAACGGCGCATCAAGGAGCTGACTTTCCAGGCAGGTGCAAAAGAGAAAATCCACCTGAAATGTTTTTTTCTCATCAAAAACGTAAAGGTAAACTGGCATGGTCTCTTTTCAATAGGGTGAAGAGAACAAGCAGATATTTCTGAGTCTCAGGTCAATAAGCTTAGAACTAAGACCTGAGAAGTTACCTCCAAAAAGGTAAGCCATTAATGTTAGATGCAACTGTGCAGTTTGCACTGAATGCCTGAAGGTGGTTAAGTTGTCTTAGAAATCACAGCTATGCTCACCAGTAAGATAGACTCCAGGCTTCCCTATGACAAACAAAGCTTTTATCTTTTATCTTGGTAGTGTCATCGGTATGGCCAGTGCTCAGAAGCTACCTACAGAAGAGGGGTAGAAATAACATGATCACCCTAAAAATGCCTAATGTAACTTCCATTTCAGTAACTGCTGCCTCCCCATAATTTACCTTAACATATTCTGTATAAGTACCTGGTCAAAGCTGCGTTGCCAGTTTCATTTTCCTTTTTTTCTACACTGCAGCCCTTTTTTGCTTGCATTTTTCATAGTATCTCCTACTTGCTTTCTTCTTCCCCGTCCAACCTTCTTACACCCTTTTCTTCTGAACACGAGGCAGTGGATGGGAGGGACTGACCCCTAGTGGAGCCTACCCACGCTGCTCCTTTAATTCCCTCACCTCTTCAGCACTCCCAGGGCACTAGAAAACCTGAGCTGGTAGAGCTGAGTGAATAACTGATTTCTCAGTCCAAGTTTCACCCTGGAAAAAAACCTGGCTCAGGGGCGGAAATGAAAACCCGAAAAATAAATTGTTTTGGGTCAGGTGAATCTTTCCTTTGACCCCAAAGGTGGGTTTTTTTCAGTTTTTTATTTAGTTTTCAGTTGTTTGAGGGTGTTTTTCACCCCCTTTTTGTTCACACTTTTTTTGCTGAATTTCTAAATGAAACACCATTTTAAAATGAAGAAAACGTTAAATTGAAACCAACATTATTAATTATAATAATTATAATTATAATCATATTATATTTATTATATATTATGTTTATATAATGATTATAATCACAATCATAACTATATTATATTTATAATTATATTGTGATTGTATTATAATTATAATTAATAATATATTATTATTGAAAACAATAAATTGAAAACAATAAATTGAAAAAAAATTCAGCTTTTTTTGAAGAAAAAAATGTTTTGCACAAAACTATTTGCTGGATTTGACCTGAATTTGTGAGTTTCTGCTCTGGAAAATGCATTTTTAAGTGAATTTATTATTTGCTGGAAAATTTCTACTCATCTGTAAGGGCTGGATATTTCCCACAAGGTTACTGTTATAGCCCCACAGTTTACCCTTCTACTGCTCATTTTTAGGGATGGATTTCAACAGTAGCCTGTATAATTAGGGTTATAATTTTATGACTGAAACTATTTAAAGTACTAAATCCTGCCTTTGCATGCTCATTCAGGCAATTACATTTGGAATGCTGGCAGTTACGTCACATTTGCATGCCCATTCAGGCAGTTACAGAAGCTGTCACAGAATCACTGACATTAGAAATTTAAAAGACCCATTAGGTTCACGCAGTGCATCTCATGGGGGCCAGGGCAGGATTATTCCCAAGTGATGGAACTTCCTCTACTGCCCTGTGGAAGTTATTCCACAGCCTAATAGATCTCATTGTTAGAAATCTTGTCCTGCTATTTAGCTGAAATTTTGCCTTAACAGAAGTTTTATGAAAAATGGTCTTTTTGCTAACACACCAGAATGGGACTCAGGACAGTCAGGTTCAAATCTTGGCCCTACCACAGGCTTTCTGTGTGATCTTGGGCAAGTCACTTAGGACTATATTCAGAAGGGTACTTAGGTGCTTAACTCCCAGTTTTAGGCTCCACTGCGATTCACAAAACTCCTGTCAAACCCTGTCAGTGCTAAATGCACTCAGAGCCAATATGTTCAGGGTAAAAATTCCTTGGTGCCTAGGAGTCTGTTTCTGGGCATGTGCCTGGACACCTGTCTCCTGCCTAAGCCACAGAGTGATTCAGGAACGGGGGGAGGAGAGGTGTTCGACTGCCTATTCTCTGTACGGGGCCTGATCCAGGCTGAGGCTGGCTGCTGGATCAGGTCCCATTCAAAATCCAGTTGCCAGAGAAGGAGGTGGTGATAGCAGTGCCTACCTTATGCCGTTTACCTCCGTGGTTAGAGCACTCACCTGGGATGTGGGATACCCAGGTTCAATTCCTTCTTAGGGGAGAAAGATTTTGAACACAGGTTTCCCACCACTTAGGAGAGTGCTCTAACCACTGAGCTATGGACTAGGCTGATATGGGGCACTCTCAGTCTCTCCTGCTGAAGCTGTTCCACTGTGGATAAATAATTAAATGACCAGTGGCATGCTCAGATACTATAGTGATGAGTAGCACTCTAGAAAAGTCAACAAATTATTTTCTCCATTACATTCCATCTCTCCTAGGGTACCACACTCAATAACTCCTCCCCCCCGCCCCCCCCCCCCGCAGCTGCTTACACCATTCAGAAACTCATAGATTGCAGTTCTATTTCCTCCTGCTGTCTCTTAGCAAAGCTAGACAGTTCCATCCAGCCTCACTGTGCTCCCCTGTAAAAAGATAAGGAGTACTTGTGGCACCTTAGAGACTAACCAATTTATTTGAGCATGAGCTTTCGTGAGCTACAGCTCACTTCATCAGATGCAGTGAGCTGTAGCTCACGAAAGCTCATGCTCAAATAAATTGGTTAGTCTCTAAGGTGCCACAAGTACTCCTTATCTTTTTGCGAATACAGACTAACACGGCTGTTACTCTGAAACCTGTGCTCCCCTGTGTGACTTTTGAATATGCAAACAAGTGAATGCAACAACACTTGCAAGTGCCATTTTAGAAATTGGCTGAGGGCAGCTGCAAATCCAATCTTAATGTCTAAAAGGAATAAACAATGTTTCTCTCTTTCCAGGTAGTAATAGAAAGGGATGAGTGAGCTTCCTTCAGGACAGAAACAGGAAATATGCATAATGTATATTTCCCCTGTTGCTGACTGTTTGTAGCTGTTGTGTGATCATCCCTCTCTTACACTTACAGAAAATAAAGTTCCCTTTGCTTACAGAGATGACCAGTTTCTTCTCTCTGTCTCACTGATGTACATGTGTCAATAAAGCAGTTATTTACTGTTTGAGTTGCTCAAAAGTGACTTCTGGGGAGAGTATGGGGTTTTTTTGCACGCAGAATTCATTTCATTGCTTTACTTCTGCATCCCTCCACCAGAGAGCAGTCCAGGTGCAGTCTGTGAGCAGAGAGCCATCCCGGCTTTGGTTCCCAGGAAAGGGACACTGTTATTTCCAGGAAGTTCCAAGATGATGCTATATGGTCATATACCTAAAAGAAATTTATCGAAACTGCTGCTCAGGCTACCCGACTCCACAGTGTAGCATCACCTACACAGCTGATTCGTCGTAGTGTGGCCAGCAGAGCAGACACGAGACACAAACTTCTGCAGCCATTCACTACTGTAAGAAAGAGCAATGAAGAAATGGCTCTTTTTTGGGATTCCAGAGGTTTTCAGGAGTGAGAGATCTAACAAGGCCAGTTGGCAAGTGGCAGAAGTCTCAGCATACCCTCCCCTTTCCATTAACCTCACTACTGCAGCCATAAAACCCGTAAGTGCCGCCTCAGCTGTCTCTGCACTCTAGTTCCTTGGTCAGGAGTCAGAGTGGCTTTGTTATATCACTGAACGTCTCCCTGCCATTGAGGTTTGCTAGTCCTAGACCGTCTACAACTTTAATGATCCGATGGGGTAATGCGGGGGGGGCTGGAACAATTTTTATAGGGGGGAGCTGAGAGCCACTGAACCAAACTGTAAACTGGGTATATAATGGAAACCACTTCAAGACAGGGGGTGCTGCAGCACCCCCTGCACCCTTAGTTCCAGCAGCTATGTTGTGATGTACTCTACAGGGGCAACACCTATAAACCACTCCAGACGTCAGCTGGTGCAGGATGTGACCGCTGGGAATAAATACCTCTGCTGCCAAAGAACTCCACTGGCTTCCCAGTGATCTCCAGCGATGGTGGTCTGTGTAGTGTGGCTCCTGGTATCTGAGAGCCATCACTCTCTCTCTCCCCTACCCAGGGGCTCTACTAGAGCTGGTCAAAACACAGAATTTCCATTCTGCAGGAAATTCCAACACTTTGAAACTTCCTTTCATCCCAAATTGGAATGCAAATCACAGTTTTGAAATGTTCTACTAAAGGACAGCTCAGAAAAATTAAGGTAATATTGAAATGACTTTAAGAAAACAGTGTAGTTGTAGCTGTGTCGGTCCCAGGTTATTAGAGAGACAAGGTGGGTGAGGTAATATCTTTTATTGGACCACCTTCTGTTGGAGAGAGAGCCATGGATCCTACACATGCCTATCACAACATGTGATGTACCTCATCCAGTGGATTTACTACCTAATATGTGGGTCGAACCAATCGCTATGCTCTCCAATGAACTCACCCAGGAAACTGATAAAAGACAAAACCACCCTATCACTGTGGGTGAACACTTTTCACAGAGCGATCACTTTGTGTCTGACCTCTCAGTGTTCATCCTCAAAGGAAACCTGCACAACACTTTAAAAGGTGACACTGGATTTATGGCTTGTTACAACAATCTGTAACCTGCTAACCCCCCCTTTTTGACCTATGACTGCAGAGGTGTCTCTACCTTGAATGGACCCTTATAGTATGTGCTGACGACTTATGCTAAACAATCTGTTCCACCTTGCATTTTGCTGTGATCTGGGAGTACCTTTCCCAGACCTGAAGAAGAGCTGTGTGTGTCTGGAAAGCTTGTCTCTGTCTCTCTCACTAGCAGAGGTTGGTCCAATAAAAGATATTATCTCCCCACCTTGTCTGAACAAAACACTTTGTTTCAAAGACGTTGAAGCACTTTATTTTGATTCTATTAGCGTTACCACCAAACATCTCGATTTAGTCAAATCAGCATTTTCTGACAGAGAATAGTTTTATCGGAAAATCGCCAACCTACTCTAGGCTTTACCTAGATTTCATCCTCTTGGGGCTGGGAGCCGAGCGTGCTCAGGAGAATTCTCTGCTCTGATGCTCAGTAGCCCAGTGCATCTGCTGCAGCAATGGGGCCCACGTGGATTATCTTTCAGGGTATCAGTGCCAGGTTTGACTTTCTGTCTATATTCTCAGGCTCTGGAGGTTGAACGTTTATTTATCTGAGGGAGAGTCCTGATGAGGTTCAAAGAGGACAAGTGCAAGGGCATCCTTTTGTCTCTTATAAAATGTGCACTAACAAGTAACCAAGCAAAGGAAAAAGAAGGGTTTGCCCTTGTTGGCTTTATCACCTAGAAAGAAGGACTGATTTTTTTAAAAAAATGTTGTTTGTAGAAAAAGCAGCAACATCATCATGTCTTCCCCTTTTTGCTGGAGATCTCTTTGGAAGACCCAAGAGCTAAGTAGGAGATTTCTCAACCCTTAACTGAAGGGGCAGGAGGTGTTGAATCTGTAACACAAAGCTTTTCTCCCTAGTATTTCTCAGACATTTGAGTTAAACAGGTGACAACAAAACCAAAGACTTGTAAACAGCCCAACTAAAAATCCCTTCCCTAATCATGTGCTCAGTTTCACTTCCCTGGCACTTTTGATGCCTCGTCCCACTGGCTCTACATAGAGAATTCCAGGCAAGGCAGGGCTGACAGAATCCGAAACTAATGTAGAACACAAGCAGAAAACCCTTATATGTTTTGTTATTGAAACAAACCTTTCTGGCCCTTGTCTCCATACCTTAAGAGCGCACAACGCGAACTCAGTCTTTTACTCTTAGCAGGTCACCTTTGTTAAGGCTCTCTTGCCCTTGCTGCTGCTTTCCTCCCTGTTTTTGACTGCAATAAAGTGGTTTTGTTCTGTGAGATTCCCTGGCCCTTCACCCCACCTGGCTGCAGCACACGCACCCCTGGGACATGGACGTTAGCACAGTGTAGAGGGTGAAATAGTAGTTGGGGCCTGTGGTTGGGCAGCACAGCCGAGGCTTCAGTACAGCTCCCGCCATACAGGAGAGAACTAGTGTCTCCAGTGAGATCAAATAAGTACCTGTGGTCTGTATTTTTCAAACGGAAGCTGGGCTTTTCCGTGGGCCTATTGCGCTTACTTAGCTGGAAGGAACCTTCCCATTTTTCTCCTGCGTGGGGCTCCAAACCAGGCTGGAGGGGACATAAGAAGAGAGGGGAAGATAAAAATACTCTGGCTCCCATATTTTAAAACAATAGCTCTGTAATTATAATAAGAATTCTGAAATTATAGGACTGCGATTGATAACCCCATTTTGTCTGCATACATAATAAATAATACTGTAGTGTGTGACCATGAATGACTCTATTTGGCTTTGCAAGTGATGAGAAGCATGCATTTGTATACTGCTTGCTGCTGGCAAGCGCTTATTTAATTTGAGATGGTCGAGTTCAGGATCCTGACACAAGGAAGAAAGGAGAGCAGCAGAATACGGACCCTGGACTTCAGAAAAGCAGACTTTGACTCCCTCAGGGAACTGATGGGCTAATATGAGGGGGAAAGGAGTCCAGGAGAGCTGGCTGTATTTTTAAAGAAGCCTTATTGAGGGTGCAGGAACAAACCATCCCGATGTGCAGAAAGAATAGCAAATATGGCAGGCGACCTTAACACAGAAATCCTCGGTGAGCTTAAATACAAAAAGGAAGCTTACAAGAAATGGAAACTTGGACAGATGACTAGGGAGGAGAATAAAAATATTGCTTGAGCATGCAAGGGTGTAATCAGGAAGGCCAAAGCACAATTGGAGTTGCAGGTAGCAAGGGATGTGAATGGTAACAAGAAGGGTTTCAACAGGTATGTTAGCAACAAGAAGAAGGTCAGGGAAAGTGTGGGACCCTTACTGAATGGGGGAGGCAACCTAGTGACAGATGATGTGGAAAAAGCTGAAGTACTCAATGCTTTTTTTGTCTCGGTCTTCAGAGACACGGTCAGCTCCCAGACTGCTGCACTGGGCAGCACAGTATGGGGAGGAGGTGAGCAGCCCTGAGTGGTGAAAGATTGGAAAAAGGCAAAAAAAGTGCACATCTTTAAAAAGGGAAGAAGGAGAATCCGGGAAACTACAGACCTGACCTCAGTCCCCGGAAAAATCATGGAGCAGGTCCTCAAGGAATCCATTTTGAAGCATTTGGAGGAGAGGAAAGTGATCAGGAACAGCCAATATGAATTCACCAAAGGCAAGTCATACCTGACCAACTTGATTGCCTTCTATGATGAGATAACTGGCTCTGTGGATATGGCGAAAGTGGTGGACATGATATATCTTGACTTTAGCAAAGCTTTGAGACAGTCTCCCACAGTATTCTTGCCAGCAAGTTAAAAAAGTATGGATTGGATGAATGGACTATTAGGTGGATAGAAAACTGGCTAGATTGTTTGGCTTAATGGGTAGTGAGCAATTGCTCAGTGTCTACTTGGCAGCCAGTATCAAGTGGAGTGCCCCAGGGGTTGGTTCTGGGGCCGGTTTTGTTCAACATCTTCATTAATGATCTGGATGAGGAGATGGATTGCACCCGCAGCATGTTTGCAGATGACACTAATCTGGTGGGAGAGTTAGATACACTGGAGAGTAGGAATAGGGTCCAGAGTGACCTAGAAAAATTGGAGGATTGGACTAAAAGAAATCTGATGCGATTCAACAAGGACAAGTGCAGAGTCCTGCACTTAGGAAGGAAGAATCCCATGCACCGCTACAGGCTGGGGACCGACTGACTAAGCAGCAGTTCTGTGGAAAAGGACCTGTGGATTACAGTGGATGAGAAGCTGGATATGAGTCAGCAGTGTGCCCTTGTTGCCAAGAAGGCTAACGACATATTGGGCTACATTAGTAGGAGCGTTGCCAGCAGATCGAGGGAAGTGATTATTCCCCTGTATTCGGCACTGGTGAGGCCACATCTGGAGTATTGCATCCAATTTTGGGCCCCCCACTACAGAAAGGATGTGGGCAAATTGGAGACAGCCCAGCGAAGGGCAATGAAAATGATTAGGAGACTGGGGCACATGACTTATGAGGAGAGGCTGACTGGGGTTATTTAGTCTGCAGAAGAGAAGAGTGAGGCGGGATTTGATAGCGGTCTTCAACTACCTGAAGGGGGGTTCCAAAGAGGATGGAGCTTGGCTGTTCTCAGTGGTAGCAGATGACAGAACAAGGAGCAATGGTCGCAAGTTGCAGTGGGGGAGGTCTAGGTTGGATATTAGGAAAAAGTATTTCACTAGGAGGGTGGTGAAGCACTGGAATGGGTTACCCAGGGAAGTAATGGAATCTCCATCCTTAGAGGTTTTTAAGGCCTGACTTGACAAAGCCCTGGCTGGGATGATTTAGTTGGGGTTGGACCTGCTTTGAGCAGGGGGTTGGACTAGATGACCTCCTGAGGTCTCTTCCAACCCTAATCTTCTATGATTCTATGAGTCTATCAGTAAGAATAAAATTAGAAAACACATGAGAAATCTGGTACCATGGTCAGAAAGATCCACAATCCCAAATAAGCCCCATGGGAGCTGGTCTTAAATTTACTGTGTGCATTTGTGTTGCAGTTTATTAAGCATACCTCTGTCACAGAGCCCCTGTGTGTCAGAAGCCCAGCTATACACAGATGAGAAAGGGCCGCTGTTGGAGGCGACGGGCCAAGGAAAAGTCACAATAGAGTGAAACACAGGAACAGTTGCTAGCCAGGGTGCCAGGACCATTAGGCACCGGAACACGCTTTAGTGAGTCTTTTAAATAATGCTTTATAAATCCTACACAGTCTTCTGCCTGGTGAAAGTTTTACTGTAGATGCCTGAAGATGCATCATCACACTGAGCTAGCAGAGGCCTAATAACTCAGATGAGCTGAGCTGAATTGGCCCTCAGGCCCCAGGCAAGTTGCAGAGTTTTCATTTGGGAGACAGACTGTAATGTATACAATAATCATTTAAAGAAGGAAACTTTGCAAATTGCATCCCAGACATAGGGTAATGCAATTCCCTGGGGGCAGGGGGACCATGCCGTGCTGCTTTCAGAGCTGTTCCAGAATGATGCAGTCTCGAGCATCTATGGCAAAGTTGGCAGCAGCTAAAGGACTTTATTACAGGGCCTATAAATAATTATTTTAAATGGTTTCTAATGCTTGTGCCTGTGCTTACTGTCTCTCAAAGTCAGGGTCCTGTGGGGAATTCAGCAGGTGTTCCAGTGCTTAGCTTTCTTTTTCTTTGTGGGTTCCATATAAGTGGCGCTATATCAGATTATGCAATAGTCTCCCAGCAGAAGTGCTGGACAGCCTGGGGCTATTTGAATGACGAATGGAGAAAGAGCTCGCAAAAGTATAATAGGTGGCAGGAGGAGGGACTAGCTGACCTAGCAGATCTTTTCCATCTCTCTTTTTTGGGATAGTTTAGTTCCAGAATGTGACCTACATTTACATTGTGTTCCTAATACATTAAATAATATGGCCACTAGTTATATCATAGTTCCAGAGGTTTTGTTGTGATGTAACAAAGGGAGCAAAAAAGTAGCTAAGAATCCCTGATCCCAGAGCTGGGAAGACATAATCAGTCAGCATCTGCCTGCAGCACAAGCAAAGTCTTGTGGACTTGAGGCTTTGACTTCCATACAAATTCAGAGACTTATATAATAGCCTCTAACTCCTGCAGCAGTGGGAGGACTCTGCTGATCAGCACATCTCCTAACCCTGCTAGCCATACACCTAGAAGGGAAGCCAAATCAGGGCCTGCTTTGCTCCCTGCTGGCTGGTTGAGGCAGGGCACTGTGCTTCCTTGGGGCTCCGTTGCGGACTCGTTATCAACAATGTTTGTGCCATTCTTAACTTGCTTTACAAAGCCATGATCAGTTCTGTGCAAAAAGGAGCATGTTGGGAATGGCTGAACAATGATGCGGGGAGGTCACTGTGCTCGGAGGGGTGTCTGGCCTGTGTTCTCAGACTCTGCAAAGGGCTGCCTTGAGGGCTAAAAATAACTGTCCCTTACAAGACTCCCGAGCTGGCTCACATCAGCTTGTGCTGGTGACACTGTTCTCCTAATAAACATGGAAGACATTCCGCAGGGGCTAGATTGCCTGCTGTATCACACTGAAATGTACCATGATGTCAAGACGTTGGCAACTGTGTCAGGCCCTTAAATGGCAGATTCTATTCTTATCTCAGAAAGATTTACAAGTTAACAGTTCCTTCCCCAGCTGAAATGATGGTGTAAATTAGCAACAGGCCTGGTTGTACTCGCACTCCCCTAACTGTAAATCAGGAGTGACCCCTCTGAAGTCAAAGGAATGACACCCACTGTCAGTGCAGAATCTGGCGAGGATGCTATCCATGCTCTCTTCCATGTGCTTACAAACCTGAGAGCTGTGTATTCACTTCAAGGAGAGAAGAAATACCCAAATATTTGTAAAAAGAACAGGAGTACTTGTGGCACTTTAGAGAATAACAAATTTATTAGAGCATAAGCTTTCATGGGCTACAGCCCACTTCATCGGATTCATAGAATGGAACATATAGTAAGAAGACTGAGTGTGGCTGGGTCATTACACATATTAAATCTATTTCCCCATGTTAAGTATCCTCACACCTTCTTGTCAACTGTCTAAATGGGCCATCTTGATTATCACTACAAAAGTTTTTTTCTCCTGCTGATAATAGCTCATCTTAATTAATTAGCCTCTTACAGTGTGTATGGCAACTTCCACCTTCTCTGTATGTATGCATATATATATCTTCTTACTATATGTTCCATTCTATGCATCCGATGAAGTGGGCTGTAGCCCACGAAAGCTTATGCTCTAATAAATTTGTTAATCTCTAAAGTGCCACAAGTACTCCTGTTCTTTTTGCAGATACAGACTAACACGGCTGCTACTCTGAAACCAAATATTTGTGACAGCTAATCATAGAAATCATAGAAATGCAGGACTAAAAGGGACCTCGATAGGTCATATAGTCCAGTCTTCTGCACTATGGTAAGACTATTATCAAGACCAGTGTTTCTCAGTCTTTTTGATACCAGGGACCAGCTTGCTGCCTTCCTAAACTGTGTCAGGGAGATCTCAAGGACTGGCGCCGGTCCCTGGACCGGGTGTTGAGAAACACTGATTTTTAGATAGTGACATCTCATGGTCAGAAAGATTGACAGCAAGGTTTTAGTTTTCTTTTCCTTTCCCCTTCACCTAATTCTGCTCTCAGAGTGGTGAGTGCATGGACCTCCAACTCATTCTATGAAGAGGGACACATTAAGGTCTGTGGGCTAGATACTGAATCAATGGGAGTTTGGCACAGAGATCGAGGGTAGGCTGTGGCCATAGGTCTTAACTAATTGAACATGTCTCAGTTTCTTTGTGAAACAGGACATTCCTCTACAGGGCCAGGGGGAAATGTCAGAGATTTTACATATGGGACTAGAGGAGGCCACCTCAGCCCAGAGACACTGAGTGGGAGGATGGTCTTTGAATACACACACACCCTCTCAGATTCTGGTGTTGAGGGCTACATCAGCTAACGCACCAAAACCAAGAGTCTATAACTCTCAGTGTAACACTCTGGGTTCCCCAGAGGTCTCCTCATAGTCACAGCATCTCAGCAAAATGGAAGCGGGATATTATGCCAGGTGTGAACTGCCAGAGAGCTATGGAGCTGACTCTGTCTTGGGAAGGACAGAAGCATAAGGAAAAGGAGCTAGGTTTCATTCATACAGAAACTATGTAAAACTCTAGTGCACACAAGGGAAATATCTCTGATACACAAGTCACCAAACATAAGATTCAAGTCCATTGGGAAGCTGGATAAGAATGGAGATACAAGGTTAGAAGGCAAAAGAAGGGATATAAATGCAAAGGCCATTTAGTAACCAGAACAGGAAGGCCCCAGTGGACAACAGAAGCCCTTTACCTCTAGGGTATGTCTCCACAGAAATTAGACACCCATGGCTAGCCCATGTCAGCTCATGGGCTCCGGCTGTGGAGTTGTGAAATTGCAGTGTAGACATTTAGGCTCGGGCTGCAACCCAGGCTCCAGGCACCTAAAGAGGCAGTTAAGTGCTTTTGTGGATCTAGCCCAAGTCCCCAGCCCACTAGACTCTTCCCTGTTCTTGCCTCCCACACACAAATGCTGGAGAGGACAGATGTCCTTGCAGCATGCTTTGTGAGCCCAAGCAGGGAAGCGACAGCCACAGCCAGGTGCACTGAAACCAAACTCAAGACATTTACAGCTAGGGAATGTTTTGCAATGCAGCTGTACATTAGATTCACAGAGGAGTTCATATAATAGAGGAAATCCTTCTCTTAAGCCCCGCTGGACTTTTCTGAAGGGCATCAGACAAAGAGTCTCCATCATGGGTGGTGTGTGGACCCTTCACTTCAGGGAGGCTAGTCCCCGGCCCTTCCGCCCGAGGCCCTGCCCCACCCACCAGAACCGTCGCGCTGGCTGACCTGAGCACTGGGCCAGCCTGAGCCAACCCAGCTGTGCTGGCTAGCCCAAGCTCTGGGCCGGCTCCAGCCCCCGAATGGGAAACGTACCACGCTGCACCTCCCCTCCTGAGACCCTGAGCCACCCAGCCAGAAAAGCAAAAGCTCTTCCTGAAGAACACTGAGCTTTTTATATGTGCCATGCAGGTTCTGGGCAGCTGAGGAGGCAGTATCTGCTACTCAGCTTTCCAGGTTCATCAGTAATCTTTCTGGAATCCAGGGAGCTTACTAATGAACCTAGGAAGTTGAGTAGCAGATACCACCTCCTCAGCTGCCCTGGAACCTTCATGTAGCATAATAATAAGCCAAAACTTCCTCCAGCAGAAGCCCAGGCCACTCCCAGCCGACAAACACCTGCAACCCAGTGTCCACTGGTGGTGGCTGCCGCCTCCCCGGCCTATTATACGTGCTGCCTATGGTCTCCACATTTGCTTTGTGGTTATCATTTGAGCCCTTGGCCAAGGTTGTACTCATTAAACTCTTCGGTAAAAGGCTTCCACAAATTCCAGTGTAATAAGGGACTTATGGAGAGACAGCTAACAAGACAGCTAACCAGGTCGATAGATATATCATGGAGTCTGCAAAAAGAAAAGGAGTACTTGTGGCGCCTTAGAGACTAACAAATTTATTTGAGCATAAGCTTTCGTGGAGCATAAGCTTCACAAAAGCTTATGCTCAAATAAATTTGTTAGTCTCTAAGGTGCCACAAGTACTCCTTTTCTTTTTGCGGATACAGACTAACACGGCTGCTACTCTGAAACCTACCATGGAGTCTGTTACTTTGGGACAGGTTGCTTTTAATTCAATACAGGAATTTGGCTTAATTCCTGATTACAAAATATTCAGATCCAAGTGCATGGCTACATGAAGACGAGGACACCACTCTTGGGAATTTGGGAACTCATGGGCTGTGATTGGAACAAAGAAGTCTTCAAGTACATAGGAATATAACCCATCTGGACTCGAAAACTACCTCGAAATATTCACATAAAGGAGATAAAACCTGTCACCAAACTAACAACAGGGACTAGGTTTTTAGAACATATACACCAGGAACAAATGGCATTTTCCAATTCTGCAGCATTGGAAATTGTTTGCAGAGGAGACTACTGGTTCCTAAAGATCCCCCTGCCTGAGAATGGGGTTTGGGGCATCAAGAATCCCTCAGACTAATGGCGAGAGCATCCCTGGCAGCACAGAGGTGCGAGTGAAGGGTGAGGGTGATTTTTATATCATTCCAGTAAAAGAGTTTTTCAAACACTAGTAAAATGATTTTTATTCCTGAAAACTTTGTCATAATATACATGAAAATAAACGCTTAGGAGCAGGAAAAACATACAAGCAAACAAACCTCTTCCAAGAAAACCAATTTATAGCATACTGGAATCGAGCCTCTGATGTTCACTGTCATTACCAATAGGGACCGCACAGTCTAAGCAGAAATTCTACTGCAAACCTCACTAAATACTGCAGTTCTGCCCAAAGATTAGTAGTGGCCACTAGCCTCGACCTTTCTATTTAAGCACTGAAGACAGGAATTAATACATGAGCTTCCTATGGACACTCTAGAACTGCATTTCTAACAGGGTTTTCATGGGTGAGAGTATTGCTGATACTAGGAATACAGTAGTGCAGGTTAAAAAAGAAAACAGTCAATCTGTGCCACATTCCATTAAAGAACGAAATCCTGATGCAATTATTGATTGTTTGTATTGTTTGTATTGCATCTGCAGGCCCCAGTCAGGAGCAGGACCATGGTGCTGGGCATGGGACAAACACCGAGAAAGACATAGGCCTTGCCCTAAAGCGCTTACCGTCTAATTTAAGCCAAGATACAACAAACAATGGAACAGTGGGGCAATGTCAGAGGGTGGGAGGATGAGAGTGACAGCAATGAACAAATCAAGGGCTATCTGGAACTCAGTGCTTAATTTATAATGAAAGAGGTGCCGGGGCACAAGCAATTTTTTTACTTTCATAAATGAAGCAGCCAGCCCAGAGGTACTGGGCCTGTGAACTACCAAGCACTGCTGGGACTTCATGGTGGTCACTATGTATTCTTACGGAACAGTCTCAAAGTCCAAGGTAGGGCTGCCATAATGTAAGTGCCCGCCCATTGCAGTGCTTTACCCCCTTACTCCCATCTCTGCTCCCTGCAGAGAGATGTATTTTACCCCTTTCTCCTCTAAGGGGTAGTGATGAGTTGGTATGAGTAGGGCTGGTTGAAATTTGTAGTTTTCAATGTGCAGGAAATTTCGCCATTCCTGACTTTCTGTTCATTGTGAACAAAACAAATATTCAAAATTTCCCACAAACTGGAATTTCTGAAACAAAGTAATTTCAAAATATTTTTGTGGAAATTTTCATCAGAATGAATGTGTTATTGGAAAAGTTTCAATTTCAATGAAAATAGCAATTTAACTGAGAAAACATTGTGACAAAAAGGATTCTGACCAGTTCTCGTCATGAGTTAGGCTATTTTGTCATGGATATTTTTAGTAAAAGTCACAGACAGGTCAAGGGCAATAAAGAAAAATTCATGGAAGCCAGTGACCTGTCTGTGACTTTTACTAAAAATATCTGTAACAAAATGGAGAGCTGCAGGGTGCCCATGCTGCCCACGGTGGCTTGGAGCCCTGGGGTCCCCCCGCCACCCGGGGTGGCTCAGAGCTCCCAGGGGCCTCCCACATTGGCTGGGAGCTGCGGGGTTCCCCTGCCACCCACAAAGGCCTGGGTGGTGGGGGGACCCCACAGCTCCCAGCCACTGCCGACTGAAGTCACGGAGGTAGCTGCAAGTCACAGATTCTGTGATTTCCACGACCTCTGTGACAAAATCGTAGCTTTAGTCATGAGTCCAGAAGATGAGGGGTTTTAAGGAACAGGAAAAGCAAATACTTGACGTAGGTTTGTTATGTGCTTCATCCTAGTGAATCTACATTAAAAACTCTCTAAGGAATAGTTTATTTGCCATTGACGCAAAATGCCAATGCGTCAATCTTCAGGAGACATACTGATATATATTCGTACGGAGACAAGCTTGGCCATTCTAAGCCAGCCCTGTTGGGTGTGCTTTAGACAGCAATATACTCTGAGAGCTGGAAGAGTTGGGAAAAACACACATGTCCTGTGAGCATCCTGTTGTGATAATTGGGCCTACAAATTTACCCTACTTGTGAGCTCAACTGTGAAACTGAGGGACAGTCCATAAAGTGTCACAATAACCTATAACAACAAATGGTGATGGGAAAAGGTACTAAAGGGAGATAGACTGAATTAGTCCAAACAAAAAAGCCTCCTGATAAAGAACTGTGTTAAGATCATGCCTGGTAAACAGGAACATTGGGAGGCCCATACAGACTCCTGGGGCACTATTTATCTCTCTCCATTTTGTAAACTGACCATTTATATCCACTGGATCCCCCTTGTCCACATGCTTGTTGACCCCCTCAAATAATTATAATAGATTGATGAGGCATGATTTCCCTTTACAAAAACAAGTTATGTTCCCAACAAGTTATGTTCATCTATGTGTCTGACAATTTTGTTCTTTTTACTATAGTTTCAACCAGTTTTTCCGGTACTGAAATCAAGCTTATTGGCCTGTAATTGCCATGATCACCTCTGGCGCCCTTTTTAAAAATTGGCATCACATTAGCTATCCGCCAGTCATTTGCTACAGAAGCTGATTTAAATGATAGGTTACAGACTACAGTTAAAACAATGAGAAGTCCTTGTGGCACCTTAGAGACTAACAAATTTATTTGGGCATAAGCCTTCGTGGGCTAAAACCCACTTCATCAGATGCATGGAGAGGAAAATACAGAGGCAGGTATAAATACACAACACATGAAAAGGGAATTGCCTTACTAAGTGGGGGGTCAGTGCTAACGAGCCAATTCAATTAAGGTGGAAATGGGCTATTCTCAACAGTTGACAAGAAGGGGTGAATACCAAGGGAACAAAAATCACTTTTGTAGTGCTAATGAGGCCAATGTAATCAAGGTGGCCCATTTCAAACAGTTGACAAGAAGATGTGAGTATCAGCAGGGGGAAAAAACAAATTTCCAAGATGTAGGTTTGGAATAACTCGTGAACCCTCAACAGGGCTTCCAGTGAGAACCAGATATTGCTGAAGGTCGCAAAGCCTTCTTTGACAAAGCTTTTCCACCAGAACAAAAATTACACTCACAACACTAACACCTTTGTTCCTCACAAAAACCTGACCCCCCACAAAAAATCTCCCCCAGAACACTATCCAAACAACCAGCCAGAGAAAACCATAACCCTAGCACAAGCAGAGTTTTCATTCCATGAAGAGAGAAGAGCCAAAGACTATGAAGTTCATGAAGGAGTTCACTATTACTAATTGATTTTATGTGGAAGGTTCTCAGATGCGACAGTGCGGGGTGGGAATTCAAAACCCTGAAGATAGATGCAATGGGTTTGTGCTCCCCATCCTTTCTGCCCTAAGTCATCTCATGCAGACCATTCTCTTCATCAAGAAAATGTTTCCCTGTTGACTTGTGCTGGGTGGTAATATCCCCATAAGGATCTGCTATGTTGGTCTAAGCCTAGATTAGTCTGTACTTTTTATCCCTTGGTTGGTGGCCTTCAGTGAGCAGTGGAAGTGAAAAGAGATGTTGCACCCTGGGTCTGCAGTTTCTCTAACAGATCCGTAAGGCCTTTGCAATGGCTTTAGTTAGTGTTGTGACACTCAGCATTGCAGCATATCACTTTTAGGCACCTAAAAAATCACAGGAATGCACTGCAATTCACAAAGCCCGAGTTAGAAGCCTGGGTTCCCTATGCAATGTGTGCGGAGAGACAGGGTGCCTTAGATTGCCATTCACAACAGCTGCACCAGGCAGGGAGCTGCCTAGGCTAGCCAATAGGAGATGCTGATGAGAAAGGTGTGTGCTAAGCCCTGCCTCTCATGGAGGCCAGGCTGCAGGGAGGTGCCAATGTCTGCTAGTGATTTGCAAATGAGAATGACTCTCTTGGAGTCAGGCAGCTTAGGCTGTGAGACTAAGCTAGGGAGGTGCCTAGCTCCACACAAAATGTCTGGAGGAGGAACCCACTTTATAACATTTGACTCAGTGGTTAGCATGCTCACCTGGCGCCTAGGAAACCCAGGTTCAATTTCTGCTGCTGCTGAAGGAGAGAAAGGATTGGAACAGGGGCTCAGAGGAGCGTGTGCTAACCACGGAGCTACGAGATAGCAATCTCTCCTGTTGAAGCAGTTCCACTGGGGATAAACAATCAAAGAGTCGATGGAGCAACGTGTTAGGATATAGATATTCAGGCCTGTCGGTAAAGCCCTGTACTCTAAGAATTTAGGTGTATTCTTATCACTTGGCTAGTTATAGAGATATAAAAGAAAGAATCAAAATCACTGTCTGCCGGTGTAAGGTCCTTCTCTTACTGTGACAGTCTGAGGCCCTGTTCTTAGGCTAAGGCCTTTGGCTAAGCAACAGAGGCAGCCATAAGCTGGGAAGCGACTGGTCACATCCTCACATTCCAAACTAGTCACATTGAAAGAAGGTGCTATTGGGCTGTTAGGAATACAATCCTGTCCTGATAGTCCCTATCGCCTCCAGAGAAAGGGAAGTGCCTAGAAAATGTAAAAGGAAACTAGTTTAATAGCATCCTGTCTGGCAAGAACTTACTTATCAATAGCTGGGATGTGAAATCCTCACTTCTGTATTGTTTTGTCATTATAGTTCCCACTTTGCTGTTGTTTGTCTGTATAATCTCTGTCTGGTTCTGTGATTGTTCCTGTCTGCTGTATAATTAATTTTGCTGGGTGTAAACTAATTAAGGTGGTGGGATATAATTGGTTACATAATCATGTTACAATATGTTAGGATTGGTTAGTTAAATTTCAGGAAAATGATTGGTTAAGGTATAGCTAAGCAGAACTCAAGTTTCACTATATAGTCTGCAGTCAATCAGGAAGTGAGTGGGTGGGTATGTGGGTGGGGGAGATGGGAACAGGAATGGGGGTGGGGAAATTGGAATCATGTTTTGCTAAACGGGAAATGGGATCAGGGAATGGGGGTGGGGAAATTGGAATCATGTTTTGCTAAACAGGGAAATGGGATCAGGGAATGCGGGTGGGGAAATTGGAATCATGTTTTGCTAAAGGGGGAAATGGGAACAGGGAATAGGGGTGGGGAACTTGGAATCATGTTTTGCTAAACGGGAAATGGGATCAGGGAATGGGGGTGGGGAAATTGGAATCATGTTTTGCTAAAGGGGGAAATGGGAACAGGGAATAGGGGTGGGGAAATTGGAATCATGTTTTGCTAAAGGGGGAAATGGGAACAGGGAATAGGGGTGGGGAACTTGGAATCATGTTTTGCTAAACGGGGAAATGGGATCAGGGAATGGGGGTGGGGAAATTGGAATCATGTTTTGCTAAAGGGGGAAATGGGAACAGAGAATAGGGGTGGGGAACTTGGAATCATGTTTTGCTAAACGGGAAATGGGATCAGGGAATGGGGGTGGGGAAATTGGAATCATGTTTTGCTAAACGGGAAATGGGATCAGGGAATGGGGGTGGGGAAATTGGAATCATGTTTTGCTAAAGGGGGAAATGGGAACAGGGAATGGGAGTGGTGAAATTGGAATCATGTTTGGCTAAGGGCAGGAATGAAAACAGGGACACAGGTGTAAGGCTCTGTGGTGTCAGAGCTGGGAAGGGGGACACTAAGGAAGGAAACTGGAATCATGCTTGCTGGAAGTTCACCCCAATAAACATCGAATTGTTTGCACCTTTGGACTTCGGGTATTGTTGCTCTCTGTTCATGCGAGAAGGACCAGGGAAGTAAGTGGGTGAAGGAATAAGCCCCCTAACACAACGGACTGGCCTGTTGGTCCCCCACCTCCTACTTGGGGGCCCTTACCACCAGGCTACAGAGTTATTTCCCCCTTTACTGGCCCAGTGATGCTTCTATCATTTATCCACAGTGGAATCACTTCAATAGGAGGGGTTGAGGGAGCTCCCATGTCAGTGTGCCCCACAGCTCAGTGGTTCGAGCACTCACCTCAGAGATGCCGGTGACCCCTGTTCTAATCCTTTCTCCCTTTCTGGGTCACTGAACACAGGTCCCCCATAGCCCCAGTGAGTGCTCTAACTGCTGGGCTAAAAGTTAGAGGGCGGCTGGTGCCAGCTCCTCCTTCTCTAGCTCCCTAGATTCTGAAGGGGACCTGATCAAGTAGGCAGTCTCTGAGAACAAGGGTCGTGGTGGATTCTTCATTAGTGCAACTCTTAAACCAGTATTGGCTCTTGTTCTAAACAATCTGCTCTAATTCAGGAGTTCTCAACCTTTTCTGAATCATGTTCCACTTTAGTAATTTTTTTTAATGTGGAGATCCCCACCCCGCCCCCCAGCTTACAATGGCAAGAAGGATATTGCACCTAGCATTGCTAATGTATTTATTCAAGAGATACCAGGCCAATTACTCAAAATACAAATCAAATTGTGTTATAAAAATACCCCTTACTTGTATTAATGCTGACTCCAAGTAACAGGAGAATTTACCACTTCCCTTGATAGTCTGTTCGATGGTTAATTACATTCACATTCTTTTATCAACTAAATGGATTACATTTCTTTAGCTTCTTATTGTAAGACATGTTTTCCATACCTTGAAATTACATTAGATTTAGCTTTCATCTCTAGCTGTGAAATTTGTACGGCTGCTACTGAACTTGTTGTGATGTCTGGTGTGTTTAGTTGTTTAACTATAAGGCTATTTTCTATGAACTTCACTTTAAGTATAAAGTAGACACACTAGCCGGTCTGTAGGGACACTACCCATTGAGTCTGTTTAAGATGGCTGCTATAACAGAGTGAGTCACACACACTGTGCTCTCTCACAGAGACTTTATACAAGTTTTTTCTTGCTTTGTTGTTTCCCCTGAATCTAAAATAAGACTAATCTCTTGGAATGTACAGGTTTGCTTTTTGTCTAAGGAAAAACATAGCAAAAAGAAGGCAATGATGAAGTTCACATCTATTTAGACACCGGTGACAATATTTGACAGCCAGATCTCAGTCTAGAATGGTACCAGTGTTCCTGTTTGTGGGAGGCTGTAAATGTCTCACTGTGCCTGATAATCCCAAATAATAGGGATGTTTTGTTCCCAGGGAATGTTAATCTTGGAGTGTTCTGTATGTGTTGCTGTTGTGAATCTGTAAAAATTCCTAGTGAGGAAATAGTTCTCATTTCAGGGGTATATTTATTTCATTAGTTGAATACAAAAGATACTGATTACAGTTTGCAGAATATATTTTAAGACAAATTAATTCATATTAACTTTGGATAAAGTTTCAGTGACCAACTGGAGTTGATGAACTGACAGATATGTGACTTCAATTTTAAATGATCTTGAAATCTGGCTTGGAAAAATGTAGCCTCCTTTATTTTTCAGAATGTGATTGTTTTAGAAGAAATTCATTTAAATTTTTAACTTGGAAAATATAAACATTCTAGTTTCACTAACTTTAGCTAAAAATCTCAGTCAAGATATTTTACGCTAAATGTCACCTTTAGAAAATTCACACTAGTCCCATGTGTTTTGCTGTGCTGAGCTGGTTGTGCCATTGAATGGAGGATCTCATAACGCATGATGGATTATCAGGATCAAAGTGGAACATTAATGAGAGGGGAATGGAAAATTAATTTCTCCTCAGTTTGTGATTTGCTGCCATACATGGAGGACAAGAGTCACTTTGCATCAACACACTATTTCTGGACTGAGGCTGTGCGTCAGCTGGTAAGTGCTGATGCAAAGGTAACTGAGCTTGAGAAAACATTGGTCCATAATGGCCATAAAGGAACATCACTGGGAGAAGGTTTAAAATAGATGCAGCTAATGTGCTGCACCCAAAGCTGCTGCACCATTTGCACTATAGAAGCTTTTAACCAGTATCAACGAGAGAGTTACTGATGCACCAAAGCATCGTTCCCACTCATACCAGAATTTCACAAAATGCCCCTGGGCTGCAGAAAGACATTCTCCTTCAGAGGCTTCCAGTCTACAAAGCCAAATTCAATGACTCAGTTCTCCATCCACTGCCTAAACAGTGTGCTAGTACCTCAGCAAACCTGCCTGCTGCAAGAGCTCATTTCTCTCTTATGCATAACAGAAAGAAAGAAAGAAAGAAAGAAAGAAAGAAAGAAAGAAAGAAAGAAAGAAAGAAAGAAAGGCTTGTCAAACTGTTGAAATCTGACTTTAGAGCTGTCCCTACTCATATTTGGTAGCATTTACACATGTGAGTAGTCCCTTTGAAGTCAATAGGGTTACTGGTGTGAGTAAATGCTATTCAGTTTAAGAAGAGATTACTGAATCACACCCCCAATGGGCAAAGTTGAAGGGCAAAATGTGTAACTGAGAGAGCCAAGTAACCTAGAGGAATCTTTAGGAACATCTGCCCATGGGGTCCTGTACATCTGTGCAAGTGGATCCATCTGGGTCTTTGGCTATACTGTCTCTCTGACCCTTTATTTTGTGCCCATCACCATGATGTCTGGATTCATATCCTGTCTTCAGATGAGTGGTGCATTTGGAAACAAATGTGGCTTCTGAATGTGTACTTTCTCTTTGCATTCAAGGGGTTAAAGCTGGGTATACAGCACCCAATACCTAAGTTTCATTTTGTAGCTCCAAGATGAGCTGCATCCTGCCAGTAAAACACTGGAACAACTTACCAAGGGCTCAGGTGGATTTTCCATTACTGGCAATTTTTCAATCAAGATTAGATATTTTTCGAAAAGATCTGCTCTACTTCAAAAAGGAATTATTTTGGGGAAGTTCTATGGCCTGTAGGGAGTCAGACTAGATAATCACAATGGTTCCTTCTGGCCTTGGAAACTATGAATCTATGAAACATCCTTCATGAATTGGGAGGCTCTGAGTCCTTCACAATGCAACTTTGGTGTGGTCTCAAATGGAATATTAAACTCGGTACTAGGCACAGCCTTCCAGAATGATTGTGACAAACTGGAGGGAATTCTGAAGAGAGCAAAGCCAGAGGGACTGATTTAGAGGGAAAGAGAGAAATGTGTCCAGCTTGGCAAAATGATGACTAAGTGGCGTGGGCATTAAATTCTTTGCTGATACAATGAGTATAATGATGTGAAGTTAAATAAGGAAACATCTAAGCTGAATACCAGGAGATGCTGCCTGTCAGCATGAAGTATGAGGCTGTGGATGAGTCTCCCAGGGAAGTGATAGGGGCCCCACTGCTTGCAACTGTAAAAACTAGACTGCAGCAAACATTAGAAAATATACTATTGGGACCAATCTACTCTGCCACTTCGGAAGTGGCCTGGGTAGTATAACAGGTATTTTCCCTCTATGATTCAGTATGGCCAAGTGTATGTTAAAGGCCTGGATAAGTTACAGTGTAGGTATATCATCCATTAACACCATCCACAGTCAGACAGCAAAGCTGAATTAAGCTTTCGTTATCCTGGGATCTCTTTCCTTCTGTCCCAGATGGAGTGTCAGGGAAGGAACATGTCACCTACTCACTCTTTTTCTAGAAGCCAGTTGCCAGCACCTGCTGTTGCTAATATTAGACTCCTAGCCTCCTTTACTCTCCTTGTCACTTCACTGTCCCTCTCCTTCTTCCTTCTCCTCCTTGTCTGCACTCCCTCTCCTACCCATAGGCTTCTCACTCACCTGTTCTGTAACTGGAGCCTATCAGCTGTTCTGCTGTGTGATGGGAAGGGCATTTTGGAACTTCATCCTCTTCTGCTAGGACTCGCTGCCCAGATAGCTTTCTCTGGTATTTACTATAGAGATAGGAGAAGTTTGATTGAACAGGAAACTCTGATGCAGGATCAAGAGCTGCCTACCCTAAAATCCATGTCAGCCGGGTTTTCAACCTGTTCAGAAAGTTGCCACTGGGCCCCTCCTGGCGTTTCACTGTCTCCCACTCTATTGCTTCCAGAGGGAAACCTCTCAGATGTCATAACTGGAAACAGAAGACATCACTCACATGAAAATCCCTCATCTGCCTGGCTGTGGGGCCAAGGCAGAGTGCTCACGGCCCTTTCCTAGGAGACCGCAGGGCTAGGGACAGAATTAGAAGAGAAGGCGGGCATGTCAGCCCCCTGCATGCCCAGCCCATTTGACACAAGCAAGGGTTCAACAGGTAAACACTCCATGGGATTACATTTAGCCTCAGAACCCTTAGCTTTCATGTGCTATAAGCCAGAGCAGTGGCTGGCCCAAATTGCCCTTCAGTCAGGAGGATTAGTTGAAGTCTCTTGTCAGTTATGAGCATCAATTTGTTGTCTTCTGAAATCAGTTAATGTTTCCAGCTCTGCTCTCACCCCACCAGCATGGGACTCTACTCATAATGGGAGATCAGACCCCCTGAGGACATTTCTTAACTAGAAAATACAGTATTCTGGCAGCAGACGGAATAGGTTAGTGCTGCATGGAATACACAGAGAACTCTTTTTATATGACTTAATCTGTCTCAGGACATCTCAGCAGCATAAATAGAGCCTTTTAGTATGGAAAATGTATTCTTACCACCTCCAGGGTCCAGTGCCCAGCAGTGTCTTAGCAGAAGTGTAGGGAAGAGACGTTTTGCCGGCAGGATTATCATGCCAGCATTTTTGCTTGTCTTATGCCAAGATTCCTGGTAGCTCTAATTTTACAAGGAGAGCAGCAGAAATGCTGCTGCAATCTGAGGCTGTGCATTCCTCTTCACACTCTCCATAGGGGACCTGCAGGGCAAAGAAATCTCTCCAGGCATGCCCTGCTAATATTGACAGCATGGCAGACAGCAGCATTTGCAAGCTGAAAATCCCACAGGGAATGTTTTTAGAAAATAATTAATGTACCAGCTAATCCAGAAGCAGTACAAAATCTGGTTAGCATCTCAGAGTTTCACTGGAAACCTTGGGAGGTTCTGCTCAGTTTTCGGTGATGTTTTAGTATATGCTGATAAAGGGGGTTGATGCTGTCCCAGCCTCTGCTCTTACTGGATGATGGTTTTATTCTTGTAGTTGGAAAGCAACATGTCCTGATCCCATTGCTCATGATGAGGGTAATTCCATTGATTTCACTGGTGTAAAGTACTACTCCAGGTCAGGAAGCATAGCAATTTCAGGCCCAAATGAGAAGAAATTCAGACTTTTTGTAGTTTGGTTTCACCGGGAAGTTCATGTTGCTGGGTCAGTGTCAAAGCACTGAAAAAAACCTATTGTTTTAAACAGATTTAAATATAATAAGTTTAAAATCCAAGATCTTTATAGAGGGGGAACTGGGTGATTTGGATGCAGGGTCAAATTACAAGTGTTTAAAAGGGATTCCTGATAAACATTACCTACAATCGGGACAGCCTGGCCTGGGGTAAGGCTGCCACTCAGTTGACCTAAACCCTCTGTACACAGTCTGATGTGCTACTGATTTTCTCTTAGAGAGAAGCCTGAACCAGAATGCCCGATATGAATCCCTCTGAACTATGGGAAAATACAGACCCCGTTCCAAGAACTCTCTGTAATGGGACTGAACTAAAACTGGTTCAGCTGAAGCTGTGCTCAAGCCATTGAGGATCCTAGTGCTGATGAGGCTCTGGTGGCTGGACCCCTTTTCACCCTTGCTTTCTGACTTTCTGTTCAGTAGGAGTAGGGTGAGCAGCTGTCCCAATTTTATATGGACAGTCCCGATTTTTGGGTCTTTTTCTTATATAGGCTCCTATTACCCCCACCCCCATCCCGATTTTTCACATTTGCTGTCTGTGTCACCCTAAGTAGGAGTAACTAAAGTGGTGGTAACACAAGTCTGGCTGCCAGAGAATTGTCTTCACTGTGGCTCCCACTGGCTTAATGACAGTTCATTTGAACCAATGTTAGGGTCTGTGGGACTTTTTGTAAGCTTCCTAGTGTAGCCAGAGCCTTACAGAGCTTCTCCTGCCTTTGCCCCAAATAGGAGATGACCCAAGGGAAGCAGAAGCTGCTACACTCCCCTCATCAATTTAGGAAGGGGGCCCTTATTATAACTGGCTCAGCAGGGAAAGTTCATGATCTCAGAGTGAAGGAAGTTCACAGAGGGCTGATTCTGATGCCCTTACTCATGCTGGGGAACATCTTTTTCCACAAGGAGCCCCAGGGAGGGCAGAACTTTAGAAAGAGTAAAGTTATCAGAAGCTAGTCCACAATGGGTGAACCTTCCACAGGACTGTAAATGTGGGAGTAGAAACTGCTGTTTCCTTAAAAGCTGCTGATACCAACGGCAGCAGGGAATGCTGGTGAAGTGGTTAAAACCTGGAGGAAACACTTAGGGAAACTATTCATGTTATATCTGGGATCAGATGGGGGAGACTACTTACTTCCCCCCAAGAGGCTTTCAGGTCAAAAGACATTTGCAGGCAATATGGAGATAAAGACCACTAGAAACTCAGTCAAAGGGAAATCAGCAGGGAGTCCCTAGGTTGCTGATGTGGTGGGTGTTAGGGGGCTTATTCCTTCACCCACTTACTTCCCTGGTCCTTCTCGAATGAATAGAGAGCAACAATACCCGAAATCCAAAGGTGCAAACAATTCGATGTTTATTGGGGTGAACTTCCAGCAAGCATGATTCCAGTTTCCTTCCTTAGTATCCTCCTTCCCAGCTCTGACACCACAGAGCCTTACACCTGTGTCCCTGTTCCCATTCTTACCCTTAGCCAAACATGATTCCAACTTCCTTACTCCCATTCCCTGTTCCCACTTCCCCCTTTAGCAAAACATGATTCCAATTTTCTTACCCCCATTCCCTGTTCCCATCTCCCCCTTCAGCAAAACATGATTCCAATTTTCTTACCCCCATTCCCTGTTCCCATCTCACCCACATGCCCACGCCCACGCCCACCCACTCACTTCCTCATTGACTACAGATTATATAGTAAAACTTGAGTTCTGCTTAGCTATACTTAACCAATCATTTTCCTGAAATTTAACTAACCAATCCTAACATATTGTAACATGATTATGTAACCAATTATATCCCACCACCTTAATTAGTTTCCACCCAGCAAAATTAATTATACAGCAGACAGGAACAATCACAGAACCAGACAGAGATTATACAGACAAACAATAGCAAAGTGGGAACTACAATGACAAGACAACACAGAAGTGAGGATTTTCACATCCCAGCTATTGATAAGTGAGTTCTTGCCAGACAGGATGCTATCAAACTAAGTTTCCTTTTACATTTTCTAGGCACTTCCCTTTCTCTGGAGGTGATAGGAATACAATCCCGTCCTGATAGTGCCTAACAGCCCAATAGCACCTTCTTTCAATGTGACTAGTTTGGAATGTGAGGATGTGACCGTTCGCTTCCCAGCTTATTGCTGCCTCTGCTGCTTAGCCAAAGGCCTGAGCCTAAGCACAGGGCCACAAACTGTCACAATAAGAGAAGGCCCTTACACTGGCAGACAGTGGTTTTGATTCTTTCTTTTATACCTCTAGAACTAGCCAAGCGATAAGAATACACCTAAATTCTTAAAGTACAGGCCTTTGCAGACAGGCCTGAATATCTATATCCTAACAGTGGGACCACCCAGCAGCTGTTCTATAGATAGAACGCCCATCCAAGGCTCTGAGGGAGCCCACGTTCTCTGATACTGTAACATTCCCAGGTGACAAAAGCAATTTCCTGTCAGTCTTCTTTTTCCACTGCAGCATGATGGTAGGTGGATGCCATATAAACTACTAAAATAAAGTACTCTTTCCACCTTACCCAGGTGTGCTAGGAAGCTGCAGTAGGAAGTTCATGACTATAAAGCTGTCTGGCTATTAAGTCTCCTATAGTTAATTCAGATACGTAGGTCTGTATTACTTTCTGACCATTACAATAGCTGGAGATGCTTGGAGAAAGTAGATTGCTCACTAAAACCATCCTTTAACAAACAACAATGTTGCCACTTTCCACCCGAGTGACTAGTCAAGGTTGGGGGCTCTGTGGGATATTCCAGTTGGAAGTGGAAACTGATGGTGTCTGATGTGTTCTTTGATGCCATTGTGTTTATTTACAAAGATCTGCAAAGTCCTGTGCCTCTGAACACAGAAGGAATCAAATAGCAAGAAACAGCTTCTTTTGCCCACAGCACCAAGAGCTGGCATTTCAGTCGGCACCCTGACCCAAAAATCTCTTCCAAGTTTCTTCCAGGGTCAGCCACCACGCTTTCAGCTCGTGCTTTCAGCTGTCTCTCTCTCTCCAGTCTTTCTTGTCTGTTCTCAGTTTCTTTGTGTTCTGCCCTCTCTCTCTCTCTCTCTCTCTCTCTCTCACACACACACACACACACAACCCAAAACAATACTTCTGGTTGGGTTCGCACATTCCTTTTGTAGGTGGGTCTTATGGTTACAGTTATGTTAACTGAAGGGTGAACTCACACACCTATCAACCTTCATAACATTTCACCCAGCTCAGAACAGTAGCTTATCATTCAGATATGGCAGGGCTCTCTGAGATGGGTGCTGTATTTACACTGCCTGAGTTAAAGACAATCTAACACTGCTCTCAACTCTATCTTCTCAACTACACAGTTGAGCTGTTTATTATCTCTTACACACTGTGCCACGCCATAGAAGCAACAGTTCTAATTTCTTTCTTCCATCACTTTCACCAAGTCTTCCATCAAGTTTACCCCGAATCTTGCTCTCTGTGCTGCTCTGCAGCATTTAGCCTCTGCCTCTGTCAGAAGATGTGAGACAGCATCTGTATGACATTGTCCCCAGGTTCTGTTTTTTCACCAGCTGAACAGCTGTATCAGACAAACATATTGTTCTTCCCCAGAACTCTTCCCATGACTCTGCTTGAAACAGAGCTCTTGTCTGTAGCAGATGGGCCTAAAAATTCAGAGCTTTAACATTTGTCCAGGTCCATTGCAGCCATTATCTACTGTCAGAGCTACTAGTGCATAATAATTTGGCTACACATTTACTCAAGACCACCACAGGGAGGAATTCTCTGTCCACTTGTTAGGATGGCAGGGCACTTCTAAGGCTTCAAGAGATGTCCCCCCAACCCAGGATCTACATTTCTACCTACCAAGATCCTACAGAATATGTTGTCCAAGACAAGATTTGAGTCATTAATACCTCAGAGGCTCTTGTGCTGGGCTCTGAAGTCTGCTCCCAGAGCAACCGCATGAGAAATAATTGTTGCTAAAAAGTATTCTTTAATATGCTGAACTTGTTGTTTTTCTCCTGGGCCCATTATTAATGGCCACCTACTTTACTCCTGTGGAAATGATTCTCTTCCCCTTCAGCACTCAGGGTTCTCCAGGAATTGAGTTAATTTGGGAAGCTGAATCCAATAATAGTGTAGTTCTCCAGTAATTAACCACCCTGGTGACAAGCCCATCCACTGGTCCAGACGTCAGTTGCGGTGTTTGTCAGAGCTGGGATGGGGTGGAAGTTTTAAGCTGGAATGCAGTGCTGACTGCAGATTGCTATGTGATAACCAGGAGAGAGAAAACACTGATGCTTTGGTTGATTGTTGGATTGAATTCAGTTTGCTGTTGTGCAGATGTTGGAGAATCATGACCACTCCATCGATTTGATTCCTGTACAAACCTGAACCCTTGTGCAACCATGTGGATGGAGGTCAAGGTGAACAGGAGGAAAAGAGAATAGAAACAGCACTACAGACAATAGGTGTCATCATTGATAGTGACTGTTGGGAGTTTACTTTGAACCTTTGAAACATTTGTATTATTAGTTTTTTCCCTGTCTTTGATTGTTAAAAAGTTGTTCTGTGCACAGTTGAATGTTTATATTGCTCACTTAGTTATTTACTATTTGGGTTTTTTCCACAGCTGGAAGTTATGTTGCACTTATGCTTTGCTGAACACTTAGTTATGTATTTGTTTTCCCTTTGTTTGTTTGCTGTTAAAGCTGTAGTTTGGCACTGATGGAAGTATTTCACACCTGTGCTTTACTGCAGTGAACAGTGAAACATTGGAGGGATCATAGTAAAGTGGTTTAGATTCACACTCAGGGAAATTACACATACGGCTGCATCTGAGATCCTGTAAGTCACCAGACACCTACACAACCATGTGTGTGGTGCATGCATCCATCACTGTTCACTACTTAGGTGCCTGAGCACCTGTGCCATCTATCCACCAACACAGTGCACGTTGCTTGGTCATCCACGCATGAACCCATGATGTGTGGTGCATGCATCCCCCCAGCATTAGAGTGTCAATCATGTACCAGTTAAAGCATATATTGATGCAATATGTAAATGGAAAAACTGGCATTTATTAACAGTCAAAACAGTTCTGGATCCCATTATATCATCAAATGTCATTAACTTACCCTGTATTGCAAACATGTGGGCACACAGTGCATCCCTTATTTCCCTTGCACCCTAGGAAGCAGCCTCAGAAAGCACAGGGGCACTTTCTGGTTGTATGTACTTGGCCTGCAAACCAGCATTGTCTTGCATCCACTCCATATGCAAATGGTCGCTTTTAGCCTCACAGATGTTGTGGAGGGCACAGCAGGCCACAATCATACAGACAGAACTGGCAACCCTGGCATCCAAACTGTTCTGTAAGCACACTCCACAGTCACCCTGCACCTGCTGAGCATGTAACTGAATTGAACCTGCCAGGTCCTTTGTTGCTGGGGTATGCTTTTATGAGCCATGGTAGCAGCAAGTAACCAGGATCCCCCCAAAATAACAGCAGGCACCAACACTCCATTGATGATGATATTATCTAGTTTGTTTTTGAACCCAGTTATACTTTTGGCCTTCACAACATCCCCTGGCAATGAGTTCCATAGGTGCGTTGTGTGAAGAAGTACTTCTCTATGCTTGTTTTAGACCTGCTGCGTATTCATTTCATCGAATGATCCCGGGTTCTTGTGTTATGTGTTACATACCTTTATTTGCCAATTTGAAGAGCCCTTTATTATCAAATTCTGTTCCCTATGTGGGTACTTACAGTCTGTGATCAAATAACCCCTAAACCTTCTCTTGTTAAATTAAATTGAGCTCCTTGAATCTATTTCTATAAGCAAATTTTCCAGTCCTTTGATCATTGTTGTGGCTCTTCTCTGAACCCTTTCCAATTTATAAACATTCTTCTTGAATCGTGGACACCAGAACTGGACACAACATTCCAGCAGCAGGTGCATCAGTGTCAAACACAGAGGTAAAATAACCTCTCTGCTCCTACTGAAGATTCCTGTTTATGCATCCAAGGTTCACATTAGCCCTTTTGGCAACAGCATCACATTAGGAGCTCCTGTTCAGCTGATTATCTATCGTGACCCCAAGTCTTTTTCAGAGGCATGGCTTCCCATGAGAGTCTCCCATTTTGTAAATATGGCCTGCTTTCTTTGTTCCTAGACGTATGTGTGATGTACAGGCAATTGTTATGTATTAATCTCTGAAGACTTATATATAATAATGGAATGAATATTGTGAGTGTTCTGGTGAGTGAGATAAAGTTACTGTATTCCTATGGTGGGTTATTAGAATTTCCTGTATGAATGTATAGCTGCAGGAAGAGCAAACAGGAAAGCAACACAATATATCTAGATAAGGACCCCAGTATACACCTGAAAGACAATGGGTCAACCTGTTAGCTTCAAGAATCCTGTCTCCTGTTTCCAACAGGGTGAAAACCTAGTTTTGCCAGAGCTGAATGCCTGGAGATCAAAAGAACCACTAACCAGTTGTAAAGCCTTTCTCAGACCAGCTAATCTGTCATTCTCAGGGAGCAAAGGGTTTACTTGTCAGAAGCTAGCTAGGGCACAGGCTGACCCTGTAAGGACGGTGTCTTAGCCATAGAGCCATCCCCAGTCCAGGGAATGCTAACCCTTAGGGAAGGGCAGGCATGCATACAGTTGGCTTTATTGCTTGTAACTTCTGCTTTCTCTGAAATGTTTTTATGCTAAATGAATAATACTTTGCTCTCGGAAACTGTTTGATCACTGGATCCTACTGCCTTTGCCCCAGAGTGAACAGCCCTGTAGGTGCAGGAGACAATCAGACCTGCTGAGATACACAGGGACTGAAGCCCAGGGCCTGGTCTGTGAAGGCAAGAGTCACATGGTCCCACCCTGAGAGACAGGTGACCACTTGGGGCCTGAGAGCTAGAGGGCACGTGCTCAGAGAGACCAGGAGGGGTCAGAGGAGCAGTTTGTCTGGATTACGCATGCTAACAGGAGACCCCCTCCCATTGGTGTAGGTACTGTCTACACTGAAGCACTGCAGTGGAACAGAGGCAGTGGTGCCTCTGTAGTGTTTTAAGTGTAGACAAGCTCTTAGACACCCCTCTGATGCACAGTTCCCTTCTCTGCTTCCCCCTTGCTCCTGGGGCAGGTAATCCTGCATGGATTTTGCTGCACTGTTCTATGTGCTGGGGTGGGGAAGAAGCAGCCAAATCTCCTGCATTCCCTGTTCTTCCCTGCCCACTCTCTGCTCTGGGTGAGTGGGAGTAAGTGGGTGCTGCACGTTTGGACCCAAGGTCTTGGTAGCCAACACAAGGGGGCAAAGGGTTTTTCTGATTTCCCTTACTCCCTTACTTCTCTAACCCCATGTCTTCTCTTCCTAAAGAGCACTGAGGGAGTGAATGGTGTAACACCACCGGAGAGAGGCAGGACATGCATGTCTCTTGAGGCAGGTCAATAACTGAAGTCTATCATTTTGAAATAAAGAAAACTTTCCATAGCATTTTACTTAGTTAATGTTTATTAAATTAGGGGCAAGGACCTTGATATTTGAGCTCAGAATGACAGATTAGCCACTGCAGCAATTTGTCTCTGGCACTGATAATGTATTTAATAGATAATTATCTTACCTTCCTAATTACCATTGACCCAACATTCTATACCTTTCCCTGGTCCACAGTAGAAGCTTGTAGGGGAGGCATTTTCTACCCTTCTCAAATAAAGAAGATAAATCCTTCTGACGTTTGAGAGTCACTGATCAAAAATGTCTCTAAGTAAGAGATCTTGTGGTCAGGTCATCCCAGGAAGCTGTCTTCTCTGAGACAAGGGACACACTTTCATTCCAAAGGCTAGTTTTGGACATTTCATTTCAGGTGTTTAGTTAGGAATGAGAAATGGGGACCTGAATTGAAGAAATAAATTCTGCTAGTCAATGCTGCTGCCTGGAGTGAGGAATATTTGTTGTCTGCAATGTTTGTTAAGGGATTTCTTCCTCAAGTAGGCTCCACAGCCTTCACCGCCCAGCAAGGTCTAGTCAAAGGGAATACTTGGAAGCCCCATAAATGGTGCGTGTGTGGGTGAAGAGAGACTTGTTACTTAAAAAGAACTTGTAATGTTTAAAACAAATGTATAAATCCCTGAGTTCATATATTTGGCCCAGCTCATATTCCCTCGGCAGTTGGCAAAGCCATATGCTGCACTCACTCACTCCCCCGAGAGGCCCAAACTCTCCCACAAGTACTAAGATGTCAGCGAAAAACTAGCTTCTTTCTGCTGAAACCTAACCCCAGGGAGCAGGGATACCACTGCACATAAAAATAGCTTTCTGGTTCCTTTGAGACGTGCTTATAAAGGAATTGCTGAGCCCAGGATAGAACAGAGATTTTCATACCAAATCAGACTATGGTGGGTCCCTCTGATCTTGGAATGCTCCCTGTGTGGGAGATCCCTGCACATCCCCCTGTGCTGGGGACGGAGGGGTAGCTTTCCTTCATGTCTCAATGTGCACCCCAGTCAAAATGCTGGTGGTTCTGGTGCACTCAGGGAGTGTGTCCTGCCAACAGAGGAGATGTCTGGGGAAAGTGGGGCAACAGTGCGGTATTGACAAATATTATTTCCCTTGAAAATGCTGCTGCTTTTAAAGTAAAGGAGTACTTGTGGCACCTTAGAGACTAACCAGTTTATTTGAGCATAAGCTTTCGTGAGCGACAGCTCACTTCATTGCTCCTGCTTTTGTTACTATTAATATTACCGCTAACACTGCAGCAAAGCTCAAAGGCCCCCCCTCCTTAGGATCAAGCTCCATTGCCAGTGTTTGGCCCTACACAAACACTGCCAAAGAGACAGACTCAAAGAGCTTAGGATCTACTTGCTGCTGTTTCATTAGTCTGAGGGAGACATTGCTCCCCTGGGCTTCAGACAAGGACAGAATATACTTCCCCTTTCCTGGGGCATGCAGACCGGGCAGAGAGAACAGGCTGAGTCTAGACACAGTGGCTGTGAATGGCTCCAAGTGAGGTGTAAACATTGTGAGATGGAGTACACGATGCACAGATCTGGGGACCCATAGTCACATGACTTTGTGAGAGAAACAGGACAGCTTTCTCTTATTCTCGCCAACTGCAGAAAGTAGCTAAGATGATAAGGAATTCCTGTCTTTTAACCAGGATAATAACACAACAGATGTGGAGCAAATACCAACATACCAGTTGGTTTTTCCCACAGCAAATATCTCTTAAGAATTCAGACTAGATATTCCTTTGGTCACCTCTCATTCTGCCAGAATCCCACCCTCCCCTGCCTTTATTTTGGGAGCCAGAGCTGTTTTATCACTTCCGGTTGTAGCTGGAAATTCAGTACTTCCACATATGTGTGCAGGTGTGTACATGAGGAGACCCATCATCTCTGTCAGACACCCTGGCTGTCAGCTAACTGTGCACATTAGACATGACTTTCTGCTCCAAAAAGACAGGCCTCTTTCACCTGAGCTGAAAGATGCATGCACTGGCGGTATTATGAAAGAAAAAAAATGGCTTTGTGCTCGTTATTTCTTCCTCGTGGTGTTTGTAGTATGAAGGGTTTTTAAAAAGCTATCTGCTCACAACTCAGGTCTGGTCTGCGCTGGATGGCTTTCTGGCAGCAGGAAAGCCAGTGACATTCTAACACCACAAACGTGCAGAGAGAGCAGGCTGAGACATGAGAGGGCAGGGATTGCTGTCAGACTCTTTAACATCTTGGGGACTGATTGGTTTTGTTAACACCTACTGCACTGCAGGGCCCAGTAGAGGCGAAGATGAAATGACGGCTCAGAAATATTCAGCACCTCCTCAGCTTTGCTGTGGGGGAGGTCCCAAGAGCATCCTCAGAGAACCACCTGGTAGCCCAGGCTTGCGACTCGTGAAATCTCAGAGTGACTCGAGTAGATCGTAGTGGTTTCACCTCTCTGTCCCCATTGCCTTTCACCCCTTTCTGATCTTCAGAGAAGCAAAACGGGACACAAACCCAGTGTTTAAAAGCTCCTATGCAGGACATGGTTATACCCACCCGGGCCTCCAGCCACTAAGATTATGCCTACACTCCAGCTGGCAGCCTCAGTAGACAGGGATGGAGTTAGTGTGATAAAAATGGCAGTTGCAGCTCGGGCTGGAGCTTGGTTCTTAAGTCCACCCCACCTCCTATGCACTAGCCCAGCCACAACGTCCACGTTGGTACTCTTAGTGCTCTAGCTCAAACCCCACTAGCATGTGTCTGTCCACCAGGCTGGGAGGCTCGATCCCCTCTGCGGCACAGCTGTACCCTACTGGGCAAGGCAGTTACAAACGACTCGACACTCCATGGGGCAGGTGGGACATTCCACTGTGTAGAGGGCAGGAAGCACAAAGACACTAAGCCCGGATCTTCCCCACCAAGCTCCTCTGCTGGCATCCGGCTTTCAGAGAAGATCAAACCAGCTGCCAGGAGCCAGGCACCCCAGTACCAGTCAGAACCAGGGGCAGTCTCATAGAGTCATAGAGTTAAGGCAAGAAGCGATCACTAGAGCATCCAATCTGACCTCCTGTGAATCACAGGTCACCACCACCGCCCAGCCCCCACCCACTAAACCCAACAATGGAAATGAGACCAAAGTATCGCAGCCCACGGGAGACTAGACTGGTGTGTGCCACAGGCAATGAATAGGAGGGACCAAGGTGCACCAGTGTCCCAGCCCCGCTAGGGAAATGGTTAAGTGAGATGAACCCAGATAAGCCTGGCAAGTGTCCCGCACCCACCTGCTGCAAAGGAAGGTGGATCCCCTTCAAGGTTACTGCCACTCCGACCTTGGGGAAATTCCCATCCAACCCCACATGTGGCAATGAGTTAGACCCTGAGCATGTGAGTAGGACCAGCCAAGCACCTGAGAGAGAGAAGATGCACGGTGCCACCTCAAAGCAATGGCCATCCCCATCCAATGTCCCATCTCCAGCCATGGCCATCCCTGATGCTACAGAGGAAGATAAAAAATACCCTCTCCGAATACATTGGGGGAGAGTCCCGTCCTGACCCCTGCTGGTGGCCAGTTGACACCTTGAAACATGAGCTTTAGGAACATAATACATACAACCCCCCATCATCACAAACAACCCTGTCAAACAATTGCACTCAAAATTTGTCCAACTCTCTTTTAAAAGTACTTAAGTTGTTTGCCCCACAATTACTATTGGGAGGCTGTCCCAGAACCTCACCCCTCTGATGATTGGAAAGCTTCTAATTTGCAGCCTGAATTTGTTCATGGCCAGTTTAAATTTGTCCTTGTGCCAACATTGGCCGTTAGCTGAAATAACTCTTCACCTTCCCTGCTGGTATTTACTCTCCTAAAGTATTTCTAGAGAGCAATCCCATCTCCCCATAGCCTTCTTTTTGCCAGGCTAAACAAGCCAGACTCTTCCAGGCTCCTCTCATAAGACAGGCCCTCCATTTCCTTGACCATCCTAGGAGCTCTTCTCTGCATCTCTTCCAGTTTGAATTAATCTTCTGCACATTCTCAGACAGCCTCTCTGGTAATGCTCCCCCTCTTACTGGTGTTAAAGATATACCTCCTGATTACTCACGAGATGATGGATGGATTCTGCATGTGTGTGTGATGAGTGGCTGGAAGGAAAGCGGGCCTAAGGCTGTGGTGAGGAACAGTTCCTTCCGAGATTTTGGCATCCATGCTGAGTTTTCAGTTTCACGATGAAGCGCGGTGGGTGTGTGTGTGCACCCCGCGGGCCTGGGAGCTGTAGCTCTTATCTCAGGCTGACCACTTCATTTCTTCCTGCTTGTTTGCTAAGCACAGCCCTCTGCATGTCTATCAGCCCTGGCGGGGGAAGAGCTGCCACAGAAGAGAGAACAATGCCCTTGTTTCCCACTGGAAAAGAGTTGTTCATTTATTTTCCTAATAAGGACCACTGTTTCATCATTAGGGGGAATGATATCAGCTGTCTTGAAACCATCCCCGCAAATAGCCGGTAACATCTGTCCCGTCCCCCCCGTCCCCGCCCTCAGCTGCCTGTGGAGATACAAGAGCAAAGCTAGGTCACTCCTCACCTACAACATGGCGGCCTCATTCTGTGGGTCTTTTTTAGTGTTTCAGATCATGATTTATTTTTTTTTTATGGTGGAAGCCAGTGATAAAAGCCATTTGGTCTTGTTCCCTTTCAAAGTCTAGGGGGAGGGATAGCCCAGTGGTTTGAACATTGGCCTGCTAAACCCAGGGTTGTGAGTTCAATCCCTGAGGGGGCCATTTAGGGATCTGGGGCAAAAACTGGGGACTGGTCCTGCTTTGAGCAGGGGGTTGGACTAGATGACCTCCTGAGGTCCCTTCCAACCCTCATATTCTATGATTCCCAGCTGAGAAAAGTGGAGTTTGCTGCTCGTTGTTTTATATGGCCATGGTGCCTGTTTGGGTATTTTAGGAAACCAGATAGGCCACTGTAAGGGCTTGGCTAGGCAGAGAAATAGCGCACAGCCAGCTGGGGTGTGAATCTACAGGACGCCAGCCTGCCGTGCACTAGCTGGCTGCGTGGGCTGTGAGCCCGTGCACTAAAAGTTGCCTATTAATCTTTGATGTACTGCTGTTTGAAAAGGGAGCAGACTCTTCATCGTGACAAGCCCCTACTCTACTGTTCAACCAGACCCATAGATTGTGATAGACTGTACAGACTCTATCTGTGCCAAGCCCAAGTGGCAGAGGGGAGAAGACTGCTGTAGTGTTAAACATGGGAAGGGCACGGCAATTGTGACAACCAGGGAAAACTAGTGCACGTTTCCTCAGTCCTCATGTGCTACTGGCAGCCTCAGGCAGCTCCCCCAAGACTGACCTGCAGACCTCCTAGCACTGAGAACCCCTTTGTAACTGGGTGGTAAAACCATGCTAGAGCCAGCCCTGCACAGACCCATGTCAAAACTCTCTGTTCACAATTGCTGTGTCTGCCATCCTGTGAACAGGGCCTAGAGGGGTCTCCAGGAGGACACGGATGGTTCAGAGACACAATACGAGTACTGCACAGTCTGCCCCCTTTCTAGCAATGGCTCCAGGGAAGAGGAACAGGGAGGGAAGGTGTTTGCTCCCATGCACACAGCCCTGAGTGCCAATATCCACTGCAGAACCGGGTTGGTGTTGTTCTGACAGCTACGTGGTGGGATCACTGGTGTCCTGGCAGGAAGAGTTCACTCTCAAAGTGGCTGGGATATGACAATATCATCAAGTGTCAAAGGAAGTGTGGGGACTGAAGTCACTCCATTATTTCTACACTGGGAGTACATCCATGTCCTGGCTTGCGGGCATGCATCCATGTGTTAGCTAACTGCGAACCCGAGTCCATACTGCAGAGACCTGCCATCATTCCACGCTGACACTGGAGCTACAAGTTGCTCTGCACCTAGCTTTGTAGGTGCCTATCCCATAGTCCTTAGCATCCTCGCCCCGTGGAGCCACTCTATTACTACAACTTGTCTGTGCTTTTCCAACACCTGTGCAGAACTGCTTTCAGCCCGCCATCCTGTAGGTCTTTTCTGCCTGTGCAACGTGCTCAGCTTGTCACTTCTAACCCAGGGATGAGCCATGAATCCATTTGATCAGCTGCTCCCGTTTGCAGTGAATGGTTTATGCAGCAGCGCCGATGTTTGACGAGACGGTGGCTAGCGTTTCAGGAACAGTTTCTGAGAGAAAGAAGGACTCAGGGGCGGGATCCTTTCACATCGACTGCATAGACCTATTGAATGCAGCAATTACAGCTTATTTTCTATGTGTGGAGTGGTGTTTCTGATGCAGGATAACTAGCATACTCTGGTGGGACCTCACCAGGCCTGGAATAACCAGCCACGGGGCCAGAACTTCCACATGAGGGAACAGACCTTCCTGGAACTGTGTGAGGAGTTTGTCCTGACCCTCCACCACCACCACCCTCTATTGAGGGAGGCCATATCAGTGAGGAAGCAGGTTGCAATACCCTTAACTGCTTCAGGTCCATGGCTAGCTAGCCAGTCAGCTGTGAGGGTTGTGGTAATGGAGGTTTGCCAAGTGATTGTTACTGTGACATATCACGTGTGATTGGCATTAGAAGGGTGCCAACAATAATAGCTGGCTTTCCGAGAATGGGGTTCCCCAAGTGTGCATGGATGGCACATGTGCCTGTAATTTGCCCACCACAAGGACCAAGCAAATATATAAACTGCGAAGCGTACTACACCATCATTCTGCAGGCCTTGGGAACCACAGAGGCAGGTTCATGAACACCAGCACGGGCTGTTTTGGCAAGGTGCATGGCACAAGGGTTTTCAGGAGATTTGGCCTGTACCTCTTGGGAGAAGCAGGGACTTATTTCCCCCTAATAATATCATCATCAATGGGAGGTTGATGCCTGCTGTTATTTTGGGGGACCCTGGCTACCCACTGCTACCATGGCTCATGACAGCATACCCCAGCAACACAGGATCTGCCAGGAGAAGGTTCAATCATATGCTCATTGGCTACAGGATAGTTGTGGAGTGTGCCTTTGTTCAGGCTGAAGGCAGGCTGCCACAGATTACAGAACCGTTTGGATGCATATGGAGTGGACTCAAAAGAGCACATGTGTGCATGCCGGATACATGTAACCAGAAAAGGAACCTGTCCTCTCTAGATCTGCTTTCCTGCATGCAAGGGAAGTAAGGGATGCCTCTGGGCCCTCATTTGTGCACATCACAATGAATTTACTGACATTTGATGATGTCCTGTTGTCCTACACTGTGTGCTCTGTTAATTAATGTTACTTCTGTTGTCAGTTTTCCAGTGTTAATTACCAATCCATGCATTTCTTTATGGTTAGTTGGGAGGGAGGGGAGACAGTACTGCATGGGGCCATTGCTGCTCCAGAGCCTAGCACACACCCTGGGTTCTCTTTGCGGGTGAGCTCACCCCAACATGCAATGGACAGCAAGAGAACTCAGGGATCATCGTGAAGGGGTTCAGAATCACACAGGAAGAAATGACACATGGAGCCCTATGCAAAGCCAGTCACTAGACACCTGCACAACTTTGTGAGTTGCCTGCACACATCACTGCCCACTTCATAGACGGAGGAGCCATCAATCCACTACCCACCAAGACCGTGCACATTGCGGTGTGGCCAGCCGCAAAGGGAACCCAGGGGGTGTGCTGGGATCTGGGGTGGCAATAGCCCCACACAGTATGATCTCCCTTCTTCCTCCACAAACCCTAAAGACATGCATGGGTTGCACTGGCGTTAGGTGGCTGGCCTGCTCAGCTAGCAGCCACAAAAATCTTTTTTGTAGAGATGAGGATTATGGGAACTCCTGCCAGACTCATGGCTGTGGGTGTAGTCACCCCACAGGGTCACCAGCCCCCTCGTATGGCTCTCCAGCCAGCTTGCAGCACACTGAGGGATGGGAATCTTTTTGTAAATGGCAGGGCAGGTAATAGTAGGAGCCAGATGTTGGAGCAATCCACTTGTATAAAAGGAAAGGCTTCACCATGCTCAAGAGAATGTAAACAGCAGGTAACTTCTGGTCCATGGAGAAAAAGTGGGAGGCATGAAGATACAGGACAGGGAATTGTGGGAGTGACGGTGGAGGACTGCAGGGAGTAGAGAGCAATTCACTGCCTCATTGCTATGTCCACATCACAAAATGGGCAGGTACAGAGATGGGCCAGATGCTGACGTGCAGTCTTACCCAGACCCCGGGCAGGTATGCTACCTCACGTTCTACATGCCCATGGATGTGTGGCTAAGGGCTTCCAGTGTGGTTGCTGGGGAGGTAGGGTCAAAAACCCGCAGCTTGCCATGCCAAAAGCTGGAAGTGTAGATAGGGCCTGAGAGAGGAGTGTGGGTTACGTTCCCCAGACCCAGAGTCTGGAAGCCTTTCAGGGAAAATACAATTTACCGGTACTACCTTCTTACACCTGGAATCTGCTTTTCTGACTACTTTTTCTGCGCTGAGCCTCTCACTGGATTGAGTGCATGGTTGAGGGCAGCTGTCACAGACCCTGGACAGACAGAGAATTAACATCTTCAGCAGAGGTGTTTATCACTCTGCTAATTATCTATTGCCCAAGCTTAGCCCAACTGAGAGCACTCACAGCTGTCCAGCAGCCTCAGTGCTCTGCCCGATATGCATAGCTTGGGCCAAAAGGCAGCCAACCCTTTTCTTTAATAGGGAGTGGTGGCCCCTAGAGGCTGTGTGTTTTGACCAGATAGCTCTGTCCCTTTTGATCAAGGTTCTCCAATTGCATCCTGGGACATATAGGGCCTGATTTGCATCTGGCTTTTAGTTTGTATACTCGCTGACACCTGTGCAATTTGGGCATAAAATGCTCCCAAAGCAGAGCTCCTTCTTCATCCACAACCACAACAGCCTTTCCTAGGCACTCTGTACAGGTGTTAATGGCCGCTCTTGCGCCAGGGCCCCAAGCTCTCAGAGGTGATTGTAGTTGCAGCCCCACTGGAAAATGCTCTGCAAAGTGCTCCTGGGCTCTAACGTGTCAGGAGAGGAACCGCAGAGGGGCGTGTGAAAGGGATACTGCACAGTAGGTCTCTGAAGGAAACGGGTTTCTGGAAGAAGCACACTGAGTTTCAGGAAATGGTTCCTCATTTCAGGGAAGATTCTCTCATTTTCTCCTATCAGGTAAAGGAGCTTTTAAACAGACTCTGGCGGCCGCACTGCTGGGACAGGCAGCGCTGATCTCAAGGTCACTGATGTGACACTGATGTTATGTGTGAGCTGCATCAGGCTTTCAACTCACACGTTAAACAGGGCAGGTTCTCAGCTCCAGTGTCAAGTCCCAAGTTCGCCTCCAAAGGGAAACAGCTCCACTAGGTATTTCTGTTCCTTGGGACCTGGCCAAGTTAACGTGGCCAAGTTAACAGAAGGGAAACAACCAGAGAGTTGCAGAGAGGATTCCTGCTCCATCTTAGAACCACCAGTGCTGTATCCAATTTACCTCTCAGAGACCTCCACACACCAAATTGGAGCTAGAGCCTTAATGCCCAACACCCTGCGCCTGCCCCACACTTCCCCATCATCACCTCCTCATCCCTCTGATCCACATACCCTCTCACCAGTCCCACACTCCTCCATTGCTATCCCCTCACCCGCTACCAAACCCACACTCCTCTATTGCTATCCCCCACCCCCACCCACCCCACACTCCTCCACTGCTATCCCCTCACCCCCACCCAGTCCACACTCTCCCATTGCTATCCCCTCACCCTCCACCTATCCCACACTTCTCCACTGCTATCCCCTCACCCCCACCCAATCCACACTCTCCCATTGCTATCCCCTCACCCGCCATCAAACCCACACTCCTCTATTGCTATCCCCCACCCCCACCCACCCCACACTCCTCCACTGCTATCCCCTCACCCCCACCCAATCCACACTCTCCCATTGCTATCCCCTCACCCTCCACCCATCCCACACTCCTCCACTGCTATCCCCTCACCCCCACCCAATCCACACTCTCCCATTGCTATCCCCTCACCCTCCACCCATCCCACACTCCTCAACTGCTATCCCCTCACCCCCAACCAATCCATACTCTCCCATTGCTATCCCCTCACCCGCCACCAAACCCATACTCCTCTATTGCTATCCCCCACCCCCACCCACCCCACACTCCTCCACTGCTATCCCCTCACCCCCACCCAATCCACACTCTCCCATTGCTATCCCCTCACCCTCCACCCATCCCACACTCCTCCACTGCTATCCCCTCACCCCCACCCAATCCACACTCTCCCATTGCTATCCCCTCACCCGCCACCAAACCCACACTCCTCTATTGCTATCCCCCACCCCCACCCACCCAACCCACACTCCTCCATTGCTGCTTCTGCCCTGCATTCCCCCATCTCCACCTGTGGTGCTGTGGTCTAAAAAGCTAATGTGATCCTGGGACGTGTAAACATGAGAATCTCGTGTAGGAGCAGAGAGGTGATTTTACCTCTGTATTTGACACTGGTGCAACCACTCCTGGAACAATACATCCAGTGCTGGTGTCCACAATTCAGGCAGGATGCTGATAATTTGGAGACAGGTCAGAGAAGAGCCATGGGAATGATTAAAGGATTAGAAACCCTTCCTCAAGGAGCACAATTTATTCAGCTTAACAAAGAGAAGGTTAAGGTGAGACTTCATTACTGTCTGCAAGTATCTACATAATCTACAAATATTTACTAATGAGCTCTTCAATCTATCAGAGAAAGGTCTAACATGGTCTAATGCCTGGAAGTGGAAACAATTTACTATTCGTGCATACTGTGTTCAGTTCTGGTGTCCATACTTCAAAAAGGATGTTGACCAACTGGAAAAGGTTCAGAAAAGAACTACAAGAATGATTCAAGATCTGGAGAACTCACCTTACTATGATGGATGTGAGAAGCTAAATCTATTTACCTATTAAAAAGAAAGTTAAGTGGTGACTTGATCATGTTCTATAAGTACCTACATGGGGAAGAGATTTCTCATAGTAGAGCGCTCTTGAATGTAGCAGACAAAGACATATTAAAATCCAATGTCTGGAAGTAAAAATTAGATACATTCAGATGTGAAATATGACACAGATTCTTAAAAGCCACTAGAGGAGTGAAGTTCTGGAATAGCCTTCCAAGGGGAGCAGTGGAGCGGTGAAGCCAAAAAACCTAACTGGCTTCAAGACTGAACTTGATAAGTTTATGGAGAGGATGGTGTAATGGGACTTCCTACTAACTGGTTGGAAAACCATTCCCAGAGAGTAGTTATCAGTGGTTCACAGTCATGCTGGAAGGGCATAATGAGTGGGGTCCTACAGGGATCAGTTTTGGGTCTGGTTCTGTTCAGTATCTTCATCAATGATTTCAATAATGGCATAGAGAGCACACTTATAAAGTTTGCGGACGATACCAAGCTTGGAGGGGTTGCAAGTGCTTTGGAGGATAGAATTATAATTCAAAATGACCTGGACAAACTGGAGAAATGGTCTGAAGCAAATAGGATGAAATGCAATAAGGACAAATGCAAAGTACTCCACTTAGGAAGGAACAATCAGTTGCACACATACAAAATGGGAAATGACTGCCTAGGAAGGAGTACTGCGGAAAGGGATTTGGGGGTTATAATGGACCACAAGCTAAATATGAGTCAACGGTATGACACTGTTGGAAAAAAAGCAAACATCATTCCGGGATGTATTAGCAGGAGTGTTGTAAGCAAGACATGAGAAATAATTCTTCCACTCTACTCCGCACTGATTAGGCCTCAACTGGAGTATTGTGTCCAGTTCTGGGTGCCACATATCAGGAAAAATGTGGACAAATTGGAGAAAGTCTAGAGAAGAACAACAAAAGTGATTAAAGATCTAGAAAACATGACATATAAGGGAAGATTGAAAAAATTGGGTTTGTTTAGTCTGGAGAAGAGAAGACTGAGACAGGACATGATAACCGTTTTGAAGTACATAAAAGGTTGTTACAAGGAGGAGGGAGAAAAATTGTTCTTTTTAACCTGTGAGGATAGGACAAGAAGCAATGGGCTTAAATTGCAGCAAGGGCGGTTTAGGTTGGACATTAGGAAAAACTTCCTAACTGTCAGGGTGGTTAAGCATCTTTGGAGATTTTTAAGAGCAGATTAGACAAACAACTGTCAGGGATGGTCTAGATAATACTTAGTCCTGCCATGAGCACAGGGGACTGGACTAGGTGACCTCTCGAAGTCCCTTCCAGTCCTGTGATTCTATGATTATATGGCATGTAGCCCATCGGTGATTGACTAGCAAAAATCCCCAACTGCGGACAGGGGACACTAGATGGGGAGGACTCTGAGTTACTACAGAGAATTCTTTCCCAGGTATCTGCCTGATGGGTCTTGCACCCATGCTTGGGTCTAACTGATCACCATATTTGGGGTTGGGAAGGAATTTTCCCGCAGGTCAGATTGGCTGAGACTCTGGGGTTTTCTTTTGCCTTCCTCTGCAGCGTGGGTCACAGGTCACTTGCAGGTTAAACTAGTGTAATGGAGGACTCTGTAACTTGAAGTCTTTAAACCATGATTTGAGGACTTCAGTAACTTAGCGAGTGGTTCGGAGTCTATATCAGGAATGGGTGAGTGAGGTTCTCTGGCCTGCAATGTACAGGAGGTCAGACTAGATGATCACCACGGTCCCTTCTGACCTTAAAGTCTTTGAGTCCAAAGTGAGGGTAATTAACCATTGGATCAGCTTACCTAGGAACATGATGGATTTTCCATCAGTAGGAGTCTTTACATTCTGGGCTAGATGCAGGAATCACTGTGTGAGTCTCTCTGGCATGTGTTATATGGGAGATCAGACTGGATGATCACAATGGTTCCTGCCAGACTTAAAAATCAATGTGTCTCTGAGAATGCTGTGTGAGGGCTGTGGAGACGGTTGAATTGATCTCTGAGCTACTGGGACAATTCTTTCATAATTCTTTCATAAAAGTTATCAAATGATGTTAAGGAAATCCAGTGATTTCCCATTATACAATGCAATGTTCTAATGCTACAGACATCCACGTATATCTGTCTTTAAGATTTGAAACCAGGCAAGTAAAAGCTACGTGAATCAGCAGCAGCCAGCAGATTCACTTTGACTGGTACTCACTCTGTGCCCTATTTCTAATGTTCAGTTAGTTATGGGGCTAGCAGCAGCACCTCCATCCCTTTTCTGTCTTTGAGTGCACCAAGCTCAGGCCTTGGGACTCTCGCCCTTACCTGTCTGGGGGTGGATCTTCTGATTCTTCCACTCTTCAACTGGAACTTGGGTCCAGCTACACAGTGTGCCAGCCACTTATCATCTGCATCATCAACTGGGCTTCGGCTTGGGGAACCTGTGAACAGTGAGTGACTAGCAGCTTCCTTGAAACAAAGGCTGTTGGAACAAAGCATTAGAGAAAAAGGCATTTAGAACAACAATCAACACGCAGATTTAATCTCATCTAATTTTATGCTTCCCTGCAAGATAAATTAGATGAGCTTTCCTCTGAAGTTACAGGAGCAGAACACAGCCAATTTACATTTTTTTCAGAAGCCAAGGAGTTTGTCTCCCAGAGGCTGTCCCCCACAGTCTCTTGCCTCCTTTCTCAGAGAAGTTAAGTTTTTAAATTCCCCCACCCTCCCTGTGTGCATCTGGGCCCAACTACCATATCGTCAATGGTGACTTTGTTATAGGGTCCGGATGTGAGGTCCTCCTTCTAGCTCCTTCTGGCCTTCCCCTGACTTCAGAGGGATGGGTGGGAAGCCACTGGGAGAAGCTTTATTGTAACCCGCCCCCAGGGGACCAAAGGGAGCCCTGTAGTAACACCCTGATATGGTGGGCAATTACCAATGGAGCACCCCTTTGTTGCCCAGTGCAGAATTGCAGTTGCATTCCTGCATTCCAGTTTTCCCTAGAGGACATTCAATGAAGCTTTTACATAGTGAACAGTGCCCCTTCAAGCACCTGATTTATTTGACCAAAGGCCAAAATATGGTACACAAACAAGCATTTGTCCCAGCATTCTAGCTTGGAGGTGGGGGAGTTAAACTTAGTCTGTCTGCTTCCGATGAGTCCATCCATCTCCTCAGTCCAGGCTCCTTACCAGTAAAGCTCTCTCAGCTCAGGACTTCCTCTGGAGCAAGGCCTCCTGCCATCAAGTGGGAAGGGTTCCCTCTCCGGACTCAGGGCTCCTGTAGAGGTCAAACCTCCGAAGCTCTTTTGCAGAGTTGTGTGAAAGTCCTCTCTGATCTGTACCATCTGCTGCTCTCTGGTAAGATCCTGTCGCTCGGACCAGGCCTCCCTAGGGCTTGACATTCATAGCTCTCCCCTTTCAGAATCTCTTCTCTCCAGAAGGACCTTTCCTAGGTCCCCTTTTCTGGTGAGCTCCCTAACCAGCTTCCCTGAGAAGCCCCTGTTCTCAGGAGCTTCCTGTCTTCTGCAGGCTTTCTGCCTGAGCTCTCATAACCATTTCTTTACGCCCAGATGTTCCTTAGCTAACTGACTTCCACCCAGCCACCCAGGCAATTAACTACTCACAGGTGGCTCTGGGGTGGCTCATTCTCCTTAGTGGAGCCTGTCACAGGTAGGCTGGGTGCTTGAGGACTTGGGTGAGAGGGGCAAGATAGCTGCTGAGTCAAGAGGGCCTGCAGTCACCCTGCAGCTCGAGGGTGGTGGGAGATCTACAGGGAAGATCTGTCCCCTCCTGCAATGTTCTTATTCAAGGAGAGGGAAGGAAAAGAAGGAAGAGGAGGAAGAAGGGAGGAGGGCAGGAGGAGGCATTAGGAATGGTGGGGGTAATGGAAGGGCACACTGGGGAGGTTATGGAGAGAAGTTTGGGGCAGCCCAGGAGGGCTGGGGCGGAGAGAAGGTGCCCATCTCCTAAGCCTGGGAGTGGGGAGAAGGACTTCTCTTAGGATCCTACCCCAGCAGGGATAGTTCTTGCAGCCAGTAAACCAAAGGGCTCCTGAGAGGAGTGAGTAGGTCAGGGGATAGGGCACGATGTTGGGGTTCAGGAGGACTAGTAGCCTGGAGAGGCTGGGGGAGGAGACCCTGGAGAGGGTGAAGCGCTGTCAAACAGTAACAGCCAAAGGACTGGGGTGGGGGAAAGCATTGTTGCACAGGGCGGCTGCTCTGAATTCTATTGTGGAACAGGGTGTTCGACAGCAACAGAAGCAGGCAGTGCCAGGGGGTGTGGAAAGAGGGTATGGGCATGAGCCAGGCCCCTCTCTCTCCCCCAGATGCTGAGATAGAGTCACGAGGTCTGGTAGTAGCAGTAGATGCTAATGAATGAGGAAGCAGCAGGCAGGTAGTGGCAGAGGAGGCCGGTGTGCAATGCTAGTGGAATGGCAGAGGCTTGGGGTGTGGTGGGCTGCACCCTCGGTGTCCAGTGAATCATCAGAGTGGGGGGAAGCCAGTATGGGGCTGGTGATGAAGGCAGCCGCTACTCATACAGAGTTCGGTTTGAGGGCTGCACTGAACAGAGATGCAGATGTGGATGATGGAAGCCCTTTAGTAACACCTCTGGGGAACCACAGGAGCCCAATAGTAACACCTTCAGGGAAATCATGGGAACCCTGTAGTAACCCCCCTAGGGGAATCATGGCTGACCTGTAGTAACACCCCCAGGGGAACCAGGGGAGTCCTGTAGTCACCCCCCAGGGGAACCATGAGCGGCCCCCAGGGGAAACATGGGAGTCCTGTTGTAACACTCTAAGGGGAAAAGAAAAGGAGTACTTGTGGCACAAGACAAATATGGTTGTTTAAAATATGTTTCCCCTTAGAGTAACAGCCGTGTTAGTCTGTATTCGCAAAAAGAAAAGGAGTACTTGTGGCACCTTAGAGACTAACCAATTTATTTGAGCATGAGCTTTCGTGAGCCACAGCTCACTTCATCAGATGCATACCGTGGAAACTGCAGCAGACTTTATATATACACAGAGAATATGAAACAATACCTCCTCCCACCCCACTGTCCTGCTGGTAATAGCTTATCTAAAGTAATCGTCAGGTTAGGCCATTTCCAGCACAAATTCAGATTTTCTCACCCTCCACCCCCCCACACAAATTCACTCTCCTGCTGGTGATAGCCCATCCAAAGTGACAACTCTTTACACAATGTGCATGATAATGAAGTTAGGCCATTTCCTGCACAAATCCAGGTTCTCTCACTCCCTCACCCCCCTCCAAAAACCACCCCCATACACACACAAACTCACTCTCCTGCTGGTAATAGCTCATCCAAACTGACCACTCTCCAAGTTTAAATCCAAGTTAAACCAGAACATCTGGGGGGGTGGGGTAGGAAAAAACAAGAGGAAATAGGCTACCTTGCATAATGACTTAGCCACTCCCAGTCTCTATTTAAGCCTAAATTAATAGTATCCAATTTGCAAATGAATTCCAATTCAGCAGTTTCTCGCTGGAGTCTGGATTTGAAGTTTTTTTGTTTTAAGATAGCGACCTTCATGTCTGTGATTGCGTGACCAGAGAGATTGAAGTGTTCTCCGACTGGTTTATGAATGTTATAATTCTTGACATCTGATTTGTGTCCATTTATTCTTTTCCGTAGAGACTGTCCAGTTTGACCAATGTACATGGCAGAGGGGCATTGCTGGCACATGATGGCATAAATCACATTGGTGGATGTGCAGGTGAACGAGCCTCTGATAGTGTGGCTGATGTTATTAGGCCCTGTGATGGTGTCCCCTGAATAGATATGTGGGCACAACTGGCAACGGGCTTTGTTGCAAGGATAAGTTCCTGGGTTAGTGGTTCTGTTGTGTGGTATGTGGTTGTTGGTGAGTATTTGCTTCAGGTTGCGGGGCTGTCTGTAGGCAAAGACTGGCCTGTCTCCCAAGATTTGTGAGAATGTTGGGTCATCCTTTAGGATAGGTTGTAGATCCTTAATAATGCGTTGGAGGGGTTTTAGTTGGGGGCTGAAGGTGATGGCTAGTGGCGTTCTGTTATTTTCTTTGTTAGGCCTGTCCTGTAGTAGGTAACTTCTGGGAACTCTTCTGGCTCTATCAATCTGTTTCTTTACTTCCGCAGGTGGGTATTGTAGTTGTAAGAAAGCTTGACAGAGATCTTGTAGGTGTTTGTCTCTGTCTGAGGGGTTGGAGCAAATGCGGTTGTATCGCAGAGCTTGGCTGTAGACGATGGATCGTGTGGTGTGGTCAGGGTGAAAGCTGGAGGCATGCAGGTAGGAATAGCGGTCAGTAGGTTTCCGGTATAGGGTGGTGTTTATGTGACCATTGTTTATTAGCACTGTAGTGTCCAGGAAGTGGATCTCTTGTGTGGACTAGACCAGGCTGAGGTTGGTGGTGGGATGGAAATTGTTGAAATCATGGTGGAATTCCTCAAGGGCTTCTTTTCCGTGGGTCCAGATGATGAAGATGTCATCAATATAGCGCAAGTAGAGTAGGGGCTTTAGGGGACGAGAGCTGAGGAAGCGTTGTTCTAAATCAGCCATAAAAATGTTGGCATACTGTGGGGCCATGCGGGTACCCATAGCAGTGCCGCTGATCTGAAGGTATACATTGTCCCCAAATGTGAAATAGTTATGGGTAAGGACAAAGTCACAAAGTTCAGCCACCAGGTTAGCCGTGACATTATCGGGGATAGTGTTCCTGACGGCTTGTAGTCCATCTTGTGTGGAATGTTGGTGTAGAGGGCTTCTACATCCATAGTGGCCAGGATGGTGTTATCAGGAAGATCACCGATGGATTGAAGTTTCCTCAGGAAGTCAGTGGTGTCTCGAAGGTAGCTGGGAGTGCTGGTAGCGTAGGGCCTGAGGAGGGAGTCTACATAGCCAGACAATCCCGCTGTCAGGGTGCCAATGCCTGAGATGATGGGGCGCCCAGGAGTTCCAGGTTTATGGATCTTGGGTAGTAGATAGAATATCCCAGGTCGGGGTTCCAGGGGTGTGTCTGTGCGGATTTGATCTTGTGCTTTTTCAGGAAGTTTCTTGAGCAAATGCTGTAGTTGCTTTTGGTAACTCTCAGTGGGATCATAGGGTAATGGCTTGTAGAAACTCGTGTTGGAGAGCTGCCAAGCAGCCTCTTGTTCATATTCCGACCTATTCATGATGACAACAGCACCTCCTTTGTCAGCCTTTTTGATTATGATGTCAGAGTTGTTTCTGAGGCTGTGGATGGCATTGCGTTCCGCATGGCTGAGGTTATGGGGCAAGTGATGCTGCTTTTCCACAATTTCAGCCCGTGCACGTCGGCGGAAGCACTCTATGTAGAAGTCCAGTCTGCTGTTTCGACCTTCAGGAGGAGTCCACCTAGAATCCTTCTTTCTGTAGTGTTGGTAGGGAGACCTCTGTGGATTAGTATGTTGTTCAGAGGTATTTTGGAAATATCTACAACCTATCCTAAAGGATGACCCAACACTCTCACAAATCTTGGGAGACAGGCCAGTCCTTGCCTACAGACAGCCCCGCAACCTGAAGCAAATACTCACCAACAACCACATACCACACAACAGAACCACTAACCCAGGAACTTATCCTTGCAACAAAGCCCGTTGCCAATTGTGCCCACATATCTATTCAGGGGACACCATCACAGGGCCTAATAACATCAGCCACACTATCAGAGGCTCGTTCACCTGCACATCCACCAATGTGATTTATGCTATCATGTGCCAGCAATGCCCCTCTGCCATGTACATTGGTCAAACTGGACAGTCTCTACATAAAAGAATAAATGGACACAAATCAGATGTCAAGAATTATAACATTCATAAACCAGTCGGAGAACACTTCAATCTCTCTGGTCACGCAATCACAGACATGAAGGTCGCTATCTTAAAACAAAAAAACTTCAAATCCAGACTCCAGCGAGAAACTGCTGAATTGGAATTCATTTGCAAATTGGATACTATTAATTTAGGCTTAAATAGAGACTGGGAGTGGCTAAGTCATTATGCAAGGTAGCCTATTTCCTCTTGTTTTTTCCTACCCCACCCCCCCAGATGTTCTGGTTTAACTTGGATTTAAACTTGGAGAGTGGTCAGTTTGGATGAGCTATTACCAGCAGGAGAGTGAGTTTGTGTGTGTATGGGGGTGGTTTTTGGAGGGGGGTGAGGGAGTGAGAGAACCTGGATTTGTGCAGGAAATGGCCTAACTTCATTATCATGCACATTGTGTAAAGAGTTGTCACTTTGGATGGGCTATCACCAGCAGGAGAGTGAATTTGTGTGGGGGGGTGGAGGGTGAGAAAACCTGAATTTGTGCTGGAAATGGCCTAACCTGACGATTACTTTAGATAAGCTATTACCAGCAGGACAGTGGGGTGGGAGGAGGTATTGTTTCATATTCTCTGTGTATATATAAAGTCTGCTGCAGTTTCCACGGTATGCATCTGATGAAGTGAGCTGTGGCTCACGAAAGCTCATGCTCAAATAAATTGGTTAGTCTCTAAGGTGCCACAAGTACTCCTTTTCTTTTTGCGAATACAGACTAACACGGCTGTTACTCTAAGGGGAAACATATTTTAAACAACCATATTTGTCTTGAAAAACTAGTTTAATGTACTCTGGGTCCACAAACAAAATAATGCCTTAATCATACAGTTATTGTATGGCATCACTCTAGGGCAGAGTTAATTTAGTCTGGAGACTGTAACTGTGCATTTCCGGAGCTTAACTTGTTTGCATTTCTTTTAAGTGTAACCGTAGCTGTGAATTTCCTGCTGCTGTAATGCTTGTTTTGTGATTAAAAACAGTAGCCCTGTCATGTTTTTTTTACCTTTCTGTTACTGATAAGTACTCTCAATATGCAGTGATCCTTGCCTGAATCTCCAGAGAGCCTAAAACAATAGTTCTAAGAGGTGCGAACTGCTCCATTCTTTTCACTCAGATGCCTGTGGACTCTGCCATTTTGCAGCCAAAAAATGTGGCATTTTTCATTTATGTGGAACTGAGCTTTTTTTTTTTTTTGCCATGGAAGGTGTCACTTTTCTGTACTGGGAGCCCAACATTTTGGTTTATTTCCCTGCCTTGCTGGGACCTGCCCGCAGCCGACTCTTGCCCTCCAGCTTTCCCCACAAAGGGAGTTGACTGTATTACAATGCATGTTCCCTGCACTGATCCATGAAACCACGAGCCGGTTGAGTCACCTCTACTTTCCCTATTTTACCCTTTCTGATGGTGCCATTGGACCAGAACCACAAAGGTGGTATTTAGCCTCCTAACTTCCACCAAAATCATAGCATCATAGAATCAATGGAGCCTAAATACTTTTGTGGCTCTGGGCCACTGCTTGCAGCCTGATTTTCCTATCTGGTGGATCAGATCAAAACACACCCCAGAATGCTTGTCAGCCACATTGCACTTCAAAGGGCTGTTGCTGTAGCTGGCACAGGACACTCATTCAGCCATTAGAAGGAGGTACACTAGGTCATTTGAGCCCAAGCATCTTTGCACAAGAACCCATGGAATTCCTCTAGCAAAATCTTAAAATTTTCAAAATCAGGAGACTGTTTTATTGTGGCAATGATGCAAACAGGAAGGTCCTCTGAGCTCAGACTTGGTGTTATTATGAATGGCAAGAACCACCAAGTGTGACTGTAATTAGGGAAAGTGGTGATATGACATTTGAGACAAAGGGCACAATCAGTGTTATGCTGGGGTCTGCTGCTGCTAGTCAGGACACATCAATTCTCCTCTTTGAAGATGCAGTCTGGTGACAAACTGATGCCATAGGTACCGATGTTCAGTAGAGCCAGCACTTCTCGAGGCATTGGGCTGAAACTGCAGATGTCTTCTTCTGCCTAACTTAATATTTTCCCAGTCTGAGTGAGATGCATCCATACACAAAGATTTCCTGTTATGCTATTACTGACAGGATGTCCACTGGGCAGGAAACCCCACAAACAAACAAAATCTCACAAACATTTTTGTGAAATATTTGTCCCTTTTTCCAACCCACTCTCCAGGAAGCTTTGGTGGGAAGAGGATGCCTGGGGGACTGAGCCTGAGGCATGCCACCGCTGCACTATTAGATGAGAAGAAATGGGTGCTCATTGGCAGCTCCTTTTCCACACTGGAGTTCTTTCATGGGGCAGAATCTTGAACCACATATTTGAAGGTTGCAGGGATTTCCCTGGCTGAATGAGGTTCTTCCCTTGCTAAATGCATCACTGCCCAGTGCTGGCTTACTCCAAATACTTCTCTCCAGGCAAAGACTATGCCATAGGGCTGCAAACAGGAGTCACAGAGTTGTGATCACCCTACCCTTCCCATGGTGCTAAATGGGACGGAGGTCCTGATTATAAGAAGTGGAAGTACCAGCAAGGTTCTGGTGTGGAAAATATGGCAAACCACTGCATTGGAGCTGTGGCACACTGATCCGTCCCCTCAGTGTCAGTGTGTGAAAGCTCCTTCCATAATGATGTGTTATCAGTAGAGGGGTTCCTTCCAGTGATGGGAATGATACCTAACAAACACACAGGGTGGGCCGGGGCTGAGTAGAAGGCCACAGACTGGGAATCTGGAGATATATCCACCTTCCCTCTTATGCTTTGCCTCCATGCTAGCAAGCGTGACTTTCCTCTAGCCTCCCTTGTAATCTCAAGGCTCGGGGGAGGGGGAATTCTCATTTTACAGCAGGCAGTAAGCAAAGCAGCTGGCTGATCTCCGTCTCAAGGAGGGATCTATTTTCAGCACATCTGAATCCCCTCTCCTCTGTGGAGAATGTCAGCATTCCAGCCACTTGCCCACACGGCATTGCTTTGCTGGACATTCTGTAGCTAGACATAGCCTTTCTTCTTCTGCCACTTCTGTTTTAACATTTGTTGTGCTTTGAGTGCCAGCATCAGCAGAGCACCAGTATCTGGCCTGGACATAAGGGAACAAGAACTGGAACACAAACAATGGCTGTCAGGAACCATGCCTCTTTTGTTTTTGCATTCCCTTTGCGACCTAAGAGATGAGCCCTGCAGTGACTGGCCCATCCCTCACCTGGATACATTATGTGGAGACATTGGGCCAGAGTCTTTCCTTCTGAGAATCAGCAGGCCTGGAAAACAGCAGGACTGTGCAGCCTGGCATCCCAGGGCGATCCTCAGTAGAGTGGCCACATGACTGAACACCCCACTTTTTGTGGCACAAAGTTTCTGTTCTAGATATTGCTCCCCCCAGTGCAGCCCTGGTAAGAGTGCTGGTGTGAGACAACACAATGGTAAAACCACTAATGGCACCTTCTCTACTCCAGCAGCACAACTGCACCTCTGCTAATGCTGGTGGGAATTTTCTGTGGAACAGATTTTCCACTGCTCTAACCCCACCTCTTTGCACCGGAAAAACTCCGAAGGGGAAATCTATCGAGTACCCATATCCACCTCCAGGAAAGAGCACAGCCACTTGAGAACAGCCCCATGATCACCTGGCATGGACTCCCATTTTATTATCAACCCCCAATAGCCAATGGTACTGAAGAGTGCAGAAATAGCTAATGGAAGCAGCCAATGGAAGCAGGTTCTTTACTGGCCATTGCCTTCAGGGATTTATAGCCACGCGAATCAGGGCTCCCAGTGCCATGGCACAGGCTGCAGACTGTTCAAAAGATGTAAGGAAAATCTGTCCTCACTAAGTTGGATGTTCCTAGAGCTGGCCAGTTACTATTTTCTCTGAGTGGGAAAGTACACAGTGAGTGACAGCCCATGGCAGCGAGTCTCAGAGCCCAGACCACAAGCTGCTGGGACTGAGCAGAGTGCACAGAGCTCAAAACAGACATGCCAGGTGGATGACTGCCCTTTTTGTGAAGAGGCCAGACATGCTCATGGCACATTTATACCATCGATATAAAAAAATCTTCGACAGGCACATAAGCAGTTAGACACCACACACACAAATGCATCTGCATGGGCTTGAAACAGAGTATTTGACCAGATGCTGAGCAGTTTCATTGCACTGTCTCTGGAGCATCTTGTCCCAAAATTCATCTCCTGTTGCTGTTCACTGAACCAATGATTTCTCAGAGGCTAAAGGAAGGGTAGGGGCTCCTAGATGGCATCTCCTCCATAGGAAAGACCAAAGCCTTATATATATATATATTCATGGCCAGCATAATCTAACATTGAGCTCTGGGTCAACAAAGGGTCTTAGGGGTTGCCACACCTAACTTTTAGGCACCTTGAAAATCAGTGGGCTCCATAAAGGCTGAGATAGGCACCCAAGTTCCCTATGGGGCAAGAGATAGGTGCCTGAGAATTGGCTCAAAAGCCACCATTTTAGGAGGTGTGATGTCCTGATTTTTATCAACGTGAGACAATGAGCTGGCCATGAAAAAGGGACATCCTGGCCAATCACGGTGCATGAAGGCATGGCATTCATAAACATATGGGCCAATGAAGATGAGCCGTCATCTACACAGAGGTCACAGTCTCCCAGGAGGCTCCACCATCAAAACAGAAAGTAGCTCCTGGATATCTTCAGGAAATTTGCAGTGAACTGAGCAGATTGGTACAGCAAAAGCATTCTGAATACAAAACCTGTCTTAGGAGCTTTACGAGGCTATTGTATTCTTTAGGTCCCATGTCTCATAAGGCTGTATTCAGAAGAAAACCACAGCAGTACCATTACCCAAATAATTCCCCCTTGCCTGATGAAGAATTAACTCATCCAGATTAAGATGTGCCAGTCTGATCCAGATCAGAGGGTCTGTCTTACTACCCACTAACATTGCATTGAACATCACCCCAAGGGAATCTGCAATTCCATTGACCAGAGGTTGCTGAGCTAAATCTCTTGCAAGTGCAAGAGGAACTTGGACTAAGCAGCTTTATAGTCGCTGACCCTGACCACAGAACTTGTTCCTACTTATCTGCCCATGCTGAGATTCACAAAGGAGACTCAGACTCGGTATTGCAATGCCTAACTTTTCAGTGGACTCCTCAGCCCCAAGTTAGGCACGCAGGCTCCCTACACAATGAATTGCGAGGGTTAGGTACCCAAAAGAGGGATTCACAGAACCCAGCATGCTGAGCAGGGAGCCACTTAAGCTAGCCAGTAGGAAATGCTGAGGAGAGGGGTGTGGACTAAGTGAGTTAGGTGCCTAAATCTGGGCCAGAGGGAGGTCCACCACTTACGTGGGATTCTCAACCATGAGCTCTCTCCTGGAGTAGGCATCTAAGCCAGATCAGCCGTTTCTCACACTCTCACAAAACTGAGGCCCTGGTGACTGTGTCCACCTTACACCCAATAGCCCATTGATTAACGCACTCTCTGGGGATGTGGGAGACCTGGGTTCCAAACCCCACTCTGCCTGATTTGGAGTAGGAACTTGATCTCTTAGGTGAAGACCTGAACCACTGATTGATAGATTCAATCTTTCTCTGGCTCAGTGAACAGTTAATTATTTATACAAGTTGGAACAGTTTCAACATGAAAGGCTGAGAGAGACTCCACTCAGAATAGCTTATCTATTCAACTCCCTGCACCACATCAACCAGAATAGGGATTTGAACTTGGGTCTACGTGTATCAGTGCACTAACCACTGGGCTATTGGGGGAAGGGGAGGGCACTGCTATGATAACTATGTTTTATATGGGGCCCAATCTATTAGGCATACTCTGAAATGGGCTCTCAGCATGCCTACCAGATTGGGCCCAGCTGAGGAGACTGGCAAGAGGAAAGGCTAAGTTTATGAGATGCTTGGTGCCATCAGGATTTAGGCAGATCTGCATATGCACACCAACAGAAATTTAGGCACTTGCGGGACTTTATAGGTAGAAATGTAGGCCCCTAAAGGGTTAGCCAGAACCTGAGCAGAGGTTTTGTGAATATTAGTGGCACCTAGATGTTGGACTTAGGCACCTAAAGGGGCAATTAGACACCAAAGTCCCTCTTGTGAATCGAGAGAGTCCAGAGTCTCCAGTTGCCTTCCCCTCATGAAAAATGGTGCAGTCCTGTTCTCCCCTGGTGCCCTATAGGCAGCCCAGTTGGCTGTGTTGTTATAGCTAAGGTGGAGCCCATTCTTTCTAGTTTAAATACCTATTTTCATCTTCTGATTCATTTGTTTTAGGTGTCTCTTTTAAAATGAGATATTTGGTCTCAATCCAAACGGAATTACTCGAGAAAGGGTGCAGCAGAATTTCCTTCTTAGAACCCAACTGTTCAGATAGTTTTTCCTCTCAGATGATTCAAGAATGGCTTTGCCTTGGAACCTCATTGAACAGTGTCGTCTTTGCAAGGCTTAAAAAGCATCAGCTTTGAAATAAAATTACGGACATTTGAAAGTGCACAATCTACACGTTGTTATTAGTAAGTAAAGTGTACACTGTTCCAGCAAGGTGCTTGTGGTCTGACAGGAAGTCTGTATGTTTTAAAACAGGCAAGAGATTTCAACCAAGCCTCGAGTGGTATTGCAGGGATGGATGGAAGCATGAAGGGTTCTGCAATCTTGTTGCTTGGGTGAGGATAACTTTGAGGAGGTTTATGCAATGGACAGACAGCTTTGAGAAAATTTATCAATGGGGTGAGTGAGCTGCATCTTGGGTTTCTCACTGTGGTAGGGAAGCAAGCGGATTGCATCAAGGGTCAAACTGGTCAGTCCTTAAAGGAAGTCCTGTAACCTTGGCACTCATTTTTCTGATGGGTTTGGAATTTGTTTTCTTAGGCTTTTAAAATATTTTGAATAACAGCTAATTTCTGTTCTAGTCTGTTTCAAAGTGCGATGAACTGATAGACACAGATAGTGCCTTCTAAACGCATTTCCATTCGTATTGGACTAATGGTGTAGCTGCTAAAACATCAACTTCTAATTAGCAGGTGTAGTATTTGGAAGTGAGTAACAGATCTAATGCTGTTACTTTCATCACAGTGTGTGCCAATACAAATAATTATGCTAGCCTGAGATGATACTGAGCTGCTCTACACTCTGTGTGCCTGGTGCTCTTCTTAAAGAATGGAAGAATGTCTCCATTTCAACTAAAAATTATCCCAGCAAATGTGGCTGTGAGTATTTCGCTCAAAGGGAGAAGAGATTCTGTCAGAAAATTTGCCTTAGGTTTTTAAACTGGTTGGACACATTCAAAGTCCCTAACTAAAGGAGCTCTTCAGATCTCCTAGATTCTCTGCGTAACTTGGCTTTGGGTAACTTGAGCATAGCCATGGACACCTGATAAGATGCACAGTAACTTATAGCTCTTTGGTGAGAGACACTGACAAGGAGCGAAAATAAATTTTCAGAATTAAAAGGTCAACAGCTTTCACCCAAGATAAGTTCAATGCAACCGACTAAAGTATTAGTTTCTCCTGTTCGGTGTTACCAACAGTTTGCAATGGACAGAGAACTGCTACCATCAAAACCACTAGGTCAAATAGAACGTAAAATGAACATTATTTACTATGTATTTGCGTAGTGCCTACTATGCACAGGGCACTTTCAAACACTCCAGGACAGTCCCTGTTCTGAGGAGTCACAATCTAAAGGCAGAGCTCGGGGAAGAGGCATAAAAATAGGCAGCTTATAAATGACGTATCTACAAACGAGCCAGCATCAGTAGAGGCAAGGTGACAGAGGTGGGTCTGTAAGAATGTGGCTAGGGTAAGGGGATGAGGCACTAGAATCTCCCTGCATTGGTCCGTGCTGTGTACTTTATACAGTGCCTGTGTGAGGGTTAGTGCAGACTCGAGCTGCACCATAGGGTGAGCGGTGGGAGAGATGGGGCCAAGTGCCCTGCAGGCGTGCACCTGCTGCCCCCGCCCTTCTAATGGCACACTTTGTGCCCTGTGTGGTGATCCAGCTCTGCAAACTGATGCAGAGAGGGGGGATGCTATAATTCCATCTCCTCTCTACTGCCTTTGTGGTGATTTTCCCTGGGCCACCCCTCTCCCCGGCTGATGGGATGGGAATGAATAACAAATACCTTTAACTGAACCAAAGAGTGTTCCTGAGCTGCAACCAGCCTGTAACTGCCTTCAGTGTACAGGCTGAGATTCTCCAAAGTGTGCAGCGTCGGCCTATCTACTGCCATTCAAGTCCATGGGAGATCTACCATTGACTTCAGTGGGAGCAGATAGGTTAAGGGTGAAACCTTTGGCAAATCCACCTTTCCCCCCCTTCCCCAATGGTTACGTGTGTTTCACTCACACGTTCCCCCAGCTGCCCAACTGTCCATACGCGGTTGGGAGTGCTGACATGAGAAGCTTTATCTCACTGTTCAGCATGGCATCCCTTCCACAGGTTCACATGCAGTAAAAAGCGAGCTGGAAGAAAGTATAACTGCCTATATACACTGGCGCCTACGGATTTTCAGCGAACGCACGCTTTGTGGTGTCATATGATATTGAGAGGTTCTCAGGCAAAAAAAACAATGCTTGAATTAGTGTGTAATGAGCTACAAGATAGAGTTCCCTGTTGTTTTATCATTTGGTTACATTAATCATAAGATCTTATAGAAAACTTTGGGTAGGGCTAAAAATTACCTACAGATACACTTCTTGGTGGATTTCAAGATATTTTGGAGGTGGGTTTGTATTACTCAGTCCTGCAAAGATTTACACGTGTGCTTACCTTTGTGCATTGACTTCAGTGACTGTACTCGTGCACAAAGTTCAGCATGTGTACATGTCTTTGTAGGCTCCAGGGGTAAGTGCACAGCGGGAGGTTGTGTGTGATGTTTATGTAGATAGGGGAATGAGAAAGGCTGGACTCTGTGTAATTATCTGGGGAGGCAATGTTGGGTTAGACTGACATTCCAATCATTAAGTAATTAGTTTAATTTATAAAATTCTAATTTAGTATTGTCTTTGGTTTAACTATAGCTGACAGTCTCATTACTTTTGATTATGATAAAGTATGACTGGCAAATCCATATAGGCCTGTATTAAAGATCCATAGTTCCATATTGGTATCAAATGACCTCTCCGGAACCAAACAGTAAAGAATTAGCATTAATTTGCCACTGTGCTAAGACTTAGGGTTACTGTGATTTGATCTGTTAGTGCTTGACACAATTTAACAGTTAATGTTAAATTAATAGGTTTGCAGCTTTTAAACACTATAATATAACCATTTTTATTTTATTTTCTGTAATTTCTTATTTAACTTGAAATTCTGAGTATTAACACATAGATTTACTAGAATTCTTGAGCCTGTACCCAAGCCTGCACAAAGTCACCTGAAATACAATGAATATGACATTAAAATATGAATGAAAATTGCTTATAGTGATCTTTACACTGTTTTAACCCCTAATGCTTTTGCATCAGCCTAATTTTTCCCCTCCTTTATTTCATCCCATTACTCTCAATTAAATCCCATATCTCACACTCCGTACTTTCTCTCCTTCCTTTGTATTTGCACTTTTCTAATACAGTACTTTCAGACTGGCATGCCCACTCTTTACTCGTTGCTCCCACAAGCTATTTTTAATCTTTAAATACTTAAATTTTTCATCATAAGGACAATTGGTCACATAATTAATGAGAAATAAATTAACCAAACAAACCAACCCTTTTACAGGTCATACATGGCTGTGAACCAGGTGATTTTTGCAGGAGTAGTAGAGCAGGAAGAGTAAAGGATACAGTAGAGGTCACTTGATTTCTTAGTGTTGGTATTTACATAGCTCGCTAGTACAGTATTTTCTTTGTACATGTTTATGAAGGTTAGTTAAACTAAAGCTGTGCTGTGTAACTGCAAGTGCTTGGCGGTAGGCTCTCACTGGAGAAAAGGACGAGGTACAGTACAAGAGGCTGGAGGGGGAAGAGACAGCTGTTCTCTTGTGGTGCAGGCAGCAGAAGAGGGCATATGGAAGCACATGTTGTTTCAGCAAGAAGTTTGTTAAAGCCATGTTGGGTGCAAAGTGTCTCCTTAATTCTGCATTTCCTGGTTCCCCTGTGGGGGCTGTTCTGATACAGAGTGAGGGTTCGTATGTTAAGCACGTTGTTTATTTTGTTCTTGCTCAATTTCCTTTGTTTTTACTAAATCTTGTTCTTATTAAGAGATATGCTGTTGAGTCTGTAGAAGCTTCATCCAGTCCATCCTTGAGAAGAGAAGCCACTGGCAACCTTGAAAAGAGCAGAACAGAAGGCAAAAGAGGTTCTGGAGCCTGAATCCCCACTCTCCTATAAGGCCTGGGCAAAGATGTTCCCTTCCCGTGAGCTGTGTTACTGTTGGGCTATGGTGGGCAAACACCTGGGGAAATGCTGACAAGACCGGACCAAGGAAGAGATGACAGTTGGAGTTGGGGTCAGGGCACAGGTGGAAATAATATTGGCAGAGGGCTGTAATGAGCAGCTCTGACTCTGTGCAGCGGTATTTGAAAAAGCCCCCGCTGTTGCAATTCCTTTAGTAGTTTGTTGCTCCTGCCAGCTGAGCCCACATGTCATCGACAGTGAAGCACACGAGTCTTGTCCTACAAACATTTTCACTGAGTTAAGCTACATCCACCCATGATTTTATGCTTTCACCAGCTTTGCACATCATGAGCATGGTGGCCGACTGGTTAGGGGCACCTCTATGTGACTGTCTCACCCCACTGCTCCATCCGCTCCAGCTATTTTTGCACTTTCCCCGCTGAGGGTAACATAACTCTCCCCGGGGCCAAGAGGGCATGTGGACACGCCGTTTTGGGGCTACATGAAAAAGTTGCACTTGTTTCACTAAAGGTGAGATTTTAAACCTGGTTTCTGACACTGACACCTATCCCTGGGTGGATACTCTGTTTCCAGTTTAATTGAGGCTATTTCAGTTTAGCTATGGCAATGAGGAATGAAGCTTTCAGGATTCACAGAGACTTTCACAAATACTCAGCAGCTCTCCAAATACTTGTAAAAACAAATAATATCACTACACAAATCAGAGCGAGCCTAAACGAGACCTTTATTTAGAAAAATCCTCACAAATCCATTTTCTGGTTATTTGAGCGCTTCTGGAGAGAAGAGTCAGTGACACAGGTAGTTTCCCTCAGGCTAGTCAAAAGCATTTTTTCTTGAGTCTATTCTATTTGCTCTGTTAATATTTTTCTTTCTTTTTTCTATTCTTACACAATCACACAACACAAAGTCTGGACACACGACAGTAGCCTCCACTCCCCACCATACGGGTCCATGTGAGCATCATCAGACTTTTTTTAAACATAATGATTTATAAAGTACATGAAAATATCTCATATGTCTAAACAAAGCCAATTCAATTTTACAATAGGCAGGAAACACGTTAGATTTAGTATTGGGGATGAAGTATGGATCAAGTCTCTCCAGAATCTGATGCTGCAGCTCATTTAGGACTTGTCTACATGGTGAGTTACTATGTGGCAAGCCATGGTGTGAATCTATAGAGCACCAGTTTGCCCATGCAGTAACGGCCCATTTGAACACTGCTGCAGTGCAGGGAAAGTCCCAGAGTGCAGCTTAACCTAGAAGCCACACTCCAGGTCTTTCACTGCACTGGAGCAGTGTCCACACAGTGAGTTACTGCAGGGCAGACTGGTGTACTGTAGTTTTACGCCCTGGCTTGCCATGCCCTAACGCACATTATAGACAAGCCCTTATCTGCTACACATAAATCTAAGAGGTAGGATAATTTAAAAGAATGCCTGGGCCTTGTTTGGGAGAATAGTTCAACCAACTAGACCGAGACAATTGTCTTAAGTTAATGGCTGAAGGGATCAAGCAAAATGTGTTACTTAAAGGATGTTGTTGGCATCCTTTCGTCTGCAAGAGACGATAGGAATTCCATCCTATGGTGTAGATGGTTTGCAATGTCTCATGTGACTGAATAGTCCAATCCAAGATTTGCATGGTCTTTGGCAGTTATTGCAAATGTATGTATCTTGGTTGGGAGCTGCTTGTGTCCTACATGCACTTTTCTCTTCAAGCTGTAGGAGCCAGCTTCTGTCATGGACTTTAATACCCTGATGGAGACGATGGCGCCACTTGTTATGATCACTTGCCAAGATTTCCCAATTGGTCAGGATCAATTCCAAATTCCTTCATATCATGCTTGCATGCGTCTTTATAGCAAAACTTGGGATGTCCTGTTGTTCTTGTTCCCTCTGATAGCTCCCTGTATAGCATGTCCTTGGGTATGCGTCCATCTTCCAACCTACTCAGATGGCCCAACCAGCGCAGTTGTCTTTGCTTGAGCAGGGCTGTCACACTTGGTAAATTTGCCCTTTTAAGAACTTCTGCATTGGCGAATTTATCTTGCCATTTGGTGTTGAGTATGTGGTGCAAACACCATAGATGGAAAACTGTCTAACCTTTTCTCCTGATGAGCATAAGTTGTCGATGTTTCCATACCATACATGAGAGTGCTGAGGATGCAAGCTGGGTACACTAGTATTTTGGTCTTGATGGTAAGCTATGAGTTGTTCCATGCTCTTTTTTAGTTAGTCTGCAAAAGGTGGTGGCAGCCTTTTCAATGTGAACATTTAGTTCTTCATCCAGTGAGAGGTCACTGTAGAACCTAAACAGATTTTAAGACCAGTGGGGACCATTAAGATCTTCATCTAGTCTAATCTTCTGTCCAAAACAGGCCATAGAATTTCAACCAGACACTCTTCCATTGAGCCCGGTAACTTCAGTTTGGCTAAAGTATATCTTCCAGGAAGGCACCTAGTCTGGATTTAAAGAGGTCAAGAGATGGAGAATCTACCACTTCCCTTGGCCATTTGTTCCAATGGTTAATCACCTTCAATGTTAAGAATTGGTGTCTTATTTCTAATCAGAATTTGTCTGGCTTCAGCTTCCAGCCGTTGGATTGTGTTAGACCTTTCTCTGTTAGATTAAAGAGCCTTTTAGTACCTGATAGGTTCTCACTGTGAAGGTACTTACTCACTGTCATCAAGTCACGCTCCATCTCTTTTTTGATAAACTAAACAGATTGTGGTCTGTACATCTCCCAGCATTTTCTCCAGCCTTCAGATAATTTTTGTGGCTCTTTTCTGCACCCTCACCAATTTTTAAACATCCCTTTAACAATGTTGACACTAGAACTGGGTGCAGCATAGCAGTATTGATCTCACTGATACTGTACACAGAGGTAAAATCTCCTTCCTACTCCTACCCACTACTCCCCCGTTTATAGGCCCAAGAATCACATTAGCCCTCTTTGCCATAGCAACACACTGGGTTTACCATTTATGTCATCTAAATCTTTTTCAGGGTCCCTGCTTCCCAGCATGCGGTCCCCAATCCTGTAGACATGGCCTGTATTCTTTGTTCCTAGATGACTTTTCTGTGGTGCACCTACCACAAAGTGCTGCAGAGCTAAGGGAAGCTAGTCCCTACCTGTGCTGGCTGGCAGTGTGCTGCACCCCAGAAACAGCCAGCAGGTCCAGCTCCTAGGCAGGGGAGACCAGGGGCTCCGTGCGCTGCCCCCGCCCTGAGCACCAGCTCCAAACTGGGGGGCTTGCAGTGCCTGTGGGTGAGAGTGGCACGTGGAGCCTCCTGGCCCCCCTGCCTACGACCCAGACCTGCTGGCTGCTACTGGCGCTTGCGGCCAGCGTGGTGCCAGGACAGGCAGGCAGCCTGCCCCTTAGCCCCCCCCACCGCGCTGCTGACTGGGAGCTGCCCGTGGTAAGCCCATGCCCCAACCCCAAGCTCCAACCCTGAGCCCCCCAAACCCTGAGCCCCCTCCTGCACCCCAAACCACTGATCCCCAGCCCCATCCCACACTCCACACCCCCAGTAAGAGCCTCATCCCCTCATGCACCCCCACCCCCCTGCCCCAGCCCAGTGCAAGTTAGTGAGGGTGAGGGAGAGCAAGCCACTGAGAGAGGGGGAATGTAGTGAGCGGATGGTGGGGCCTCAGGGAAGGGGCGGGGTTAAAGTGTTTGATTTTGTGTGACTAGAAAGTTGGCAACGCTAGGCGAGGCTCACCAGCAGGGAGGGTAAGGTAAGGAGCAGGATGGAGGAGGTGGGGGCTCGTGGGAGATGGCAGCACGGAGGGCTCCCTTGAGGGCTCTGGGAAGTGGGACAAGGCTCACCAAAGGAGGGGCAAGGAGCCTCCGGAACTCCAGTCTCACCCATCCAGCTCCTTACCGCTCCTTGTTGGCAAGCCTGAGGTCGATCCACTTCCTGAAGCCTTCAAGGGAGCCCCCTAGCATGCCCTCCCAGTGGTAGAGGGGCTCCCTCAAGAGCTGAGGCTCCTGGGAAGGAATGGATGTAGGGCTCATGGGCGGGGAAGGTCAGGCTGGTGGTGGTGGTGGGGACACCTGAGTGGGGAGAGGAGGGTCAGGCTGGAGGTGTGTGAGGCACAGCCATTGTCCATCTGTTCTGTGCTTCACGCCTGCCCTCTCTTCTAGCTTGGCTTTCCTATCCTGCAGGGGATGGGGGCGGGAAGCTGGCAGCAGGAGCTAGGAGTGGAATTTCCTGCTAGCTCCATGGCCAACCCAGGGCTTAAGGGGTGGGTTGGGGGAAGAGGCCCATCCCCTGACCAATCAGGGTTTCAGGTCTTCACAGCACTGCTGCTGACATGTGGAGCAAGGGGCTTCTCACACACACATAGATCCAAAGGGGAGTCCAGGCTCACAGGGTTAGACTTTCTACATCAAGTCAGACATGTCTAAACCCTTACATCTAAAACTGAAAATACTCTTGCTTTGTGTAGCCTAGGTATGACCTCCTCAACTATTCTCATGGACAGGCACTCACTTTGATAGCCTCATTTACAATATTTGGATCTATACTAATCCTTAACTCTTCTGAGTTTATTACAGTGACAATAGTGTTAGACCCACTCAGCGAGTGTTTGAATTCATTCACTAATATCTAATTTACCTGGTCAGGTCCAGCTTTTATTTTCTCTTTCAGTGCTAATCTGATTTAAGTGCACATGTCTTTTGGGGGATTGCCTCAATACGATGTATCATATCCCTAGTGCAATCCTGTCAATTAACACCTCATCATAGTCTCTGTCTTTTGTGTCCTATGCCGTAGACACGTTCTACCTCTGTTTGCAGACTGATCTTCAATCTAAGCAGCTCCCAGTTCCACTCTTCCACATTTTACTAAGTGGCATCTGTCCTTGAAGAGAGACACCAGTGCGCACAGTAGCTTTGCCACCTGGGCTCATTTTGTGCCTGCTGTATGAAAGAAGCTTCATTTCTATTTTATTTTACCATTAGCTAGTCTCTAATAATTTTGTACAGACCTGCTGTGATTACACAGTCACACGTATCTACTTGGAAGTGTTGCCTCCCTGTTGTGTGCTGTGTGGATGGGGAGAAGGGTAAGAGAAGAGTTGCTCTGACATAGCGTGGGGATAGAGCAGAGGTGCAGCAATAACAGCGAGAGGGGTGGAGAGAGTGTGAGTTACTCTTTCCTTCCCCTGCCTAGCCTCTGTTAGATCCTGGCAACAATGGATCTTGCTGCTTATTTCACTCAGCCCCCAAGGACTAACCAGGCAAGCGACTCACTTCAAGGTCAGACCCCAGTGGTAGTGCCGTCCTGTACACACTATGAGGCTTTTGGAGGAAGCAGCAGGGTGCATTCTTTTACAAGATGCCTTCATAGTTTTAGCTGAGCTCAGTTTACAGGCATTTCACAAAAATACCGTAAGCACCACATTCAGCTTCAAGTGTGGATCTTGACATTAATTGAATTTTGCACTGCTCATAGTTATAGCTAATTTAATTTTGTTCTAAACCTAGCAGTGCATGGTCCTATGAGCTCTCAAGCCCCATTCCTATGTGCAGCATTTGATAATTGGCTAAGTGAGTAATGTGGGAGGCTTTTCTGAAACGTAGGGCCAAAACACTGTAATACTGTACTAGATTTGATAGATAATTGTTCTGCTCTTGTATGTGTTTGGTATTGGAACTATTTTAATAACCTAACAATTAATGAGCAGGAGAACAACTTGTTTATAGCTTGACAGGAATTAAAACCACTCAAGCGAGTCTGCCGTTTTCTTAAAACTACAGCAGTACTCTCATGTTCTGTCTTCAAATTGCCCCTTTCTTATAGTATTAGTATTCTGAAGGATCAGTGCTACTCTCTAATCCTGCTCTCTAGATAGTATGCTCCTGCAATATGGCAAGCTTTCTTATGTGTGTATGTGTTTATGGGATTGTGTGAAGTTGTGAGTAAGTCTGCAAGGTATATGTGGTGGGGGGCAGAAGTGTTGGCTTGAGGGTGTATTAATACAAGGAGTTGTGTGTTTGTGTGTGTGCATGTAGGGATGGATGAGGTGTTTATGAGTGTTGGGTGTGGGGACTGGGTATATGTGATTTTGGTGTTTGGTGATTTGCCTGAGGGAGTTGTTTGTGTGGATTAACAGTGGGAGTGTAGATATGTGAGATGGAGGTTTAGGGAGTAGCTGTGTTTGTGTGTGTTAAGAGGAGATTATGTTATTATATGTTTGTGGATTAAGCATGTGTTTGAGGACTGTCTGTACCACTGCATGAGTCATCTTTATGCTTGAATCGATTTTCCTCTGGAAAGACAATACAAGGATAGGAGGAGAGGCAGCAGAAAGAATTTTGAATTATATGGTCCCTGTGTAACATCCTCCATTAGTAAGTAACATGAGCTTTTAGGATGTGATACATTTCTATGGGCTGAGCTCTGTAACTCAAGTATTTGCTCTATTTACTTTAGAGATCACCAGGAATGTCTGGGGGTGAAAGAACAAGGGAAAGAAAGGAGGTCCCAGCACAATGCCAGGGGCAGGAACACCTAGATTATGAGAGTTTCAAGGTTAAGGCCAGAAGGGTCTTAAAGCATTTCTTCATAAACTTCACAGCCGCCTTTGATGTGGATAAATATTATTATGGCACTTTTATAGCTAGAGGAATTGAGGCAAAGCAATACTAAATAATCTCCCCTAGGACATTCCAAGAGTCAGTGGAAAGCCAGCAATAGAATTTTGGAGCCTTGGATCCAGTTCTCTAGCTGACCATTAGGCCAGATTCCCTTGTCAAATTATTTATAGGAGATTAATTCATATAGCCGGTAAGACATCAAAAATTTCTAATTATATCTAGTCATGTCAAATGACAATTATGCCTTTAGTTAAGTATGCCACACAATACTTTGCCAGAGAAAGGTTAGCCAAAAATGCTTTGACTGAAGATCTGTTGCAGATGCAGATCAGACCCTATAAAAGCACCCCTGGGGAAAAATTTGCCTTGTCCTTGCACAGAAAGCTTCAAGGTAAGCGTATGGAGGGACCTGGGTTTGTGGAGAGGGGAAATTTCCCCTGCATTTCACGCATCCAGCTACATTCCTGAAGCCGCTAACACTAATTTCCATGAGGGATTGGCTCTGTTAGCAGTGATTTTAAATCTGCTTTTCAAAGTGCCTATATATTTTCAATCTATCATTTGTTACTGGAGTTTCATGCAGCAATAAGAAGGGAATTTCTATTTCTATTTTACAGTATTGATCAGCTTCCAGACTGCATACTATCCACCTGGCATCACAAGAGGTAAGATCCTGATTTACTAATTCCAAGGGGATAGTAAGAGACTATCTAGGGTGGGGTTTCTGTATAGCTGAATGGACAGTTGCTGAATTCCCCAGTATTTATGCCAAATGCACTACATATTGTGCTTGGGCTGTGTTGCCTATGGCGGTCAGGGTCTCCACGGTGACTGAACTTGAAGCCAGTGACTGCTGATGCTGGGCCGGCCAGTGCCCTGTCCTGGATCCTCACTTCTAACCAATCAGTTTGATCAGTTCTAGACTTTAGGTCTTTGATATGATTGTATCCAAGGTGCCTAGAGCCCACCAGCTGAGAGAATATTGCAAAATCTTATTCTTTTTCCTCAGATATATGTATTATTGTAACAATCATTTTGTCAGGAATTTGCTGAACCAAATTTTATTGAAGAAGTTTGTCATCTGAACATACAAGTCATTTTGTAACATGTAATACAAAGGCCTCATTTTCAATACTGCGGAGAACTCAGCAGTTCCCTGTTGTTATAAATCCATAGTTTATTTAAGAGCCTAATAATGGGTTTAGAATTCCAACTCCTATTTTTGAAAATCTTGGCCTTAGTTATTTTTATAAATTATATTTCAGCACATTTACAATTGTACTAAGCGTTATAATAAATAATTAAAATTGAACAGTTGCAATTCATTAAAAAGTTGTGTTATCCATGGTTTTTATTGTTTGTTCACTTTTTTTTATTGTTTGAATTACTGAGTGCAAAATAGCAAGCGTCTCCTCCATAGATTTAGGCCCAGATTGTTAAACTATTGTTCTGCTCTGAAATGCCTAACTGAATTAGGAGTCAAACTTCCGCAAGCCAATGGCTCATCAGGCTGATGTAGTTAAGGCATGTTAGTTTCATAGCTAACAGTACACAAGGGAGCAATGCAGCAGCATCATGTCTGATTACCTTGAGGTACACCAACCCAATGGAATGGGGAACAGTCTGCAGCTAAGTGAACTCAAGATGGTCTTTTACTGTGAAGCAGGCAAGATTTAAATCTTCAGGACTGTAGTTCAGAACCTTACTCATTCCTCACACCCATGAGGAGCCATACTCCCACTGATTTTCAACAGATGCCTTACAATTTACCCCCACTAAACCATCTCAAGGGTAGAAAATGTCAGAGGTGTCCCAACCGATGCAGAATATTATTGATTCATCAGTCTAACATTTTCTCCCCAACAGAGCTCACTGCTGAGCTGCCCTAGATAAACCGCAGCCATGTCGTCAGATAGTGAGATGGCCATCTTTGGGGTGGCAGCTCCTTTCCTACGAAAGTCGGAGAAGGAGAGAATTGAGGCCCAGAACAAGCCTTTCGATGCTAAGAATTCGGTCTTTGTGGTGCATCCCAAGGAATCCTTTGTGAAAAGCACAATCCAGAGCAGGGAAGGAGGGAAGGTCACAGTCAAGACTGAAAAAGGAGAAGTGAGTAAAAACAAGGAGTAAGGAACAGCATTTTGTTCCTCCTCTGTTCTTAGCTGATAGAAATGGGTCTCTTCTTTCCTTCCAGACTTTGACTGTTAAGGAAGATCAAGTCTTCTCCATGAACCCTCCCAAGTATGATAAAATCGAGGACATGGCAATGATGACCCATCTCCATGAACCTGGTGTCCTGTATAACCTCAAAGAGCGTTACGCAGCCTGGATGATCTATGTAAGTACAGGCTGAAGCCTTTCCTGGACTTCCAAACTAACAGCTACACTAAATCATGTGGAACCCCATCACGTTATCTCCCTTTCTTTCAGACCTACTCGGGTCTCTTCTGTGTCACTGTCAACCCCTACAAGTGGCTGCCAGTGTACAACCCAGAAGTTGTGACTGCCTACAGGGGCAAAAAGCGTCAAGAGGCCCCGCCCCACATCTTCTCCATCTCTGATGGCGCCTATCAGTTCATGTTAACTGGTGAGTGGCTCAACTCCTGAAAAGTGATTATAGAGTGAAAATTTCATATGAGGAATCACAGTGGCTGAATTTTAGCAGTATCAGGGGCATGCACTGGTGAGCAAATATCTGTGAACCTTATTTCCTTCACAGACATCATCAGTACCAGTGCAAATGACACATATTTTTGCACTTCGTTTTTCTAAAAATCAAACCCAAAACGTATAGCCAAAGACATTGAAAGTGCTAAGAATAGTGCTAGATAAAATGGTTCAGATGAAACAAGAATTCATCGAAACCTACACTGAAACTGACCAAAACTTTGTCCAGCACTTGAATCTAACCTGACCCAAAATTTCACACAAATCTTTTTTGATATTCTGGAAAGTTTGGTTAATTTTTCTAAAAAAATAACTGTTCTTTGTTCCCAGGTTTCAATCAGGCCTAGATCAAAAGTGCAAAATGCTTTGATAAAATGTTGATCTCATGGTATTTCCTGCATAGCTGGATTCAGAAACTACTATGATCTCATGAAATTTCAGCTCCAAGAGGTTTGGATGAACTTGCGAACTTTTAGTTGTCTTTTAGTTAAGAGTATTGTTTCTATAATCGTTTGCCCTACAGAGATTTAAGTCACTTCTTCAGATTTCTGAATAATAAAATTTGATGAAAGGAAAATGTGTATAAGTTGGTCTGAAGTCCATGTGTACTGTGGTTCTTTCAGTGCATCTGAATTTAACTCAAAACCTAAATATCATGGAATGGATACACTGATTTTTTGAGGGAGAGAGAGAGAGAGAGAGAACAGTTCCTGAAAAAATCAAAATTTTGAAGTAATTTCATTACAAAATGAAATGATTTTTAAAATATTGGTTTTGTTTTCTTCTTTTCACTTTTTTTCCTTTTACCACTGAATGCAGTAGAATGGATGATGCCCATAGCTTTATTTTATGTTCACATTTTCATTTTGTTTTTTCCTTTTCCCACTTTGTAACTTTTAGAAACTTCCTCAACTCTGGAAACTTACAGAATAGGTAAAATGAAGGGAAGGGTAAGACTAGTACTAAAATGAACAAAAGAGAAAAAGAAAACAGAAAAAGTGACCAGAAACCTCCCAAACCCATTCTGGACATAATTCATTCTATTGGCATTCAGTGACAAAAAAGAAAACAAAAGGGAAAAAAAAAAGATCTCCTAAAACCCCCAAAATTCCCAATTCTGATTAAAAAAAAAATGTCAAGAAATCGGAAGCTACTAAAGATAGTTTCTAGTTTTGAAAAAAGGCTAGTTTTTGTTGAAAAAATTTCAGATAAAAATTTTGACAGTCTCATATTTACTTCAAACACATTTCAGTCAGTTCAATATTACTCAGTAACTCTTTTAAAAGTCTTTTTGGTTCTGTCTCTTTCACAGATAGGGAGAATCAGTCGATCCTCATCACGTATGTATATTTCCTTGCCCTGGTTTTTGCTGGCTTTGCTGTGCGCTGCAGGAAGAAACTCTTTGGTTATGTGTTCTCTGCTTCTCTGTTTGATTTGACAGTGGAGAGTCTGGTGCTGGAAAGACTGTGAACACAAAGCGTGTCATCCAGTACTTTGCAACAATTGCAGCTAGTGGGGAGAAGAAGAAGGAAGAGCCAGGCAAAATGCAAGTAAGTTGGTCACTAAAGATGGGATTAAATGCTCTTTTCTGAAACTGCCACGTATATAATGTTTAAAACAACCTTAATTTGACAATAATTGTTACTTTGTAGGGGACCCTTGAAGATCAAATCATCAGCGCCAACCCCCTGCTGGAGGCCTTTGGTAATGCCAAGACTGTGAGGAATGATAACTCCTCTCGTTTTGTAAGTCTTTTTGTCAGAAATGCTCTTAGTTCTAGGCAAACATGAGGGTACGGTGTCTGCCACGCACTCAAATGCAGTGATGGGACAATTTATGTTCATATAATTAGAATTTTTTATCATGTCTTTACTGGTTTTCAAACAATGACAGATTAAACATACATATAAATAACAGAAATTATAGTAGAGAGACAAGGTGTATGAGGTAATATCTTTTATTGGACCAACTTCTGTTGGTTAGAGAGAGAAGCTTTCCAGTCACACAGAGCTCTTCTTCAGGTCTCGGAAAGGTACTTTGAGTATCACAGCTAAACGCAAGGTGGAACAAATTGTTTAGTATAAGTAGTTAACACATATTGTAAGGACCCATTCAAGGTAGAGTAGCCCATTAATAGCTCTGCAGTCATAGGAAAAAGATAGAGGTTAGTGGGTTACAGATTGTTGTAATAAGCCATAAATCCATAGTTCAGTCCATGGTTTTTAGTGTCTAGCGGAGTGATGAATTTAAGCTCCCAGGCTCATCATTTGAAAGTGTTGTGCAGGTTTCCTTTGAGGATGAGCACTGAGAGGTCAGATATAGAGGGATCACCCTGTGAAAATTGTTCACTCACAGGTGATAGAGTGTTTTTGTCTTTTATCATTTTCCTGTGAGTGTTCATTTGACAGGTAGTGATTGTCTGGTTTCACCCACATAGTTATTATTGAGGCAGTTAGTGCACAGAGCTGGGGCAGCAGACCTTGAGCAAACAGCCCAATGACCACAAGATCTGTTAAGGTCTGAAGGCACCCAGCCAGGTTTATTGTCGACAAAGCACGGTATTGGTGCCCTATACTTGCTACAAGTACACTCAGTGCATATATGCCTGTGGCAATGGACGCAGCTCAGTTAATGGCAGGACTTTCCATTCCCCTCTAGACTGGCCAAAGACACTCCCTCTGAGACTCCATTTTATACACCAATACATACAAGTTACGTATTGCCCCTCTGACGTGATTAGATACTGCCCTCTGACATAGCTACCCACCACCTTGTACCTGTTGGTTCAATTAAAACATCTCTATCCATCATGCTGACATCCTGATGTTATCTTTAGGATGGGTCAGCATGTTCCTGTTATCTTGGTGAATGTGTTTGGTATCTAAGTGTTCTGGTACCACCTTCTGGAATGTGTTTGTGTGCATGGCCTGTGTGTAGCACTTCTTAGGAATGCGTGTTTCTGCAATGTGAGCCCTGTTCTTGCCAGATTCTGTAAGCACGGCCTGCCTCTAGCTCACAGCCTGACTTTGCTTGATATCTCCAAAGCTTTGACCACTACTTTAGCCCAGGCCTCAGGTCACATACCAGGCTTATGATACAAGGGCTTATGTCTCATGCTCTTTTCCTACTACAACCCCCAGTTCAAGTCCCACCACTGTTGGATGAGGACAAGGGAACTGAACAGGACCTACCACCTCTCATGGGAGAGCCCTAACCATTTAGCCTGGGGCTATTCTGATGTGGGGCTCCTTCAGTCTCTCCTGTTGAAGCTGTCTCATTCTGGATCAATAATTAAAGAGTCATTGGAGTGGGACCCTGGGTCTCCCCTCCTTTCATGTGAGTGCAGTAATCACCCAGCTATTGAGTCATTCTCATGCTTCTGCTCTCTGTGTGGGGCAGGAGGAAGCGAGAGAATGACTCTATAACCTGGTGGTTCATGCACTCACCCAGGAGGTGGGAGACCCAGGATCCAGTCCCCTTGTTCTAGTGACTCTTTAATTTTATCCAGAGTGCAACAGTGACAACAGGAGAGACTGACGAAGCTCCACATCAGAAAAGGCCACAGCCCAGTGGTTAACATACTCACCTGAATGGAGGTACTTGTTCAAAACCCTTCTTCCCTCAGGAAGAGGAGGGTCTCCTACATCCCAGGTGAGCACCCTAACCACTGGGCTAAATATTATGAGGGAAGTCCTTCATCCCTGGCTGTTCTGTGTTAACTCAGCTGAGGGGCCTGATCCAGGAGGAGTCCTCTGAGCATGCCTGCAGGATCAGGCCCCATGCGATTTAAATGGCTGAATGCCTGTCTTCCCAGGTACATCAATCGTTCTGGGGCGTAGGCAGGAGATAGACACCTATGGCTAGAGGGAGGCAGAAATGTGCACACCCAGAGGCAAGAGCATAGATGTAGGGAACTTTTACTGAAAAAAACAAAGGTGTCAAGGGAGTTTAGGCACCAACAGAGTTCAGCAGGAGTTTTGTGTGTCATAGTGCTGATGAAACCAGGACTTAAGTGCCTAAAAAAGGGACTTAGGTGCCTGGGTACTTTTGTGCATTCAGGCCTTCCTTCCTCCCCTGCATGTAACTTATATGAACTGTACAATTTTGGCTATATTGGTCACTATGGATGTTAATAATTTAGCATAGGTCTTTACCTAAATATTTAGCAGTGACATAGGCTAAAAATCTCACTACCTATTAAGCCTTGGCCCCTCTGAAGTAAAAGGCAAAACTCCCATTGTTTCAGTGGGGCCAGGATTTCATCCCTAGTCTGTCTCTGAGGGTTTAAATGAAATAACTTTTTTTTCCTTTAAAGGGTAAATTCATCAGAATCCACTTTGGTACCACAGGGAAACTGGCTTCTGCTGACATTGAAACATGTAAGGGACCACCCTTTAAGGGTCACAATTCTCTGTCTCTCTTTCTTTCTCATGGTGTTTTCTTGTGGCTAATAGTACTTTACCTGCCTTGCCAGATCTACTGGAGAAATCTAGAGTCACTTTCCAGCTCAAGGCGGAAAGAAGCTACCACATATTTTATCAGATCATGTCCAACAAGAAGCCAGAACTAATTGGTAAGAAACGTTTTAACTCTTTTGGTGGAACTGGTCACTGACTAACACCAACTGATGAGCTTTGTTACATGGGCGATTATGGGCATGTCTACACGCATTGTAAACCCAGGCTCAGACTCAGATTTGAGCCCAACCCCTCCTCTACAGTTCACGCTCAAATCTATCTGACTCGGGTCAGTAAGTCCTCAGGGCCAGGGTCCTAGGACCCACATGGGGCGGTAGGTCCAACCCCAAATCCTATTTTGATTGGGAACCAAGCTCCATCATTTTGCAGTGTGGACCCTGCACAAGCCTGGGTCCCCAGAAGCAGAAGGTCAGACTCGGGTCTGCGAGCAGTATGGACGCATCAGCATGGTTCTGAGAACTGGGTCCATCAATTGTAAATCTGGGTTTACAATGCAGCATGATGCATATGCGTAAGCTTGGAAACACTGAGTCTGTAGGCATGGGGCCCACAGACCAGGGTTTACAATGGCGTGTAGATATACCCTTAAAGCCCTGTGTTACCCTGAGGCAAGGTTTGGAATAAATACGTGACCAAAGACCAAACTGCAGCAGGTAAAAATTGAGATCTATTCTTGTTTTCAGAGATGCTTCTGATTTCCACCAACCCATATGACTTCCCCTTTGTGAGTCAAGGTGAGATCAGTGTAGCCAGCATCGATGACCAGGAAGAACTCATGGCCACAGATGTGAGTCACACATGATAATTATTATGTGAAGTATTAACTTTACTAGATAAGATCTTTACTTTACTATTCTGTTGACAGAGCGCCATTGATATCTTGGGCTTCAGTTCTGAGGAAAAAACAGCCATTTACAAGCTGACAGGGGCAGTACTGCACTATGGGAACATGAAATTCAAGCAGAAGCAGCGTGAGGAACAGGCAGAGCCAGATGGCACAGAAGGTATTAGCAGAAATGACACTCTCAATAATGCAAGCAATAAATCAATCCATAGAAGGTGAATTATGTCAAAATGTCAAGGTTTAGCTTTCAGTTCTGGTTGAGGAGTCTCTTTTAAAACTATCCTTTATTTTTAGGGGCTTAGGGGTACATTTTCAAAGGCACTGGATGCTTAACTCTCACTGACTTTCAAAAAAGCCTGATTTTGAATTTCATGTCTTTTATGCCTACAAAATCTCTACGATAAGATTACATTAATAGAACTGCATTAATAGAACATTTAACATTACAGTTGCTTTTGAGAGAATATCACATACACCACATTCTATATTTGTCCAATAATTGATTCCTCTGACTGTGCCCTTTTAGTGGCTGACAAAGCAGCCTACCTGATGAATCTGAACTCAGCTGACCTGCTCAAAGCTCTGTGTTGCCCCCGAGTCAAGGTTGGGAATGAATATGTGACCAAAGGTCAAACTGTGCAGCAGGTAACAATTGGTGATCTGGAACTCCTGGTTTGAATTAACACACCAGGTTTCTTTCTCTGCTTTGTATGGTAACACCAGTCCTTCTCCCACTGTTTTAGGTGCACAATGCGGTGGGTGCTCTGGCAAAGGCGGTCTATGAGAAGATGTTTCTCTGGATGGTCATTCGTATCAACCAGCAGCTGGATACCAAGCAGCCCAGACAGTACTTCATTGGTGTCCTGGACATTGCTGGCTTTGAGATCTTTGATGTAAGGAGCAAAGATTTGACAGCAGGTTCCTGGAAGGGACTCTGAGGGGGTGTGAAAATTCAGAGAAATATGACTACAAACAAGCATGGCCTTGATCTGAAAGCATAGAAATTCCGGTGTGGGCAGGCACTGAAAATGTTGAAATGTCCCAGGAGATATGATAGTATAGTAAATAATAGATTTTACCTTACTATTGACTTCAAAGGATAATAAGAGCTCTCCTGGGAACAATGAATTCAAGGTCTTTTTGCTCTCCCATATGCATGCACAAATCCCACAAAGGGAATTGCACACAGGGCCTGAGCTGGTGGCGCCCTGTCAATAAAACTCTTTACATTTACACTGGGAAGCCCACTTTAGGATTAGAAGTGCCACCACAGCTTCACAGTTGCTGTTACATCTTTAACGTCTTTAATACACGTACACTTGTCTTTCCCTTTGTGTAGTACAACAGCCTGGAGCAGCTGTGCATCAACTTCACCAATGAGAAACTGCAACAGTTTTTCAACCACCACATGTTTGTGCTGGAGCAGGAGGAGTACAAGAAGGAAGGGATTGAATGGACATTCATTGACTTTGGGATGGACCTGGCTGCCTGCATTGAGCTCATTGAGAAGGTATCTTTTCAATTCAAGTGCCTGATTCATTTGAGAATTCTTTAGTTGCTGGGGGTCGTATTAAATTTTAGAGGGACTCTTCCCTGCTCAGGTTGATACATTCGGCCTTAGTTATTAAAAATACCTTGACCCACAATTGAATATATTTTGGGGTAAAAACATTAGTCATAGAATCATAGAACTTTAGGGCTGGGAGGGACCTCGAGATGTCATCTAGTACAGCTCCCTGCGCTGAGGCAGGACCAATGACGGGAATTACACAGTCTCCCCTGGAAGCCTATTCCAGAGTTTAACTACCTTTATAGTTAGAAAGTTTTCCCTAATATCTAACCTAAATCTCCCTTGTTGCAAACTAAACCCATTACTTCTTGTCCTACCTTCAGTATACGTGGAGAAGTATTGATCAGCATCCTTTTTGTAACAGCCCTTAACATATTTGAAGATTGTTTTCAGGTTTCTTCTTTATCTTCTTTTCTCAAGGCTAAACACGTGAGATTTTCCAAACCTGTCATCATTATTGTTGCTTTCCTCTGGACTCTCTCCAATTTGTCCATATCTTTCTTAAAGTGTGGTGCCCAGAAGTGGGCCTCCAGCTAAAGCCTCACCATGCTGAACAGAGTGGCATAGACAATAGACAATTACTTCCCACTTAAGATACTCCTATTTTACTTATGATACTCCTGTGTCGTACATATGACATCCCAGAATATTAGCCTTTTTTGCAACTGCATTATGTTGTTGACTTGCATTCAATTTGTGTTCCATTATAACCTCCAGATTCTTTTCAGCAGTACTACTGCCTAGCCAGTTATTCCCCATTTTTTAATTGTGCATTTGATTTTTAATTCCTAAATGGAGTATTTTGCATCTGTCTTTATTGAATTTCATTTTGTTGATTCCAGACCAGGTCTCCAATTTGTCAAGGTAATTTTTTGTTCTAATCCTGTCATCCAAAGTGCTAGCAACCCCTCCCAGCTTGGTGTCATCCACTAATTTTATAAGCATACTATACACGCCATTATCCAAGTTATTAATGCAAATATTGAGTAGTACCAGACCCAGGACTGACACCTATGGGAGCCCACTAGATACATACTCCCAGTTTGACAAGGAACAATTGATAACTATTCTTTGAAAATGGTTGTTCAACCAGTTTTGCATCCATCTTATAGTCATTTCATCTAGACCACTTTTCGCTAGTTTGGTTATGAGAATGTCAGGTGGGATAATGTCAAAACCTTACTAAAATTAAGATATATCCTGTCTACAGTTTCCTTGAGATCCACTAGGCCAGTAACCCTGTCAAAGAGGGAAATGAAGTTGGTTTGGCATGATGGTTTTTGACAAATCCATATTGGCTATTTCTCATTACCCTTCTATCTTCTAGGTGCTTACAAATTGATTGTTTAATAATTTGTTCTAGTATCTTTCCAGGTGTCGAAGTTAGGCTGACAGTTCAGCAATTCCCCAGGTCCTCTTTGGTCCCCTTTTTAAGATGGGTTGTATGTTTATCCTTCTCCAGAATGGAAAGATGACCTAAATTACCTTATAACAGGACCCTTTTCAGAAACCTGGACACAGTTTCCAATTTAAAGCATGCTTCTGTATTCTTTAGTACTGAAAGAATTCATTCTTCAAAGCAAACCATGGAGAAATCTGAAAAAGAAGTATATTTTGGTTTCTTGATGTTATTGCCTCAGTAACATGAAGATTATATCAGTATGATAACTTCATTAAAAGAATGTTCTACATTTGTGCTCTACAGGCCCTCAGTCATATCCAGTTAATCATTTCCTGGGTAGACTGGTGAGGAAGGCAGAAATATAATATTCTGATCACTTTGACGTCATCTTCAACAGTTGTAGCTAAGAAATTTTGTGCATGGTGAATATAGAAAATGGAAAAATACAATTCTTGGCAAATATGTTCTCTCTCTCTAATATATACATCTTCTGAGTGCAACAATGAGGAGGTGGTGCTTTTGAATGTAGGGCACATAGAATTCAGAACATTTGCTGAAAGTCTACAGTTCTGGAGAACAACAGGCTCTTTTAGCAAGATATCTCCATGTTCTGTGAGCTCATTTGGGTAAGGACTTTTATGTAAACATGACAATTCTGTTGCACCTGTCAAAATGTTTGTTACAAAAAAATAAAATTTCCATGAGCCATTACTTTACATTCAAAGCTGAAATAGATGAAATTTAGCTTATTTAATCTCCCAGTTTGTCAGGAGATATACTTAGAGTACATCCTTTTCTCACCTGTTTCTCAACCTCTGGACATTGTCAGTCTTCTGACCAAGAGATGGCCACATTGTCCAGGATGGCAGTTTGTAATCAATCTCTCCCTCTTTCTACTTATTTGTTGCTGTTTCTTTCAGCCAATGGGTATTTTCTCCATCCTGGAAGAGGAGTGCATGTTCCCCAAGGCAACTGATGTGTCTTTCAAGAATAAGCTCTATGACCAGCATCTTGGCAAGTCCAACAACTTCCAGAAGCCCAAGCCTGTCAAAGGAAAGGCTGAGGCCCACTTCTCCCTGGTGCACTATGCTGGCACTGTGGACTACAACATCACTGGCTGGCTTGAGAAGAACAAAGATCCCCTGAATGAAACCGTCATTGGGCTGTACCAGAAATCATCAATGAAAACACTGGCTTTTCTCTTTGCCTCGTATGGTGGAGATGCAGGTATTTGTATTCATCCACAATATCCAATATACACAGAAATACTTCTTCTAGAATCACAAAAGGGAACATAAAAAATCTAAAACGTGTTTTCTTTCTCTTTCATTGTGCAGAAGGCGGTGGTGGCAAGAAGGGAGGCAAGAAGAAGGGTTCTTCTTTTCAGACCGTTTCTGCTCTTTTCAGGGTACAGTACAGTGTTCATTATCATGTTGTCTGTGAAGACAATGAGAAATCTCACTTTAAATCTGAAAAGGTTATTTTCCAGCTGGCTCAGTTGTGGTAAAAGCCCCTTGATTCTTATGGGAAGTTAACCTGCTGTATCTCCATTTCATTGAGTGCAGAGTCTGTCCTTTTTTCCCTCCCCCAGGATGATATAAAAAACAATGATGTTAAACAAAAGTAGTTTCTAAGAAATGCTGCTAGGAGATTGTTACAGGCCCTCCTTGCACCAGCTCTGGATTCAGGGCTGTATATGGCCCTGTAATGGGGCTCACTTCCCCCATCTGCTTAAGAGTATCAGCTGTGTTAGTCTGTATCCGCAAAAAGAACAGGAGTACTTGTGGCACCTTAGAGATTAACAAATTTATTAGAGCGTAAGCTTTCGTGGGCTACAGCCTGCTTCATCGGATGCAGAGAATGGAACATATAGTAAGAAGATATATATATACATACAGAGAAGGTGGAAGTTGCCATACAAACTGTAAGAGGCTAATTAATTAAGATGAGCTATTATCAGTAGGAAAAAAAACTTTTGTAGTGATAATCAAGATGGCCCAGTTAGACAGTTGACAAGAAGGTGTGAGGATACTTAACATGGGGAAATAGATACAATATGTGTAATGACCCACCCACTTCCAGTCTCTATTCAAACCCAAGTTAATGGTATCTAGTTTGCATATTAATTCAAGCTCAGCAGTTTCTCATTGGAGTCTGTTTTTGAACCTTTTCTGTTGCAAAATTGCCACCCTTAAATCTTTTACTGAGTGGCCAGAGAGGTTGAAGGGTTCTCCTACTGATTTTTGAATGTTATGATTCCTGATGTCAGATTTGTGTCCATTTATTCTTTTGCAAAGAGACTGTCCAGTTTGGCCAATGTACATAGCAGAGGGGCATTGCTGGCACATGATGGCATATATCACATAGGTAAATGTGCAGGTGAACAAGCCCCTGATGGCATGGTTAATGTGATTAGTTCCTATGATGGTGTCACTTGAATAAATATGTGGACAGAGTTGGCATTGGGCTTTGTTGCAAGGACAGGTTCCTGGGTTAGTGTTTTCGGTGTGTGGTGTGTGGTTGCTGGAGAGTATTTGCTTCAGGTTGGGGGGCTGTCTGTAAGTGAGGACTGGTCTGTCTCCCAAGATCTGTGAGAGTGAGGGATCATTTTTCAGGATAGGTTGTAAATATTTGATGATGCCTGGAGAGGTTTTAGTTGGGGGCTGAAGGTGACAGCTAGTGGCGTTCTTTTATTTTCTTTGTTGGGCCTGTCCTGTAACAGGTGACTTCTGGGTACTCTTCTGGCTCTGTCAATCTGTTTTTTTCATTTCAGCAGGTGGGTATTGTAGTTTGAAGAATGCTTGATAGAGATCTTGTAGGTTAGTTTCCCTGACTCTGCTCTCTGAAGAATGCATGTAGACTTATGTGATTCAAATTCATCTCCTTCTTGAGGTGTGGTTTATAACACATCATTTCAACTCAACTCACGACAAATCTTCCCCACGGACTTTACAATTCCTTCCCAATGCCAGCCTCAGCTGTCTGGCCTTTCCTAAAGCTTTTCCCAGCCAAGGCTTCTATTCCTTCTCCCTGAAGATATCTCCTGCCAGGTCCTTCTCCTGGCTCTGGGTCACACTCCTCTCTACGAACTCGCTCCCTCTTAATTACCACTCACAAGCCACCATCATATGACATTGGCTCATCTGCTGGCCAAAGTCTTGAACCAGGATACTTGGACACATGCATGTGCCCCAGGAGCATCCTATTGTTACAGGTCCAGACTGCTTACATTTAAACCTGAAAACTTAGAAATGTCTCACTTCCCCCACTGCTCTGCCCCTTTCCATTCTTATACTCTTTGTGTTTTCCTTCACATATGTCCCATAAAAAAACAAAGGATCTCCAGGGCTCCCAGGATATGATGCCCTTTCTGACACTGGTTTCCTGTCCTGTCTTGGTGAACATTTTCAGTATTGCCAACCTGTGGCATTCAAAAGCCATGAGTTGGGCCCCCAAAACTCATGAGAGTGAAATATGATTTCAAGAAAGAATCAGTGTTGGCTTTTTCCTTGTCCTCTGCTCTCTGAGCCTTTAGTACACACTTGTCACATTTTCCAGCTTTTCTCCTCAACCCTGAGGTTCAGAAACTTACTTTTATTTTTCAGTTAAAAACTGACATTCCCTCCAAATCAATTGATTCCAGGAACTGGGGCATAAGAAAAACACCAAATATAGTGAGACTCATGATAAAACTGTGAGATGGGAACTTTACATTCCACACTTCTAGGTAGCGCTATTTCTACAGTTTTATATCTCACTTTAAGGACCACATTCAGGATCCAAAGGAAGACGAGAACTTAGGTCAGAATGATTCTAGCTGGGATGTTTTGCAAGCTAGTCTACCTACAATGGTTATGTGCTACTCCTGACAGAATTCTGCACTGCTGTGGGAGCGCAGAATTCATATGGTCTGCATATTTCTGTGCTCCCCACCCCGTGCAGAAAAATGCAAAAGAACTCTGCAGGGGACATGCGCCTCTTCCCCAGCAGCACATCTGTTCCAGCATGCCTGGAGCAGCTTCAGAGATGCAAATCTCTGTGGGGGAAGGGGGCCTGGGCATGCATGCCTCTGGGGGAGACATTGATCACTGTCAGGGGGCAGGGCTGGCCAACAAGCAAGAGAGACTCTGTCCCTCTCGCTTGCTACTGTGGCTCACTGGGCATGGGCGGGGGTCGGGGGGGGAGGGGTGTTAGGGCTTTTTATTATGCATGAGGAAAGCCCTGTTCCTGAGGCAGAAAAGCAGCAGCCTCCCTGTTAGTTAATTGATCTCATTCTCTGAGGCAGAAATGCAGCAACCTGCCTGCCGAGTAACATGTCTGTGACTTCTTGAGAATCGAAAAAACATCCAATTAAATATAAGTGTCATGTTAGTGAAAACTGTTTTTAAATTTAAAAAAATTGCTTTCATAAATAAAAACACATTTTGTTAATGTTGCTGTTGATTGATCTCATTCCCTGAGACAGAAATGTACCAGCCTGCCTGCATAGTAACATTGTTAATGTTTCTATTGTTAGTTAACTGTTCCCATTCTTAGTCAATTCCCTCAGGAGCATAAAACCTGTAAAAGTTTTAAGGCCCCTACATTGCCAGAGTGATGTAAAGCCTCATGCATGACAGTAAGGGAATCTGCTAGGAAGAGCTATGCGCTCTCTCACTTTTTTCCTGTGCCAAAGAGGCACAATGGGGTTAGATTACGGCTCAGGATTTATTTTACTTACCCGGACTTTGAGTGCAAATAAAACATTTACCAAGCAGTCAATAAAATGTCAGGACAATTAGAAGCAAGCACTTCCCAAAGGTCCAGGACAATGATTAACAAACTGTATGACTTTCATGTGTGAAAGTCTGAGCAATTTAAAATGACATTCTGCTTTTTTTTTTTTTTTTGCAGTTTGGTGTTCTGTAATGTAATTTAAATGAAAATTCAGCATTATTACTGGACTGCAGGGTATTAGTTACCAAGTGTTCGTAACTTAACTTACATGTGTTTAGGAAATGTTGAATAGTCATTGTGACTTTTTTCTGTATTGTAGTTTAAATAACTTACTAAAATAATTAAAACTGGTAAGCTTATATTGCATTATTTTGACAAATAAAATTGGCAGAATTTTAAATTTTTTTGGCACAGAATACATCTCTTCCCAGGAGAAACGTGCACGATCCCATTATAATGAGTTTACTGCATCTATCAGTGCATATGCAGTGTAACATTGGTTAACCTAAACCTTTGTTTATGGTCTCACAGGAGAATTTAAACAAGCTGATGAGCAATCTGAGAAGCACTCATCCTCATTTTGTGCGGTGCATCATTCCCAATGAAACGAAGACACCCGGTAAGAAGCGCCAGTGTACAGAGATCTTAGTGAGATGCAGCCATTCCCTCTGGGCTGCACAATAAGGTACTAATTCATGCTGTGATTTGTTAAGGTGACATGGAGCATGAACTCGTACTACACCAGCTAAGGTGTAACGGCGTGCTGGAAGGGATCAGAATTTGCAGGAAAGGATTCCCCAGCAGAATTATTTACGCAGACTTTAAACAGAGGTCAGAGAGCTCTACTATACTGCCCCATTATGTTTATGCTGAGTAGCTTGTATTTCCTAATTATTTCAAATACTATATTCACTGAAGTATTTAGCATATATTTTCTTTACTCTGTTGTAAATACCAAATTAAAGTAATTTACTGTGGGTTAACAATGAGATTGATATCTTCGGAGTCTAAGGTCCTGTCTCCAGAGAACATATGTGGTAGGATATAATTGCAGTACAAGCTTTCTCAGACTACCCTAAAATTGTTCCTCAGCCAAACAGATGGACAGCCTCTAGGCATGAGAACTGGTCCAGTCAGCCTTTTTTCTGGCTTCCAGTTACTGGGACCCAATTAGTGTCAATGGTGATGGTGGTTTTGGTGATAGGAACATCCTTATATTCGGGTTTCTCCTACAGATACAGGATTTTAAATGCAAGTGCTGTTCCAGAGGGACAGTTCATGGACAGCAAGAAGGCTTCTGAGAAACTACTTGGATCCATTGATATTGATCACACTCAGTATAAATTTGGTCACACTAAGGTACAGACACTCTTTGATTCAAACACCGTCTATTTGTATTTTGTCCAGAATGAAAGTGATGTTTTGTAATATTCCCTTTTTCAAGGTGTTCTTCAAAGCGGGACTTCTGGGTCTTCTAGAGGAGATGAGAGATGATAAACTGGCAGAGATTATGACCCGCACACAAGCCAGATGTCGTGGCTTCCTGATGAGAATGGAGTATCAAAGAATGGTGGAAAGGAGGTAGCAATATCTCATCTTGCATGGGACTCGTTGTGTTTGGGCTATTGCATCTATATTCATCACACACATAACACTTAACATATATTTTAATTACATCATAGAGAGTCCATCTTCTGTATCCAATACAATGTTCGCTCGTTCATGAATGTCAAGCACTGGCCCTGGATGAAGCTGTACTTCAAGATCAAGCCCTTGCTGAGGAGTGCTGAAGCTGAGAAGGAGATGGCCAACATGAAGGAAGAGTTTGAGAAAACGAAGGAGGAGCTTGCTAAGTCTGAGGCAAAAAGGAAAGAACTGGAGGAAAAAATGGTGACCCTGATGCAAGAGAAAAACGACCTGCAGCTCCAAGTGCAATCTGTGAGTATCACCAATGCATTCAATCCTTATTGCACAGGGGAAACTAAACCTGAAATTTCTAAATGCAAATTTCCCAGCAAGAGAATCATAAACTGACGGTTACCTTCCACTAGAAAAATGTTGCAAATCAAATTAAAATACAAGGATTAAATGTTACATTTTCAAATTTAAGCTTGTTCATTTGGGGATTATCCAAAATGTATGGGTCCAAATAACTGGAGTATACACATACATAAGCATATATAATGATGCCCCTTTGTGGGTCATCTGTGGGGTTGGAACTTGGGACCTCTGAATCCTTTGTATTTTCTTGATGCAGACCAATTAAACTATTTTTGTTTTGGATGGTGTAACTTTTGGGACTCTATCCTAGATCTTTATACTTCTGCTGCACTGTTAGTTCTATTTGTTGTACTACTCTATAGACCATGAGACAGGTAGCATTTTGAAAGCTAAGAAGGGTGGGTTTTTTTTGTTTTTGTTTTTGTTTTTTTTACAAGAAGAGATGATTTGCTTTGTTCACAATGAGTGAGACGGCCAAGCTCTTTAAGGGGTGCCTCAGCACAATACTAAACAAAATGCCCAGCATTAAGAAAATGCATAGTTCAACCCAACCTCTGTCCCATAAAAACTACAGATTGGGAGCATCAAACATAAGTAAGTGGCTAAAAGAGAAAGTCACATATTTCAAGTGTGTTAGAGAAACCAGGTGGGGGAAGTAATATCTTTTATTGGACCAACTTCTGGTCACAAAGCTTTTCTTTGGGTCCTAAAGAAGAGCTCTGTGTAAGCTCAAAAGCGTGTCTCTCTCACCAACAGAATTTGGTCCAATAAAAGATACTGCCTCACCCACCTTGTCTCTCTAATATCCCAGGACCTGCAGGGCTACCACAATACTGCAGATACCAAGTGTCGTAATTTTATGTAGCCGTAATTTAGTTATTTCTAAATTAAATTCTTTTAAAAATAACAAAGTCTTTCATCTTCAAATAATACTATGTACAGTATATGTCAAGTATGATATTTTAAAGCATACCCGTTTTTGAGGTGGCTGAGCACACAAAAAAGTGTCTACATTCTTTTTAATTGGTAAAATTGTAATTTTTATGGTTACAATGCTCAAATGTGAGTGAAGAAATTTACAAACATATAAAAAAATGCAAGACCCGTGACACAAAGAGCCAGATTTTCAAAAGAGCTCAGTATTCAAAACAGTTCCCATTGTTCTCAACTGACAACCTTCTAACTGAGAATAATCAATGTTGCTGGGTGCTCAGCATTTTAGAAAATTAGGCCATTAAAATCCAAATCATATGCAAATACAACAGGTGACACCAACCAACAGTGGGGTAAGAAACCAGTGATGAGAAGATAAAATTAAAAACAAGTCAGCGTATGCAATTATATAGGATGTTTATAGGCACGTCTAGGCTCTGACCCTGCTCACATGCTTAACATAAACCGCCATACAAGCAATGGAAAGTCAGGAGGAATACTCATACTTCAGGTTGAACATATGCAAAATTGTTTGCAGGATCTGGGCCTTAATGGTTTAGGGACAGATTATATACATTCATATGTAGTTATTACCTTAATTTTTGTCTAATGATCTAATAGACTAAAATAAATTAATCTAGTTGCTGTTTTTCATGATCAGACATCTCATAAGAACATACAAATGGTCAAACTGAGTCAGATCAGTGGTCCACCTAGCCCGGTATATTGTTTTCTACAGTGACTGCCAGGTGCTTCAAAGGGAATGAACAGAACAGGGCAATCATCAAGTGATCCATCCCCTGTCATCCAGTCCCAGCATCTGGCAATCAGAGGCTAGGGACACCTAGAACATGGGATAGCAATCCTGACCATCTTTGCTAATAGCCATTGATGGACCTATCCTCTCACCAACAAGTAAACAATTAAAATCAATCATATTTTGTGCTGAGATGAAATATTTTTTTTTTCAGCTTTTATTACAATACCACTATTTAGTGTGATATAAGATAGAACTAAAAGTCACCAAAACACAAATAAATGGAAAAACTACATTTCTCCAACAGGAATCTGAAGGCTTGGCTGATGCTGAGGAAAGATGTGACCAGCTGATCAAAACCAAAATCCAACTTGAAGCTAAAATTAAGGAGGTGACTGAAAGAGCAGAGGATGAGGAGGAGATGAATGCTGAGCTGACAGCCAAAAAGAGGAAACTGGAGGATGAATGTTCTGAGCTGAAGAAAGACATTGATGACCTTGAGTTAACATTGGCCAAGGTTGAAAAGGAAAAACATGCGACAGAAAACAAGGTAAAGGCCATATATATATGAATGAGAGAGAGATCTGTGCATGTATGCCTGGAGGGAGACTGGGACTTGCAGCCAGTAGGATGAGGAATGTGGGCAGGAGGAACAAGGGGGTGAGGGAAAGACAGATCAGATGAAGAACTGGGAAGGGAAGAAATGGGACTGGCTGGGCAAGGAGACAGTGCACCATCTATTCTGTGTACTGAATGAGGCAGGAGTCCTAGGAGGTCCTATGGTAAACAATAGTATGTAATCACGTAATTAAAAACTCTATCATAATAGATATGTTGCACAGGCAACCTTAATTCAGGAATTTCCTAACCTTGGAGTGCTTGACTTTGAAACCTTACTTTTCTTTGAACGTTGTTTTTGTGTGTGAGACAATTATATATATACACACACACTTTCTTAATTTACATATTTAGTTTATACTTTGCATTCATTTAATAAAAAAGATCAATACATAATAAATGTATTTATTTATCTTTATCATTTACTTTCCAAGTAAGGAATAATAAATACATTAATGCATTTATGAGGTATAATATGCCACCAATTGAGTAGCTGCCATTCTAATTTATATTTCAATGGTAAACAGACAAATTTTCAAAACTGCCCAGAACCCCAATTGGAGTAGAAATTTCTAAAGCCCTCATAACTCTAAACTGTCAACCCAGAACAAAGGTTGTTGCTGAGTACTTAGTATTTTTAAAAATATATTTTTTTGAACACGAACATATATTTCAATGCCTAAAAATTGAGACGTGACCTCTTTTGAAACGCAGGAATTAAGTTGTTATTTGGTCTCTTATTGTTGAGGGAACAAACTGACTGAAATGGGACAAGTCCAGACCTTAGCAGGGCAGAGGTGGGAGTTTTCAGCTGTAAGTGATGACAGTTTCATGAGAATCTCTTCCCAGTTTTTTCTGAGTTCACTCAGAGAAAAGATAATGAAGTAGCTATGACTTCAGACATGACAGTTCTTTCTGCTTATTATATTACATTTCCATGCAGCCAGTATCTATTCCTTGAATCTTATAAAATTTTGGATAAAAACATCAAATTTAATAAATCTAAGTTTTAAATGACACTGTCATTTCACAAACAATAATGTTTTGTATCCATTTTCTTTAACCATCTTTATTCAACTCTGAAGGTGAAAAACCTCACTGAGGAGATGGCAGTCCTGGATGAGACCATTGCTAAACTGACAAAGGAAAAGAAAGCCCTCCAGGAGGCCCATCAGCAGACCCTGGATGACCTGCAGGCAGAAGAGGACAAAGTGAATTCACTGACTAAAGCTAAAACCAAGCTGGAGCAGCAAGTGGACGATGTAGGCACAATAACATATGGAGAGAACAAAACCAGTGTGACATTAGGCTCTTGTTCGCAGAGAATTTATGGCCTTTTTCTGTTTAGCTTGAAGGGTCGCTGGAGCAAGAGAAGAAGATTCGCATGGACCTTGAAAGAGCGAAGAGGAAACTTGAAGGAGATTTGAAGCTGGCCCAGGAATCCACAATGGATTTAGAAAATGATAAACAGCAGCTGGAGGAAAAATTGAAGAAGTAGGTATGGTTTGCAGGGAGTATCATGCAGATACATTTTGTTCAGGAACTAACTCTTTTTTTTCCGTTCGTATGAAAAGGAAAGACTTTGAAATCAGTCAGTTCCTAAGCAAAATTGAGGATGAGCAAGTCCTGGGCATCCAGCTGCAGAAGAAGATCAAAGAGTTACAGGTAAGTCATAGTTTATCTTTGTTCCAGCCCAAGAGGGAGTTCAGTTTAAAGGAAGGCATCGGTCTTAGTGAACGTGATGTATCAGGGACCCAAATTTCTCTCAATGGGTCTTTGGATGTAGCTACCCCAGTTCAGGGAGGTGATGTTTCTTTGCAACCGGAACCCCTGTTGTCAGTGTAAGCTGCATCTATTCTACGGAGTTATGCCAGCAGAACTCTGCCGATAGCCATACTGGTGTTGACCCCAGACTGAAGCCATAGTCTTAGTGTTTCCTGTTGTTCTCCAGGCTCGTATTGAGGAACTGGAGGAGGAGATAGAGGCTGAACGTGCCTCTCGGGCGAAAGCAGAGAAGCAGCGGGGTGATCTCTCCAGGGAACTCGAGGAGATCAGTGAGCGTCTGGAAGAAGCTGGTGGAGCCACAGCAGTTCAGATTGAGATGAACAAGAAGCGTGAGGCAGAATTCCAGAAAATGCGCCGAGACCTTGAGGAGGCCACTCTGCAGCACGAAGCCACAGCCGCCGCCCTCCGGAAGAAGCACGCGGACAGCACGGCAGAGCTTGGGGAGCAAATCGACAACCTGCAACGCGTCAAGCAGAAGCTGGAGAAGGAGAAGAGTGAACTGAAGATGGAGATTGACGACCTGGCTAGTAACCTGGAGACTGTCTCCAAAGCCAAGGTACAGAAACAATATATATATATATATATATATATATATATATAAATATATATGTTTATTGCAGAAAACAGACTGCACCTTCAGATTTGCACTTTGTAGAGGTAGTCTTAAATAATAATAAAGAAGAAAAAATCACTGATGTTATTGCTGTTGTTATGTCACAGATATAATACGATTTTTATTTTACTATTTGCATAATATTTAGTTTTATGAAGGGTGAGGTTTCCTTACTAATTGAGCCCACATGTAGTTTGTCATGACAAAAATCCCAATGATCTCAGAATGCTGGAGAGCCCATGTGTTTAATCCTCTTTCTTTTTGTCCATTTCACACAAAGGCAAACCTTGAGAAGATGTGCCGCACTCTGGAAGATCAGCTTAGCGAGGTTAAGACAAAAGAAGAAGAGCATCAGCGTATGATCAATGACCTCAGTGCTCAAAGAGCTCGTCTACAGACAGAATCAGGTAAAACATACATGTTGTACAACTGTGAGCGCATACAGGAGATGCTGTGATAGGAGGAAATTTCCATCATACGCACAACATCCGATCCACCATAAGAACGTAAGAACAGCCATACTGGGTCAGACCAAAAGTCCATCTAGGCCAGTATGCTGTATTCTGACAGTGGCCCATGCCAGGTGTCCCAGAGGGAAAGAACAGAACAGGTAATCTTCAAGTGATCCATCCTGTCACGCATTCTCAGCTTCTGGCAAACAGCCTATCCTGCCTGTCTATCTTGAATCATAGCCATTGATGGATCTATCCTCCATAAATTTATCTAGTTAGTTTTTGAACACTGTTATAGTCTTGGCCTTCTCAACATCCTCTGGCAAGGAGTTCCATAGGTTGACTGTGCATTGTGTAAAAAAATACTTCCTTTTGTTTGTTTTAAACCTCCGGCTTATTAGTTTCATTTGGTGACCCCTAGTTCTTGAGAAGTTATGAGAAGGAGTAAATAACACTTCCTTATTTACTTTCTCCACACCAGTCATGATTTTATAGACCTCAATCATATCTGCCCTTAGTCATCTTTCTTCCAAGCTGAAAAGTCCCAGTCTTATTAATCTCTCCTCATATGGCAGCCATTCCATGCCCTTAATCATTTTTGTTGCCCTTTTCTGAATCGCTTCCAATCCGATATATCTTTTTTGAGATATGGCGACCACATCTGCATGAAGTATTCAAGATTTGGGCATACTATGGATTTATATAGAGGCAGTATGATATTTTCTGTGTTATTATCGATCGCTTTCTTAATGGTGCCCAACATTCTGTTCGCTTTTTTGATTGCCGCTGCACATTGAGTAGATGTTTTCAGAGAACTATCCACAATGACTCCAAGATCTCTTTCTTGAGTGCTAACAGCTAATTTAGACATCATCATTTTATATGTATAGTTGGGATTATGTTTTCCAATGTGCATTACTTTCCATTTATTAACATTGAATTTCATCTGCCATTTGGTTGCCCAGTCACCCAGTTTTGAGAGATCCTTTTGTAGCTCTTCGCAGTCTGCCTAGGACTTAACTATCTTGAGTAGTTTTGTATCATCGGCATATTTTGCCACCTCACTATTTACCCCTTTTTCCAGATCATTTATGAATATGTTGAATAGTACTGGGCCCAGTACAGACCCCTGGGGGACACCGCTATTTACCTCTCTCCATTCTGAAAACTGACCATTTATTCCTACCCTTTGTTTCCTATCTTTTAACCTGTTACTGATCCATGAGAGGACCTTCCCTCTTATCCCATGACAGCTTACTTTGTTTAAGAGCCTTTGGTGAGGGACCTCGTCAAAGGCTTTCTGAAAACCTAAGTACACTATATCCACATGCTTGACCCCCTCAAAGAATTCTAGTAGATTGGTGAGGCATGATTTCCCTTTTCAAAAAACATATTGACTCGTCCACAACAAATTATGTTCATCTATGTGTCTGACAATTTTGTTCTTTACTATAGTTTCAGCCAGTTTGCCCAGTACTGAAATCAGGTTTGCCTGTAATTGCCTCTGGAGCCCTTTTGAAAAATTGGCATCACATTAGCTATCCTCCAGTCACCTGGTACAGCAGCTGGTTTAAATGATAGGTTACAGACTACAGTTAGTAGTCCTGCAATTTCACATTTGAGTTCCTTCAGAGCTCTTGGGTGAATACCATCTGGTCCAAGCAACTTATTACTGTTTAATTTATCAATTTGTTCCAAAACCTCGTCTAATGACACCTCAATCTGGGACAGTTCCTCAGATTTGTCACCTAAAATGAATGGCTCAGGTTTGGGAATCTCCCTCACATTCTCAGCCGAGAAGACCAATGCAAAGAATTCATTTAATTTCTCCGCAATAGCCTTATCGTCCTTGAGTTCTTCTTTAGCATATCGATTGTTCAGTGGCCCTACTGATTCTTTAGCAGGCTTCCTGCTTCTGATGTATTTAAAATTTTTTGCTATTACTTGCTAATTCTTTTTTGGCCTTCCTAATTATATTTTTTCACTTCATTTGTCAGAGTTTATGCTCCTTTCTATTGTCCTCACTAGGATTTAACTTCCACTTTTTAGAGGATACCTTTTTGCCTCTTGCTGCTTCTCTTACTTTGTTGTTTAGCCAAGGTGACTCTTTTTTGGTTCTCTTATTATGTTTTTTAATTTGGTGTATACATTTAAGTTGAGCCTCTATTATGGTATCTTTAAAAGGTTTCCATGCAGCTTGCAGGGATTTTACTTTTGGAACTGTACCTTTTAATTTCTGTTTAACTCCTCATTTTTGTGTAGTTCCCCTTTCTAAATTAAATGCGACAGTGTTGGGCCACTGTGGTGTTTTCCCCGCCACAGGGATGTTAAATTTAATTATATTATGGTCACTATTACCATGCGGTTCAGCTATATTCACCTCTTGGACCAGATCCTGTGCTCCACTTAGGACTAAATCAAGAATTGCCTCTCCTCTTGTGGGTTCCAGGACTAGCCGCTCCAAGAAGCAGTCATTTAAAGTGTCAAGAAACTTTATCTCTGCATCCTGTCCTGCGGTGACATGTACCCAGTCAATTTGGGGATAGTTGAAATCCCCCGTTACTACTGAGTTTTTTATTTTAATAGAATAAATTAATAAAATATTAATATTTTATTTTTTATTTTAATATTTTATTTATTTTAATATTTTAATATTTTATTTAATAATATTTTAATTTTAATTTTATTTTTTATTTTTATTTTAATAATATTTTAATCTCTAATCACCATCCTGGTCAGGTGGTCGGTAGTGTATCTCTACCGCTATATTCTTAATGTTCAAGCATGGACTTACTATCCATAGAGATTCTATGTTACAGTTTGGTTCATTTAAGATTTTTACTTCATTTGATTCCACACTTTCTTTCACATAGAGTACGACTCCCCCACCAGCACAACCTGTTCTGTGGTTCTGATATATTTTGTATTCTGGTATTAATGTGTCCCAGTGATTATCTTCATTCCATCATGTTTCTGTGATGCCTATTATATCAATATCCTCATTTAATACAAGGCACTCTAGTTCACCCATCTTATTATTTAGACTTCTAGCATTGGTATATAAGCACTTTAAAAACATGTCACTTTTTAGCTGTCTCCCATGACATGATGTAATTGAATGAGACTTTTTTCATTTGACTGTTTCTCATGAAAAAAAGTTTCTATTTGACACCTGCTGTTAGCACTGATTATATCAGATTATCATCCTCGAGAAGACCATCCTAAATTAATCTGTTTTAAAATAATAAATGACTTTATTATGTTCACTTAATTGCTATTTAATATAATCTATCTGGAATGTTTCTTAGGTGAATTTGCGCGCCAGGTAGAGGAAAAAGATGCTTTGATTTCTCAGCTCTCAAGAGGCAAACAGGCATTTACCCAACAGATTGAGGAACTCAAGAGGCATCTAGAGGAGGAGATAAAGGTAAGGATTTTTCCAACAGCCTTTTCTGTGAAGCTGGATTCTTGTTGTGAGCAAGATGCTTTAACCTCAAATGAAACCATAGCACCCTAGAGAATAGTGGGGGAAAGGTCCTGTTAGGTCACCTATCCCAGCCCCTGCCAATGCAGAATTGTTCCCTAGAGTATATTTATGAATGCTTTCATAGAGTCACAGAGTTTCAGGCTTGAAATGACCATTGGATCATTTAATCTGACCTGTATATTAAAGGCCCCCAACACAAATCAGCAACCACATACTAAGCCCATCATCCAAAATTAGACTGAAGTGTTACAAGCCTCCAGAGACTAAACTATTGTGTGCTGAGAATAGGAGTTATCGAGGTGCGCTAATGCCTGAGGCACCTGCAGTTATCAAAACCCAGCATAAAGTTTACCATCCATCGAATCTCGCACCACTTCCCCGGGATAGCGTTCCACAGTCTGACAGAACTCACTGTCAGGAGGATCCCTAGGATATTTAGCTACATCACTGTGCTACTCCTGTTGTGTCTCCAGGCTAAGAACGCACTGGCCCACGCTTTGCAGTCTGCTCGCCATGACTGCGACTTGCTCCGGGAGCAATATGAGGAGGAGCAGGAAGCCAAGGGTGAGCTGCAACGTGCCCTGTCCAAGGCCAACAGTGAAGTTGCCCAGTGGAGAACCAAATACGAGACGGATGCCATTCAGCGCACAGAGGAACTGGAAGAGGCCAAGTATGTGCTGCGGGGAGGACTGGAAGAGGCCAAAAACTAAATGGGGAAATGTGAAGAGGCTAGTGATATGCTCAGGAAGGGACTGGAAGAGGCCAAGGATGTGCTTTGGGGAGGGTGATTAGAGGAGATGCAGAATATCCATTTAGTGGTATGGGTTGGAAAATGGCAAACATGCTCATTAGGTTTAGAAAGACTGAGAGAGGCCCTGTACTCTGTCGCTAATGGGTGTGAGCTGATGGCAGACGGATTATCAGAGACAATGTACTGTATATGAATTGGATAAGAGCGACTGAGAAAGGACCTGATCTGTGTGTGCACTGGGGTCACAGCCCAGAAGAGGTGACTTCTGCTCTCGTGAATCCCAGAGCAGCTGCACACAGATTTCTTCCAATATTGCTCACTAAATGGGAGCCGTATTTACTCACTAAGTGGGAGCTGTATTTACAATCTTCCAGGAAGAAGCTTGCCCAGCGTCTGCAGGATGCTGAAGAACATGTCGAAGCTGTGAATTCCAAATGTGCTTCCCTTGAAAAGACGAAGCAGAGGCTGCAGAATGAAGTGGAGGACCTGATGATTGATGTGGAAAGATCTAATGCTGCCTGCGCAGCTCTGGATAAGAAGCAGAAGAATTTCGATAAGGTATTTCAGCCTTGTGGGTGTTGGATGGAGCATCCGCTAGTGATCTCCGTTGCTTAGACTAAGGTCTTGTTGTTCTTTAGGTTCTGGCAGAATGGAAGCAGAAATACGAGGAAACGCAGGCTGAACTGGAAGCTTCCCAGAAGGAGTCTCGCTCGCTCAGCACGGAGCTGTTTAAGATGAAGAATGCTTATGAGGAAACCTTGGATCAACTTGAAACTCTGAAGCGTGAGAACAAGAACTTGCAGCGTAAGTCCCCGGATTTCTTCTCCTAACATGGGGCTTCTGGAAAGCTTGTCAACACTCTAAAGTGAATCTGTCTGTGCCTGTGGCATTGCTAAGGAGCCTCTCTCTCTTTGGGCCCTTTGTCTGATTGCGTTATTTGTCTGTAACCCAACAGAGGAGATTTCTGACCTCACGGAGCAGATTGCAGAAGGGGGAAAGACCATCCATGAGCTGGAGAAAGTGAAGAAGCAGATTGAGCAAGAGAAATCAGAAATCCAGTCCGCTCTGGAGGAAGCTGAGGTACACATGCCATTAGTCACTGCTTTACAAAGAGAGAGTCAGAAAACCTTGGAGCTGTATCCTGTTGTAAACATGGTGGGATAATTCACAGGGACAGGAGGACAGCACATGCTGTGCTGGAAGCTATGTACTCAGTGCCCATGCTACCCACAGCACTACATTCCAGTTTGTGGGAGCATTTAACACATTATGTGGAAGGAAACAACTATTTTTGTCCCTTTATTGACCCTTCACTTGCTCTTGTTAAGGCTTCCCTAGAACATGAAGAGGGCAAAATCCTCCGCATCCAACTTGAGCTGAACCAGGTAAAGTCTGAAATTGACAGGAAGATTGCTGAGAAAGATGAGGAAATTGAACAGCTGAAGAGAAACCATGTCAGAGTTGTGGAGTCCATGCAGAGCACCCTGGATGCTGAGATCAGGAGCAGAAATGAAGCCCTGAGGCTAAAGAAGAAGATGGAGGGGGATCTGAATGAAATGGAGATCCAGCTGAGCCATGCCAGCCGCCTGGCTGCAGAGGCACAGAAGAATCTGCGAAACACACAAGGAGTGCTCAAGGTACCCTAAGCCACACATGCCAAGTGCGATAGCTCAGCTGGTCTTTTCAGCATGCCAAAGGAGTCTGCGCCTCCAGGTAATTTCTCTCACTTGTTTTACAGGATACCCAGATTCACTTGGATGATGCTCTCCGAAGCCAAGAAGACCTGAAGGAGCAGGTGGCCATGGTTGAGCGCAGAGCTAACCTGATGCTGGCCGAAATTGAGGAGCTGAGGGCAGCTCTGGAACAGACAGAGAGGGCCAGGAAAGTGGCTGAACAGGAGCTTCTGGATGCAAGTGAACGAGTTCAGCTCCTGCACACCCAGGTCAGGGTCTAGTGTGAAAAGAAATCCCACATATCCCTAAGCAGGAGACTGCTCTGTAGGTATCCTGCTCCAAAGAGCAGCACTAGGGGGTGTTTAGAAGATTTTTGTTCTTGAAATGGCCTTTACGCTAATGTCCATAGGATGGACCTTTGTTAAACAGAAAGCAAGAATCTTCAAGGCCATCTTTGGTTTCCTTAGGTGCTGTGTTGAAGGCGACAAGGGATGACGAAGGTTATAATTGCAGTGATGTGATGGAGGGGGGCAAGTGTCTCAGAGGCTCTGGGTGTGGCTTTCCTGCCTCCTATACAGTTTCCATCACTGGATACTTTTAAGTCATCTCTGCCATCCCCTGTGATTCAGGAAGTATTTCTACACAGTGATTATTTTGTTTGGAATGGACCAGATTTACAACAATTGGCACATAGGGTTTGTCACAGGCTATGGGGGTAACATTAGTGAGTGCCTTTAAAATATTCACAGGACATCACTGACTAGCTGTCAATGTCCTGCAGTGATGATACATTTGGAGGAGAGTTCTGCAGCAGTAAAATGTTAATAGTAACCTGTACATTAAACACAAATATTCAGTTCATGCTCCAGAGTCAATATTTTGGGACTAACTGTAACCACGTCTTATCTATTGTTGTTAAACAGAACACCAGCCTGATCAACACGAAGAAGAAGCTGGAAACAGACATTTCCCAAATCCAGAGTGAAATGGAGGAGACAATTCAGGAAGCGCGTAATGCAGAAGAGAAGGCCAAGAAGGCAATCACTGATGTGAGTTGAAGGCACCTTTCTTTGGAGAACATGGCCGTGTTTGCACCTGAAATGGCTGGTTTTCTGGACCAGTTTCCTTTCTTTACTCACTAGGCGGCCATGATGGCGGAGGAGCTGAAGAAGGAACAGGACACCAGCGCCCACCTGGAGAGGATGAAGAAGAACCTGGACCAGACGGTGAAGGACCTGCAGCTCCGTCTGGATGAGGCAGAGCAGCTGGCACTGAAGGGTGGAAAGAAGCAAATCCAGAAACTGGAGGCCAGAGTATGTATTCCCCATATTTGTGTATTTAGGAGCATTTCCTATGTTCAGTCGCAGTGAAACTCAATGATCCATTTCTTATTTCAGGTGCGTGAGCTGGAAGGTGAGGTTGACAATGAGCAGAAACGCAGTGCTGATGCTATCAAGGGTGTTCGCAAGTATGAGAGAAGAGTAAAGGAACTGACCTATCAGGTAAGGAGGGAGGCCCTTGTGCTGTCACATCCTTCTCTGGGGAGCACAAATTGTTTACATATGAACCTGCAGGGGGTAATTTTATTTTATCATATGGGCAAATGAACTCACCTCTTTCCTGCTTTATTAACTGCTTTCAGTCTGAGGAAGACCGGAAGAATATTCTCAGGCTTCAAGATCTGGTTGATAAACTACAACTGAAAGTGAAATCTTACAAGAGACAAGCCGAGGAGTCTGTAAGTATCAGTCGGAGGAGGAATGATAGTTACCTGCTAACGAGGTGGGAATTGTACTAACTAGCATAGGATGTGTGGGGGGTATTGTAGGCCTGGGGACGCTAAGCCTCCCCAAACAGCCAGGCGTGGCCCTGCCCACGCTCCGCTCCAAGGCCCCCACCTGCCTCCCACTCTTCCCCCTGGTCCCAGCCCAGGATGCTCCTCTTCCCCGAAGCAGCCTGGGACTTGGGGCGGGCTGGTCAGGATGGGGTGGCCGGTGGCCTGGGCTGGGTGATGCGGCGGGACTCCAATGAAGTGAGCTGTAGCTCACGAAAGCTTATGCTCAAATAAATTTGTTAGTCTCTAAGGTGCCACTAGTACTCCTTTTCTTTTTGCGAATACAGACTAACACGTATGGTACTCTGAAACCATTCTAACTAGTGGATCTAAGAAATTATGAAGTTGCATTTGTTGAGGAGAACAAGGTTTAAAGATCAACAGAACCTTGATAGTTCATGCTTATATCTGAGGAACTAATTACTGAAAGAGTAAGCAAAGAAACAATAAAAAATCATAAAAGAATAATATATATAAGTACATTTGATAAGCATAGTTTATTTGTCAGTGTTTAGGTTCATAGTTCATAGCACATTATATAGAGGATTTAATAAATGATAAGAAAACTGAGCAATATAAGAATTCTACAGCATTTTGCAATTACATTTTTGCTGAAAGTGGAGAAATGTTGCTGGTTTTTGTACATGCCAGTTAGGGACCAGTGCGTAAATCAGTGCTCACTGACTCGTGCAGATGAAAACCGTACGTGCTAGGCACATGCATTTTTCATCTATCCCCAGAAGAGTTCTCACCTCATTGAAAATTTCTTTTTGCTATTCCGTAACTTTTCAAAATCTTCTCAACCTTGGAAAAGTTACAGACTGCAAAGTTTCCGAGCTCCTTTACCCTTTTCCTGTTGTGCAACTTTTCCAAAGTTGAGAACATTTTGAAAAGTTACCTAGTGGCAAAAGGAAAAAAAAAACAAAGACAAATGAAACATCCATCATTCGATCACATTCATTTTGCAAAAGGGAAAAAGGGGGAAAAATGGATAGGGTGGGGTGAAACAGTTTGAAATTCAAAATTTTGAAATTTTCAGTTTCAATGAAAAAGTGCTTTGAAAGGTATCTGTGAAATAATTTGTTTAGAAAAAAGACTATTTTTCATTGAAATGCAAAAAATTCTAGCAACTCTACTGAATACTTTGCTTAGCTCTACTAATAACTCAATCACAGTTGCACAAAAAATCTTCCAGATTTAGCATGTGCCTAGGCCACCATGAGGCAGATTCTTCGTGTTGGGTTTGTGGAGGGAAGTTTAAAAATAACAAAAAGTGCTAAATGATTGGAAGTGCACACCTGAGTCAGCTGGCAACTCAACTGCCAATGTTGTTAGCTTGGCCTGATGAGGCCTTGCCTCTGTGAACATGCTCCTTGTGTTGCCTGCCCCAGGCCCAGTACAGATAAGGATGTCTAGTCTCTGCTGATGGGACAATTTACTAGAGGGAGATTGTGAATGTCTCATTACTCACCAACTCCTCCAAATCCCTGCCTTCACCTCAGGGGCAGCAGGATAATAAGGTTAAGCAGAATGGAGGATCCCATGATTTAAGCTCTCTGAATGTTTTTCATCATTCCACAATTTTATGCAAATTCTCAACTTTCATTCTAAACAAAGAATCAAATTTAATTTTCCTCCGCAAAGATCCATCCTTCCTAAGAAAGAGCGTTATGCTGCTGCCTTGGGACCCCAGGCAGCTGCCTGAGGATAGTTAGCAACTGAAAGGGAGCTGCCCGCCTTGGAGAGAAGGAAAGAAATAGTGAGCTGCTTGATCTGAGTCTATGCTGCCTGACTGGGAGAGGGAAGAGGGAAAATGAGTGGGAGGCAAGTGCTTCCTCTGTGAGGACCTGATCCAAACCTCACTGGAATTACTGGAAAGGCTCCAGTTAACTTCAGTGGACTTTGGATCAGGCTCTTAGGGAGGAAAAGGATTGTGACAGAATGAGAAATTCCTACTTTTCTCTTGAAACTGCTCCTCATTTTCTCATTCTGTTCAGGGCAATCTGACTCTTTGAATATGGTTGCCAATCGAAATATCACTTTCATAAATTTCAGTTGTGTGCACACAATACATGGCATATCTGACTCTGTGGAGCTCAGTATTCAAATGGTAGATTAATGGTGCGGATGCAACACTAACTCCCCGTCCTGCTCACCGAAACACACTGTGTTATCAAGGCTGTGTCTCCTGGAACTCAGCTTCAGGGTGGATGCACTCTTGTTGTTGGTTCTACGATGTAATGAAAGGTGGTTTGTTCATAGTCCAATCCTGAACTCGGAGAATACAAACTGCAGACCTAAAACTGTCTCCTGAAAGGGTCACAAGCTAGAATGGATGGCACTTCTCTTCTGGATTTTCGTCACTTCCCTGTCCCTAAGTGAATAGACTTCTGGTAGCAATTACATGTGCAGCATCATTCTACATTTAAAAAGGATTTCACCTCGCTTTTAATACATTTTCTAACTTAGAAAATGGTGAGTGTGAGAAGGTCTGTACTTGGTTTTCAGATAAGAGATGGCAAGCGAGTGACAGAGTCTGGGCCTTCTCCTTATCAAGCAGTTGTATCCCCTAAAGTTCCAAATGTAGGAAAAGGGTGTCAGTCCCAGTCACATCTAGTGGTCAGAGCAGGTGTTAGACCTAGTGGTTAGATAGCCTAGTTGGTAGCCAGAAATTGGAGCCCCCAGGGTTGGAGCTGCAGCCAGAGTCCAGACGCCAGAGTCAAGAGTCAGGGACAAAGTCATCAGTCAGGAGTCGGAGTCCAGGGGCAGAACTGGCTTACCTGGAGTGAGGTAAGGCAGGGACAAGGCCGGAGCCAGGGCAGGAGCAAAGCAAGAGCAAGGCTGGGAACAAGGCAGGAGCGGGCACTACTGCAGCTCTGGGTACGTGCTTTGAGCGGTTGTTGAACTGCTGCTGCTGCTGGGTTTAAGAGCCAAGCTGCTGAACCTGCCAACCAATCAGGCAGCTTTCTGTAGGCCAGCTGTGCTCGTTAAGGTTGCCCAGAGACTGGCTCTGCTTTGGGCCCTGCTTCCAGATTGGCGCTGCTACAAGCCCTGATGCCTGACAGTACCACCCTTTCGAGTGCACCTCCTACGGGCCCAGGGCCTGGTTTCTCAGGGGACTACTGAAAAACTCTTGCAATAGGGCCAGGGTGTGGATGTTTATTCCCATGACCGCTAGTCCATTCTGTAACCTTCCCAGTCCACCCCTTTCTGGAGCCTTCCCCTAATTTGCCAAGAGCAGAGGATTCAGTGGACCAAGTACACCTCCTGTCCAGAGAGTGGGCAGTGGAAGGTCAGAGCGGTTTGCTCTGTGTGGGTTCTCAGTGTAGAGGTTTAAAAGTGTGATGTGAAAGCGTGTATCTTCAAGGACTTGGGCAGCCATAACCTGAAAGGCATTGGATTCACACATTGTATAACACTGAAGGGGCTCAGGAATTGGTAGTCTGGCAGATGGGCAGCTAAATTTAAAGTTCTGGGCCGAGAACCACACCTTCCCCCTATGACCAGATTGGGGGTGGCCCTGATGGCTTCAGTCAGCATGATATTTATTGGCAGACTGGACATGTTCTCTGAGCTCCTGGTGCACCTGGTGTAGGTGAGAGGCTTTGTCAGTGGGGTACAACTGTGGGCATAGCAGAAATAGGAGCTGACACTGATTTAGAAATCCACAAAATTTGTTGCAATTGCCATTTAACTTGTCATGCAGGGGGAGGTTGCTCTCAAGGGGAGTGGGGGTTGGAACTGAAGACAGCACAGATTGAGCTTGCAGGACTGCATGCTAAACCTACAGGGTAGCAATTTGGGCCTGCAAGGTATAGGGCTCCCACTCTCCCGCTCAGAGAGATATTGGCCTTTGTGGAATTCATGCTTCCTGCAACAGCTCTAGTTCTTGTATTGTTTTGTGCTGGGCTGCTCAAACGGTCAGTGACTGGAATATGAGCAGTCGCTGCCTAGTGGTCAGAGCAAGAGTCAGATTAGAACAGCATTTGATAGCCAGGAATTGGAGCCCAGGGTCAGAGCCAGAGTCAGAGGTCAGAAATCAGAGCCAAGGGTCCAGGTTACCTGGAGTGAGGCAAGGCAGGAGCAGGGCTGGGAACGAACAGGAGATATCATAGATATATGTGAATGCTGGGGGCAACTGCTGAACTGCTGCTGCTGCTGGGCTTAAGAGCAGGTCTGCTGATCCTTCCAACCAGTCAGGGTGTGTAGGCAATCAGGCAGCCTACGTTAGGCCAGCTGCATTCATTGAGGTTGCCCAGAGAGTGGCTCTACTGCCGGCACTGCTTCCAGAGTGGGTCTGCTGCAGACCCTGACTCCTGACAAAGGGCAACTGTCAGCACTTTGGTTTTCACGAGGCTCTCTCCATCCTCAGGAGGAACTATCCAATGTCAACCTCACCAAGTTCCGCAAGATCCAGCATGAGCTGGAAGAGGCTGAGGAGCGGGCTGACATTGCAGAGTCCCAGGTCAACAAACTGCGGGTGAAGAGCCGCGAGATTCACAGGAAGATTGAAGGAGAAGAGTGAGGATGTCACCATGCTGTAAAGTGACTGAAGAAATGCACAAAATGTGAATCTCTCTGTCACTTTGTTGTATTTATTGGTTATTCTGTCCTCAGTGTCTAGGAAATAAAGATTGTAGAGATATTTGCATACAAAGAACTAGCCGGGGCTTTTGTTTTTTACAGATTAGCTTTGGGGTCTTATTAAAGTTTGTGCATTATTGAATGCTTAATTTTAACTCTTGTCCTTTGCATGCATCCATTACAACACAGTCTTTAATTACCTGATCACATAGTATTTCTCCCTTATACATTATTACTTTATTCGCTGAGAGGACAAATAGTGTTAAATGTGACACAAAGATTGAGAAAGTGAGTGCTCAAGAGTAAGAAATTGCAAATGTTAATGTTGAAAGTTCAGCCTAAACCCCTATTCTATTCTATTCTATTCTATTCTATTCTATTCAGGTTCTTATACCATCCTCATCAACATGGTATCTGAGCATCTTCCAGTAGTGTATTAAGCAATGTGATTTACTCTGCTCACATGTGGTTTATTCTTTCTCTCAGCTTCTCTCCAGGAAGGAATTGTTCTGCAGAGGAGTCTTTACTTTTGGTAGGGTTTTTGTTGGTGGTGTTTTTACATTAGGTAAAACAGGCCGGAGAAGTGCCTCTGGGACTTGGAGTGGAAGGTGGGGTTGTGTGTGATGGTGCTTAGTTCATGGGGGAGTTTGTTCCACAGTCTGGGACCAGCACTCCTCCAGGAGTTCTCAAGATCAAACATGCCCAGGTTTTTAACCTTTCCCCATAGGTCAGATTTCTAAATCTTTTATCATGTTTGTTGCTCTCCTCTGGACTCTCTCCAATTTGTCCTCATCTTTTCTAAAGTGCGGCACTCAGAATTGGACACAATACTCCAGATGAGGCCTCACCTGTGCCAAGAAGAGTGGGACAATTACCTCCCTTACATATGACACATCTGTTAATACACCCCAGAATATTAGCCTTTTTCTCAACTGCATCACATTGTTGGCTCATATTCAATTTGTGATCCACAAGAACCCCCAGAGCCTTTTCAGAAGATCTGCCTAGCCAGTTATTCCCCATTTTTCAGTTTTACTTGCCAAGTGAAGTACTTCGTGCTTGCCTTTATTGAATTTCATCTAGTTGAATCCAGACCAATTATATAATTTGTCAAGGTAATGCTGAATTCTAATCCTGTCCTCCAAAGATCTTGCAACCCCTCCCAGTTTGGTGTCATGGGCAAATTCTATAAGCATGCTCTCCACTCTATTATCCAAGTCATTAATGAAAATATTGACTAGCACTGAACCCAAGACTGACTCCAATAGATACACCATCCCAGTTTAACACTGAACCATTGATAAGTACCCTTTGCGTGCAATCTTTCATCCGGCTGTGCACCTACGTTATAGTAATTTCATCTAGACCACATTTCCTTAGTTTGCTTATGAGAATGTCATTGGGGACTGTGACAGAAGCCTAACTAAAATCAAGATACATCATGCATACTGCTTCTCCCCATCCACTAGGCCAGTGACCCTGTCAAAAATGGAAACCAGATTGGTATGGTATGATTTGTTCTTGACAAATCCTTGCTGGCTATTCCTCATAACCCTGTTTATCCTCTAGGTGCTTACAAATTGATTGTTTAATAATTTGTTCCAGTATCTTTCCAGGTCTTGAAGTTAGGCTGACTGATCTATAATTCCCCAGGTCCTCTTTTCAGAGTAAGAGCCGTGTTAGTCTGTATTCGCAAAAAGAAAAAGAGTACTTGTGGCACCTTAGAGACTAACCAGTTTATTTGAGCATAAGCTTTCGTGAGCTACAGCTCACTTCATCGGATGCATACTTTGTTACCCTTCTTAAAGATAGGTACTATATTTGTCCTTCTCCATTCCTCTGTGACTTCATCCGGCCTCCAGGAGTTCACAAAGATAATTATTAATGGTTGCAAGGTTGCTTCAGCTAGTTCCTTAATTACCCTAAATTGAATTTCATCAGGCCCCGCTGACTGACTACACACAACTTATCTAAAAATTGGTTAACCTGTTTTTTGCCTATTTTGGCTTGCGTTCCTTCCTCCTTGTTGTTAACATTAAACTGTGCTGAGTATCTGGTTACCATTAACATTTTTAGTGAAGACTAAAGCAAAATAGGCATTAAACACATCAGCCTTCTTGATGTCATCAGTTGTTAGCGTTGCTACCTGCTAAGTAGAGAACCTACACTTCCTTTGTCATTCTCTTGCTCCTAATGTATTTAAAGAACATCTTATTGCCTTTTATGTCCCTTGCTAAGTATAACTCATTTTGTGGCATAGCCTTTTGATTTTGTTCCTACAAGCTTGTGCTATTCTTTGGTACTCCTCCTTTGCAATTTGTACATGTTTTCACGTTTTGTAGGATTTTTTTTTTATTTTCAAGTAATTAAATAGCTCCTGATGGAGTCAGATTGGCCTCTTGCTATTCTTGCTAACTTTCCTTAACATCGAAATAGTTGTATGCAGTGTAGTTGTAGCTGTGTTGGTCCCGGGATATTAGAGAGACAAGTTGGGTGAGGTAATATCTTTTATTGGGCCAACTGCTGTTAGTGAGAGAGACAAGCTTTCGATCCACACAAAGTCTTTTTCAGCAGTTGTGCCTTAACTATTGTCCCCTTGAGAAACTGCCAGCTCTCCTAAATTCCTTTATCTGTTAGACTTTCTTCCTATGGCACCTTACCTACCAGTTCTCTGAGTTTGTTAAAGTCTATTTTTCTAAAGTACATTGTTCTTTTTCTGCTGCTCTCACTCCTTCTTTTCCTTAGAATCATGAAATCTATCATTTCATGATCACTTTTACCCAAATTGCCTTCCATCTTCAGATTCACTACCGATTCCACCCTGTTGGTCAGGATCAAGTTTAAAATAGCTGTTCCTCTGGTTACTTCCTCCACTTTCTGAAAGAAGAAATTGTCCACAATCCTTTCCAAGAACTTACTGGACATTTTGTGGTTTGCCGTATTACGTTCCCAACAGATGGCTGGGTAGCTGAAGTCCCCCATTACTACCAGGTCTTGTGTTTTGGATATTTCTGTTATTTGTTCTAGAAATGCCTCATCCACTTCTTTTTCCTGATTTGGTGGTCTACCGTGACATCATTCCTATTTTCCCCCCTTTTATCTTTACCTAGAGATTTTCAACTGGTCTACCTCTCACCTCCTTCTGCACCTCAGAACATATGGATATATTCTTGATGTACAATGCAGCACCTCTTCCCTTTTTCTCCCTTCCTGTCCTTCTTGAACAAGTTATACCCCTCTGTACCAATATTCCAGTCATGACATTGATCCCACCAAGTCTCAGTGACACCAATTAAGTCATAATTTAGCTTATATACTAATACTTCCAGTTCTTCCTGTTTATTCCCCATATGCCTTGCATTTGTGCAGACATCTAAGATGTTGAGCAGATTTTCCCATTGATTTCACTCTTGTTGCTCCTATGACCCTACTGTAAGTTTCTATTTCTCCCCAAACATCTAGCTGTCTGTTAAAGTTGCCTTTTTTACACTTACCAGTGGGCTTTTATCACCTGCCCCCTTTGAACCTAAGTAAAAGCCCTCCTCAGTAGGTTGGTGAGTTGGCGCATGAAAAATCTTCGACTGCTTGGTCAGGGGGACCCCATTCCTTTCCAGCAGTCATCCTTCCTGGCACAGCATCCCATGGTTGAGGAAGCCAAAGCCCTCCTGTCAACACCATCTGCGCAGCCATACATTAATTTCCAGGATGCACACATCCCTTCCTGCGCCCTTTTCTTGAACTGGGAGGATGGATGAGAACACAACCTGTGCCCCCAATTCCTTCACCCTCGATCCTAGAGCCCTGTAGTCATTGCTGATCTGCTCAGGGTCATACCTAAATCATACATACATCACTGCATGTAAGTCAAAGCTTATGAATAGCCAAATACCCTAACCACAGAGCCAGAAAAGGACTAGATGTGATAGCATAGAAAAATCCATCCTGCAGATCACAGCGTAGTAAGCCAGCTTCAATTACCAGCAAATTCTTTAATGCACTCACTGTACAAGGAACATGCACAAGGTGCTGGCTTCCAAGCAAGAATATGCCCATTTTGTTATCATGTGTCACAGAAGGAGAGTAGGAGCACAAGAAAATGACAAGGCATCCATCATTCCTTCTTGGAACTGTTGCCTTCCCTGATTATTTTAGTTAGCCCTGGGAGGTAAAGCTACATATCAGATTTAAAATTGATCTAGAAGATATGTAAGTGGGATCTCTGAATCAGTGTAGTGGAATCTGAATAATCCTCCTCAGTTAACACACACTATGTCTATCATAGGGAGTCCAGAAGTGAAGCTTAAAAATAAGAGATAGTTTCTAGCTAAAACTAAACATAAAGGTAGAGTACAGATTAGCAGTCCAAAGTATATATCTTTGGAGCTCCACAGATTAACAACCGTTTCACCCAGGAAGGAGTGTAAGAGGAGACTAGTGCTCTCATTGTAACAAAATCATACTGATGCTTTTGGGGAGAGACAAGCACTGCAGTGCGCCTCACCAAAATTAAAATCAGAGTGGAAGTTATTCCTTACAGTCTTCATGCAGTGCTGGAGAATTTCAATTCTAATGTGACCTGAACAGGAATTAGATCAAAAGTCTAGATGTGGGTTTATACAAGAAATTACAAAGCCCACTTAATGTTACTGTCATGTGACAATGACAAAGAATCACACAGAGTCCTGTTCTTTTAACACGGAACAATACATTTTAATTAGAATAAGGAAAAAAACCTGATATCCTCCCTCTCTCTCTGATTCACTCCAGAGCTTCCTCCTAGACTAAGAGTTGCTAAACTTTTTCATAGCCATATATTAATAGGATCTCATAGGGAATCCTCCCTCTTCATTCACAACCACAAGTACTGTCTCCTCTTTGCAATTGCATAACAGTCTTGTGGCAACTACAGCAATAGCTGACAGGGAAGAGAAATAGTAGAAAAAATGTCATGTATTTTTAGCTTCTTTTAATGCAATGTAGCAGTCAAGAATAAGATAGAGACCCCCGCACCAGGTGACCAGCACCAGGTGATGCTGGTTCTGACCATAGGGCGGGGCTCAGGCGGGTGGTGACGCTGGGTCTGGCCAGGGGGCAGGGGCTCAGGTGGTGATGCTGGTTCCAACCACCAGGCAGTGTGGCCTGGCAGGGGCTGTATTCAGATCGACTTATTTGAACCTTGCTGTCTGACAGCAAAGTGGGAAGTGGGCTAGGGCAGGTGGGGAGGGGAGGAGTCGAAGAGTCTGGGTTTCCTGGGAGACTCCTGGGGTTGGGCTCCCTCTCTAGGCCTCCCAGTCAGACGCCTGCCTCTCTCGTTGCTACTGGCAGGCAGTGACTTCTTCTGTCACATGGCAACTTGAAAAGCAGCACTAAAGGGTGATGTCCCAGTCTGCCTCCACTGGGTGGCTGCCAATGGCATGGACCAAGTGACGGCTGTCCCTCCAGGATCTTATCAGGCCGAGGCTCACTAGGTCCCATATTGGGCTGCCCTTCCTTGTCCATTAGTGTAACAGGTAATTGCACTGCCTGCGGGACACCATTCAGTGACTGCCAGCCCCACACCGGGGCCTCACTCCCATTATGGGGAGCGGCTTTAGGGAACCACAGAGCAACTGATTTTGGAGAGAGCAACCCCAGCAAAGTCCCTGCAGCAGGAAAGACACATACTGGGGGAGGAAACAGGGAGAGCAGCCCCTACTGGTGGGAGAGGGTTTCTGCAAATCAGCAATTCCAAGCAGGTCAGCTGGTGTGCAACAGGGGTGGCTTGAAGGGAAATGGTGGTCACTCAGAGCAGACGTGGCACAGCAGGAGGGCAAGGGGAAGGTAACTACTATTCTAACCACAGAGGAAATCTGAAGGAAATGTGGGAATGTGGAAGACTCGCTGAGACTGGGATTTGGCCGGGACACTTATGTTCATGCCCTGATTTTTGTACGGAAGGAGCTAAAAGCCACACAAGATCTTTGAACATCCCACATAGCTGCATAGCATCTTAATTTTATGTCTCATCTGGCAACATAGACATATTTTTGAGGTGTATAATTGCGATCCAGTTTTGTTGTGTTTTGAACAAGCCACAATTCCCACCCCAAAACTGGCCAGGTGCAGGAGAGGACATGAGCTCCTCACTGAGCAGTAGCTTCCTCCTCAGAACTTTTGAATGACTCCCATTGTAAGGAAAAAGCTTATGAATGAGACGGAGAGATAGAAACATCTGAGGATAGATAGACAGCAGTGTATTCTGAACCCTGGTGGGTTATAACCTGCATTCTTTCTGATGTTTATGTAAAAGAGCGCAAGCATATTCTCCAAATATGTGAATTAATATACTAGTCATTTGCATGAAGTCTCCAGATTTCTGGACCTTCAGCATTAACAGGTATGTCTGTTGATGAAAGAGGGCACAGGTGGTACAGGTTGTAGGCTTCAGCATGGCTGAGATGAGCTTTCAGGCCAGTGCAACAGGGTGGCTCACAGCAATACCTCCTCAGTGGTGGCTGACAGGAAAGATGGCACATCCAAAGCCCTGCCTATACTGACAGGCCTGGGAGGGAGAGTATGGAGTGATGTGGGGATTGTGCATGTAGAGTCCATGATAATTGTAGAGACACAGCTAAGGCCAGGCCTGAATGGAAAACAACCATCAATAAAGGTTGTAAACAGATTAAAAAAGACAGACATGAAAAACTGATTGAAAAAAAGGCCAAGCATCATACAAAGTCTTCAGTGGGAGCCTTCACGTTCCTGTGTGATATCTGTTCATGACCTTGCTCCCTACAGATCAGACTATACAGTCACAAGAGAACTCATGAGATGCCATGATGGCATAGTTGGATACAACGGAGCCACACCATGTGCAGTGAGGTGAAAGTCTTGGGAGAACAAGAGCACTGCTTTCGTTCTCAGTTTAGTTTCAGAAAGACAGAATGAAGACAGGAGAAGAGATTAGCCATGACTGATGAGTTAATTGTATGTCATCCCCTTTACTGGGTAATATGAGCACCTGGGATGTGATACTGTTCCATGGCTGGTCTCTGCAATGCAACTCACTACAGAGACTGACACCTAAAAAGTTAGGAACAAAATGTGGAATTAAAAATAAAGTTACTGTCACCCTTCAATGTGTTTGCAAGTGGCTCCCAAATACAGCTAGGCAAAATGTTGCTAACAAAACGGGGATTTTTTGGCACAAAAATACAGCTTTTTTGATACCAAACATTTTGTGAATTCATGAAGATTTTGCTGAATTGTTTTGGTCAAAAGAAACCCTTAAAAATCGGAAATGTTTTGATTTGATTTTTTCTAAACAAAAGGTTTCATTTTTTTGTTTCAAAATTTTCTTAAATTGTATTTTGAAAAATTCAAAAATGTTTATAAAGCTCAAAATCTACACAAAACAGTCTTCTTCTTCTTCTTCTTCTGTAAGTATCTGTTTGCGACACTAGGCATGTACTTGGGTGGCTAGCCCTTCTCGCCACTTGGCCGCCCTAGCTACAGCTAAACACTGCTCTGATTAGTGCGCTAGCCAAGCTAGTGTGGGTATATTGCCTCGAGTTGGAATTTGTAGCTCCAAGTGTAGATATACTGTTTGTCATTTCTGAGATCAGGACTATTCCAAACCTCTCTCTGCTTGCTTTATTGCAGGATTTCCCAGACCACAGTTGCCAAAAGTCTTTATAATAAAATAATAATAATAATAATAATAATATAATAACAATTAATAATGATAAACCATTTAATCTCTATCAAGCTCTATGACACAGAAATCTAAAGTGTCACATAGTAAGTCAGTGGCTCAGCCAGAACTAGAAGCCAGCAGTCCCAACTGTGCCCTGCTATAACTACTACAGAGCACTTCCTCTTCAAATTCCCCGTCATAATATTTATAGGAGATTTATTCACATAGCTGGTAAGACAACAAATCTTTCTATATATATCCATGTCTTATATGAATGACAATCATGCTCTGAGTCAAGTTTGCCAAACAATACTTTGCCAAAAATGCCTTGACCTAAGAAAGAGGAGGAGGCTGCTACATGTGCAGATAAGACCCTATAAAAGTGCCCCTAGGATGAATCTGCCTTGTCCTTGCACAGAAAGCTTCAAGGTAGGTGTATGGGGGGATCTGGGCTTGCAGAGAGGAGAAAGTACCCCTGCATTCCACACATCCCACTGCATTCCTGCTGCTGCTAGCACTCATTTCCAGGAGGGATTGGTTCTGTCATCAGGGCTTTTAAATCCATTTTTCAAGGCATCTATACATTTTCAGTCTCCAGTTTATCACTAGAGTTTCATGCAGCAATAAGAAAGGAATTTCTATTTCTATTTTAGAATACTGACCAGCTTCCAGTCTGCATACTAGCCATCTGGTGTCACGAAAGAGGTAAGATCCTGATTTACTAATTCAGGGGAGAGTGAGTGACCCTCTAGGGTGGGATTTCTATACAGCTCAATAGGCAGTCATTGTATCCCCTAATATCTATGCCCATTGTGTAAATGCACTGTATATTGCACTTGGGCTCTCTTGTCCATGACAGGCAGGTCTCCAAAGTGGCTGGACTTGAAGCTACTGACCACTAACGCTGGGCTGGCCAGTGCCCTCTCTGAGATACCTCTCCTGAATACACACGTCACAACGTAATTGTACACAGTGAGCTCCGACACCTCAGCTCGTAGGTCCCTAATAACCAGGACAGAGTGGCCCAACAGAGGAGACCCACCAGGGACAGAATCTAATTACTTGTCCACAGAATAAATCTATTCTTTTAATGAACATGTATCCAGAATTTGCTTTTCACCCACACCCCAAACATCACTGACAATAATTTTGCGCCAGCTGAAAGAGACACACATCTCTCTGGTAAATGCTAATCAAGTTTTCATCTCTTACTGCGCAGAATAGCTTAGTGAGTGGGACTTAGATGCCATGTGTGAAAATGCCTTCAGAAGAGGGTTTCAGGCAATGTTTAAGGCAGCTGGTGGCCCTTTCACACTGACTCGACCAGTCTGACAGTGCCACTAATGCACTGTATAGTTCTTATGTAGTTAGGTAAGGAAACTATAAAAGGAGTAATGGCAAATAAAGGCATATTGATAATATTTGGTTAACTGGAGTGGGAGAGACAGACAGACAGAGTTTAAATTACATGAGAACCAGTGCTTTGTTCTCTAATGCCGGAAAATTCTTTATCCAAAAGCAATGACAATAGTAGCCTCCCCTTTGCACCTCTCCCAATATCCACCCTCCTGCTCCCTTTCCCTCATTGTAAGCACACCATACAGTCTAAAACGTAACTAGAAGAGAGGATGTAAGAGGGCTTTCATATTTCCTAGTATGTTTTTGGCTCTTCCTGGTCCCTCATGTAGGGATCTGCATATGCTATTCCTATCAACAAATGTGGTGGACAGTGGAGTTCATCCCAATGGAACTGCATGGCCCCTAATTATAAAGATCTGAACAGGCAAGATGAAAAAGGGGTGGGAATGAAAAGTGTGATAAAGTGAAGCCCCAAATGAGTGTCTGGGTCTAAAGTGAGCGAGAGAGCCTATCACGCAGCTCTGGCGTTTCTTTCATTCCAGTTCCTGAGTCAAAAAGGTAACATTTTCTCCTCATCAGAGCTCACTGCTGAGCTGCCCTAGATAAACCGCAGCCATGTCGTCGGATGCTGAGATGGCCGTCTTTGGGGTGGCAGCTTCTTTCCTCCGAAAGTCAGAGAAGGAGAGAATTGAGGACCAGAACAAGCCTTTCGATGCTAAGACTTCGGTCTTTGTGGTGCATCCCAAGGAATCCTTTGTGAAAGGCACAATCCAGAGCCGGGAAGGAGGGAAGGTCACAGTCAAGTCTGAGAAAGGAGAAGTGAGTAAAAACAAGGAGTAAGGAACAGCATTTTGTTCCTCCTCTGTTCTTAGCTGATAGAAATGGGTCTCTTCTTTCCTTCCAGACGGTGACTGTTAAGGAAGATCAAGTCTTCTCCATGAACCCTCCCAAATATGATAAAATCGAGGACATGGCAATGATGACCCATCTCCATGAACCTGCTGTCCTGTATAACCTCAAAGAGCGTTACGCAGCCTGGATGATCTATGTAAGTACAGGCTGATGTCTTTCCTGGACTTCCAAACTAACAGCTACACTAAATCATGTGGAACCCCATCACGTTATCTCCCTTTCTTTCAGACCTACTCGGGTCTCTTCTGTGTCACTGTCAACCCCTACAAGTGGCTGCCGGTGTACAACCCAGAAGTTGTGACTGCCTACAGGGGCAAAAAGCGTCAAGAGGCCCCTCCCCACATCTTCTCCATTTCTGACAACGCCTATCAGTTCATGTTAACTGGTGAGTGGCTCAACTCCTGAAAAGTGATTATAGAGTGAAAATTTCATATGAGGAATCACAATCTTCTTTCCGGGAAATATGACATGCAGCTAAAGACACCAAAAACATTCAGAACTAGCAATGTGCAAACACGAATTCATCCAAAGACAAACTGAACCTGACCCAAACATTAGTCCAGCTCTCAGAGAACCCAAAGCAAACCTTTTTGGAAGTTCACAAGCGTGTGGTTAATGGAAAAAGTACAGAATGTCCATATCTGCGTCTGCACATTCTGGCTCTAGCTAGGCCCAAAGAAGAACTGTAAAAAATCATGACACTCTGTTCTCAGGAAGCCTGATTCTTCCTGACTTTGCATCGTGTGTGTCATTTACACTTGTGCAAAGTGGTGCATCAGAATTCTCCACTCCCTTACACCTTGTGAGATAATTCACACGCACTTTGCACTTGTTTTGCACTGATGCTATGCAGATGGTTATAAATTGAGGATCAGGTCATTATTCTACATACCCCTTTGCTGTCCTGAGATATAAATAGCTTCATCAGATTTCTGTAAGAGGGAATTCTGTGAAAGGGACATGGGTGTAAGTATCCTGTGATGGCTCTATTGATCTGTATGAGCTTATATTTATTATGGCTAGGATTTTCAAAGAGGCCTAAGGGAGGTAGATGCTGAATTCCTATGGACATTAGTTAGTTGCTGGATGCCCTGAGGCCCCTTTGCAAATCCCAGCACTTATTTGTTTCATTCAGTTTTCAGTGAGTTCAGTGTTACACAGTAACTCTTTTAAGTCTCTTTGGTTCTGTCTCTTTCACAGATCGGGAGAATCAGTCGATCCTCATCACGTATGTATATTTCCCTGCTCCAGTTTTTGCTGGCTTTGCTGTGCACTACAGGAAGAAACTCTTTGGTGATGTGTTCTCTGCTTCTCTGTTTGATTTGACAGCGGAGAATCCGGTGCTGGAAAGACTGTGAACACAAAGCGTGTCATCCAGTATTTTGCAACAATTGCAGTTTCTGGGGAGAAGAAGAAGGAAGAGCCAGGCAAAATGCAAGTGAGTTGGTCATTAGAGAAGGGATTAAATGTTCTGTTCTGAAGCTGCCATTTGGTTTAAAACGACCTTAATTTGACAATAATTGTTACTTTGTAGGGGACCCTTGAAGATCAAATCATCAGTGCCAACCCCCTGCTGGAGGCCTTTGGGAATGCCAAGACCGTGAGGAACGACAACTCCTCTCGTTTTGTAAGTCTTTTTGACAAAATTGTTCCTAGCCACAAGCGCAATGATGGGCCGTATATGTTCCTACCATTACACTGACAATATAAATGTTGGCTGAGTTTTCACACCTGCAGAAGAGACCCCAGGGCAGCTTTGCAAATCCCACTTCTGGAGTCTGTCTCTGAGGGTTTAAACGAAATAACTTTTTTTTCCTTTAAAGGGTAAATTCATCAGAATCCACTTTGGCACCACAGGGAAACTGGCTTCTGCTGACATTGAAACATGTAAGGGACCTCCCTTTAAGGGTCACAATTCTCTGTCTCTCTTTCTTTCTCATGGTGTTTTCTTGTGGATAATTATACTTTACCTGCCTTGCCAGATCTGCTGGAGAAATCTAGAGTCACTTTCCAGCTCAAGGCGGAAAGAAGCTACCACATATTTTATCAGATCACGTCCAACAAGAAGCCAGAACTAATTGGTAAGAAACGTTTTAACTCTTTTGGTGGAACAGTCACTGATGAACTCGGTAACATGGTCAATTAAATTATATCCATGTATATCCTATTCTTGTTTTCAGAGATGCTTCTGATTACCACCAACCCATATGACTTCCCCTTTGTGAGTCAAGGTGAGATCACTGTAGCCAGCATCGATGACCAGGAAGAGCTGATGGCCACAGATGTAAGTAACACACGAGAATTATCATGTGGAGTGTTAACTTTACTAGAGAAGATATTTACATTACTGATTCTTCTGACAGAGCGCCATTGACATATTGGGTTTCACTGCTGAGGAAAAAACAGCCATTTACAAGCTGACAGGGGCAGTCATGCATTATGGGAACCTGAAATTCAAGCAGAAGCAGCGTGAAGAACAGGCAGAGCCAGATGGCACCGAAGGTATTGGCAAAATCTGTATCTAAACTCTCAACCAATAACCCAGGGCCAGATTTACAGATATGTTCTAGATGTTTCGTGTAACTCTGGCATTGCAAATCCAACTTTAATTTGTTTAAAGCAGATAATTCAGTTGAGTTCCAACCTGCTTTGCATCACTGGAACAGCACATAACAGCCAGAGTTTGCTTCTGAATCTGTCCCTATGACTGCTGCTATATTAGACACTGATTTGCCACTCCGTCATCAGTTTTACATTGATGTAAATCCACTAATGTCAATGGTGTTGCACTGGTGTAAAGCTAAAATAATGCAGTGAAGAATCCTTCCAATGTCTCTGCTAATGGTGATGAAGAAACAGAGAAGCAAAGGGCCTAAGTTTACATGGCCTGGCACCTAGTCCCTCACTTAGTGAGGGGGGATTTGATAGCAGCCTTCAACTACCTGAAGAGGGGTTCCAAAGAGGATGGAGCTAGGCTGTTCTCAGTGGTGGAAGATGACAGAACAAGGAACAATGGCCTCAGGTTGCAGTGGGGGAGGTCTAGGTTGGATATTAGAAAAAAACTATTTCACTAGGGAGGTAGTGGAATCTCCATCCTTAGAGGTTTTTAAGGCCCGGCTTGACAAAGCCCTGGCTGGGATGATTTGGTTGGGGTTGGCCCTGCTTTGAGCAGGGGGTTGGACTAGATAACCTCCTGAGGTCTCTTCCAACCCTAGTCTTCTGTGATTATGCCTTGCAAAGTGTATATAAAATGTTGCTTCCAGGATATGTGAGCAGAGAGTTCTGAACTAGCAGGGTGTCACATCCAATTTGCACTCACTTTGTATGAGGTGGCAGGCAGTGGAGAATGAGGCTCTTAGGCACTGACCCTGAGCTTCATTTGGGCTGAGCCTGGCACATCTCAGGAAGGGCAAGGTTGGCAGTGAACCACCTCTGAAGTCCCTGGCATTCTCCAGCTTGCTGGGGCCAACCCTGCTGACTAACATAAGCTGGTATGGCCAGAGAGCTGCTGTAATCTATGTTCAACTATACCACCCCCAGGGGCTGTTTTTTTCAGGGGAGAATATCTATGATACTGCAGCAGTCCTGCCATAATCCCTTTGTCGGGAGCACTGCTGGGATGCCCCATAGATGATGGGCTGCAAGGGGAGCACTGAAGAGCTGTTCCAGCTGCTTTATACCTTCCAAGGAAGTCCCTTATGTTGAGGATATTTCCCAGTGCTTGAAACTGTCTGGTTTATGGCATTTTATGCCAGTAGAGGTGGTGTAAAGGCAAAGCAGCTGAGGCCAGAATTGGGGCCCTAGGGTTTGAGATCCTTCCGTTAGATAAAAAGATAGAAGCCACTTGTTGTCTCTGAAGAGTGAGAGTCTGTGCTCTGCCCAGGATTCTGATCTTCCTCTCTCTAGGATGTATGTCTCTGGAAGGGAATATAGGAGTGGTTCTATAAATAGACATTATTTCAAGGTCAGTTGTTCACTTTGTCAAAAGCTAACTGCTCTTTACAGAGTGAAAACGCTTCACTTTCTTTAGAGGGTTGGGATCTAAGGGCAAATGCAAACAAAACTAAAGAAAACAGTTGTAAGGAAACATGACCATTATAGACCTGGTCATGATATATTCAATAATGGCATTACATGCTGTTATTAATAACAAAATCATTTAAGTAATTTAGCCAATGCTGGAGGCCATAGGAGCTGTGGGAGCTGAAGTCAATGGAATTGCACGGGTTTAGGTCAGGTCAGTGTTTGGCCATTAGCCTGTTTCCTTCTGATCATTCAGAAATTAGAATCCCTAGACAAGCTGCACAGTAAAGTGGCAAAGAAAGAACTTCAAAGCCATCTTTTCATTCTGTCTGTTCATTGGCTTCTTTCTCCTTAAAAATTGTTTTTATTTGGCCCTTATGAGGTATTTGTGAACAAATTCTTACAATCACTTGATGTACAGACCCTCTCAATCAAATGCAAAACAATTAATCGAGAAATCAAGAAATAAAGGAAGATCTAAACTCCATAATTACTGGAGTTATTAATAGATGTGGTAGCTGGTAAAACACAAACAGATCTCATTACTCTTTTCTAGTCATTATAAAAGACACCAAAGCCTATCTTTGAGCTACTAATTCATTCCTCTCCTTATTTAGTGGCTGACAAAGCAGCCTATCTGATGAATCTGAACTCAGCTGACCTGCTCAAAGCCATGTGTTACCCCCGAGTCAAGGTTGGGAATGAATATGTGACCAAAGGTCAAACTGTGCAGCAGGTAACAATTGGTGATCTAGAACTCCTGGTTTGAATTAACACACCCGGGTTTCTTCTTCTGCTTTGTATGGTAACTCCAGTCCCTCTCCTACTGGTTTAGGTGCACAATTCGGTGGGTGCTCTGGCAAAGGCGGTCTATGAGAAGATGTTTCTGTGGATGGTTGTTCGTATCAACCAGCAGCTGGATACCAAGCAGCCCAGACAGTACTTCATTGGTGTCCTGGACATTGCTGGCTTTGAGATCTTTGATGTAAGGAGCAGGGATTTGACAGCAGGTTCCTGGAAGGGACACTCAGGGGTTCTGAGAACTTTGAGCGTTTTTTTAACATTGTATATTTTTTATTTAAATAATTTCCTGGAAAAGCCTGACTTTTCTGCAGAAACAGTGTCTCTTGATCTTACACTAAGGCAGCATGACCCTCTAATGAGTCCATTTTTTGATAGACTTGTGTGGTACATGTAGAAATGACAACTGCATTGAAAGTGCATTCAAATTGTTAACAGGTGGTGCCTAATAGAAAATAAATGATTGTGTATCTAACACAAATTATTGTAGGTGTTTATGGCACCTAGTGGGCAGCTCGCTATTTCCCAGGCAGGCTTGGGGCTGAGGGTTTGGAAATGTGCCAATAGGCCAGAGGGCTGAGAGCTCAGAAGGGGTTGGCCAGGTTCAGCCCCAAATGCCTGGTCATGGATCAGGACCAAGAGTTGAGAAAGGCTTGGGTCCCAGAGCACAGAAATACCTGGAGAAGCCTGGGCCTGACACTGCAGAAATGTCTTGGCAGAGCTGAGAATAGAACTCCCAAAACATCTGGCTGGCTCTGGGGAGAGGAATTCAGAAAGTCTCCCAGGATTTGCTGCACAATAGTAGTATTGTTCTTCATAATTTAGCTTTTTCACATACACATTGAAAGTAATTCTTTGCATTTTTGTAGTTCAACAGCCTGGAGCAGCTGTGCATCAACTTCACCAATGAGAAACTGCAACAGTTTTTCAACCACCACATGTTTGTGCTGGAGCAGGAGGAGTACAAGAAGGAAGGGATCGAATGGGAGTTCATTGACTTTGGGATGGACCTGGCTGCCTGCATTGAGCTCATTGAGAAGGTATCTTTTCAATTCAAATGCCTTATATGTTCAAGAATTCTTTAATTACTGTGGGTTGCGTTGAATTTTAGATGGATTTTCCATGCTGAGGGCCATAAATATCTTGACCCATATTGTTCTAATTTTTTACTCTGAAACATTAAGGAGACCACACACAGCTTTATGACACCCTCTTTTTTCCAAGAGTGGAAATCAGGTTGGCCAGCTTTTAATCCACTCAATGTGTGCCATGTTAATGTAAATCTTTCTAGTTTTGTAATCAAAATGTCATGAGTACAAGACCAAATGACTTACAGAAATGTAAGTATATTACATCAACACTATTACCTGTCCTCCACCGCACTAGTAATATCCTCTTTTTAACTAAACCAAGAGATGGTCACATTGTTGCATCCAGAAAATCCTCATGTAATCTCTCTCTCTCTTCTCCCATCCCCCTTCTTATCTGTTGCTGTGTCTTTCAGCCAATGGGTATTTTCTCCATCCTGGAAGAGGAGTGCATGTTCCCCAAGGCGACTGATATGTCTTTCAAGAACAAGCTCTATGACCAGCATCTTGGCAAGTCCAACAACTTCCAGAAGCCCAAGCCTGTCAGAGGAAAGCCTGAGGCCCACTTCTCCCTGGTGCACTATGCTGGCACTGTGGACTACAACATCAACGGCTGGCTCGAGAAGAACAAAGATCCCCTGAATGAAACAGTCATTGGGCTGTACCAGAAATCATCAATGAAAACACTGGCTTTGCTCTTTGCCACGTATGGTGGAGATGCAGGTAATTTCTGTGAAATCCATATTTCAATTGTTTCATAGATAGGATTAATAGAATATCAGGGTTGGAAGGGACCTCAGGAGGTCATCTAGTCCAATCCCCTGCTCAAAGCAGGACCAATCCCCAATTTTTGCCCCAGATCCCTAAATGGCCCCCTCAAGGATTGAACTCACAACCCTGGATTTAGCCGGCCAATGCTCAAACCACTACTGATTCCTCTAGAATCCCTACCAGTTCTAATCTAGTGGCACACTGTAGAGAGTGAGAAGTCATCTTCTGTCTGTGGCTTGGTCTTATTAACAAGGAAATAAAAAATCTGATCAAGTGTAGCTCAAGCCTCTTCCTTAGTATTGTCAAGACTGTGCGTTGCACACCCTAGATCCTCTTTCTCCAGACAGTCACTCCGAGCTCCCATACATATGGGTGTGATAGTAGGGCTGTCAAGCAATAAAAAAAAATTATCATGATTAATCGCATGATTATAAAAATTAATTGTGATTAATCGTGCGATTAATCACACTGCTAGACAATAATGGAATACCATTTATTTAAATATTTTTGGATGTTTTCTACCTTTTCAAATACATTGGTTTCAATTACAACACAGAATACAAAGTGTACAGTGCTCACTTTATATTTATTTTTGAGTGCTGTAGCTATCTTTAAAAATGTCACATTAGTACCTGCTTTGTGTTTTGTCAAATCTGCAGTGAAAGTGTTCTTAAAATGAACAACATGTGCTGGGTCATCATCCGAGACTGCTATAAAATGAAATATATGTCAGAATGTGGGTAAAACAGAGCAGGGGACATACAATTCTCCCCCAAGGAGTTCAGTCACAAATTTAATTAACGCATTATTTTTTTAATGAGCATCATCAGCATGGAAACATGTCATCTGGAATGGTGGCCCAAGCATGAAGGGGCATATGATCGTTGAGCATATCTGGCACATAAATACCTTGCAATGTCAGCTACAAAAGTGCCATGCAAATGACTGTTCTCACTTTCTGGTGACATTGTTAATAAGAAGTGGACAGCATTATATCCTGTAAATGTAAACAAACTTGTTTGTCTTAGCGATTGGCTGAACAAGAAGTAGGACTGAGTGGACTTGTAGGCTCTGAAGTTTTACATTGTTTTGTTTCTGAGTGCAGTTATCTAACAAAAAAATCTACATTCGTAAGTTGCACTTTCATGACAAAGAGATTTCACTACAGTACTTCTATGAGGTGAATTGCAAAACACTATTTCTTTTGTTTAGCATTTTTACAGCGCAAATATTTGTAATAAAAAATAATATACACTGATTTCAACTACAACACAGAATACAGTATATACGAAAACGTAGAAGAACATCCAAAATATTTAATAAATGTTAATTGGTATTCTATTGTTTAACACTGCAATTAAAGCTGCGATTAAGCGTGATTAATTTTTTTAATTGCCATTAATTTTTTTGAGTTAATTGCGTGAGTTAACCGTGACTAATCGACAGTCCTAATAATGAGCTGTCTGCTGTAGCAGAAACCATTAGCCCTTTCTCAGCCTGACCAATGTTTATTAACAGGGTTGGCTGTTACAGGCAAACACCACCAGCCTGTGAGAGTAACTGTTCAAACCCCAAAGTGCGTCCTTTTAATTTTGTCCTTTTTGTGTGTGATTCAGAGGGTGGTGGCAAGAAGGGAGGCAAGAAGAAGGGTTCTTCTTTCCAGACCGTCTCTGCTCTTTTCAGGGTACAGTACATTGTTCATTATTGCATTCTCTGTGATGGTGGGTAGGAAATTCCCTTTACATCTAAAAAGTCTATTTTCCCAATGGTCTCAGTTATGAACTTTTTAAGTCAAAAAGCCTCTTTCAGTTGCTCTTAAAGGGCCTGATCCAAAGCCCATCGAAATCAGTGGAAAGACACCCAGCTTTGGATGATGTCTAAAGTACTTGAGACAGATTCTGTTCTCATTTACACAGGATTAAACCAATAGGGCTAAATTTACCCTCTACTGTGGCCACTATGTACTAGGATTAGTAGGCCTGGCTGCCCGCCTTAGGCTGGCTGCCTGCCGAGCATGGGGGAATGTGCAGAAGGAGTAGGGCCAGCACAGTGGGTCCGAGACCACCTGCTTTCCAGCAACTGGCACAGGGGATACGGTGGAGGGAAAGCGGCATGGTTCAGCTAATGTCTGGAAGCGAGAACAGGCTGTTGGTGCTATGGGCAGTAGGCACATCTTAGAACTGCCCAGGGATTGCTTTGAACTGTGTCTCGGGGCAGCCTTTGTAGCTAACAATGCAGCCTCCCTCCTGATTTGTGCCAGTACAGCAGTGTCAGATCTGAGGAGGTGGCTCATAGTAACTCCATTTCTATTCCGTGGCAGAGTTACTCTGAATATACCTAGGTGTAACGGAAAGCAGAGTCTGTCCTTTTGTCTCCTCTCCCAGGATGAAGATGTCGGAAACAAATATGTCAAATCAAATTAGTCTTAAGAGAACCGCCCCCGAGATGCTGTTATAGAATTTAATATTCCCCTTCCTCCTTCTTTCGCTTTCAGTGGAAATTGTTACAGGGTCATGTGCAGCCTTCCACTCAGCTCTGGATTTCAGGGATGTTAATGGCCCATACTGCCTACATTTCAAACACCTGAAAACACAGAAGTGTGTCATTTGTTAGCCTCTTCTGCCACTGCATCTGCCCCCTTCCTCTCCCATTCCCGCTGCATTTTCCAATATAATCAACAGAAAGAAATACCTTGTTCAGAATGACGGCCTGATGTTTGCAGATAATCATCTTTCTCTGAAAATTTCCTCTTTTGGCTTCCATAACAGCCCTTGTGGCCATTTCCCATTAGTTTCTGGTCCTGTCTTAGTAGCCTTTTCCAGCTTGCTCAAGTAGTGCTACTTTCAGAGTTTTATATCTCACTTTAATGACCGTGTTCAAGATCCAAAGAAAGAGGGCACCTTAGGTTAGAATGACCCCAGCTGGGAAGTTTTGCAAGCTAGTCTGATTACATTGGTAATGGGTTTACTGCGTCTATCGGTGCAGATACAGATGCAACTTTGATTAACTTAAACTTTTGCTTATGGTCTCACAGGAGAATTTAAACAAGCTGATGAGCAATCTGAGAAGCACTCATCCTCACTTTGTGCGATGCATCATTCCCAATGAAACGAAGACACCCGGTAAGAAGAGCCAGTGTACAGAGATCTTAGTGAGATGCAGCCATTCCCTCTGGGCTGCACAATAAGGTACTAATTCATGCTGTGATTTGTTAAGGTGCAATGGAACATGAACTCGTACTACACCAGCTAAGGTGTAACGGCGTGCTGGAAGGGATCAGAATTTGCAGGAAAGGATTCCCCAGCAGAGTCATTTACGCAGACTTTAAACAGAGGTCAGACTCCTCCAATCTCTGTTCCATTCTCTCTCTGTGTGGAATAGCTTGCCTTTTCTAACTACTTTAACTATTGTAGTCACTGCAGTGCCCACACATGCTGTGTGTATAGAAGAAATTTAGGACCAAACTGGTATACTCCCAAAAGCAGCAAAAATGCCACACTTTTCCTGTGTGTGGGGAGGGGAATGGGCTGGGTGAGCCGTGGAGTGGCCATGTCAGGTGACTATGTAGCCCTTTAAATACCATAAAGCTGAATTTCATGATGGGTCTGTCTGTGGGACCTCAGGGTAGGGGCTTCATGGGAGGACAAAGACAGTGACAGAGACATGGCCAGTGTGGCCAGAATTGTGAGCAATGTGAGCTTCTTCATATTTTGTTTTCTCCCACAGATATAGGGTTTTAAATGCAAGTGCCGTTCCAGAAGGACAGTTCATGGACAGCAAGAAGGCTTCTGAGAAACTACTTGGGTCCATTGATGTTGATCACACCCAGTATAAATTTGGTCACACCAAGGTACAATCACTTTTTGATTCAAACACCATCTATTTTATTCTGTACCAAATGAAAGTGATGTTCTGTAACATTCTCTTCCTCAAGGTGTTCTTCAAAGCAGGACTTCTGGGTGTTCTAGAGGAGATGAGAGATGATAAACTGGCACAGCTTATCACCCGCACACAAGCCATGTGTCGTGGCTTCCTGATGAGAGTGGAATTCAAGAAAATGATGGAAAGAAGGTAGCAATGTGCTGCATTTGATCTGTTGGGTTTGTGTCACCCCACAGAGGTGAAATGAACAGAATTGGAGGGGTGGATTCTGTGTAACTTAGATCTCATTAATCCACTGTATGTGTGAGCACTTGGGAGTAGAGCTGGGTGAAAATTTTCAGACAAATAGTTCGTTTGCTGAAAAATGCAGTTTCAGGTTGACCTAAACTAGTCACAAAATTGCTGATAGTTTAGTCCCAAAAACTGGGGCTAGAGTCACCAGGAAACTTAAATGCTATATACAGACAACCAGAGGAGAAGGTAGAGACATAGCACCGCAGCCACCTTCCCCTGTGGTCTGGGAATCTAGCCCTTCTTTTCCTTTGCTTTTATTAAATGAAAGTTTAAAAAGCCTGAACTCAAAGCAAAAAGTTTTATTCAATCTTAAATGAAATTTTCCACCGTTTTCAATTCACTGAAAATTCAGAAAAACATTAGTTTTGGTTTAACCCAAACTGAATTTTTTTTTATTTTATTTTTCGGAACTGCCAGTGAACCAATGAATCAATTATTTGCCCAGCTCTGTCTGGGAGTGTAAATCAGTCTAACTTGTATACCAAGGAGCAAGAAGAAGGTGTAATAAAGTGTGTGTTAGACTAGGGGTGGCCAACTTTAACTTACACCTTCCAGTTGGGTACTTTTATGCTAAATTCTCTTTGGCTCCTCAGCATGTGAGTTACACCAGTTCAGAGTCCCTTAGACTCCAAAACACTCATCAGAGGGAGTGGGTCAGTTACAGATGTGATGTGTAAAGAGGGAGCAAAAGTTCATTCCGGTTTGTGAGCGTGAGTCAAGACTTTAGTTCAACATGCACATTGAGGAGACCGACAGTGGAGTTTTACTCCCCCTAGACTTTCTGAGGCTCAAGCAGGTCCAGAGTCTGTAACCCTTAGAGTAGTATGTTTTCATGTGAGTGGCCCCATTTGAACTCAAATGAGGCTACTTGGCTGAATAAATTCTACTCACAATTAGTAGAATTGCAGTATCTGGCCTTTGGATTCACCTCTGAATTTGGCCCATAACATTGACCATATATTCTGATGACATTATAGAGAGTCCATCTTCTGTATCCAATACAATGTTCGCTCATTCATGAATGTCAAGCACTGGCCCTGGATGAAGCTGTACTTCAAGATTAAGCCCTTGCTGAAGAGTGCTGAAGCTGAGAAGGAGATGGCCAACATGAAGGAAGAGTTTGAGAAAACGAAGGAGGAGCTTGCTAAGTCTGAGGCAAAAAGGAAAGAACTGGAGGAGAAAATGGTGACCCTGCTGCAAGAGAAAAACGACCTGCAGCTCCAAGTGCAGTCTGTGAGTATCACCAGTGCATTCAACCCTTATTGCACAGTAGAAAGGTCCAAGCTGAAACTTCCAAATGCAACTTTCCCATGAAGCATCCTATTAATAGCACTGGGATCAGTGTTTGGCCAAGATAAAATATTTCCCGTGTTTAAAATGTAAAGTATCAAAAAGAAAGTATAGGTGTATAAATAAATAAATAGCAATACTCCCAGCCACGTATGACAGGTCATGCCCTAAAACAAGGTGAGAGCAAGCAAATTCGGAGAAGCAAAGTTATGCTCTTTAAATATGTCTGCCTCATCCATGGCAACTTAGGCTACACCTACAGTACAAACTATGGTTGGTGGCCTGTAAGGGTACACGTGGCTACCCATGGCAGTGAAAAGCAGGCTACAGCCACATTGCAGTGTGCAGCTACATGTGTCGTGTGAGGCTCTGGCAGAGAGTAGACAGCAGGAAAAGGTTTCAGCTGCCGCTCCCCTGCCAGAGCCTTTCCCTGCTGGTGGAGTCCTTCCGTGTGGGGAAAGCAGAGGACAGCAATGTAAGCAGGGAGGCCCGGCTTGGGCAAGCAGAGAACCGTGTATGTGCGTGAGGACATACCCACACCCTTCAGGCATGTCTGTACTCTACTTACCTCAGCCTGGCCTCACTGTCTACACTGCTATTTGTTACCCATGCTAGGGGCTACCGAAAGAAGCGTGCAGTGGAGACATACCCTTACTGTGACAATCCCAATGTATTCACATGCCATGATGAATTCACACATCTGCTGTACTATTTATATTTATTGTGCCACTGATGTTACCATTCAGGGCTGGATTAAGGCAGTTGGGGACCCGACACAGACCATGACATGGAGCTTTCTGTGGCTCCACCCCTACATCCCCACCCCATAATGTGGTCTCCCCACACAAACACACTTAGAGTGGCAGCAGCAGGGAGGCTACTCCCTGGGGGCAGGGTCTCTGTTGCCCACCAGAGCAGCAGGTCTTTGAGCTCACACCCCATAGAGAGGAATGGGGCAATTCTGCCCTCTCAGACTTTTGTTTTAGGTTGTCTGCAAACTCATGCAGTTGACACTGCATCAGATAAACTTGGGTCACATTTTCAACTTGTTCTTCATAACTGTGAAGGCTAGAAACTTACTTTATTTTCCTAACTGTGTGCTGAGATTTTCCTGTAATTAAATGACAGAGTAGAGGCTCTATACATGAGTTTATAGTGTTTATGCCTTAATTTGTCTCAGTTACCACCCTGTGAAAACAATGAACTGTAGAGAGAGTTTTAAAACATGAGCCACAGGATGTGCATAAAACGTTAAGGAAAGTAGATGAGTGCATACTCAGTAGATTTTTGCATTGGCTCTAACCCTATTATTTCTCAGGCAAGTTCTTTGAAGGATTAGTCTTTAGTTTAACACTATGTAGATGCAAAAGCTAGACCCTGCAAATGGATCAGCCCCCAAGCAGCCTCATTGACTTCAGTGGGGCTCTGTGTGGGTGCAGAGTCCACCCGTGTGGACTCCTATTAAGTCATGGGTTTCATGAGAGTAGATCCATTTGCAGGATCTAGCCTCAAATTTGATCTTAAAAGTAAAGCCATACTTGAAGCACTAAAAATATTTGCCAAATATGTCAACTGGTAAGAGATGCTTCATTTATGGTGAGATATTTAAAAAATATTCGTTTTTCATTTCTAAATTTTGTTGAAGACATAGAACTTTTAGGCCAAATGGTTGTTTTTTTAAAAGAATATTATGAGTCACTGATAGTATGAGTTAAAAATAGAAGTGTCATCCCAACAGATGTGGTAAAAATCATTATGATACAAACACCAGTTAAAAAAAAGAAAAACAAAAAAAACCTTTTAGAAAAGACCCTAATAATGGATTCACTGTAGGAATCTGATGGCTTGGCTGATGCTGAGGAAAGATGTGACCAGCTGATCAAAACCAAAATCCAACTTGAAGCTAAAATTAAGGAGGTGACTGAAAGAGCAGAGGATGAGGAGGAGATGAACGCTGAGCTGACAGCCAAAAAGAGGAAACTGGAGGACGAGTGTTCAGAGCTGAAGAAAGACATTGATGACCTTGAGTTAACACTGGCCAAGGTTGAAAAGGAAAAACATGCCACAGAAAACAAGGTATAAGGCAGAATCTCTAACGAACTTTCTAAAATATGACACTGCTGTTCACAAACAATAATGTTTTGTATCCATTTTCTTTAACTACCTTTGTTCAACTCTCCAGGTGAAAAACCTCACCGAGGAGATGGCAGTTCTGGATGAGACCATCGCTAAACTGACAAAGGAAAAGAAAGCCCTCCAGGAGGCCCATCAGCAGACCCTGGATGACCTGCAGGCAGAAGAGGACAAAGTGAACACACTGAGCAAAGCTAAAACCAAGCTGGAGCAGCAAGTGGACGATGTAGGCACAATAACATATGGAGAGAACAAAACCAGTGTGATGTTAGGCTCTTGTTCACAGAGAATTTATGGCCTTTTTCTGTTTAGCTTGAAGGGTCGCTGGAGCAAGAGAAGAAGATTCGCATGGACCTTGAAAGAGCGAAGAGGAAACTTGAAGGAGATTTGAAACTGGCCCAGGAATCCACAATGGATTTAGAAAATGATAAACAGCAGCTGGAGGAAAAACTGAAGAAGTAGGTATGGTTTGCAGGGGGTAAACTGCAGATCCATTTTGTTCCAGCACTAACTTTTTTTTTTCCGTGTGAAAAGGAAAGACTTTGAAATCAGTCAGCTCCAAAGCAAAATTGAGGATGAGCAAGTCCTGGGCATCCAGCTGCAGAAAAAGATCAAAGAGTTACAGGCTAGTCATACATTTTTTCTTTTCTGTCCTTCAGAACAAATTTAGTGAAAAGGAAGCCATCTTTCTTAGGAAGAAGAAAAAGGAGTACTTGTGGCTCGAAAGCTTATGCTCAACTAAATGTGTTAGTCTCTAAGGTGCCATAAGTCCTCCTGTTCTTTTTGCGAATACAGACTAACTCGGCTGCTACTCTGAAACCTATCTTACTTAGGCATGGTCTATATTAGGTTGACAGAGTTATGTCAGCCAGGGGTTTGATAAAAGCACATCCCTGACTGACATAGATTTGGCGACCTACCCCCCCAGTGTAGATGCAGCTGTGTTGGTGGAAGAAAGCTTTTGTTGATATAGGCAGTGCTGACAAGAGTAGGGAGAAAGGAGGGACAGTTGTACCAGGGCCCTGAGCTCAGGGGACCCCAAAAACATCTTTAACATCTGTGTAAATAAAGTGAAATGGAAAGAAAAAGGTGGACTCAGTGAACATGATGTATGAGGGACCCAAATTTCTCTCAATGGGTCTTTGGATGTAGCTACCCCAGTTCAGGGAGGCGATGTTTCTTTGCCACCGGAACCTCTGTTTTCAGTGTAGCCTGCATGTATTCTATGGAGTTATGCCAGCAGAACTCTGCTGACAGCCATACTGGTGTTGACCTCAGAATGAAGCCACAGTCTTAGTGTTTCCTGTTGTTCTCCAGGCTCGTATTGAGGAACTGGAGGAGGAGATAGAGGCTGAACGTGCCTCTCGGGCAAAAGCAGAGAAGCAGCGGGGTGATCTCTCCAGGGAACTCGAGGAGATCAGTGAGCGTCTGGAAGAAGCTGGTGGAGCCACAGCAGTTCAGATTGAGATGAACAAGAAGCGTGAGGCAGAATTCCAGAAAATGCGCCGAGACCTTGAGGAGGCCACTCTGCAGCACGAAGCCACAGCCGCCGCCCTCCGGAAGAAGCACGCGGACAGCACGGCAGAGCTTGGGGAGCAAATCGACAACCTGCAACGCGTCAAGCAGAAGCTGGAGAAGGAGAAGAGTGAACTGAAGATGGAGATTGACGACCTGGCTAGTAACATGGAGACTGTCTCCAAAGGCAAGGTACAGAGCTATGTATTGAAAGTGCTGTCTTTATCCTAAGTGTTATTGCAGTGTAAAAGAATGAAAGATTTTTAATCATCATTTTGTCATGTTTAATTGTACAAAAGATTGTAAGAGCAGGATATGAGCTGACTGTAAGTTGGATTCTAACAGAATTATTTACAGTTTAATTTGTATAAAACATACATAAAATCTCAAACAGGACCAAGAAGTTTATAAGCTCCAAATACAGTTATTACTGAATTAATAGCCATCACACTTAGAGGATTATAATAATTAGCATTATATTGTTTTTTAAATTGAATTATTAAAATGTATATGAAACATATTACTCTACCATACAGTAATGAATATGCAAGTCTACATCTTATAAACTAGATTAAAAGAATATTAAAGTTGCAGAGTCAAGCACAAGCACACAAAAGTAAAACAGTCATAGAGCAGTTTTTAAACTAAGGGCTGGGGGAAGCCAACAGGTGCAGAGAAGCACGTGGTTCAGACAGAGACATCGCTTAAGGGAGGATCTATTAATGGAGAGTCTCTATGTCCTAGTAAGGAAGAGAGAATGGAAGATGATAAAATACAGGTAGTATCTGATGAGATACAGTCAAATGAAAAAGAGTCCCATTCAATTACATCACGTAATGGCAGACAGCTAAAAACTGACAATTATTTTAAGTGCTTATACACAAATGCTAGAAGTCTAAATAATAAGATGGGTGAACTAGAGTGCCTCATATTAAATGAGGATATTGCTATAATAGGCATCACAGAAACTTGGTGGAATGAGGATAATCAATGGGACACAGTAATACCAGGGTATGAAATATATTGGCAGGAGAGAACAGGTCATGCTGGTGGGGAGTGGCACTATATGTGAAAGAAAGCGTAGAATCAAATGAAATAAAAATGTCAAATGAACCAAACTGTACCATAGAATCTCTATGGGATAGTAATTCCATGCTTGAATAATAAGAATATAGCGGTAGGGATACACTACCGACCACCTGACCAGGATGGTGAAAGTGACTGTAAAATGCTCAGGGAGATTAGAGAGGTAATAAAAATAGAAAACACAATAATAATGGGGGATTTCAACTATCCCCATATTGACTGGGTACATATCACCTCAGAATGGGATGCAGAGATAAAGTTTCTTTACACCTTAAAATGACTATTTCTTGGAGCAGGTAGTCCTGGAACCCACAAGAGGAGAGGCAATTCTTGATGCAGTCCTAAGTGAAGCACAGGATCTGTTCCAAGAAGTGAATATAGCTGAATCGCTTGGTAATAGTGACCATAATATAATTAAATTTAACATCCCTGTAGCGAGGAAAACACCACAGTGGCCCAACATGGTCGCATTTAATTTAGAAAGGGGAACTACACAAAAATGAGGAGGTTAGTTAAACAGAAATTAAAAGGTACAGTTCCAAAAATAAAATCTCTGCAAGCTGCATGGAAACATTTTAAAGACACAATAATAGAGGCTCAACTTAAATGTATACACCAAATTAAAAAACATAGTAAGAGAACCAAAAAAGAGTCATCGTGGCTAAACGACAAAGTAAGAGAAGCAGTGAGAGGCAAAAAGGCATCCTCTAAAAAGGGGAAGTTAAATCCTGGTGAGGACAATAGAAATGAGCATAAACTCTAGCAAATGAAGTGTAAAAATATAATCAGGAAGGCCAAATAAGAATCTGAAGAACAGCTATCCAAAGACTCAAAAAGTAACAGCAAAAAAATTTTAAGTACATCAGAAACAGGAAGCCACTGGAAAATCGAGATGCTAAAGGAGCACTCAAGGACGATAAGGCCATTGCGGAGAAACTAAATTAATTCTTTACATTGGTTTTCACGGCTGAGACTGTGAGGGAGATTCCCAAACCTGAGCCATTCTTTTTAGGTGACAAATCTGAGGAACTGTCCCAGACTGAGGTGTTATTAGACGAGGTTTTGGAACAAATTGATAAATTAAACAGTAATAAGTTGCCTGACATTCACCCAAGAGTTCTGAAGGAACTCAAAAGTGAAATTGCAGAACTACTAACCGTGGTATGTAACCTATCATTTAAATCAGCTTCTGTACCAGATGACTGGAGGATAGCTAATGTGACACCAACTTTTAAAAAGGGCTCCAGAGGTGATCCCAGCAATTACAGGCCAGTAAACCTGACTTCATAGAATCATAGAATCATAGAATAACAGAGTTGGAAGGGACCTCTGGAGGCTATCTAGTCCAACCCCCTGCCCAGAGCAGGACCAATCCCAACAAAATCATCCCAGCCAGGGCTTTGTGAAGCCTGACCTTAAAAGTTTCTTAGGAAGGGGATTCCACCACCTCCCTAGGTAACGCATTCCAGTGTTTCACCACCCTCCTAATGAAAAAGTTTTTCCTAATATCCAACCTAAATCTCCCCCACTGCAACTTGAGACCATTACTCCTTGTCCTGTCATCTGCTATCACTGAGAATAGTCTAGATCCATCCTCTTTGGATCCACCTTTCAGGTAGTTAAAAGCAGCTATCAAATCCCCCCTCATTCTTTTCTTCCGTAGACTAAACAATCCCAGTTCCCTCAGTTTCTCCTCATAAGTCATGTGTTCCAGTCCCCTAATCATTTTTGTTGCCCTCCGCTGGACGTTTTCCAATTTTTCCACATCCTTCTTGTAGTGTGGGGCCCAAAACTGGACACAGTACTCCAGATGAGGCCTCACCAGTGTCGAATAGAGGGGAACAATCACGTCCCTCGATCTGCTGGCAATGCCCCTACTTATACACCCCAAAATGCCATCGGCCTTCTTGGCAACAAGGGCACACTCTTGAGTCATATCCAGCTTCTCGTCCACTGTCACCCCTAGGTCCTTCTCTGCAGAACTGCTGCCTAGCCATTCGGTCCCTAGTCTGTAGCGGTGCATTGGATTCTTCCATCCTAAGTGCAGGACTCTGCACTTGTCCTTGTTGAACCTCATCAGATTTCTTTTGGCCCAATCCTCCAATTTGTCTAGGGCCTTCTGTATCCTATCCCTACCCTGCAGTGTATCTACCACTCCTCCCAGTTTAGTGTCATCCGCAAACTTGCTGAGGGTGCAATCCACACCATCCTCCAGGTCATTAATGAAGATATTGAACAAAACCGGCCCCAGGACTGACCCTTGGGGCACTCCGCTAGATACCGGCTGCCAGCTAGACATGGAGCCATTGATCACTACCCGTTGATCCCGACAATCTAGCCAACTTTCTACCCACCTTATAGTGCATACATCCAGCCCATACTTCTTTAACTTGCTGACAAGAATACTGTGGGAGACCGTGTCAAAAGCTTTGTTAAAGTCGAGGCATAACACGTCCACTGCTTTCCCTTCATCCACAGAACCTTCTATCTCATCATAGAAGGCAAATAGATTAGTCAGGCATGACTTTCCCTTGGTGAATCCATGCTGACTGTTCCTGATCACTTTCCTCTCGTCTAAGTGCTTCAGAATTGATTCCTTGAGGACATGCTCCATGATTTTTCCGGGGACTGAGGTGAGGCTGACTGGCCTGTAGTTCCCAGGATCCTCCTTCTTTCCTTTTTTGAAGATTGGCTCTACATTAGCCTTTTTCCAGTCTTCCGGGACTTCCCCCGATCACCATGAGTTTTCAAAGATAATGGCCAATGGCTCTGCAATCACATCCGCCAATTACTTTAGCACTTTCGGATGCAACGCATTTGGCCCCATGGACTTGTGAACGTCCAGTTTTTCTAAATAGTTCCTAACCACTTCTTCCTTCACAGAGGGCTGGCCTCCCTCCTCCCAGCACCAAGCAAACTAGTTGAAGCTAAGAACAGAACTGTCAGACACATAAGTGAACATCATTTGTTGGGGAAGAGTCAATATGGTTTTTGTAAAGGGAAATCATGCCTCACCAATCTACTAGAATTCTTTGAGAGGGTCAACAAGTGTTCTTAGATTTTCAGAAAGCCTTTGACAAGGTCCCTCACCAAAGGCTCTTAAACAAAGTAAGCTGTCATGGGATAAGAGGGAAGGTCCACTCATGGATCAATAACTGGTTAAAAGATAGGAAACAAAGGGTAGGAATAAATGGTCAGTTTTCAGAATGGAGAGAGGTAAATAGTGGTGTCCCCCAGTGGTCTGTACTGGGACCAGTCCTAATCAACATATTCATAAATGATCTGGAAAAAGGAGTAAACAATGAGGTGGCAAAATTTGCAGATGATAGAAAACTAGTGAACATAGCTAATTCCAAAGCAGACTGCGAAGAGCTACAAAGGGATCTCACAAAACTGGGTGACTGGGCAACAAAATGGCAGATTAAATTCACTGTTGATAAATGCAAAGTAATGCACATTAGAAAACATAATCCCAACTATACCTACAAAATGATGGTGTCTAAATTAGCTATTACCACTCAAGAAAGAGATCTTGGAGTCATTGTGGATAGTTCTCTGAAAACATCCATTCAATGTGCAGTGGCAGTCAAAAAAACAAATAGAATGTTGGGAATAATTAAGAAAGAGATAGATAAAGAGACACAAAATATCATATTGCCTCTATATAAATCCATGGCACACCCATATCTTGAATACTGCATGCAGATGTGGTCACCCCTTCTCAAAAAAGATATATAGTAATTGGAAAACGTTCAGAAAATGGCACAAAAATGACTAGGGGTAGGGAACAGCTCCTGTATGAGGAGAGATTAAGAAGTCTGGGACTTTTCAGCTTGGAAAAGAGATGACTAAGAGAGGATATGATAGAGGTCTATAAAATCATGACTGGTGAGGAGAAAGTAAATAAGGAAGTGTTATTTACTCCTCATAACACAAGAACTAGGGGTCACCAAATGAAACTAAGAGGCAGGAGGTTTAAAACAAACCAAAGGAAGTATTTCATCACACAAATCACAGTCAACCTGTGGAACTCTTTGTCAGAGGATGTTGTGAAGGCCAAGATTATACCAGGCTTCAAAAATTAACTAGATAAAGTCACGGAGGATATGTCCATCAATGGCTATTAGCCAGGATGGGCAGCGATGGTTACCCTAGTCTCTGTTTGTTAGAGGCTGGGAATGAGGAACAGGGGATGGGTCACTTGATGATTACCTGTTTTATTCATTCCCTCTGAAGCACCTGGCACTGGCCACTGTCAGAAGACAGGATACTAGGCTAGATGGACCTTTGGTCTGACTCAGTATGTTCTAACAGCAATGAATATGCCAGAATTATCGCTGCCCATGGAGAGACAAACTTAATTCTGGTATCACTTAGCTTTTGAGTGCTTCAGTTTGCAATCGTAAAGCTCTTTTAAAGTAGGGAGATGGTGTTATGCAAAAGTTTTTTTTTTAATAAAGCAGACTGAAAAACCAGAAATTTCATCAAGTGTAATCATGTTGATCCCCCTGAAATGGTCATCAGTAGGACTGAAACCTTTAGATCCACAGCAACCTGAGCTAAATGAATAACTGGTAGCAATAGTAAGCTCTTATCCTCTTTGTGGACCAGCCTCTAGAGGGGGATGACACACACGTTTTATCAGTGGGTCATACAACTTTGTGATACAACTGAGGAATGCTAAGTATAAGTAAGGTTGGCAGAATTTGATATTTTTTTTTATAATTTTGATGGATAATATTGATGTTTATTTTGAAGCATTTTTAAAAAATTATATATATTTAATTTTTAACAGTTGTACAGAATTATGGGTTTTAAGCATTTTTAGGTATTTAGATTTTCACATTTTCACAAAATTATGAGGGGTCATACAATGTAGGGGATCAGACAATTATTCAATGACAGTAGAGGTTGAGATTCAAAAAGTTAAAGCTTTTTCAATGTTAAAACACAAACTGACAGCATCACATGTCAAAATATACAAAATAAAAAGCCTTAAATCAAACTCTAAGAAGTTTTCAGGCAGCATTTTCCTGACTTTTCCTATCTGTAAATTTTGTTTATTGTCAATGGAAATTTTTTTGTTGATTTGTGTGCATGGTGACATCAATGATTATTGACATTTACTGATAAAAATCAAATCCTTCCAAGTTTAGGTGTAAGGATTTCTTGGTTGTATTCCTGATTTTGGAGGGGAGTGTGGGCTAGCAGTTACAGACAGCACAGCCAACCATATAGGCTTGCCACACCCATTCTGCAAAGCAAAGTGGCTGGAGTTTGTATTTTCCATGTTAGCACACTGGATTCCATGCCACAGTCTGCTGGAAGTGACTTGTACAACCTCATAGTTCCCATCTGTAGAATGGGGGTAAATTATATTTGCCTGACTCCCAAAGTCAGGGCATGAATCCTTGTTCAATAATAAGGGCTATGGAGTGCATAGAACATTAACATCAGTCAGTAAAAGACCTGGAACTAGAACTCATGGCCTGCTCCTGCCTCCCAGATCAGCACCCTACCCCATATCCCTGACCACAATTGTCAAGCTCTGTGTGGTTCCATGTGACATTTCCTGCCAGTGGAAAATAGTCACTTATTTAATCACTTTGCCCCAGGGCACCCCAGAGCACTGGGGATGGGGTGGAGGGAGGCAGGAGTCTACTTGTCACATCAGAGGGGATGGCTGGAGAGGCTTCTTGGGCAGTCTGCAGAGGAGAGATACCAGGGACCTTCCTGGGGTGGTAATAGGGCTGACGCAACCTCTACCATCCTGTGTCTGCTTCCCATTACCATACTTTCTGTCCTATTCCACTAAGGTCTCAGCCTGTCCCTCTCTCCGCAGCCCCCCTCTTTGCTCCCTTCCCCTACGAAGTGCGTCTCATTTTACCTTTTGGACACTTTTCTGCACACAGATTCATGACGGGTGAGGTTTCCTCACTAATTGAGCCCACATGTGTTTGTTATGACAAAGATCTCAATGATCTCAGAATGCTGGAGAGCCCATGTGTTTATCCTCTTTCTTGTTGTCCATTTTACACAAAGTCAAACCTTGAGAAGATGTGCCGCACTCTGGAAGATCAGCTTAGCGAAGTTAAGACAAAGGAAGAAGAGCATCAGCGTTCGATCAATGACCTCAGTGCTCAAAGAGCTCGTCTACAAACAGAATCAGGTAAGATGCATACATGTTTTTTGATGTAGATATTTTGAGAGGAGGAGATATGAGGTGCAAAAGGGATGAAATTGCCATTCTATGGAAAAACTGCATATCCACCTGCTATTAGAAGTTCTCGAACGATGACTTGGATGACTTGAGAACTCAGATTATTTGCTTTTCTTTAAAGTATTTCCATTTGTAGTTAATAAATGACTATATCATTTTCCAGTCAGTGAAATTAAATCCCTCCTATTTCATTTTCACTTTTTTTAGGTGAATTTTCACGCCAGGTAGAGGAAAAAGATACTTTGATTTCTCAGCTCTCAAGAGGCAAACAGGCATTTACCCAACAGATTGAGGAACTTAAGAGGCATCTAGAGGAGGAGATAAAGGTGAGGATTTTTCCAACAGCCTTTTTGTGAAGCTGGATTCTTGTTGTGAGCAAAATGCTTTAACCTCAAATGAAACCATAGCACCCTAGAGAACAGAGGGGGAAAGGTCCTCCCCAGCCCCTGCCAATGCAGGATTGTTCCCTACAGTATATTTAAGAATATTTTATTCTGTCCCAGCTTTAAATTTGCCATCCATCGAATCTCACACCACTTCCCCGGGATAGCGTTCCACAGTCTGACAGAGCTCACTGTCAGGAGGATCCCCAGGATATTTAGCTACATCACTGTGCTACTCCTGTTGTGTCTCCAGGCTAAGAACGCACTGGCCCACGCCTTGCAGTCTGCTCGCCATGATTGCGACTTGCTCCGGGAGCAATATGAGGAGGAGCAGGAAGCAAAGGGTGAGCTGCAACGCGCCCTGTCCAAGGCCAACAGTGAAGTTGCCCAGTGGAGAACCAAATACGAGACGGATGCCATTCAGCGCACAGAGGAACTGGAAGAGGCCAAGTATGTGCTGGGGGGAGGACTGGAAGAGGCCAAAAACTAAATGGGGAAATGTGAAGAGGCTAGTGATATGCTCAGGATGGGACTGGAAGAGGCCAAGGATGTGCTTTGGGCAGGGGGATTAGAGGAGATGCAGTATATCCATTTAGTGGTATGGGTTGGAAAATGGCAAATATGCACATTAGGTTTAGAAAGACCGAGAGAGGCCCTGTACTCTGTCGATAATGTGTGTGAGCTGATGGCAGACGGATTATCAGAGACAATGTACTGTATATGAATTGGATAAGAGCGACTGAGAAAGGACCTGATGTGTGTGTGCACTGGGGTCACAGCCCTGAAGAGGTGACTTCTGCTCTCGTGAATCCCAGAGCAGCTGCACACAGATTTCTTCCAATATTGCTCACTAAATGGGAGCCGTATTTACTCACTAAGTGGGAGCTGTATTTACAATCTTCCAGGAAGAAGCTTGCCCAGCGTCTGCAGGATGCTGAAGAACATGTCGAAGCTGTGAATTCCAAATGTGCTTCCCTTGAAAAGACGAAGCAGAGGCTGCAGAATGAAGTGGAGGACCTGATGATTGATGTGGAAAGATCTAATGCTGCCTGTGCAGCTCTGGATAAGAAGCAGAAGAATTTCGATAAGGTATTTCAGCCTTGTGGGTTTTGGATGGAGCATCTGCTAGTGATCTCCGTTGCTTAGACTAAGGTCTTGTTGTTCTTTAGGTTCTGGCAGAATGGAAGCAGAAATACGAGGAAATGCAGGCTGAACTGGAAGCTTCCCAGAAGGAGTCTCGCTCGCTCAGCACGGAGCTGTTTAAGATGAAGAATGCTTATGAGGAAACCTTGGATCAACTTGAAACTCTGAAGCGTGAGAACAAGAACTTGCAGCGTAAGTCCCCGGATTTCTTCTCCTAACATGGGGCTTCTGGAAAGCTTGTCAACACTCTAAAGTGAATCTGTCTGTGCCTGTGGCATTGCTAAGGAGCCTCTCTCTCTTTGGGCCCTTTGTCTGATTGCGTTATTTGTCTGTAACCCAACAGAGGAGATTTCTGACCTCACGGAGCAGATTGCAGAAGGGGGAAAGACCATCCATGAGCTGGAGAAAGTGAAGAAGCAGATTGAGCAAGAGAAATCAGAAATCCAGTCCGCTCTGGAGGAAGCTGAGGTACACATGCCATTAGTCACTGCTTTACAAAGAGAGAGTCAGAAAACCTTGGAGCTGTATCCTGTTGTAAACACGGTGGGATAATTCACAGGGACAGGAGGACAGCACATGCTGTGCTGGAAGCTATGTACTCAGTGCCCATGCTACCCACAGCACTACATTCCAGTTTGTGGGAGCATTTAACACTTTATGTGGAAGGAAACAACTATTTTTGTCCCTTTATTGACCCTTCACTTGCTCTTGTTAAGGCTTCCCTAGAACATGAAGAAGGCAAAATCCTCCGCATCCAACTTGAGCTGAACCAGGTAAAGTCTGAAATTGACAGGAAGATTGCTGAGAAAGATGAGGAAATTGAACAGCTGAAGAGAAACCATGTCAGAGTTGTGGAGTCCATGCAGACCACCCTGGATGCTGAGATCAGGAGCAGAAACGAAGCCCTGAGGCTAAAGAAGAAGATGGAGGGGGATCTGAATGAAATGGAGATCCAGCTGAGCCATGCCAGCCGCCTGGCTGCAGAGGCACAGAAGAATCTGCGAAACACACAAGGAGTGCTCAAGGTACACTAAGCCACACATGCCTAGTGCGATAGCTCAGCTGGTCTTTTCAGCATGCCAAAGGAGTCTGCGCCTCCAGGTAATTTCTCTCACTTGTTTTACAGGATACCCAGATTCACTTGGATGATGCTCTCCGAAGCCAAGAAGACCTGAAGGAGCAGGTGGCCATGGTTGAGCGCAGAGCTAACCTGATGCTGGCCGAAATTGAGGAGCTGAGGGCAGCTCTGGAACAGACAGAGAGGGCCAGGAAAGTGGCTGAACAGGAGCTTCTGGATGCAAGTGAACGAGTTCAGCTCCTGCACACCCAGGTCAGGGTCTAGTGTGAAAAGAAATCCCACATATCCCTAAGCAGGAGACTACTCTGTAGGTATCCTGCTCCAAAGAGCAGCACTAGGGGGTGTTTAGAAGATTTTTGTTCTTGAAATGGCCTTTACGCTAATGTCCATAGGATGGACCTTTGTTAAACAGAAAGCAAGAATCTTCAAGGCCCTCTTTGGTTTTCCTTAGGTGCTGTGTTGAAGGCGACACAGGGATGACGAAGGTTATAATTGCAGTGATGTGATGGAGGGGGGCAAGTGTCTCAGAGGCTCTGGGTGTGGCTTTCCTGCCTCTTATACAGTTTCCATCATTGGATACTTTTAAGTCATCTCTGCCATCCCCTGGGGCTCAGGAAGTATTTCTACACAGTGATTATTTTGTTATGGAATGGGCCAGATTTACAACAATTGGCACATAGGGTTTGTCACACGCTGGGACGGCAGGAGGTAATGTTAGTGAGAGCTCTTAAAATATTCACAGCACATCACTGACTAGCTGTCAATGTCCTGCAGTGATGATACATTTGGAGGAGAGTTCTGCAGCAGTAAAATGTTAATAGTAACCTGTACATTAAACACAAATATTCAGTCCATGCTCCAGAGTCGATATTTTGGGACTAACTGTAACCACGTCTTATCTATTGTTATTAAACAGAACACCAGCCTGATCAACACGAAGAAGAAGCTGGAAACAGACATTTCCCAAATCCAGAGTGAAATGGAGGAGACAATTCAGGAAGCGCGTAATGCAGAAGAGAAGGCCAAGAAGGCAATCACTGATGTGAGTTGAAGGCACCTTTCTTTGGAGAACATGGCCGTGTTTGCACCTGAAATGGCTGGTTTTCTGGACCGGTTTCCTTTCTTTACTCACTAGGCGGCCATGATGGCGGAGGAGCTGAAGAAGGAGCAGGACACCAGCGCTCACCTGGAAAGAATGAAGAAGAACCTGGACCAGACGGTGAAGGACCTGCAGCTCCGTCTGGATGAGGCAGAGCAGCTGGCACTGAAGGGTGGCAAGAAGCAAATCCAGAAACTGGAAGCCAGAGTGCGTATTCCCCACATTTGTGCAATTAGGAGCATTTCCTATGTGTAGTCACAATGAAACTCAATGATCCGTTTCTCATTTCAGGTGCGTGAGCTGGAAGGTGAGGTTGACAATGAGCAGAAACGCAGTGCTGATGCTATCAAGGGTATGCGCAAGTATGAGAGAAGAGTAAAGGAACTGACCTATCAGGTAAGGAGGGAGGCCCTTTGTGCTGTCACATCCTTCTCCGGGGAGCACAAATTGTTTGTACCTGAACCTGCAGGGGGCAATTTTTATTGTCCTTCTCAAACAGTAAGACAGTTAACAGTAATACTATGGAAAAACAAAGAGTTCACCAGGAAATCATTTGAAAGAGAAATTTAAAATATCCATTATAATCTTTATTATCCATCTTATATACTTATCAAAATGTTTTATATGGAACATTGCTTTCACTATATAATATGAAGGAAATAGACAAATAATTTGGAAATGAAATGACTCTTTTCCATTACAAACTGTTCCTAGACTGAGGAAGACCGCAAGAATGTTTTCAGGCTCCAGGATCTGGTAGACAAACTACAACTGAAAGTGAAAGCTTACAAGAGACAAGCTGAGGAATCTGTAAGTATCATTCTGAGGAGGGAGGATATGCATCCTTTTGATATTGCAGAATGCTTTGGGGATGTCAGAATACACCTTTTCTAAGTCTCCTTTGGTAAAAATGCTTGGCTTTCATTAACAAATACTTACGTGTGCAGAGCTTACTGAGGAACTCTGACTGTTTCTCTATCACTTTTTTGTAGGTTAATAAAAGATCTGACTAAGTTTAACAGTTTTCATAATTCCATAGTGACACACTACCTGATCTGCACATGTCACTTAGACGTGGTTGGAGATGCAGGCTCTGTTTGCTACTACAAATCACGTAGGATCGAGAGATGAGGAAGCAGCTATTTTACCTCTTTTACTTGAAATACATGAGGTGGGGATATGGATTTTTTTTTTTTTAGTTCAAACTTACGTTCTGATAGGCTGGTTGGGAATCTTCTCGGATGTCACAGCTGTTGGACTGTCACAGTTCAGGGCTAACTGCACCTTTGACCCCTTGTGCTCTGTCTGAGTGTAACCCCCTTGACAGGCCTTGAAACTTCACCTTTCTGCAGCAGAATTGCAAGATTCTCCTGCTCCCAGACTGGGTCCCAGGGTACAGTAATGCAACCAACAGATTCTTCATCAGGCATGACCCAGTCAGCTGCCTTGCAAGTCTTCTCTTCAGGAGCTGTGATCGGTGCAAACACAAAGGACAGAAAACAGCCTTTTCAAAACAATATATTGTTTAATCTCAGCAGAAGGAACACAAAGTAACAAGAGCAAATGGTTATTAACACAACAGTCTACACGCAGAGCTGTGTTACCCAAAACATACATAGGCTCAGCTTATCCAGACACCCCCTTTTCTAGGCATAGGAGTGGGCACAGCCTGATTTCCCACAGTCCCTGTGTCACCCTCTTTTCCTGTGCTGCCGTTGCTCAGTTCCTCCCCCCGCCCCCCGACTCCTAAGCCCTATTGCCTCAGTTTCCTGTCTGGATTACCCACTCCTCTGTACCAAGCCAGGATGTTGAACTCAGCATGATTAGAGGGAAACTTCAAAGGAACTGACACCCACTTTAAGTACCGGTGAATGGTGCTGAAACTCATCCTGCTTACATGTGAGCCAGGCCTGGTTTAACCCTTTAGTAATCATATAGCAACCAACACAAACACAACCAAACAAACAGATGAACATATAATGGTCATAAAATAATATTGGTGTTTTCCAAGTCCTTCACAGGGATCTCTTCACCAAAGAGAAGAGCAGCATCCCTCTGCTCATTATATTAATGAATATAATTATATAATTAATAGAACTCCACTGATTCTTTTAAATTGAGCTGGGGTGGGAGGAGAAGAGGAAGAGAGTGATTAAACTTAGCTGGCCATTTTGATCATGCTGATTTGACTTCTTAATAGCTTTTGCTTTGACTGTGGCCATGGTTTTGGTGACTAACTGATACAGATTGCTGATGTATACAGAGTTTGTTCCCCCATTTGCTGCCTCTCTCCCAATGTACTGCTGCTCCCCGTTAACCCCAAATGCTGCCCCCCAATGGCCCTACCCCTATTTACCCCATGTCTTGCCTCTACCCTTCTTGGTATGATGTCCCATGACCCATGTTGATGTGCTGCTTTCTGTCCCATGTCTCACACCTACTCCCAGGTCCCAGTTCCCCCTGACCACAGGGCACTTCTGGGGAACCCGCTGACCTCTCTGCTCCCAGCCCACTGGCTTCAGTGGGTGTCTGGCTACATTCCCCATCTCCCAGTTTTTGGGGAACCGTCAAAAAGGGGCCACTGAATCCCAACCCCAAGAGAAAGCCTTCTGGGGAAGGGATATGCTCATACCAACTAGCAGGGCCAAGCCCCACCAGCAGACTGAGCTCAGCTGATACTAGCCCTGCCAGTTTGTGGTAACTCATTGCCCATGGTCAGGGTTTCTGTACTCATGGGATGGAGAAACCCCCTTATAATAAATGCACATTACAATTAAACTACTAGCATTGTCTTTCTATATAATACATGCACACACACAGTGAAAATGTACAGCTCTTGCTTGATTCCCTATGTGATAGGGTTAGAGAGCCTCTAATACTGTACAAGCTCCATTAATTCAATGCCACCTTCTTCCCCTCTCCCTTTGAATGGGGCATCTCATTACAGTTGGTAGAAGCTGGGTGTGTCCTAAGTTTTTTGTTATGAGGAAGAATAATTTCTGATTGTCTAACCCTGAACTCTAAGCCTGTGGAATTGCTGACCTGAAAGACTCACAAACTAGAATGCTGTCGCTTTCCTAAATTGGATGCTTTCATTTCTGTATTTATCACCAAGCATATTGTTGGTAACAAATATGTGTTTACTGTCATTTATCTGTATTTAAAATAATATATACTACTGCATTAATGTGGCCTGATTAGGAAAAAGGAGTTATAAATGAATGTATAAACCTAAAGAAAAATCCCTCCAAAATGTTTAGAAATCTATTTTCAGTTAGTTTTTAGTGATTCTTTGAAAAAAGAATTAGAAAAGGGAAAGAGTGTGAAGGTCTGTGCTTAGATTTTAGATATGAAATGATAAGTGGGTAACAGTCTGGGCTTTCCCCGTCCCCTCAGCAAACAAGCACATCCTATTAAGTCCCAAATGTAGGGAAAGGGGAACCCTCAGACCTTTGGTTTACAACTCTCTCCATCCACAGGAGGAACTATCCAATGTCAACCTCACCAAGTTCCGCAAGATCCAGCATGAGCTGGAAGAGGCTGAGGAGCGGGCTGACATTGCAGAGTCCCAGGTCAATAAGCTCCGGGTGAAAAGCCGAGAGGTTCACAAGAAGATTGAAGGAGAAGAGTGAGGATGTCTCCATGCTGCAAAGTGACTGAAGAAATGCACAAAATGTGAATCTCTCCATCACTTTGCTTTGTAATTATTGTTTATTCTGTCCTCAGTGTCTAGTAAATAAAGATTATAGAGAGCTTTGCATACAAAGAACCAGAAGTGGCTTTTGTGTTGTACTCATTAGCTTTGGAGTTTTATTAAGGTTTGTACATTTACAAGATACATTTGCACAATCAAACATAAGTTGAATACTTATCCCTAAATTTTCAAATAATTCCACAGATTTTAGCTTCAGAACTCCTGTCAATTGAATGAATCAGACCTCTTGTGTGGAGAAAGATGCCAAAGCCCTCTGAGATAATTTATGGCTTTATTCTTTCAAGCCGTTTCAAGCAGCACTCGAGATAGAATTATACAGACAGTTTTGCTTTAAAATATGATGGAAAATTTCCTGACAATTACCATCTGGTAAGCAAAATATAATTTCCTCCAAAACAATGGAATAAATATATTTTTTAAAAATTTGCAAACGTCTAAAGGATATGAATTTGCTGTGCAATAATAATAAGCAGCACAGATGATAGAGTACAAGTGAATGCCAAACAAATATGATTGAATTTTTTAATAAGGTTAGAGGCATTAGAGGCAAAAATGCAGTAATTCTGCATTTTAGTGTGGCATTTGACGCAGTGCAGCATGATGCTATACACTGGTAACTTTGGTAAGGGGAGGTTTCTGGTGAGGAGTCACAGAGATTAGTGTAAGACCTGATTTTATTAAACATGATTATTCATGACTGAGAGATGGGGTAAATGGAATTTTACACAGGATACTGATGTGGGAGGGATTACAATACAAAAGGATTGGGACGGTTAGAAATATGGGCAGGGAATAACAAAATGAGATTCAATGGGCTGAAATCTAGCACATCTGGATAAAAGTAGAGAACAGATATTTTCTTGTAGGAAATAATGTCAAAAGACACCTAAGAGGGACAGTGGAGAGAAACTGAATGATATCATAATGCAATGTCATGTGAAAAAGTGCAACAGACCCAGACAGCAAATTACCTGAGAGTCTCAGTCTGACCAATCCATATTTATTGGCCAAACTTGTGATGGGGATGGCTACATGAGGAGCAGCCTGGTGGACCACATGTGGGCAACTTGAAACTTTACAGTTGGTCTCTGTGTCCTCTTTACAGTGTCTTCACTTTTAAATCATAAAGAATCCAGCAAAATTCAAACAGAATACAGAAAAAATTGCTACAAACTGTCTCAGGTTGTTACGGGTAATTTATGTCCAGCTCAAAACCACAAAAATGACAAAATAAAGCATAAGGCCATATAGCTACATTCATCATCTTCTCACACATACACACCCAAACCCACTCACAACTCTGTATCATCCTTACTGCGAAAAAATCAACAGTAACCAACCAGGGTTACCAACATGATGTCCAGACAACCCTAATGCAATAATGCAAAGTTATAGTAGCTCTCCCTTGCCTAATAAACAATAACAAGTGCTTTATAAACCATTCAGCAACACTTCAGTGGTCCTCACTAATAGCAACACAATGTAGTTCAAATATCCAATATTACAAAAATTACACAAAAAATTCCTTAGAAAACAATTAAAGTTCCAAGGGACAAATGGCAGCCAAGTCAAAATCACACAAACTAGGAAATACAAGATCACACCACTATCATTGCACTCTTGAAAAGTCCGAGCTTTATACAATTATAGCAGAATGCATTTTGCCTTCCCACTCCATGTCACAGTCAGAAACCTCCATGATGATCCACTAAAGTTTCCAGTCACCTTTCTTTCTTCTTTTTCTGCTTAGTGGTCAAAATTATGCTTTTTTATTCTTCTTTTTGTGGCCTGTCACCAATATAATTTTCTATTTTGTATTCAGTCATCGTTGTCATCCTTGTCCTTTTATTGATTGTCTTTCTCTAGCCTTTCATGCTTGGTCATCTTCATGGTCATAGCCTTTCTTCTTTTGGTGGTTATTGTCATCCTCCTCCTTTTTCTGCAACCAGTCATTGGGGTTATTCTGTTTTTGTTCAGTTGGTCGTCATTGTCCTTCTTTTTCTTGTATGCGATTGGCCCTGTACTTCTTTTTCTGTTCAATCATCAATCAGTCATCTTGAGTAAGTTTTGGTCATCATCATCTTTCTTTATTTTGTGTTTGTGAACATTATTGCTCTTCTTTTACTGACCAGTCGGTTTTTGTCCTTTTAATTTGTGTACTGTCATAAGAACTGTCCATCTAGCCTAGTTTCTTGTCTTTTTGTCTTCTGACAGTGGCCAGTGCCAGGTGCTTCAGAGTGAATGAAGAGAACCGAGCAATTATTGAGTGATTCATCCCCTGTCATCCAGGGCCAGCTTCTGGCAGTCAGAGGGTTAGGGACATTCCGAGGATGGGGTTGCATCCCTGACCACCTTAGTTAATAGCCATTGATTACTCCTGGGGGGATTCTGCGCCAAAAACAATTAATCAAAATTCTGCGCCAGAAAATTCAAAATTCTGCATATTTTGTTTGTCAAAATAATGCAATATAATCACATCAGTTTCAATTGTTTTATAATTTATTTAAACTACAATACAGAAAAAAGTCACAATAGCTATTCAGCATTTCCTAAATACATGAAAGTGAAGTTACAAACACTTGGTAACTAATGCCCTGCATTCCAGTTATAATCCTAGATTTTCGTTTAAATTACATTACAGAACACCAAACTGCAAAATAAATAAATAAATAAACAAACAAACAAATAAATAAATAAAGCAGAATGCTATTTTAAATTACTCAGACTTTCACACATGAAAGTCATACAGTTTAACTAATCATTTTCCTGGCTGGTTACTTTGGGAAGTGCTTCGTAATGATTGTCCTGACATTTTATTAACTGATTGGTAAATGTTTTATTTGCCCTCAAAGTCTTTTTTTTGAATGGGTAAGTAAAATAAATCCTGAGCTGTAATCAAACCCCATAGTGCCTCTTTGGCACAGGAAAAAAAATGAAAAAGCACATGGATCTTCCAAGCTGAGGATTGCCTTACTGTCATTTATAATAATGGCATGGCTACCCTGGAAACTGCAAAGCGCTGTTGTGGGGATGATCCCGCCGCAGTGCTTTGAAGGGCGAGTGTGGTCGCACGGGAGCTCTCCCAGCGCTCCTGGTAATTCATCTCCACTCCCAGTGCTCAGAGCCTGTTCACACTAGTGCTTTAAAGCGCTCAGACTTGCTGCGCTCAGAGGGGTGATTCTTACTATAAAATGTAAGTGTAGACAAGCCCTAAGACTCCTAAGACAATGTAGGGGCCTTAAAACTTTCACAGGTTTTAATGCTCTTGGGGGAACTGACTGAGAATGGGAACAGCTAACTAACAATAAGAACAATAGGCATGCTGCTACATTTTTGCTTCAGAGAATGAGATCAATTAACCATTTTTACTACACAGTCAGGGTGCTACATTTGTGCCTCAGAGAATGAGACCAATTAACTCAGGCAGGCTGCTTCATTTGTGCCTCTAACCTGCCTCGTGCATAATAAAAAGCCCTATCCTTACATGCCAGGATGGCATGCATGCAGTCTCTCTCGCTTCTTGGCATGCAGATATGCCCAGACCCCGCCCCCCCGACACTGATCACGCAGACGCACGCCCAGCCACCCTCTCTGCCCCCCATCTCTGAGGCTGCTCCAGGAATGCTGGAACAGACGCACTGCTTGGGCTACTGGGGAAGAAGCGCGTGTCCCCCGGCAGATTTTTTGTGTGTTTTTCTGCATGGGGGGTACAGAAAAATGTGGGCCATCTGACTTCTGCTCTACCGCATGGGCGCAGAATCCCCCCAGGAGTTTGATGAACCTATCCGCCAGGAACTTTGCTAATTCTTTTTTGAACCCAGTTATACTTTGGCCTTCGCAATGAGTTTCAACAGGTTGATTGTGTGTTGTGTGAAGAAATACTTCCTTATGTTTGTTTTAAACCTGCTGCCTAATAATTTTATTGGGTGACCCCTGGTTCTTGTGTTATTTGAAGGGATAAATAACATTTACCTATTTGCTTTCTCCATATCATTCCTGATTTTATATATCTCTACCATATCCCCCTTAGTCACTTCTTTTCTAAGATGAACAGTCCCAGTCTTTTGAATCTCTCCTCAAATAAATTGGTTAGTCTCTAAGGTGCCACAAGTACTCCTTTTCTTTTTGCGAATACAGACTAACAGGGCTGTTACTCTGAAACTTCTCCTCACATGGAAGCTGTTCCATACCCCTAATCATTCTTCCTGCCCTTCTCTGTACCACTGGACTCTCTCCAATTTGCCCACATGCTTTCTGTAGTGGGGGGCCTAAAACTGGATGCAATCCTCCGGATGTGGCCTCACCAGTGCTGACTAGAGGGGAATAATCACTTCCCTTGAACTGCTGGCAATGCTCCTACGAATGCAGGCCGATATGCCGTTAGCCTTCTTGGCAAAAAGGGCACACTGTTCCAGCTTCTCATCCACTATAATCCCCAGGTCCTTTTCTGCAGAACTGCTGCTTAGCTAGTCAGTCCCCACATGGAGGACATGAGGACACATGCCGTTTGCCCTATCTGTCCTAATCTTCCATATGACATTGGGGATCAGAGGTATTGGGGGGCAGGCATACAGCAAGTGTGAACTCCAAGTCATGAGGAATGTGTCTGATAGGGAGTTCTTTTCACTTCCTGATTTGGTGCAATATAAGGAACATTTGATGTTTGCCCAGGACACACAGAGGTCTGTTTCTGGATGTCCCCATCTATAGAGGAGCAATTACTGCTTGTTTTAGGACCACTCATTTTGGCCTTGTGTTCTTCTGTTTAATGAGTCTGTTGCACATTCTGTTTCCCTGCTAAGTGGAGAGCTATGGGGTATATCCAGTGTTTTGGATACTACAGCAACAGCTTCATCGCTTTTAAGTGAATTTGCTCCTCCCTGTGTATTTATGTAGTACGTAGCCATAGTGTTGTTTGTCAGAACTTGCACTTCTTGATGTTACAATGATGGGAAGAAGGCCTTGGGGGCCCAGCATACTGTCCTGAGCTCTGGCATGTATGTGTGGAGTTTAGATTACCAGGTCTTCTACAGGCCACGTAATGTGCATCCCAGGATGGACTTTTCCCAATTTGTTTTTCATCCCAAGGATCTTAACAGTGGCAGCTAACAGGATAGTTTTGGAGGGAGTAACTGCAAACTCTGTGCTTGGAGCTAGCAGGACTTGGTGAGTGGTCTGTCAGGTGAGTTGTTTGGTTGACTGCTTGTTGTTCTCTGTGTACAGGCTATGGAGGTGTACCATGGGCCCCAGCATAAGCAGGGTGCCTTGCTAAAGACTGTGAGGCTCTAAACCTTGGAGCTTTGATCAGTCCAGCTGTTTGGAGTCTCTGAGCAGTTAATCATTCTTGGGTGGTAAGGGGCAGAGCTGAGCTGAGCTAAGCAGGGAAGAATTGGTATAAAAAGTCACTTGCTAGACATACGCCAGAACCACGGAAAGAGGTAGCTAACAGGAGAGTTTCAGAGGGAGTTTAGAGCAATCGTGGGAAAGGCTTTCCTTCCAGGTTCAGCACTACGTGCGATATCACAATGGCCAGCGGTGGTGACCTGCAAAGGATGTGCCATGTTCTTTTTCCTGCTTGAAGCCAGAACGGATTTCCTGTGCATGAAGTGTAAGTTGATGGGTGTGCTGGAGGAAAAGGCTTATGGATTAGAAGGGCAAGTTGAGACATTCTTGAGAATCAGAGTACCTGAAGAGTTCCTAGACAGCCATGTTCAGGAAACCCCAGAACCCTAGGTTCAATGAAGAATGGAGCTGGCCATCAAGGAATTGGAGAGAAAGGAAATTAGAGAGGAGGCCTGGCAGTTTATAAACACCAAAAGCAAGAGGTCACAGTGGCATTCTACACTGCTGCAGACAGATGAAGTCTGGGCAGGCTGTGGCCACCAGAGAGAAGAGGATCAGGAAGAATTCCAAACATCTGGAAGTTTAAAACTGATACCAGGCCCCCAGCATGGAAACCATGGAAGATACCTCTCAAAATCCAGCATGCCCAAGGGAATGGAGGTATGTACAAGACATATCTGTGGATTGCAGCTTGGCCCAACCTGTAAAGCAATCAAACTTGCTTACAAAGTGTTCTCTAGCTGTGCAAGGGAGACAGATGATCATTGTTGGAGATTCAATACTAAAAAGAATCAAAATAACATTTTGCAAAGGATAGGTGGACAACAGGACAGTGTGCTGCCTTTCTGGAGCCAAGACATGAGATGTCACTTTAAGATTAGATAGGGTTCTGAAGTCAAAGGGCAAGTATCCATTGGTGACAGTTAACATTGGCACAGGTGATGCTGCACTGTGGGATGTCTTGAAAATAGTAGATCACTTCAGGGAACTGGGAAGCATGCTGAAGAAGAATGCCCAAACAATCTTCTCTGGCATCTTTCTTGTCCCATGAGTGAAGGAAGACAGAACGCAGAAGATTCTAGAAGTGAACTGCTGGCTAAGTAAGTGCTGTAGAGTGGAGGTTTTGGTCTTGTGGAATATCGGTCCACATTCTATGCAGAGAGGGGGCTGTATAGTTTGGATGGCCTCCTCCTCAGTAGAAGGGGGACCAATCTCTTCAGGGACAGGCTGGCTAGAGTAGTCTGGAGGAGGTTAAACTAAAAATAAAAGAGGAAAGTAAAAAGAGGAAATGGGTCACTTGATGATTACCGGTTTCAGAGTTACAGCCGTGTTAGTCTGTATTCGCAAAAAGAAAAGGAGTACTTGTGGCACCTTAGAGACTAACCAATTTATTTGAGCATAAGCTTTCATGAGCTACAGCTCACTTCATCGGATGCATACTGTGGAAAGTGTAGAAGATCTTTTTATACACACAAAGCATGAAAAAATACCTCCCCCCACCCCACTCTCCTGTTGGTAATAGCTTATCTAAAGTGATCACTCTCCTTACAATGTATATGATAATCAAGTTGGGCCATTTCCAGCACAAATCCAGGTTCCCCCCCCCCCCCCCGCCCCCCACAAACCCACTCTCCAGCTGGTAATAGCTTATCTAAAGTGACCACTCTCCTTACAATGTGTATGATAATCAAGGTGGGCCATTTCCAGCACAAATCCAGGGTTTAACAAGAACGTCTGAGGAAGGAGTGGGGGGTTTGGAAAACAAGGGGAAATAGGTTACCTTGCATAATGACTTAGCCACTCCCAGTCTCTCTTCAAGCCTAAGTTAATTGTATCCAATTTGCAAATGAATTCCAATTCAGCAGTCTCTCGCTGGAGTCTGGATTTGAAGTTTTTCTGTTGTAATATCTCAACTTTCATGTCTGTAATTGCATGACCAGAGAGATTGAAGTGTTCTCCGAGTGGTTTATGAGTGTTATAATTCTTGACATCTGATTTGTGTCCATTTATTCTTTTATGTAGAGACTGTCCAGTTTGACCAATGTAAATGGCAGAGGGACATTGCTGGCACATGATGGTATATATCACATTGGTGGATGTGCAGGTGAACGAGCCTCTGATAGTGTGGCTGATGTGATTAGGCCCTGTGATGGTGTCTCCTGAATAGATATGTGGGCACAGTTGGCAACGGGTTTTGTTGCAAGGATAGGTTCCTGGATTAGTGGTTCTGTTGTGTGGTATGTGGTTGCTGGTGAGTATTTGCTTCAGGTTGGGGGGCTGTCTGTAGGCAAGGACTGGCCTGTATCCCAAGATTTGTGAGAGTGTTGGGTCATCCTTCAGGATAGGTTGTAGATCCTTAATAATGCGTTGGAAGGGTTTTAGTTGGGGGCTGAAGGTGACGGCTAGTGGCGTTCTGTTATTTTCCTTGTTAGGCCTGTCCTGTAGTAGGTGACTTCTGGGAACTCTTCTGGCTCAATCAATCTGTTTCTTCACTTCCGCAGGTGGGTATTGTAGTTGTAAGAATGCTTGATAGAGATCTTGTAGGAGTTTGTCTCTGTCTGAGGGGTTGGAGGAAATGTGATTGTATCGTAGAGCTTGGCTGTAGACAATGGATCATGTGGTGTGGTCAGGGTGAAAACTGGAGGCATGTAGGTAGGAATCGTGGTCAGTAGGTTTACGATATAGGGTGGTGTTTATGTGACCATTGTTTATTAGCACTGTAGTGTCCAGGAAGTGGATCTCTTGTGTGGACTGGACCAGGCTGAGGTTGATAGTGGGATGGAAATTGTTGAAATCATGGTGGAATTCCTCAAGGGCTTCTTTTCCATGGGTCCAGATGATGAAGATATCATCAATATAGCGCAAGTAGAGTAGGGGCGTTAGGGGACGAGATCTGAGGAAGCGTTGTTCTAAGTCAGCCATAAAAATGTTGGCATACTGTGGGGCCATGCAGGTACCCATAGCAGTGCCGCTGATTTGAAGGTATACATTGTCCCCAAATGTGAAATAGTTATGGGTAAGGACAAAGTCACAAAGTTCAGCCACCAGGTTTGCCGTGACATTATCGGGGATACTGTTCCTGACGGCTTGTAGTCCATCTTTGTGTGGAACGTTGGTGTAGAGGGCTTCTACATCCATAGTGGCCAGGATGGTGTTATCAGGAAGATCACCAATGGATTGTAGTTTCCTCAGGAAGTCAGTGGTGTCTCGAAGGTAGCTGGGAGTGCTGGTAGCGTAGGGCCTGAGGAGGGAGTCTACATAGCCAGACAATCCTGCTGTCAGGGTGCCAATGCCTGAAATGATGGGGCGCCCAGGAGTTCCAGGTTTATGGATCTTGGGTAGTAGATAGAATATCCCAGGTCGGGGTTCCAGGGGTGTGTCTGTGCGGATTTGATCTTGTGCTTTTTCAGCGAGTTTCTTGAGCAAATGCTGTAGTTTCTTTTGGTAACTCTCAGTGGGATCAGAGGGTAATGGCTTGTAGAAAGTGGTGTTAGAGAGCTGCCTAGCAGCCTCTTGTTCATATTCCGACCTATTCATGATGACAATAGCACCTCCTTTGTCAGCCTTTTTGATTATGATGTCTGAGCTGTTTCTGAGGCTGTGGATGGCATTGTGTTCCGCACGGCTGAGGTTGTGGGGTAAGTGATGCTGCTTTTCCACAATTTCAGCCCGTGCACGTCGGCGGAAGCACTCTATGTAGAAGTCCAGTCTGTTGTTTCAACCATCAAGGGGCATCCACCCAGAATCCTTCTTTTTGTAGTGTTGGTAAGGAGGTCTCTGTGGGTTAGTATGTTGTTCAGAGGTGTGTTGGAAATATTCCTTGAGTCAGAGACGTCGAAAATAGGATTCTAGGTCACCACAGAACTGTATCATGTTCGTGGGGGTGGAGGGGCAGAAGGAGAGGCCCCGAGATAGGACAGATTCTTCTGCTGGGCTAAGAGTATAGTTGGATAGGTTAACCATATTGCTGGGTGGGCTGAGGGAACCATTGCTGTGGTGCCTTATGGCATGTAGTAGTTTAGAAAGTTTAGTGTCCTTTGTCTTTTGTAGAGAAGCAAAGTGAAGAGAAGCACACAGCCCCCCAACCTGAAGCAAATAGTCACCAACAACCACATACCACACAACAGAACCACTAATCCAGGAACCTATCCTTGCAACAAAGCCCGTTGCCAACTGTGCCCACATATCTATTCAGGGGGCACCATCACAGGGCCTAATCACATCAGCCACACTATCAGAGGCTCGTTCACCTGCACATCCACCAATGTGATCTATGCCATCATGTGCCAGCAATGCCCCTCTGCCATGTACATTGGTCAAACTGGACAGTCTCTACGTAAAAGAATAAATGGACACAAATCAGATGTCAAGAATTATAACATTCATAAACCAGTCAGAGAACACTTCAATCTCTCTGGTCACGCAATTACAGACATGAAAGTTGAGATATTGCAACAGAAAAACTTCAAATCCAGACTCCAGCGAGAGACTGCTGAATTGGAATTCATTTGCAAATTGGATACAATTAACTTAGGCTTGAAGAGAGACTGGGAGTGGCTAAGTCATTATGCAAGGTAACCTATTTCCCCTTGTTTTCCAAACCCCCCACTCCTTCCTCAGACGTTCTTGTTAAACCCTGGATTTGTGCTGGAAATGGCCCACCTTGATTATCATACACATTGTAAGGAGAGTGGTCACTTTAGATAAGCTATTACCAGCTGGAGAGTGGGTTTGTGGGGGGGGGAGAAAACCTGGATTTGTGCTGGAAATGGCCCAACTTGATTATCATACACATTGTAAGGAGAGTGATCACTTTAGATAAGCTATTACCAACAGGAGAGTGGGGTGGGGGGAGGTATTTTTTCATGCTTTGTGTGTATAAAAAGATCTTCTACACTTTCCACAGTATGCATCCGATGAAGTGAGCTGTAGCTCATGAAAGCTTATGCTCAAATAAATTGGTTAGTCTCTAAGGTGCCACAAGTACTCCTTTTCTTTTTGATGATTACCTGTTCTGTTCATTCCTTCTGAAGCACCTGGCATTGGTGTGATCATGGAGGACTTCAATTTGAGTGACATATGCTGGGGGTTTCATGCTGCCCGTACTAAAACATCCTTGGAATTTCTAAACAATACAGATGACAGTTTCCTAATTCAAAAAGTGTTGCAGCCAACATGGGGAATTTCTTTATTATACCTTGTCCTAATTCATAAAGAGGAACTGATCATAGAACTAAAAATTAATTGTGGGTTAGGTATAAGTGATCATGGCTTGATCACATTTATAATGTACAAACAGAATAAAGTCCAGACCAGCTTAAACAATTATGAGCCAAGTCAGTTGTGAGGAAGAATTTAATGAGAAAAATGTGAATGATAATTGGAAATCGTTTAAGAACACCTTACAATATACCCAAAAAGCCACAATCCTACAAGTGAGGAATAAGCTTGTGCTGGTTAAAAAAAACTGACCTGGTTTAGAGGGAAAGTGAAGGCAGCTATAAATATATATATATATATATATATATATATATATATATATATATATACACACACACACAAATGGAAGATTATAGTAAGGAAAATAAATCAGGAATTGGGAATTGCAGAGAATTGATAAGGGACGCAAAGGGACAAAAGGAGACATCTATGGTTAGCAGTGATAAGGACAATAAGAAGGAGTTTTAAAAATATATTAGGCATAAAAAGAATCATGACAATGGTATTGGTCCATTACTAGAGGGAAATGTTAGAACTGTTAATAATGTAGAGAAGGCAGAAGTGTTCAATAAATATTTCTGTTCTGTATTTAGAGGGAAAAAACAGATGATACATTTTCATCATATAATGATGATAACTCTTTTTTCCATTTCACTAGTATCTCTGGAGGATGTTAAAGAGAAGCTACCAAAGTTCAATATTTTTAAATCAGCAGGTCCAGATAACTTGCATCCAGTAGTTCACCCATCTTATTATCTAGACTTCTAGCATTGGTATATAAGCATTTAAAATTGTCACTTTTTAGCTGTCTGCCATTATGTAATGTAATTGAATGGGACTTGTTTTCATTTGACCATTTCTCATGAGTTTCTACCCATATTTTATCTTCCATATTCTCCTCCTTATTAGGACATAGAGAACCTCCATTAATAGATCCTCCCCTAAGGGATGTCTCTGTCTGAACCACATGCTTCTCCGTACCTGTCAGCTTTACCCCAGCCCATATTTTAAAAATTATTCTCTAACCTTTATTATTTTAAGTGCCAGAAATCTGCTTCCATTTTGGTTTAGGTGGAGCCCATCCTTCCTGTATAGGCTCCCCCTTTCCCAAAAGGTTCCCCAGTTCCTAATAAATCTAAACCCTCTCCTCTCTACACCATTGTATCATCCAAGCATTGGGACCCTGCAGTTCTTTCTGCCCAATTGGCCCTGCATGTGGAACTGGAAGCATTTCAGAGAATGCTACCATGGAATTCCTGGATTTCTATTTCTTACCTAGCAGCCTAAATTTAGCCTCCAGGACCTCTCTCCTATCCTTCCCTATATCACTGGTACATACATGTACCACAACTACCGGCTCCTCCCCAGCACTACACAGAAGTCTATCTAGATGTCTTGAGAGATCCGCAACCTTCGCACCCAGCAGGAAAGTCATCATGTGGTTCTCCCCATCATTGCAAACCTAGCTATCTATGTTTCTAATGACTGAATCCCCCATTACTATTACCTGTCTCTTCCTAATAATATGCTTACTTGTCTTATTCTTTCATCAGACAGAATTACTGTGTTCCCATTGATTTATTCCTGACATCACCTGGAGTGAAACAAGTAAGTTACCATTGCTTTGGGTTCTGAAAACCCTGGGTAACAATGGTGGATAATCAGCTGAACATGAGCTCCCAGTGTGATGTGATGGCCAAAAGAGCTAACGTGATCCTGGGATGCACAAACAGGAGAATCTCAAATAGGAATAGAGAGGTTATTTTACCTCTGTATGTGGCACTGGTGACACCACTGCTGGAATCCTGTGTCCAGTTCTGGTCCCACAATTTATGAAGGATACGATTAATTGGAGAGAGTTCAGAGAAAAGCCACGAGAATGATGAAAGGATTAGAAAACCTGCCTTATAGTGGTAGGCTCAAAGGGCTCAATCTATTTATCTTGAAAAAGAGAAGATTAAGGGGTGGCTTGTTTACAGTCAGTAGTATCTACAAAGTGTTACGAATTACACCTGGTAGGACACTCACACAAATGCTGCGAATTATACCTGATAGGTCACACACAGTTCGAATCTAGGCTGAGGCACATAAACAAAGTCCACAACTGCAGAGTTCCCAAAAAACACTAAGTTTATTACACTCGAGCGTGGTGCCCCCCTGCTAGCCAGGAGGGGACCCCCAAATACAGATTATACAAAGGTTATATACTTTTTAGCAAAGCATGTTGCCCTCGTGCATTGGAAACCTTAGCCAATAAACAAACCCTTTTCTTATCTACCACCTATCCCTGCTTGGTGTATTCCTCGTGCTAAACCAGTATGTTAATTACACAGCATGGTCCTAAAGCCATGCATCAGTAACTTTTATTATCAGGATGGGAGGCCTCACATCAAAGGCCAGGAGATAGGGAGTTAGGGACTGACAAAAAAACAGATACTGGGAGTCAAGGCAGGCTGGAGACAAGGGGGAGGATTTTCACAGGAATGCAGTATCTAAGGAACACGCCTCCTGATGCATGATGTGTTTGCTTTTAGGCAATGGTGGGCCCCAAACCAAAATGGAGTCACATGTGCTAACTTTTCCTTAACAAAAGGGAACATATATTTAATAACGGGCTCTTCGGTCTATCAGAGAAAGGACTAACATGATGCAATACCTGGAAGTTGAAGGTAGACTGATTCAGATTGGACATAAAGTGTAAATTTTTAACAGTGAGAGTAATTACTATTGTAACAATTTACTGAAGGTTGTGGTGGATTCTCCATCCCTGACAATTTTTAAATCAAGGTTGGATGTTTTTCTAAAAGTTCTGCTCTAGAAATTATTTTGTGGAAGTTCGCTGGCCTGTGTTGCACAGGAGGTCAGACTAGATGATCACAATAGTCCCTTCTGGCCTTGGGATCTATGAATGTATGAATACATTGCACACAGCTGTGATGGCTGTGGCTAGGTATTGTTTTGATCTGGCCTTATTAACCAGTCATCCAAGTAAGGATACATGGAGCCTTCTATGTCTTGCATGGATAGCTACCATCACCAGGCTATTGGTAATAACACAATGGCTGTGGACACTCCAATAGGGAGGACCCTGCATTGATAGCATTTGAGTTTCATGAAGAATATGAGGTACTTGACGTACCTCTTTCTGACGGCTACATGGAAGTATGCATCCTTCGAATTGAGAGCCTGGAACCAATCTCTATGCGACAATGAGGGGTTGATGTCCCCTAATGTGATCATGACCTTTGATGTCTTTCTATATCTCTGCATCATGGGGTATCTCACAGATTATAGATGACTTTGGAAGGGTATTGAAGGAGAAAAACATCCAAGCAATCTTCTCAAATATCCTTCCTGTCCTACAAGTAAAGGAGGACAGAAGGCAGAAGATTCTGGAAGTGAACCATTGGTAGGTAAGTAATAGATGGCTTTGATTTTATGGCACACTGGTCCACCTTCTATGGGAGAGGGGGCTATATAGTTTGGATGGCCTCTACCTCAGTAGAAGGGGAAACAAGCTTCTCAGGAACAGACTGACTAGAGTAGTCAGGGGAATGTTAAACTAAAAACAAAAGGGGAGGGTAAAAAGAAGGAAGAAATGAGCACTCATTTAACACAAAATCAAGATGTTAGAGCAAAATTAATCAAGAAATCAAATGATATGAAGAGAAGAAATTCTTGAATTGCCTGTACACAAGGCAGGGTAACCGATGCTAGAAGCCAGGTACAAGAGGCATTGGAATTGTTACATCTAACACAGACCTCATCTTAACAGATAAAGAGAATTGATCACAGCTCTAAAACTTAGCAATTGCTTCGGTATAAGTGATCATGATTTGATTACACTTGTTATGTGCAAGCGGAATAAAGTTAAAACTAGAAATATATATACTTGATGCTTTAAAGGGGCCAGTTGCACAAAACCGAAAACAATTATGAGCCAAAAATATGTGAGAAAAGGTATTTAAACAGAAAAATTAGAAAGATAACTGGGAATTGTTTAAGAAGACTTTACTATATACCCAAAAAGCTGCAGTCCCACAATTGACAGAGAAAGACACTTTGGTTAAAAAATAAATCTGGCTTAGACAGGAAATGAAAGCATCTATAAAATAATAGTAATAATAATAAAAAAATCTCATTATATAGCAAATGGAAGAAAGGAGAATTGATAGTAAAGAATATAACTTAAAAGCTAGGAATTTAGAAAATTCATAAGGAAGCAAAAGGACATGAAGAGAAATCTATGATCAGGCATGTTCAGGACAATTAGGAGTTTTTAAAAGTATATTAGGAACAAAAAGAATCCTAATAATGTTATTGGTCCATTACTAGATTTGTAGAATTGTCAATAACAATATAGAAAAGGCAGAAGTGTTCAATAAATATTTCTGTTCTGTATATGTAGTCACATCATATGATGATGCTGAAACACTATTTCCATTCCAGTAGTAACTCAGAAGAATGTTAAACAGCTGTTTCTAAAGCTAGATATTTAAATCAGAAGGTATGGAGAACCTGCATCCAAGAGTTTTAAGGGAGCTGACTTAGGCTCTCACTAGATCATTAATATTTATTTTTCAATAAGTTTTGGAACACTGAGGAAATTCCAGCAGATTGGAAGAAAACTAATGTTGTACCAATATTTAAAAAGGGTAATGGGATGACCCAGGTAATGTTAGGCCTGTTAGCCTAACATCAATCCTGGGCAAGATAATGGAGTGTCTGATACAGGACTCTATTAATAAAGAATTAAAGGAGAGTAATATACGTCATGCCAATCAATATGGAAAATGTTCTTGTCAAACTAACTTGATTTTTTTTTACGAGATTATGAGTTTGGTTGATAAAGGTAACAGTATTGATGTAAGTGTTGATGTGACTTCTGTGAAGCAGTTTGACTTGGTACAGAATAACATTTAGATTTAAAAAACTAAAATGATATAAAATTAACATCAGACACAATTGGCTAAATGACAGGTCTCAAAAAGCAATTGTAAACAGGGTATCATTATCGAGCAGCTATGTTTCCAGTGGGTCCCACAGAGATTGGTTCTTGGCCCTGCACTATTTAGCATTTTTATCAATGACCTAGAAGAAAGCATAAAATCATCACTGATAAAGTTTACAGATGACACCATGATAGGTGGAATGACAAATAATGAAGAGGACAGGTCACTGACAGAGCGAGTAAACAATAGATATTTTAATATGGCCAAAAGTAAATGTATACATCTAGGGATAGAGACCTGAGTGCACAAAAGGTGCCTTGAAAATCACTGTGATTCCGAAAGCTGAGTTAAGCACCTAAGCTCCTATACAATGAATGGGGAGAAGCAGGCATCTTAGACTGTGAATCACAAAAGGCAGCAAGCTAGGCAGCGAGTCACCTAAGCTAGCCAATGGGAGATGCCAATAAGAGGGGTGTGTGCTAAGCCCGTCCCTTTCTCAGAGATAGGTACCTAAATCCAGGCTGCAGGGAGGTCCTAGCTCTGCCTGCGAGTCTCAGCTGCAAACTTTCTCTTGGCAGTAGGTGCCTATGCTGTTAACAAGAAGCTGTCATCAGTGCAGCAGCATCAATTTAGCAGGTCTGGTTAAGACATGCTAAGTCAATGGGAGAGCACTCTCCCGTCGACTTCAGTAATCCACCTCCACGAGAGGCAGAAGCTACGTTGACAGGAGAGCATCTCCTATTGACACGGCACAGTGTAGACATTGCAGTAAGTCAGTATAGGTTACTTGACTTAAGTTACTTAGTTCATGTAACTTAAGCAGCATAATTTATGTTAACTTAGTGCCGTAGTAACTTGCTAAAATTATACCTTGCTACCAAACACTTCGCCTGCTGTGGACCATGCTGAGTAAGAGACGCTTGGAGGTGTACCTGGGTAATAAGACCAGCTCACCCCGTATCATAACCAATGGGCTACCATGAGGCTCTAGACTTGCGCCAACCCTTTTTAATATACAGTATACATAAGTAACATGCCTCCAACTAAATCACGAAAATGTGAATATGCAGATGATCTTGCCATGACAATCCAAGCATCAAATCTCCATGACACTGAGAAAGTATTAACTGAGGACCTCCAAAATATGGAACAATATTTCCGGAAATGGAGGCTCAAACCAAACCCTGGAAAAACAATAGTAAGCACATTTCATCTTGATAATAAGAGTACCAAAAACACACCAAAAGTAGCTTTTTGTGGTAAAAATGTGCAACACGATTACACTCCAACATACCTCGGAATGAAACTCGACCGCACCCTCTCCTTCCATGATCATCTTGAGAAGGTAGTTGCAAAGATAAAAACAAGAGCCAACATAATCCAGAAACTCGCAGGTACAACCTTGGGTGCATCAGCAACAGTGTTGTGAACAGCTGCAATACCATTTGTATATTCAGTAGCTGAATATTGTGCACTGGTATGGAGCAGTAGCAGCCACACACGACTTGTGGTTACCCAGCTAAATACAGTGATGTGGTGCATCATGGGAATCCTTAAGTCGACTCCAACACCATGGCTACCTGTCCTGTCTCACATCGCTTCCCTACCAATATGCCGAATTGCTGCACCATTCCGCGAAGCTCAGCAAATCCAGTAAAACAGATATCCTCCTAGCCACCAAGACCTTAACACTGCCCCCTCCCGCTTCCCCCTGCAACATCTTAAGTCCTGCAAGCCTTTCTGGGAACATTCATTTAGTCTCATGCAATCAGGCTATGATCAGAAGAAGGCTTGGAAAGCAGATTGGGCTAAACAAGACTTAAAAAAGAAGCACCTTGTGTCAGATCCCACGCAGAGGGTTCCTGGGTTTGATCTTCCATAGTGTTAGGGTTCCCTCCCCACTCTGAACTCTGGGGTACAGATGTGGGGACCCCCATGAAAGACTCCCTCAGCTTATATTCCACCATCTTAGGTTAAAAATGTCCCCAAGGCACAAATTCCTTTCCTTGTCCTTGGATGGTATTGTTGCCACCACCAAGGGATTTAAACAAACATTGAGGGAGGGGCCACTTGGAGCCCTATCTCCCTCAAAATATCCCCCAAAGCCCCTTCACCCCCTTTCCTGGGGAGGCTTGAGAATAATATACTAACCAATTGGTTACAAAGTGAGCACAGATCAAACCCCTGGGTCTTTAGGACACTGAAAATCAATCAGGTTTTTAAAAGAAGAATTTTATTTTTTAAAAAAAGTAAAAGAATCACACCTGTAAAATCAGGATGGAAAGTAACTTTACAAGGCAAATAAAAAGATTTAAAGCACAGAGGATTCCCCTCTAGGCTTAACTTCAAAGTTACAAAAAACAGGAATAAAACTCCCTCTAGCATAGGGAAAATTCACAAGCTAAAACAAAAGATAATCTAATGCATTTCCTTGCTATTACTTACAATTTCTGTAACTTTATATGTATCATTTCAGGATCTTGTTAGGAGATGTTTTTCCCCCCCTGGTCTCTCTCTCTGTCCGAGAGAGAACACCAAAGAGAGCACAAAACTAATCCTCTCCCCACAGATTTGAAAGTATCGTCTTTCCCTATTGGTCCTTTTGGTCAGGTGCTAAACAGGTTATTTGCTTCTTAACCCCTTACAGGTAAAGGAGGGATTTTAGGCTACCCTTAGCTGTATGTTTATGACACTTGGTCATCTTGGTTAACTCTGAACCGAATTCGAACCAACCATGGTGGATGCGGATATCTAATGCACAGATGGAAAATCAAGGACTGCCCGGTATGTGAGTGTGGTTCTCCATGACAGACCATCAAACATACCACCACCTACCACCCAATTTATAAATATGAAGGGGGCATCACTGCAATAAATTCTGCGACTCCTGATGTAGCCATTTGGCTCGATCAGCTTCAGGGGAAATTGTAGTTGCTCCTCTACACCAGCCGTGCGAAAGAAGAAGTGCTGTAGTGAAGACAAGCCCTGAGGCAGCCAGCCATCTGTCTTCCCTGGTCTGTGCATGATTCTGGGGCTTAGGTGGGAGACAGACACCTAGAAGGAGGCAGCAATGCATGTGCCCATTGCCAAAGATAGGTGCCTAGGGAACTTTCACTGCAAAAACTTAATGAGTTTCGGTGAGTTCAGCAGGAGTTTGGTGGATTGCATGGGACCCAAAGCTGTGACGTCGGAGTTTAAACCCAGACTTACCTATTTCCTTGGGTGAATCTAGCCTTTTGAGGCTTTGGCCCTGTGGGTCTCTGCAGCAGTGTATGTGGCTGTGTGTAGGTGATGTGGGAAGGGAGGTTTGGAGGGCATACAGAAGAGAGCAGGGAGATGACGAGAGCAAGCTGAAAAATTGAAATACTGTTTTGTGAAAGATTTTGAAATTTTGAAGATGGTTCCATTTTGCAGGGTTCAAAATGTAACAATGTTTAATTGTTTGATTTTTTTGTGAAATATTTTATTGAAAAATGTTGAAATTTTAATTTGCAGAGCTGAAATTTCCAATTTATGACCTTTCATTTTTTGCCATTAATGCAAAAAAAAATATGGTATCCAGCTTCTCCCCGTGCTACCATTTAATGTTTTAATTCCCCCGCATCCTGCAGTTTTGTCTTTTTCTACTCTGTAACTTTTCAGAACTTCTCCAACTTGGAAAAAATTACAGTTAATTTTTCCTTTTGCTCTTGTGGAAATTTTCCAGAGTGGCAAAAAGAAAAACAAACAAACAGATAAATAAATAAATAAACAAACACACACACACCCATCCCAAGTCCCTAGATATAATTTATCCTAATGAATTCAGTGGCAAAAGGGACACAGGAAAAAAGGGAGGAAAGTGATAAGGGATGGAGGAAAACCACCCCAAAAAACAAACTTTGAAATTTTACAAAATGTCCAGTTTTGAAGAAAAACCAGCAAACTTTGAAAAATAGAAGGCTTTTTTAAAAGTTTTGGCTTTGAAAATAGTAATTTTTTGTTTTAAAAGAAAGTTTTGACCGGAGAATTTCACCCAGTTGTAGGGGTTCTGCAGGTGTGTGAGCGTTACGGTGTTGTCAGCAGTAGGCTTGTGCTGAGATACACATGTGCTTCATTTGATTTTAATCATTTTCATTCCAGCGCAGGAGTGAGGACAGCTCACAGTGATTGATATGCTGGCTGAAATCCTGCAGCATTGTTAGACCCAGAGTCTCAGTGGGTATAAATCCACTGAAGTCAATGAAGCAATGCTGATTTACACACGCTGAGAATTTGGCTCTTAGGCTTTAAGTTCTTGGAACTCAATATCTTCTGAACAGTTTCAAGATAGATTTATGCCAAATGTGAAACTTGACCTCTGCAGGGCTCCTAGGACCCATCCGCCACCCCCAGCACAATTGTGCTGTACCAGGCAGACAGCTCACTGTGAGCAAAGGAGGAAAGCATTTCCTCAACCTCATAGCTGGACATCTAGGCAGGCAGCTCTAATGGGGTGTGCAGCCCAAGCTGGAAGGGCTAATGGGGGTGTATGCAGTGATCCCTGTATTGGGTACTATGATACGGTTCCCAGCACTAACCCCAGTTACACAGCAGTTTGCCTGGCTTATTATAGAAATTGACACCTAGAAAGTGAGGAATGACAGATGGGAAAGAGAGGGACTCTCCGTCACTCTGTGGTGTATGCAAAAGTGGCCCAAGAACCCCAGTGCATCCAGGAATGGTGTGGAAAGCATCTGCCCCTCCATAACAATGTGAGGTGCACATGACTCCCCACCAACAATGGGAGGATGCACATGATCTCCCCATAAAATATCAGGAGGCACCTCCCCTTCCAGATCAATGTGGGGTGCTCCTGCTCTCCTATATCAGTCTGGGATGTACCTGCTCCCTCCATAACAATGTGGGATACATGTACCCTCCCTATATCATGGATGGTGGAATCTGGCTACCTATCGCAGTCTGGGGGTAGCTGTTCCTTGCCCCTTTTCAGTAGAATGTATAATTTTTGCATCCATTTAACATTCCCCATCTGCACCATCTCCAGGGTCCTTTCCCTTGCACCCACTCACATGGGGACCTCCTTCTTCAAGACTCCTGCTCCAGTCTCTTGACTCTGGACTTCCATTTCTCTGCTCTTTCCCTTCCACTGGCCCCCATTTCCTCACTATTCCCTTGCATTTACTGCCCTCCCTTCTGGCCCTGGATTTACTTCTTTTCCCTATCCCACTGCCCCAAGGATCCCCGTTCTCCTTTGTTTCCCCATCCTTGAGCCTCCAGGTGCCTTGCTCCCCAGACATCCGTATCCTCTCTGGTCCCCTGCTCCTCTCAGCTTTGCCCCCATTCCCAGACTCCCTCCTGCTAGACCCAGGGACCCTCTTCCACTGCTAGATCCCTGTCCCTGAAACCCCAATTTCCTCTTCAGCTACGCGCCCCTGGAACTCTCTCCCTCTCTGTCTCACTCCTCGCTCCCTCTGCTAGGAGCTGTCTCCCATTACAGGAACTAGATTCTTCCCAGTCTCTTTTCTTCTGCTTGATTTCAGGATCCCCGAAAGTACAAACTCCAGGCAGCCCCTTTCACCTCCCCAACTGCCCCTGCCAGCTCCCTTGTCAAAATATTTATAGGAGATTGATTCACAGACCTATGGCTAATTATATCCATTCACATCTAATATGAATGGGAATTAGGTTAGGAGACAGGATTGCCGAAAATATTTTGACCAAGAAAGAGGAGGCGACTGCTGTGTTTGCAGCTCACACCCTATAAAAGCCCCTGGGACCAGTCTGTCTTGTCCTTTCACAGAAAGCTCTACGGTAAGAGTGTAAGGGACTTTGGTTTGAAGGGAGGGGGAGCCCACTCTGCATTCCGCACATCCCACTGCATTCCTGCTGCCGCGAGCACTCATTTCCAGGAGGGATTGCCTATGACAGCAGGACTTTTAAATCTACTTTTCGAGGCACCCATACCTTTTCAATCTCCAATTTATCACTGGAGTTTCATGCAGCAATAAGAAGGGAATTTCTATTTCTATTTTAGAATACTGACCAGCTTCCAGTCTGCATACTAGCCATCTGGTATCACGAAAGAGGTAAGATCCTGATTTGCTAATTCCCAGGGGAGGGTGAATGACCCTCTAGGGTGGGATTTCTATACAGCTCAATAGGCAGTCATTGTATCCCCTAATATCTATGCCCATTGTGTAAATGCACTGTATATTGCACTTGGGCTCTCTTGCCCATGACAGGCATGTCTCCAAAGTGGCTGGACTTGAAGCCACTGACCACTAATGCTGGGCCGGCCAGTGCCCTCTCTGAGATACCTCTCCTGAATACACACATCACAACGTAATTGTACACAGTGAGCTCGGACACCTCAGCTCGTAGGTCCCTAATAAACCAGGACAGAGTGGCCCAAAAGAGGAGACCCTCCAGGGGATAGAATTTAATTATTTGTCCACAGAATAAATTTATTCTTTTAATGAACATGTATCCAGGATTTGCTTTTTCCCCACACCCCAAACATCACTGACAATAATCGTGCCCCAGCTGAAAGAGAGACACATTTCTCTGGTAAATGCTAATCAAGTTTTCAACTCTTACTGTGCAGAGTAGCTTAGTGAGTGGCACTTAGATACTATATGTGTAAAAATGCCTTCAGAAGAGGATTTCAGGCAGCGTTTAAGGCAGCTGGTGGCCCTTTCACACTGACTCCTTGACCAGTCTGACAGTGCCACTAATGTACTGTATAGTTAAATAAGGAAACTATAAAAGGAGTAATGGCAAATAAAGGCATATTGATCATATTTGATTAACTGGCACGGAAGAGGCAGGCAGACAGAGTAACTATTAAAGTAACCATTCTGAAATTGGCAGCACTGGATGACTTGTACCCAAATGTATTAAAAGAATTGGCTGAACAACTAATGATGATTTTTAACAAATCTTGGAACATTGGAGTAATTCCAGAGAAATGAAAAAAAGCCAATGTTGTGCCAATATTTAAAAAGGATAAACAAGATGACCTGGTTAGCCCAGGGAGGCTCGAACAATTTGTGTAGTGGAGGTGCTGAGAGCCATTGAACTAAACTGTAAACCCTGTATATGATGGAAATCACTTCAAGCCAGGGGTTGCTGCAACATCCCCTGCACCCCTAGTTCCGGCACATATGAGTTAGCCTAACATGGATCCCAGGCAAAATCATGGAAAAGCTGGTATGGAATGCAGTCAGTAAAGCCATATAATTAATTAATTAAGATTCATTAATTCCAATCAATGAGGTCTCATGGAAAATAGATCTTGCTAAACAAATGTGTGATTTTTTTAAGAGATCATGAATTTGGTTGATAAAAGTTACTCTGTTCACATAGTATCCTTAGACTTCAGTAAAACACTTGAATTAGTCCCACATGACATTCTGATAAAACAAAAAAAGCATTAAGAAATAAAAACTAGTTAACTAATAGATCTCAAGAAGTGATTGTAAATGTAAGATGATCATCCATTGGCAGATTTCTAATGGAGGCTCAGGGGGAGCTGCTTATGGCCCTATGCTATCCAATCTCTTTATCAATGCTCAAGTTTTCAGATGACACTAAAATTGGTGAAGTGCCAAATGATGATGACAGGTCAGTTATATAGACTACACTGGATCACTTGTAAAGCTTAGCTCATTTGAACAACTTGTGTTTTAATATAGCCAAATACAAAATCAAATACAAAGAAGGGAGGTCATACTTATAAGATGGAGATTGGAATCCTGAATGAAAAGCTTAAATTATATCAAAACCAGTATCTTTATTATTCAATGCAAGAAAGCACTGACAATAGCAGCCTCTATCTTGTCCCTCTCCCCACGCCCACTTTCCAGTGCTCCCAACAACCCTTTCATTGTAACCACAACACACAGTCTAAAATGTACCCAGGAAAGAGGACCTAAGAGGGCTTTCAAAATTCCTGCTTTGTTTTTGGCTCTTCCTGGTCCCTCATATAGGGATCTACTTACGTTGTTGCTATAAACAATGGTGTGCATGTGGACAATGGCTGGGTGGACAATGGTGTGCATCCCACTGGAACTGCAGGACCTCTGGTTCTATAGATTAGGAAAGGTATAAATAAATTAACAGTGTGATAATAGAGGCCCAAAATTAGAGTCTGGATCTAAATGGCTGGGAAAGCCTCTCACTCAGATCTCAGGAGGGGCAGTTGGTAGTGACGTGGCCAGTTAAACAAGTGTAAGAAACTGACACGGCAGAGTATTCAAAATGAACAGCATGTGAATCAATGTCACACATTTTCTCCCCAACAGAACTCACTGCTGAGCTGCCCTAGATAAACCGCAGCCATGTCGTCGGATGCTGAGATGGCCGTCTTTGGGGTGGCAGCTCCTTTCCTCCGAAAGACAGAGAAGGAGAGAATTGAGGACCAGAACAAGCCTTTCGATGCTAAGAATTCAGTCTTTGTGGTGCATCCCAAGGAATCCTATGTGAAAGGCATAATCCAGAGCCGGGAAGGAGGGAAGGTCACAGTCAAGCCTGAAAAAGGAGAAGTGAGTAAAAACAAGGAATAAGGAACAGCATTTTGTTCCTCCTCTGTTCTTAGCTGATAGAAATGGGTCTCTTCTTTCCTTCCAGACGGTGACTGTTAAGGAAGATCAAGTCTTCTCCATGAACCCTCCCAAATATGATAAAATCGAGGACATGGCAATGATGACTCATCTCCATGAACCTGCTGTCCTGTATAACCTCAAAGAGCGTTATGCAGCCTGGATGATCTATGTAAGTACAGGCTGATGTCTTTCCTGGACTTCCAAACTAACAGCTACACTAAATCATGTGGAACCCCATCACGTTATCTCCCTTTCTTTCAGACCTACTCGGGTCTCTTCTGTGTCACTGTCAACCCCTACAAGTGGCTGCCAGTGTACAACCCAGAAGTTGTGTCTGCCTACAGGGGCAAAAAACGTCAAGAGGCCCCTCCCCACATCTTCTCCATTTCTGACAACGCCTATCAGTTCATGTTAACTGGTGAGTGGCTCAACTCCTGAAAAGTGATTATAGAGTGAAAATTTCATATGAGGAATCACAATCTTCTTTCCGGGAAATATGACATGCAGCTAAAGACACCAAAAACATTCAAAACTAGCAATGTGCAAACACGAATTCATCCAAAGACAAACTGAACCTGACCCAAACATTAGCCCAGCTCTCAGAGAACTTTTTGGAAGTTCACAAGCGTGTGGTTAATGGAAAAAAGTACAGAATGTCCATATCTGCGTCTGCACATTCTGGCTCTAGCTGGGCCCAAAGAAGAACTGTAAAAAATCATGACACTGTTCTCAGGAAGCCTGATTCTTCCTGACTTTGCATCGTGTGTGTCATTTACACTTGTGCAAAGTGGTGCATCAGAATTCTCCACTCCCTTACACCTTGTGTGATAATTCACATGCACTTTGCACTCTTTTTGCACTGATGCTATGCAGATGGTTATAAATTGAGGATCAGGTCGTTATTCTGTATAACTCTTCGCTGTCCAGAGATATAAGTAGCTTCATCAGATTTCTGTAAGAGGATATTCTGTGAAAGGGAAGTGGGTATAAGTATCCTGTGATGGCTCTATTGATCTGCATGAGTTTATATTTATTATTTATTATGGCTAGGATTTTCAAAGAGGCCTAAGGGAGGTAGATGCTGAATTCCTATGGACTTTTAGTTAGTTGCCTGATGCCCTGAGGCCCCTTTGCAAATCCCAGCACTTATTTGTTTCATTCAGTTTTCAGTGAGTTCAATGTTACACAGTAACTCTTTTAAGTCACTTTGCTTCTGTCTCTTTCACAGATCGGGAGAATCAGTCAATCCTCATCACGTATGTATATTTCCCTGCTCCGGTTTTTGCTGGCTTTGCTGTGCATTACAGGAAGAAACTCTTTGGTGATGTGTTCTCTGCTTCTCTGTTTGATTTGACAGTGGAGAATCCGGTGCTGGAAAGACTGTGAACACAAAGCGTGTCATCCAGTATTTTGCAACAATTGCAGTTTCTGGGGAGAAAAAGAAGGAAGAGCCAGGCAAAATGCAAGTGAGTTGGTCACTAGAGAAGGGATTAAGTGTTCTGTTCTGAAGCTGCCATTTGGTTTAAAATGACCTTAATTTGACAATAATTGTTACTTTGTAGGGGACCCTTGAAGATCAAATCATCAGCGCCAACCCCCTGCTGGAGGCCTTTGGGAATGCCAAGACCGTGAGGAATGACAACTCCTCTCGTTTTGTAAGTCTTTTTGACAAAATTGTTCCTAGCCACAAGAGCAATGATGGGCCATATATGTTCCTACCATTAGACTGACAATATAAATGTTGGCTGAGTTTTCACACCTGCGGAAGAGACCCCAGGGCAGCTTTGCAAATCCCACTTCTGGAGTCTGTCTCTGAGGGTTTAAACGAAATAACCTTTTTTTCCTTTAAAGGGTAAATTCATCAGAATCCACTTTGGCACCACAGGGAAACTGGCTTCTGCTGACATTGAAACATGTAAGGGACCACCCTTTAAGGGTCACAATTCTCTGTCTCTCTTTCTTTCTCATGGTGTTTTCTTGTGGCTAATTATACTTTACCTGCCTTGCCAGATCTGCTGGAGAAATCTAGAGTCACTTTCCAGCTCAAGGCGGAAAGAAGCTACCACATATTTTATCAGATCATGTCCAACAAGAAGCCAGAACTAATTGGTAAGAAACGTTTTAACTCTTTTGGTGGAACTGATCACTGAGTAACACCAACTGATGAGCTTTGTTACATGAGCAATTATGGGCATGTCTACACTGCATTGTAAACCCAGGCTCAGACTCAGATTTGAGCCCAACCCCTCCTCTACAGTTCACGCTCAAATCTATCTGACTCGGGTCAGTAAGTCCTCAGGGCCAGATTCCTAGGACCCACATGGGGCGGTAGGTCCAACCTCAAATCCTGCTGTGACTTGAGACCAAGCTCGGTCATTTTGCAGTGTGGATCCTGCACAAGCCTGGGTCCCCAGAAGCAGAAAGTCTGACTCGGGTCTTTGAGCAATATGGAAGCATCAGCATGGTTCTGAGAACTAGGTCATTCAATTGTAAACCTGGGTTTACTATGCAGCATGATGCATATGCGTAAGCTTGGAAACACTGAGTCTGTAGGCATGGGGCCCACAGACCAGGGTTTACAATGGAGTGTAGGCATACCATTAAAGCCCTGTGTTACCCTCAGGCAAGTTCTGGAACAAAAATGTGACCAAAGACCAAACTGCAGCAGGGAAAAATTGGGATCTATTTTTGTTTTCAGAGATGCTTCTGATTTCCACCAACCCATATGACTTCCCCTTTGTGAGTCAAGGTGAGATCACTGTAGCCAGCATCGATGATCAGGAGGAACTCATAGCCACAGATGTGAGTAGCACAAAGAAATTAGCACAGGGATTAATACCAGAGAAGGGGTAAAATGTCTGAGTGCTTTAGGAGCTGAAATCCCATCATAAGTCAATGGGGCTTTGGCTCCTAAATCACCTAGGTGCTAGATCTTTTATGATTGTGTTGACAGAGCGCCATTGACATTCTGGGCTTCAGTTCTGATGAAAAAATGGCCATATACAAGCTGACAGGGGCAGTCATGCACTATGGGAACATGAAGTTCAAGCAGAAGCAGCGTGAGGAGCAGGCGGAGCCGGATGGCACAGAAGGTATTAGCAGAATCTGAGCTAAACTCTCAATAATACAAGCAAAAAAATGAAGCCTTAGTCATCACTTGTGCTGAGCTGGGTGTTGGCACAATCTAACTCATGGGGGAGGTGGCTATAAGGGCTGATCTAAGTTATAGCATATCTACTATAACATACCTGCTACACATGGGTGTAAATGACACATAAGGTGTAAGCATCTCAACCTCCCCATCTCTAAAATGGCCATCTTTGTAAAACAGCTTGGCTTCGCATATGAAAGGGGCAATGTAGGTGTTTTATTGCCTAACCAGCCCCAGGATTGTGCTATGAGATGAGACAGGCAGCGGGGAAGTGATGGCAGGAGAGGGCCAACATTGGGTAGTCATACTAGTTTAACATCATGAAGTTCCATTCTGTCCGAGAAGGCATGCACAGTTCCTGCCTATGCCAATGGGAGCTGCATGTTCATTCTGTGGACACAATTTGGGCCATGGTTTGAAACTGAAGAGAGACATTCTAATTTGTTTCTAGGCCAAATGCTGCACTGAAATACATCCCTTTGTAATCCTGTTGAAGCCAGTGGGGTTGCACAGCATGGAATATGGCCACTAACCTAAGTCCTTTATTCTGATCATTCAGAAATCAGAATCTCTAGACAGGCTGCACAGTAAAGTGGCAAAGAAAGAGCTTCAAAATCATCTTTTCATTCTGGCTGTTCATCTGCTTCTTTCTCCTTTAATATTTGTTATTCAGACCATATGGGATTTTTTTTGACAAATTCTTTCAATCACTTGATGTACAGACCCTCTCAATCAAATGCAAAACAATTAATCGAGAAATAAAGAAATAAAGGAAACTCTAAACTCCATAATTACTGGAGTTATTAATAGTATGTGGTAGCTGGTGAAACACGAACAGATCTCATTGCTCTTTTCTAGTAATTATAAAAGACACCAAAGTCTATTTTTGAGCTACTGGTTCATTCCTCTAACTCTTTGTTTAGTGGCTGACAAAGCTGCCTACCTGATGGGTCTGAACTCAGCTGACCTGCTCAAAGCCCTATGTTACCCCCGAGTCAAGGTTGGGAATGAATATGTGACCAAAGGTCAAACCGTGCAGCAGGTAACTATAGGTGATCTAGAACTCCTGGTTTGAATTAACACATCCGGGTTTCTTCTTCTGCTTTGTATGGTAACTCCAGTCCCTCTCGTACTGGTTTAGGTGCACAATTCGGTGGGTGCTCTGGCAAAGGCGGTCTTTGAGAAAATGTTCCTGTGGATGGTCATTCGTATCAATCAGCAGCTGGATACCAAGCAGCCCAGACAGTATTTCATTGGTGTCCTGGACATTGCTGGCTTTGAGATCTTTGATGTAAGGAGCAGAGGTTTGACAGCAGGTTCTTGGAAGGGATGCTCAGGGGTTCTGAGAACTTTGAGGATTATTTAAAAATTTAAATAATTTCCTGGAAAAGCCTGACTTTTCTGTAGAAACAGGTGTCTCTTGATCTTCTCCCACAGTAGTATGACCCTCCAATGATTTCATTTTTGGGTAGATTTTGTTTGGTACATGCAGAAATGGCAACTACACTGAAAGTGCATTCAAATTGTTAACAGGTGGTGCCTAATAGCAAAGAAATTATCGTCCACCTAATGCAAATTATTGTAGGTGTTCATGGCACCTAGAGGACAGCTCACTAACTCCCAGGCAGGCTTGCAGCCGAGTATCTGGAAATGTTTTAGTAGGCCGGAGGGCTGAGAGCTCAGAAGGATCTGGGCAAGCCCAGACTCTAATATATGATCATGATCAAGAGCATAAAAATGGCTAAGTAGGCCTGGGCCCCAGAGCACAGAAATAACTGGACAAGCCTGGGCCTTACATTCAGAAATGTCTATGAAGAGCTGAGGATCGAATCCCAAAACATCTGGCTAGTTTTAGGGAAGAGAACTCAGAATCCCACTGAAGCCCAGGTTAGTTACACAGACATGATGAGTTGAAAGAAGAGTCATTGTTAGGTATATCAGGTGTGCACAGAATTTTACAAATAGGTATATCTCCGTTTTTGCCTTTGTGTAGTACAACAGCCTGGAGCAGCTGTGCATCAACTTCACCAATGAGAAACTGCAACAGTTTTTCAACCACCACATGTTTGTGCTGGAGCAGGAGGAGTACAAGAAGGAAGGGATCGAATGGGAGTTCATTGACTTTGGGATGGACTTGGCTGCCTGTATTGAGCTCATTGAGAAGGTTCTTATGCTTTATGTGTTGAAGGGTTCTTTAGCGTCTAAAGGATTTTGCTATACTTAAGATAATTAATAAATGCATGCTCAAGTGCATGTAAATTATTTAATATACTCTGAATAATTAAATAAATATATTGGACATTGGTTGTGAAAAGGCCTCAATCCATAATTTTGGGATAGGGTCACAAGGCAGCCACACATAACTGTATGGCAACAATCCCTGTCACTGTTCACTTCCACAAAGAAAAGGACAGAGTAAGTTTTAGAACTCTTTTCAGTTACTTGGACACAGTAACTATTTGAAGGACATCTAAAGAACTGCACGGCCTCACCCCTAGACATAGAAGTTTAGAATGATTCCTGTTTCATTCACTTTAACTCTCTAGCACACAGAAAATCTGTCTAGGACTCGCAAGATGATTTTCCATACGCTATATCTTTATTATTTTCAAACCTACAGATAGATACCATAGGTAGGTTACCCTAATTTTATCTTGTTGAAGGCACATTCACTGACACAATATCCCTTCTGAACGCAACGAAGAGATGCTCACATTGTCTAGGAGGCTGATTTGTAATATCTCTTTTTCCTCTCTCTCCTCATCTGTTGCTGTGTCTTTCAGCCAATGGGTATTTTCTCCATCCTGGAAGAGGAGTGCATGTTCCCCAAGGCAACTGATGTGTCTTTTAAGAACAAGCTCTATGACCAGCATCTTGGCAAGTCCAACAACTTCCAGAAGCCCAAGCCTGCCAAAGGAAAGGCTGAGGCCCACTTTGCCCTGGTGCACTATGCTGGCACTGTGGACTACAACATCACTGGCTGGCTCGAGAAGAACAAGGATCCCCTGAATGAAACTGTCATTGGGCTGTACCAGAAATCATCACTGAAAACATTGGCTTTGCTCTTTGCCGTGTATGGTGGAGATGCAGGTAATTTCTGTGAAATCAGTATTTTCTTTGACACACAGCAGGTGGCTCCTATAGAAATAAAAAATATGCAAAATGTTCATTATCATGAGATCCTTACATTTTAATTGCATCCTTTTCTTGTATTACTCAGAGAGTGGTGGTGGTGGCAAGAAGGGAGGCAAGAAGAAGGGTTCTTCTTTCCAGACCGTCTCTGCTCTTTTCAGGGTACAGTACAGTGGTCATTATAAATCTCTTTTCTATGTGAAGGAGGAAAGAAGACCCCCTTTAATTCTGCAAAGCCTGGTTTCCAGTTAGTTCTGACATGCACAAGCTTCCTTGCTCATAAAGAGCAAAGGGCTGCAGTCCTCAATCAAACAAAACTTCCAGGCAGGTCACTAGGAGTTTTGCCTAATTAACGACATGAGAATAAGGGCCAGAGTCACTGTCGCCTCTGGATGATGTCAGAGTCACTGTCTCCTCTGGATGATGTAAAAAATGATATAAAACAAAATCATTCTCTGATATGGGGCTTAACATGTTCCTTCCCTCTACTTACCCTTTCAGAGGAAATTGATTCAGGGCCACACACTGTGCAGCCCCTCCCCCAAAATGTGGATGTTGCAATGGGGTCGGGTCTGTAGGCGCCCTTCATGTCTCTGATTATAACTGAAGAGCTGACAAGGTTACGAGTGTGTCACTTGTGTCTCACTTTCCTTCTGCCTCTCACTCCCTTCCTTTCTCATCCTCTTAAGCGTCCTGAGTCTCCCCTGCCTGACACCTTGGGTGTCACTTTCACTGGTGCAAAGGAGTACAAAAAGGGTGTACAACACTCCCAATTCAGAATTCCTCCCTCCCTCCCTCGCTCCCTCCTGTGAGTGGCAGTTTCTGACACCCACCTTGTACTCACTTTGTTCAGGTGTCAATGACTAGATGAGGTGGTGGGCAGTGGAGAGTCTGCATTCAGGGCTGTATTTTATCCTCACATGCAGTCCATTAAATTTTAAGTTCAGGATAAACTTCTGATGTTTGTCTCAGATTTTTGAAAGTTGCCTTATGTTTCAGCAATTCCAGTGTCTCTTCTACCAGTCATAATGGCCATTTCCCATAGGCTCAGTTGTACTATTTTTAATTATTTAATTTCAGTTTATTAACAAGTTTCAAAATTACAAGAAGGAGGGAGATACAGGTTAGAATGTCTCCAGCTGGTAAGACCTGACAGCTCATTTGTCTGAATTTCAAATACTGGTCAACAGTTTGCTACAAATCATGATCCCATTATAAACATTTTACTGTATTTATCAGGGCACAGATCTGCATATATCTGCATAGGTGTAACATTGGTTAACTTAAATCTTTGCTTACGGTCTCACAGGAGAATTTAAACAAGCTGATGAGCAATCTGAGAAGCACTCATCCTCACTTTGTGCGATGCATCATTCCCAATGAAACGAAGACACCCGGTAAGAAGAGCCAGTGTACAGAGATCTTAGTGAGATGCAGCCATTCCCTCTGGGCTGCACAATAAGGTACTAATTCATGCTGTGATTTATTAAGGTGCAATGGAACATGAACTCGTACTACACCAGCTAAGGTGTAACGGCGTGCTGGAAGGGATCAGAATTTGCAGGAAAGGATTCCCCAGCAGAGTCATTTACGCAGACTTTAAACAGAGGTCAGACTCCTCCAATCTCTGTTCCATTCTCTCTCTGTGTGGAATAGCTTGCCTTTTCTAACTACTTTAACTATTGTAGTCACTGCAGTGCCCACACATGCTGTGTGTATAGAAGAAATTTAGGACCAAACTGGTATACTCCCAAAAGCAGCAAAAATGCCACACTTTTCCTGTGTGTGGGGAGGGGAATGGGCTGGGTGAGCCGTGGAGTGGCCATGTCAGGTGACTATGTAGCCCTTTAAATATCATAAAGCTGAATTTCATGATGGGTCTGTCTGTGGGACCTCAGGGTAGGGGCTTCATGGGAGGACAAAGACAGTGACAGAGACATGGCCAGTGTGGCCAGAATTGTGAGCAATGTGAGCTTCTTCATATTTTGTTTTCTCCCACAGATATAGGATTTTAAATGCAAGTGCCGTTCCAGAAGGACAGTTCATGGACAGCAAGAAGGCTTCTGAGAAACTACTTGGGTCCATTGATATTGATCAGACCCAATATAAATTTGGTCACACCAAGGTACAAACACTCTGATTCAAACACCGTCTCTTTGTATTTTGTACAGAATGAAAGTGATTGTCTTTAACATTCTCTTCCTCAAGGTGTTCTTCAAAGCAGGACTTCTGGGTCTTCTAGAGGAGATGAGAGATGATAAACTGGCACAGCTTATCACCCGTACACAAGCCATGTGTCGTGGCTTCCTGATGAGAGTGGAATTCAAGAAAATGATGGAAAGAAGGTAGCAATGTACTGTATGTCTGCTGAGTCTGTGTCACCCCACAGGGGTGAAATGAACAAAATTATAGGATGGACTCCGTCTGATTTAGATCTCATTAATCCACTGTATCAAGGTGTGAGTGCTTGGGAGTAGAGCTGGATGAAAATTTTCAGACAAATAATTGATTTGTTGAAAAATGCAGTTTTAGGTCAACCAAAACAATGAATGAATTTGCTGGTAGTTTAGGCCCAAGAAAATGTCCGATCAAGATTCACAAGGGGACTTATGTGCCATTCACAAAACAACCATAGGAGGAGCCCCAGAATACCTATCAGTTAGTTTTGGTTCAACATTAGTTTTGGTTCAACCCAAACTGATTTTTTTAATTTTATTTTTCAGAACTGCCAGTGAACCAACGAATCAATTATTTGCCCAGCTCTATCTGGGAGTGTAAATCAGTCTAACTTGTATACCAAGAAGCAAGAAGAAGGTGTAATAAAGTGTGTGTTAGACTAGGGGTGGCCAACTTTAACTTACACCTTCCAGTTGGGTACTTTTATGCTAAATTCTCTTTGGCTCCTCAGCATGTGAGTTACACCAGTTCAGAGTCCCTTAGACTCCAAAACACTCATCAGAGGGAGTGGGTCAGTTACAGATGTGATGTGTAAAGAGGGAGCAAAAGTTCATTCCGGTTTGTGAGCGTGAGTCAAGACTTTAGTTCAACATGCACATTGAGGAGACCGACAGTGGAGTTTTACTCCCCCTAGACTTTCTGAGGCTCAAGCAGGTCCAGAGTCTGTAACCCTTACAGTAGTATGTTTTCATGTGAGTGGCCCCATTTGAACTCAAATGAGGCTGCTGGCTGAATAAATGGTACTCACAATATTCACAATGCATTGCAGAATCTGGCCTTTAACATTGACCACATATTCTGATTACATTATAGAGAGTCCATCTTCTGTATCCAATACAATGTTCGGTCGTTCATGAATGTCAAGCACTGGCCCTGGATGAAGCTGTACTTCAAGATCAAGCCCTTGCTGAAGAGTGCTGAATCTGAGAAGGAGATGGCCAACATGAAGGAAGAGTTTGAGAAAACGAAGGAAGAGCTTGCTAAGTCTGAGGCAAAAAGGAAAGAACTGGAGGAGAAAATGGTGACCCTCCTGCAAGAGAAAAACGACCTGCAGCTCCAAGTGCAGTCTGTGAGTATCACCAGTGCATTCGACCCTTATTGCACAGTAGAAAGGTCCAAGCTGAAGGTTCCAAATGCAACTTTCCCATGAAGCATCCTATTAATAGCACTGGGATCAGTGTTTGGCCAAGATAAAATATTCCCCGTGTTTAAAATATAAAGTATTGAAAAGAAAGTACAGGTGTATAAATAAATAAATAACAATACTCCCAGTCACGTATGACAGGTCATGCCCTAAAACAAGGTGAGAGCAAGCAAATTCGGAGAAGCAAAGTTATGCTCTTTAAGTACACCTGCCTCATCCAGGGCAACTTAGTGTGACAATGCCAGTGTATTCACAAGCCCTGATGAATTTACACATCTGCTGTACCCTTTAAATGTATTATGCCACTGATGTTGCCATCCCAGGCTGGATTAAGGCAATCTGGAGCCTCAGACATACCATGACAAGGGGCTGTCTGTGGCTCCACCCACATAGCCGCAGCCCTGTGATGTGGTCCCCCCACTCCTCCAACACACACAGTTGAAATGGCAGCGGCAGAGGGCTCCTCCCTTCCCAGAGAAGCAGTGGCCGCAGCATGAGGTCCTCTTTTCCCAGAAGAAGAGGCAGAAGGGGCCTCCTCTCCTCTGGAGCAGCAGGGGTGGATGTAGGGCTCCCTCTCTCTCTCCACAGAAGGAGAGGTGGCAGCACCCCGAGCACTTGCTTTTTGAGCCAGGATGCGCGCACGGCGGGAAAAGCAGGGGCACAGCCCCCCCGTAATTGGTGAGGGCACAGAACTCCTCTGGTGGCCCCAGGGCAGTGGAGGGACAGTGAGCTCCTCCGCCCCCAGGGTGGAGTGGGGACCTGCCCTCTGAGTTTCACGCTGGAGGGCTGCTTGCAATGCAGAGCTCTTTGCTGCAGCGCTGGGCAGCCAGATCCCCTCTTCCAGGAGCCGGGGTTCTCTGGAGCTCATTCACCCCACCCCCTTCTCTGCCTCCACCAGTTAGCGCTGAGATGGCACGCAGTGACAATCCTCTTATCCAATAGTGAGCAGTGCCTCTGGGGGTGGGGCAGGCAAGGAAGGGATCAGTCGAGGGGTGAGCACAGTGTTCCTGGATGGTGGCGGTGGGAGCACAGGGTACCCCGTGGCCGGGCTGGGTAGGAGGCGGGAGCACAGGGTCCTCAGTGGTGCCCCAAGGGGAGGGCGAGCTCCTCTGGCCCAGGGGCAGTGGGGAGGAGCACAGAATGCGCCCCCCCAAAAGGGTCAAATTTTTACTCCTGCACACGCCCCTATCCAGGGTGTCTATCCATGCACCCTTCCACTCTGGCCCCACACAGTCCTCTGCTAGGGCGGTGTCTCTGTAGCCCATCAAAACAGCAGGGCTTGGAGCTCAAACCCCAAAGAGATGACTGGGGCCATTCTGCCCTCTTGGGCAGGGCTGTCCTCAGGCATACGCAGCATACGACACTGCATAGGGCACCCGAAAATTTGGGGCACCACCAGGACAGCAGGTAAGAGCGGGTTGGCACCTGCACACCCAGCGCACGCTGCAGTCTCCTTAGGCAGGGGCCGTATTCACAGAGCCGAATGCACCGGGGCGGCGCGTTCTGTGTGAGGGAGAGGGTACAGGGGTCTCTGAGGGGAACTGTGACTCTCTGCCACTGTGAGGCAGGCCGGGCGGCTCAGTATCCTTTGCTGTCCCTCCCCTACCGGGCTGTGAGCCCAGACTACCGCAGCATCTCCTGCATACGAATGGTGGGAGAGGGGGGAATCTTCTGGGAGTCCGCGGGTGGGGGTAGTGGCTGGGCCCCAAGTCGGGCATAGGGGCACCAGCTTAATAATACTGCGTGTGGCCCCATAAATCCTAAGGATGGCCTTGCTCTCGGAACTATTGTTTTAGGCTGTCTGCAAACTCAGGCAGTTGTCACTGCATCACTTAGACTTGGCTCACATTCTCAAACTGTTCTTCATAACCCCATGGGCTAGAAACGTCCTTTTTTTCCAGACTGTTTGCTGAGGTTTTATTGCAGCCACATGACTCCAGAGTTGAAGCCCTACATACAGGCTTTTAATGCCTATGCCTTAATCTGTCCCTGTGAAAATAATGACTTTTAGAGAAAATTTTGGAGCATGAGCTACAGGATGTATATAAAAAGTTAAGGACATTTCAGTTTTTTCTTTAAAAAAATCACTCAGCAGATGATTTTGCACTGGCTTAACTCCACTATTTCTCAGCCAGGCCTGTGAAGGATTCGGCCTGAGTTTGAACACTATGTTGATGCAAAGGCTAGACCTTGCATACAGATCTGCCTCCAGGGAGCCTCACTGACGTCAGCGGGGCTCTGTGTGGATGCAGAGTCCAGCTGTGTGGAGTCATATGGCAGACATGGGCTCCATTTGCAGGATCTAGCCCCAAATTTTATATTCTCAGTTAAGCCATACTTGAGGTACCTGAGCACTAAAAATGTTTGCCAAAAATATGAACTGCTGAGAGATGCTTCATTTATGGCCAGAAATTGAAAAATATTTGTTTTTCATTTCTGAGTTGTATTGAAATTAGAGAAATTTCAGGCCAAATGGTTGTTTTTTTTTCCAGAAAATTTTAAGTGACTGATAATATGAACTACAAGTGGAAGTGTCATCAAAACCATAACTATAAAATACCTATTCCATGCTATAAAACATGCAGTAAAAGTCATTATGAGATAAACACCAGTTAAAAAAAAAAACCTTTTAGAAAAGATCCTAATAATGGATTCACTGTAGGAATCTGATGGCTTGGCTGATGCTGAGGAAAGATGTGACCAGCTGATCAAAACCAAAATCCAACTTGAAGCTAAAATTAAGGAGGTGACTGAAAGAGCAGAGGATGAGGAGGAGATGAACGCTGAGCTGACAGCCAAAAAGAGGAAACTGGAGGACGAGTGTTCAGAGCTGAAGAAAGACATTGATGACCTTGAGTTAACATTGGCCAAGGTTGAAAAGGAAAAACATGCCACAGAAAACAAGGTATAAGGCAGAATCTCTAACGAACTTTCTAAAATATGACACTGCTGGTTCACAAACAATAATGTTTTGTATCCATTTTCTTTAACTACCTTTGTTCAACTCTGCAGGTGAAAAACCTCACTGAGGAGATGGCAGTTCTGGATGAGACCATCGCTAAACTGACAAAGGAAAAGAAAGCCCTCCAGGAGGCCCATCAGCAGACCCTGGATGACCTGCAGGCAGAAGAGGACAAAGTGAACACACTGAGCAAAGCTAAAACCAAGCTGGAGCAGCAAGTGGACGATGTAGGCACAATAACATATGGAGAGAACAAAACCAGTGTGATGTTAGGCTCTTGTTCACAGAGAATTTATGGCCTTTTTCTGTTTAGCTTGAAGGGTCGCTGGAGCAAGAGAAGAAGATTCGCATGGACCTTGAAAGAGCGAAGAGGAAACTTGAAGGAGATTTGAAGCTGGCCCAGGAATCCACAATGGATTTAGAAAATGATAAACAGCAGCTGGAGGAAAAACTGAAGAAGTAGGTATGGTTTGCAGGGGGTAAACTGCAGATCCATTTTGTTCCAGCACTAACTTTTTTTTTTCCGTGTGAAAAGGAAAGACTTTGAAATCAGTCAGCTCCAAAGCAAAATTGAGGATGAGCAAGTCCTGGGCATCCAGCTGCAGAAGAAGATCAAAGAGTTACAGGCTAGTCATTAATTCTTTCTATTCTGGTCTTCAGAACGAGTTCAGTTAAAAGGAAGCCATCTTTCTTAGGCTTGGTCTGAGTTAGGTTGACATAGTCATGTTGGCCAGGGGTTTGATAAAACCACATCCCTGACTGACAGAGATTTGCCCCAGTGTAGATGCACACGAGCTGTGTTGGTTGAAGAAAGCTTCTGTCAATGTAGGTGGATGAGAGTAGGGAGAAAGGAGGGACAGTTGTATCAGGGCCCTGAGCTCAAGGGACCCCCAAAACATCTTTAACATCTGTGTAAGTAAAGTGAAATGGAAAGAGGTGGACCCAGTGAACATGATGTACCAGGGACCCAGATTTCTCTCAGTGGGTTTGGACGTAGCTACCCTAGTTCAGGGAGGTGGTGTTTCCTTGCCACCAGAATCCCCTGTTGTCAGTGTAAGCTGCATCTATTCTACGGTGTTATGCCAGCAGAACTCTGCTGACAGCCATACTGGTATAGACCCCAGAATGAAGCCACAGTTTTAGTGTTTCCTGTTGTTCTCCAGGCTCGTATTGAGGAGCTGGAGGAGGAGATAGAGGCTGAACGTGCCTCTCGGGCGAAAGCAGAGAAGCAGCGGGCTGATCTCTCCAGGGAACTCGAGGAGATCAGTGAGCGTCTGGAAGAAGCTGGTGGAGCCACAGCGGTTCAGATTGAGATGAACAAGAAGCGTGAGGCAGAATTCCAGAAAATGCGCCGAGACCTTGAGGAGGCCACTCTGCAGCACGAAGCCACAGCCGCCGCCCTCCGGAAGAAGCACGCAGACAGCACGGCAGAGCTTGGGGAGCAAATCGACAACCTGCAACGCATCAAGCAGAAGCTGGAGAAGGAGAAGAGTGAACTGAAGATGGAGATTGACGACCTGGCTAGTAACCTGGAGACTGTCTCCAAAGGCAAGGTACAGAGCTGTGTATTGAAAGTGCTGTCTTTATCCTAAGTGTTATTGCAGCTGAAAAGAACAGAGGATTTATATTTAATTATATCAAACTTTACATGTAAGCAGGGTGTAAAAGAAGGGTAAGAGCTGTACATGTATTACTATGAGTTGGTGTTTAGTAATTTTGGCACTAATATAATGATAACTAACGGGTACTTTTGGTTTATAAGATAAGAACCAAAGGCAGGGTTGAATAAAGTCTAAGGCTGATGGTCAATGTTTTGATAGGAAAGAAACTTGGAATGCAAAGGCCTCTACCTTTATTAGTCCAGGTTAATACCACGTTAGCAGGAAAGACCTTCACAATTATTATTACACTGAAACTTTAATTAAATGATTAAAATTTAAATAATAAAAGAAAAACATTAAAAACTTCTGACAGATCAATTATCTCAACATCACTCTTTTTTGCTTTCCTGTCTTTTTCTCTTTTGCCCTTCCTTCCCTCCCTCTAATCACTGTAAAGTGATGAGTTTTGTGAATAGTAAATACACAATAAATCATGATTTAAAATAAAAATCAAGGACTCTGCATCTCAACTGACAATCTGTTCCTTAATTTAAACAAGTGAGATAATATTTGAATGATTTATGACAATACATTATCACACACTACTACCTATTGTTGTGCATATCTTCTATAATCCTGCAGTCTTAGTGATATAAATCCTTACTATAGAACTGTTTTCGCTCTTAAATGCTGGCTAGCATTTTGTGGTCCATGAGAGTTGCAGATCGTGTGATCTCAGAATACAACAGAGCCAGTTGTGTAGCCTCTTTCCTTTTGCCCATTTCACATATTGCAGGCAAACCTTGAGAAGATTTGCCGCACTCTGGAAGATCAGCTTAGTGAGGTTAAGACAAAGGAAGAGGAGCACCAGCGCTTGATCAATGACCTGAGCACTCAACGAGCTCGTCTACAGACAGAAGCAGGTAAGACACTTATAAGTGTTTGCTTCAAGGTAGAAATTTGACCAGTCTATGCCTGAGAATTGGGATACTTCTGACAATGGTGAACTTATCTCTCTATGGCTTAGACTCTACCTGCCATTCTATGTGATGCCTATAAACACTCTAGATTACCATATGTCAGATCATTACCAAGTAGAAATCCCTTCTTGAATGCTTCATGCTAATAGAATAAAGACTGAAAGATTTTTGTTTTATTTTGAACACATCACTGAATGCATTGCTACCGCTGCTACTGCTAAGAATAATAAGGAAGAGAGGGGAAATGACACACTAATGACATTTGCAGAGGATACTTAATGGGGAGAGTTGCAAAACCCAGCAAGGATAAAAATAATAGAAAGGAACCCAGAGAGATTAGGAAGATGAGCAGGAAAATAATAACACAAGATGCTTTTTGGAAAGATACAACTAATAGATCTATGGGGAAATGAACCAAAGTACATGTACTTGATGGGTGGGGGAACTCTGAGAAACAGGAATGTTGAGAAAGGTCTGGGAGACACACTGGACCCCAGGCTAGATTTACGTTTGCCAACTAATATGACAACAAAGAAACTCAGTGCAGTTTTGTGTGCTGCATGGGCAAATGCATCACGTCACAAAACAGGGCGGTTCTAAACCCTCTCTGTTGAATATTGTGGGGATCATTTTTACAGCAAAGGGTTAATTTGGATGTTCCTTTGCACGTCAGAGCTAGGACTACACTTTGGGTTTTTTAAAAATAATTTTAGGCTTCAACTTTTTAATGTCAATACATGATGTAGACCTTTATTAACTACATGCAAGGCCTTTGAGTATATCAGATTCTTTTGGCATGACTATTGTCAAGGAAATAAAGACTTCCCACAATTCCATGCAAATTGTCCAGAGTCCATAGGCCTTAAAGCACTGCATTCTTTAGTCTGCAAGCAGGGAGAGGTAAGGAGCAGAGACCAAGGTGGGGTGGCAGGGGCTCTTGGGAGGGTAGAGTAAGCTACCTGTTTGAGGCTTCTAGAAGGGGATGGGTCTAGGGGCTCATGGGCTAGGGAGGTCAGGGTGGTATGGTGGGGGGCACCTTGAAGGGGAAGAGGAGGGTCCGGCTGGAGGGGGTGTCTGGGAGGGGAAGAGGAGGATCAGGCTGACTGGGGGAAGCCTGGGAGGGGACGAGGGGGGTCAGGGTGCTGGGGGATACCTGGGAGGAGAAGAAGGGGGGGGTCAGGCTGGTGGGGGGTGTCTATATGAAGAAGAAGAGGGACAGGCTAGCGTGTGTGTCCAGGGATCGGAGATCAGTGGCCGGTGTTTCTGACTCTCAGAGGTGGCAATCCCCTTTGGGTCCCATTAAATCTGGCCCGGCTGTCCCTGCTGTCATGACGGGGGCGGGGGAGGCGGCTGGGCCAGACTTCAGTGAGTGGTGTAGGTGTATGGGGTTGCAGGCTACCCAGGTTTGGCACCGTGGGCAGATAAACTGGCAGGTCTGGCGCCCTAGGCACTGGGTCTCTTCTTAGTGCTCTCCGAATGGCCATGGCGATCAGAGACACCTAAGAGGAGGGGGCTTCTGGGAGGAGTCTGGTTTCTTGGGTCACTTTTTGGACTTCAGCTTGTTCATGTCTCCTTCTGCCTCTTTGTCATCTTGGGGTTCTGGGAGCTGGGCATCTTGGTACTCAAGTCCACCTTTCTTCTCAGGGGAAAAGAACCAGTTTGCTTGCTTGCTCGGCTGGTGAAGCCCAATCCCACAATTGGTGTCTCAGAGTCAGTCCCTTATTTATATAGATTTGGATCCAACATGTGTCCAGAGCCAGCTGAGGCTCAGAGCCCCTTTCCCTGAGGAGCTGGCAGAGTTCCTCTCTGAGCCCTGCCTGTTTTTCAAAGGCAGCGAAGCATCTGTGGCTCAGGAGGCTCACTCAGTTTCCAATGCACTAATGTACTTGCTCTTTTCTGATTTGTATGGTCTCTGGCAAGTTTTGCTTTCATCGAGAACTTTCCCCCTGTATCTGGAGAGCCAACTGGGCACTGTCACGTTAATTTCTAAGTCCCATTTCATAAATCTACCCCAGCAAATTAGCTTACTTAGCAAATGTTTTCCAGAGCAAAAGAAGAGACAGAGAGTTGGTATTAAATTTTAATAAATGGCCATGTATATTTAAATTAAATATTCTAGATCTATTGATACTAATATATTTCATATTCAATTTTTAAAAAGTCTTCTCTGAACTTTCTCTACCAGTTTAGAATAGTTATCTCATCTGGTTATTTTGGGAAAGTCCTGGTGGCAAGATCCAATCTCTCAGGGTATGTCTACACTGAAAGGAAGCCCAGGGTTCAAGCTCAAGCCTAACCCCCTTTTTGTTTACACACAAATCACACTAACCATGGGTTCAGACACAGGGTCCCAGGACCCCACGGGGATGGAGGGGCCAAGCCTGAGTCAAGCCAGGACTCAGGGTCCAAGCCCTATTGCTTTGCAGTGTAGACATTGCCCCACAGGACTCATGCTCTGGGAGTTTTCCAAAAGTACTGCACAACTCCACAGGCTGACTTCCTTTGTTCACTGCACCATGAACAAAGGGCTAGAGTGGCCACATTTTGGGATGGTGCTAAGAAGTCTGGGACATGGGTGGCTGAACTCGGTCCCGCACAATGTAGCATAGACGTTGGAGCCCCAGGTTGGGACCCAGGATTCAGCAGTTCCTAACCTGAGGTTACAAATGAATGTAGATTCTCAAACCTTAGGTTAACAGGCCCAAGGTCTTCTAACTCGAGTTCTACTAACCTTGGGCTTACATTGCAATGTAGACAGACCCCAAAGGTGGATAAGTTATTATTCCTGATGTCCAGTATGTGAAAAAAACAATGCTAAGTCCTAAGTGAGGTTATGAAGGCATCTTTATTGTCAAGAGTGAAAGGAAGCAACCAAATCTCATTGCAAAGCTACCATGTTATTGGGCTTGGCTGGCACAGACATTCATTTTAGTTCTGGGAGACTGAGCTCAAACTTGTGTGGCTGTACAGTGAGCAGAAAACTTCCACTCTGAGCCCGGAAACTAAATCCATGGTCCTACTCTGAAATCAATAGGTGCAAGAGGAAAATGATTGGGATACAGGTGCTCTCTCCCTGATTCTCAGAAGGCTGTCTATATCTCTCCCTCTATAGACACATTTGGATCATTCGAGTCTTGGCACAATGCCAAGTTAACTGAGCCACGCTGCCATATTTACAGACTGTATATCACATGCTGTGTCTAGGGTTTAAGGAAGATAAGGGGCTCCCGATTTCCACAGTGCACAAAGCTCCAAAATTCTTTAATCCAACCCTGACCAAGGGGATGAAGGAACTAGTAATGAAAAATGATTTAATAAGATAATAACAAACAGTGTGGCTAAGTGATAACTTAGTTTATTTTAATGGAAATACGAAGGGTGGAAGACTGTGTTTAGTGTGATGCACCAAGGGTATAAGTAGGACTATTGGAATGAAACTAAGAAAAGAAAATTTAGACTCAATATTAGGGAAACCTTCCTGACAGTGAGATGTATTAGACTTCCACAGGTGATGAGTCTATAAAATTATATGGGACTAGAAAAGTGGATTAGAAAATGTACTCTAGGGAACAAGAGATTGGCAGAGAGATAGACTGGATGATGTAACAGGAGTTTCTCACAGCTAACATATGATTTTGTCTCATTTGTGAAAAAACATTGTTTCCATCATTTTTATTTGAGTCTCATTAAATCCCTCCTATTTCACTTTGTCCTTTTCAGGTGAATTTTCACGCCAGGTAGAGGAAAAAGATACATTAGTTTCTCAGCTCTCAAGAGGCAAGCAGGCTTTTACCCAACAGATTGAGGAACTGAAGAGGCACTTAGAGGAGGAGATAAAGGTGAGGATTTTTCCAACAGTATTGTCTTCATCTGAAGGTTGGCGGTTTCATTTGGTGCCTGATTCATCGTCTACAAAGGATGCTTTAACCTCATATAAAATCATATCAGTCTGGAAACTAGACAGTGTATTTATATTTATCCAGATCAATTTTAAATGCCCCCTACAATGGGGTTTCTACCACTCCATCGGCTGACGGAGGACACTGTCAGAAGGATCCCCAGGATATTTAACTACATCACTGTGCTACTCCTGTTGTGTCTCCAGGCTAAGAACGCACTGGCCCACGCCTTGCAGTCTGCTCGCCATGACTGCGACTTGCTCCGGGAACAATACGAGGAGGAGCAGGAAGCGAAAGGTGAGCTGCAACGTGCCCTGTCCAAGGCCAACAGTGAAGTTGCCCAGTGGAGAACCAAATACGAGACGGATGCCATTCAGCGCACAGAGGAACTGGAAGAGGCCAAGTACGTGCTGGGATGGGGGGAGGGCTGGAAGAAACCAAGAATGTAATGTGGAAATGGGAAGAGGCCAACGATATGCCCAGAACATGGAGTATATGGGGCCCAGGTGTGATGGTAGAGAAAAAGAAAAACTAAAGTGTATATATCTCCTGGGAAACAAAAGGGGGACAGTCCAAGTGCAGTAGTGTCTCCAAGATTAGGAGAGGGCACATATTATGTATGCACTCGGGTCACAGCCCAGAAGAGGTGATTCTGCTCTCACAAATCCCAGAGCAGCTGCACACAGATTTCTTCCCATACTGCTCACTAAATGGGAGCCGTATTTACTCACTAAGTGGGAGCTGTATTTACAATCTTCCAGGAAGAAGCTTGCCCAGCGTCTGCAGGATGCTGAAGAACATGTTGAAGCTGTGAATTCCAAATGTGCTTCCCTTGAAAAGACGAAGCAGAGGCTGCAGAATGAAGTGGAGGACCTGATGATTGATGTGGAAAGATCTAATGCTGCCTGCGCAGCTCTGGATAAGAAGCAGAGGAATTTCGATAAGGTATTTCAGCCTTGTGGGTGTTGGATGGAGCATCCGCTAGTGATCTCCGTTGCTTAGACTAAGGTCTTGTTGTTCTTTAGGTTCTAGCAGAATGGAAGCAGAAATATGAGGAAACGCAGGCTGAACTGGAAGCTTCCCAGAAGGAGTCTCGCTCGCTCAGCACGGAACTGTTTAAGATGAAGAATGCTTATGAGGAAACCTTGGATCAACTTGAAACTCTGAAGCGTGAGAACAAGAATTTGCAGCGTAAGTCCCCGGATTTCTTCTCCTAACATGGGGCTTCTGGAAAGCTTGTCAACACTCTAAAGTGAAAAGAAAAGGAGTACTTGTGGCACCTTAAAGACTAACCAATTTATCTGAGCAGCTGATGAAGTGAGCTGTAGCTCACAAAAGCTTATGCTCAGATAAATTGGTTAGTCTCTAAGGTGCCACAAGTACTCCTTTTCTTTTTGTGAATACAGACTAACACGGCTGCTACTCTGAACTCTAAAGTGAATCTGTCTGTGCCTGTGGCATTGCTAAGGAGCCTCTCTCTCTTTGGGCCCTTTGTCTGATTGCGTTATTTGTCTGTAACCCAACAGAGGAGATTTCTGACCTCACAGAGCAGATTGCAGAAGGGGGAAAGACCATCCATGAGCTGGAGAAAATGAAGAAGCAGATTGAGCAAGAGAAATCAGAAATCCAGTCCGCTCTGGAGGAAGCTGAGGTACACATGCCATTAGTCACTGCTTTACAAAGAGAGAGTCAAAAACCTTGGAGCTGTATCCTGTTGTAAACACGGTGGGATAATTCACAGGGACAGGAGGACAGCACATGCTGTGCTGGAAGCTATGTACTCAGTGCCCATGCTACCCACAGCACTACAATCCAGTTTGTGGGAGCATCTAACACTTTATGTGGAAGGAAAAAACTATTTTTGTCCCTTTATTGACCCTTCACTTGCTCTTGTTAAGGCTTCCCTAGAACATGAAGAGGGCAAAATCCTCCGCATCCAACTTGAGCTGAACCAGGTAAAGTCTGAAATTGACAGGAAGATTGCTGAGAAAGATGAGGAAATTGAACAGCTGAAGAGAAACCATGTCAGAGTTGTGGAGTCCATGCAGAGCACCCTGGATGCTGAGATCAGGAGCAGAAACGAAGCCCTGAGGCTAAAGAAGAAGATGGAGGGGGATCTGAATGAAATGGAGATCCAGCTGAGCCATGCCAGCCGCCTGGCTGCAGAGGCACAGAAGAATCTGCGAAACACACAAGGAGTGCTCAAGGTACACTAAGCCACACATGCCTAGTGCGATAGTTCAGCTGGTCTTTTCAGCATGCCAAGGAGTCTGTGCCTCCAGGTAATTTCTCTCACTCGTTTTACAGGATACCCAGATTCACTTGGATGATGCTCTCCGAAGCCAAGAAGACCTGAAGGAGCAGGTGGCCATGGTAGAGCGCAGAGCTAACCTGATGCTGGCCGAAATTGAGGAGCTGAGGGCAGCTCTGGAACAGACAGAGAGGGCCAGGAAGGTGGCTGAACAGGAGCTTCTGGATGCAAGTGAACGAGTTCAGCTCCTGCACACCCAGGTCAGGGTCTAGTGTGAAAAGAAATCCCACAAACCCCTAAGCAGGCGACTGCTCTGTAGGTATCCTGCTCCAAAGAGCAGCGCTAGAGGGTGTTTAGAAGATTTTTGTTCCTGAAATGGCCTTTACGCTAATGTCCATAGGATGGACCTTTGTTAAACAGAAAGCAAGAAGCTGCAAGGCCCTCCTTGGTTTCCCTCATGTTGCTTTGTTGAAGGCGACACAGGGATGACGAAGGTTATAATTGCAGTGATGTGATGGAGGGGGCAAGTGTCTCAGAGGCTCTGGGAGTGGCTTTCCTGCCTCTTATACAGTTTCCATCATTGGATACTTTTAAGTCATCTCTGCCATCCCCCTGGGGCTCAGGAGGTATTTCTACACAGTGATTATTTTGTTTTGGAATGGACCAGATTTACAACAATTGGCACATAGGGTTTGCCACAAGCTATGGAGGTAACGTTTGTGAGAGCTCTTAAAATATTCACAGCACATTCTCCAAAGAGCAGAGATAGGCAGTGATAAGAAGCAGTAAAGACCTTGTCTGAAATGAGCATTGTGGCAATATTCAGTAGGATAGACCATTGCTGAAATGGAAGCAGAAACCTGCAAGTCCATGCTGAAGGCTATATGGGGGTTGTGAAGGTCAGAGGCAATTACAGCAATACTTGAAGTTGAGTGATGGAGGGGGATATCAGGGGCCTCAGGTAGCCTTTTGGAATCATTCTGAACCAGTCCGAAGGGAGAGCTGGTGGGTTTCCTGCCTCAGACGTAGTTGTTGTTGATGGATACTGTTAAATCATCTTTACAGAGATGATATTTGGGGCTCAGAAAGTGTTTCTAAAGGGCAATTATTTTGCTTTTGGAGCTGACCAGATTGCACCACCTGGCAGGTATTTCCAACCTATTTTCACAAGGGATGATATCACCAGTAGACCTTAAAAGATTATCTTCTTTTTGTACCCTTCTGTAATGACACACGTTGAAGTGTGTGCTATACTAAATTGTCAATACATGGCAATATAATCAAATGTGTGTGAGGTGCTTTCTGTGTTTATTTGCCAAGTACTCCTTACTGCTACCTTTATTAAGGCAATGAGAAAGATTTTTCTTTGTATTAATATATTCTTTATTCACTCACTACTTCTGTCCTTCCTGCAAGCACACCGCCTTGGTATACAGGGTTTGTCACAGACTGGGTGGGGAGGGGTAATGTTTTTGAGAGCTCTATCAAAATATTCACAGCACGTCACTATCTGCCAATGTTCTGCAGTGATAATTCATTTAGAGGAGAGTTCTGTTTTACAAAATGTTAATAGTAACCTGTACATTAAACACAAATATTCAGTTCATGCTCCAGAGTCAATATTTTGGGACTAACTGTAACCACGTCTTATCTATTGTTGTTAAACAGAACACCAGCCTGATCAACACGAAGAAGAAGCTGGAAACAGACATTTCCCAAATCCAGAGTGAAATGGAGGAGACAATTCAGGAAGCGCGTAATGCAGAAGAGAAGGCCAAGAAGGCAATCACTGATGTGAGTTGAAGGCACCTTTCTTTGGAGAACATGGCCGTGTTTGCACCTGAAATGGCTGGTTTTCTGGACCAGTTTCCTTTCTTTACTCACTAGGCGGCCATGATGGTGGAGGAGCTGAAGAAGGAGCAGGACACCAGTGCCCACCTGGAGAGGATGAAGAAGAACCTGGACCAGACGGTGAAGGACCTGCAACTCCGTCTGGATGAGGCAGAGCAGCTGGCACTGAAGGGTGGCAAGAAGCATATCCAGAAACTGGAGGCCAGAGTGCGTATTCCCCATATTTGTGCATTTAGGAGCATTTCCTATGTCCAGTCACAGTGAAACTCAACGATCCATTTCTCATTCCAGGTGCGTGAGCTGGAAGGTGAGGTTGACAATGAGCAGAAACGTAGTGCTGATGCTATCAAGGGTATGCGCAAGTATGAGAGAAGAGTAAAGGAACTGACCTATCAGGTAAGGAGGGAGGCCCTTTGTGCTGTCACATCCTTCTCCGGGGAGCACGAATTGTTTGCATGTGAACCTGCAGCACAGAATTTTTATTGCCATTCTCAAACAGCAAGACTGTTAACAGTAATACTATGGAAAAACAAAGAGTTCATCAGGAAATCATTTGAAAGACTATTAAAATATCCATGTTATAATCTTTATTATCCTACTTACCAAAACGTTTTATTCGCAACATTGCTTTCACTGTGTAATATGAAGGAAATAGACAAATAATTTGGAAATGAAATGACTTTTTTCCATTACAAACTGTTCCTAGACCGAGGAGGACCGCAAGAATGTTTTCAGGCTCCAGGATCTGGTAGACAAACTACAACTGAAAGTGAAAGCTTACAAGAGACAAGCTGAGGAGGCTGTAAGTATCATTCTGAGGTGGGCGAATATTCATCCTCTGATGGGATAGAAATTCTGTTACTTCGAGGAGAATGATATTAAGTTTTTTTCCACTAATTGTCTGTCTGTATGTCTGCCTATCTAAGCCCCTGGAATTTGTTCGATGCCTTGTGGCTGTTTTTTGCACAACAGCTCAAGTACACAGAGAATTAGTTTGTGTTGGTCATGATAACATCCCTTGTGGACACCTGGATGACTTCAGAGCAACATCGTTGGGAGAGGGCTTCCCACAACACAGTGCCAACCCAGAACAATGGATCTGGGAGGCTGCAGTAAACACAATTTCATTCAGATACAAATAATTCCTTTAAGTTGCAATTTTGCCAGAGCCAGAAAATGCTGTCACATTATCAAAGAATGTTTCTTCCCCTGGGGCAATGGCTGAGGGACTTTGGTCTTGGAACAAATCAGGATTTGTGTACATCGTAGCAGAGCTTGCACATCCTTTGGCCTGTACCTGCTCAGTTTACCACTCTTCTACATTCTTTAGCATGGTGTTATCAGTCTGGTGGAATATTTACACTCCACCTGTTTTTCAGGGGTGCTTGTACATTTCTTGAAAAGAATTTGTAACAGAAGCTTATGAGCAACTGAGAAAGGGGTTAGAATGGAAGCTACCTGACCTACAGTATACACTACCTACTCAAATATTAAGTACATACAGTAAATACCACTAAAGTCTTTTTAATATAAAACTCCCTCTTGTCTTGTCCCAGAATGTAAATCACCTGTCCAGTAGCACTTCTCATTATTTAAATCCCCACTATCTATCAGAATACTTTTGATTTTCCTGCAACAATACACATAAATAAGGAGCCACTCCGTGTGTGTGTGTGTGTTTCACACAGATAGATAGATTTGCACTAGGGAACTAAAACTTTTTTGAGTTTTTTGTGACAGGTTTATAGTGCTTTTGATATAACACAACTGATCTGTTCCTTTCATTCAGTTCTGTCTTCCTCTTCCTTGTAAGATGCATCTCGCTAGAAAGTACCAATTGCCCTTTTCTTGCAAAACCATGAGCACACATTCTAATTGTATGAAAGGTAATTTTTGGGGAATCTAATAAAAAATCAGCAAATAGGAGATATTTTAGACTGCTCAGCTGAAGCGTTCCCCTTAAAATGCTTATGATCTGGAATGGTGTGCATCTGGCATTCGGATTTCTTCACTGTCCCATCCACCTATGAGTCTATGAGTCTAGGTACAAGGAACCTACATCCACCGTAAGATAAACTTTTAGTAACAATCATGTTTACTGTCATTTTGCAAATGCAAAAGACTCCAGAATTATCAGTGAACATACACAGCTAAAGATACATAACTCTTAAATGTTTGCAAAGGTATTTCAATTAGTTTTAAATAAATTTTCTAAATTAGAAAATGATGAGGTAAGACGTGGTCAGTGGGTGACAGAGTCTGGGCCTTCCTCTCAGCAAACAATTGCATCCAATCAAGTCCCAAATGTGGGAGAAGGGAAACTATTAGCCTTTTGGTTTTCACAACACTTTCTCACCATCCTCAGGAGGAACTATCCAATGTCAATCTCACCAAGTTCCGCAAGATCCAGCACGAGCTGGAAGAGGCTGAGGAGCGGGCTGACATTGCAGAGTCCCAGGTCAATAAGCTCCGGGTGAAGAGCCGAGAGGTTCACAAGAAGATTGAAGGAGAAGAGTGAGGATGTCTCCATGCTGCAAACTGACTGAAGAAATGCACAAAATGTGAATCTCTCCGTCACTTTGCTTTGTAATTATTGTTTATTCTGTCCTCAGTGTCTAGTAAATAAAGATTATAGACAGCTTTGCATACAAAGAACCAGAAGTGGCTTTTGTGTTGTATTCATTAGCTCTAGAGTCTTATTAAGGTTTGTGCACTTATATTTTCCTAACCAAACATACACTAAATATTTGTAAACTGTCATCCCTACATTTTTAAAGAATTTGGGCCACCATTAAGATAATCCAATCTGACCTCATGCAAATACAAGGCCACAGAATTCACCCAGGAATTCTTGGAGTAGAGGAAGTTATTCTTCTATATGATGTAAGTGAATGCTGTCAACCCATCCAGTCTTGATTCAAAGCCACCAAGCAATGAGGAAGTTACCACATCCCTTGGTAATCTGTTCCACTGGTTAATTGCTCACACCGTTAACAAGTTGTATCTTATTTCCAATTTGAATTTTTCTAAATTCAACTTCCTGGAAGTTGTGTTACATGAAATTGATCCCACAAATCAGATCTGGCCGTGCTATTATGGTAGGTCCCCTGCTTTCCCTTCGTATGATGAGTGAGGGCGCTGCCTGTTGCCCCTATTCTTGGGCGTTGAGGGCTCCGCTAGTGCCCTGGTAGGAGAGAGAAGGGGAGCGGGGAAGGGACCCGGGCCCATACTCTGCTCCGGGTCCCAGATCCTTCAGCTTCATGGGCTTCCTGCCCTCTCCCCCGTTGGGCAGGTTTTCTCTCAGTCCTGTGTGCTGGGCAGTCCCTGTGCTTTGCTTGAGCAGGGTTTCCCTTCCTCTGGTTCTCCGATCCTCTGGTTAACAACAGTACTCCAAACTACAGTCAGCTCTCCTTCCCGCTCCCTGTCTGACTGAAGCAGGGGTTTTTATTAGGTCTCTGGCAGGGCCTTAATTGTTTCCAGGTGCTCTAATTAACCTTTAGTAGCCTCTCCTCAGTCCACAGGGATTAACGCTCTGATCATCCTGAGGCTTATGCATCTCCCATCTATCATTCTCCTGCTTCCCTCTGGCCCTGCTGTATCACATATCTTCCCTCCCGCTCCCAGCCCCGCTCACCACCACAGGGTTGGGCTACTTGGGATCAGAGGCAGTGCTGTCGCAACAGGCCATCAGCATTGCCGTGTTGGTTTCCGGTCCTATGCTGTACCTGGACCTGGAAATGGAAGGGTTGCAGGGATAGGAACCATCTAGTCACTCTCACATTCTTCTCCTTGTTTCTGTGCATCCACTGGAGTGGAGTATGGTCTGTGATGAGGGTGAACTGCCGCCCCAGTAAGTAGTATCAGAGAGTTTCTGTGGCCCATTTAACTGCCAGACATTCCTTTTCAACAACGGTGTCCCATTGCCCCCTGGGGAGGAGTTTCCAGCTGAAGTACAGGATTGGGTGCTCCTCCTCTCCCACCATCTGCGAAAGGATGGCATCTGTCTGTAGGATGAATTCCTTCTCGAAGGCTGGGGCTATGAGCACTGGATGACTGCAAAGGGCCATTGATAAATTTGTAAATGCATCTCGGTCTTCCGCCACATTGGTCCACTTTACTATATTTGGGCCCCGAGCTTTTATCAGGTCCATCACAGCCATGCCCTCGTGGCGAAGTGAGAGATGAATCTATGATCGTACCCCACTATCCCTAGGAATGCTCTGACTTGATTTTTGTGGACTGGTCGGGGCCAACCCTGTATTGCCTATACCTTTTTCCATTGAGGTTTCACCAAGCCCCTTCCTACTACATACCTGAGGTATCTGGCCTCAGCGAGTCTGACCACACACTTGGGAGGGTTGGCGGTGAGGCTGGCCTGACTAAGGGCATCTAGCACCTCTTCTTCTTTTTAAGGTGCATCTCCCAGTCAGGGCTATGGATAACTACGTCATCTAAATAGGCGGAGCATAGTTGGCGTGGGGTCATAGTAATTCATCCATTAGTTGTTGGAATGTTGCGTGGGCCCCATTCAGGGCTGGCTCCAGGCACCAGCAAAGCAAGCACGTCCTTGGGGTGGCACAGTTCCAGGGGCGGCCTTCTGGCCACCCTTTTTTTTTTTTTTTTTGCTTGGGGGGGGAAAAAACCTAGAGCTGGCCATGGCCCCATGGAGACCAAAAGGGAGGATGATGTATTGGAAGAGTCTGTCAGGTGTAGAGAAGGTGGTCTTCTCCTTGGCGTCCTCAGCCAGCGGGATTTGTCAATAGCCTTTGGTCAAGTCCAGAGTTGTCAAGTATCGGGCCTTGCCTAACTGATCAACTAGCTCATCGATGTGTGGTATTGGGTAGGCATCAAATTGGGATATTTTGTTCAACTTCCGGCAGTCGTTAAAAAACCTCAGGGTGCCATCAGGCTTGGGGAGTAAGACAATAGGGCTGGACCACTGGCTGTAGTATTCTTCAATAACCCCAAGTTCCAGCATCCTCCTCACCTCCACCCTAATTTCTTCCCTTTTGGCTTCTGGTACTTGGTATGGTTTTATCGTTATCGTTGCCCCGGGGTAGGTGATGATATGGTGTTGGACCATCGTCTTACGGCTGCATGGAGAACATGTCTTGGTTCCGCTGGATCATATCAATGACCTCTGTTCGTTATTCTGGGGTTAGTTCAGGGGATATCCACACCTGCCCTTCTGAGCCATCTATCTGTCTCCCAGTCGCACCAGGGTTTCAGTAAGTTAACGTGGTAGATCTGCTCTGGCCTTCAGCGGTCTGGTTGCTTTACCTTATAGTCCATCTCCCCAATGGCTTCCACTATCTATATGGCCCATGCCAGCTGGCCAGGAGCTTGCTTTCTGCTGTTGGTACCAGTACCAGCACCCATTCTCCTGCTTTCTCCCGGTAGTTGTAATAGGACCACTGGGCCTCTTGTGCTTTCTCCAAATGCTCTCGTATTATGGGGGTCACTTGGGCTATTCGCTCTCTCATCTGTGCCATGTGCTCAGTGACATTCTTCCCTGGGTCGGGCTATTCTTCCCAATCCTGCTTGGTGATATCTAATATGCCATGTGGGTGGTGTCTGTATAGTAGCTCGAAGTGGGAGAATCCAATAGATGCCTGGGAAACCGCCTGTATCGCAAACATCAGGTACTGGTAGAAAGGCATCCCAGTCTTTTCTGTCCCAGGCCACTACTTTCTGGATCATGCTTTTGAGGGTACAATTAAATCGCTCAACCAGGCCATCTGTTTGAGGATGGTAGACTGAAGTTTGCAAGGCCTGGATGCGGAGTAGGGTACATAAGTCGCTCATTAATTTCAACAGGAAGGGAATCCCTTGGTTGTTCAGGATCTCCTTAGGGATGCCCACTCTCGTGAAAACCTGGAGCAGTTCTTTTGCTATTGCTTTGGACGTGGGGTTTCTTAGGGGACTGGCTTCTGGGTACCATGTGGTGTGGATGACGAGTATGCTTCAGTGGCTCTAGGACGATCTTTCTAGAGGGCAAACTAGGTCCAGGGCTATCCTTTTGAAAGGGACTTCAATAACAGGCAAGGGCACCAACGGAGCCCGTAAATGAGGTCAGGGACTGTGCATCTGGCATTCTGGGCAGGAGGTGCAATAGCATTAGACTTCCACCCATACTCCCAGCCAGTAAAACCTCCTTAGACTCTATCCAGGGTGTCCTCCAAATAAATGGCTGTGAGCTAGCTCTAACACCGCCCTTGAGTGCTTCCGTGGTACTAAGAGCTGCTCAACTTTTCCCCCCTCCACCATATTTGGGCTATGTGGTACAACAGATTGTGTTTGACCACGTAGTACAGCCCTGGGCCTTTGGTTTTCCTCTCTACGGGCATGCCGTTTACCTCCACTACCTCCTCCCTCATGTTTGCATATAGCAGGTCATAGGCTTGGTCCTGCCCAAAATTCTCACGTGCAGAACTGATCTGGCCTAATTTTACGGGATCAGTTTCAACTCTGCCCCCTGAGTTGCTCCTACTGGTGCTGGGGACTGCCTCCAGGTCCTCACTGGCCTCCTGAGTAGGTTTGCCACCAGGGTGGCTTTCTGCTTCCCCACCGAAATCCTGGTTCTATAAAGACAGGGGATCTGAACCTCAAATGATAAGCAATTGAATCAACTGATTGTAAACAATATTAGTGTGTTTTAAAAGTATATTGAGTAAGGTCTTCTATGAAAGCCTGTGACACACAAGTGGTTAATGTCATTGTGAAATGTCTGTATTAACTTTCTATGAGAATTATGGACACTCGATATTATGTTTTAAAGTCTGTGACCGTTTTTCTCTCAGACAGGAGGGAAGGCAGCTATCTATGTGTCTCCAATGTAAATTAAGCAGTGTGGAATCAAAACAGTGGAAGCCCTATTTACATACGAATCAGCAGAGAGGAGGAAAGTAAACAGGAAGAGAAGAGCAGCACGAAGCCATCCTGCTGCTTGGAGCAGGGTCAGTGAACTATGGGAAATGTAAACAGAAACAGAAAGCCTTTTTGGTATCCATCATTGGGGGATTAAAAAGGGCCAGAGCTCTTGAATTCACAGAATGTTGGATCCTTCAACCAAGGTGGTTGCAGTCTCTGGAAACTGACTACAGGTGATAAACCTGCTTTGTCAAAGATTGTAACTTGCTGAAATTAAGTTTTAGCCTGAGAAGCATATTTTTACTTTTGTTTGCTTGTCTCCCTTTCTATCTTTATTCCTTCTACTTGGTGTCACTTAAATCTACGATTTTTTGTGTAATAATCTTGTTTTACTTTATTATAAACCAAATCAGTGCTATGATTGAAATAAGAGTGTTTGTCAAACCCCAGTCAAATTAATGAGCTGCAGTGTAATGTCTCTTCATAGGAGCAATGAATTTAATAACTTCAGTAAGTGTTCAGTGAAAGGGCTGGACGATTTGGGGGAAATTCAGGACTAGGAGGGTGCTGGCATCATTCTGCAAAGAGTAACTGGGCAGTAGAAGCCTTGCTGTGACTGAAAGCTTGTCTGCTGGCTGTTGCTGTCAGGAATGTGAGCTGCAGCAGCATTGCATTGAAGGTACCCAGAGTTGCAGGGCAGGTGGCGACATGATCCTTTACTGCTCTGTATTGAACCCCAAAGCATCACAACTACTTCTATTCAATATTCTCTTTTTGTACATCCAAGAATCTCATTAGCCCTTTTTGCCACAGCATTGCACTGAGAACTCATGTAGAGGCAATTATCTACAATGATCCCTTCTCTGAGGCACTGTTTTCCAAGACAGAGTCTCCCATCCTGTAGGTATAACCTGTGTTCTTGGTTCCCAGATGTATTATTATTTGGCTGTATTAAAAACCCATTTTGTTGGATTATGACCACTTAACTAGGTGATTCTGATAACTCTGTAGCAGTAACCTGTCCTCATTATTTGCTATCCCACCAATCTTCATGTCATCTGCAAACTTTACCAGCAAAGGTTTTATATCATCATCTAGATTGTTGATAAAAATATTAAATAGTGTCTAAATAGAATAGACCAAGAAACAATCCCCGTGAAACCATGCTAGAAACAGCCAGACATATTGATGTCTCCCCATTAACAACTACATTCTGAGATCTGTCAATGAGCCAGATTATTTTTTATCAATTTTATGTGTGCCCTGTTAGTTTCATATAATGCAACCTTTTTAATCAAAATGTCATGTGGTACTAAGACAAATGCCTTGCAGAAATCCAAATGTACTATACCAAGACAGTTACCTTTATGTACCAGACCTGTAATCCTGTCAAAATAAGGTTAGTTTGACAAGACGTGCCTTCCATGAAACCATGCTGACTGGCATTAATTATATTTGTAGCTGCAGAGAGGCAGAGTGGCCTCCCTCTGGATTTAAGAGTGAGAGACACTACCCTCCCCCTGATGGGTGGAGCCAAACTCTCCCCCCTCACCGGAAGTTCTGGGATGGGACAGGAAGTATAAAGTTCAGTGGACCTTGCTTCTAGGAAGCCGAGCCTTCTGCAGGACCTGAGCAGACCAGCGCCCTACTGCCTGAAGAGATGGAGGACCCTGAGGCTCCCACCCTGTGCATCTTGGGGAATACCTGGGGACCTAGACATAGTGGGGAAGTCTCAGACCTTGGGTGAGCCAATGCACTTGCCCAACTCCAAAGACAGGCTTAGGCGGCCAGAAATAGTTTTATCTGTTTGGGCACCTATGACATGACTGTCCCATAATGTACTACAGCTTTGGCCAAGTCTGAACCGGGGAGTCTAGGGCCTGTAAGCAGCCCTTGGGTAAGGTGACGATTCCCCTCGATGTGAAGTGCTGAAGGCTCCCCTTGTCCTGTTGTCAGTGATTAGCACCTCATTCAAGAGGTTCAGCACGGACCTCGTGGGGCTCTTCACAAAGAGCACAGTGGAGTTCAAATATATCCTGGTGGTTTTAGATTATGCCACCTGGTTTCCCCCAGTGATCCCCCTCTGAAACATCCTGGCACGAACCATAGATGAAAAAACATGAAATCAGGTTTTGGTCCAACAGGATTCAGTCAAATCACTGCTGATAAAGTCTGTTGAAGACACAAAGATCATTGGGGCCCTAAATAATGATGAGAACAAACCTCTGATGCAGAACAATCTGGATCACTTTGAAAGCTGGGCAGTTAAACAACATGAATTTTAAGGCAGCCATACACAAGGTTATAGATCTAGGAACAAATAGAGTAGGTCACACTGAAAGGCTGGGGACCTGCATCCTGGGAAGCAGAGACTTTGAAAAGAATGTAGGGGTCATGAACGCCCGGTGCGATACTGTGACAAAAAGACTTAATGTGCTTCTTGGCTGTATAAACGGTAATATCAGCTAAGAGAAGGGAGGTGATATTATCCTGTATGCAATGCAGCGGATGTTATTGCTGGATACTGTGTCTAATTCTGGTATGCACACTTGAACAAGGATGGTAAAAATCTGGAGAGGGTCATAAGAAGAGCTGCAAAAAACCCTCTAGCTTCTGGAGAATAAGCCTTATGACAAGCGATTTAAGGCATTCAATCTATTTATCAGAAAAAAAGGTGCTTACCGATTGCTTGCTGTTCATAAATTGCGTAGTCAATTGCTTGGCCAGACGTTGGTTTGTTATAAAATATATTCATGAGACCAAATAACCAACATCAGTCAGGTTTATTGCTATAAGTCAGTAATAATATAGTACAGGGAAAGGTCCTATATGACACCAGTCTCCAGGAAGCCGTCTTATGCAGCAATGTTTCATTCACCTTACAGAGTCGGGGTGCACCTAGAGATACACATTTCAGTCGGTATTATTTATATAATGTTTTTACAAGTTACACGTCTCTTTACACATCACTAAAATCCAACCCAACAGTTTGTCCCAGTTACCTACATTGTTGTTCCTTTCTTTTCTTTGTTTTGAATACTAGCATTCTAGGTACTGGTCAATGTAGCTGTGATTCACTGAGGACCGAGGACTTTTGCTGCTGGATAGGGATAGTTGGCGCAAGGAGGGTTTTGCTTCCTTGAATGACCCCACTTGCTGAGGCACCAGTCAGAAGGAATGTGTCAGGCTAAGCATCTTGGCGTTATTTCCAACCACATCATTTCAATGGACACCGACAAGATACAAAAAAGTGTCAGCTGCAAACTTTGTGCACTTGTTTGTCCTACAAAGCCATTGCCCTTGTGGGCAAAAGAGCTGATCATTCACTTCCCGGTTTACAGGGCTGTCAGCAGGACTCCACAGTTGCTTGAAGATGGTGCAGAGTACAGCAGCACACCTGCTCGTAGCACGGAGCCGCTTTGATCACATTACAGCTAGCCAGTATTTGCTACACTGGACTCATGTGATGAGCGGGCTGCTGGACTTTAAGTTGACCTTTTTTATTCTGAAAGTGGGCTCTGGCACTGTCCAAGGCCTTCTCTTAGAGCTTCGTCCTGGTGAGTATCTGCATTCCCCCCCCCCCCCAACCTTTCAGGTGTGTCACCATTCCGCCATCGCAGGTGCTTGTGCGATTACTGTGATGACGCCTGAGGGTAGCCCTGCCCTCCGCCACATGTCCTCCTCTGCTTGCATCCCCCCTGCCCAGGTTTTAACACAGTTGGAAAATCACATTTTTTCAGAGGTGTTTTCCATGTTCAGTGCTGTGGCCTCTGTGTCGGAATCCCCCCCCCCCACCCATTTTTAACGATGCAACATTTTTGGCCTTTTAAATAATTTATCTCTGTTATTTGTATTGTATCTAGCACTGCTTGTGCATGGACCTGAGTGCCTCAGGGCACGCGCTTTATAAAAAACACCATTGTTTATGGGGCAGACCAGTGCACCGTGTAAAGGAGCCGTGTGCTGGGGCTTCTGTAGGATGGGCTCAGGAGAAAGAACTCCTCCCCGCAGAACGCAGGCCAGAAATATGACCTGGCTGTAGCTTCAAAGCTGCAGTAGTCCTCACTGTACCACTTGGCAAAGTCCTGCCTATTGAAGCCTTAGAATCCTAGAACTGTCAGGCTGGAAGGGCCCTCGAGAGATAATCCAGCGCCCTTTGCCAAGAAAGGACCAAGTGTGGCTAGGGAGGCACAGTTTCCAGAAGGGCTGAACACCTGCAGCTCCTGTCTGGGGCTTTGTATAGAGTTGTGGGTGCTCAGCATAAATGAAAATCAGCCCCAAATATCTGTTGTTGAGCACCCAAAATCAGCAGCATCTTTTGAAAATTTGAGTCCAGATATTTGAGAGAGACAGGTGAAGAGCAGAGGGAATGGCAGATTAGCCTCTGGCTCTGTGAATGGACAATTTAGGGCCTAATACAAAGCCAACTGTAATCAAGACTCCCAGAGGTTTCAATGGGGTTTGGATCAGGCCCTAAGACATTTTAACCTCTGTTCTTAACTGCTATAATGATATATTTATTTATAATGCTACTTGCCTTCTGCAGCCATGGGGTCATGAAATCCTGACCCAGAGTAAGGAAGACAGAGAATAATGTTTATCTCCCCTGAATGCAACTCATCCTGCAGCCGTCTGCCAGAGGGAAGATTGGTAAGAGAAGAGGAACCCAGACAGAGATGTAGTTTTTGCTTCTTCTGTTTCAGTTTCTGTGCTATGGAAAGCAGTCACCCTTTGGAGAAACAGGAGACACTGAAAATGAGACGTGTCCATCAGAACATATGGGCAGAGCCAGAGAGGTAAGGAATAATCCAGGAACCATTTGTACTGTCAGATGTCAAGAATGACCCATTAACTTTTTAGCTGCTAGTTAAACTAGCTAGTTAAACTGACCTAACTTGAGTAGGGGAAAAGCACCTTTTGTCCCAGTCTAGACAAGACCTAAATGACTATATGTGGTGGGGAGAAGAGGTGATTTAGGGCCTCACTCTTTACTTTGGTCAGCATTTTCAACCCCAATCCAGCAGTACGACTGCTGAGGCTCCCATGTTGTTTCTTTCCCTCTGGATAACTGCATTGACGGGCCTCTACATCAACAGACCATTAACTTGAGTCTTTTGTCTAAAGCCATCCCTGACAGATGCTTGTCCAGCCTGATCTTCAAAACCTCCAATGAGGGGGATACCACAACTGCCCTTGGTAACCCCCTTCTAGTACTTATCTAGCCTTATGGTTAGAAAGCTTTCCCTAACGTCTAATCTTGGTGTTGATTAAAGTCCATTACTTCTTCTCCTACCTTCAGTGGACATGGAGAACAACTGATCACTGTCCTCTTTAGAACAGCCCTTAACATATTTGAAGACTATTATCAGGTTCCCCCCTCAGTCTCCTTTTCTCAAAACTAACCATGCCTAGTTTTTGTAACCTTTCCTCACAGGTCAGGTTTCCTCAGCTTTTTATTACTTTTGTTGCTCCCCTGGAGTCTCCCCAGTTTATCCACCTCTTTTGACACCCAGAACTGGGCATGGTGTTCCAGCTAAGGCCTCACTAGTGCCAAGTAGAGCAGGACAATTTTCTCCTGTGCCTTACATAAAGCGTTCCTGTTAATATACCCCAGAATAATGTTAGCCCTGGCTGGGATGATTTAGTTGGGGTTGCTCCTGCTTTGAGCAGGGGTTTGGACTAGATGACCTCCTGAGGTCCCTTCCAACTCCAATCTTCTATGATTCTATGATCCTATGCACCCAGGACAGACCACTATGGGACTCCACTAGATACGTCCTCCCAGTTTGACAGTGAATCATCAATAAGTACTTTTTGAGTATGGTCTTTCAAGCAGTTGTGCACCCACCTCATAGTAATTTCATCTAGACCACATTTCCTTAGTTTTCTTATCAGAATGTCGTGTGGGATTGTGTCAAAAGTCTCACTAAAACCAAAATATATTATGTCTACAGCTTTGTCCCTATCCACTAGGTCAATGATCCCATCAATGAAAGAAATTAAGTTGTTTTGGCATGATTTGTTCTTTACAAATCCATCTTGACTATTCTTTACTACCCTTTTATCCTCCAGATGTTTACAAATTGCTTGCTGTTCATAAATTGCACAGTCAATTCATAGAATCATAGAATATCCAGGTTGGAAGGGACCACAGGAGGTCATCTAGTCCAACCCCCTGCTCAAAACAGGACCAATCCCCAACTAAATTGCTTGACCACAGTTTGGTTTGTTATAAAATATATTCAAGAGACCAAATAACCAATATCAGTCAGGTTTATTGCTATAACCCAGTAATAGTATAGTACAGGAAAAAAGTTCTATATGATACTCGTCTCCAGGAAAGACATCTTATGCAGCGATGTTTCATTCACCTTACACAGAAGGGGTGCGCTCAGAGTTACACATTTTGGTCGGTATTATTTATATGATGATTTTACAAATTACGCGTCTCTTTACACATCACTAAAATCCAGCCCATCAGTTTGTCCCAGTTACCTACGTTATTGAACTACGTTTGAGTGCACAATGTCCGGGTTTGGGTCTGCAAATGTTCATTTTCAGTAGGCACGGTTATATTTTTCAGGGACAGTTGTATTCAGCTTTGAAAATGTGGTGCTCAAAATTTTATCTGACATGAGAAAAGAATCTGTGTGTTTGACTTAAAATTATGATCTTTTTTCTTTCTGAAATAGTATGTTAAATTGCTCAAAGTTGGAGAGAAAATTAACCAAAACATGAACAACATAAATTTCAAGAGAGAGACCTCTGATCATTCTTGCTGGTTCTCTGCACGGGTTCTCTGTTTTTGACATTCCTATGAAGGGCAGATTGACTTCATAATACACTTTGATAGATTCCTTTCTAAAAATATAATTCCCTTTATAGGGAAACTTTTGTAGTGATAATCAAGGTGGGCCATTTCTAGCAGTTGACAAGAATGTCTGAGGAACGGTGTGTGGCAGGGGAGGGGGGAATAAACATGGGGATATAGTTTTACTTTGTGTAATGACCAGTCCTTGCTTACAGACAGCCCCCCAACGTGAAGCAAATACTCATCAGCAACCACACACCACACAACAGAACCACTAACCCAGGAACCTATCCTTGCAACAAAGCCCGTTGCCACCTGTGTCCACATTTCTATTCAGGGGACACCATCATAAGGCCTAATCACATCAGCCACACTGTAAGAGGCTCATTCACCTGCACATCCACCAATGTGATCTATGCCATCATGTGCCAGCAATGCCCCTCTGCCATGTACATTGGTCAAACTGGACAGTCTCTACGTAAAAGAATAAATGGACACAAATCAGATGTCAAGAATTATAACATTCAAAAACCAGTCGGAGAACACTTCAATCTCTTTGGTCACTAGATTACAGACCTAAAAGTGGCAATTCTTCAACAAAAAACCTTCAGAAACGGACTCCAATGAGAGACTGCTGAATTGGAATTAATTTGCAAACTGGATACAATTAACTTAGGCTTGAATAAAAAACTGGGAGTGGATGCGTCATTACACAAAGTAAAACTATTTCCCCACGTTTAGTCCCCCCACCCCCACTGTTCCTCAGACATTCTTGTCAACTGCTGGAAATGGCCACCTTGATTATCACTACAAAAGGTATCCTCCCAAATACGATAAAATCGAGGACATGGTGATGATGACTCACCTCCATGAGCCCGCTGTCTTGTATAACCTCAAAGAACATTACGCAGCCTGGATGATTTAAGTAAACGGATTTTTAAAACTTCTTTTCTGAATAAAGATATTTAATTCTCATGGGCACATGAGAACTAACAGTCCTTCCATTCTTCTTTGTACAGACCTACTCAGGCCTCTTCTGTGTCACTGTCAACCCCTACAAGTGGCTGCCAGTGTACAACCCAGAAGTGGTGGCTGGCTACAGGGGCAAGAAGCGTCAAGAGGCCCCACCCCACATCTTCTCCATCTCTGACAACGCCTATCAGTTCATGTTAACTGGTGAGTCATTTATCTGGAGGGGAAAAGCCTAGTATTTTGCAGCTTTGTGCAGGGCTGGCTGCCCAGTTAACAGAACTCAACATTTAAGCATAAAGATTTCAATATTCATTGGACCAAAGTGAGAGACCATAGCCTGGTGATGAAGGTACTCAGCTCTGAATCAGGCAGCAAGATGATTTGACTCCATATTTCCTACCTTCCTGAGGAGTCACTTAATCACCAGGGTACAGAGCCATTCTCTTTCCTTCTGGCCCAATAAACATTTAAGAATGTATTCAAAGTTGAACAGCTGCAACAGGCAAGATTAAGAGGTCCCAACCCCAGTATAGCCTGCTGGTTAGGCTGCTCTCTTGGGAGGCAGAAGCTGTGCACTTAAGTCTCTGCTCCAGAGTGGGGATTCAGACCTGGGTCTCCCACATTCTAGGAAACTGCTGTAACCACTGGGCTAAAGGTTATAAAGTGGGATCAATTCATGGTTTGAAAACCTTTTTCTAAGCTGAAACTATCAGGTCAAGTTTGTGACTAGCTTGGGGTCCACCAAAACTGCATTTTTGGCAAATTATTTGTCCAAAATTTTCCCCCACCTCTAGTTTCTAGGCTCAGCTTTTCCAGTAGCTCACTGAGTCAGCTTGGACAAGTCACTTCCCTTCTCTCACCTTTGTCTCTCCAGCTATAAAATGGGGAGACAAATAATGGCTTCCCTCATGAGGAGTTAGAATCTTGGCTCATCTGTGTTTGGCTGCTGCCTGGGGACTCCTAGAGGCAATGGGCTTGAGACCATGCTAATATCATGACATTAGCCATCCCCTCTGCCAGAAAGTTTAGCTTTTCTGGGAGTTGTCAAGCTAATACAGGCTAGGAAGGATATTTTCTGCCTAGAGCAAGAAATCCTGACTTCCTAAACAAATACTGAAGTCTGCGGCATATCCTGACAGTTCAGACTTTGGCACTGCTCTGCATATCTAAGTGAGGCAGAATCAGGGCCTGAGGGGTTAATGTTCAGTGCCGCAGAGAAGGGGGGCATCAAGGAACTGGTTACAGCTCCCCAATTCTCTGACCAGCCCTAGCTCCAGTGTAGGTTAGAACAGCTTGGGGACTACTCGAACAGCACCAGTTGGCAGCGGTCCCGAAGAGCCTGCCCTGCAACTGAGCACAGAGACGTGTCATATTCCAGATGGGAGCTAGGGACAGAGCAGGGCAGGGAATTTGACTCTAAGTCAATAAATATTTTAAATATTGATAGAAAACCCAGAGTCCTGTGAACAACTAACTCCAGCCCAGTCAGCTCTGCAACTGGCCCCTTCTGCACATCCAAGCTCCAGCCAAGTGTGGTGTTTCCTCAGCTTCGACCACAACTTTGGAAACGAAACATTAAAATCACTCCCACAGCCAGAGTCTCTTGGTTTGGTGGAGCCTGTGGGGGTGGAGATAGAACAGAGTTTGGCTTTCGGATGCAATGTGCACTACAGCCCATTTGATAGCTCTTTGTACCATTTTATTTTCAGACCGTGATAACCAGTCAATCCTGATAACATGAGTATATTCCAGTATCTGTGAGTAAGATGGAAGGATAGGAAGAATAGATTTAATTTTTTTTACAAGTGCATACTTTTTTTCCCCAACAGCGGAGAATCTGGTGCTGGGAAGACTGTGAACACCAAGCGTGTCATCCCGTACTTTGCAACAATTGCAGTTGCTGTGGAGAAGAAGAAAGATCAGCAGCCCAGCAAAATGCAGGTAGATCTGTAGCATCCCCTTCCCGTGCTTTGTTTCAGCACACGCCTGTCCAGGGAAAACAGAAGAGTTGGGGCTTGGGGGCCAGTATGGACTCTCTAGTGGCTGCATTTAGCTCTGAATGTGCTGAGGTTAGTGGCCACTCTTATTTCACCTGGCAGTGAGTTCTAGTCATGGAGGCTCTGTTTCCCAAGAGCATCAGGCGCCCTCTGTTGGTCGACGATATCTATAGTCGAGCAAAACGCAGCTGCTCTGGGAGCTTGTGGTTGTGAAGGGAGGGTTGTGAGGTAGATGGCAGTGGTGTCAATTCAGATATTTCAGGGGTGGGAGGGCGGCAAATTCTGGTCCCTGTCCCCTGCTCCTGGCAGGGACCCTGTTTCTGTCCCCGCTCATCCACCTCCTTGCAGAGACCCCAAGTCTCCCTTGGATGGGGAGTCTCCCCTCTTACCCGCATAGTGCATGAGCCAAGGCTGCCTGGAGTCGAGGTCTCAGCAGACGCCCCAGGCTCTGCCCTACGGGAACAGACTCCCCATGTGCCAGGTCACAACACCATTTGGATCAGTCCCGCTCTGCTGCAACGCAGGGGTGGCTGGGCCAACTTTCCACGCGGCGACGCTCTGGACTGTACCAGGAACAGCTGTACTGCTTTAGTACGGGACCTTGTGTAAAAGTGGTCGGGCCCTGGCCCCCCAGCTCTGCGGCCTACAGGACTCTGAACAGGGCATGGGCATTTACCTCCCAACTGCCCCTGATGGGCACCACTGGTAGCTGGGACCATTCCATGCAGGGTTTCAGACATAGGCGCCAACTTCCCCACTGTCCACTGGGTGCTAACCCCCGCCCCCACCCCCACGGAATCGGCGCCTGTGCAGAGCACCCACTAATTTTTCCCAGCCCCGGAGCACCCACGGAGTCGGCGCCTATGGTTTCAGAGTCAGGACATCAACCACAAACTGGATTTTGTTCAGTGAGGAGCCAGTGAGGGAGCAGCGTATTAGGAAATACAGAGAACAGCATTAACCAGGCCCAGGTGCACCAGGACGAGGATTGCCGTGGTCAGAGAGAAAGGGGCTCAGACCAAAGGGGTTTTGGCTCCACGACTATTTGAGTGTCCAAAGGCAGGGCAGAGTCCAAGGAGACTCTTAGCAATCTGAGGCCGATGCCTTGGATTGTCAGGCTGTTATGAGGTTAGCGAGTTCTTCAGAAGCACTTCCCACTTCCCACCAGCATCTCTGCAGGCCTGCCTGAGCTCAGCTTTCGCCAGCTGCTCTCCAGGTAGGTGCTGATCTCAACTCGAGCTGGAGGCTGTGCAGCATGCACTGAATGTAAAGGAGAAGTAGGAGCCTCTCAGATGCACAACAACCTGCTCTGCCCTCTGCTGAGTTTATTCCGGTCTGAAATCTTCCGGTTAGACGGACTGGAATACTGGCTCCGTCTCAACAATACCAGGGCACCTGGTAGCATAACAGCATCTGACAAGTAGCTTGCAAATGGGCTTTTCTGTTCAGCCTGCCTGCCGCTCTCTACTGAGCACTATTTCTTTACCCTGATCATGTTTTATATCTTGTTTATCTCCCGTCTCCAGGGTCAGTCCATTCTTTGCCATGTACTGCTGTGCTGCCCCAAGAGTAGCCCAAGAAGCAGCCAGTGACGATGCCTGGTGAAGAATGTACTGCATGGGGCAGGGGTTCAGAGGAGGCTACTCTCCTCCCCCAGGCTTCCAGCTGCAATGCAGGTAGCTGGCACCAGGGAGCCTGACACCTTATGCCCTTGGGGAGTCATGGCCACCATCTGGCCCTCAGTTTTCTTAACAGGCTAAGAGTGTCTTGTGAGGGACTTTGACAAAGGCCTTGCTCAGCTGATACCAGAGTAACATTTCCTGCTCTGTAATTCCCAGGGGCACCCTGAGGCCTCTAATTCTAGCAACAACATTTGCTACCCTCCAACACTCCAGCAAAGGAGCTGAGGTTAATGAGACTCCAAATGATTCGTTAGCAGCTCAGGTGTTTCATTGTTAAGCTCCTGGTGACCTGGTGCTCTTTAATGTATTGGTTTGTTCCAACAAATCTTCTTTTGAAACCTCCATCCCTGAGCGAACCTCATCCTTATTACCAAAAGGAGCAGGTATCTCCCTGTATCCTTTGTGGTGAAGGCTGATGCAAAGCAATTATTTAGCCTCTCGGCAATATCTTTGTCCTCCTTAATTGCTCCTAGGCGGACCAGTGGACCCAAAGCTTCTCACAGAGGCTTCCTGCTTCTGATGAAGAACAGCAATGCTTGAAGTCCGATTTTATATCTTTGGCATTTGCTCCTCAAATTCCATCTGAGCCTCCTAATTTCCTTCCTACCAGTGCCTCACTTAGGGCTGCATTTCCATTGTCAGAATGGCCTCTCTTCAGTCAAACACCCTCTTCAACCTTGCCCTTTGGCCACAGCTAGGTCACTCCTTGCCTTCCTAGTCCCTTTTCAACTTGGGGCGAGGAGGTACATGCCTGCTTGGACTCTGTTGAGTAGCCTCTGGGCCACATACAGATTTTCATATATATTCTTTTGATGTGAAGGCCTTAGTGACCAGCAGCCCCACTGGTTAAACAACCCTGCCTCCTCTCCACTTTAGGCTCACTACATTAGTGCATTATTCCTGTGCCTTCCCAACGGTTTTGAAATTTCTTCTGCTTCTAATATTTAAATTCACTGTTTAGTGTCTGAGGGTTTTTTAGCCTAAAGTCCCTGTGGGATATAGCACGCCTACAGGACAGCTGTGTGCATGTGGGGTACAGCATGCCTATGGGACTGCTGTGTGTGGAGGGGTATAGCATGCCTACAGGACTGCTGTGTGCGTGTGGGGAGGGTAACGCACACCTGCATGACTGCTGTGTGCATGGGGGGGCAACGTTCACCTTTGGGACTGCTGTGTCCTGGGGGAGGGGATGAGGCACACCTGCGTGACTGCTGTGGTTGGTGGCATCTGGGATCGTGAAAGATGCCCACCTTCCACTGGACATCAGCAAGTGGGAGTGGGTAGCCTGATTCCCCAAGGCAGATTTGAAAATCCCAGCATAACCCTGAACTTCCCATTCATTAATGGCAGTGAGCATGTGGGTACGTAATGGCAAACGTCCATAGTGGGCCCTGGTTCAGCTAAGATGCTTAAGGAAGTGGCTGGTTCTCAGCAGGTCTCCACTGAAGTCAGTGGGACTACTTGCAGGCGTGCTGTTGGGTGTGTACTTAAAGACCTCACTGAGCCAGAGCCAAGAGGGATGTCATGGAATCTGCAGGTGCTTGGTTTGTAATATTTCCTTTCCAAAGTTCCACCTGAAGTGACTACAAGGTTTAACGGGAAGTCTTTGTACTGCACCTAGGGAACCCTGGAGGATCAAATCATCGAGGCCAACCCGCTCCTGGAGGCCTTTGGCAATGCCAAGACAGTGAGGAACGACAACTCCTCGCGCTTTGTGAGTTCATTTCAATTGTTGGAGTGTAGGCAGAGAACATATCCCACATGAAATACACTGATTACTGTAGCTGCTCAGTGCACAGCATGTGTGTTGGTATAATTGTATAAGTTGGGTTTGTATAATTCAATAGGGCAAATTCATCCGGATCCACTTTGGGACCACAGGGAAGCTGACTTCAGCAGATATTGAAACTTGTGAGTGGCAGCAAGCTCTTATGGGCAGTATTTGAACAGTATTGGTAACGAATTCGCCGGGGACAATAACTCTGTCTGACTTTTTGCCCTGTTAGATCTCCTGGAGAAATCCCAGGTAACATTTCAGTTGGCTAGTGAAAGGAGTTATCATATTTTTTACCAGATAATGTCCAGTAAGAAGCCTGAGCTCATTGGTAAGTGCTGGCCATGCTGTGTTTAGTTCGTTGGCATTCGAACCGTGTAGCCATTCTGCTGGGCCTGTGACTCTGAAGCTAATGACACGTTGTTTGTTTGCAGATCTGCTTCTCATTTCTACCAACGGCTACGACTTCCCCTATGTGAGCCAGGGTGAACTCACTGTCGCCAACATCGATGACAGTGAGGAGCTGATGGCTACAGATGTGAGTATCACAGCGGGACAGGGAGCATCACTTCTCTCTGTGGCTGTACAGCACCTGGCAGAGGCTCCTAGGTGCTTGGTAATACAAATCATTAACAATATGTATAGCAGGGGAATTAGACATATTTGGACCATCGGGCCGAAATGCTGACCATTGACCCCACCTTCCTGCCCCCATCAGTCCTGCTCCTTGTACTACAGACCACTCATGCTCTTCACAGGTGCTGAGGGCACATGTCTCCCCTGGCATATAAGTGGGGTAGAAGGCACTCAGCACCTCCCAGACCTAGGCCCTTTGGGGCATGATCCTGTTCACGCTTACACACAAGAGGAGTTCCACTGACTTCACTAAATGGGAAGATCCATCGATGTTAAGGCCAGAAGGCCCCCTTATGCTCACCAGTCTGCCCCCTCTGGCGAAGCACGGTCTGGAGGATGTAACCATGGTGCCTGCCTCCAGCCCAATAACAGGGGAGGGCACTAACACAAATGCAGCCCCCTCTCCTCCTGGTGACCCATATGGATACTCTGTCCCTAGATCTGAGCACTTCTTTGGCTGTGGGCAGGGGCGGGGAGAGAGGGGGAGATGGCCCTTGCCCCACCCAACATTATCAGACCTTTTCATAATATTGAAAAAGTTGCCCCAGAGCTTCCCCTTTGCTACTGAGGTGAAAATCAGCTCATGCACAGATAGGAAGCAACAGGGTCTAGCAAGCCCTTTGGCATTGCATGGGGTCAGAGCTATCCCTTGCAGAAATCCGGCGAGCACCACAAAGTCACACGAGGAATGGATTTGGCCCAATAGCAGTGTAATCTTTGGTTCTGCCCCTTTGCAATCCAATCTCGTACTCTGTGTGACTTCATTACTGCATTTGTGTTGTGGGAAGATGGTTTCAAAGGGATTTTTCCTAATAACTCCTAAACCCTTCTCCTGGTTCATGTGCTGGACTACCAGGGTTTTGTCCCCTTTCTGCTGCACTGATGTGCCATAGATCTGCTGCCCAACCAGCTCAGAGGACAAAACCCTTTTCAGCCTGGACACATTGTTACTCGTTTGCTGTTTGGCCTCCAGTTTTATCCAAAAACATATCTTGCTCACCAAACTTTTGTCCAAGGCCCAGCACCTGTTAATATGACACATGGGACCAAGCTGCGAAGCTCAGGTCAGGATCCACATGTCTCCTAACTTCCAGGCAGATCTGATCTGGGCTATCGTAGTGCCTCAGTCACCAGGCTATAGAGTCATGCTCACTCACATCTATAGCAATGAATATTTCTGTACTTGTACAAAGTGGAACACCTGCAGGAGGTGAGACGGAGAGGACCAGAGCCTACGGTCTTCTGGGTAGGTGCTCCCAGTGGGGAAAGCTGAGCTCCAGTTGCTGCTTTAGAGTTAGGGTTTGAACGCTGGTATTCCACATCCTAAGCAAGTGCCTTACCCATGGGCTAAAGACATCCCTGACATAGCATGTGCACAAGCCCTTGGTTTGCATCACAGCTCCGCACGGCCCCTGAGTTGAGGGAGGAGTTTGACTAAAAGACATTTTACAAGGTGCATGAGACTGATGGATTGGAGAAGTGAGAGCTGGCCCAAAACTGCAGGGGCTGCTAGGTCCTGGGAAATGGTGCCACCCAGCCCTCCGGTTCCCTATCTTCCACACACCCGCTTTGCAGTCACACACAGGACCCTCAGCAACATGTGGAAGAGAGGCTTTCTGTAACCTGAACGGGATGGAGCTGCATGGTCTGAAAGGCAATAACAGCACTAGCAGAATGCAGGTGCAGATCCATCCTCTTCCTGCGCTGCCAGTCGTTGTGATTTGTATTACCAAAGCACCTCAGAGCCCTGTCCTGACCAGGATCTCCCTGTGCTAGGTGCTGTAGAAACGCGGAGCAGATGGTCCTTGCCCCAATGGGCAGCTTGCATCTGCTCCATCCACAGTGCAGCCTGCAGTACTGCTGCACCTGGCAGGGACACAGGAAGGGGAGGGCTGTGATGTTGGGTCTCTGATTCATGGAGGGGAAGGGCTGCCAGGGTCCCATACATTGCTGCCTTACTGCTTAAGATGCTATTTCAGCTGCAGTGGAATCTCAGAGTTACAAACACCTCCGGAATGCAGGTTCTTCATAACTCTGAAATGTTCGTAACCCTGAACAAAACATTACGGTGGCTCTTCCATACATTTACAACTGAACACAGACTTAATACGGCTTTGAAACTTTACTATGCAGAAGAAAAATGCTACTTTCCCTTTTTTTTAGTAGTTTACGTTTAACAGAGGACTGTTCTGTATTTGCGTTTTGTGCGTGTGTGTCTCTGCTGCTGCCTGATTGTTTACTTCCCATTGCAAATGTGGTATGCGGTTGCCTGGTCAGTTCGTAACTCTGGTGTTCATAACACTGGTGTTCGTAACTCTGAAGTACTGCTGTATTACCAGGGAAAACCTGGCTGCGAAGAGCCCCGGACGTGGTCTTTTTTGCCCCCCAGTGGCATCTAATGATCATTGCAGTCAGAAAATTATATCTCGCCCTTACTGCTGATTGACAGTAGTCCCTGCTGTCTCTTGACAGGGCAGAAGTGTAAGGAGCTTGGGCTACTTTCACCTGACCACAAGGAGAATTGGAATTAAAACAAAAGATATTTTTAGGCTTGCCGCACTCCCTCCCTCACAGCTCCTGGCAAGCACCAGGACAGGCATTGGCCAAGCAAGATGCTGAGGGTGGTTGTGTGCAGGGAACCCAACCTAGGGTAAGGCCCATTTTCCTGTCAAAGCCCTGCCCCAAGTGGTTTACTGTGCAACTGTCTATTTGAACCCTTGTGCTGTTTGACGGTCCTGGTTCCTCTACACAGAGTGCCATTGAAATCCTGGGCTTCAACCCTGAGGAGAAGGTGGGAATCTACAAGATGACAGGGGCAGTCATGCACTATGGGAACTTAAAGTTCAAACAGAAGCAACGAGAGGAGCAGGCGGAACTGGATGGCACAGAAGGTAGAGTTGTCAGGCAGTGTGGCACCTGGGTTGACATACTCTGGGGGAATGTTCGCAGCAATGTTCCCCGCCTGCTGTCAGCAGGGGCCATGGGGAATACCTTTCCTCTCACCTAGCCGTGGCCTCTCCAGGATGTGGCTGATGCATGGGAGAGAAGCATATTGGTGCTGTCCCTGCTTCCTGTTCTATGGACAGAGGATGAAAGTCAGGTCCTAGGGCTGTCAATAGGTCAGGTCCCAGGGCAGTCAATGGGATCAGGACTTGTTATGGACACCTTGTTCATGGTAGGTTGCAGGGCTGCTACTAGAAGGTCAGTTTCTTGTCCAAGATATGGACTGGTTACACGGCTTCCTTCCCAGAGAGATATACCAGAGGTATGGTCGGTATAAGACATTTTAATGCACCGCCTTGAATGGCTGCTGTGAGATATTAGAACGACAAGGTGGATGAGGTACTATCATTGTAATGGACTGTCAAGGTTCTTTCCCCACTCTGAACTCTAGGGTACAGATGTGGGGACCTGCATGAAAAACCCCCTAAGCTTATTTTTACCAGCTTAGGTTAAAACTTCCCCAAGCTACAAACTATTTTACCTTTTGCTGCCACCACCGAGCGTCTAACAAATATAACAGGGAAAGAGCCCACTTGGAAACGTCTTTCTCCCCCAAATCCCCCCAAGCCTTACACCCCCTTTCCTGGGGAAGGCTTGATAAAAATCATAACCAATTTGCATAGGTGAATACAGACCCAAACCCTTGGATCTTAAGAACAAGGAAAAAGCAATCAGGTTCTGAAAAGAAGAATTTTAATTAAAGAAAAAGTAAAAGAATCCCCTCTGTAAAATCAGGATGGTAAATACCTTACAGGGTAATCAGATTCAAAACATAGAGAATCTCTCTAGGCTATACCTTAAGTTACAAAAAGACACAAAAACAGGAATATACATTCCATTCAGCACAACTTATTTTATCAGCCATTTAAACAAAACAGGTTTCAGAGTAACAGCCGTGTCAGTCTGTATTTGCAAAAAGAAAAGGAGTACTTGTGGCACCTTAGAGACTAACCAATTTATTTGAGCATGAGCTTTCATGAGCTACAGCTCACTTCATCGGATGCATACCGTGGAAACTGCAGAAGACATTATATACACACAGAGACCATGAAACAATACCTCCTCCCGCCCCACTGTCCTGCTGGTAATAGCTTATCTAAAGTGATCATCAAATTGGGCCATTTCCAGCACAAATCCAGGTTTTCTCACCCTCCGCCTCCCCCACACAAACTCACTCTCCTGCTGGTAATAGCCCATCCAAAGTGACCACTCTCTTCACAATGTGTATGATAATCAAGGTGGGCCATTTCCTGCGCAAATCCAGGTTCTCTCACCCCCTCACCTCCCTCCAAAAATCACACACACAAACTCACTCTCCTGCTGGTAATAGCTTATCCAAAGTGACCACTCTCCCTACAATGTGCATCATAATCAAGTTGGCCATTTCCAGCACAAATCCAGGTTTTCTCACCCCCCCACCCCCATACACACACAAACTCACTCTCCTGCTGGTAATAGCTCATCCAAAGTGACCACTCTCCCTACAATGTGCATGGTAATCAAGGTGGGCCATTTCCAGCACAAAACAGAATCTAACAAAACAAACAAAACAAAACAGAATCTAACGTATATCTAAAATAGAGTATAACGTATATCTAACTAGATTGCTTACTGACTTTTTACAGGAGTTCTGACCTGCATTCCTGCTCTGGTCCCAGCAAAAGCAACAAACAGACAGAGAGAGCCCTTTGTTTCCCCCGCCCCTCCAGCTTTGAAACTATCTTGTCTCCTCATTGGTCATTTTGGTCAGGTGCCAGCAAGGTTGTCTTAGCTTCTTAACCCTTTAGAGGTGAAAGGGTTTTTCCTCTGGCCAGGAGGGATTTAAAGGTGTTTACCCTTCCCTTTATATTTATGAAATGGACCGACTTCTGTTGGTGAAAGAAACAAGCTTTTGAGCTTACATGGTCCTGAAGCAGAGCTCTGTGGTAGCTTGAAAGCTAGTCTCTTTCACTAGCAGAAGTTGGTCCAACAAAAGATAGGACCTCACACACTTTGTTTCTCTAATGTCCTGGGCCCAACATGGCTACAACAATGCAGCAAACAATGAAATTAAGTATGTTATACAGGCTCCACCCAGTGGCTGAACATTATAATACAGCTTAACATTCGTTTACAGCTCCCTCCAAATTTTTACCATTCCTACCATTTAGAACTGTTTGGCGGGTCGCTTTCTCAAACACATTCCAATCTGGGATTACTTGAAAACTCTGGTTATGGAAGTCACATGGTGTTTCTGTTCCCTGGTCAGTGAGTTTCATCTTTTAATGGGCTTTGGCTTTCACCTGAAACAAATTCCATTTAGGCATGCAACATATTTGGTTTCTTGATTTAAATTAAGCTCATCTCTAGGCCACAAATTAGCTCCCTGGGAACAGTCACATGTGCAGAACCTGTGTGAGTGGCTGTGGAATGGAATCAAAAGGAGGAAAATGTGGCTGAATGCTACAGTTGGTCTCCAATTGAGCCTTAGGGACAGGATTATCCCTTTTCTTCCATCTTTAAAAAAGAGAAAAAGGAGGATCCTGGGAACTACAGGCCAGTCAGCCTCACCTCAGTCCCTGGAAAAATCATGGAGCATGTCCTCAAGGAATCAATTCTGAAGCACTTTAGACGAGAGGAAAGTGATCAGGAACAGTCAGCATGGATTCTCCAAGGGCAAGTCATGCCTGACTAATCTAATTGCCTTCTATGACGAGATAACTGGCTCTGTGGATGAGGGGAAAATGGTGGACGTGTTGTTCCTTGACTTTAGCAAAGCTTTTGACACGGTCTCCCACAGTATTCTTGCCAGCAAGTTAAAGAAGTATGGGCTGGATGAATGGACTATAAGGTGCATAGAAAGTTGGCTAGATTGTCAGGCTCAACAGGTAGTGATCAATGCCTCCATGTCTAGTTGGCAGCCGGTATCAAGTGGAGTGCCCCAAGGGTTGGTCCTTGGGCCGGTTTTGTTCCATATCTTCATAAATGATCTGGAGGATGGTGTGGATCGCACCCTCAGCAAGTTTGCAGATGAGACTAACCTGGGAGGAGAGATAGATATGCTGGAGGGTAGGGATAGGATACAGAGGGCCCTAGACAAATTAGAGGATTGGGCCAAAAGAAATCAATGACGTTCAACAAGGACAAGTGCAGAGTCCTGCACTTAGGACAGAAGAATCCCATGCACCGCTACAGACTAGGAACAGAATGGCTTGGCAGCAGTTCTGCAGAAAAGGACCTAGGGGTTACAGTGGACGAGAAGCTGGATATGAGTCAACAGTGTGCCCTTGTTGCCAAGAAGGCCAATGGCATTTTGGGATGTATATGTAGGGGCATTGCCAGCAGATCGAGGGACGTGATCGTTCACCTCTATTTGACATTGGTGAGGCCTCATCTGGAGTACTGTGTCCAGTTTTGGGCCCCACACTACAAGAAGGATGTGGAAAAATTGGAGAGAGTCCAGCGAAGGGCAACAAAAATGATTAGGGGTCTGGAACACATGACTTATGAGGAGAGGCTGAGGGAACTGGGATTGTTTAGTCTGCGGAAGAGAAGAATGAGGGGGGATTTGATAGCTGCTTTCAACTACCTGAAAGGGGGTTCCAAAGAGGATGGCTCTAGACTGTTCTCAGTGGTAGCTGATGATAGAACAAGGAGTAATGGTCTCAAGTTGCAGTGGGGGAGGTTTAGGTTGGATATTAGGAAAAACTTTTTCACTAGGAGGGTGGTGAAGCACTGGAATGCGTTACCTAGGGAGGTGGTGGAATCTCCTTCCTTAGATATTTTTAAGGTCAGGCTTGACAAAGCCCTGGCTGGGATGATTTAGTTGGGGATTGGTCCTGCTTTGAGCAGGGGGTTGGACTAGATGACCACCTGAGGTCCCTTCCAACCCTTATATTCTATGAGGTGCCAGGGGCTGGAGCAGTGTACCACAAGGGGTGCGTATATACGGAGGGGTATCTGGCCAGGAGTGAGCAGGATGCGTATGTGTGGGATAGGGGAGTGGGTTGAGTATGTCACCGTACAGGGCAATGACAACTGTATTCCCCCTCTGTGGTCCAGCAAGGGATCCACTCTAGGCTTTCAGATCTCCAGCCTTCACATCTCCTGGGCAGACCCTACTGACCGGGTATTTCCAGGCTGCTTAGCTCCCTCTCTATACTGTGACCTCCCCAACAAAGTCAGACTGCCTAAGCCAGCCTGCTCCGCTTTGCTTTCTCTTTGAAGGCTACAAACAGGGTAATTGCCACAGTTAAGTTACCACCCAGCTGTGTCTAAGAAAGCACATTTATTCTTGAGATAAAAGCATTACAGAGAAAATATATTAAAAACAATAAAAGAACCTACACACATGCTAATAAACTGACCAGAGATCACATATTGTCACACTCCACTAGTGACCAAATCTTACACATTCACACTGGCTGCCATGGCCCCCACAGGCCCTTCCACTCTGTGGAGGATTCCCAAGGCACAGTGTACCCCAGTCATGCCCCCTTCCCCACACAACCCTTATTCCTGACACACCCTGTACGTTAAGGCACTGAGCCAGCTCTGCACACCAAATGGGGATACCCCAATGGTAGGTAGGGAGATCTCAGCTGGCCTCTTAGGGCAGTTTCTAGGCTAGGCCTGGTTCTGCTATCTTTGAGATGAGCTCCCTCCCCATTAATTTGCAGCCAGTGGAGATTCCTAGCCACTCTTTGCAAGGGGGGGTTGTGCCAGCCCTAGTGTCCTGTACAACTCGCACCTTGAGCAGTTGCTACTCAAACTTTCCTCTGCAGCTTCAGTGTGATCCTCCCTTCATCTTCGCTTCCTGTCCTAGGCATTGTGCAGTCTCATGGTTAGACAGCTGCTGTCTTTTGCCCTTGAGGTGGCTGCATTTCAGTAGAAGGAGAGATTTCTGAGTGCTGATCAGTCTGGGATCCTTTGGAATGAGAAGCGCCTGTGTGCACGTGTTGACAGTCATTGCTGTTTTATCTCGTTTAAGGTATAATGGACCATCACCTGGTGATGCACCAGCTGCGGTGTAGCGGTGTGATGGAAGGCATCTGGATTTGTAGGAAGGGGTTCCCAAGCAGAATCCTATACGCTGCCTTTAAACAAAGGTGTGTCTTTAATTATTACTATGAGTGACAGTATGGCAGTGCCTATAACCCAATCGAGGATCAGGGCCCATTGGGGTAGGGCCCAACACAGCTGACAGTCCCTGCCCCAGGGAGTTGACAATGTACATGTCAGACAGGATGTAACGGGTGAACGAAACAGACAAGTTTTTATCCTTATTTGGTTTTAGCCTTAGATTATTTCTATTACTGCTGTGTCTAGAGACCGCTCCCATTTGGGATGAGAGGTAAATAGGATCTGTCACACCGCTTCAGACTCTCCCTCGTCTGGTATCCCATCTCCTGTCAGACTAGATCAGATTATTGGTCCATCCAAGCAGAAATGGCCAGTTACTGATGCTTCAAAGAAAGGTGAAAAAAGGCTTAATTTATACATTAATTTGATGTATAAATAGCTCTTATCAAACATCTCTGAGTGTGTATGCAAAAATACACACGCATTACATAGCACAATAACAGCTGGCCAGAATCAAACCCAGAATCAAAACTCTGCCTCTGAAAATGCCCTGTCCTCTGCCCCTGATGTGTGATCCAGCAAGTCACGGTTTCCATGCCAACCGCAGAGAAAACTTTGTTCCAGTAGCCAATTGGCTACTTAAATGCAGTTGGGATCTAGTGGGACACCTAAACTGCACTTCAAGGCAAGCACTTTCTTTGGTTTTGTTAGCAATTAAAATAGGCAAGTCAATCCAAGTATGCAAAGATTCCATAGATAATGGAGTAATGCTGTATGTGCGGGAAATCCCTCAAAATCCCTGCAGAGGAACAACCTGCCCTTAGGCATGAGACAGGACTACCCCAATCCAGCTGTTATCTTGCAGAATGCACAGACTATTAACAGCAGTCAGACAATTATACAGGCCATTTTTTATCCAAGCCACAGTATTTCCCTGGATCACTTTGTGGGCGAGAGTTCCGCAAGCTACGTATTCATTCTGGAAAGAAGTATTTTCCTTTAGTGCTTTTACATTTACTTCCCTTTTAAAGTCATCGAGTGTCCCCTTGTTCTGGTTTATGTAACAGGGTGAAAAAGAAAGGACTGGACAGTTCTCACTGTGTCCTTCCTAACTGCTGGTGCTAATGACCCACATAATAACACAGCCAGCGAATTCCAGTGGAGAATGAGTGAATTATATGTGGTCCCTGTCATAATGTTCAGTTCACCCACAGTTCGCATAATCAAAGCCCTCTTGATGTTAGACAGCGTATTCAATGACCTCCAAGCAGCGCACCTTCCTGTCGCTCTGCAATGTCCTGCTTATTATTAGTGTCCTCCTGACCCTGTCTAAAACCTGCTGCTTCTTTCCCCACAGATACAAAATCCTGAATGCCTCAGCCATCCCCGAAGGCCAGTCCATTGACAATAAGAATGCTTCAGAAAAGCCTCTCTCCTCCATTGATGTCGATCACAGTCAGTACAGATTTGGCCACTGTAAGGTAATGCTCATATGTAGAGGTGAGCATGTACCTCCACCTGGGGAGGGGCAGCGTGACACATGACAATAAACAGTGGGGAAAATTCATGAATACTGCACCGAACTGGAGCCTGGGATTTGATTTGCTATTTTCACACCCCTCTTGTATTCATTTCTTATAAATGTTAAGGTAGGAAGTCCAGTTCTACAAATGTTCACAGAAAAGGAAACTCAAGTTCACCATCAAAAGAGGAAACAAAATCCAGTAGGGGTGAGAGCAAAAGCAGAAAGCAGCCACCTGGAGGGCTGCGCGTGCAGCTGGTCTCCGAACTCTGCTGCTAACAGCAATGCCATATTGCCACAACAGAGCCATGCTGGTTGTGCCCATGTTAGATGTGGTGCCCGGTGCCTGCACTGAGCCCAAACATGCCTTTCTGGGCAGACTTGTTTCTCCCTTCACGGCTTCCTCTCTCCTTCACTGTGTCTGAGCTGGTGCTCAGGAAAGCAGCGACACACCTGACACGCAGGCTCATGGCTTGGATGTCCCAGACTCATGAGGAACAATGCCTTTTAATGGGCGAGAGAAACCCTAGTCAATTTCAGAGGGGGTAGCTTAATTATTGGGAGTGGACTACATCCAACCTGATTAAATTGGCCTCCAACATTGGTTCTCCACTTGTAAGGTAACTCCCTTCTCTTCATGTGCCAATATACATTTATGCTGTATCTGTCATTTTCACTCCCTGCATCTGAAGAAATGAGCTTTATACCCACAAAACTTATGCCGAAATAAATCTGTTAGTCTTTAAGGTGACACTGGACTCCTAGGTAATTTGCAGAAAACCTGCTTTGCTTTCCCTGCAAGAGCTCATAGGCGGCAGGAGCAGGAGCCTTTGGCCACAGGGCACTTTGATTTTTGGAAGAGCCTCCCATGGTCCATGGTAATTGCTTTGATATGCTGCAAAGATTGAAAATAAACCCTGGAAAATGGAACATTCCAGCCCCACACACTCTCATCAGCATCTTCTTGGGATGCAGACAGCATCTGCACTGGGGGGAGGACAGGTGAGGGGCACGGGGAGCAGTCACGACTACAGCTAACAGCACTTATGGAAGGCGCCGCTGTATGTTTCCCTGGCAATGTGCAGTCCAGGTTTTTGTGTGACTGCTCAGCTGTCGTGCTGGGCTGCAGAAGGGTAGCGTGTGGGTGAGCAATAGAACAGAAAGGGCTGTTACGAATTCGTGAGCATTGCTGTAGTAATAGCACCCCTCTCCCCCTTTGCTTACCATGGTCATTGCTGGCTTTGAACAGAGCCGGAGAAAACTACTTGGCCGGCTCCTAGTCACCTTGCTGCCGGGGGATGCAAGAGCCCTACCCTGATGGCTCATTAGTGGCTGTCAGCTTGAGCTCCCTAGCCAGATGTGGCATTATCATAGGGCTTTGCTTTAATAATTTGAGTTTGTCATGAGATCACGGAGGGCGCTGAGTGACTCATGCTGTTCTGAGAGCATGCCAGCAGGGCTAGGGTGACATGGGGAGCAGGCTCCAACTGAGTGACATGTGCTGGTGTCAGTGCACACTCAGGGCTGTCAAGGTGATCCAGCATGCCTCCAGCTCTTCAGGTCTTCACGCCATGGGAACCCTTTCTTTGCTGCTATGTCCTGTGTCTTCTCTGTTGGCTGCATGCCCGCTTTGACCCCAGACTAATACTGTATCTCTCCATGACGCTGCAGGTATTCTTCAAGGGTGGTTTCCTGGGTCTGCTGGAGGAGATACGAGATGAGAAGCTTGTGAGCCTCATCACCCATACGCAGGCTGTGCGCAGAGGGTATCTTATGTGTGTAGAATTCAAGAAGATGTGTGAGAGAAGGTAACAGGCAACTGCCTCTCTAAACCTGTATTCCCTGGGCAGGCGGAGTGCTGCAGCCAGTTCTTCTCAGTAGCATTAGCCTGAGCAGCATTGAGATTTGGGGAAATCACATTCTAAAGGCCCCACAAGTTATAGTCCAGAAGTGTTTTTTCTGTTCCAGAGCATTTCTTTGTGTTCTGTTCAGAGAGTGCCCATGATTGCAGCTCCACGGGGACTAGAAGTATCTTGTTTGCACCCAGTAATGTAGTGGTTTCAACATGAATCTCCCACAAAAGCTGTTTAGATGGTACTTAGAAACTGTCATTCTAATATCTGGAATTCATTCCTAACCCAAGTCCCATTGGCTCCATACTCTGCATTCTTTAAGCTGTAGTTTAATGGATTTTCAGGGAATCCATCTACACTCTGCAATGCAACATTCGCTCATTCATGAACGTCAAGCACTGGCCCTGGATGAAGCTGTACTTCAAGATCCAGCCCTTGCTGAAGAGTGCTGAAGTTGAGAAGGAGATGGCCAACATGAAGGAAGAGTTTGAGAAAACGAAGGAGGAGCTTGCTAAGTCTGAGGCAAAAAGGAAAGAACTGGAGGAGAAAATGGTGACCCTGCCGCAAGAGAAAAATGACCTGCAGCTCCAAGTGCAGACTGTGAGTAACTTCCACTCCTTCAAATGTAATGAACTGCCCCTTTCCTGCCTGCTTCCCTCCCTACTTCACAACACTCATAGACTAGCGGCCAGACTCCCCACTGCTCTGCCCCTGCTCTTGTCACTTACACCTCAGCAAAGTGAATACAAAATGGGCATAAAATGCTCCCACCCAGCAGCAAATAACCCCTGGAGCATCAGCCATGCATAGGTGCTGGAACTAGGGGTGCAGAGGGTGCTGCCACACCCCGTGGCTTGAAGTGGCTTCCATCTTATACAGGGTTTACAGTTTGGTTCAATGGCTCACAGCACCCCCACTATACAAATTGTTCCAGCCCCCCTGCAGCCATGGCACATAGACACAGCATACTCCCCACTGGGGTCTGTGAAATGTGAGATAGAGCACAAGTTGCTCCCACATCTGCTAGTGCAGAACCTACAACAGGTGCTGGAGGGGATACCTTGTTAGAGAAGGGATGGGGCAGAGACTGATCCTCATCAGCTGGCAGGGAGGGACTCTACAGCAGAGACTGAATCTTCATGAGCCAGGGAGAAGGTTGTGAACGTGGACTTGAGAATAGTCACAATGTGGACCAGTCCCCCTCTGTACAGTCACCCGTCTGTCGCGAATGTACCCAGTCACTGGGTCCCATGTGCTTCCAAGCCTGCTAGGTCTGGGCAGAGTCTAGTCACTGTTATAGACTCATAGACTCAGACTTTAAGGCCAGAAGGGACCATCGTGATCATCTAGTCTGACCTCCTGCACACTGCAGGCCGCTGAACCTCACCCACCCACTCCTGTAATAGACCCCCTAACCTCTGGCTGAGTTACTGAAGTCCTCAAATCATGATTTAAAGACTTCAAGTCATAGAGAATCCACCATTTGCTCTAGTTCAAATAGCAAGTGACCCATGCCCCACGCTGCAGAGAAAGGTGAAAACCCCACAGGATCTCTGCCAATCTGACCTGCAGAAAAATTCCTTCCCGACCACAAATATGGCGTTCAGTTAGGGTGTGTCAGCAATACACACCAGCCAGACATCTTTGAAAGAATTCACAGTAGTAACTCAGAGCCACCGTAGTAACTCAGTAACCTAGAGATAGTGTCCCATCTCCAGCCATGGGAGATATTTGCTACCAGCAGCTGCCAATGGGCCATATGCCATTGTAGGCAGTCTCATCACATCATCCCCTCCAGAAATTTATCAAGCTCAGTCTTGAAACCAATTAAGTTCTTTGCCCCCATTACTGCCCTTGGCAGGCTGTCCTAGAACTTCCCTCCTCTGATGGTTAGAAACCTTCATCTAATTTCAAGCCTAAACTTGTTGATGGCCAGTTCATATCCATTTCAGCATTGACCCTTGACTTACATAACTCCTCTCCCTCTCTGGCGTTTATCCCTGTGGTGGATTTATAGAGAGCAACCATATCTCCCCTCAGGCTTTGTCTTGTTAGGCTAAACAAGCAAAGCTCCTTAAGTCTCCTCTCATAAGGTAGGTTTTCCATGCCTCAGATCATCCTAGTAGCCCTTCTCGGCACCTGTTCCAGTTTGAATTAATCTTTCTTACACATAAAAGACCAGAATTGCACATCGTATTCCAGATGAGGTGTCACCAGAGCCTTGCAGAAAGGTACTAAATACTTCAGAGGGTCTCAGTTCACAGCCTTACCAGACAAGCCTGCAGCCAGTAAAGCTGAAGTCTGTAGCAAGGAGAAAAGAACCAGGTATTGGGAAAAGCTTTTCAGCTGTCACTCGCAGATCAGTACCTTTAGTAGAGTGAAGAGCCAGTAAAGCAGAGTCTTTGTAGTTATTTCCAGAACAATTATTTGTTAACGTTATGAGCCCTGGCCTCTTGTGCACATGCCCAGGCTCAGAAATCTTCACTGAGCACCTCCTTGGGCCATGGGACTGCGCAGTCAAGCTGCCCCAGGTCCTGAAACCGGCCTCTCAGACCTCCAGAGCCTCCCAGCCCTGTGGGCTATGTCTACACTACACACCACAGTGAGCTGCGTGTAGGGTGCACGTAGCTACTTGCTGCAGTGAAAAGCAGACCGTGACCGCGCTGCGGTGTGTAGCTACACGTCAGTGAAAGGCTCTGGCAGGGTGAGACAGTGGGGAAAGGCTTCAGCAGCTCCCCACCTTTCACTGCAGCGAGGAAAGGCTCTACCAGGGAAAGGCCCTGCTGCCTTCCCCATCTTGGAGCCTTTCCCTGCTGCATCCCCCCTCCCGGAGCCTTCCCCCTCCTCTGCCTCCCCCGTCCCAGAGCCTTTTCCTGTTGCTTTCCCCCTCCCAGAACCTTCTCCCTGCTCTGCTTCCCTGCTCCCAGAGCCTTTTCTGGCTTCCTCCCCTCTCCCAGAGCCTTTCCCCTCCTGTGCCTCTCCCCTCCCAGAGCCTTTCCCTGCTGCTTCCCCCTGCCGGAGCCTTTCCCCCGCAGAAGTCTCTCCCTGCAGCAGGAGGGCAGCAGGACACCACACAGCTCCAAATAGCAGTGCAGATGGGGAGGCCTGGCGTGGGTGAGTACAGAGCCTGTCGGCCATGTACAGAGCCCGTGGCTTCAGGCATGTCTGTACTTGCCCAAGCCGTGGCTCATCCTCTACACTGCTGTTATACCCATGCTCAAGGGACGGCAGGGGTATGTACGCTACGCATCGCACTGTAGACGCACCCTTACACACACTCCCTCAGAGTCCCACCTTGGCCATGGTCACTCTGGTCTTCTAGTTTAAGCCCTTCAGGGACAACATGGCAGTCACTTGACTCTTGAAACATGGGAGAGGTAGTGAGCTTTGAAAGTCCTGAAAGTCCTGAAACTCGGCCCCACTCCTGACCCGTCCCACCCTACGGTCTGGTCTCACCCTGCTGCATCCAAGGGTACTAGGCACGTCAGGCTGGGAAACGCCCCTCCTGCCTTCTCTTTCTGCTGCAAGTCCTGCCTAGATGAGGCGACAGTTGGCTCCCCCTGCACAAGGAGGCACCTCCTCGAAAACAGCCTCGCTCCTTTTCCCATGTGCTGGTCCCCTGAGCAGAAAATCCACTGTTCATGGGGCTGGGGCTGCAGCTGAGAGACAATCACAGCTGCTGGCCCTAGGCTGCCCTGCGATGGCTTCTTGCTCGGGCATGTCTGTACCACAGCAGCTGCAGCAACTGAGCTGCTCCCTGTCGCAGAGGTGGCTGAACTACATCCCTCCGCGTAGGAAGTGGCAACCCCATGACACAGACTTTCCCTTCCCCTCCACGGCCCCCGCCTGGGGGAACTGGCAGGCTAACTCACCAAGGTCCTACCTGATCACTGGCCCCAGCACCCCTGCAGCCTCCCTCCTGGCCCCCAGACACACCTGTTCCCCCTCAGCCTCCCTCCTGGCCCCGCAGCCTCCCCTCGGCCCCCACACACGCCTGCACCCCCTCCATAGATGCTGAAATTGGGGGTGTGAGGGGTGGTTTCTATTATATACAGGGTTTACAGTTTGGTTCAATGGCTCTCAGCAGCCCTACTGCACAAATCGTTCCAGGACCCCTGCCCCCCTCAGCCTCCCTCTGGACCAACATACCCTGCACACAGTTCAGCCCCCCACATCCCCTCGCAGACCCCCCCTCCGCAGCCTACACACATCCCTGCACCTCTCACAGCTAACCTCTGCCGCCGTGTCCGCTGCAAACCCCTCAGCCTCTCTCTGCCCCACCTTCCCTATCAGTCACACTCTGCCCCCTCCACCCCATGTCTCCCTTCATCCTCCTTCTGCCCCCCCCACACCCCTGCACTCCCCACATCCCCCTTCACCCCTTGCTGCCTCTTCCTGCCCCCACATCCCCCTGTAACCCTTCTCAGCCCCTAAGCCTCCCTCCTCCCCCCCCCACACCCCATGCATCCCCCTCAGCTGCCCCCTGCAACCTCTTTAGCCTCCCTCTGTCCCTTCCATCCCCCTGCACCCTTCCTCACTCTCCCCACCCCCCCCGGTCACTGGTCTCTGCTGCTCCTCCCTGTGCCCTGTCCACACCCTGGACCATAGAAGGGCAGCCATTTTGCTTGTGGGTCTGGCATCCAACAAATGTCTCAAGATTTACAAGAGATAGAGTCAAATCTCTTAACCCATTACAAAGGTGCAATGCTGGCTTTTTAATTATATAACTTCCTGCCATTGCAGGGGCCTGAGGCCTTGGTGGCTTCTTGGTTTCTCCTATTCTTTGGCTGTGGCACACAATAATTTAGTCTACTGACTGCTGGAATCTTTTAGTCTAACTAACGTCATTGCACTCAATATAGGAGTATCTGGGTGAAGTTTAGTGGCCTGTGTTACATGTGAGATGAGACTGGATGATCTAATGATCCCTTCTAGCCCTAAATTCTATGAAATCTATAGAGCGCCGATATGTAGCTTTTTGAAATATCAGGCCTTCAATCGGCCACTACTCCAGAATGCGTATTGTTTGTCCGAGGCCACAGGCCAGTGTAATTTCTGGTGAGGCCTAAAGGATGAACTTCATCCTTTGTGCCTACAACAATGGAAGTGTAAGTGCTGCTGTCCCCTAATACTAATTCCAAACTTCAGAACTATTGATTTCACAAATTAACCCTCACAGGCCCGCATGGAGGAGCTGGAGGAGGAGACAGAGGCTGAACGTGCCTCTCGGGCGAAAGCAGAGAAGCAGCGGGCTGATCTCTCCAGGGAACTCGAGGAGATCAGTGAGCGTCTGGAAGAAGCTGGTGGAGCCACAGCGGTTCAGATTGAGATGAACAAGAAGCGTGAGGCAGAATTCCAGAAAATGCACCGAGACCTTGAGGAGGCCACTCTGCAGCACGAAGCCACAGCCGCCGCCCTCCGGAAGAAGCACGCGGACAGCACGGCAGAGCTTGGGGAGCAAATCGACAACCTGCAACGCGTCAAGCAGAAGCTGGAGAAGGAGAAGAGTGAACTGAAGATGGAGACTGACGACCTGGCTAGTAACGTGGAGACTGTCTCCAAAGCCAAGGTTTGGGGATTTGGGGATCAGGGCCAGGCAGGGTTTGAGGAAGGGGATGGACCGGGTTTGAGGTTTCTATGGCCACTCCATCATGGCTATGCTAAGGTGGTGGTGGCAGGCCTCACAGAGGCCTCTGCTTGGGTGGGTAGGGGCTGAATTGTTCGGCCTCTGGGGTGAACTCTGGCCCACTTGGTGTTAGGGACTCCTAATCTCGGACACGATGCTCCAGCATGCCCAGAGGTGTGGGGTGGCCCTTGAGAGCCGCGCAGATGGATCTTGGGGGGAGCTCATGTGAATCCTATCTTAAGTGGGCATGAGGACATGGAGGTCTCTGCTGGGGATGTGTCCAGGCCCTTGGGTGGGGGCTGCTCATCCGGAGTGGCTGGGCTTGACGTTTGCTTTTTTCTGGCGTCTATTGGAACATACGTATCCTGTTCGGCTGCAGTGCGGTGTCAAAGCCTGAGTGCAAGAGGCAAATACAGCCTGAGCTCTCCCTGCCAGCACCTCGCCTCCTGCTCCCTCTCCTCCCCTGCCCTCCCCGGCTGCCGTAGAGCCACGGGCCCATCGCTGTCTTTGGCTGTAAGGTGCAAGCAGGCGTGGCACTGCATAACTGTGACTGGGCCAGACCCCATCGGCCCCCATGCCCCAGAGCAGCGGCCAGAGGATTCACTTGGCGTCACCAAGTCTCCTGGCCCATCCACAGGCTCAAGAAGTGTCTTCTACCCACGCCTTGGCCATCAGGGCCCAGGGCCGTTATGCACATGCAGCTCTTTCCTTTGCTGTTTGCTCTCTTCACCGTCTTACTGTGCTTAGGTTCAGGAGCTGGAGAATGAGCTTGATGCTGAGCAGAAGCGAGGAATAGAGTCCATTAAAGGGGTAGGCAAATACGAAAGAAGGCTCAAGGAAATCACTTACCAGGTACCACTGGGAACAGCAGCTCCCGTGGCACCTGCCTGCATCCCAGGCACATCCCAGACACTGGCCTCCCCAGCCGGACCGTATTGCTATTGCATTCCCCGCAGTCTGAAGAAGACAAGAAGAAAGTTGTCCAGCTCCAGGACTTGGTAGACAAACTGCAGCTGAAAGTGAAAGCCTACAACAGACAAGCTGAGGAGGCCGTGAATACAGAGTCCGCCAATCTGCTGAGCAAAGATTTGCAAAGCTGCCTTGGCCTCAGGACACCCAAATCCTTTCATGTGGACGAAATGGGGGTGGGGATCCAAACCCCCTGGCAGTTTTGGAAATCTCCGCCTAAGTTCCTAATTGCTTACAGACGTAGGGTGTATCTACCCGGGGAAGTGTAACTAGCTGGCAGGGCCAGGACCGGCTCTAGGCACCAGCAAAGCAAGCAGGTGCTTGGGGCGGCACATTTCCAGGGGCGGCACAATCCGGCCTTCCTTTTCTTTCTGGGCAGTTGCACTCTCGGAGCTGCGCCACTTAGATGGGGCGAGGGCGCTGCGCCCCCGGCCGCAGTGGGAAGGGGAAGCCCCAGCAGTAGGATGCTGAGCTGCCAGGCTCAGCCGCTACTTGGGGAGGAGAGGGCGAGTCCTGCTAGGGAACCGGGGCTGGGCCGCCCCATCTGTGCATTGGCTGCTGCGCTGCCTTGTGCCACCCCTTATATCAGGGCTTCTCTGCGCAGCCGGGCGGGGGAGCGGGTAAAGCCCCTGCAGGCACTGGGAGAAGGTGACATCACTCCCTCTGCTTCCAGCCCTGCCTGCGAGCCCCAGCCCCACCTGAGCTTGGGGAGGCAAATTTTTTGCTTGGGGCAGCAAAAAACCTAAAGCCGGCCCGGTGTGGGGCACAGTGCCGTGCAGGGTGCTAGGAGAGCTGTGGCATTCTCTGAGGCCTGGTGCTGGGTGGGGCACGGGGTTGATTGTGCTGGAGATGGCATAGCAGGGCGCTGCTGACGCTGAGTGGGGTGGTTGCTGCTGGCACGGGGCTGGGTGTGGCATGGCGGGACGCTGCTGATGCTGGGTGGGGCATGATTCTGAGCATGCTGGGCCAGGTGTGGGTGCTGATTGTACGGTGCAGAATGTGAGTGCGGATGGGGTAGGCAGAGGGCTCTGGGCAGGGTGCGGGCGCTGCTAAGAACATAAGAACAGACACACTGGGTCAGATCAAAGGTCCATCTAGCCCAGTATCTGGTCTTCTGACAGTGGCCAATGCCAGGTGCCCCAGAGGGAATGAACAGAACAGGTAATCATTGAGTGATCCATCCCGTCGCCCATTCCCAGCTTCTGGCAAACAGAGGCTAAGGACACCATCCCTGATGGTGCTGGGCAGGACAGTGCGGGTACACATGGCATTAGCCGAGGGTGCTTCGTGAGACATGGTGCTGACAGTGCCGGGCAGGGCGCAGGCGGTGACGGCGCTGGGTAGGGCACAGACACTGATGGTGCTGGGCGGGGCCCGGGTACTGAGGACGCTGGGCGGGCATGGTGCTGACGGCACTTTTTGGCTCTACAGGAGGAGCAGGCCAGCACCCACCTGTCACGGTGTCGCAAGACCCAGCATGAGTTGGAGGAGGCTGAGGAACGAGCTGAATCCCAGGTCAACAAGCTGCGGTCCAAGAGCCGTGACATCAGAAGCAAGGTGAGCACAGGGCTCGAAATTTCTTATCCACAGTGACTTCATTCCTAAAGCACTTCAGAGTTACAGATCTCTGAAAATAAGAAAGCCCTGAGACATGCCTTCCCCCTATCCTGAGCTCACCCCTTCTCCCAGCTCAAGGTTTGTCACCTTTTCGGAGCCCCTCCAGCCCTCTCTCTCCTGCACGTCCCGCTACGTGGTGCGATGGGTAACCCCTTTCTAGGAGCCGCCAGCACTGCGCTCATAGAGTCTCTGGCTCCTTGCCATGTGCTTCCCTGCACACTGCAGCCCCCTCCGTCACCTGCAGAGAAAACCATTGTTCCAGGGCAATGGGCAAGTAGGGAAGAGTCATTCCCAGTGATAGTCCTCCATCGAGGTGTCAAGCACTCTCTGGGGTCGGGGCTGCTGTCTGGAGTGCAATTCAAGCAGCTGCCCTGGCACATTTATTATTATCATTGTACATGTTGTCATGGAGTGTGGGGGAGTCCAGGCCCTGCACCCCTCTTCCTGGGATTCACCGTGACTCTCAGCCAGCCAGTAAAACAGAAGGTTTATTGGACAATAGGAATAGAGTCTAAAACAGAACTTGTGCGTACCCCTCAGTCAAGTCCTTCTGGGGGGCAGGGAGCTTAGACCCCAGCCTTGGGGTTCCCTGCGTTCCACCACCCAGCACAAAACTGAAACCAAAAACCCGCCAGCAGTCTCTCTCCTGCAGCCTTTGTCCAGTTTCCCAGGCAGAGGTGTTACCTCCCCATCCCCCTCCTGGCTCAGGTTACAGGCTCTCAGGTATCCCATCCCCAATGAAACTCCCCTGCCACATTCCCAGGTCAACACTCCCCCCTCCCTGCTGCATCACACCACCCCGCTCCCAACTGCATAACACATGTATGTATTCAAGATAAAATACAAAATGGAGTTTATAGTTTGATACTGACATATTGCACCCTGGGATAACTATCAGCCAGTTAGTCTGGCATCAATCCTAGGCAAGATCATGGAAAGGCTGATACTGGATTCAATCAATGAAGAATGACTTAGCAAAACAAAGAGAAGGTTTAGGGGTGATTTGATCCCAGTCTAACGGCCTCTTCAGTCTAGCAGAGAAAGGTCTCATGTGATCCAATAGCTGGTAGTTGAAATTAGACAAATTCCAATTGGAAATAAGGTGAACATTTTTCACAATGAGGGAAATTAACCATTGGAACAACTTACTAAGGGTTCTGGGGGATTCTCCATCACTGGCAATTTTAAAATCAAGACTGGCTGTTTTTCTAATAGGTCTGCTCTAGTTCAAGCAGGCATTAATTTGGGGAAGTCCTAGGGCCTGTGCTATACAGGAGGTCACAGTGGTCCCTTCTGGCCTTGGAATCTGACTGTGTGTTGTAATTAATGCCAATCAACCTGGTTTGAAGGTAAATAGATCCTGTCAAATGAATTAATGCTCTTTGTCATGCTCTCAAGGTTGGCTGGTTGGTAGAGGGAACTGTGCCCATGGAATATATTGGACTTCAGTAAGACATTTGACTTAATGCCACCAGGCATTCAGATAGACTAGCAACATACAAAATCAATGGAGCCCATATTAAAGGGACTAAAAACTGGCCACCGAGAGAGCTGGAGGTGCTATGGACAGTGAGGCTCTTCTGTCCGTTCTCTATCAGGGACTGTCTTTCTTACCCCAGCATGGGGAGAACGTTTGGTGAAGGCAAGACATGAGCCCCAAAAGCCACATAAAAGTCCTTCAGCAGGCACCTACCCTAGTAGCTGTGTGGCATTTCACTGGCCCATGTCCTGCCACTCCCACTAGAGGGAGCCGTCATGTACTTGTCCCCAGGGAGCACCAAGCTAAACTGCATTCCCTGCTGCCTCTACAAATCTGCCTCTGGCACCTCACTGGGCTTCTGATGGACTGGCTCATCTGTACTGTGGCAGTCTGCTGTGCCATGTCAGCCAACCTAAGGGGACAGAGAGCACTCACAAAACATGGGGCCGGTCAGCTGCTGTAAATCCCCAAGCTGCATTGCCTTCAGCAAGGATCTACCTATAGACCCCTCCTCTCATGCTGCAGGCCTGCCAGCTGCAGCCTGGAAATCATTGTTTCTTTGCCTGCCATTTTGCACATTGTTGCCCCTAACTGCACACTTAAAATCATGTTGAGATTCTAGCCCCTGTGGCAATTCCATTATTCCAGTAACTTCTAAAGTATCTTTATTTATTTATCTACAGAAATTGGAGGAATGAGGTCCCAGAGTGCGACTGCAGAGGTTTCCCATGCAATATGGATATCTGCAGTCAGGGTAGATATACATTAGCTGATACAAATAAATGGAAGGGCATGCATCTGATTTCTATTCCAGCCTCCTTTATTCAGCCCTGTGTAGATGAGTTATTATCTGGGAGAAGACCTATGGGAAATAAAAGGTTAATCTTGCAGGGACACTGGCATCAGACAGAGGGCAAAGTTAAGGTTGCTCTTTGTGAGTGTGTCTAAGTAAGGTTGATTTGGTAGGGGGATGGACAGTATACGTCTCTGTACCTGACAGAGGGATCTCTGATGTATTTAGGCCACTATTCCCCAAAGCGTGGCATGTGCTCACCCAGGAGGGGCACAAAAGGCTGGGGGGGGGGGGGACCCTGGACAGGCATCTCAATTGTCCTCCAGCTTTCATTTTTTTTAAAGACAGTCTCTAGCGACTAGAGACTAACTATGCAAAGAAAACCTTCAGAACTTGAATCAAATATAATTGATACAGCAATGCCTTCCTGAGTTTGTGTAGAGCTTGAAACAATAACTCTGAGGTATTCTGCTCCATTAATTTCAGTGGAGCATTACCTCAGATCAATGAAGACACCTCATACACCAACATGGCTAACTTCACGGCTCCTGCCAGCATGTCAGAAAGGTGAGGAGGGGTCACACCTTGCACAGTTACCCATCGCCTGTGAGCAAGAGGAATGGGGATTGGGCTGAGGGTGGGGTGGTCAGGGAGTACCATGAGCAGCCTGAAGGGGTGGGCACCAGTATTCAGAAGCCGGGCAAATGCTGCAGTGGGTTAATGGCCATCTCCTGCGCAGTGTGGGGGTTGGATGGCGTCATTCGCTCTCAGTGACCTGCTGGTACAAAGGCAATTTCCCTGTGTTTTTAACATGTGTAATGAGGAGACAATGAGGAAGAAAGAGCTGTAGTGCTCTGCCTGCCTTGGCCGTTCCATCACACAATCCTCTTCGCCTGTGTGACACTCTCCCCATGTTACCTGTGGCCTCTGTGCACCAGCTGTGCTGCCAGACCACCTCTATGGTGAACATCCTGGGAATGGCAGTGCCCCCGACAAGGCAATGCTGGTTTAATCAGTTCTGCACCCCTCTCCTGAGAGTCTGTGCAGGCTTGTGCAGGGTGAGCTGTGACTGGGGCACTCCTGCAACCCAGTGAATCTCTGCTCTGCAACAGCTTGAAGGGGGGTGGAAAATGGGTTGGGGCACCAATCCAGGTAGCCCTCCGGCTTCTCTAACCTGTTCGTGGGGTTGATCCATCTTCTGCCAGCCACAGCATAGGAGAGGAGAAAGGGCGGGAACTGATGAGGAGCTGTGACAGTTCTCAGGGTGCCCAGGACTAGGAGTCACCTTGTTCTTCTTCGAGCAGATGCAGCCATGTATTCCACTTAGGGGTGTGTGTGTGTATGTGTGCCCTGTGCACCAGAGCTGCAGAATTTTGCCTAGCAATACACCCAGAGCGGTGGTGCTCGTGCCTCATGGCCATAGCCCCTCCCTTGGGTATATAAGGTGGCAACCTGCCCCCAGTTCCTTCTTACTAGATGTGGCTGGAGTTGGAGCTCTGTGTGGACTTAACCTCACATGCTCTCACTACTTTAGTGGGTTTTTTGAGTTGGCTATAGCTAGTAATACCCTTAGTGTAAGTGTTGGTTGTATTTAATTAGGAATTCCCTGTGGTGCCCTCACCAGGGTTCAAACACTGTCCATCATATGAGAGGGAGCGAGCCCTAACAATGATCCCCACACGCGGTGCTTGTTGTGCTTGAGTGAGGCCCACGTCAAGGAGCGGCGTTGGACCTGTAGCTTGTTTGGGATTCAAGTGGCTCAGGATCTTCACCTGTCATAAATATAAAGGGAAGGGTAACCACCTTTCTGTATACAGCGCTATAAAATCCCTCCTAGCCAGAGGCAAAGTCCTTTTACTTGTAAAGGGTTAAGAAGCTCAGGTAACCTGGCTGGCACTTGACCCAAAATGACCAATGAGGGGACAAGATACTTTCAAATCTGGAGTGGGGGAAAAAGGCTTTTGTCTGTCTGTGTGATACCTTTGCTGGGAACAGATCAAGGATGCAAGCCCTGCAAATCCTGTAAAGTTAGTAAGTAATCTAGCTAGAAAATGTGTTAGGTTTTCTTTGTTTTGCCTTGTGAAATTCACTGTGCTGGAGGAAATGTGTATTCCTGTTTTTGTGTCTTTTTGTAACTTAAGGTTTTGCCTAGAGGGATTCTCTAAGTTTTGAAGCTGAGTGCCTGTAAGATTATGTTCCATTCTGATCTTACAGAGTTGTTCCCTTATCTTTTTTGGTTCTTCTAATAAAGTTCTTTTTTTTAAGAATCTGATTGGGTTTTTTGAGTCTTAAAAATCCAAGGCTGGCTTGTGCTCATCTTGTTTATTCTCAAGCCTCCCCAGGAAAGGGGGTGTAAGGGCTTGGGGGGATATTTTGGGGAAATAAGAACTCCAAGTGGACCTTTCCCTTTTCTTTGTCTAAATCCCTTGGTGGTTGCAGCATACTGTTCAAGGACAAGGCGAAATTTGTGCCTTGGGAAAGTTTTAACCTAAGCTGGTAAAAATAAGCTTAGGGGGTCTTTCATGTGGGTCCCTACATCTGTACCCTATAGTTCAGAGTGGGGAGGGAACCCTGACATCACCTAAAACAGCACCTGCTTGAACAGGTCTTGCAGCCTGCTTTGGCACTGAGGCCCTCATCGGATTGGAGGTTGTCATCAGGTTCCAAGAATGTTATCGCCTCACGCTCTGGAGCGTATAATTTAGAATGAAGGATAAAGAATAATAAGATAATAATGTAACATGTATTCAATGTACTGATGTATGATTTGACCATATCTTGCCAGCCACCCTTTTTGAGTAGCAGAAAGAAATGGCCTAATGGGCCATTGGTAGAGATGCATCAGCCAGAATCTCTTTGTGTTTGGACTGATTTCAAGGCAGTAACAGACCTTTGAGGTCACCACTTTGTTGTAGGCTTAGCATTTTAAAATAAGTAAAAGAATGCCATGATTGTTTTTCTTCTGCATTGCAATTTGATGTTCCTGTTCAAAATGTTCTGTGTAAATTAATTCTGTTTTGTGTGTGAATGAGGAATGGGTGTTAAGAGATAAGTGAGAAGGCCATCGCTGAACCAGATGTTCTAGGGAGCACCAGAGACAGACGCAAGGGTGCCAGGAGGCTGCAACACGCCCCTATTGAAATATCAGAGGAGGGCAGATTGACGACTCTAAAGATGAGACAGGCACCTATCAATGGGGACAAGATAGCTGTGATCAAAACCAGCATGGGATAACTCCCTGAGAGACTTGATGAAAGAACAAGATAAAGGATAAGAGAAAAGGAAGACTTGTGGCACCTTAGAGACTAACCAATTTATTTGAGCATAAGCTTTCATGAGCTACAGCTAACTTCATCGGATGCATACTGTGGAAAATATAGAAGATGTTTTTATACACACAAACCATGAAAAAATGGGTGTTTATCACTACAAAAGGTTTTCTCTCCCCCCACCCCACTCTCCTGCTGGTAATAGCTTATCTAAAGTGATCACTCTCCTTACAATGTGTATGATAATCAAGGTGGGCCATTTCCAGCACAAATCCAGGGTTTAACAAGAACGTCTGAGGAACGGGGGGGGGGGGAGGGGGGAAGGAAAAAACAAGGGGAAATAGGTTACCTTGCATAATGACTTAGCCACTCCCAGTCTCTATTCAAGCCTAAATTAATTGTATCCAATTTGAAAATGAATTCCAATTCAGCAGTCTCTCGCTGGAGTCTGGTTTTGAAGTTTTTCTGGTATAATATCGCAACTTTCAAGTCTGTAATCGTGTGACCAGAGAGATTGAAGTGTTCTCTGACTGGTTTATGAATGTTATAATTTCTGACATCTGATTTGTGTCCATTTATTCTTTTACATAGAGACTGTCCAGTTTGACCAATGTACATGGCAGAGGGGCATTGCTTGCACATGATGGCATAGATCACATTGGTAGATGTGCAGGTGAACGAGCCTCTGATAGTGTGGCTGATGTTATTAGGCCCTGTGATGGTGTCCCCTGAATAGATATGTGGCCACAGTTGGCAACGGGCTTTGTTGCAAGGATAGGTTCCTGGGTTAGTGGTTCTGTTGTGTGGTATGTGGTTGCTGGTGAGTATTTGCTTCAGGTTGGGGGGCTGTCTGTAGGCAAGGACTGGCCTGTCTCCCAAGATTTGTGAGAGTGATGGGTCGTCCTTCAGGATAGGTTGTAGATCCTTGATGATGTGTTGGAGAGGTTTTAGTTGGGGGCTGAAGGTGACGGCTAGTGGCGTTCTGTTATTTTCTTTGTTAGGCCTGTCCTGTAGTAGGTGACTTCTGGGAACTCTTCTGGCTCTATCAATCTGTTTCTTCACTTCTGTAGGTGGGTACTGTAGTTGTAAGAATGCTTGATAGAGATCTTCACGAAAGCTTATGCTCAAATAAATTTGTTAGTCTCTAAGGTGCCACAAGTACTCCTTTTCTTTTTGCGAATACAGACTAACACGGCTGCTACTCTGAAATCTAAAATTACAGAAATTGTAAGTAAGGGCAAGGAAATGCGTTAGATTGTCTTTAGTTTTAGCTTGTGAATTTTCCCTATTGTAAGAGGGAGTTTTATTCTTTTTTTTGTAACTTTGAAGCTGAGCCTAGAGGGGAATCCTCTGAGTTTAAATCTTCGTATTACCCTGTAAAGTTACCTTCCATCCTGATTTTGCAGGTGTGATTCTTTTACTTTTTCTTTAAATAAAATTCTTCCTTTAAGAACCTGTTTGATTATCAGTGTCCTAGAGACAAAGGGTCTGGTTGGTACTCACATTATTCACAAGCCTCCTCAGGAAAGGGGGTGAAGGGGCTTGAGGAAATATTTTGGGGGAACAGGGACTCCAAGTGACTCTTTTCCTGAATTTCTGTGTAAATCCCTTGGTGGTGGCAGCAATACCGTCCAAGGACAAGGAAAGGAATTGTATCTTGGGGAAGTTTTAACCTAAGCTGGTAGAATATAAGCTTGGGGGGGGTGTGTCTTTCATGCGGGTCCCCACATCTGTAGCCCAGAGTTCAGAGTGGGGAGGGAACCCTGACAGCTCCTAACTGACAGCTGGCCACTAGACTGATCCAGACTCTGGACTGGTAACTGTAACATCGACTGGTGGGACAGTGTGTGTGTGTGGTGTGATTGAATGCATATACTAATTGTTGTACCTTCAATAAACGCGGCATATTGCCTTTTCCCCTGAAAAAGATCCCGTGTGCTTCTTATAAGTATTTTTTTGGTGGAGAATTGCAAAAGGGGGGGAGGGGGATATGCACTGGGATTGTTGAAAATACTACTAAGTACTATACCATACATATAAAGTGATTGATCATTCAGGTGCACACACCCCTGTTCGTAGAAGTGTCAGGCATAGAATCATAGAATATCAGGGTTGAAAGGAACCTCAGGATGTCATCTAGTTCAACCCCCTGCTCAAAGCAGGACCAATCCCCAATTTTTGCCCCAGATCCCTAAATGGCCCCCTCAAGGATTGAACTCAGAACCCTGGGTTTAGCAGGCCAATGCTGAAACCACTGACCTATCCCTCCGTCAACTGAGCTATCCATATCCTCCCGCCCCCACACACCATGGAGTCACTCTCAGCCACCCCCATCTTCTAGACCCCTCTCCTCCCTCCCCCTGGAGTCTTTCTCAGAACCCCTGATACATCTGATTCCCCCTCCCCCCCAACACACACACCGTGGTGTCACTCTTAGCCACCCCAGATACATCCCATCACCCCCCTACAGACCACAGAGTCACTCACAGCTAACCCAAACCCCTTCCCCCCACACCTTTGAGTCACAGCCATTCCCACCCTGAGACCCCCCCCCACATGCCGTGGTGTCACTCCCAGCCACCCCCCCCCAGCTTGGAGTCACAGCCATCTCCACCTGAGACACTCCCCCCCCCCCCATGGAGTCACTCTCAGACACCCTCAGACACCTTCATCCCCCACCACAGACCATAGTCACTCACAGCTAACCCCAACATCCCCCCACACCTTGGAGTCACTCAGCACCCTGATACATCCCATCACCGCCCCTTCCCCCCCGCCGCCACACTGTGGTGTCACTCCCCCAGCCACCCCCACCCCGACACACACACACACACCTTGGAGCCACAGCCACCCCACCCGAGACACCTCCCCCACACACCATGGAGTCACTCTCAGCGCCCCTGATACAGCCCCTCCCCCCCCGTGGTGTCACTCCCACCCCCCCCCCCTCCGAGACACCCCCTCGCACACACACACTCTGGACTCATTGTCAGCCCCCCCCCCGCACACACACACTCTGGACTCATTGTCAGCCCCCCCCCCGCACACACACACACACTCTGGACTCATTGTCAGCCCCCCCCCCCGCCGAGACAACCTCCCCACGGCTACCCCCGATACATCCCACCACCCCCCGCTGCCCCCGCGGTGTCACCCTAGTCTCACCCGCCCCGATCCCCACCCGAGTCCCTGCCGCTCCCGGAGGCCGGGCCGGGCCCGCGGCGAGGGGCGCTGCCCGCGGGCGGCGGCCGGGCGGGCTGGGGGCGCGGCCCGGGGGCGGCTCGCGCTCGCTCGCGCTCGCTCCGCACTGGCAGCGCCGGGCGGCCGGGCGGGCGGGCAGCTCCGCGGCGCAGCATGTCGGGCTCGCGCTGCCAGACGCTGTACCCCTTCTCCGGGGAGCGGCACCGGCAGGGGCTGCGCTTCGCCGCCGGGGAGCAGCTCACGCTGCTGCAGGTGCCGGACGGCGGCTGGTGGGAAGGGCAGAAGGAGGACGGGCTGCGCGGCTGGTTCCCGGCGAGCTACGTGCAGCTGCTGGAGGTAGGAGACCGGCGGCACCGAGCGCCTGGCGCGAGAGGCTCGGGCCGCGAGGCAGGGCGGGGTGGGAGGGGAGTGTAGGATTGTGGGGAAGGGGCTCAGGAGAGGAGTTGGGGGAGTGCGGGGTTTGGGGAGTAGGGGCAAGTGCAGGGTGGGGGGGGGAAGGGGCTCAGGAGAGGAGTGCGGGGTGGGGGGAAGCGGCTCGGGGGGGGGGGGAAGGGGCCCGGGAGAGGAGTTGGGGGAGTGCGCGGTGGGGGGGGGAAGGGGCTCGGGGGGGAGTGCGCGGTGGGGGGGGGGGGTAGGAGCTCGGTGGGGGGGAGTGCGGGGTGAGGGGGGAAGGAGATACATGAGCATCAGACCAGGTCCTAGGAGGGAAGGATTGCACAAGTGGGGCCCTGTGATGGAGCATACATGAAAAACGCTACGTGCTGTACGAATCTGGTGGCTTCGTGCAGGTGGCTAGCTCAGGATGGAGCTGTTGCCTTCCCCAGACCCTCTGTCTGGCCATTTGCCACTGGCTCTGCTCACGCTCCCTAACCTGTGTGCAGCGCTGAGCCCTGGCAGAGCAGTGTTGCCAGCTTGTGGCCCAAGCCTTCCCAGCACTGGAGGAGAGAGGACACCTGGGGTTAAGGCTCTTGTTAAAGTTTCTAATCACCAATTGTATACCAACTCTACCCACACCAGTTGTGTGTTTGTTAATATCACTTTTCACAGCAAGACCTGGATAATTAAGACCTGGATGGGGTGGGGATTGAGGCAATGCGGGGACCAGGGAAGATGGATGCAGGGCTGGGGGAGGCAGCAGAGGCCAGGTGCAATGGATGGGGGCCCCCGGCTACCGCATGGTTGGGGGGTGAGGATCGGCGGCTGGGGGTCAGCACCTGCTGCTGTGTGGTCAGGGCTGGGGACCGGCACCCACTGCCATGTGGCCGGGGGTTAGCACCAAGGATTGGTGCTTGGGGTCCAGGAGCAGGAGCCTGCTGCCACGTGACTGGGGCAAGGGGTAGGCATTGGTGTCCAGGGCCAGCACCCGCTGGATCCTGGGGTTGGCGTCCACTGTCAAGTGACCAGGGCCAGGGATTGGTGCCTACGGCCAGCACCCGCTGGAGCCCAGGGTCGACATCCAGGAGCAGTGTCTGGTGTCAGTGGCCAGGGCTGGGGGTCGAAGTGTGTGGCCAGGGGTTGGCACGTGGGGCCAGCAGCCGCCACCAGGGGTAGCACTTGGGGTCCACACCTGCTGCCGTGCAGCCAGGGCTAGGGGTTGGGATCCAGCACCTGCTCCTGCCGGAGTCTGAGGCCGGGGATCTGCATCCAGGGCCAGCAGCCAGGGCTGGGGATCTGCACCCAGGGCCGCCAGCCGCTGGAGCCCAGGGTCAGCGACCATGGCTGGGGGTCAGAGTGTGCTGCTGTTGGACAGCACCTGGGGACAGTGACGCCATAAGTAAGAGCCAGGGATTGGAGCCTGCGGCTACACGGCCAGGGGTTGGAGCCTGAAGACCTGTGGTTGAAGGCCAGGGCTGCAAGGCCAGAGCTGGGGGTCAGAGCCCCAAACCCCGTGTCCAGAGCTGGCTGTTGGCTCCTGAAGCCCCATGGCTGGAGCCCTGGTCTGCAGCCAGGCTCCTTAAGTCCCCACCGCCCAACCACACCAGGGCTAAGGTGTGAGCCCCACTAAGTCTCCCTTCCTCCCAGGTAGAGAACTCCCTTGCTCCTTCAGCATTGTTCCCCACTTGTCTCCAGAGACGATGCAGGGTGGCGCATCCAGGAGCCACAGGGAGGGACGGAAAGGAGCCAATGCTTTGCCTCCCCCCCATCACCGCCCAGGAAACCCCCTGATGGCTGCATGTGAGAAATGCTCATTCCTTTAAAACCCTTTCACCTTTAGTATGTTCCACACCTTGCTGAAGTTACTAGTTGCCGTCACCGTGCAATGCAGTGATATCTCAGCACCCCAGTAATACAGTGCTGGGAGCTCACCAAGGGCATTTATTCAACTCACATCTGTAGTAAAGCTGTATGTCACTGTGCTTTGTATGAGGCCTTTCCTCCTGGGTTAGGGAGCCTCCCAGTTGCATCTGCTGCATAAGTATGTACCCCTCAGTGGTGAGCTTGTTCGCATCCAGATCCATGCCCTCAGGTCAGATCTGATTTGCCCTGGGTTCATTATTGTATTATATAAAGTCTTGGTGTCCATGTGACCTCCTGCTTGGTTAGAAACGTGTGTATCTTTCTCTGGCTAGTGCTGCATATGCTAACAATGACAACCCGCCACTAACGCAAGAACTCTTTGGCAAATGGAAACACCCCCTTCATAGCAGGTATTTCCATCTTTGTCACTAACATTGACATTTGCTTCCACCACCCCAGATCCAAGCCGTCTTCAGGGCTGTCCAGTTTTAGATTTTAGTCCTGCACTGAAAACCAGCCTCAGGTACACCTCACCACCAAGCACTCATGTTATCTGATTTGCAATAGCTGAAGAGCTGCTGAGAAATTCTGAGAGTTGTGTGTCTGAGTGTGTGGTGGTGTAAGTACAGGAGCTGAGTTGTGCAGCCACATGTGACCCTGGGAAGCTCCCTCCTTACCCATGGCCCTGGTGTAGAGGGTGAGCTTAGGGCAGAAGAAGGCTTGGCCCTCAGGACCACTCTCATTTATGCCAAGGACTGTGGTGGCCCCTTTGAAGGGTGTAGAGACGACATACAATGCTTGGGCTGTGCTATGATATGTCCCCAAGAGCTGTCACCTGTTGTGTCGGATTGTTTTCTAGGAAATATTCCCCTCAGAGCTGAATAGTGATGTGATTGGGGTATAGATCGGCTTCCGTATGAGGAGAGATTAATAAGACTGGGACTTTTCAGCTTGGAAAAGAGGCGGCTAAGGGGGGAATATGATAGAGGTCTATAAAATCATGAGTGGTATAGAGAAAGTAAATAAGGAAGTGTTATTTACTCCTTCTCATAATACAAGAACAAGGGGCCACCAAATGAAATTAACAGGTAGCAGGTTTAAAACAAACACAAGAAAGTATTTTTTCACACAGTGCACTGTCAACCTCTGGAACTCCTTGCCAGAGGGTGTTGTGAAGGCCAATACTATAATGGGGTTGAAAAGGGAGCTAGATAGATTCATGGAAGATAGGTCCATCAGTGGCTATTAGCCAGGATGGGCAGGAATGGTGTCCCTAGCCTCTGTTTGCCAGAAGCTGGGATTGGGTGACAGGGCATGGATCACTTGATGATAACCTGTCTGTTCATTCCTTTTGGGGCACCTGCCATTGGCCACTGTCAGAGGACAGGATACTGGGCTTGATGGACCTTTGGTCTGACCCAGTATGGCCGTTCTTATGTCCTTGAGGTAGCAGAGCGTGCTACTTTGAATCCTATTTGTGTGTGTTTCATACATGGGGGAAGACATTTACACAATAGCAGTGTCTCAAGGGGGTTGTTTAAAAGTACATTTCAGTGTCTGCTCTTCTGATTTGTGTTTAGTCAGAAATCCCTTATATAAGAAGCAGCAGCAGCATATGCTAATTCTGCATCACTGAAAATTGTCAGCACTTTTTTATATCTACTGTCATCTCCCCTAGCTGCAAATCTTTGTATGGAGCAGAACGTGTCTTCCAACAATGCTGGAGATGGCTTGGGAAGCTGCCTTGGCCAGCAGCCAGCTCTGGACCAAGAACTGCCCCATTATTTTGCCTTCATTGGGTGGCACTTTCACACACTGATGTAAAAAGCAATACAAGGCACTTGTAAGGCCTCTGCAACCTCTTTGTTAGCTGTCTAGTGGGGAGTAACAGCATAGAGAATTTGTGTGTGGAGTGGAAAGTGCAGTGGCTACGTGGCTCCATTCCTGCCTTATGGCACTCCATATCCATCTCATTGCCCTCTGCAGCCTCAACATAGTGGCTGAGCTGCAGGTGGCCAAGGAATAGGACGTGGGAGACGGCTTCTGCCCATGACATGTGACTTAGTTACCAACGTGTTTAAGACCTATGTAGGTGCCTAAGGAACAATGTGTGCTGTGCCCGGAGTCTCTGGTGCTTTGGGGCAGCAGTAACTCTCTCATCACAGTGTTTTCAATCCAGGGGCTGAAAACACCTTACTGTCAGGGAGGCCATCCATCACAGCGCGGCTGAGGGGTTTGTGGGGGACACAGGCCAGCTGAAATGTACGGCCCTGGGCCTTGACAAGAATTGCAGTCTGTCCGTGGGCTGGCTCCAGCAGGAAGTAGAAGGGAAGAGCACAGGACCCCGCTGGTCTTTCTCCTGACCTCTTTTACCAAAGACAGAGAGAGGGTGCAGGTCTGAGGGGAATATATTCAAAAGTGCAGGTCTGAGGGGAATATATTCAAAAGTGCCTCGTTGACGTGAGAGCCAGACTCCCACTGGCTTCCAGTGAGTCCCAGGCTCCTAAGTACCTAAGTCATTTCTGAAAATGGGTTTTGGGCTCCCAAATCACTCAGGTGCCTTTGAAAATGTTCCACTAAGCAGCTGTCTGCATGTGCACTGAAACAAAGCCAGCGGCCTGGCAAAGGCAGGGCCAGCCTGCCAAGAAAGGTAATCTCAACAGAAGCAGATGTCAGGAATTCAGTCCTGTCTGCCCTGCCCTGCCAGACACAAGGCACAGTAGATTTTTCTGCTAAACCCTCCAAACCTAGCATAATCCAGGCAAAGAACCAGGGGAGAGTGAGCAGCCATGCTGTGCTCCTGGGACGTGTGTGCCCACTGCTATCAGACACTACAGTTTTCTGTGTCTTTTAGCAAGAAAAATGTCGGCTAAATGTCTTTATCAGAGGTGCTTTGATATCATGATGATGGGCTCGGTATAGGAACTTAAATAGCACTGAATTGACTGGATAGTTCATACAGCAAAACTTAACCTGTTCCTTCTAAAAATTCCACACGTTAAATTTCCAAAAAATTGTTACACAATATGTGCAAACGATCCAGCCAGTGGCCCAGCTTTGGGTTTCTTAGTATATTCAAAGGTTTATAGTAAGGTTTCAAACACTTTCACACCAAATCTCTTTCCAGGATGTCTTGTCCCTCTCCACCTGGGGCCAGCCCTCACTCAACCGTCTTCAGACTAATCATTATTCCTTTATTTGGATTTCTTTAAAACACCATCCCCATCCTAAGCTGGGGCCCCCTTGAAGGACAACAAAACGTTCAGACAAAACCTGCTTTATATTCAGCAGTAGCCAACATGACCTTCTACACAAAGGAACCAATAAAGAAAAAGAATCCACCCTCCCAAAAAATGCCTCTTGAGCCCGAAGAGCCCCATGAATAAAGGCGGTCCTTCCAGCATGCTCTGCTGGCTCCAGCACCATGGGTCGATGACAGACTATGCAGGGAGAAGGCTCCAATGCTGAGGGCCCCTCATGGAGAACACCTTGTTGGCAGCTCCCTCTTCCACACTGAAGGGAATCCAGTTGGAACATTCCATTATCTTCAGCAGTGGCAGGGTGGCACGGGCGGACGTGTATCTCAGGGAAGCGGAGTGGCACAGGGAGGTGTGTGGCACGGTGACATGGGGGAGGAGTATCTCAGGGAGGGCCACCTGGCCACAGGCAGTGGCAGGAGAGACAGTCTGTTTCCTCCCCTTGCTGGCAGGCTGGGGCTGGAGGAGTGGACTGTCCCTTCCTGAGTCTCTCCTGCAGACTGAGGTTACAGACAGGCCAGTAGCTGGGCCTGGCAGTGCTGTGCTGTGCTGGCTGGCTGGCTGCAGGGAGCTCCTCGTCTCTGGTCTCTGTGCGGGGCAGGAGCTGGGCTATCCCAGCTGCCCTCCTGCTGTTCCAGCATCAGGGCTGTGCAAAGGGTCAGAGAGTGCTTGCAGTCTGCCTGGCTGACTTCTGCCTCTTGGTGGCTGCTGGGGTTGCTGTTTTCTCCCCTTCTCCATTGGCTGAGGGAGGAGGCTTGCTAGGATGACTGAGGGTTGCATCCCCCTCCCCTCCCGCCTGCTGCTGGGGGAAGTCAGCAGCGCGGGGCTCTGTGGTAAAGCCCATGGGGCGACCTACAGCTGCTCGAGGAGTTATTTTGGGGAAGTTCTCTGGCCTGTGCTGTGCAGGAGGTTGGACTAGTTGATCACAGTGCTCCCTTCTGGCCTTAGAGTCTATGAATGTTATTGGGTGAAGGAAAGCTCCCTCTATTGCAGTCGTGAGACAGGGCTGGAGGTGAACGGAAGTACATGTAGGCTGGACTAACTACGACTAGCCTTGGCTATGCAGTGTGACTTTGGAGAATCTGGAAGACCCAGGCTTATGTGCAGTTCTGGGCAGCTGCTTTGTGTCTTGCCCTGGGCTCTGGTACTCAGCGTTTTTTTTTACTGATCGTGTGGGAAGCTAATTATCCCCTGCCAGTTTAACCTACAGAATCATAGAGGGCAGCGCACAGAAGGGGGAGTAAGGGCAGGTATATGATTGTCAGTTGAACAGAACTATTATATAGAAATAAATGCAGTGACATCACTACCCATTCCAGAAGCGTTAGTTGTAGGGTTCAAGGAAATGAAAGTACTAGAAATGGAAACTCACCAGGGACTGAAATTCAGCCTTGGAATTTATGCAACAGAGATTTTCAGAATGTTGATAAAACCAAACCAAACCAAACCAAGCAAATGCTCAGCACTGGGTGATCATAGGGGAAGAGCAGTCTCTGCCCACAAAGGTGATGCTCTATGGGCTCAGAGCCTGCTGGGCTGGTTTAGTAACCAGACGGTGGCACAAGGTCAGCAGCTCCTAGGCAGCCTCAGCATAGTGATTAGCTGCTCCTGATACTACCAGCTTAAGTGAAGTTAAGCTACTTTGCTCAGTACCTGTGTGGATCTACAATTTATGTCAGATTAGAAATACTTAAATTTGGATAACCAGCTCAGTACAAGGCAAAGCGAAGCATCAGCAGAGCTGAGTTCAAATCCCTGCTATGCCACCAACTTATTTCATGAATGTGTCCAAAACACTTGAACAATCTCACTTTAATTTTTCTAAATGTAAATATGGAGGGAAATGATGCTCCGCTGCCTTTGCTTCCATTGATCTCCTACGGATTTATAAACCAAGTGCTGTATTAGTAATAATGTTGTCGTCATGTTCTCAAAACACATGCATTCCCCTTCACTTTGATAGTACTGCAGCACTCACTTCTTGTGTTAGAAGCATAGGCAAGCCAGAGCACAATATATCAGAGTAATGTGGGGGTGGCTGGGCGTGGTGAGGGTGACTCCCAGTGCTGTCAGGAATACAGCACAGCAAACCTTTGCATGATAGCATGGGTGAGGTCTAATTAGGATTTGTAAGTGGTCAGTGACAAGTCATAGCTGTTTTTGCAATGGCATTCTTGGATTTAACTGAAGATTTTATAGTATATAAATCAGAGCTATTGAAGTGTGATAGGAATACTAGCATACAGCAGCATCCCAGCCATGTAGTGGGTATGCTGCAGACCCCAGGAAAATGTGCAAGGGTTTGTTTAGAGGAAGCACACTCCACTAGGAAGCAATGCCTGTAGTTAAGATTGCACAAGCATTTCCATTGTATGGGTCTTTCCCCAATATCTTTAACTTTAATCTTTCAGTCTGAAACTTTGCACATTGATCACAAACGATTCAGAGGCTCTCATGTTCAAAGACAGTGGGAAAATGCTGTTTTGCCATTACAAAAACAGTGTTTGCTCCATATTTTTAAGGGTCTAAGGCCCCAGTAGGACATGACAGACACGTGACACATTTCTACAGTTATGGTTCCTATGTCATAGATGTGGCTAGCACTGACCTGGTGAAAATTGGTTTGGTTTGGCTGAGTTACATTGGTTAGTTAGGTACCATGTGCATCAACACTGGCTGTTGTTACACTACAATAGAGTACTGGGCACTGACCCATTGACTTTGCGTGCATGTGCCTACGTACTCCAGGTGAACAGATCCGTGAACAAATATGAAGGGGCTTCTACATGCTGGGTGGAGGTCTCTCTGGGAGACTGCTTATTCCTTCTGTATGAGGTGAGAGCTCTGCAGGAGCCTGGGTTCGTGTGTGCAGAGCTTGTGTAGGTGACAAACTACTGCTCTGTTGCAAATAGTTGCACACGGTGGAATTTATTTTATTCACTTTTGTAAACACATTAGGAAACTCCATTCAAAAACTACATGAACATTAAGATTGCAAAGTGACACACTTGAAAGTCTGGAAATGGCAAAGATCACTTCTGCAGCCTCAATTCTGCTACTTGTGTGTATGTATTAGGATTAGGGTGCAGTCTTTAAATAACTTGATGAGAGACTATTTTTTCCAACCAGATCGACCTGTCTCACTCATGTGGAGTTTGCGTTGCAGTGAGGCTGGGATCCAGAAGAATACTCCCTCATTCAGCAAGGGTCAGTGAATGAGATAAGGTTCCATTTGGCTGCTGCCTCATTCAGTGCAGTAGGCTGGTGGTATATGGTGGCTACACATTGGACAATAAGTGTACAGATAAACCTGTCTCAGTCTCTGAGCTCTGTTTCTCTTGTTCACTGAATGAGGGAGAAGAAACTAGTATGTGGTCATGCAATTCAAGACTGTATCATCATGTACATATACAAAGTGGCAAGGGCAACTCTATTGCTGGCCTGTCCTAACTTTGAGTGTCTGAAATTGCAACTTTAACAGCATTAATTGCATTTAGCTATCTATATGTGTAGTGCCCCAGTCCACCCAATTACCTCCTTTAGTGCCCATCTCCTTACTGCTTTTGATGGACAGGTCTGGGTTCATCTGGATCCCACCTCAAGTTCAGCAGGGTGTAATTTCCTTATTTTCTTCCCATGTGAACATATTTGGTGATGCCTCCACCCCCGTCGCTCCTTTCCGGCAGGGTCACCGGGGCAGGTTGGAAGAAAAATTGTAATTGCAGGTTACCCCCTGCTTTCATGCCACATAGTTAACGACTCCCAAGAAATAACACCAACACACACAATATATTCAATAGAGTAATTATAATAAATGGGTGGTAAATATAACACAACAGGGTAAAACACAAGTCTCAGGGTCACTGGTGCCCACACTGTTAAAACCCATGAATTTCCCCAGTCATGTGATCTGAGATAGCGAGAGTAAATTTCAGTGTCCCATTGATATGCATCGTTGGAGGGATCCTTGAATGACCTGTGCCAAAGATATCTTATGTAGTAGCAATAAGCAACTTGGGTGACTTGGTTCAGTCCTGCCCAAGGACTCGCAAGTGGGATAAGAGGGTGAGCCCCTCTGCAGGTTTAATAGGCAGCAGGTAATGAAATCCCCAAACCCTTTTCTCTGGTCTGAGGATACAGGAGCAGGGGTCTCGCAAACAATTCCCCTGACTAGCTAAGTGAAAGATGGTGCACTCAAAACTCCCTGAGTGATCCTTGGGTTCAGAGATGGCTCTGGACTCTTCAGCCACTGATGATCACAGCTGGCAGGTGTCCTCTTCATTCAGGAATCAGGCTGCTTCTGTTCCCAAGGTTTCCCCTCTCCACAAAGGGGTGCAGGGCTCAGGTAGTAATTACAATAACTCTGCTAAAACTGCTCACTCCCGACTCCTACCCCAGCACTCAGCCACATGCCCGGCAGGCAGGCAGCCCTGAGCTGGCACCAGAGCAGCACTTGTCATGTGGTGATGGGTTTATCTAGGCACTGGAGGGCCACTCCCCTGGCTGGGGGGGAGTTTTCCAAACAAAACTCTGTACACTGGGTGTTACCTTGAACAGGGAAAGGACCCAGCTAACGGGTTGCTGCCCAGCACCCAGAGGCTGGTTCTCAGGGGACCCTGATGCACCCTGGGACTCACCTGCTCACCCACAGCCAGTCCTGCCCTTTCAGTGGCTGGCTCCATACCCCACAAAATGGGTATTCCTCTCTTCCAGTGCTCCTGGGGATGGGCATCTCTTTGAGGACCTGCCTGTTGGGCAGGATAGCTCTTCTTCCCAGGCTTTTACTTGTCAATCATTCAACTCTAACCCCCCACCCAGACACTGGCCCCCCTCTGAGCAGGCAGCTGGTGGCCGTCCAGGCACCCTACCACGCTCCCCTGAGGTGACAGGGCCCCTGTCACTCTGACTTGCGGCTCTCCTCTGTCCCTCTTGGTTGCCCAGTAGACCAAGTCCGCTCTTGGCCCCCTGCCACCCAGTGGACTACCAGCACACACAGACCCCGGGAAGCTCCTTGGGAATTTGTATTTCAGGTGGTGTGTAAATAAAGCTTTAGGGAGGACGGGAGTTGCTCGGTACTGATGAATTCTGAAAGTCTGGCCACTCCTTTTTGGTGCAGTCGGTTGGAATTTGGTGGGGTTTTGCTTTCTGGAGTCCTTTGATTTATATTTTAAATAACTGGCCAATCAGCATTAATGAGATGTAGTAGTCATAAACTATACTACTGCTTTGATCCCTCCCCCGGCTGTTTGCTTAGGTGAGCATTTATTTAGTTTGCACAGCAATGACATGTTATCAGGGCCCTACTTTCCTAAGTATGCACTTATACAGGGCTTGTTTTTATTAGAGCGTGGTGCTTTGGACTGTGCTGACTGCTCTCAACTGACACTCTCGTTGAGATTGCAGAGGCAAGCTGTTCTTTTATTAGGGCAAGCTCCCATACTTGTGGTTTTAACTCTGCATTACAGCAGCATGGCATAGTAACCAGTTTTTATGGGAATCTTTGGGAATTTTGCATTTGTTTTCACTGTGGACAGAATCAGGGCTGTAACTGAGTATGGTGAGGGAGTCATAGATTGTGTGTTATGGATTTCTGTACATCTGTCTGTTTGCAGTAAGGTGTGGGGCATGGGGAACACAACTGCTGAGCATGAGCTTATTCATTCAGCACTGCTGATTTGCACCTCAGGGCCAGCGGCTGTTCAGCTGCTCACTGCACCTACTTGCTGCCATTGTGGAGTAGCATACCACAGCGACATGTGTTTATCTTGAAAAATAAATGTATGATTTAATGGAGCTGGAATTTTTATGTTTTGCCACTGTGCGGCTGAGTGTAAAACATTACCTGGTAAAGGGTCATTGTGCAAGAAGCTTTGTATGTGTGAGAGACCTGGGATGATAGCTACCAGGGCAATGCTGATGGGTGTGCTTGCAGGTCCAGCTGAGGCCAGCTCTTCACTACACACTTCTGCTGGCACAGCTCTGTCAGGCAGAGAACTCCTAGTGTAGATGCAATTATAGCAGCAAAACTGCCTCTTTATAGCTTGTTTTGCTCAGGGGACTGGAATAAATTTATCAGTAAAAAGCAGAGTTTTCTAGGTGTGGTGTTCTGTCCCATCTAGTGGCACCAAGACCACTTAGAGAGCAATTAATGAGTCTGCCCTACGGCTTAGCTAAGGGCCATGTGGCTTTTAGCTCATGTGGTAGAGGCTCACGCACTAAACTCCAGAGATCCCAGGTTCAATCCCTCCTGCCGACAACCAGGGTTTGTTGGTGTTATACTGGTATAAAATACGAGCACTTTGCTGGCACAGTACAGCTGTACTGGCAAAGCTCTCCTAGTAACGATAAATATATAATTTATATCAGGAAAAAAGTCCTTTGGCCAGTATAACTTATACTAGTTCCCTGAACGAAATAAGCTATGCTGGTAAGAAGACACGTCGGGTATGTCTACACTTAAAATGCTACAACGGCTCAGCTGCAGCGCCTCAGTGTACGACCTATTCTGGCTCTCCCGTCAGCTTAGGTACTCCACCTCCCCGAGAGGCGGTAGCTAGGTCAACAGCAGATTTCTTCTGTCAACCTAGTGCTGTTTACACTAGGGGTTAGGTCAGCATTAGCTGTGTCTCTCGGGGGGTGGATTTTTCACATCTCTGAGGGACGGAGCTATACTGATGTAAGCAGTGATGAGCTGCCAAAATCTTAACAACTGGTTCCCTCCTCACCCTACGAGGGGGTCGTTGCCCACCCCTGCCCCCCGGGACTCCTGCCCATCCAACTCCCCGTGTCCCTTGATGCCCCCTCCCCCAGAACCCCTGCCTCATCCACCCCGTCCCCTGACTGCCCCCAGAACTGGGCAGGAGGGTCTCGTGGGCCACGGTAGTGGGTGCCCACTCTACCCCTAAGAGCCAGAGGGACCTGCGAGGGGGCGAGGTGGGGAGTCCTGGGGATGCTTACCTGGAACAGCTCCCAGAAAGCATCTGGAAGGTCCCTCTGGCTCCTAGGGGTGGAGTAGCGTAGCTAGGGGGGAGCAGGGGGAGCAGCCGCTCCCCCCACTGATCACATCAAAAGTGGTGCCTTAGGCGCCAACTCCACGGGTGCTCTGGGGCTGGAGCACCCATTGGGAAAATTTGGTGGGTGCAGAGCACCCACCGGCAGCTCCCCGCCCCGTGCCTGGCCCCAGCTCACCTCCGCTCTGCCGCCTCCCCTGAATGCACCACCCCGCTCTGCTTCTCCGCCCCTCTACCCCGGCTTCCCGTGAATCAGTTGTTCGGCGGGAAGCCTGGGAGGGCTGAGAAACAGGCGGCGGCTTCACACTCAGGCTGAGGGTGGCAGAGGTGAGCTGGGGCGGGGAGCGGTTCCCCTGTGCCGCCACCCCCCCCCCCCGGGGTTACCTGCTGCGGCGCAGGCGGCCCTCTTCGCGCCCCCCAGCCCCAGTTCACCTCCGCCTCCCTGGGCCTGAGTGCGAAGCTGCCGTCTGCTTCTCAGCCTGCCCCGGCTTCCCGTGCAAACAGCTGATTCGCGGGAAGCCTGGGGGGTGGGGGTGGAGAAGCAGAGTGGGGCGGTGCGTTCAGGGGAGAAGGCAGAGGCAGAGCAGAGGCGAGCTGGGGCCGAGGGTGGGGTGGGGCGGGGAGCTGCCGGTGCGTGTTCTACACCCACTAAATTTTCCCCTTGGGTGCTCCAGCCCTGGAGCACCCATGGAGTCGGCGCCTAAGGCGCCACTTTTGGCCGGTTAAATTTAGAAGCCCTTGCGGAACAACTGGTTCTAAAAGAGCTTCTAAATTTAACAACTGGTTCTAGTGAACTGGTGGGAACCGACTCCAGCTCACACTAGATGTAAGTTCCTAGTGTAAACCAGGCCATATGCACCAGGGCTATGTCAGCAAAACCTCACCCCGCAGTGGACATAGGTATGCCAGCAAAACTTTTCTGTGGAGACCAGGCCTAAATTATACATCTTACAAAATAAAAAGCACTTGGATAAAGCAGCCTAGAATCCAAAGGCTAGACCTGGGACTGAGCACTTCAGCTAGACGATAAAGAGACCTCTGCACCTGGTTCCTCCATTGGTTGGATCATAGCTATCTTTGGTCCTAAGAGTACAGGCTTCCATTGATGATCAGAGCAGAGAACTGAACACTGATCCTAGTGGTATCTCAGATTGTTTTGTAATTTAGCATCCTGAATGCTAGATGATAACACCTAGGGGGCATAGGAGCTAGTAATCTGTATTTTGTAGCAAGGCAGGGGTACATAGTGTATAGGAACAAGGGAGTATCCTTTGGAATAGTTTGTGAGCCCTCTAGTGGCCCTTGGCAAGAACTGGTAGTAATCACTGTCCATTCCCAGAAAACCATTTTTATGGCTTGGCTGTGGTAAGAAGAAGCTTTAGTCTTGTCTGAAGGCGCCCGAAGCCAGCTCATGCAGCAGTGTGTGTGTATCAAGGCCAGGCATGCTGCACACATTTAGTAAACATGGCACTTTGGGTTGCACTGTGCCCGTGCAGTTCCGTTATATCTTGTGTTGTGTACACAAGAACTGGCGATGAGGATGGGGTCCTAATGACCGAATACTGAAACAGAGAGTGACTGCAAAGGCCTAGGGAATGTAAGAAGGAAACAGCAGCTTGGAACACTGGAACCATCAGTAAACTGCTCATTTAGGAAAAATAGAAAAAGGGTTAAAACATCTGGCTGTTTGGGGGAAATGGGCTTGTTTGATAAGTCACGTATTGAGGACTGGTTTACTTCTGTCAAGAGACTGGCACCGTGTACAATCAATAACAGTATAATTGAGGAGAAAAAGATAGTGGCTTTCACTATGTGTAACGGGGGCTAAACTTTGTAACTTGCTTGTCATGCTTTCCATTGGAAGTGGCGGATAAGAGTACTGGAGTGGAACCAGAGACTGTCTGTATGACACAAACCGAACCCTTGCTAGTGACAACTGCCATGGTCCAATGTAACTGTAAAATGACCTACTGCTGGCTCAAGACCATGACATTATGATGAATGGATGGCCTGACGCACACAAACAACTGTTTCCATCAGACGTTGCTCCAGAAGAGCAGGTAAGTGTATCTCAAGGGTGCCTGCTGTGTGTCACTAGAGTGGTTATTCCTATGTAGCTCCAGTCCCATGTTCTCCAAAAATTATACATAGGCCAGTTGGGAGTTGTAACAATGGAAGTCCTGGCCAGAGGTTTTGTGTCCTGGCCAGGGATTGGTACACAAACAGGAATTAGCAAACACTGTTAAGGTTGTCAGCAAGTACAACACATAACTAAACAAGCTCTGTTGGATCATTAGGAGTGGCCAGGTGCTCCAGGGCAGTGAATCCACATAGATTGTGCTGGACTGTTTATGGAACAAATGTTTTTGTTTGCAATAGCTGCCTATTTTAAATGGCCTGAAATATTCTGTTTGAATTCCACTGGTTCTTTGCTGATGGCGGAAGTATTCAGACTCTTGTTTTCATGGATGAGGGTTTCTGAACAGATTGTAAGTGACAAAGGAACTAATTCACATCCGCAGAGTTTCAGCTGTTTGTCAAAGGAAATGGTATTGACCATGTCACATCAGCTCCTCAACATCCTGCCACAAATGGGTTAGTAGAGGAAAGATTTATCCAAACATTCAAGCAACTGATTTGGGCCGGGTAAGGTAACTTACAACACAAGGTTATAGGAATGCAACCCATGCTACTACAAATCAGATGCCAGCTATGTTGTTTATAGGATATAATTTAGGGGTCGCTGGGACTTGTTTAAGCCTCATCTACAGAGAGACACTGGTAAGAAGCAGGGTGATTGCACAGATTTCACGAAGGAGAAAAGGTCTCAGAAAGAGATGAGCAAAATAATTAATGGCAACGTGGACTTCTGGAGTATTCTTTTTGAGATGGGATGAACAGTCCTGCACATGGGATCCAGGCAAGGCTGCACGTTGATTTATATAATGGCAGTAGGATGTTGTTTGTATTGTCTCACTCTTATTTGTTATGCTTGATAACACCTTGTTTCAGGGGTACTGGAACAATTTGTGTAGTGGGGGTGCCGAGAGCCATTGAACCAAACTGTATAGCCTGTATATGATGGAAACCACTTCAAGTTGGGGTGCGGGAGCACCCCGAGTTCTAGCACCTAGGCCTTGTTTGCTCTTTGGATTGCAGCTGCACAGGTCTTTGTTGAACCATGTACAAAGATTCCCAGGTCTTTTTTTGAATTGGTATAGTTTAGAAACCCAGTAAGGTGTCTGAGTAGTTCAAGTTTTCCCTTTCATGTCCCTTTATCACGATTGAATTTAGTTTTCCATCATGTTGCCCATTCACCTAGAAGCACAGAAAAGTGGAGTTGGAAAGAGGTCATCTAGTGACCTGCTCTGGGGCAGGATTAAGAGTTCCTGGGCCATCCCTGACAGCTGTTTCTTTAACATGTTCCTAAACCCCTCCAAGGATGGTGATTCCACATAACCTCCCTAGGTAGCATGTTCCAGTGCTTAACTATCCTTAGAAGTAGAAAGTTTTTCCTAATATCCAACCTAAATCTCCCTTGTACAATTCCTGCAGTCTCTGAGGTGAAATGACGAGGGCTTGGCCTAGAAGCAGCAGCCACAGGATTTGGCAGGACACTGGCTGCAGCGGGAGATGGAGAGAGAGGCATGTGAGGTGGTTGGGAGGGTAACAGAGCTGTGTGGTGGAGCTCACTGCGTTGCGAAATGGCAGGAGTCTCAGTGTGTTCGGTTTGTGGCAGCAGTGGGACATGCAGGAGATGTGAGACTGAACACAGGGAGAGCCGTGACTTTAAGGATGAATAAACATGTCACTAAGGAAGGAACAGCCCAAAGCTGGGCTGATGAATTCAATGCTGTTCACTCTCCCCGAGAAAGATGTCTGGGGCTTCCAATTTTTTTTTTTTTTTAAAAGTCAGTTGAAGAAATCTTTCCAGCACATGACTGGATGATTTCAAGTTTGCCAATGCAATTGACTGCCTGAGCAGCAGATTTGCTTCCCCTGCACCAGCTGTTTTATAATAGGACTAACTCATTATCTAAAGCCAAGTAATCACTTTCAATAGCAAGATTTAGATGAGAGCCCATGATTTACCCTTCTGCAGTATGTGCCACTGGCATTCACAGCGGTAATCCCACTGTCGGATTGGGTTTCTGCTCTCAGCACTGCTCAGATATACCTTTGTGAGTCTGGATAATTGCTTTGGGAAGCCACCGCTATGGCATGCATGTGCCAGGAGGGTTAGTGATAATTCTCCAGACTCTGGATGGGGGTGTAGATAATGCGGCAGTTATGGCCTCTCAGGCAGCAGGCCTCTCAGGCAGCAGGCCTGGCAGGGTTCATGCAGGCACCATGCTGTAATCAATAGGTGCATGTTTAACAGCAGGGCCACAAGGAAGTGTGCTGTTCTGAGGCGCTCTGAGGAAAAGGGTGGGCTGCACATACCTGAGCAATGCCAGCCTCCAGCAAGCAGCTGTTATTCATTTGAAGGGAGGTGAGTTAATTGAGCTGAGGGGCCTTTCCTCTGAGCAGATCAGTCAGCCTTCTCTGTGTCTCCTGATCAGACTCTGGGCTCCAAAGTCTTTGAACAATAGGGCAGGCTGCCACCTGGATCTGGGTTGTTTTCTGATCCTGCGGCTTTTGTTCCAAAGGGCTTTGAACTAGTGGAAATGACTCTGTCTTTTACTAGCTTTGCCCCTGGTGTTCATATGTGTTCTCTGTGTCCTAGTGGTGCCGTGGGTACTCAAGGCACAGGCGGTGTCAGAGAGAAGGGAACAGTGGGATAGGACAGGAGCAATGGCTGTTGTTGCCATTTCCTATGGCAGCCCAGGGCCCACACCAGACTTCTACACTCATCAGCCACCCAGCCAACAGCGGCCTGTGTTCTGAAAAGTAAGCCCGGATTAAAGAATTTTGGGGCTGTGTGCACCATGGAAATCGGGGATGTTGTATTAATTTAGATGGACTAAATGGGCCCGAAGAGTCAAAAGTGTTAACATGATGCTTTCACTGTCTTAACATTAAACAGTTTTAAACAAGGTTTGGGATTTGGTCTACAGAGACCTCTGCCTGCTCCGGACTGGTGAGACACCAAGTCCAGCTGCATGGGATCGGGGTGGGGGAAGACTTTTACCATGAATGCCTGGGATTCCATTGGCAAGAAATTCTTTGCTTCTGTGATTCTGATGAACAAAAGCCATCACTCCAGACAGGAATCTGCTGCAGGTTATCAAGGGGAGGTGCTAATGTTCCCACAGGCCAGACCTGGTCTGAAGAGACAGAAGAGAGACTGGGTGATCCCTCCAGTAAGGGTTCCTGAAAATGAGAGGGGCCTGTTCCCTAAAAATCTGGTTCCGATCAAATCTAATATGGATAAAGGGACTGAGGTCTTCTACAGCATCACAGGGCAGGAGTGCAGATACCCTCCCAGAGGCATAGTTTTCATCGAGGAAGAGATGGGCTGGGTGAGGGTTGAACAGAGAAGACACAAATACCGTGACAAGCACATCCCTTGAACCTTTTACTAAATATACAGAAAAGAGGGAAAAATAGCTAAAGCCTTTGAAATGTAAAGTAAGGCTTTTATTTTAACAGTCTCCCTTATTCCCTTTCCTTTTATCTGGAGAGAGCCTTTTGAAGGGACCTCCCATGTTTGACAGTCTCTTAGATTGTAATAACTGTCCTTTTGGGAAAAAGAGAAGAAGTTAGTTGAGATGGGCTGGGGCTGCTATTGCTACTGCTGTTGAAGTCCAGTCATAGAATCATAGAATCTCAGGGTTGGAAGGGACCTCAGGAGGTCATCTAGTCCAAACCCCTGCTCAAAGCAGGACCAATCCCCAATTTTTGGCCCAGAACCCTAAATGGCCCCCTCAAGGGCCTCACAACCCTGGGTTTAGCAGGCCAATGCTCAAACCACTGAGCTATCCCTCCCCCAGTCACGTTTCCCAAAAGACAAAACCAGACAAACACACACGAAACAGGACAGAAAAGAACAGCAAAGAGAGAAAATGCAGCTTCTGACTCTGGTGCTGACTCCCACCTGCAGCCTCACTGCTGGAAAACCACAGGCCCAGCACATGGGCTTATCAGCCACTCCCAGACCTGGCAAACTTGTGCCAGCATCTTTTAGCTGCCTCTTTCTGGTCACAGGCTTTTACAGCAGTGTTGCAGATCACACCGATTTGGACAACTAAGCCAGGTCACATCCCAGGCAGTTGTTGGGATTTAGCTGGAGCTAGTAGACGTGGTGATGTCATCTGTGCCCCTCTCTTGGCCCAGACTGATCAGCACATTTCTCAGGATCAGGATGACGAAGGCCCAATAATGTTATGGTAGATCCCAGAGTCATAGGAGGTGGCGGGAATGGCAGCCATGATGGAGAAGCTTGCTCCTTCTCCTTCTTCTTTCAGTCAGCAATTATTGTGCTCGCTTCTGTCCATCCATAATTTCCCTCCAAAGGGAGGGCTCCAAAAGGGAGTGACAGGTGGAACAGCTCATCCCCTTGTTGTTTTGTTCACCAGGTAGGCCTAATTTTTAACACAACAATTTTTGTCCATTAATTTCTGGACCCACATTTCTCCTGTTTACCTGGAATGATCTTAACACTGGTATTTGGTTATATCAGGAGGCCTTCCATCGGGACTAATTCAGTCTTTTTGTCTCCCTTTTACACCTTCTAGTTATAGGTCACGGTGACATTTTATGAACTTTATCCACTTTTCCACAGTTAAGCTCACAAGTGGGCTAAATTTTTAGGCCCAATTATTACAACAGGCCCCCCTCTCACCTTTGTTAAATTAGACAGAGCATGTGATGCACAAGACAGTCTCTGCCCTAGGCAAAACTTTGGTATGCTGCCTGTTAGAGAGCTTATTCCTTCACTCTCCCACTTCCCTGGTCCTTCTCGCATGAACAGAGAGCAACAATACCCGAAGTCCGAAGGTGCAAACAATTCGATGTTTATTGGGGTGAACTTCCAGAAAGCTTAAATACAAGTTCCTTTTTCCTTATTTTTGAATCCCAACTTACTTCCTGTTTGCCCCTAATTTATATAGTAATATTCTTAGCTATTCCTTAACCAATCATTCTACTGAAATTTAACTAACCAATCCTAACATATTGTAATATGATTAGCTAACCAATTATATCCCACCATCTTAATTAGTTTACACCCAGCAAAATTAATTCTACAGCAGACAGAAACAATCACAGAACCAGACAGAGACCATGCCAATAAACAATAGCAAAGTGGGAACTATAATGACAAAACAATACAGAAGTGAGGATTTCACAACTACATCTATAAAGACATAAGAGTTTCCCAGCTGTGTCTATTGATAAGTGAGTTCTTACCAGACAGAAAACTATCAACCTCAATTTCCTTTTACATCTTCTAGGCACTTCCCTTTCTCTGGAGGTGATAGGCACTATCAGGACAGGATTGTATTCCTAACAGCCCAATAGCACTTTCTTTCAATGTGACTACTTTGGATTGTGAGGATGTGACTGGTCGCTTCCCAGCCTATGGCTGCCTCTGTCCGTCAAGGTTCCTTCCCCACTCTGAACTCTAGGGTACAGATGTGGGGACCTGCATGAAAAACCTCCTAAGCTTATCTTTACCAGCTTAGGTCAAAACTTCCCCAAGGTACAAAATATTCCACCCGTTGTCCTTGGACTGGCTGCTACCACCACCAAACTAATACTGGTTACTGGGGAAGAGCTGTTTGGACGCGTCTTTCCCCCCAGAATACTTCCCAAAACCCTGCACCCCACTTCCTGGACAAGGTTTGGTAAAAAGCCTCACCAATTTGCCTAGGTGACTACAGACCCAGACCCTTGGATCTTAAGAACAATGAACAATCCTCCCAACACTTGCACCCCCCCTTTCCTGGGAAATGTTGGATAAAAAGCCTCACCAATTTGCATAGGTGACCACAGACCCAAACCCTTGGATCTGAGAACAATGAAAAAGCATTCAGTTTTTTACAAGAAGACTTTTAATAAAAAATAGAAGTAAATAGAAATAAAGAAATCCCCCCTGTAAAATCAGGATGGTAGATATCTTACAGGGTAATTAGATTCAAAAACATAGAGAACCCCTCTAGGCAAAACCTTAAGTTACAAAAAAGATACACAGACAGAAATAGTTATTCTATTCAGCACAATTCTTTTCTCAGCCATTTAAAGAAATCATAATCTAACACATACCTAGCTAGATTACTTATTAAAAGTTCTAAGACTCCATTCCTGGTCTATCCCCGGCCAAGACCCAGCATACAGACAGACACAGACCCTTTGTTTCTCTCCCTCCTCCCAGCTTTTGAAAGTATCTTGTCTCCTCATTGGTCATTTTGGTCAGGTGCCAGCGAGGTTACCTTTAGCTTCTTAACCCTTTACAGGTGAGAGGCGCTTTCCCCTGGCCAGGAGGGATTTCAAAGGGGTTTACCCTTCCCTTTATATTTATGACACAGCCCAATAGCACTTTCTTTCAATGTGACTACTTTGGATTGTGAGGATGTGACCGGTTGCTTCCCAGCCTTTGGCTGCCTCTGTCGCTTAGCCAAAGGCCTTAGCCTAAGAACAGGGCCTCAGACTGTCACAGTAAGAGAAGGACCTTACACTGGCAGACAGTGATTTTGATTCTTTCTTTTATACCTCTAACTAGCCAAGTGATAAGAATACACTTAAATTCTTAAAGTACAGGCCTTTACAGACCGGCCTGAATATCTATATCCTAACACTGCCCCCCTCCAATTCCGTAGAACAGAGGTTTTCAACTGGTGAATGCATTCAACTTTTGGGGAGGAGCACAGCAAGCCTTCTGATGGTTATGGTAGAAGTGGAGAAGCCAAGCACCAGGTCACAGTGCCATTCACTCAGGTTTGGCTCAGCCACCCCCAAACCCATGGTCAGGACTGGGGTGCAACTGGGCCAAATTTGAGTGAGTGGCATTGTGACCTGGTGGACCACCCCAATCAATTTGTAACAATGAACAATCAATTTGTAAGCACCTAGAAAATAATAAGGTGATAAGTGACAGTCAACATGGATTTGTCAAGAACGAATTGTGTCAGTCCAACATAATATCCTTCCTTGATAGGGTAACACAGCTTGTGGATGGGGGGAAGCAATAGATGTGATATAGCTCAACTTTAGTAAGGCTTTTGGTATGGTCTCACATGACCTTCTCATACACAAACTAGGGAAACAAAGCCTAGACTAACCTACTATAAGGTGTTCAACTGGTTGGCAAATAGTACTCAGAGAATAGTTATCAATGATTCACAGTCAAGCTGGAAGGGCATATTGAGTGGGGTCCTGCAGGGATCTGTCCCGGGTCCAGTTCTATTCAGTCTTCATAAATGATTTGGATAATGGCATAGAGAGTACACTTCTAAAGTTTGCAGATGATACCAAACTGGGAGGGGTTGCAAGCGCTTTGGGGGACAGGATTAAAATTCAAAATGATATTAACTGTAGAAATGGTCTGAAATAAACAGGATGAAATTCAGTAAGGACAAATGCAAAGTACTCCACTTAGGAAGGAACAATCAGTAGCACATATACAAAAAGGAAAATGACTGCCTAGGAAGAGAGTACTGCAGAAAAGGATCTGGGGATTACAGAGGATCACAAACTAAATGTGAGCCAACAATGTAATACTGTTGCAAAACAAGCAAACATCATTATGGGATGTGTTAGCAGGAGTGGTGTAAGCAAGACACGAGAATTCTTCAGCTCTACTCAGCACTGATAAAGCATCAGCTTGTGTACTGTGTCCAGTTCTGGGTGCCACACTTCAGGAAAGATGTAGACAAATTGGAGAAAGTCCAGAGGAGAGCAACAAAAATGCTTAGAGGTGTAGAAAACATGATCTGTGAGGAGAGAGTGAAAAAAATGGGTCTGTTTAGTCTAGAGAAGAGAAGACTGAGGGGGACATGATAAGTCTTCAAGTACGTAAAAGGTTGTTATAAAGAGGATGGCGATAAATGTTTCTCATTAACCACCAAGAACATGATAAAAAGCAGTGGTCTTAAATTGGACCAAGGTAGATTTAGGTTAGACATTAGAAAAAACTTCTGTCAGGGTAGTTAAGCACTTGCACAAATTGCCTAGGAAGTTGTGGAATTTCTGTCATTGGAGGTTTTTAAGAACAGGTTGGACAAACACCTGTCAGGGCTGGTCTATAGAATACTTATTCCTGCCTCAGCATAGGGGCTGGACTAGATGGCCTATGGAAGTCTCTTTCCGCCTTACACTTCTATGATTCCATAGCTCTCTGAGGTCACTTTTCTGCCCACTAAGATGTCCCTCAGAAGCAGGAATGCAGGCCCTGAACTAGGTCAGCTCTGCAGCACCTCTCCTTGGTTGCTAGAGGTGACTCCGAGGGCTCTGAGCAGGCAGCCAAGATTTTCTCCTCCCCCCTCTGCTCCACGCTGTCCCTCTGCTCCCTACCTGGTTCCTCTTTGGGTCTCTCAGTGCAGCACGGGGCAGGAAAGGGAGGAGCTCAGGGCTAGTGCTGTGCTTCCTGGCCTTGAGCAGCAAGGCATTCCCTGTTCCCCCTCCCTCCGGAGGCAGCTAAGGCATGAGGGAGATTGGGAAAGGGGTGACAGAAAGTTCAGGGTAGACAAGGAGAGGGCAGAAAGAAGCCAATAGGGAGGGGTCAGGGTGCAGCGGGACAAAAGGAAAGGCTGGTGAAGGGAAGTAGCCCAGGAGAAAGAGTGGGTTTGGGGGCAGGGGAATGGCTCTGAAGGGACAAGTCAGGGAAGGTCATGTGGCTAATGCACAGCACTGGGGGTGCTGGACTCCTAGGTTCCATTCCCAGCTCTGCCAGCTGACTCGCTGGTTGCCGTGGGAAAGTACCATCATTTCTCTGTCTCACCTTAAAAGTCTACTTAGAATGATAGTGCAGCCTGACCTCCCAGGTGAGAGACAGCTCCTAGAGGAGCGTGGGTGCAGGTCTGTTGTAATTAAAGGGGAAAACAAGCTGAATCCAAAAAACTGCTCTCTGCAAATGCTCATCTCTGCAAAGCTGTCACTCAGTGAGCTACTTGGAACCTAGCAGCAGTGATCTATGTAGCTTAACAAAGAGGAAGTTAAGGGGTGACTTGATCACAGTCCATAAGTACCTACATGGGGAACAGATAGTGGGGATAGTCTAGCAGAGAAAGACTAACACATTCCAGTGGCTGGAAGATGAAGCTAGACAAATTCAGACTGGAAATAAGGTTTGTTTAGCTTGTTTAGCAGTGAGGGTAATTAACTACTGGAACAATTTACCAAGGCTCCATTACTGACCATTTTAAAATCAAGATTGGAACTTTTTCTAAAAGCTCTGCTGTAGGAATTGTTTTGGGGCAGTTCTCCGGCCTGTGTCATTCATGAAGTCAGTTTAGAGATCACAACGGTCCCTTCTGGCCTTGCAATCTATGAATCTGTGGTGGTGAAGCAGCTGTTGGCTCTTGTGTGTGGATCAAGTAGAGGCCAAGAGTGCTTTCTTCTGCCTGGTGGGCAAGCAAAGCTTACCTGTGCTTGTTGGATGTAGGCGCTGTACTCCATTACCAGTGGAGAAGTGTAGCATGCTTTGCTGGGGCCACTCCGTGTGTGCAGCGTTGCTACAGGGGGCCCGTGACACAGAATCGGCTTCACAGCTGCCTTGCCTTCTGAGTCTGAATGAGATGTAGTTCAAGGTGGGCATTTATTTGAAGTAAAGTATTTAAGTTTAGTCCATGGACGTACGAGGAATAAGGGCAGTTTAGAAATCACACCTGCTCAGCAACATGAGTGTGCTGAAGGCAGCTCTCCTGCTCAGTCAGTCCCAACTTGTTGCAGTTTTATCCTTTTGGGCTCTAGAGATTTGTAAGAGCTGCTATCAGAGCAGAGTGGAAACACTTTGAGCAGACACCTGCCAATGCCATCAGGTGATTATCACCAAGAACAAACCAGAAGCGGTCCCAGCTGTGAAACTGAATTAGCTTCTTTTTTATCAGTCCCCTGGCTTCCCCTGGGGCCCAGATTGCAGTTGCCGCTTATGCCTTCCCTGTCTGATTGTTCGGCAGAGTGACTCAGCTCTGAGTGGGTTTCCTGTTTGAAAATTGCAGGGGCAGTGTAGTGGGAGGGTGGATCTTGGCCAGGGTGCTCAGGAAGACGAGGCTTTCAAGTTAACGCTGTCCCCAGCAATATGGAATCTTTCATACACTCTGTGCCTGATGCATGAGATGGCTCCCCAGCAAGTGCAGAACTTGGAACTTCTTGACTTTTGTGCATAGAAAATCTTAGTCACCCACTGAATTTCCGTTGTGAATGTGCATAAGTGTCAGCCAGAGGGCTTTGAGCTGCAACAATCCAGCTCTTGAACAGTACTTTACACATAAGTAGCGTTATTTATTTGGGGATCTCAAAGAGCTTTACAAAGACAATTAATTATGGCTCACAGCTGTACAATTTGGAAATTGGGGCATAGAGAGGTTAAGCAACTTGTCCGAGGTTATATAGCAAGTCACTGGTATAGTGAGAAACAGAGTCCAGAAGTCCTGATACCCACCCACCTGCTCTAACCACTAGACATGCTTCTGCTCCATTACTGCTAAGCCAAGGAGTGCTGTCTATTACAGGGGAGCAGCAGCGAGCCCAGTATTACAGCTGCGTAATGCTTTCCATTAAACAGATCCTTCAAACTGTTTTTATGAAGAGCTCTGGTGCCTCCATGGTTTGCAGCAGAACTTTGCAATTTGGCCCGGGGTGGGTGGGATTCGGGGAGGTGCTTTCTGCCGCCTCTTTGAAAATCTGTGCAGATCTGGCTGAGATGAGCAAATCCCCATTTCCCATCTGTGTTTTGCTCACGACAGGTTGTTCTTGGTCTGCCGACCATTCTGAGCCCATGCACTGTACTTCGCAGCATACGACACACACTGCTCCAGAACACAGGACACAGGCTGAGGGATCTGCCTCCTGTCCTGAATCCTTGCCTCAGCAAAACGCCCTCCGGCTTAGCGCAGTGCTGGCCAGCTCTTGGCCTCAAGGCCACTTGTTGCCCGAAGGCAGTGAATTGGAGCCCTTACAGGTGACTGTTGTTCAGAAAATGTTGATTTGATGATGAATTCAGAGTGTGTCTTTGAGATCCCGCCATTTTTAAACTGATGTGTGAATCCGCCCTGGCGCTCTAGGGAGAAGGAAAGCGCACGGACTCTCCCACAACCACCCTGACTGTCCTTTCCTGCTATAGCTGACCCCATGGTGCATTGCAGGGGTGGGAGGAGAGTAGCTCTGACTGCTCCATCCCCCACTTTGCTACTAGGCTGGGAATCCAAGGGACAGCCTGACAGAAGTGTGACTGGCTCTGCCTGAGCCTAGGGGACCCCCAAGCAAAGGACAACTCCCCTCTCCCACAGCCCCCGGGCACCCAGGAGATGGGGAAAGAGGAGAAGCTAAGACACAACAGCTCTCTGCCCCATTACCCCAGGCCTGGGGACCATGTTCCCGTACCAGATGTGGACTGACTACAGATCTTGCTTATACACAGCAGGCATGTTCATCATAAGATCCTTTAAAGCTCTGCCATTTGAGGTTTGTTTAAATAAGGTAATTTACACACAGTGCTACGTAGTGGATAAACAGTAAATACAGTTTAGCATTCCATTATATCTTCCTCTTTAAGTTCTGCTTTCCTATCATTTACAATATCTATTCTATCACTCTGTCATTGAGGTTCAGTCTGTTAAGTGGCTCTGAATCATGCTGAATTTTTAATTACACATCCCAAATGCATAACAACTTGGTCATCTGGCTGTCCATTAGTTGCGATGACTGTGGTAGGTTTGGAATCCTTGAGTAGTCTTATTCTGCGTCTGCAATCTGTAGAGTTTGCTCTGTTGATTGCTCTTTCTGAGGCACAAAGTGTAGATGTCAATGGTTTCTGCTGAACTCTCCACCGTTGGTCCTGATCGCATATGTTCTGAAGTCTTTTTCTTTACAAGAGCTGGAGCTGTCCATCCATTTTCTCCATCCAGTTTGACATGAACATGATCACCAGATTCTATAGCTGGCAGTTCTCTGATTGAGCAATTTCTGTTGTAAAATAGTTCATAAGCTCTTTTATCTGCTTTGCGCCGTACTTTGCTACTCTCAATGTCTAGGCACTTGTGAAATGGATTCTTTTCCGAAGTTGGAACAGTAGTTATGACTTGTCTTCCCATCAGGAGCTGTGCTGGATTATGTCCAGTAGCCACAATTGGTGTTGATCTGTAACTCAGAAGAGCAAAGAATGGATCTTCCTGCTGTTGGACTTTCGTGGCTGTCTGTACAGCTCTCTGTCTCTTCGTTCACTTGTGGGTAATGTGGGCTGCCAGTAATATCACAATCCTATTTCATTCAGAAGGACTTAAATTCTGCTGCAATCCATTGTCTGCTACTAGTTGTTCTAGAATACCAAAATGAGCAAAAGTGCATGTCAGTTTCTTGATAATACTGTGTCTTGTTATGTTTTTCAAGTACATTATTTCTATATTCCTGGAAAAATAAGCATGCCGACCAGGTAATGATGTCCTCTGAATTCGCATAAATCTGCAGCTATTCTCTTCCACAGTCTCTTTGGTCGGGGTGTTATTATTAAATGTTTTTTGTGTTGTGTTGGTCTGTCAGTTCTGCAATATTCACATGCAGGTACGTTATTCTTTATGTTCTTGCTGATGCCTGGCCGCCACACTGACTGGCCCATTCACAGCATTTAGTTAATCCTTGATATCCTTCGTGGATGAGGTTTAGGATTTCTCCTCTTATTTTGTTTGGAATTACGATGCAATTGCCTTTAATCATGGGTCCATTTGATTTGCTTAATTGCAACGCACCACAAAGTACTCTTTCAGTTCCTTAGTGTCTTTTATACACTTGGGGGTCAGCCACCGCTAATGTAACTTAGAACTTCCTGAAGTTGCCTGTCTGTTAAGGTTGCTTTCAGTAGCTGGAGTAGTCTCTTTTCTGATGCTGGTCTGTATGTGTCTACAGCATTCACATACGCCTTTACATGATCTTTGAGCTCTAGGTAGTTGAATGTTGGGCTCAAAGGTAAAGTGTCTGCTATTACCAGGTAGTTCCCAGGAACATATTTAGCAATGATCTGAAATCACATTAACGTTAACAATAGACGCATCCAATGAAGTGAGCTGTAGCTCATGAAAGCTTATGCTCAAATAAATTTGTTAGTTTCTAAGGTGCCACAAATACTCCTTTTCTTTTTGCGGATACAGACTAACATGGCTGCTACTCTGAAACAGATGTTTGGCATCTCAGTAGTGCTTTATCCAGGTCTTTTCCATTGGTGAGGGTTACAAGTGATTTATGGTCTGCTAGCAGTGTAACGAATCCAGTCTACATAGATATGTATAAGAGTTCTCACATGCCCACACACTTGCCAGACATTCCTTTTCAATCTGTGCATATCATTTTTCTGCTTCTGTGAGTGTGTGAGAACAAAATGCACGTGGCTTCCACTCAGAGGCATGTTGTTGCAACTATACATCATCTAGGCCACAGCTGCTTGCACCTGGGCTGACCACTGTGGGTTTGTTCACATGTAGTACTGGAAAACTAGAGCTATTGAGGTCATGTATTTTGCCTGGCTGAAGGCAATTTATTGATTTGGCCCCCATGGCCAAGATGTGTTGGACTTTAGCAGTTCATTCAGTGGTTTTGTCATTGTAGAAAGGTCAGGTAGGTATTGACCAATGTGATTTCCATCCCCAGTATATGTATCAGTTCTGTATCGGGGGTAGCCGTGTTAGTCTGTATCCACAAAAACAATGAGGAGTCCAGTGGCACCTTAAAGACTAACAGATTTATTTGGGTATAAGCTTTCATGGGTAAAAAAACCCACTTCTTCAGCCATGCATCTGAAGAAGTGGGGTTTTTACCCGTGAAAGCTGATGCCCAAATAAATCTGTTAGTCTTTAAAGTGCCACCGGACTCCTCATCGTTTTTGTCTCAGTTCTGGTACATTAGTTGGTGCATTTAATTCTCGAATTGCTTTTACTTTCTCAAGGCTAGGACTGATTCCATCTTTGTTTGTCTGTCTCAAAAACTCGATTTGGGGTAGGTGGAAAACACATTTTTCCTTGTTTAACTTCAGTCCAGACTAACTGATTAGACTTAGGTCTTTGTTGAGGGTTTTGTTGTTTTCTTTAGGAACCACATATCAGAATATCATCCATGAAAACTGCTATGCCATTTGTGTCCATTAACAGTTCTGCTCTCTTTCTTTAGAAAATTTCAGGACACTGGTAATCCCAAAAGGTAACCTTCAAGAGCAAAATCTCCCAAAGGGTGTGATAAATGAAGTCAGTTTAGCACTTTTTTGGCTAAAGGAATTTTCCAGAATCCTCTCAAGGCATCCAGCTTGGAGAACACTGTAGCTCCTTTCACTTTGGGGAGGAAGTCATACAGTGTTTTTCTCTCACAATTGCTTCATTAAATATTTTAAAATCCACACAGATACATATTTTTCCATTTTTCTGTATAATGCGTACCTTTGGGGCACACCATGCTGTTGGTTCAGAGATTTTCTCAATTATGCCAATCCACTCCATTCTCTTTAACTCCGTTTCCATTCTATGAAATAATGGGATAGGAATTCCGCGAGGTGTATGTGTATGGTTCAGTGTTGTCTCTTAGGGTTATTGGTACTGGATCTCCATTCAAAAGTCCAGTATCACCACATATTCCATCAGGTTCTTCCACCTGTCTCACTAGGCCCATCATAGCTGTCACACTGCAGCTGAAAAGGCTGTTGGTCTGTGATCCTTTGGTCACATACATTCTGAATGCAAAACTTTTGTCTTTGCAAGTTGTCTCTGTGGTGAACTGGCCCATGCAGCTCAGAACTCCTCCAGAGCTAGACAGAGCTGTCAGGTGATTTAATCTATGGGAAGGGATGCAGCTGTTTGTAAATCCCTTCTGAGATGAGTGTGATATAAGCTCCTGAGTCAATTTTGAAGTGTTGCCATGAATATTCAGTTTCACTCTTCAGGCAGGCTCTATGTCATCACATATGATAGATCCCAGAAACAGTGGCTTTTGATTGTCTATAATACGAGTTAACTCCCTGACTGCTTTGGTGCGGCAAACAGCTGCAAAATATCCATATTTCATGCATTATTACTCCGTGTGCCTCTGGCTGGACATGCATCATCTCTTGGGATATGACTTGTTCCACTCCTTGTGCACGTAGGCTGGAATTTGTCCCTCTTAGCCTGGGGATTCTTTCTCTTTGCCTCAAGGGTTTTATGATGATGACTGTTAACACTCAAATGTCTCTTTACAGTTTCTAAGCTAGTTTCACATTTTTCAAGTTTGGCAAGTTGCTCTAGGTTTTGCTGTCTCACCAGCTCAGAATGCTTTGCTCTTTGTATAGCTGTGGCTAGGGTTAAATCTCTCTTCAGTTGTTGCTGCTGTGAAAGGTTTTTATCTGTTAATCCAATAACCAGCCTGTCTCTGATATTTTCATGTTTGTGATTCCCCAAATCACAGTTTTCCACCGCTGTATGCAGAGCTCTTATAAAAGATTCACCATTTTCCCATGATTCTTGAATTCTCTGGTGAAAACATGCTCTTTCACAAATATTTCTCTGATGCATATAAAGTATGCATCAAACATAGACAGAGCTCTTTCATAGTCATCTTCAGTAAAGTCAAAGGATTTAAAGAGACACTCTTTATTTCTTCCCTATAGCATACATTAGAGAAGATATCTGTATATCATCAGTTTCCTTGTGGAGATTGATAGGAATGTGAAATCTTGCAAAATATCATTTCCAGACTGTCCATTCTGCGGGTTTGTCAACGCTGAAGTTCTCTGGGGCATTGAAGAGTGGCATGTTGATGAGAGCCTGAACCCTTTGTTGCTGTTTTCCTTCTGTTTCTGTTCTTAGTTTACTCCTGGTTCCATGTCATGTTCCTGTACCAGATATGGACAGATCACAGTGTGACATTATCTAGGGTACAGTCTGGACTGATGAACAGCTGTGTTCCCTCAATTCTCCAATCTGGGGTGCTTTTTACACTGCTTCGCTGTGAGAGCAGCCACTCCTGGTCTGCTCTCACACAGCCTCCAGCATGTAAATCACTTCCAGCTATACTGTATGAGTGCTATAGCCAGCCACTCCTGAGTTATACTACAGAGAAACACCAGCAAACTCCCAGTCCCAGACTTGTCCCCAGAAATGTGTCTTGTACTGCCCAGAACCCTCCTGGATAATACAAGCTCATATAAAGTCAGTCATTTCATTAATAGAAAATGATATACACAAATCTTGTTATCTCAAATGAAGTTTCCCAAACACTTCAATCGAAACACACTGTTTTAAATAAAACAATAAAACAAGTTTATTAACTACAGGAAGATAGATTTTAAGTGATCACAAGTAATGAGGCGTAAAAGTCAGAACCGTTTGCAAAGAAATAGTGAAATGTGACTAATACCTAACTTATCAAGCTACATGAATTCAAAGCAAATGTTTCTCTCACCACATGCTTAATGGCTGGATTCCTTTTAGCTAGGACCCTTCCCCCAGTTGAGTGTTACTTCTTTTTCCTTCAAGTGTTGTTGGTGCTGTGAGCAGAGAGAAAGGCAGAAGTATTTTGAGGGCATCTGTTTCCCTTTTTTAGGGTATGTCTTCACTACCAATGTTAAAGCGCTGCTGGATTTGAGACTTGTGGGTCATCACATCACCCCCTCCCCAGGAGTGCCCTCTGGGCTACTTGGGTCCAGGTTTCTCTGCGTGGCTTCGATGGAAGATCTGAATCTGGGAGGGAGCGTGAACATTCTCAGCAGGCTCCCAAATGTGTTCATTTGGGCTGTAACCTTCCCGAACAATCAATTACCATAATTTGCCCTGCTTCATCTTACAGTTGAGGACTTTTTGCAGTCTGTTCCTCCTGACCCTGTACTTGCACTGGTGGGGATGGTGATTGGGCTGTATGGGGAAATATGTTCTCAGTGTATGATTTTAGAAGTGAGACTTGGAATACAGCGTGGACTCTAAGAGAACCAGGGAGCTAGAGCTCAAAGATGGCCATGTTGATTTGTCATCGAATCTGGTATGGACCAAGGAACTGAAAGTCTAGTTTCCAAGAGAGTCTGTCCGTATGGAGGTCCTCTGCTGAAAGCTATACCTTTTGTCCTACAGAGTGAGTAGGGCCCAGTTGTCTACGTTTGCCCATATGACTTTTGTAATGTTCCTTTGCCTCATTCAGATGTCTCTTCACCTCCTCTTGGATGCGATGGATATGTTGTATTAGTCTGAGGCAGATGGGTTGGGGGGAGGATGTGGGTAATTGTGGGTGCAATCTGGGGTGGGACCCCTAGTTGATAAAGAAAGGGCTGTGGGGGGTGGATGCGTGGTCCCCATTATTGTATGGGAACACTGCATAGAGTGACAGTGAAGACCAGTCAAAATGGTGATGGTTGATGTAGGATCTGGTTGATGTTGTTTGACTAAGAATGGTAGGCAGAGAACTAGTGTGCATGGACTCCTAATAAATGTAGGCCCTCATGACAGAAGTGGGCAATAAACCATGGCCCCCCCCCCGTCAGGAGGCCATGAAGACAAATTGTGTTGTTTATCCAGAGCTGAGCGGTTTTCTCTGTAGAGGGTAAACTCATTCAGGGAATGAAGTGAGGCATCTTAGAAAAGTGATCTCTCACCATCAGAATGCTCATGAAACTATTGAATTCTGGTAGTTCCACCACAAAGTCCAAGAAAGTGGCCTACCAGGGCCAAGATGGGGTGTCCAGAGGTAAGAGGAGATTGGGGGGGTCTCTGGTATGTGATCTTGGTGCAGGCACACACCTTGCAGGAATCCACAAAGTCTGTATTGTGGGGCACATTCAGAGCCACCAGAAGAAAGAGGACATTAATCGTTGAGTTTTATATCACCCTAAGTGTCCTGCCACAGTGGAGTCATAGCACAGCTGAAGACCTGTCACACTCACAAATCCTGGGAGAACATTGTTGCGATCCCTTATGAACATGATCCTATCCATGGTATTGTGGAGTTCCCAGTTGATAATGGCCATCTTGTTGGGCAAAATTCCAGAGACAGAGGCAGAGTGGATGAGTGACAGCAGATTCTAGCAGCAAGTTGCATAAAGGTAATTATGGGACTTGAGAATGTGGGTGGGTTCTGGACTGGGCCTTTATGGGTTGGAGCCATAGCTCCAGAAAAAGGTGTCAGCCTTGCCATTTCTGATTCCAAGGCGGTAGGCCAACGTGAAGTTGAACCAGGAGAGTAGGGCCCATCGGAGCTGTTGTTGGTTTAGGGCAGGGGTCTCAAACACACTGCCTGCAGGGTTCTTTCGTGCGGCCTGCCAAGCTCCCTACGCCCCCCACTCCCCGCGTGTCCCTCTGCCTATCCAGTGGCGTTGAGAGCCCCGTGCTGCTCCCTGAAATGGCTGGAACCATACCCCTGCAGCCCCGGAGAGGGGGGAAGAGGGCTCTGCGCGTTACTGTCACTTCCAGGCAGCGCCCCCCTCAGCTCCCATTGGCTGGGAACGGGGAACCATGGCCAATGGGAGCTTCGGAGGAGGTACCTGGAGGAGCAGCAAGAGCAGCACATGGAGCCGTGTGCTCCCCCCCCACCCCCGAACGTGGTTCTGGCTGCTTCCTGGAGCGGAGCAGAGCGACGTGGGGCCAGGGCAGGCAGCGAGCCTGCCCTGGCCCCAGTGTGCGTCACTGCCACCCCGGAGCCGCTCTAGGTAAGTGGTGCCGGGCTGGAGCCTGCATCCCGCACCCCAATTCCCTGCCCTGAGCTCCCTGCTGCACCCTGCACACCTCCTGCACTCCCTGCCTTGAGCCCCCTGCTGCACCCCGACCCCCTCCTGCACCCCAACTCCCTGCCCTGAGCCCCCTGCCATATCCTGCACACCTCCTGCACCCCAACCCCCTGCCCTTAGCCCCCGCCACATCCCGCACCTCTCCTGCTCCCCTTGGGGGCAGGGAGGGGGCGGGGTTGGGGTGGGGACTTTGGGGAAGAGATTGGAATGGGGGCAGGGAAAGGGTGGGAAGAGGCGGGGCAGGGGCAGGGCCTCATGGAAGGGATGGAGTGCAGGTGGGGCCAGGGGCAGCAAGGGTGGGGTGTCAGTGATGCGGCCCTCGGGCCAATGCACTAGTCCTCATGTGGAGCTCGTGGTCATTTGAGTTTGAGACCCCTGGTTTAGGGCCTTGGCCCTGTGTGGGTATTCCAGGTTCTTATGGTCAATAAACACTTGGACCAAATTGTGGGCCCCTTCTACGTAGCGTCACCAGTCTTTGAAGATGGTCTTAATTGTCAGGAATTCCTTGTCCAAGATCTCGTAGTTTCACTCAGCAGGGGTGGGCTTCCTCATGTAGTAGACAACAGGGTGCAATATTTGCCCAGGTTCATATCTTTTGGAGAGGACTTCTCTGATTGCTGTACTAAAGGCAATGGCTTCCACAACAAAAGCTTGCATCACATCTGGGTGGGCCAGTACTGGAACAGTAGTGAAGACAAGCTTCAGCTGCTCAAATGCTTGGTGGGCTTTGAGCTACCAATAGAACTGGGTGTGTTTCCAGCGAAGGGCAGTGAGGGACTTGGCTTGTTTTGAAAAATTGAAAATGAACCTCCAGTAGAAGTTTGCAAAGCCTAAAAAATATTGTAGGACATGCACATTGAGGGGGGCTACCTAGTTGCAAACTGTCTGGACCTTACGTGGATGCATCTTGATTCCTTCTGGGGACACAGGATGAAATTTAGAAACTTGGTTGAGGTCTAATTGAATATGCACTTCTCAAGCTTAACATGCAGACTGCATTGTAGTCTCTCCAGAACTGTGTGAATGTGAGTGGTTTGTTGGTCCAGATCATCTGAGAAGATCAATATATCATCTAAGTGCACCACCACGAACTGGTCCGGTCAGTCTGATCGCACATCGTTAATGAAGTGCTGGAACATCACTGGGGCATTAGGTCAGTCCAAATGCAGAACTAAATATTCAAAGTAGCCGTAGTGGGTCCGAAAGGCTGTCTTTCATTCGTTCCCCTCTTGGATACAGACAAAACTGTAAGCTCCCAAGAGATCCAGTTTGGTGAATATGCAGGTGGCCCCCATGTGGTCCAACAACTTAGGGATCATGGCACTGGGTAACTGTTACAGATGGTGATCTGATATTCGATTTGGTAATCAACAATTCAATACAGAGGTGGAGGCTGCCATCCTTTTTTACCAAAAGGACCGGGACGCCAGCCAGTGAGGTCAACTTGCAAATGAACCCTCAGGCCAGGTTCTCTAGGAGGTATTCTTGCAACACTGCCAGTTCAGGCTCTGACATTGCGTGTATCCATCCAACCAGTATCTTTACCCTTGGCTGAAATTCTATGGAGAGTCATAGTTCCAGCATGGGGGGAGGTTTTCCACATTCTTCTTCTCAAAGATGGTCGTTCTAGTTGTAGTACTCGCGGGGAGGTTCCGTAGCTCCCCCAGTGGGTGTTTCACTGCAGGCGCCTACGCCTACTTGAGCTTTGTTGGGTCTGGTGCAATGTTTGCTGATCCCTGGCCATGCTGTTGGCAAAATTCCAATGGGAAAGTGAACTACTGTTCTTACCAGTGAATGAGGAGATGCCAAGGATTATGGGAAAATGCAGGGAATTGTATTATTTCTCTGTAATTGTACAACAGCCTCTAGGAGGACAATGGGAGCTGAAGACAGTGGGGAACCATCAATAGTTTCAATTGTGTCAGACGTGGCCTCGCGGAGCAGGGGAATCTGTCGTGTCTGAGCTGTACCTGCATCCATTAAATTGTCCGCTGCTCCCAAATTGATGAAGACCTGTTAGAGGGTAATCGGTTGAAAGTCTCCTTGTGTGTGCAGCTGGATACACACCTGCAATGATTGTGTTCAGGGTGTGCCTCAGTGAGGACTAAGGTATGGGCAAGGTTCTCCTCACTGTACCTGGATCAGCTTCTTCCCTAAGCTCCTTGGCGTTTGTACTGGACAGGCCAAGGTGGCGTGGCCAGGATCACAACAACAGACGCACAGGTGGCATTGATGGCCCCATTCCTTTTTTCAAGAGTGAGTCGCTGACAAGTTATATCTTCTTGCATGCGTTCAGCAGGCAATGGAGAAGCTGAGTTCATGGTACCCAGGTAGTGGGGCTTCCGGGAACCACTTTTCTCCTCCGTTCATTCTTGCAGCTGATTTATCTATGTTCAGGGTAAGGTCCACCAGGGTGTCTAGGCCCATAGGCATCCCTACATGGACCAATTCATCTTTCATTTCTTCCTGAAAGCTATGATGGAACTGATGCAGCTACTGTTCTTCATTCTATTCTGTAGCCACTGTGAGGCGGTGGAAGTGTGCTGCCCCTGCCGGAGTCTCCTCAGGGAGTTCTAGACGAGTTGACATCAATTGGAGGAAGATATCCCAGTTTGACAGCACTGGGCTATGGCCTTCCAGCAGAGGGAAGGCCCAATTTAACACATTTATTGTCAGCAGTCTGGTTACCAGGGCCACCTTGGCTGAGTCAGAGGCACAGATTTGGGGACGCATCAGAAATGGAAGGTGGCTTTGGTTTATGAAACCCCAGAACCATCAGCGGTTCCTGTCGAACCATTTGGGCAAGGGTATTACAGGCCCCTTTTCGGGGCAAGGTACTGCAGCCTGAACTGCATTGCTTGCTCCTGCAGCCACTGGTTGTCAGAGGTCAGCTGCACAGCTTGGGTCTGCAGTGATTGATTATCTGCCTGGAGGTGGGAGGCCCATTTGGGTAAATCCAGTGCTTCCGGTGGGTCCATTCTTCTCACACTAGGCTTAGTCCTGCAGGGTTATTGTCACAGCCAGTTCCTGGGCAGCCAGAACAAGGAGTCCACAGTCACGAGACAGAGTCGGCTAGATCAGTATATCGGGCAGCCAGCAGACAAACTGGAGATGAGAACCACGTGACAGGAACCAGACTCAGGCTGGGTCGTGATACCAGGGGATCGGAAGGAGGAGACAAACTAGAGGTCGGGAACCACAAGTCATATGCCCTGGGACTCTGCCAATCAGACCTCCCATTGGGGCTGGGTTTCATGGGTTTCACGTAAGCTATTGCTAGCAGGCTGCCAAGTGGCAGGTTGGGGCGTGGCTGCTCCAATGGGCCTGGGTTTGAGACCCATGGGCCATGACAACCCACTGGAAATACACTGGCTCACTGACGATTCCTCGTTCACAGTTACATTTTGAGACCCATCAGTTAGCCTGTTTTTAATCTATTTAATGTGTGCCATGTTGATTTCATGTATGCAGTGTAGTCGTAGCCTTGTCGGTCACAGGATATTAGAGAGACAATGTGGGTGAGGGTAATCGCTTTTATTGGACCAACTTCTGTTGGTGAGAGAGGCAAGTGTTCTCATGATAATTTTACATCTTTTTGACTTTTAATCAAAATGCCAGAAGGTACCAAGTCAAACAGCTTACAGAAGTCTAAGTAGATTACATCAGCGCTATTAACTTTACAACCAAATTTGTAATTTCACTGAAAGAAAAGATCAAGTTAGATTCACACAATCTATTTTCTGTACGTCCATGTTGATTATATTACCCGCATTTAATGCTTTATCCCATGTCAGTCATTTCATTGTTTTACCCAGCATAGTTGCCAGGTTTATAATTACCCAGGTATCCTGTTTACTTTTTCTAAGTATTGGTACAAGAGTCTTCTGGGACTGCCTCAAGGTTCCATAAACTACTGAAAATCATCATGAACAGTCCTGCAATCCCCTCCGCCAGCTTTTTTTAAAATTCTCGGATGGGAGTTATCTGGTCCTGCTGATTTTAAAATGTCTAACTTTAATAACTGCTGTTTAACATCCTCCTGAGTTACTACTGGAGTGGAAATGTTCCACCATCATCATACGATATGATTACATCATTTGTTTGTTTCCCAAATACAAACCAGAATTATTTATACAATACTTCTGAATTTTCTGCATTATTTTTCACAGTTTATTTCCATCTAGTAATTGGCCAACGTCATTGTTAGAATTTTGTTGTTGTTGATGGGGTTTTTTCACCAATGCAGCCTTCTTTCTTGATTGTGGCATCTAGGAAAATATTTACAGATAGTTCCCAATTATCATTCACATTTTTCTGTTTACATTCTCTTTACCAACTATTTGGCTTATAATTGTTTTCACCTTTGTGAAATTGGCTCTTTTAAAGCACCGAGTATATGTATTACTGGTTTGTACTTTATTCTCTTGGCAGATTATAAATATGATCTAGTCATGATCACTTGTACCTAAGATATCATTAAATTTTAGTCCTGTGATCATTTCCTCTTTATCTGTCAAGAGGAGGTCTCATATAGAATTCTTCCACGTTGGATGCAACACTGCTTTAGTTAGAAAATTGTCATCTACTGTATTATAATTAGAAATTCCAAGGATGTTTCAGTCATAGAATCATAGAATATCAGGGTTGGAAGGGACCTCAGGAGGTCATCTAGTCCAACCCCCTGCTCAAAGCTGGACCAATCCCCAATTAAATCATCCCAGCCAGGGCTTTGTCAAGCCTGACCTTAAAAACTTCTAAGGAAGGAGATTCTACCACCTCCCTAGGTAACTCATTCCAGTGTTTCACCACCCTCCTAGTGAAAAAGTTTTTCCTAATATCCAACCTAAACCTCCCCCACTGCAACTTGAGACCATTACTCCTTGTCCTGTCCTCTTCTACCACTGAGAATAGTCTAGAACCATCCTCTCTGGAACCACCTCTCAGGTAGTTGAAAACAGCTATCAAATCCCCCCTCATTCTTCTCTTCTGCAGACAAAACAATCCCAGTTCCCTCAGCCTCTCCTCATAAGTCATGTGTTCCAGACCCCTAATCATTTTTGTTGCCCTTCACTGGACTCTCTCCAATTTATCCACATCCTTCTTGTAGTGTGGGGCCCAAAACTGGACCCAGTACTCTAGATGAGGCCTCACCAATGTCGAATAGAGGGGGACGATCACGTCCCTCGATCTGCTTGCTATGCCCCTACTTATACATCCCAAAATGCCATTGGCCTTCTTGGCAACAAGGGCACACTGCTGGCTCATATCCAGCTTCTCGTCCACTGTCATCCCTAGGTCCTTTTCCGCAGATCTGCTGCCTAGCCATTCGGTCCCTAGTCTGTAGCTGTGCATTGGGTTCTTCCGTCCTAAGTGCAGGATCCTGCACTTATCTTTACTGAGCCTCATCAGATTTCTTTTGGTCCAATCCTCCAATTTGTCCAGGTCCCTCTGTATCCTATCCCTGCCCTCCAGCGTATCTACCACTCCTCCCAGTTTAGTATCATCCGCAAACTTGCTGAGAGTGCAAGCCACACCATCCTCCAGATCATTTATGAAGATATTGAACAAAACCGGCCCCAGGACCGACCCCTGGGGCACTCCACTTGACACCGGCTGCCAACTAGACATGGAGCCATTGATCACTACCCCGTTGAGCCCGACAATCTAGCCAACTTTCTACCCACCTTATAGTGCATCCATCCAGCCCATACTTCTTTAACTTGCTGACAAGAATACTGTGGGAGACCGTGTCAAAAGTTTTGCTAAAGTCAAGAAACAATACATCCACTGCTTTCCCTTCATCCACGGAACCAGTAATCTCATCATAGAAGGCGATTAGATTAGTCAGGCATGACCTTCCCTTGGTAAATCCATGCTGACTGTTCCTGATCACTTTCCTCTCATGTAAGTGCTTCAGGATTGATTCTTTGAGGACCTGCTCCATGATTTTTCCGGGGACTGAGGTGAGGCTGACTGGCTTGTAGTTCCCAGGATCCTCCTTCTTCCCTTTTTTAAAGATTGGTACTACATTAGCCTTTTTCCAGTCATCCGGGACTTCCCCCGTTCGCCACGAATTTTCAAAGATAATGGCCAATGGCTCTGCAATCACAGCTGCCAATTCCTTTAGCACTCTCGGGTGCAACTCGTCCGGCCCCATGGACTTGTGCACGTCCAGCTTTTCTAAATAGTCCCTAACCACCTCTTTCTCCACAGAGGGCTGGCCATCTATTTCCCATGTTGTGATGCCCAGCGCAGCAGTCTGGGAGCTGACCTTGTTCGTGAAGACAGAGGCAAAAAAAGCATTGAGTACATTAGCTTTTTCCACATCCTCTGTCACTAGGTTGCGTCCCTCATTCATTAAGGGGCCCACACTTTCCTTGGCTTTCTTCTTGTTGCCAACATACCTGAAGAAACCCTTCTTGTTACTCTTAACATCTCTCGCTAGCTGCAGCTCCAGGTGCGATTTGGCCCTCCTGATTTCATTCCTACATGTCCGAGCAATATTTTTATACTCTTCCCTGGTCATATGTCCAACCTTCCACTTCTTGTAAGCTTCTTTTTTATGTTTAAGATCCGCTAGGATTTCACCGTTAAGCCAAGCTGGTCGCCTGCCATATTTACTATTCTTTCGACACATCAGGATGGTTTGTCCCTGTAACCTCAACAAGGATTCCTTGAAATACAGCTAGCTCTCCTGGACTCCTTTCCCCTTCATGTTAGTCCCCCAGGGGATCCTCCCCATCCGTTCCCTGAGGGAGTCGAAGTCTGCTTTCCTGAAGTCCAGGGTCCGTATCCTGCTGCTTACCTTTCTTCCCTGCGTCAGGATCCTGAACTCAACCAACTCATGGTCACTGCCTCCCAGATTCCCATCCACTTTTGCTTCCCCCACTAATTCTTCCCGGTTTGTGAGCAGCAGGTCAAGAAAAGAAAAGTCCTTGGAGCATGAGACCTTCAGCATATGTCACTCAGACTGAAGTCTCCCATGATCACACAGTGGTGCTGAGACTGCAGTCTCACAGACAGCTGTATAATCCACTGGCAAAGTGCGTCTAAGGGGCCCTCTCTGGGCTACTGGGCCCCAACGCTTGGTCCTTCTGTGCTTAGAGGGGAGTTATTTTAAAGCTGAAGTTTATGACTATATGCAAGTTGAATAATGTGCATAAAATGTCACACACAGAGCTGGCAAACTACCCTAGTTGCTTTCAGACTTTGGTTGTCGAGTGGGCCTGGATGGCCAAGGCAGAAGTGAAGGTGCTATCCTCATTTAGCAGAGTGTTATTCTTGGGGAGCTCTGTTCTGCCTGACCATCTCCTTCCAAGTTTTCCACTGACCTCAGTGGGTTTTGGATCAGGCCGAAAGTCTTTACAGTCAGCGGATTTTATTAAAATCCTCTAGCTTGCTGTGAATGGGCTTCTCATTGCTCCCTAGCACTCTGTCTCAACAGCCAGCCTTTTGATGAGAGTGCGGTGGGGGGCGAGCTCTGACAGGCACTGCTGGTCTGGGCTTAGCTAGCAAAGTGGCACATGCTGCACACTGTGCAAAGCAGTAGCTTCTGGGCCCCCATTCTGATGTATCAATGGCAACCATTCTTGTAGGGAACTAGGGCTGGTTCCAGCTAACAAAGTGGTTGGTTGGCCGGTAAGATGAGGAGCTCTGACAATGAGTCTTTGAGATGGCGACATGGATGTCCTGGTGCAGCTGAGGGGATGAGTGAGTATTCCGTGTTTCACCAGCTGTGTATGGGAGCTGGGACTGGCTGTGTTAGATGGTAAGTGTCTGGATAGAGGCTTCGAGCCCTTCCAATCCTGAGCTGCCAGCAATGAAATCAGACAGCTCCAGTACAAGGCAAGTTTCATGAGACATCTAGAAACCCTGCTGTTCTGCCCATTTTTCCCATTCTCACACAGTATTCAGTGCCACCTGTGGGGCCTGAGGGTGGGCTTTTAGCTGGCTTGGCAGAGGTCCAGCTCTGCTAGGACAAACCATTGCCTCATATCTTGGGCCAGGTTCTGCCCCATGCCATATTTCTCATCCATGCTCCTAGCAGGGCATCAGCAGGTTATGTATGTGCAGGTCTGATCTGGTAACGAGAGTCCCTGGCTCACTCAGCTGCCCATGTCAGATGCCCACTCACAGTTTGCAGCTGTTCGCATACCCTGCTCTCACACCTATGTTTTTAGGCTGGGAGTCTCAGATTTAGGCTTCCTGGGAACTCGTGTGGAGCTGTACCAAGGTGACATGGAAGTTAGTTTGGTAACTAAAGAGCCAGTGCATTGGGAAACTTCTTGACCTACCTCAACAGGGGGTTTGCTGCAAGGTGTTTCTGGGGAATGTCTGTCACACCTGCTGCACCCAGGCCTTTCTCCTCCAGTGTGATGGGCTGGGACTCACCTTGCCACAGGACCTGGAGAGACAACTTCTTTCTCTGTTTTGGAGTTCTTGACCACTGCACTGATCTGCTTGTCACCTTATCTCCAGTGGGCCTCTGAGGGCTGAGTGGGTCTGGGAAGGGCTACGTGGATCTAAGGAGCTAGTTAGGCTGTGTTCCCAGAATGGACAGCCCCTCCTGGGACTCAGAGGCCAATCTTCTCCTCAGAGAGTCCAGGAAAGCCAGGCCTGCCCAGCTAGGTGCCACTGCCTACAACTGATCCCACTCTCTTCAGCATCTTCCTGCCCCCAACACTGTTCAACCAAAGTCTTATCATAGGGACCATTTAAGCTACTGGTGGAAGATTAACATTTCCTTTAATTTAGGAAACACATCTTCTCTGTTGCTCAGCAGAGATGACCACACAATTAACTGTCTGTGACACTGTTTAGTTGCTGATTTATTGCTGACTCTCGAAGCATAGAACATGTTTGAATGGTCTAATCTCACTCTTGTACTGCAAAATACTTTAAATTGTTTAGTTCCCAGCTCCGGAGCAGGGAAGTGGGAACACAACTGCAGTGGGCACATCTGGGATTGTGCCTTTCCCTACAGAGAAGTGGCTGCTGCTCTCACACAGTGACATCCGGATTTGCTGCCACTCGGCAGTCTGGTGCAGGTGATCACAAGGTGGCATCGCTGGAGAGCCATCTGTGCACAGAGCTCCTGTCACAAAGCTGAGGCATCGTGTGTGAAGGGAGTGGGTAACCACATAGCAGAGGGAAGACTGAAAAAGCCAGATTGGCTCTAGTGCCTCTGCTGACTCTAACACACATTAAGTGTTTGTGCTAAAGGTCCAGAGGCAGAGTTGCTGAGCAGCTGCAGCTGCCATGAGCCATAATTAAAGACCACACCAAGATTGTAAACAGTGATCAACAATTTTGGGAGCCTCATTTTTTGAGAGCTCATATAGAGACACCTTCAGATGCCGGATTTTCAGAGACCATCTGATAATCAGGCCCGGTTAGGACATCTCCAGATCACTAGTCCTTTTTGAAAATCTTGGCCCCAGGCAATTCCTGTGTCTTGCTTTGCGTGATGGAGGTATTGAGGGTGTTTTCTAGGTGATAACTTCACACATTTCCTACTGAAAATGGAAGCCCATCTTCTCCTCACCCTGCTGCTAAGGCCAGCAGGGGAATGTGCTCATCGCCATTGTGGCAGGGAGGGTACTGATGCAGTCACTGACAGTATGGCCTGGATGTAATAGACACTGGTGCTGCTTTGGCTCTACGCTCTGGGGTGTGGCATGCTCAGGGTTGGGTTCGTTCTGGAATCCTCGGTGCACTGGTGCTTCTCCATCATGGAAGGAAGCCCACACGTGGAGGGATAGACTTCTTCCAGCTTCCTATAGCAGCAAACACCTGTCTCTGGTGCTCCTGAAACTTTAGCCTTCTTGTATGTGAAAGGGGAAGAGTCAGGTCTGGGTATCGGGGGACTTACGAATGGTTCATGTTGCACAGATAGCTGCTGTGTTGGGACCAGTAGTTGTCCCCATCTCCCACATCTCCCACCCCACTTGCCTTGATCAGGCAACATCTGAGCATAGAACTGATTCCCAGGACCATTTCTATACATTCTTAAGACAGAGATGTTTCCCTGTCTGCCATGGGTTTCTTCCTTTGATTTATGGCTTAATATTGTTTAATTATTTCCACGTTTTAGAGTTGGGCATTCCTGCTGAGCTTACGTCTTCATGTTCTTTGAGTGATTGCTTATGTCAGTTCCAAGTAGGTGTGTGTGTGCCGCTTGCACGATCGTCAGGAAACTTTTCCCTAGCAACCCCTGTCAGGTCGGTTGTGGAGCTCCCCGAAATGGCACCTTCATGGCTGTGTATATAGGTCCCTGCTGACCTGCCACCTCTTCAGTTCCTTCTCGCCGCCAGTGATGGTTGTTGGAGCAGCTCCTCTCTTGCATTAGCAAGCGATTCCTTAGTGGTCTCTTTCTTTACTCTCTGTAAATCGTTAAAAGTATAGTTAGTGATAACGTTCTAGTTAGTCTAGTTGCTAAGTTTTAGTTGGGGGTTACCTCTCCCCCACTACTTTGTTCCTGTCCTGTCTCAGTCTCAGGGCTTTAAGCCATGTGGGTCGTGCCTGAAGCCCATGCCGAAGGGAGACCTACACGACTCCTGTCTTGGAGAAGGACACCAGTCCAACAGGTGTAAAATCTGCAAGGGGTTTAAGCCCAGAACTAAGAAGGAGCAGGACTTCTGCTTAAAGCTCCTTCTGATGGAGTCAGCTCTTCAACCCCAAACGCCTTAGGTGGTGTCTGACCTGGCACTAGGTGCTTTGGTGTGCAGTGCGCCAGGCTCGCTACGGGAAGCCTCGGTACTGAGAAAGGATTCAGCCAAAATGCCACGGCACTGCCATTCCCTGACACCGAGGACCAGCTGTAGTGCAAAGCACTGCTCACAGTCACCGGGGCTGCACAAGAAGAGGAGAGCTGACAGAGGGCTCTCCCCTGCTAGGGCAGTGGAGCAGACAAGCACTAGTGAGGTGCGTCCCATGTCAGGATACCCAGCCTAGGGTATACCTAGGTCAGGATACCTAGCCTAGGGCCCGCCTAGACCAGCACTATTGACTCCGGCCTCTTGGGGAGGTCCATTGAGTCTGGCTATGGTGGACTCCTTGGTGTGGGAAGATTTGGAGGAGGACTTGGATGCTCCCTCTACGCCAAACACATTCAAGATGGCCAGGGAGATTATCATGGCGGTGCAGTTTACCACTCCACTGGCAGGTGAACTGGTGCCAGTTCAGGCTCCAGGTCCGGCACCGGCAACATTGTCAGCATCGATGCCGATCCCACGTGGGGCAAGCCCACTATGATGCGGAGCCAATCGCCTTCGCCGCGGCACCGATCCCCAACACCATCTCAATCTGCACTGCCCTAGTCAGATTCGGACTTCTCCTCGGAGTCAGAGGCAGACTCCTGTGGTTCCAGGAGGAGCCAGCACCACTCCCGGCACCGCCCTACACAAGATGAGGGGCAGCTGGTGCCTATAATGTCCTGGCCTCCACAATGGCAGGGAGCGATGCAGTGGCCCTTTTTGACACCATGGGCCTACCACCAAATCCAGGGCCTGGGTTCCAGGTCCCTGTTGGTGGTGTCAGAGGCACGAATCCCTCCATTGGCCACGTCTGTAGCCTGGGAGCCTCCCTGGGGTAGGGATGCCCAAGCCCAGGCTGATGAGAATGTCTGCACCAGCTCTGGCACCGAAGTGGCTGTGGCACTGGGTGCTACTGCCACTTCCTGCACCTCTCAAGTGGCACAAAAGGATCCCTGTGAGTTGGAGGGGCAAGAGAACCCAGTGCCTCTGCGGGTGTCGTCTTCGTCCTCCCCAGATGAGGCAGTAGCAGGCACCTCCACAACTCTGCCCACTATGGACACCAGGGCCCATCAAGACCTGCTCAGGAGGGTGGCCCAGAATCTGAACTTACAGGCAGAGGAGGTCTCTGAGGACACGGATCCCATGGTGGATATTCTGGCCCCTGAAGGGCCCTTGAGGATGGCTCTGCCCCTCATCAAAACTATACAAAATACCACCAAGGTGCTGTGGCACACACCTGCCTCTACCCTGCCAACAGCCAAGGGCGTAGAGAACAAGTACTTTGTGGTGTATGAGCATCTCTTCACCCACCCCAGCCCAGGACCCTGTTGGTGGAGGCGGCAAACCACAAAGAGTGTCAGGGGCAACCGAGGCCAACCCCCAAATCCAAGAATGCTAAGAAGCTGGATCTCTTCGGTCAGAAAATCTACTCCAGTGGAGGGCTCCAGCTTCGCATAGTGAATCAACAAGCAGTACTGAGCCGCTATGCTTATAATTCCTGGAGTTCTCTGGCCAAATTCCAGGAATTGCTTCTAGTGGATTCCCATTCGAAGTTTGGAGCGGTTCTGGAGGAGGGAAAGATGGTGGCCAGGACCTCTCTTCAGCCTGCCCTGGACTCAGCTGACTCGTCCACTCGCGCCATGGCCATGAGATGCAGCTCTTGGCTACAGGTCTCAGGGCTCCCACACGAGGTCCAGAATACAATTCTGGACCTGCCCTTCAACTGCTCTGGCCTTTTTGCGGAACAGACGGACTCAAGGCTACATAGCCTTAAGGACTCGCGGGAGACCCTCAAGTCTTTGGGGCTTCATACACCAGCCCCGTAAAGAAAGACATTCAATCCCCAGGCCGCCCAATGGTTCTACCCTGCCCCTCCAAACAGGACTACAGTAGGAAGGAGGGCAGCAGTAATAGGAGGCGCCCATCTGAGTCCTCTTCCGGCCAAGGGCAGGGCTCGGCTAAGCAGCCCTCGGGCTAGAAGCCAAACTTTTGAAGGTGTGCCCAAGGACGGAGCACCAGTTTAATACCCGGATCCTTCCCCTCCCTTTGTGAACCACCTATCCCATTTCTACCATGCCTGAGCTCAGATAACCTCAGACTGTTGGGTCCTGAGCACGGTAGAATTGGGATATTCTCTATAATTATGTTCCCTCCCACCCTCCCACACACCTTCCCTGTCCCTCTTCAGGGACCCTTCTCACGAGCAACTTCTAGTGCAGGAGGTGCAAACGCTTCTACAGCTGGGGGAGGTAGAGGAGGTTCCCCTGGAGTTCAGGGGCAGGGGTTTCCACTCCCATTACTTCTTAATCCCCAAGGCTAAAGGTGGGCTCAGGCCCATTTTGGACCTGCAAAACCTCAACAAATTCATGAAGAAACTGAAGTTCCGCATGGTCTCCCTGGCCTCCATCATTCCCTCTCTGGATCTGGGGAACTGGTACACCACCCTCAACTTGGAAGGACACGTACTTCCATATCTCCATAATCCCTTCCCACAGATGTTTTCTGCAATTTGTGGTCAGTGGCACGCATTCTCAATTCACGGTCCTCCCCTTCGGCCTACTGGCGGCGCCTCGGGTGTTCACCAAGTGTATGGCAGTCATGGTGGCCTTCCTTTGAAAGTGTCAGGTGCAAGTCTTCCCATACCTAGATGAATGGCTCATTAAGGGCCGGTCCCGAGCCCAGGTGGAGGTACATACGACATTCCTCAGTCTCTGTCTCATCCTCAGCATGGCAAAGTCAACTCTGGCTCCCAAAGAACAGAATTAATCAAAGCTCTCTTGGACTCCACCTAGGCCAGGGCATTTCTGCCCGAGTCTCATTTTCTAGTCATGAGTGTCATCATACAGGGTCTCCACCAGTTTCCCACCATGACAGTCAGAAACTGCCTAAAATTGCTCAACCATATGGCAGCTTCAAGCTTCATCTGCAGCATACCTGGCACAGGTCCCCGTCCAGGACATCTGCAGGGCGCCGACGTGGTCATCTATTCATACCTTTACATCACGCTACGCCATCACTCAGTAGGCTAGAGACGATGCTGTGTTTGGTAGAACAGTGCTCCAGTCTGCAGCTCGGTGAACTCTGACTCTTCCTCTGGGGGACTGCATGGGAGTCACCTACTTGGAATTGACACGAGCAATCACTCGAAGAAAAACAGTTACCTACCTTTTGTCACTGTTGTTATTCAAGATGTGTTGCTCATGTCCATTCCAAGACCCACCCGCCTCCCTTCTGTCGGAGTATCCGGCAAGAATATAAACTGGCCATCAGGAAGTTTAGACTTGAAATTAGATGAAAGTTTCTAACCATCAGAGGAGTGAAGTTCTGGAACAGCCTTCCAAGGGAAGCAGTGGGGGCAAAAGACCTATCTGGCTTCAAGATTAAACTTGATAAGTTTATGGAGGAGATGGTATGATAACATGATTTTGGCAATTAATTGATCTTTAACTATTCATGGTAAATAGGCCCAATGGCCTGTGATGGAATGTTAGATGGGATGGGATCTGAGTTACTACAGGGAATTCTTTCCTGGGTATCTGGCTGGTGAATCTTGCCCACATGCTCAGGGTTCAGCTGATCGCCATATTTGGGGTCGGGAAGGAATTTTCCTCCAGGGCAGATTGGAAGAGGCTCTGGGGATTTTTCGCCTTCCTCTGCAGCATGGGGCATGGGTCACTTGCTGGAGGATTCTCTGCACCTTGAAGTCTTTAAACCATGATTTGAGGATTTCAGTAGCTCAGACATAGGTGAGAGGTTTATTGCAGGAGTGGGTGGGTGAGATTCAGTGGCCTGCATTGTGCAGGAGGTCAGACTAGGTGATCATAATGGTCACTTCTGACCTTAATATCTGTGAATCTATTGGAAGGAACTGAAGAGGCAGCAGGTTGGCAGGGACCTATATACATGGCCATGAAGGTGCCACTCCAGGGGGCTCCACAGCCAACCCGCCGGGTACTGCTAGGGAAAAACCTTCCGATGATCATGCACGTGGCATGCACACACCTACTTGGAATGGACATGAGCAACACATCTTGAAGAACATCAGTTACGAAAGGTAGATAACTGGTTTTTTTTTCTTTGGCACTCACCCTCATTTCCCTTTCCGTCTGAGGTCTGCTATTCGCCAGCTTCTTTCCAGTGGGCAAGTGACAACAGTAGTCACATGCAGGACCAGCTCTAGGCACCAGCAAAGCAAGCATGTACTTGGGACGGCACAATTCCAGAGGTGGCATTCCAGCCGCTTTCTTTCTTTTTTTTTTTTTTTTTTGTGCTTGTGCAGTTGCCCTCTCGGAGCTTGGGGTGGCAAAAAACCTAGAGCCGGCCCTGGCCAGGTAGCACGAAGTAGTAATGTAAGGGAGTTAAATATATCAGCCAGATGTGTGAACTGTCATTGTAAAGTTGGCTCTGAACTTAGACCTCCTGCTTTGTGACCAAAGACTTTTCTCTTTCAAGGATGATCATAGAATAAAATGTCACATTCTTTTCTGTTGCTCACAGAATGCAAGGATAACTGCCCTCTGTTCTAGAGCCCTTCCTGGCACCCTGGAAGAAGCTAAGCCTCTGAGGAGTGAGAGGCACAAGTCACAGTGCAAGTTGAAATGATACATGCTTTTTAAACAATATTCTTTGGAGAACAATAATATTAACTGTTGCCATGGTGTAATGTGGGTGTGGCTAATTAGACAGAGTCATTGTGTTCTGGTATCCATGGCAACTATCTGGCCAAAAATACAGTAACTCAGAATAGTTTTCTCCATATAATGTAGTTCTTGTTTTCCATCACATTGTGAAACATTGCAGCTGCACTGACACAAAGTTCTAACCCTGAATCTCTGCAAACGGAGACAATTGGAATCAGCCTAGAACTTCCCCCATTCCACCTGGTGTAACAGGCATGAGATAGAACAGAGTACGTTTGCTGTCAGGAGTGCCCTACCTGAAATAGAGGTGAAAATGGAGCCCTGGGGGTGACACTGTGTGTGTGTGTCCATGTCTGTCCCTGTACGGGAAGTGAGCCCTGCACTGTGTGTGCTCCATAGGGGAAGTGAGCCCTTCTGTATTTGTGTGTGTGAGTGTGAGAGAGAGAGAGGGAGATGACTGGGGGGGTGGCACAGGGGAGAGTGTACCCAAAGGCTGAGCATTAGCCACTTCTCCTTGTTCCTTAACAAGGGCCGTTTGCAGTAAAGCAAATGGCATGATACCATCCACAGTCTGAGGCTTCAGAAGAACATACATTCACAGGTTGTCAGGAAGGAATCTCTGTTATCCAAAGTGTGGAGTCTCTTGTGGGTTCCTACTGCTGCAGGGCATCCCTGAATTTCCCATCGGGTACACCATATCTGACCTGCACTGACCATGCCCATATTGTGTTTTTTTTTTTGGTTCAAGCAGTGAGGACCAATCCCATAGAAGGCTTGGAAATTCAGACTGTGACCTTGACCTGGACTCTGTGTTCAACAGGGAGCCAAGCCAAAGCAGAAAGCATTGTACTCTGGAACAAAGAGGCCGGCCCCTAGGGCGGCATGCTGGGCAGCAGAAGCAGCTGGCTCAGAATGATGGTATTTTCAGATAACTTCAGGGGTGCATTTATGTGTTTTAATGTGATGAATTGCTGCAGAAGAATGCACTAAATGGGTAAGTGCATGTACAGATGGCCAAATCAAGGGAAGAAATAGCTGTGATCACTGCAGAAGTTTTTCCACCACTATATGATGCTGAATGCAGCAATAGTTGTACATAAGATGGACTACTTCCCATCTTGATGTCTGTGCCCCCTGCCATTGTTACCAGCAGGAGAGCTGCCAGCGACCCAGGGTAGTGTATGGCTCGCTGTTTTATATCTGACCCCCAGACCACAATTTAGAGTAGAATCTGACCCTCTCCACGGAATGAGTTTGACATCTCAGGTCTAACACAAACCTTCTAGAGCTTTGATGTGCAGATACCAAACCCAGCAGATCTTTCTCACTGTACACACCAGTATTCCCTGTGGCGAAGAGCCCAAGGGATTTCAGGTGGAATGGTGGTAGGGTGAGATTGCTTTGGGGTGCCTTTTTGAGAGAGTGCGGTCAGGAGAGTTGTGTGAGGGGGCAGTGCTCTAATCAGAGAAAGGAGCACGCAATGGAATAGAGTGGGGATGGAGGAAGGGAGTTTCCATAAGGGATCCTGGGCTGGGAGACGAAACTGTCAGCTCTGCACTTCAGCTTTGGCAGACACTGTCTGCGGCAGGGCCCTAAGGTTCTTGGCAGAGACCACTTGGCTCAATAGACTCTGTCCAGGTCATAGGTTTGTGAAACCCTCTGAATAATGCAGTGCAGCCTGGCTTTGGAGCTGCACCAGTGAGTCAGACCGAGTTCTCTCCAACACTCCTGGGAAATAGGAGCTTCCCTGCTTGTTTGATGACTTTATACACTGCCCTTTTAGGGGAATGTCTACACTGCAGTTAGACACTTGGGCTGGCCCGTGCCACCTGACTCAGCCTCGTGGAGCTCAGGTTAAGGGGGTGTTTGATTGCGGTGTAGATGTTTGGGCTCAGCCTGGAGCACGTGCTCTAGGACCCTGTAGGGTGGGAGGGCCCCAGAGCTTGGGCTGCAGCCTGAGGCCCGAAGTCTACACTGCAAGAATGAAAGGGTCTGTTAGCCTGAGCCAGCTGCGGGTGTCTAATTGCGGTGTAGACATTACTGTCATTGTCTGTGAGTCCTTGCTAATGTGAGCTAAGGAAGCGCTCCCCACTCATTCCAGAAGCCTGCCCTGCTCAGAGGGGTGTTGTGCGAGTCCACAAACCTGCCCCACATGAATGAGGAGTCATCTGCACAGAGGTGACATATCTGAGCTCCGCAATGAGCAGGGACCCTCTAAACCATTTGGAGAATGGCCGTCTGTCCAGTGCCAAGAGAGCAGAGGTTGCTAGCGAAAGCTTACTTGCTCATTGTGGCTCATGCGACCCGGCATTAATGAGGGGTTAACGCTCTGTCGCTGCAGGCCTTAATGTTTTACCCACTACCACTGGCACTTGACATTGCTGCGTTCACACCTGAGTCTGTTACAGCCTAGCACAAAGAGCTAGCGTGCAAAGGGTGAAACCGCAGCACAGTAAATCAGTTTCTCAGTGATAACACTACTCATGTTGCAGGAAGAAGTGTTATGTGATGACATTGTTACAGACTTTTTCATAATGCACACACCCAGAAGGTAGGGTTACGGTTGCCCAGGCAACCTGAATTCTCACGTTTCCTAACTTTGTGGTGCTTGCCTTTGAAACCTGAACAACGTTCGGTTAATGTAGATGGGGGGTTGGATGATTATTTATGTAATTAGCTAATTTCTGTTTTCATATGATATGCAAGTATACCAACCCCCTTGCCCCTCAAAGGCCATTGGCCTGGTTTGAACTCAAGAGCTTTGTAGAGAACTGTACAGGAGTAACTAATAATCTCTGTTGGAAATTCCCTAGTGTAGAGCTTGTCTCTTTATCTATGTATGCACAGCAGTGGGCACAAGAGGCCCAGTCCTGATGAGCTTTGGTGTGACCACCTAATAACAAGTTCACTAGCTGGTGGTATCAGAAGGGCATTATCTTCAGTGGACCAGCCACCAGACGGGAACATGTAACACACTGGAATGATGGTTACATAAATAAGATTTCCCTTTATTATAGACAGCACAGCCAAGCATGTAGGTATGGCAGATTCCTTCTGAGAGACAGTGTGGCCAAGTCTGTCACAGCAGTGCTGTAGGCTCTCTTCCTAGCTCTGCCAGAAGCACACCCTCACTTCCTTCTCCTGTAAATTGTGTGAGTGGATTCTTGCTTCCTCCGGAGGGTAGGAGGAGTCCTGCTTCGTGCACAGAGCTATTAACACTAGTGCGGAGAAGTGGTTAGTCTTGAACTCCTGGCACAGTGTAGATCCTCTTGGCCAAAGGGCAGGCACATGAGCAACCATTTTGTCTGTGGCCCATCTGAAGGCTCCTGCAGAGTGACTTAAGAGGGACGGGGAGCTGGGTTCATGAGCAGGACAGACAGACTGTCAGGAAAGACAGGAGGGAGCCTCTAGGGGGCACTACTGCAAGTAGCAGCTCTTGTGGTTCATAACTTGGCAATGCAGCCTGACGGTCACGTGCCAGCAAAAGGCCCCGCCAGCACTATCCCCTGCAACATTTCACTTTCCTGTTCCAGACTCCTGCATGCTAGAACTCTTTATAAGCAGTGGTTAATGCTGGCAAAGTGACTGATTTCCCACCAGCCTCATCTTGGCAATATCTGCACCATCTTTGCTAAGATATCTAAAAGATCCAAGGGGAAGCAGAGGTCCAACCTGGAAAACTTCAGCTCCAGTGGTTAAAGTGTGGCAAAGTTCTAAGCACTGAAAAGCGTGGGCTAGAAAGGGAAATGTTAGGCAACCCCACCACAGTGGTCGCTACCAGTGTCTCCTAAATTAATAGCGTGTCTGGAGCAAGAGAGGAAGGGGAAGGAGGAGGGTGAAGTGAGAGGAAGAGCTCTGGGGAAATACGTGCCCTGCAGAAAAACATCTCTGCATAGAAAAGGGAGGGCAAGAGCATTTGCGAGGCAGCAAGCGGGATGAAGGGAAGGAAGTGACAAGTGGTCAGAGGCAGCGTTGCTGGTTCCCAGCACATCCTGAATGCCAGTATGGGGTTGAGAGAGGTAGAATACAGGCTGGGCTTGAAGAGGTGGGGCTAGGCAGGAGGGACACATCTTTAGCCGAGGTTGGCCCTGCCAGGCGCTTGGTTCCTTGGCTCTCCCATTGGAGCTATAGCCCAGCTGTGCCCAGGATGTCACCCGTTGTTTGTCAGCTTAAGTCTGGCTCAACATGGAAATGGTGAATGGCTTGTTAAGGGCCTGGCCTGGTGTCCACAAAAGCCATCAGGTTCATTGGGCTCGGACTCAGGCTCTAAGTGAGGGAAGGCACAGAGCGCCGGGCAGCGTCACTTCTGCATCCACGGGTGGCCAAGAGATACTGTTACTCATTCCCGTTGCATGCATCTGTAGGAGGCTAAGTGCAGTGAGATGAGTCCAGCTCCAGCGCCATTGCAGTGGGCACCAGTCCAGTCCACCTTTGTGGAGCCCAGTCGCTGCATTCCATGGGCCGGCGCAGCAGCCATGTCTGCAGGGCCCCAGGAGTGAGTGTGCCTGCCGGAGCTCGTTTGCTCGCAGCAGAGAAAGGAGAAATGGCAGCTCCCTGGAGAAAGCTAGCACAGCAGGGCTTGCGGGGAATGCTAGGGTGGGACAGAAGGGGGCTTGCAGGCCTCCTCCTCACCCAGGTGGACTGCGAGGCAGGAGTTTCAGTCAGAGCTGTGTCATGGCCTGGTCATGGTGGGGTTTGTCCTGGAGGAGTCCCCCACCCTCCCAACACCAAGCCAAACTGCTGCCTGTCACTCATCCGGTGTGCCTGTCCTATTCGCAGCATGACCATCACACCTGGCCATGCTCCTGAACTAGGGCAGCCCTGCATCACCTTCCCTTGGCTCCTGGGGGTGACTCCCAGGGCTCTGAGCAGGCAGCCAAGGCTCCCTTCTCCCTCCAGTCCATGCTGCCCCTTTGCTGCCTCTGTGGTGCCCCTGGGACGCTCAGCGCAGCACCAGGGCAGGAAGGGGGAGTACCTGAGGGCCAGTGCTGTGCTTCTTGGCCCTGACCAGCAGTGCAGTGCCCCCCTCCCTGGATAGGAGGTGGCCATGGTGCCACAATGGCCTGCAGAAGCTGCTACCTGTTTCCCCAAGCCTCTCAGGGTGTGTGAGGGGGGGCTGGGGTGAGTTGCAGTGTGACGGGTCCACAGGACATAGGCCAGCACAGTCAGTGCAGTGGGGGTGTGTGTGGGGTGGTCATCTTTTTGGAGCCCAGCAGCCTCTCTGCTCCTTTCTCTGCTATTCTTCTTTAGCCTCTTTCTTGCAGGTTTTCCTGCTCCTCAGCAAACCCAGGCAGCCTGGGATGGGCAGGGGCAGAGCTCCCAAGGGCTGCTCTAGCACCTCTCCTGGGCATTTCACTGCTGTGTCTGATGGTGGGCTTTGGACTTTCTGTGATTATTTATGCAGGGCCCCATGCTCCTCAGCTGCAGGGTGGGGCTGGATTATAAATGCAATGATGGCGATTTCCTCCCACTGAATAGCTGTTTTGGCTGGTTTTTTTCCACAGCTGCATTTTTCCAGCCTGAATCTCATGTTGTTTCCTGCTCATATTTCTGACCTCTCCACTTTGCTGTGTGGTATGTCTGTCCTGGCTGGAGGTCATTACCCCACACTTTAGGATTATCCATGACTCTTTCTCCCAGCCATGAACGAAGATCAGTATGGCCCTCCCAAGGCACCTTCCCCTAGTTTTGCCTTTACTCTTCCCTAAAGTCAATTTGTAGGCTTTGCTCGTGTTCCCATTGGTTTGAAGCCAGCCTGAATAAATACTGTACTAAGCTCTAGACACACTGTATTATTCCTTAGGGTAGCAACTCTGTCATTTGATTTAAAAAATAAATAAAATGTATCTAGTGTAAACTTCTGCTTTCTAAACTCATCCACAGTGTATAGTTCATGTTCCTTTTTCTTCTCTGTTGTTTACAGAGCTTTCTCTTAATAGTTGTTCTGTTGTGTTTCTTGGCTTGTTCACACAGAAAGCGAAGCCATATTAATTAAAGGTGTGACTGTAAACTGCATTAGGGCAGGTCTGTACTAAAAAGTTAAGTTGACCCAGCTATGTTGCTCAGGGGTGTGAAAAATCCACATCTCTCAGTGACATAGTTAAGCCAGGCTAACCCCCCACTGTAGGCAGCACTAGGCTGACGTAAGAATGCTTTTGTTAATTTAGCTACTGCCTCTTGGGGAGGTGGAGTACCTACAGCAATGGGAGAATGCCTCCTATTGACATAGTGAGTGTCTACACCAGTGGTTCTCAGCCTGTGGGCGGCCCATGGGACATCCTCAGGGCCATATAGGTAGTATATATATTGTGTGGATGTGGCCCGCATAACACAGAGAGAGCTGCGTATGTGGCCCACAGTGGTAAATATGTTGAGAACCACTAGTCTACACTGATGCAGTTCAGCAGCACATTAAGGCCCAGCAGAGCTAGAACCTTTGCCTGCCGGGCATAGGTGCTGGAACTAGCTGCACTCCCTGGCTCAAAGTGGTTTCTATTATACACACGGTTTACAGTTTGGTTCAGTGGCTCTCAGCACCCCCACTATAAAAATTGTTCCAGCACCCCTGCCTGCCACTGTAGCTACCTTGCGCCCTACTACTCATGACTATTATGGACACAAACCATGGGAAGTCCTGCCTCAAGGGGTCTGACAGGCAGCAGCCTCATGGCTCCTGATTGGCTCCCCGCCCTATGCAAACCCAAAGGGTATTTCAGGGAGCATTCCTGCTCTTGAATGGCTGGCTTGGACCTTGGCTTGATTTGAACTTTGCTGGCTGATCCAGAATCTGAAACCTGACTTGGACTCTGACCTTTGGTATTGATCCTGGCCTGGAACCTGAGTGCCAACTCCTCTGCTACTCCTAGGTCTCTGGTGTGCCCCTTGGTCCTGGATGCCCTTGTTAGGATGTGCAGTGGGACTGGTGCTGCTGTAGCGGTTTAAATGTAGACATATCCTTCGCTATGTCTACACTAGAGACCTTAAAGCCGCAGAGGTGTACTGCTGCAGCTGCACCACTGTAAGATCTCTCGTGTAGCCGCTCTGTGCTGACAGGAGAGAGTTCTCCTGCCAACATAATTAAACCACCCTAACGGGCGGCGGAACCTAAGTTGACGGGAGAAGCTCTCTCACCGACATAGTGCTGTGCACGCTACTACTTATGCTGCAACGTACGTCACTCAGAGGAGGTGTTTTTTTCTTTATTAAACTTCTTTGTGGACAATCTCATTCAGAAGCAAAGTGGCCTTAATTTGAGATCTAATGTGTTTTAATTAATGTACTTCACATTTACACATTTTCTTAATTGGGCTTAATTTCCTATGTAGACAAGCCCTGCAGGCTGAGATCAGATTTACAAGACAGTAAATGGTAGCATTGATTTTCTCTTTAAAAGATTAGTACCATGTGTACTTTACTCTGACCCTGAATATTATTTTACTATTAAAGTGTTCACATTCCCATACAATAAACTTTGGCCTAGTCTATGCTAGAAAAAGTATGACCATATACAGGTATAGCTATACTGGCAAACCCTTAGTGGAGATGTATCTTATACTGGCAAAAAATGCTTTTGCTGGTTTAGCTTATACTAGGTCCCCCAATGAAATAAACAATGCCAGCAAAAGAACATTTTTCCAGTATAACTATGCCTGCTTTAGGGCTTTTGTCAGTAGAAAAATGTTGTTCAAAAAAATCACGCCACAGCCAACACTATTATACCAGTAAAAGCTTCTAGCATTGACCTGGCCTTTCTTAAGGTTGCAAGCACACATCAGCAGTTTGAGTGCAGATTATTTTCCAAGAACTCAAGAAGTAATGAAATCAAAACACATGTCCCACCCACCCAACTGTTTGAAACCCAGGAATTTCAGAGTTAATGTTAGACTTAGAAACCCAAATCTTTGAAAGTATGGAAATTCTGATTTTAAAAATAGTCACCATTTATATATTTCCTATATTCATGATTTGGGACTAAACTCTTTTAATGTTACAAATGTTTTCTTAATTTCACACACATTCTATGAATATTTGTAGACTGTAGACCATTATTTCTGAGCTTTGGTCCTAGGCCAATGCAAGTTTCTGGTTCCTGTAATTATTTATATTGTTCTTTCAAACTATTTGTAACCATAGCAAGTTGTAAAATATTGACCTTAAAAGTATTACCTTCCTAGTTTCTCACTACCAGCATTGCTGATTATAATCAGTATTAGGGATACTTGCTCAGTCTTGTAGTAAAAGACCAATTCTGCAGAAAAGGACCTGGGGATTACAGTGGACAAGAAGCTGGATATGAGTCAACAGAGTGCCCTTATTGCCAAGAAGGCTAACGGCATATTGGGCTGCATTAGTAGGAGCATTGCCAGCAGATCGAGGGAAGTGATTATTCCCCTGTATTTGGCACTGGTGAGGCCACATCTGGAGTATTGCATCCAGTTTGGGGCCCCCCACTACAGAAGGGATGTGGACGAATTGGAGAGAGTCCAACGGAGGGCAACGAAAATGATCAGTGGGCTGGGGCACATGAGTTATGAGGAGAAGCTGAGGAAACTGGGCTTATTAAGTCTGCAGAAGAGAAGAGTGAGGGGGGATTTGATAGCAGCCTTCAACTACGTGAAGGGGGGTTCCCAAGAGGATGGAGCTAGGCTGTTCTCAGTGGTGGCAGATGACAGAACAAGGAGCAATGGTTTCAAGTTGCAGTGGGGATGGTCTAGGTCAGATATTAGGAAAAACTATTTCACTAGGAGGGTGGTGAAGCACTGGAATGGGTTACCTAGGGAGGTGGTGGAATCTTCATCCTTAGAGGTTTTTAAGGTCTGGCTTGACAAAGCCCTGGCTGGGATGATTTAGTTGGGGTTGGTCCTGCTTTGAGCAGGCGGTTGGATTAGATGACCTCCTGAGATCTCTTCCAACCTAATCTTCTATGATTCAAGGGTGCAGAAAGGTCTACAGCCTCAAAAGTTACTTCAAACCTGAATTGCATAAGTGAATATTCCCAGACAAATCTTTGCTATAGTTAAGATTGTAAACAGACAAATGGTCATCTTTAAAACAACATTTTTACACTGCTGTGTGGCTGTTTTCAATTTTAAAAGCTAAGCAAGGTTGCAGCAGTACCCAAACCTCTGCCTTTTTGGCTCCCTGTCACCTCCACCATGTTACTCTCAACCAAAGGCAACAGAGTCTCACGCAGCTTTGATTACACAGCCTGTCTCTTGGGGAGGTCGGGGGGGGGGTGGGCGCAGAATGTGTATGCACAATGCCTAGCATGGTGGGGCCTAGGTCTGTGACTGGGCCCTTAAGCACTACTGTAGTACAATCATACATCATAATAATAAGTATTATTTATTTATTAATTCTGGAGATCATTTCAGGCACTAGCCCATATGCTGAGAACCCACCTACTAATTAGAGGCTGGAAACCAGATTCTCCCTCCATTTTTGTCCTTGAGAGAGAAGGGCTCCTGCCCCTTGTGGCTCTCCATAAAGACAGCTGTAGGTAGGGGGAGTCAGGGGAAGAAGGGGGCTTGTTGGACACAGCTGGGGCCCTGGGAGCCTGAGTTATAACCATGCACACCTCTGGGTGCTTCTGGATCTGAACCGAGACATCTGAGACCTCAGTAATTAAGCTTCCCATTAAAATGTAGGCTAAATCTCATCCCTGTGACTATATCAGCCCAGGACTTCACGGAGGCTGCTTATGCTGTCATAGTGACCAGGGAACTCTTTTTCTGTAGCTGCCATCTTCTGCTCCAGAATCTTATTTTTAAGAAGTCTCTCACTTTTCATAGGGTAAAGAAAAACTTTAAAATGTGACCCCAGTGTAAGCATAGCTAAGTATGCTGAGATCGTGAAGCACTAGTTCTGAGAGGTGTGAACTGCCCAGTTCACCTTGGCGAAATGTTAATTCAGATGCTCGGTGTTGCTAATTTGAATGTAAACTTGAGCTGTTCTGGTATCCATCAGAGTCTGCCAGGTTGCGTACACTGTCATGATCTGCATGCTCTGCTGGGAGTGGCAGCAAAGTCTGGTGCCATAAGTGGGTGGCATTTGGAAGGGGGCCCCAGTTTTTTTCCTAGTTTGACCCATGAAGCCGAAAGGCCACAGGGGAAGAGAGTGAAAACAGAGGGCATCTGATAGAGGAGCCAACCCCAGAGAGCACTGCATGTCTCCCAGTTCCCTCCTGACCGGCCCCGACTTTTCCCAGAACAACCAGGGCCTGGTCTGCTCTGGAGGTGGAGGTGGGGCTGGCTGTAGTAGCTGCTGCTGCTCCCTGCACGGGGGGCTCCCTGCAGACTTGGACAGCCATTGCTGCATCGCTTACACTTGTCACTTTCAAACTCTCCTTCACAACTACAAGAGCTAGAAACATGGTTTATTTGGTTTGTTTTTTTTTCTAAAGAAATGCAGCTTAGATTCTGCCACCATCAGATACCATTCTGGGAGCCTGTCATGTGCTTATTGTGCCTGTCTTATACCAGTCCTGCTCCTGGGCTTATCCAAACCACACTGCATGGAGCTGAGCCCTAGTGGCCCAGCAGAGCACATGTAAGTAATGCCATGAGCTAGCGGAGCTTGGGAGAGGGAGGAGCAGGACTTTGTTTCTGAAGTGCTGTCTCCACCCTCCAGCTGGGATGGCCTCAGCCTCTCAGTGTTCACTCTCCTGCCCCTCCATGCCTTTCTGGGCATGATGCTCCCACTCAAGGCTGGCCAGACACAAGACAGAGAGAAATACCTCCACATAGAGCCCAAAGAACCCTCGTGACCCCCCCACCCCATCACTGGCAGTATCCTGCCCCCCTCCATCAGCCAGGGCATGGATCTGAGATCAGATTGGCAGCACTGATGCCTGATCTCCTTGTGGCTATGCTCTTGCTGCTGGGCTGCTCTCCAGTGCTGGCACCATTAAGCATAGTGTCCTCTGTCTCTCCTTAGAGGTGCCAGGGGTCAGTGGGATTTTGCTGGGGTCAGTCCTTTCCCCAGGAGTCATGAATGGCAACTGATCCTCCAGCACAGGATCTATCTCATTCAGTGTCTGTTTAAACTGATGGGGGGCGGTGATGATGTAACGGCCAACAAGGTGTAAATGACATCTTGCCTCACTCAAACAACACCATCTCCTGCATATCCAAGGGCTTGACTAACCCAGCCGAGTCTTGGTAAGACGAGATGTTAGTGGGGAGAGGGAAGCATTTCCAAACCATCGTCACTATCCACTGAGGGCATCTGCCCTGAGATTAGGAAGGCAATCTGCAAGCTCTCTGCGCTCCTGGATACTTAATAGGAACTGCTGCAAACGGTGCTCTTTCCATCTACAGCTGGCAAGGAAACAGTGCTCCCCTTCGGTGGATTCAGCCTTTGGCCGCAGAGATCCACATATTGGAGATCTCTAGGCTTGGTTACTGTAATTCTCTGTACCTATAGAGGGTCTGTCCAAAATGCAATGTAAGCCCAGGGTTAGTAGAACTTGAGTTAGCAGATCTTGGGTTTGTTAACCATGGGTTTGAGCATCTACACTCATTTGTAACCCCAGGTTAGGAATTGTTGAACCCTGGGCCGTAATCTGGGGCTCCAATGTCTGAACTGCATTGTGCAGGCCTGAGTCCAGCCACTCATATCCCAGACTTACCGCTCTCGCTCTTTGTTCATGGTGCAGTGTGGGAAAACGTGATTGTCCATCAAACTTGACTGTCCAGAGGACACAGAAAGTTGGCCAGTGCATTATGGGATATTTTTGGTGGACTCCCAGGGAATGTCTACACTGCAATAAAACGCCCATGGCTGGCCTGTGTCAGCTGACTCAGGCTGTGGGGCTATAAAATGGCAGTGTAGATACTATAAAATTGCCCAGGCCCAAACATCTACAGCACAGGTTTATTCCCCTGCAGCCCAAGCCCCATGAGCCCAAGTCAGCTGACCCATACCTGCCATGGGTGTTGTACTGCAATGTAGACATTCTTTCAGAGCACGAATCCAGGGGGGCTGCATCTTCACGGCAGAGCAGTAGAGCTTGATCCCTGGGTCTGGCCTTGACTCAGGCTTTGAGCTGAATCCCCGTGGGGTCCTGGGACCAAGCCCTGGGTTAGCATGACTGGAGTGTAGACAGAAGAGAGCTTAAGGCTTGAGCCTGAGTTTGAGCCCTGGGCTTACATGACAGTGTAGATATGCCCAGCAGGACAGCTAGTTGAGGCCCCAGGAGCCTGTGTGATGACCAGCACAGGCCATTGAGAGCCTCACGCTCCAGCACTCTGATCTCTGCCTTGTCTCCTTGTGGAGTGTTATGCCAGAGCCTTCCTGTCTTCCCATAACAGCTACGGAACGATGGCACCGTCTGCTGCAAGGGCGAGGCTCATTGTGCAGGAGACGGAACTTTCCTGGTGACCAGCCTGTGAATCGGGAACTCACTCCCACAACACAGTGAGATGCTCACAGACCTCAGAGCAAGGTGCAGAGCCCACTTCAGCTCTTGGCCATGTTGTTTTAGGCAGGGTGTGGGGCACTGCCTAAAAGGTTGCCTGCCACGTCCCATTGTAAGGTCCTGTTTTCAGTTGCTTATAGCTTTGCCAAAGTAACTAATTTGACTGAAATATCCCATGCTGGGAACCTGCCTCAAGGCTGAATTTATTAGAAAACTTCAGTCAAAATGTTTCAGCTGTTTTCAAAAACAAGGATAAAACGTTGTTTTGCCCATGTTAAATTCTGCTGACCTCTTCCTTTGGAAAGCTTTAGTGTCCCCAGGCTTTGGAGAAGGGATTTGGCAGGTGGGTGGCTATTGTGTCAGGGATGTGCTTTTTGCTGGTGCTGTCGGAAAAAATGCCCATGTTTGGCCTAGTTATAAAGCTTTGAAAATCACTGTTTGTACGTGATCAGTAGAAACTTCTTAGATTTTAGATTCTGTACTGTGCATGCTCCAGCCTGAGGCTGGGCAGGATTTTCTCTCCAATTCTTGCTCTGGGCTGCTGTGGGCCGGGCTGGGTTCAGGTGCTGTAAGTGAGGCCTTGTTGGACACCGTTTGTGGAACTACCTGTACAGCAGTTTCCTGAACTACAAACACTTGGTGAGAGGCATGGCATCCTAATGCTCCGGTCTGAAACTGCGTGTTGTGGTTTAGCTCTAGTTACAACCTTAACTCCAGCTTCTTCAATGTCCATTTCTTCCTAATATCACTCTTAAAACACTATTTTTCTTCCAAGAGATGGGAGACCTCAGATTCTCTGTATGATCACAAAAGCAGAACTCTGTAAAGAGGGTAAAACACTCACAGCTGCACATGTGCTCTGTCAGCTCCCATTCATGTATATGGGGCCGCAGAGTGAGTGCTGGTTAGCAGCAAATGCTCTCTCCAGAGACCCCACCGCCGAGGGAGGTGAAAGTGAAATGTTTGGGGGTGTGCATAGATACATATTCCACAGGCCCAGAAAGACCCACTGGATCTGAAGTCAGAAAGACCCACTACGTCAGTGGGCTCTTCAGGACAAAGATGATCTCCCCCCCCCCCCCCCCCCCCGCGCGCGCGCAAGCAGCTGTGTCTGGGCCTCCTGGACCCACAAGGTCACTCTGCATCTGCAGAGTGCATAAGACATATGTGAGTCTCAGGGGCTCTTTGGACAGGGGAATGTATACATTTATTTTAACTTATAAAAGCCAAAGCTGCCTCTCTGGTGCCAGATAAAGGGACACTGATAGCATACAGATCTGTGCATTGTATCATTTTACAGCAATAAAAATTAAAATTTAAGTATCACATTTGTCTGAAAATGCTTTACCTATGAGTGGTTCAAGCCGCAACTGATTCCTCTGGCTGAGAAACATTGGGGGGGGGGAAATGTCCCTCTCTTTTTCCTGTTTGCTTTGTGCATTTGACAGCACTTTGTTTCCAGTCACTTTTATTGTTTCCCTGCACAGTCGTTTTCCCTCTTTGTTGTGTGGGTCTTTTACACAGAAACAGGGGAAAGAAAATCTCATTTTAAAGTTTAAGAAAATAGAATTGTAGTACCCTGGCAGGTGTTGAACCGGAAGTTACTTTCACTATTTTTAAAAATTGTTTAGATTTCAAGTTGATGACATCCCTTCAAGATATCACATACAGCGTTTTAAAATAAAGAAAGTCAGCCCTAAAATACTGTGGGTCCTGGTAGGAGGATGAGGAAGGATTTATAGTAATTGGCTGTTGGCATGCAGAAGTCTCTGAAAACTGTGGGCATCATGTTTGGGAAGCTGCAAAGCAGAACATGCCTACAAATAAGGCAAGACTTAGAATGTCATACTGGAATGGGCAGTGAATTTTCCCAAGCCACTGGCAATACTTGATAAAAGCCAGATCCTCTGCAAAATGGTTAGCATATAGTACCCACTGCACTATTTACACGTGGCTGTGCTGAGTTGTGCCATTCTTTTCAGAACAGTGCTAACTTGCCATCAGTGTTCTGCAGTTACCTGTTTTTTCTGGGGTAGGGTTTGGTTTTACTCTGACTCCTCTCACTTTCCTTATCCTCCTTTTTGGACTTCTAAACGGAATATTATAGCATCTCAGCCAAAAAGGCGATTTTTGGCTTGTGTACAGAATTTGGAAAGAATGTGCATAAGCCGTGAGAGCAAATGGTGCAAAATACTAGTGATTTCAATGGCAGTCACTTAAATGATGTCAGAACTCAAGTGCAAAACTGCCGGATGGTAATCAGAATGACACACGTGAGTTGGAGCACAGATATTTCCTGACCCACAACTTGCTTGGGAAAGCTCCCCAAATTACGGCACCTAACCCTGATGCTTTGGGATTTAGCTGAGTTTGAAATGGGCTCTGAGCCTGGGGATTGTGGCAATACTTTTCTGGCAGGTGTCCAGGGCTGAACATAGTAAGTCCCCATGCTCAGCTGAGCATTTGTGTTCAGAGCTTCAGTCTGCCCTCATGATCCCTTCTGGAATGAGGCATTACATTAATGTGGGCAGCAAAGAGAGAATCTTAACCAGATTGAACTTTCAGGAAGGCCACAAGCTCTGTACAAGGACACTTGGCTTAATTCCTAGCCGTTTCATTTGGTCAAGACCAGCTGCAGTTGGAGACTTCACAGAGGTTAATAATGATATGTGCCATTTACCACTTCCAAAGAGGTGTACTCACAACCCCTTGGGGGCTACCTCCCTTACTGTACTTAAGTGGTGTCTTCTATATCGTCCATCAGCCCAGTATGTAAGTGCCAGAGAAAGAATAGCTTGTTTGCTCCTGGGGAAATTCTGTACCAACAAAATAAAAAATTCTGCAACAACAAATTAAAAATTCTGCAAGCAATATTTTCAAAATCTGCAAATTCTGCATATTTTATTTGTCAAAATAACAGGATATAATCACACCTGTTTCAATTTAAACACACTGGATTAGATAAAACAAGTTGAACTACAAAGAGAGAGATTTTAAGTAATGAGGCATAAAAGTCAGAAATGGTTACAAGTAAAATAATGATAAAACATGCACTGGGCCTCTTCTTCTGTTTAATGGCTGCTTCCTTTGTCCCTTCTCATACAGTGAATCAGTGGGCAGAGAGAGGAGGGGTGCCTTGGAGTGTTTGTCCCTCCTTTTTGCAGTGGCAATTTCCTCCTCATGGAAAACACTTCCAGCTGAGACGCAGGAGACGGAGTCTATAGGAAAGGATGTTCTCTCCTGTTTTTCCTCACCTGTTGAAGCATTTTTATTTCCCTTCTTGCTTGCTTGGGGACTCTGTTTACTGGTTAAATGCAGATTAAGCAGAGCACACATTCCTTTGTCTCAGACAGACCTGTTTGCCTACCTCAATTTGGAACATGTGTTTATAACACCATACAGTGGAATCTTGTAACTTCACATACAATGTTGCCTCACATATTTAAGCAAGACAATATTGACCAGCAAATTATGAGTTTTCAGGTTGTACCTCACAGGGCATACTTTGTACACAGATTATTACACAGCATGCAGGGTGTGTACACAGGTACATTGTGTCACACTCTCCCTAGCAAATCCTGCCATGAAGCATTGACAGGCTAAAGAGATAAGGAAGAGTGATCCTTCTCCCCCCCCCCACACACACTGTTTTTAGGCTACCAAGGGACAGAAAGACTGCATGAGTTACCTGGGGTCACAGGATGGGGGGAGTCAAACTCAGGTCTTCTGAGTTATGGGGCACGTGTTTTAACTACAAGGCTAACCTCTTTCTCTCTCCAAGAAACTTGCCCTACCCCAACAGTAATATTTGAATACCTGATGCGTGTGTGACATTAGGGACATATGAGGAAGTTTGCAGGAGGATGGGGGAGGGGTGTTTGGAGATGACTCATTCACCAGAAGGGGAGGTTTGAATGTGTACAAGGAAAAATATTTTTACATGTAATTATGAAATTACTAATTCAGGTTTAAATCTACTAATTTTGCAGGCACTGTGTGTGTTTGTGTGTGTGTGTGTGAGAGAGAGAGAGCTGCCAGTTGGGTCCAGTGAACACAGCAAATAGTGCTGTGGCCACAGGGAGTTTTCTTCTCCAGCACGCGTATGGTACAGCACAGGCTGTGCAATGCTGGTCTGATAGCAGGCATGCCATGGTGACTTTGAACGGGTTATCCTACTGGATTCCCCGCCCAAGCCCCAGGCTGTGTGTCATACTCTAACTGCCCAAGGCGTGTCTGCTGGACTACATTAATGCACTAGAGTGCACCAACAGGGTCCACCTGGGGAAGTTAGAGCACAACACAGAGCCTGTGGGTTGGGTGAGGAACCCAGCACCCCAAACCCCACTGAGAATCACCATGGCTTGGCTCCTAGCAGACCTTTGCTATGCAGTCTCCACAGGAGGAGAAGCAGGAGGGAGTGCCGGAGGAGGATTTTCCCAGGAAGGATGTCCAGGCCCAGGGCTGGCCAAGGCAACTCTGACACTTCCCAGGAGGACCCAGGGTTAAGGCACCTGTCATAAATATAAAGGGAAGGGTAACCACCTTTCTATATACAGAACTATAAAATCCCTCCTGGCCAGAGGCAAAACCCTTTCACCTGTAAAGGGTTAAGAAGCTAGGATAACCTCGCTGGCACCTGACCAAAATGAGCAATGTGGAGGCAAGTTACTTTCCAAGCTGGGGTGGGGGGGATGACAAAGGGTCTGTCGGTCTGTATGATGCTTTTGCCGGGAACAGAAAAGGAATGGAGTCTTAGAACTTAGTAAGTAATCTAGCTAGATATGCGTTAGATTTCTGTTTTGTTAAATGGCTGGTAAAATAGGTTGTGCTGAATGGAATGTATATTCCTGTTTGTGTGTCTTTTTGTAACTTAAGGTTTTGCCCAGAGGGATTCTCTATGTTTTGAATCTGATTACCCTGTAAGGTATTTACCATCCTGATTTTACAGAGGTGATTCTTTTACTTTTTCTTTTAAAATTCTTCTTTTCAGAACCTGATTGCTTTTTCCTTGTTCTTAAGATCCAAGGGTTTGGGTCTGTGTAAATTGTGTAAACTCTATGCAAATTGGTGAGGATTTTTATCAAGCCTTCCCCAGGAAAGGGGGTGTAGGGCCTGGGGGGATATTTTGGGGGGGAAGACATCTCCACGTGGGCTCTTTCCCTGTTCTTTGTTTAACATGCTTGGTGGTGGCGGCATAGTGTTCAAGGACAAGGCAAAATTTGTACCTTGAGGAAGTTTTTAACCTAAGCTGGTAAGAATAAGCTTAGGGGGTCTTTCATGCAGGTCCCCACATCTGTACCCTAGAGTACAGAGTGGGGAAGGAACCTTGACAGCACCTCATTATCACCTGTCTTTAATATGAGGAGGTCTTGTCTGTGCCCACAATGGATCAGCTCCCTGAACCACCAGCCTCTGACAACACAAGCCCAGGCCTCACTCTCTCCATAGATGTTAGTAACTGGTGTGCACCAACCTTTCAGCATCCCTCTGGAGTGCACAGTCCCTGTTCCACCCAGCACTCACAGAACTCTGAGATCCGCTATTCCCAAAGAAGTAGGGCACAGCAGCTTGTAAGATTCAACTGAGGATTAGCCCTTTGCTTTACACACAGCACTTAAACAGGTCTATAGTGAACACAGGCATTAATTGTATTATTAAAGAACAGATTCAAATGTTAGTGAGAATATTAGAAACAAATGGTGACATATCAAACAAAATCACAACATGCTTTCTAGAGACTAAAATTAACTAATAAGTTATCCTCTGTCTAGAAAAGTTTCTCACCCAAAGCTTTCTCCAGCTTTTTCAACCAAGCCAGTTTGAGAATCTTTCATGAAGCAAACTCGCTGTCCCTTTACTTCTTAAGTGAGGGATGCCAGAGTGTCTGCTTTGCCTCCCAAATATACTGGAACAAACCTTTGATGTGCACCTCAAGATAGTTTTCCCCACCCTCCTCTGTTACCCCCGTTACTGTCTTTCCGAAGTCCCTGCAAGCTCTTCATTAGCATTTGACTTAGAATGTTAATGGTTGCCTATTGAGAACTGGAGTATACTGTACATGTAAACAGATAAATGGATAAACATCTCGGGCCTGGAGAGAAACCTCCTTTCACTTTTTCTGGTGGCCAACCCCTGCTGTATACCCTAAGAACATATTTTCAGTCTCTATACATAGCTCCTTACACAGTATCTGTACATACATTTCTCAATAATATTGATGACCAGTGTGACACCAGATTTCTTCTTCAAATGCTTGCTCATGTCAATTCCATTCTAGGTGTGTGTGCACCCACATGCACAGTTGCCGGAGATTTTTGACTTAGCAGTATGTGAGGGGGGTCTTAAAGATTGCCGAAGGCCTCTGGCAAACCCCCTCTTCAGTCCCGGTAATCTCCAAGAGAGCTGAAAAGAAGTATTTCATCCCAGCCATGGGGGTCGAATATTTATACACCCACCTGCCCCTGGGGTCAGTGGTCAACTCTGTGGCCAATGAGAAAGATAGACGGGGGCAATCCAGTACTACCCCTAGAAATAAAGAGGCCAAGAGGCTGGACCTTTTTGGAAGGACAGTGCATTCCACGGCTAGCCTTCTGTTTAGGGTTGCAAACCACCACGCTCTTCTGCGGAGGTATAACTTCAATTTATGGGACTCAAGGATTCCCTGCCCTAGGACTTGGCCTAGGAGTTTGGGGCCCTTGTTGAGGAGAGTACTACAGTGGCAAGATGCACCCTCCAAATGGTGTGGGATGCAGCCGATTTGGCAGCTAGGGTGGTTGCTTCAGCAGTGGTCATGAGGCGCAGTTCCTGGCTTCAAACCACAGGCCTGTTCCAGGAGATGCAGTCCTCCATCCAGGACCTCCTGTTTGGTGGGGTTGGACTCTGCAGAGCAGATGGATGCGAGGTTGCATGGGTTGAAGGACACCCGGGCTACCCTCCACTTGCTGGGCCTCAGTCGGTGAGGAAGTAGTTCCGTACGCCCCCGCTGCCAAGATCCTGGCAGCCTTGTCAAGGGTCTGCAAGGAGAAGAGATAGGGACATGAGTTTTAGTCATCATCTCCCTTCCTCCTCCTGTTCACCTGTGCAACCTGGCCCAGCAAAACCTATCATGGAGGCTAGAAGTGCTCATTTTGATGATGTGCTTGAGAGCAATGCCCCAGTCTAAATCCTGGATCTGCCTCATTTTTTCTTCAACTGTCTTCATCCTTACCATTCAGCCTGTTGCTGGTCACCTCAGACGGTTGGGTGCTAGAAATTGTATCTCTAGGCTACACCTTGCAATTCTCGGCCGCACCCTCCTCCTACCCTCCTTCCCCGTCCCTCTTCAGGGACCCTTCTCACAAGCAACTCCTCGTTCAGGAGGTTGACAACCTCCTACAGCTAGGGGCAATGGAGCAGGTCCCTTGGGAAATGAGGGGGCGAGGGTTCTACTCCCACTACTTTCTGATTCCGAAAGCAAAAGGGGGCCTATGACTTTCCTGCCCAAGGTTGTTTCACATGAACCAGGACATGTTCTTGCCTGTTTTCTTCCCAAAGCCTCATAAATCTGAGGAGGAGTGTGGATTGCACTCTCTGGACACCAGGAGACCGCTAGCATTTTACATCCAAAGGACCAAGCCATTCCGCAAGTTGACACAGATTTCATCTTGGTGGTGGACAAGATGAAAAGTCGTCCAGTGTCCACCCAGAGGATTTCATCATGGATCACCACTCATAGGAACCGACTTCCCCTCTACCTGGGGGGGCTCACCCCCCTCCTGCCCAGGCCCTGCCCCCACTCCACCCCTTTCCCCAAGCCGCTGCCCCACCTTTTCCCTACCTCTTTCCGCCCCTTCCTCTGAGCGCGCCGCATCCGTGCTCCTCCTCCTCCCCCCTGGAGCCGACCTGCACACCGCAAAGCAGTTGTTCATAGAATCATAGAATATCAGAGTTGGAAGGGACCTCTGGAGGTCATCTAGTCCAACCCCCTGCCCAGAGCAGGACCAATCACCAAATAAATCATCCCAGCCAGGGCTTTGTCAAGACTGACCTTAAAAACTTCTAAGGAAGAGGATTCTACCACCTCCCTAGGTAACGCATTCCAGTGTTTCACCACCCTCCTAGTGAAAAAGTTTTTCCTAATATCCAACCTAAATCTCCCCCACTGCAACTTGAGACCATTACTCCTTGTCCTGTCATCTGCTATCACTGAGAATAGTCTAGATCCATCCTCTTTGGATCCACCTTTCAGGTAGTTAAAAGCAGCTATCAAATCCCCCCTCATTCTTCTCTTCTATAGACTAAACAATCCCAGTTCCCTCAGCCTCTCCTCATAAGTCATGTGTTCCAGACCCCTAATCATTTTCGTTGCCTTTCGCTGGACTCTCTCCAATTTTTCCACATCCTTCTTGTAGTGCGGGGCCCAAAACTGGACACAGTACTCCAGATAAGGCCTCACCAATGTCGAATAGAGGGGAACGATCACGTCCCTCGATCTGCTAGCAATGCCCCTACTTATACACCCCAAACTGCCATTGGTCTTCTTGGCAACAAGGGCACACTCTTGACTCATATCCAGCTTCTCGTCCACTGTCACCCCTAGGTCCTTCTCTGCAGATCTGCTGCTTAGCCATTCGGTCCCTAGTCTGTAGCTGTGCATTGGATTCTTCCGTCCTAAGTGCAGGACTCTGCACTTGTCCTTGTTGAACCTCATCAGATTTCTTTTGGCCCAATCCTCTAATTTGTCTAGGGCCCTCTGTATCCTATCCCTACCCTCCAGTATATCTACCACTCCTCCCAGTTTAGTGTCATCTGCAAACTTGCTGAGGGTGCAATCCACACCATCCTCCAGATCATTAATGAAGATATTGAACAAAACCGTCCCCAGGACCGACCCTTGGGGCACTCTGCTAGATACCGGCTGCCAACTAGACATGGAGCCATTGATCACTACCCGTTGATCCCAACAATCTAGCCAACTTTCTACCCACCTTGTAGTGCATCCATCCAGCCCATACTTCTTTAACTTGCTGACAAGAATACTGTGGGAGACCGTGTCAAAAGCTTTGCTAAAGTTGAGGAATAACATGTCCACTGCTTTCCCTTCATCCACAGAACCAGTTATCTCATCATAGAAGGCAATTAGATTAGTCAGGCATGACTTTCCCTTGGTGAATCCATGCTGACTGTTCCTGATCACTTTCCTCTCATCTAAGTGCTTCAGAATTGATTCCTTGAGGACATGCTCCATGATTTTTCCAGGGACTAAGGTGAGGCTCACTGGCCTGTAGTTCCCAGGATCTTCCTCCTTCCCTGTTCATGATGGGCTGGAGGCGCTGGGAGGGAGGAGGAGAGGTAATCAGTGGGGGAGAGGCTCTGGGGGATGGGGAGAAGATGGGGAAGCTTGGCTGCTGCTGGGTGCTGAGCACCTGCTAATTTTTCTCCATGGGTGCTCCAGCCCTGGAGCACCCACGGAGTCAGCGCCTATGTCACCACTTGCATCTGGTTTTGCTACGAACAGGCGAAAGTGCCTCCACCGACAATTGTAACAGCCCACTCGACTAGGGCGCAAGCCTCAGCAGCAGCCTTTCTGTCCCAAGTGGGCAATTCAGTATATCTGCAGAGCCGCTACGTGGTCGTCTGTGCATACGTTCACAGCTCACTATGCACTTACCCAGCAAGCCCGAGACGACGCTGGCTTCGGTAGAGCAGTGTTGCAAGCTGCACGTCTATGAACTCCGAGCCCACCTCCAGGGATTCTGCTTGTGAGTCACCTAGAATGGAATCGACATGAGCAAGCACTTGAAGAAGAAAAAACAGTTAGCTACCTTTAGTAACTGTTGTTCTTCAAGATGTGTTGCTCAAGTCCATTCCATTACCTGCCCTCCTGCCCCTGAGAGGGCGTAGAGATGGAGGCGCCTAATATACCGATGCATGAGCGTGGCACTTCACAGGGCGCCACAGCGGCCCCTACAGGTACCTCTAAAGCAAAAATCTCCGATAACTGCCACATGGGCGCGCACACCCTTAGAATGGAATGGACATGAGCAGCACATCTCGAAGAACAACAGTTACGAAAGGTAGGTAACCGTTTTTTCTGTAGAGACCTCACATGACACTCTTGGGTGAACTAGCCTGTAAATATCAGACCCCGGTATTCTAGTAACCTTCGTGCATCCCTTATGCCCTCAGCCAGTTGGCAGCAAGAGGTCCCTGGGTCACGGTAATGAAGGGCCCTACGTGGATAGGAGGTCAGCTTTCCTAGGGCTCACACTCATCTCTCCCTGCTTGCTCCCCGACCCCCACGCCCAGTGAAGCAGGGGCCTAGGGGGTCCAGGCCCCCCAGCCATAAACAAAGATGGAAGAGGTCTTGGTCCCGCTTGGGGACAGGAGGGGAAGAATGCGTGCCAACCAACCTCCTTAACTTTTTTCATAAGCATTCCTAAAAGTGTCAGACCAAGGGTGGCATCTCTTCAACAGCCCCCGCCCGCCTTTAAGGATGGAGTCCTGCCCCTCAGTTTTGGCCGGCAGAGAGTAAGCGCTGCACAGAGTCCAGCTTCTCTCCTGTAGGGGGCTGCAGTGAGCGGGCCTGAGCCCTAGGAGCCAGTCGTGTGGAAGGCTGGAGATAAAGGAAGCAGGGCAGTGGGGCCTGCACAGGGTGCCTGGAGGAAGAAGAACCCTGAAGGCTGGAGGAGGGTACAAAACAGAGTACCCTGGGCCCTGGGAGGCGGGGTTGGCAAGGAGAGAGCCCCCATTGTGTGTGTTGGGGGGGGGGGTGGATACACCTGGGGCAAGGAGGGGGCAGAGCTCGAGTCCTGTGGGGAGCAATCCTGTATAGAGCCTGGGTAGACAGGGCAGAGCAGAGCACGTGTCATTCATACGACCCCCTCCCCTCACATGCAGCCCTCCCCAGGGAGAGCAGTCACCCTGGCCAGGGCACTCCCGGGCGGTGCTCCGGTACCACGGTGACGGGGCTGGTAGGAGAACCCAGACAAAACTGGGGGGCAGCACAGATCACTGGGGGGGAGGGGGAGAAGGAAGCCTCTCGGATGGAGCACAGCCCTTGGGATACAGGAGGGACAGAGGTGATAGGGTGTGGGTAATGGAGAATGCTGGGGAAGAGCAGGGGTTAGGCTGGGCCCACATGGGTTAACCGAAGCACAACAGCAAGGGCTGATCTTGCATTGCCCGGGTGCTAAGGTGACGGGGCTGGGGCGATTGCAAAATGTAATTGAGGGCCAGTCCCCTTTGGCCAGAGGCCTGGATCTCTGAGGGCCAGGACCATGGCATCTGCAAGGACTGGTCCCGTCTCATCGTGCTTTGCGGCAATGGCAGGACTGTACGAAAGAGGGTATTCATATGCACCCATGGGGCACGTCCTGCTGCTTGTGGTGATGGAGCCAGACCCCATTCTGGCCCTGGAGTCTGTGCTCAGGAAGCAGTTTCCCTTTCCCTTGTCTTACTTACAGCCCTAGTTCTGGCAGCTCCCCCATGTAGAGCAGCCAGCAGCCCGCCCCAGCCACAGTGATCATCTGTCCACCCACTGTGCAGCCCAGGTGTCTCCCTTCTGGCCATGCCATTCCCCTGCTGCTGGGGTGGAGGTTTGTGTCACTGTCTGCCTGGCAGCAGATCTCTGCACCCCACGTTCAGCACAGCTCTGCAGCTGGCCTGAGCTGGGCCGTGTGCCTGCATGCATGCGGGGGTGACTCGTGCAGCACCAGGACTGCTCAACAACAGGCCTATTCTCTGCTGCAGGAGACCACAACAAAGCCCCTTAGAGAGTTCTGGCCCAAGTGCTCTGGCTTGTACCAGGTTATGATGTCAGAGACGGGAGCTGGGACCATCCCCCTGCAGTCTAGGCTTTGCAGAGCGACATCCTGGGCCAGTTTGCACCGTGGGCCCTGAGCCCACCCAGAGTGAACACACCTGAATGGCATCCAGCTCAGAGCTGGAGTAGTGGACTCTGCCCCTCACTGGCTCTGCTACCCTCCTTCTAGAGCCTGGGGGCCTTGGCCCTCCTAGGTGAGGCTCTGAGTTCTCCGCAGGCAGCGGTGGATTCCGGCTGAGGCCCACTCGCGGGCTGCTCCATGCCGTTAGCCAGTAAGCCGTTTGCAGGTGCCAGTCTAAGGCAGAGCCTGTCGTGATTGCCTGCTTGCAGCCCCGATGGCCTGCCAGTGCCGAGGCTGCTCCGTCTGTCAGACAGTTAGCAGCAGCTTCACACTCAGTCAGATGCGGCCAGGGAGCATGGCGTCCCCTGCCCCTCACTGCTCACTGTCCTGGGGATGTTCCCCTCAGCCGCACCCTCTCTCACAGCTTTCTTCACTGTGATATTTAAAAGCAGGCAGCTTAGGCGTGCCAGACACCAAGGCGGTGGGGAAGTGCGGGGCTGGTGATGTTCAGCCCTGGCCCTCTCCTGTTTCTCTGGACAAAGGCCCCGTCACTTGGCCACGTGATAAGCCAAGTGGTGGCACAGGGGGCTGGGCAGTGAATCAAGGAGCTGTCCTACCATCAGCTCATGCTGGGATCATCTGGCCCTGATCCCCAGACCCTGCTGCTCTGTGGGGTGTGATGGGGCACAGAACAGCCTGTCCAAATCCCCCTCATTTTCCAAGAGGTGAGGAAAATGACAGTGCAGTGCAGTGCACAGGGTGCTCTCAGGGCCTCCACTGATACATTGTACAAAACAGGTGCTAAATAGACACCCATTGAGACGGGGAGAAATCCATGTTGCACGGAAGACCAGATGTATGGGAAGAAAGCGTGTCTTCTAGTTGTGTGGGGGTAAGGGACTCTGTGAAGGGGGAGAGGTTTACAGACAGTTAAAGGACATAGGAAACCTCTCAGGCACCATGGGAGGGATGGCAGAGTTCCAGGGTGGAACTGGACTGCACTGAGTGGGAGGACATGCATTAAAAGCCAGCTCCTTCCTCACAGGCAGGCCCAGCACTACCAGGAGGGCAAAGGAGACATTTGTCTCCTGAACAATCTTCCAGGGGGCCCAAATTACTGTCAGAAAGGCCAAAATATGTACAAAGTTACCCAGTGTTAAGCAATGGAACAGGAGACTATATACGTTATAAATCACAGCAAAATGTTAACCCCATAGCCAAATGTAGGTTTTTTACACTTAAAATCCAAGATTGTCAAGGGGTCTGACTAACTCTGGGGCTTCTGGAAGGTTGTTTTTTAAATAGCAACATCCAGGGGCTTCAGATTACCCCGTTCCCCCACCCCCCAATTGATGGGACTCTAGCCTGGGCCCTGCTCAGGGTGATTTAATTCTGTTCAAGCAGTCTCCTCCAACCTCCATTCAGCAGAGAGAGCTGCCACCCCCTCGGGCTGCGCCTCAAACTGGACAGAGCTGCAGAGGCACTGGGAGCTGCCCCAGCCTCCCCTCTGTGCCTGGGGCCCAAGTGCTGCTGCCAGCTGATCACTGTCCTTCCTGTGTGCAGTGGGTTGAAGGCGGCCAGGGAGCAGCACTGGAGCTGAGCCCATGCACACAGTGCAGTGGGCACAATGAAAATGTCTCTGCAACTGGTGGAAACTTTCCAAACCGTTTTCAGAGTAGCAGCCGTGTTAGTCTGTATCTGCAAAAAGAAAAGGAGGACTTGCGGTATCTTAGAGACTAACACATTTATTTGAGCATAAGCTTTCGTGAGCTACAGCTCACTTCATCGGATGCATGCAGTGGAAAATACAGTCCAAACCGTGCGCGCTTGCGGGAGCCCAGGCTGCTGTGAACGGCGCCTGCTGTGCGAGCTCTGGCGGCCCAGGCTGGTGCAAACGGTGCCTGCTGTGTGAGTGCTGGGGGGCCCAAACTGTATTTTTCTATCCCATTAGTTCAGCTCACCTGGATCCTTCTCTAGCTCTGTCCCTCCTTCCCCCCCAGCCCACAGAGGCTCATCGGTGTGAGACTCTGTGTGCACTAGAGCTGAGCAAATCACTGAGTTTTTGGTTTAGGGTTTTTGGTTTTGGTTTACCAAAAAATTTGGCCGGACATTTCGACCTGATGCTGAGTCCAGTTTTCTTGCTGAAATGAAAAATCCTGAATGCATCCGATGAAGTGAGCTGTAGCTCACAAAAGCTTATGCTCAAATAAATTGGTTAGTCTCTAAGGTGCCACAAGTACTCCTTTTCTTTTTGCGAATACAGACTAACACGGCTGCTACTCTGAAATCAAATAATTTTGTTTGTCCACAATTTTTTTCTGCTTTTTCATTTCATTTTGTGTTGTTTTCAGGGAATTCATTTTTTTCCCAATTAGCTAAAGTTGGAAACAGAATGCCCGTTCAAAACGATAAGTCAGAGGAATTCACTTCAAACCAGCGAAGCTGAAACTGTTTGCCAGAAACAGGCCTTTTCACTGACCGTTTTTTGCCTAGATCTAGTCTGCACAGGGTGCAGCTCACTTCGTGAGCTAACATCATCCTGATTGGCCTGTGTCAACCAAACCCCTGCTGAGTAGGGTGCATGTGGCATGTAGGCTTGTATCTCAGCTCCCCATCATTTCCCAACTAAACCTCGCAAACATTCCCTCCAATTCTACACACTGACTGCTCCCCTACAGTGCTTTTCAGTGCAAACACCAGCTCATCGCTCCCCAGGCAGCCGCTGCTGTGCAGATTGTCATCACAGGAAACAGGTTTGTCCTGGAACCCTTCCAAGAGGTTTGGGATCAGATATGAGCGTAAAGGATGTTTGATTCACAGGAAGGGAAAGCAAAAGGGGGCAAATAAGCATGCTTGTTGTTTGTCTTACTGAACAGTGATTCCAACAGTGACTCTCAACCGTTCCAGACTACTGTACCCCTTTCAGGAGCCTGATTTGTCTTATGTACCCCCAATTTTTACCTCACTTCAAAACTACTAGTTTACAAAATCAGACATAAAGATACAAAAGTGTCACAGGTTTCAGAGTGGTAGCCGTGTTAGTCTGTATCAGCAAAAAGAACGAGGAGTACTTGTGGCACCTTAAAGACCAACAAATTTATTTAAGCATAAGCTTTTGTGGGCTAAAACCCACTTCATCAGATGCATGCAGTGGAAAATACAGTAGGAAGATATATATATATATATATACACACAGAAATTGCTGACTTTCTCCTTTGTACCACATAATTATCAAATAAATCATTTGGAATATAAATATTGTACTTACATTTCAGTGTATGATATACAGAGTAGTATAAACATGTCATTGTCTGTATGAAATTTTAGTTTGTCCTGACTTTGCTAGTGCTTTTTATGTAGCCTGTTAAACTAGTGGTATGTCTTCACTGCAAAGTTGTCAGCAAAACTTTTGTCTTTCACAGGTATTTAAAAAAGCCCCCACACGAAAGACAAAAGTTTTGCCGACGCAAGTGGCGGTGTGAATGCGGTTTTGTCATCAGGAGCGCTCTCCTCAACTGAGAGCCCGTACCCCCTCCTGCACCCCAGCCCTGAGCCCCCCCAAACCTGGAGCCCCCTCCTGCACCCCAGATCCCACACCCCCACCCAGAGCCCTCACCCCCTGCTCTACCCCAACCCACAGCCTCCTCCCACACTACAAATCCCTCGGCCCTAGCCTGGAGCCCACTCCTGCACCCCAAACCCCTCATCCCCTGCCCACCCCAGAGCCTGCACCCCCAGCTGGAGCCCTCACCCCTTCACACACCCTAACTCCCTGCCTCAGCCCAGAGCCTCCTCCTGCACCCTGAACCCCTCATTTCTGGTCTCACCTCGGAGCCCACACACCCATGTAGAGTCCTCACCCCCTCCTGCATCTCAGTCTCCTGCCCCATGCCAGTGAAAGTGAGTGAGGGTGGGGGAGCGCAAGCCATCGAGGGAAGAGGAATGTAGTGAGTGAGGGGCGGGGCCTCAGGGAAGAGGGGGAACTAGGGTGTTCAGTTTTGTGTGGTTAGAAAGTTGGCAACCCTACATCCATTGCACTGTGAGCCTGGCCTGGAGCGAGGGACCGGGGCCTCCACTGCTCTGTGACCTGGGGCGAGGGTCCGGAGCCTCCATCGCTCTGTGAGCCTGGCCTGGGGCGAGGGACCGGGCCTCCATCGCTCCGTGAGCCTGGGGCGAGGGTCCGGAGCCTCCATCGCTCTGTGAGCCTGGCCTGGGGCGAGGGTCCGGAGCCTCCATCGCTCTGTGAGCCTGGCCTGGGGTGAGGGACCGGGGCCTTCATCGCTCTGTGAGCTGGGGCGAGGGACTGGAGCCTCCACTGCTCTGTGACCTGGGGCGAGGGACCTGAGGGTCTATGAGCTTGGCCTGGAGACTTGAGTGGAACAGGCTTGGGGATGACCTAATGTCTAGTGTGGGAGTGGGGGCTACAATTTCTCTTCCAGAGGCTGTTGGAGGGATGGGGAGTAGAGATCGGGCAGGGGGTTTCACAGGGTTTTGCAGCACTTGAAATGTGGGTGCAGCACCAGGTCTGTCTGTGTCTCTAGCGTCTCTGACCCTGTGATACCACGCTGCGGCCACAGCGTACCAAGGGACACAGTACCAACCCAAGAATCAGGATCTGTTAGATTCATACTAACTAGGAGTTTTGTTGGTTGCCATAACAACTGAGAGGATGTGCTATAAAGCTCACATGACCCGCTCCACTTTCTAAATATAAACCTGCTTTCACACAGTGTATCCGAGACACGGGGCCAAATATTGTGTAAGAACAAGCAGGGGGAAAGCAGAAGTGCAGAATGGAGGATAATACTGAGATAGGCACAGCTGGGACCCTGCACCAGGCTCGGTGGGTGCCCAGGACACTAGCCATGGCTGGGACCCTGCACCAGGCTCGGTGGATGCCCCAGGTCCCCCACCTCTTGCCCCATCTATTGCTTGTTGCCACAGTGAATTGCATTCTCATGTTACTCTCTGAGTGCAGGCAACAAACATCCCAGGGCCATGTGGCCCCTGGAGTGGGCAGCAGTGAAATGGCTGTTCCTTTTGTTTTTCAACCATTGAACATGTCTCCCTTTTTGGATGAGCCCTGAGCAGAGCCCGCTCCCCTGGCCACTGGCACTATCCAATTGGCACTGGCATCAGGGCTCCTGCTGAGGGGTAGAGTGCATTTGCCAGTGTTGCTAGGGCTCCTCTTCCTCCTTCCTCCCTGACCCCTTGCTCACTGTTCTGGTGAGGTGATCCACTTTTAGCTTTGCTCTGGGTCCCCCCAGGGTATCTGAACTTTCCTCACCTGCATCTATGAGTTGGCAGGATCTTGGGCTCCCACTGCATGCCTGCTGTGGGTACCAGTGTGAGTGTCTGTTTCCCTGGGACTGGGCCAGACACCCTGCATGGGCATTGCATAGTGAAGCACCCCACCCTTCTTGAGTGTGGGACCTGAGCCTGGGATCTCAGTGTGGCCAGGCCCTGTCTGTGTGGTTGGAGGTTCCCTGCCCTTTGCTCTGCTGGTGGCTGAGCGCACTGATCCCTGGGGCTGCACTTGTTGTTCTCCTATAACTTTTGCTTTGCCTGAGGGTGGGTTTCAGCAGGCCCCCCAACGGTGAGAGAAGGCGCTGGGAGTCAGGTAGTGCTGGGGCAGGGCTTGTCTGTCTCTCTCCGCTTCCTTTGGCTCCACTACTGGGGTCTCCTCCCTCCTGCTTTCACAGCACTGCTTCCACTGCACTGGCAGTGTGAAAATACTCAGTGCCTCCAGCTGCCGACAGCCTCTGCTGCCCCAGTCCTGGCTCTGCTGCCCATGTGCCTGCCCTCGCCTCTGCTACTGCCACCTCCACGCCCAGCTATCCCCCCACTTTTCTCTGCTTTTCCAGGGCCCCACTCCTGGCACCACCACTCCCATCTCTGCATCACTGCTGTTCTGTGTTGGCTGCTGACATCCCTGTGCTCATCTCTTCCCCTTTGTTGTTCCCACACCCACCTCAGCACCCTGGTTGCCCTCATGCCTGCCCTTCCTGCACACCCTCTGTTGTGCTATTGGCTTATGAGAACTCCAGCCACAGCGATCAACAAGGGGACGCTCACCCTGTCTGTTGTCTGGGGGCAAGGCAGGAGTGGTCCCTGCAGGACAGGATGATGTCTGGCATGTTATCCAATTCCATTTGAGTAGCCCTAGCAACTGTGATGGGGCATCTCTCCCTTTCTTGGGGCTTTCCCTTCCATGCCTATCAGCTCCAGCATGGAAGTGACGTAGCCAACATGTCCCCTTCCCTAACTTTGCCCTGTCACTCGGCAGATGGCACAATGAGAGCTGCAGGCGTGGCTTGTGCTGCTGGCTCAGCCACGGTCGGACTATTTTGAACCAGCCAAACAACCCCCTTGAGCCTGGGAGATCGCAGGGTCCATCTACTCTGTAGCCATAGCCCTGTGGCAGCGGGCCTTGGAGCCTGGCTCAGCTGCCTGGGGCTTATGAGGCTCATGCTACAGAGCTAAAAATATCAGTGTAGACATTCCTGCCGGGTTTCAGAGCCCAGGCTCCACTAGGTAGCTGCAGTGACCTGCTCTGGGGGACTGTGAGTGGTGAGTCAAGTCCTTACAGCTCCTCAGCTGGGAGGGGCTAGGAACGCATGCCAGAGGATGGTTCTTGTTCCTTCTAGTCCTACCCCTTGTGCCCGCTACACAACCCCTCTCCTTCCTGAGTTACACCTGCAGATATTTGTCCCATGCCCTAAGTTTTACATCTCCCCTTGTTAGCACTCCGGGCTGTCTGGGACAATAGGAGCCAGGGACTTGGAGCTGTTTCTCCGGGCCGCTCTGCATCTGCTGCCTTGCTTGGAACTGCTCCCAGCTGGTCACTGTTTTCCCAGTGATGAGTTGCAGGTGCATTTGCACCTCAGCCCTGTACAGAGGGACGACCCTGTCTCTCTTCCCTATATGTGTTTGCGTATGGAGTTCAAATATCAGTTTACGCTGGTGCCCTATTGCATTGCAAACTCACCTCTAAGTGGGTCCTCGGGATCCCTGTTGCTGCCTCCTAGCTTCCTCCCTCCCATGCAGTAGGGGCGTGGGGTCTGTTACCCCCAGGAGGATCATCGGCATTTGTCCAGATGGAATCTTAGTGACACTGCTGCTGGGGGTCACTTTGTACTGCTTCTTGGCCCCCACTGGGGGTCAGAGATGCTCCTAATTTACTGTCCTCTGCAAATGTCACGAGTGCTCTCTCCTAGCTCAGCTGTGAATATGACTTCAGCTGGCACCTAACACATGGGAGTGGGGGTTAGATGTGCTAACTCAAATTGTGTGTCTCTGGCAAAGCTCCAGCCCTGACTCTGTCAGCATGTGCTGTGAGCTACCGTGACTCTGGTGAGTTACACAGCTGTTTCCTCTCTAGGATCCCTCCTTTCAATGTGGGTTTTCCTGTCGTTTGAAAATGGGAAGCAATTTTTCTCTGTTGAGCAAGCTGAACTCATTTCACAGGGTCACCCAGCTTGGAAGGGCTCAGGGGCCACGTGCAGCATGAATTCCCGCAGTCAGCCTTTGCTGTGCGAGACACCTCCACCTTGTCATGTCTGGAGAGGGCGCAGGCTGGCAGCTGGGCTGTGAAACCCTGCTGAATGCACTGAGCAATACTGGCTTCTCTGGATACTGGCGAACAACCAGGGAAGAGTAATTGCAACAGGACCCTGCAAAGAATTCCTGAGTTGGGTGGAAGTCCGAGAGGAAGGGCAAGTTCTGCAGGGAGCCTGCTGAGCCAGCTGCCCCGCATGCACACTGGCACTGCTGCAGGGCCGCCCACATACAGCGCAGCCAAAGTGCTGGGAGTGAGGGGTGACAGCACAGGCCTCAGTGCTGCTGCTTCTGCTCTGCAAGAGATGCTCTTGTTAAAAAGGAATGACTCCGGGCCATTTCTCTGGCCTGTTACACAGGAGATCAGACTACACAGTCACAGTGGTTCCTCCAGGCCTTGGAATCTATAAGACTCTATTAGTCGTCTTCTCTTGCTGAGGTTCAGATACCGGTTTTGGGGCGGGGGAGGGGTGATGCCACTGGCGGGCTAATTGTGAGTCTGCTCTGGGAAGTTACTTGATTTCTCGCCCTGGTATATTGGCCATAATGGAATGTTTCTGCCTGGGTCTCCCCAGCTCAGAGTGTGGTCTCTGGTCATGTGGCCGTGGGAGCTCTGGCACAAGGTTTCTGTGAAAGTAGTTAGCCCCTCCCCCCACCTCCTCCAGCAACTTCCAGCTTTCCCTGTCTCTCAAAGGAGCTGTGTTCAGAAACCCTGACTTCTCTGTTTCCCGCTGGGATCCCTCCTGCAGTTGCTGCCTCTTTCTCCGTGACATGCTGTGACTTTAGCCCTTGGGGTGGCAGGGGCCTGCCTACACCTCCTGACAGACAGCGCTTGACTTGGGGGAGAGAGCTTGTCAGGGATGGTAGATCAGGCATGGGGTGATAGTCATTAGATGTCCTGGTGCCTCCCTGATCTGGCTGTGGGCATTTAGTTCCCTGCAAACTCTCCCAGGGCAGAAGCGTGGGGGCACAGGGTTGGAAGTTTCAAAAGAACTTTTTCCAGATGATACTTTAGCCCTTTTTCAGTTCTGCAAGCGAAGAGGGGAGTAGGAGGAGTCCCTGCGATTACATGTCTTTCCTGCTCCTACAACTTTAAAATCCCCCGTTTCTTACAATGACACGCCTCAGACAGTTAGTTCCTCAATGGGCCAATACATTCGGGTATTCCCCTGCGGGAGACAGTTGTCACTCCCATGCATGAGAGGAAGAGGCGGAGTGTCTGTTCTTCTTGCAGCTCTGCCACACTGTCATAGCCAGAGATTTTAAGGCCAGAAGGGACTCAAAACCAGACTGATCTCCTGCAGAACACAGGCCGGAGAACCTCGCCCAGTGACTCCTGCATCCAGCTAATAACTTGTGGCTGAGTCAGAGCAGAGCTGTTAGAAAGAGACAGACAGCCTTGATTTACAGACTCCAAGAGATGGAGGATCCACCAGGGCGCTGGGTAAGTTGTTCCATGGGGTTAATTACCCTCACAATCAACAGTTTGTGCCTTTGCTCCAGTCTCAAATTTCTCTAGTCTCAGCTTCCAGCCATTGGCTCTTGTTCTGCCTTTGTTGGCTAGACCGTTTTCTCCTTGTGTAGGCACTTCTAGACAGTGATTTATAATTCTCATCAATTATCCTGTCAATAATTCTCCTGCCATAGAAGAACTGGAAACCATCATAATAAAGGGGCCTTGACAAATCATACAAATGAGAGGTGGAAAAGCCATATTAGGTCAGCTGCCGCATCTCCTCCTCCCCAGGTGCCTCAGCCAGGGTTTCAAGGTACACAACGGATAGTTTTATTGGTGTTGCAGGAACAATGCAACGTACTCATGAGTGCCATCTTCTGATACCTTTTCAACTAACCTACTAGTTTACATCTATCAGCTGGCCTGCTGGGTGACTTCACCTCTCCGGTCACTTCACCTCTCTGTTCCTGTCCCTAGCTTGTCTGGCTGTCTGTTTAGACTATGAATCTTCAGGGCAGGAGCTGGCTCTTACTCTGTGTTCATACAGCTTTAGTTCAGCCCTGACTCATGTGCATATGTACCAAAGCTTTACAACAGCTAGGTTGCTGGTCATGCTAACCAGCCCCATCTCATCATGTCTTATACTCCCCGACCAGTCTGGCTCCATCTTGTGTCTCTTGGCAGCAATCTGGGGCAGGGACCATCTTTGTGTCCTGTTTCTATGCAGCACCTATTTCAGCACATGCTACCTGACCTGGGCTCCTAAGTGCTACAGATAAATAATAATAATGAATTATGACACAGTCTTTAAAGATGCGAGTTGAGATGAAGGCAATGAATGCATGAAGTGGGTGTGAATAGGACAAATAGGCAGTGTGACTGCAAATTAATGCCTATTTATGCAAATGTATGCAATTTAGAATCTACTGTTTTATGTTGGCTCTCGACCAGACTCCCCCAGGCACAAAAGTATCTGAAAGCCATTGCTGCCTTCCCCCCGCCCTCTGGAATGCACCTGTGCATGTTGCACTTCCAGGAGGTTCAACCCAGCCCCAAATTCCCCCCTCTCCTGGGAGGTGGGCTTTGTACTGACTGTGCACTGGTGTCATAGAATCATAGAATATAAGGGTTGGAAGGGACCTCAGGAGGTCATCTAGTCCAACTCCCCTGCTCAAAGCAGGACCAATCCCCAACTAAATCATCTCAGCCAGGGCTTTGTCAAGTCTGACCTTAAAAACTTCTAAGGAAGGAGATTCCACGACCTACCTAGGTAACGCATTCCAGTGCTTCACCACCCTCCTAGTGAAAAAGTTTTTCCTAATATCCAACCTAAACCTCCCCCACTGCAACTTGAGACCATTACTCCCTGTTCTGTCATCTGCTACCACTGAGAACAGCCTAGATCGATCCTCTTTGGAACCCCCTTTCAGGTAGTTGAAAGCAGCTATCAAATCCCCCCTCATTCTTCTCTTCTATAGACTAAACAATCCCAGTTCCCTCAGCCTCTCCTCATAAGTCATGTGTTCCAGACCCCTAATCATTTTTGTTGCCCTTCGCTGGACTCTCTCCAATTTTTCCACATCCTTCTTGTAGTACGGGGCCCAAAGCTGGACACACTACTCCAGATGAGGCCTCACCAGTGTCCAATAGAGGGGAACAATCACGTCCCCCGACATGCAGTGTCAGGCAGAGCAGTCAGGGCCAGGTGCTGTCAGTTGAACTCTTGTCTTTGTCCTTTATGGTCACACCCAGAATGTATGGCCAGCAGGGGAAATAATCCCCCCCTACCCTCCCCGAGTCAATCCCAGTCATTTATATGCTTTAAGCTCAGAGCTGCTTTCTAGCTTTTTTATGAGGCTGGTAGCTGTGGCCTTGTTTATGTCATTTGGCATATTTGTTTGTCTCTCTGTATTAGCGTAACCTGATTTGTTTGACTCTCTGTATTAGCTTAATCTAGATGCAGGAGAAAAATTATATGCAGGGGAAGGAGAGATTGTCATTTCAATTTAAAGGAGTACTTGTGGCACCTTAGAGACTAACCAGTTTATTTGAGCATGAGCTTTCGTGAGCTACAGCTCACTGATGAAGTGAGCTGTAGCTCACGAAAGCTCATGCTCAAATAAACTGGTTAGTCTCTAAGGTGCCACAAGTACTCCTTTTCTTTTTGCGAATACAGACTAACACGGCTGTTACTCTGAAACCTGTCATTTCAATTTGTGATTCAGAAATGATCAGCAAAAAGAAAAGGAGTACTTGTGGCACCTTAGAGACTAACCAATTTATTTGAGCATAAGCTTTCGTGAGCTACAGCTCATGCATCCGATGAAGTGAGCTGTAGCTCACGAAAGCTTATGCTCAAATAAATTGGTTAGTCTCTAAGGTGCCCCAAGTACTCCTTTTCTTTTTGCGAATACAGACTAACACGGCTGTTATTCTGAAACCAGAAATGATCAGGAGAGAGTAATTGATAGCACTAAAAAAATTCCTCAACAAACTCTTTGTACAGAAAGATTTAAGGCTGGGAGTACACAGCAGTAATTTAGGGCGGCATTCATTTACAGGGATGATGTCATCACCCGAACACAGGTGTTTTGAACCCAGGACATTCAAAGTAAGAAACCCAAACATGGGTAAAGTCCAGAAATGCAGGTAAGGCACCCAGACTGACATAACCCTGCCCTGCTGTGACAACATGCGGTTTGGAGGGGGCAGAGGAAACATAGTACAACATGTCTTTAAAAATCAGATTAAGCTTTTCCGGGACCAGCCCCCGACATGCAGTTTCATCATTCTGTGATTGTTGCCTGGGGTCAATGCTGGGCACCTACTGAGTGAGGTTGCTTCTGTGCCTTCTCTCCTGCCTTTTGTGTCTTTGGCCTCTGGGGCTGGCTCCTCTCTGGAATTCATTCTTCCTCAATCCCGCTTGGTTTAGGGAAGGAGGGCACTGCCTGGGTCCTACTGCCCCTCTGGTGGGCTGTTTCCTTTGAGCTGAGGATAAGAAGAACAACTCCTTCTGTGCACTGAGTGGGGCAGGGTCCCGTGGGAACTGCTCTGGGAGGAGGGCATTCTGTGCAGACACATGCATGCACACACACACATGCCTGCAGTAAGGTGGGGGGGGCAGCGGTAAATTGGTGTTCGTTAGCTTTGCAAACGTCACGGCTTTAATACATTTGATAGTGATCTGAAGAGATGAAATCTCAACCTGAGATCGTTTTGAAAGATTCCCTTCTCAGCTCAGCTTCACTGGTGTGCGCTGCCTGCCACGCGCCACCGGGGAGCCGTGTAAAGCAGCCGGTGTGCACTGGCCAGTTGAACTGGATTGACTGCTGTTTGCATGGCCAGTGCATTGCGAATTGCCTGGCTGCGCACCCTACTTCCTCTTCCCTCTTGTTCTTGACGTTTCCCTGCACACCCCCTGGAAATTCCCACTGACCATGCCCCCCTCCAGTCTTCTGAGCACACACGTATGCACACACACATTCCTGCTTCTGTCTGCTGCATCCCCCTGCTGACCCCCTGCCTAGTCTTCCCTACCTTCCTTCCCTCCCTGTGGGGTAGATCTAGTACAAGGGGTAGTGGCTGAAAAGAAATATTTAGGATTAATGGTGATTTTTGGCCATTATTTTTCATAACAAAGTTTCTTTGTCAGCAGAGGGTGGCACATAAAATCTCCATCAGAGAAACACATGAAGAATTCCCTCTGTCAAAAGACAAGGGGTGATACAGGGCATTACAGTTCTTTAAGTGCCTATTTCACAATGAATCTTAACTCCTAAACTAATTAACAGATTAACTTTAATCCATTCTGTGCTCAGAGTAAGTGCTGCATGTTGGGGAAGGAGACACAGAGTGCTTTATACATACCCGAGAGGATGAATCCCTGCTTTGAGTGCAAAAACCAACTCATGGTAAGGGACCCTGTGGTGGACTAAGCCTTGAAGGTCTAGACCTGTAGTTCCTGTCTTCATGTATGATTTTATTATATTGTTATGGATCATCCTTGCCTCTCCCTGGACCGTTTGCAATGTTCAGGTTGTGAGAGTCTGGAATACTCCCTTGTACACAGTGCAGCCCTTGTGCATAGTACATCCAAGGCTTTAAGCTTCTTGGCTATGGGAAGCTGCAAAGCTACGACAACTTACTTCTGCCCAGCCCTTGGCGGCACTGCACTGGGTGCGCGGGTGTGCCAATGTTGGTGGGAGGCTTGGCAGCATGAAGCAGGACAGCACATGCTGCCTGCCTGGCCCAGCCCTGCCAGCCTCCCCCTCCCCTACCCACAGCTTGTCCGTGATATGCCGCTTCCGCCTCTGCTCTGTATTTCACAAGCAGGATGTTTTAAGCAAAGTTGGTTCCTCATGCTTCCAGGCAAGAAATAACTATTCCCCTGAAATTTCTCTGGCATGTGATGTTTCCAGCATATGGACGCCCCCATACAAAGTGGTGATTGTCTCTGACTGAAGGGATGTGTTACAGTGGGCGCCTTCGCTCTTGTCTTCTTGCCCTGCAGAAACTGTGCTGACTGCACAAGTTGTGCAATCACAATGCCATTGATTTTGAGTTCTCTCCACCAATATCACTATAGTCCCTGTGCAGCAGCCTGTTACAATATCCTCTGTGCTTTAGGCACAGCAGGAGCTGAGGGGAATGGAGGTGTCCCTTCCCTGAGGCCATTGTGTGACTGGGTGCAGCTAGCCCTGTTCCCCTCTCTCTCCCCCTAGCACTTCCTTCCTGTGCCTCTTTATCTGACTTGGGCTGATGGACTATTTATCCCACCCAGCCTGGTTAGCTAATTACCCCCAATCACGTTCCTCCAAGGCACAGATTGGCAACTAAGTGATCAGGGTGCAGGCTCCCCTGTTCGTTTCCTGCACTCTGTTCCAGTGGTTTGACACAGTGTGATGGGTTTTCCCAGGGTGCAACCTGAATTGGGGTACTGCTGAGCCCTCTGTCCCACCAACCTGGGCTCCCCCTTGCACTGTGATGTTGTTGCTAAGCCACAAACTTCTGTCAGGTCCTGCATTTACACAGGCATCCACAAGCAGGGACACACCCAACTGAGTTAAATGAATGCTTCTCCCAGCCACTCATGAACCAACAATAGAGAGAGTCCAGCCAGTTGTCCCCAGCTTCCCAGCCCTGCACCCAAAACTGTACCATTTTGCCTTGGTCAGACACCTGAGCAGTATACATTTATAACCCAGTCTGCCCCTCTCTCACTGTGGAGAGGACATGCACCAGTTTTTGTTCCTGAGCAGATTTCCCAAGCACTTCAACCAAAACACACTGTTTTACATAAAACATAAAGCAGTTTCTTCTTTGAGTGGTGTCCCTATGGGTGCTCTGCACTAGGTGTCAGTGCATCCCTGCGCTGGAGATCGGAGATTTTTCACGGGAGTACTTAGTCGGGGGAAGGGTGTGCACAGGAGCTGTCTCGTGCAATCATTGGCACCTCCTATAGTGCCCGCACCCCCGACTGTCCCCTCAGTTCTTTCTCCACCATCCTCCGCTGCAGACGGAGCTCCGTGGCAGTGCTCTCTTCGATACTTTCTGGGGGAAAAAAAAGTTACAAATTACATAGGAACTTCTTATTAGTCTATACTCAGTTTCCTTAGTATTAGTATATACATAGTTACATAATTTCATTAGCTCCTCCTAGAGGTTTTTCTTCAACAAGAACAACAAAAAATTCTTTACTTAGGTCTCCATTTGGGAATAGCTCTACGGTTTACTACTCCCACCCTCATCTATCGAGAGGAGGGGAGAGGCTTAACTGAAGTCATGCTGGGCTCAACAGGGTTTAAAAAGTGTGATTCCTGCCGTGAACCGATGCCGGTCTCTGACCATGCATCCTGCATTAGCTGTCTGGGAGAAATTCATATCTCCCAGAAATGCATACATTGCAGTAACTTGAAGTGAAGAGCAACACGTGATAGGGATCTCCATTTGAAAATGCTTCAGATGGAGAAATCCCTCCAACCTCTGCAAGAGACGTCCTCTGGGGAGTCTCATAAACCGAGATCCCTAAGCGATGATAGGCTCCGACTTCCAAAACTATCAGGAAGCGAGCCTCGACCTCTCGAATAACAGACAACCACAGAAAGAGAGCTTCGCCGGCGAGGTCTTTACCCTCAGTGTGGCACTCATCCAGAGAGGCACCGGGCTCCTCCGGCACCGTCCCCCAGCGGACCTCTGCCGAGCCCCAAAGCGCGCCACTGGAGTTGAGACGTCAAGTCTCCTCCACAGCACCAACTACCCTGGTGCGGAGCGCAGCTCAGGCAGCGGCACTGTAATGAATGCGGCCGGCACCGGCACCGACTCCAGACTTGATGCTGGCTAACAAGGCGAATCCAGGACCGGTCAGCACTCCAATGGTCGACTGCAACCCCAAGGCGGGACCAGTGCAACTCCTACACCATGCTGACATAGCCCTTCAAAGCGCTGCCCAAGCCCCGCTGCTGGAGCCCCTGGGGTAGCGGCGGCTGGGCTCTGGCAGCGCTTTAAAGGGCCTGGGGCTCCGGCCACTGTGGGGAGCCCCGGGCCCTTTAAAGCACACCCTAAGCCCCACTGCTGGAGCCCCGGGGTAGTGGCGGCAGAGCTCTGGCGGTGATTTAAAGGGCTTGGAGCTCCTATGTGGTAGCAGTGGCCGGAGCCTGGGGCCCTTTAAATTGTCCCTGAGCCCCAGGGCTCCCAGCCGCCTCTGCACCTGGTAGCTCTGGGGGTGATTTAAAGGCCCCGGGGCTCCCAGCCGCAGCCAGAGCCCTGGGGCCTTTAAATCTTGATTTAAAGGGCCCGACCACGCCTCGTCTGGTCGAGGCCACACCTCTTCTGGTCGAGGCCATGCCCCCTGCTCAGGACTCTGGAGTACCAGTAAGTCCTTTAAGTTACTTTCACCCCTGATCACAGTGTCATGCTTATCAGGATGCCAAAACACTACGGCCAATAACATCAGCAGGCACTTCTCGTAGGAACTCGAGTGGGAAATCCATGACAGTGTTCTCAGCATGATACTCCAAAAATGAGATCACCCAGTAATCGACCTTCTCACCTCAGCAACAAACTACAAATGTCCACTCTTTTGCTCCAGGGCAGGCCTGGCGCTGGGATCATTAGGGGATGGCTTCCTCATCCCGTGGAATGCGTTGCTCATGTACTCTTTCCCACCGATACCACTGATCCCATGGGTCATCCACAAGATACGACTTGACAGAGCATACATCATTCTCATTGTCCCCACATGACCCGGACAGACTTGGTTTTTGTACCTGTCACACCTAGCCGTCTGTGCTCCACAACCGCTGTCCTTATTGTTCCAGAACAAGGGCCTGACACTCCATCCAAACCCAGCGAAGCTCCATCTCAAAGCGTGGCTCCTGTGTGGTTCCAAGATGGAGAATTGAACTGCTCGGAGAAAGTAAAACAGGGAGTACTAAATAGCTGTTGCCTCACCACTAGAAATACTTACCTCCACAAGTGGAGAAGATTCTCCCTTTGGTGTCAGCAAAAACAGCTGGACGCGACCAAGGCGCCTCTATCTATGATCCTAGACTACCTACTAGAACTCAAGGAAACGGCGTTAGCTATAAAGTACACCTGGCTGCCATCATGGCCCTCCACAAACAGATAGAAGGGGCTTCAATATTGGCTCACCTGATTACACTGTACTTTCTCACAGGAATATAGAACATGTACCCAGACGTAAGCCTACCTACACCACCATGGGATCTCAGTGTTTTGCTCAAATGTCTCACAAGACAACCCTTTAAACTTCTACCAACCTGCTCACTCTTACATATGTCAATGAAGGTTGCATTCCTAGTAGCAATCACGTCTGCAAAATAGGAGCATTGATGACTGAACCACTGTACACGGTATTTAGCAAAGACAAAATCATGTTACATCCTCACCCAAAATTCTTGCCCAAAGTGGGTACACATTTTCATATTAACCAAATCATACACTTACCTGCCTTCTATCCCAAGCCATATAAGGATTCTGAAGAAGCAACATTACACATGTTAGATGTCAGATGGGCTGTAGCCTTCTACTTGGACAGAACTAAACCATTTAGCCAGTCACCAAGACTATTTGTCTCTACAGCAGAGTGCTCCAAGGGCTCTACAGTATCGACCCAGAGATCCTCCAAATGGGTCTCTTCCTGTATTCAAACTTGCTACCCCCTACATAACAAAGAACCCCCTGTGGGCATCAGATCCCACTCAACACAAGCCATGGTGACATCAATTGCATTCTTGAACAATGCCCCCTTAATAGACATTTGTAGAGCTGCAACCTGGACATCAGAGCACACTTTCACAAAGCATTATGCTGTCACCCAAGGCCTTGTCTCAGATTCTATCGTTGGCCTCACAGTGCTCTCATCACACACTATACATAACTCCGAACCCCTGCCACCCCTGGTGGGGTACTGCTCTACAAGCACCTAGAGTGGAGCACCCACAAGGATACCAGTCGAAGAAGAAGAAGTTACTCACCTTGGGCAGTAACAATGGTTCTTTGAGATGTGTGTCCCTGTGGGTGCTCCACTACCCACCCTCCTCCCCTCTACTTCGGAGTTCACACAGCCGAGCTCTGTGGTAGAGAAGGAACAGAGAGGATGGTCGGGGGTGCACGTGCTACAGGAGGCATCAGCGGCTGCACGAGACAGCTCCTGTGCGCGCCCTTCCCCCAACCGAGTACTGTTGTGAAAAATCGCCGATCTCCAGCGCAGGGATGCACCGACTTCTAGTGCGGAGCACCCACAGGGACACACATCTCGAAGAACCATTGTTACTGCACAAGGTGAGTAACTTCTTCTTTATTAACTACAGAAAGACAGATTGTAAGTGATAGGCATAAAGGATAGAGATGGTTACCAAAGAAAATAAAAATAAGCACACAATCTAAGTTCTGTAAACTAAACAGGAATTGAATCAAGGAGTGTCTCACCCTCCTAGATAATACAAGCAATAATTAAAGATCTTCGATACACAGGCTGGAACTCTCCTTCAGTCTGGAACCACCTCCCCAGTTCAAAATCTTTGTCCTCCAGACGTGTTTCCAGGTGTTGAGTTGTGGAGGGAGTGAGGCCAAGTGATGATGTCACTTCCCCTCTTTTATAGTTTCTTCCAGCTTGCTGGAATGATCTATGCTCATGACTTGGGGGTCCACCCACATTGTTCAAGGCTTCTCCATTGTACACATGCTATCTCTGAGAAGTCTCCATTGTATACAGATCCTGGGATAGTCCTTGGGAGTGTGGATTCCCTTTAATGGGCCATCACTGCATCTGGCTGATCCATTGTTGCTCCTGAAAGGCTGGTTGTGGGTGTTCCCAACTTCATAACTTATTTCAGTAACACACATAGAGCAAAAACTTTGTAACTTCCCATACAATGATAGCACATACAATCCAACAGAATATTAATGTTCAACAGATCAAGACTTTCAGAATGATTCCTTGCAAGGCATACTTTGTACAAAAGTAACAAAACATTTAATTATGTGACAGTGGAGAATATGGGGGTTCCAGGGTGCTGCGTTGAGGTACAGAGTGCCACATGCAGCTCTGCCCGTCACCAGTCTGCACGGTGGCTCCTCCGTGCTGGGAATGGGCCCCACAGGCCACTGGGTGGAGTGAACACGGAACTGAGACTATTGCAGAAACTCCCAGGCAGGCAGCATAGAGAATACGAGCATTGCTTTGTGACCGGTGGCAGCAGCAGCACAGGGACTGTTGGGTGAGGGGTTCAAGCTCCAATGCAGTGCAGAGAGGAACAGCCAAGCCTTGCTTGTGTGGGCCCTGAACTGCACAGCAGGAGGCCTCAAGGTCTGTAGCAGACTGTGCGTGTATTCGTACTGTATCCAGCCTTGTGATGTCTAGGGGTGTATTACAGGGATTAAGACTCCCTGCTGCTAACATACTGCAGCAGGCCAAGCCCCTTGCAGTCCTTCCATCCCCACCAGCTGTGAGGCAGATCGCACTGCAGGTACTGGGTCAAATTAAGGGAACAACTGCATCTTGCACTACTTCCTGCAGGCTGCCAAACTGCTTTGGCAAGAGGAGCCATCTGCTTTTCAGCTCCACTCCTCGCCAGAGATGGAACATCTGAGATTACACTGGGATTCCTTATCCCCGTAGAACTAGTTCTTCTTGGTGTGCTGCTCAGTTTTGTTTTGTGGCTCCCTGCTGCCCACAGCCTTGTCCATCCATGGACTTGTTCTGGCTGAGGTGTGAGAGGGTGCTTTGGGATCCCACAGCACAAGGTTTGCTGGACCTGTCTGAGACACACAGGTGTTGAAATGGATCTTTTAATGGCCCACAGCTGGGCAGGTGTTAACGGTACCAGTGAGAATTCGGAAGCCAATATGCTTAATGCACTGTAATTTATTTGAGAGAGAATCACACAAGCAGTTATGGTTACATAGTACACATCTTTTTCTATAAGCCTTAACTCCCCAAGCATAAATCCTCAGTAACAGTAACAGTATCCTGATTGGCAAACAAAGCAGGTATATCTACCAGTTCTAGATGGAGACTTTTTCTCTTCTCTTCTTTCCCCTCTCAGGTACTTGGTCTGTCAAGGGTCCCTCAAATCAGAGTCTTGGTTACTCCGATGACCTCTGGTTCTAAGATCTCGCAAAGGTCCCTCAAGGCGGGGTGTCGGTTACCCCGACGACTTCCGTCTCACAACCTCAAACCTCTTCAGATGTTAATTGGGGAATTCATCTGACTCATTTACTTTTCTTAGCACTTATATACCTTTTTGTTTTCAAAGGAGTCAGGATGTTCCAGAAATATGCCTCATAGGCGTTTATTACTGGTTTTCTTCATAATTTTGGAAGGGATTGCAAAGCGGACACACAGACCAAAGCTCATCCATAGTTTACCCTCTCATAAATCATTCACTTAAACTCTTAGTATGAGGTTATCCAAAAAGGGTCATTTTGACCCATGTCAGAACCAAGCACTGATTGCATCATCTTCGGTGGTCTTTACTTTGTGAGCGGGTTCTCTGCAGATATATTCGAAAGTTTGGGGTTAAAACACACATGCCCATTGAGCTGTTATTAACCATTCTAATGCAGTTTCAGCACCTCCGGTAGTTTTCCAGATCATTCATCTAATGCTAAGAGAATTCTGCTCCCAGAATCCTCTAGCAACTTCAGACATCCAAGCCATACCAAACTCACACTTGCCACATTTGTCCATATCAGTGACAGCAATTCATAATCATTTGGCACTATCCCAACAGAAGGCGGGGCAGGGTGAGGTGTCCCACTCCAAGGCCTGGCAGTGGAATGCAGCTGTCAGCGCCACGCACAGTGGAATGGCACTGGGAAGCTGCTTGCCAGCCTGCAGTCTCTGGCTGGCAGCACAGGTGGTTTTGCCTTTCGGGGGATGTTCCTGCCACCAAGGCCTCTGGGGCGGTTTTGTTCAACATCGTCATTAATAATCTGGAGGATGGTGTGGATTGCACCCTCAGCAAGTTTGTGGATGACACTAAAATGGGGGGGGAGAGGTAGATACGCTGGAGGGTAGGGATAGGGTCCAGAGTGTCCCAGACAAATTGGAGGATCGGGCCAAAAGAAATCTGATGAGGTTCAACAAGGACAAGTGCAGAGTCCTGCACTAAGGACTGAAGAATCCTATGTACCGCTACAGGCTGGGGACTGACTGGCTAAGGCTGGGGACTGACTGGCTAAGCAGCAGTTCTGCAGAAAAGGACCTGTGGATTACAGTGGATGAGAAGCTGGATATGAGTCAACGGTGTGTCCTTGTTACCAAGAAGGCTAACGGCATATTGGGCTGCATCAGTAGGAGCATTGCCAGCAGATCGAGGGACGTGATCGTTCCCCTCTATTCGGCACTGATGAGGCCACACCTGGAGTATGGCATCCAGTTTGCGGCCCCCCACTACAGAAAGAATGTGGACAAATTGGAGAGAGTCCAGTGGAGGGCAACGAAAATGATTAGGGAGCTGGGGCACATGACTTATGAGGAGAGGCTGAGGGAACTGGGGTTATTTAGTCTGCAGAAGAGAAGAGTGAAGGGGTATTTGATAGCATCCTTCAACTACCCGAAGGGGGGTTCCAAAGAGGATGGAGCTAGGCTGTTCTCCGTGGTGACAGCTGACAGAACAAGGAGTAATGGTCTCACGTTGCAGTGTGGGAGGTGTAGGTTGGATATTAGGAAAAAGTTTCACTAGGAGGGTGGTGAAGCATTGGAATGCGTTACCTAGGGAGGTGGTAGAATCTCCTTCCTTAGAGATTTTTAAGGTCAGGCTTGACAAAGCCCTGGCTGGGATGATTTAGTTGGGGATGGTCCTGCTTTGAGCAGGTGGTTGGACTAGATGACCTCCTGAGGTCTCTTCCAACTCTAATCTTCTGTGATTCTATGACACCCTCAGGAATGAGAGCTTGACTGAATTTTAACGGATATGCCAGTTGCTCTCAGTGAAGCAGGGGAAAGGCCGAGATGCTGTTGCCTTGTGAAGGAGCAGCCAGGGGGGAGCATTTCTAGCAGCACTTTCTTAACTTCCCTTCTCATGAGATGGGAGGAAGGCTGCTCGGTCACTTACTCTCTCTCTGTGCTGGTGACAGTGATCCTTCCTCTCTGTCTCTATTCAGAGTGAGAGGGGCGTGTCTGCAAAGTGCCCAGAACAAGGAATCCCTGATCTAGTGCGGGGTCTGGAAGCAGAGCTGTCACCCCGATAGCACACAGCACTTACCCCAGCCTGGCAGCAGGGAAGGCAGAGCTGCTCCAGCGGGCTCTTTTCTTTTGCAATGTTACTTTCCATCAGGCAAGGCATTGTACAAGGGCCTGGGCTGAGACAGATCCCCAGCAGGACCGGAGGGGACCCAGAAGGTCATAGCGACTGACAAAGCAGCACTTGTTCGCTTGGCCTGTGCAAGGAAAGCAACTGGTCAGTGGCACAGATGTGGCCATTGTGCTGTACCACCAGCACAGCTGCTCTCAGACTCCCAGAAGCTTTGCATCTGGGCAGTCTCGAATGAATCCTTTGGATTCTCAGCCAAGAATAAAGCAGTGCTCAGAGCTTTTCACAGGGCCCTGGAAGCAGGCCCCAGTCTTGCTTGGGGATTCAGCCAGGCCGTGGAAGCTTTCCACATCCAGAGCAAGCAGGCAATGAGCTGACTTCATCTGACAACGAGGTCCTTTGTCCTTTCCCTGCTCGGCCCCTGAGCAGTGCAGAGCTGTGGCCAGCCCCAGTTTGGAGAAGATTCACGCTGGGGAGCCGCTAGCTCCCAAATGGTAAGTGAGGGGTGGAGGTGGGTTGGCTTTAACTAGGAGGAGAGCTACTCAGACAGCCTGGGCTGTACCTGGCAGTGCTCCTCATGGCTCAGCTGGAAGTCTAAATGTATTCAGAGCATCCCGGGGGAGGGGCTGGGCAAGGAGACTCTCTCCTAGGCCTTCCACTGATCCTAAGAATCAGTGTGGGGGGATAATTCCTTGTCAGCCGGAGCTGGGGGAGCTCTTGCTGTGGCTGCCTGAAGCCCACAGCGGATGTGATTCCAGCTACAGAAACGGTGAACCTGACAGAACAGAGCCCAGCTAGTGGAGTATCTGCCAAAACAGGAATCAGCTCACGTCAAACAAGACATGCTGACCATAGTCCGTTTGGAAGCCTGTCTCCTGCAGGCTGCTCATGAGCAGCAGTGTCCTTCCAGCCACTAGACTGTAGCAAGGCCAAGCATAGGAAGGAACAGTGACGTCTCAGCATTTGAAAACCAAGATTGATAGAAAGAGGAGATGGGAAGTGGAGATGAGGAGCCCTCTCTGAGTCATGGCTGGGAAACCATTCTAGATAGGAATAGGTGGTTTTTGTTTGGAAGATATAACACAGAGTGGCGGCTGTGGTGATGAATGAGAGAGCTGGGGAAGATGAGCATGGCTGGCGAGGGGATCCTAGGAGGAGAGTCAGCTGAGCATACTGCTTGTCAACTGGCTCCACAGCTAGTGGTCAGAGCAAAGCAAACAGCTAAGTTCACTATGTGGAGCGCCACCAAAAGGCAGCAGCCACCTCTGGGGGTGACAACACACTGCACCAACAGTGAGGGCAAGGAAGCTTTGCCTAGGAAGCTTGGCAAACTGGGACTTGGTGGCTGTGATGGGTTAGATCCCCCTTCTGGGATGCCACCTGATGTACTGGGGTTTCATGAGCCTCTCCTGCTCCACTAGCCTGGATTCCCTCTCCCTGTTTTGCTGAATTTGGCTCTCCAGCCTCTTGCAGCACACACACAGGTAGGGACACACCCAGCTGCAGACACAGACTGAAGTTAGCTCTGTGTGAGAGGATGCACCCAGCACTCATGTGTACACCCCCTTTGGGGAATAAACCCAACATAATACTGTCTTGCGCTGTATAGAAAGATCTGTACAGCTCAAGCTCATAAAAATTCACCCTCTCCCTCAATGTGAAAAGAAATATGCACAACTTCTTGCCGCCCATTAGAAATTGCACAAACTGGGTTTAGTAATAAACAAAACAGATTTATTAACTATAAAAGGCAGGTTTTAAGTGATTATAAGGGATAGCAAACAAAACAAAGCAGATTACTGAGCAAATACAACAAAACACACATACTAAGCTTAAGATCTTAAAGAGACTAGTTTCAAGAAGTAATTTCTCACCCTAAATGTTATTTTAGGCAAGTTGCAGAGTTTCTGTAGCTTAGTGTTCCAGTTATTTCTTCTTACAGACTGGACTCCTGTCTCAGTCTGGACTCACCTCTGCCTTTCCCCTGAGGTTAGTTCCTTTTTTCCCTCAGGTACTTTCAGCAGTCTTTCTTCTTGGGTAGGCAATGGAGGAGAGACTAGTTTAGCCCCCTTCCAAGCCTTAAAAAGGATTTACCTAAGACGGGAAACCTTTGTCTGATCCCCATCCCCCTATAGAGGAAAAGTACCAGCAATGTCCAAGGTGGTATTTTGTACCAGATGATCTTATCACCTGACCTTGCAGTGTCAAAGCAACTATGAAACCAGGTTTATTTGCAATGTCCACAGGAATGAACTCCAGGCAGATGGGAGATCCACTTCTTCAAAGACTCATTGTCTTTTTCTAATGGCCCATTAAGGCTGACTGTGTACTGTCTGGTGGCCGTTTCCCCAAGTACACACACAGTTGTAATGGTTACATAGTCAATATTCCTAACTTCAGGTGCAGAAATGATACATGCATGCAAATTGGATAATCACATTCGGTAAATCATAACCTTTCCAGTGATAGCTTACATAAAGTATATCTTAGTTATGTCATATTCATATCATAACTGTATTTCTATGAAGAATATGGGGTGTAATGTCACAGTGCCAAAGCCCCTTTAATTTTTAGTGGCCACACAGTACCTCGTATTTTAAGATCCATTCAAAAGCAACTCGTTGGCATTTCCCGCACTTTTGACGGGCTCCATGACGTGTGCAGCCAGCAGACACTAGCGGTGCATGAACATGCCACCTTCCAGCCACTGATCGGTCTGCATAGATCTAGTCATCGGCTCTCCAGCCATGTGCTGCTTATCAGAGCTGCCTGAAGTGGAGATGCTCTTATTGTGCAAACCGCTGAATGCTAGACGGCTTCAAAACCTGTGCATGCTGCAATCAGGAGAGTGTCACAGCAGAGTGCCCCTCACCCTGCCCCCTTGCACAGCTGATACAATGGTGCCTCGCGACCCCAGAGCCCACGTGGGAGTCCTCCCTCTAGGAGAAAAATCCTGGCTTGTCAGACAAATGGTGTGTCATTGATTTCCTTTGAAACATCACTATTAATTATGCCAAAGAGTTTGCTGAAACTCCCAATAGGCGAGAACCTGGTGCTGCCAGTGCCTCCTGTCCAGCAGCTGAGCTTTTCTAAGTGGAAACATCGTGGGCTCATTACGTTTGTCCTGCTGCCCACCGGCACTGGTAGCTCCTTGTTTCTTTTCCAGAGCACACCCATCCCCCATTTACAGTGACACTCCAGGTCAGAGTGGAGAGGGCTTGGGGACAGCAGATGTCTTGTCACTGACTGGCCCCTAGTTAATGGGAAAGGGAGGGCCAGTGCTGTGCTAACTGCACCCCAGCCAAGCTAGTGAGCCATGGCCAGAGACCTTCACTGCCCCTCAGGCTACTCAGCAGACCTGCGGGATAGTCCCATAGTCATCAATCGTCAGCCTGCTGCGAGAGGCCGGGGAACAGTATCACTAACCCCAAATGGCTAGAAATCAGCTGTCAGGCCCCCTAATACTGGATTAAAATATAGGGAATTTTCAGAATAATCAGTGTTGAGGGCTTTTATTCACCTCCTGGCTTTTGAGCCTTTGGGTCCTGCTTGGATCATGTTTCCTAGCTTTTCTTCACAACCACAGGGCTTAGAAATAAATGTTTTAAAATGGAAGATTCTCTTGTAGTGACCTGACTCCAGGAGCTGGGGCTTTAAGGAAAACATCAAATATCACAAGAACTGGCCCCACTGTGGGGAGCCTCAAACCTTGGTGATGTGGCAGGACTGGGACTTCCCCAGCACATTTGTTCACAAGATGTGGCCTTAGGAGCACCCCAATGCCTGAAGGCCAGGGCTTTCCGGTGCTATCAGTCAACCTCAGCTGGCCTGACCGGCTCAGCGAACCCAAGCTCACTGGTGTCATAATCTGTGTTTAGAAGGCATTGTGGAAAGTGTCATGTGTACACTGGCGACATGCTGGTTATTATTGCGTGGTGCATGCACAGGTGATATGTGAAAAATTATAAATATGCCCTGGAAATATGTTCTTAAAATTTGGTTGGCACGTAGGGTTTAAGTCACCTCACCCTGGACAAATGAATGTGGTTCCACCTGCATGGCTGTCTCTCCAGTGTAAATTCAGCAAAGAGAGAATATACAAGTATATTTACATAAAAGGTAAATACTGTAATCAAATTAGCAAATTGCAGAGGCAGCTGCTTAACTATTTGGGTGGGGAAGGGGACTGCAAAAATTTACATGGTGTCAACTCCCTGACGCCCCCAGGAGGACTGCCTGGCTTTGAAAACAAAGATAACCTTTGAGGATAACAGGCAGACAGAAAAAGGCATTTTGGCATCCTTCACTTGAGGGGACAAAGAAAGGCAGCGCTTTGGGCTCTGTGTTGGACCCTGGCTAAGGCCTGGCCAGCCATCTGGAAGAACAACTGTGGTGGCAAAATTACTTTACTTTGTTAAGTTAGGGTTGAGTTTTATCAGCATATTTTTACTTTTGTTTGTTTGTAATCATTTCTATCCCAATTGCTTCTACTCGGTATCCCTGAAACATCTGCTCTTTGGTAATAAACTAAACCTTGTTTTATACACAACCATCTCAGTGCAATTTATCAAATGGAAGGGTAAGATCCTCAGCCAAACTACCAGGTGGGTGCTGTGTCCCATCTCTTGAAAGGAGCAGAGAACTTGGGAAGGTTTTATGAGTGCTGCAGGGAGAGGGGCTGAGCAGTGCAGAGGAGACAGTTTTGGGAAGACTTGGGACTGAAGTGCTGTTGGTGGTGTCGCCCTGCGAGGAGTAACCAGGCTGGTGGAAGCCAGGGTGCGGCTGTTGTGCTGTGAACAGGCTGCTGGCATCAGGGCACTGAGCCAAAGCTGCACAGCATAGAAGTACCCAGGGTTACAGGGAACACAAACCCCTACTGGTCTGGATTGACCCTGCAAAGCGTCACTCCTGGTAGTGATGGGCCAGCCCAAAGGAGACCAGAATGCCTGGAAAAAAGAGGCTGAGACCCTTGGGGCTCTCTTGAGTGCTTGACTGTTAGGTTAATTCAGACTGAAATGGTTTATTGTCTTGGTTTTTATTTCTAGTCTGCAGTAAACGTAGCACACACGCCTCAGAACTCCAGCGTGCACTCCAGCTCGCAAGGGAACCGGGGAGCCGCCTCCTGCCCCCGCTGCCTGTCAGTCACAGCAAGGGGTTTAGGGATACAAGTGACTCCTATTGCTCCTCTTTGCCTAGCTCTGCAGGAGGGAGCTTAAAGCTGTTCTTTCAGAACTGCTGCCTGGGTCTGTCTTCCCGTGGGAGCACACAGGGGTCGTGGAGGGTTTCCAGCCGCCCTGTCCGAATGTGTCGGGGTTGGGTCTGAGCCCTCTTGGTTTCCTAGCCTTGCTTTAGTATTCGGGCTTTTCTCCTCTTCTGTCAAGGGTATAAGGCTGATCAGGGCAGACTGAGAGCGGTGACGCCTGTCAGATAGTCTGAACTGTGAATAGAGACTAGGGCTGAGGCTTTCACTGCTGCAGTGAGAGTGACTCGTGGCTGCCGTTTGAAGAGAGAACTGTGCAGTGGCATGGCAGGTGCCCTTGGAGAGGAGCCTGGCTGAGCACTCCACCTGTGCACACAGCCTCATTACTGCCCTTCTGCCTGGAGCGGTCACTTCTCTGCAATTCCACGTCATTCCAAATACCACAGCTGGAGCTGCCGAGCCCTCTGCTATATGTTCAGCTCACAGTGACCTCGACCAGCAGCTGTCTGGCCCATGGAGTTACCCTGGGGGGAGATCAGATCCAGGCTTCCTGTCTTCCAGATGAGACTTCGGTATAATGCCCCCAGACCCTGACCAGCTCCTGCACAGCCATGCCAGCTCTGCCCAGCCACCCTGGCCACCACACTGCTCCCAGTACACAGCAGTGTGGCCAACTCTCTCCATTCTATCCTGAGTCTTGTGCTATTTGGTGTTTCAGTGAAGGCCCCAGCTCCTGAAATCACAGGAGCCCCTGACAATCTCAGCTTTTGTCTGAGTGCAAAGTAAGTTTCCAGCCCTCATGGTTGTGGAGAAAACTTTAAACTGTCCAACATCCACAGGCAAATAGAAACCCCACCGCTATTATTTTCAAATCTCATGGTTTTGGGGCGTGACTGATGCTTTTCAAATGCTTCGGGCTAGCAACATTACAGTGACCATGACAATGCTGAGCACTTGGCAGCCATGGCTCTCCAAGTGCATCCCAAAAGACAGCTGGATGTACTGGCCCCATTACAGGTGGCCCAGAGAGGGGATATGATTCCCAGCACATCAGTGGCAGAGTCACAAACAGGACCCAGATCCCCTGTCCCCCAGGCCTGGACTTAGGTCTACACTTAAAACACTACAGTGGCATAGCCACAGTGCTGGAGCTGTGCATTGTACCACTTCAGTGTAGACACTCACCATAGCGATGGGAGGTGTTTTCCTGTAGCTGTAGTTAATCCACCAGTGACTAGGTTGGTGGAAGGATTCTTCTGTCTACATCGGGGGTTAGGTCGGCATAGCTACGTCTCTCGGAAGCATGGATTTTTCACACTCCTGAGAGATGTAGCTGGGCCAACGTAAGTTTTGAAAGTAGACCAGCCCAGAGTACCTTTCCCAGACCTGAAGAAGAGCTCTTAGTAAGCTTGAAAGCTTGTCTCTGTCACCAGCAGGAGTTGGTCCAATAAAAGCTATGACCTCACCCACCTTGTCTGTCTTATATGCTGGCACCAACATGGGTACAACAAGACTACGAACAACAATGTGGTTTTATTTCTTTAATCTCACACTGAACTTTTCTTCCATTGGAAATGAAATTAATTCAGCTCTAAGATTGTGGGTTGTTAGTTGGCCTGGAAACAAGAAGAGAGCCCTGTCGATGCATAGAGTACCCAGTGGGGTAGAGTTGGGGTCGATGTTGCCAGTGGCAGCTCAAAAGCCTGAAAGGAGCAACGCTGCCATAGATAGGAGACTATCAAAAGCCTCTGGAAGCCAAAGCTTTTCAGTCTCCTATCTACAGCAGGATGAGTGAGACTGCAAATTGTTTTGACTGCAAATATATTGATGGACAGAAGCAAATGAGACATAAAAAGTCATGGAGATGGCAATCCTCTGACTAGTTCTTAGTCCTGTGCAGCGCAGCACTGGGTAAGGCTGCCTCAGTGAGCCCAGTGCTTAGAGTCTTTCAGACACCTATAGACTTGTGAAATATTCCCCTGACTGTCTGGCTTTTCCCAGGCGCTCTCTCTCTCTCTCTCTCTCTCTCTCTCTGCCTGAAGAGTAAAGGTTTAAAGTCTGAGCAAAAACAGTTCAGTTTTTGTGGATGAAGTCAGTGGAACAAATGCATTTTGGCTTATAAACATTGTTTATGCCCTTTTGGTTCAATTGGTTCAAAGCGCCCACGGGGGGGAGAGTTGGAATTTGGCCTGAAGAGTGCTTGTGTTTGAGTTTTACATCATGTGCAGTAACCTAATGGCACAGGGCATGTGTGTGCGTGGGGGGGCGGTTACATCATATGTAACCAAACACTGCAACCCTGCCTGCTCCCTGAATGAGGCTCCTTAGGAAGTTTGCAGAAGCCTTGTGCTCACCTGGCTCTGTGGAACTCCTGCCTCATTGGCAGCCCATCCTGGGTGGAGAGAATTGCTCCAATTCCATTTGACACATTGTGTTTGGTCTGTCCCCTCGCACCTGCGTCTTTTCTTTTCTTTTGAAGAGATAAGTACCTAGCAAAATAAATCCAGTATCGATGTCCCAAGAATGCCCAGGAGGAAGGTGACTCCATCTCACGCCAGGCACTGCTGAGGTTGAGCCTGTGGTGCACTCGCAGCAGGCCACTTGCGTATATGCATTCCAACAGTTTTTGCCCACATACTATTTCCCTAGGACCCCTGTTAGGGTTACCAACCCTCCAGGATTGACCTGGAGTCTCCAGGAATTAAAGATTAATCTTTAATTAAAGATTATGTCGTGTGATGAAACCTCCAGGAATCCATCCCACCAAAATTGACAACCCTAACTCCTGCCCAAGTTCAACAGGGAACAGTGAATGAGGCAGGGACACATACGGTATTAAACAGGAGCCCAAGGGCCTGTGCCTCATTTGGGGCTAAAGTCTCTTTGCAGTTATTCCAGAATGCACCTAGAGTAAATCCAAAGACCTCGAGGGGCATCCTGTGAATGAGATCAGATGTGGGGCCCAGCAGCAGAGCTTGCATCTCTGCAGGCTGGAGGATGCAGGGTCAGTGAGGCAGGTCACTGAAGAGCAAGGATTAAATAAATATTCCTTAGCTACCTCATTCACTGGGCACTACCCAGAGGGCTTTCCTGGAGCGTGAATCAGGCCTTGAACAGGGTGTGAGTAATGTGGAGCTCTCATCACATGTAATTGAAGACTGTCTCTGGATGCCTGGGGGCTGAACAGAGGGGGCATGGCCCCCTAGCAGCCTCAGTTTTGCCAGTTTGAGTGTTTGGCTTTGGAACCTGAACCTTGTGTGAATGCAGATTTGAGACTGAACAGGTGTAGTGGCACATAGCTCTGATGTTAGCAATCCCTGGGCAGGAACACCTAAACACCATGCACCATAGCATGGGGCTGAGTCCTCTACATGCGTTGTTATGCCTGGTGATCTAGGTTATGGTACTGGCCCTCAGTAGTGCCTTGATGTGACATGCTGGCTGGCACAACCGGGACAAGGGCAGTCAGATCTAGTGGTTGGAGCAGAGGCAGGCCGAGTCAGGTACCGGCAGGTCAGGGTCTGAGACCAGCTGGAGGGCAAATGCAGAGTCTGGCAGGATCAGGTCACCAGGAGATCGGGGTCAGGCTTGCAGGCAACAATCGAAGAGCAAAGCCAAGGACAAACTAGGGCTGGAAGCCAGAGTCTAGGGTCTATTGCGAGCAGGGGCTGGAGCAGTTACTTCCTGGTTTAAGTCCTAGTATCAGCCAATCAGTGGGCTACAAGGGGCTGCCACTCAGGGCCTTCTAGGCCAAGTAGGGCCAGCTTTGGGGGTGGGCAGGCTGGGCAACGGCCCAATGCATGCCTTCCTGAGAGGGCACGTCCAGAGCAGGGGAGTCCTGTCCCTCCTGCTCCCTGCCGCTGCTCTTCAGCTGTCTGTTGCCACTGCTGCTCCTGCCCCATGCCCCTGCTTGGAGCTGCCCCATGCCAACCTGCTCCTGGGAGCAGCCTGTGTGCTGTGCAGAGGGCGGGGGGCTGATGTTGGGGTGTCCCCATCCCCCTGCCAGTGTACCCAGTCTCCACTGAGCTGGGGTGGGGAGATGGGCCCACCACTGGTTTTTATTTGCTGTGTAGACAGACCCTAGTGACCCAGGCAGGGACTTTCCCTCTCACAGCCTGGCCCACTCACTGGCTGCTTTGCACCTTGCTGTTCAGTGGGTCACATTGCTCCTCCCCAGAAAGCCTCCACCTCCCAGACTTCTCCCAAAGTCATATTCTCGGCACAGCATGTTGCATCAGTATAAACAGTTGATACAAGACACACAGCAGACCTTTGCACTCTGTGCCTCTCCAGGGAGCGTCTCCAGGAGATTCGGGGCGCTTCACAATCTTGTTGGAATCCAGGGCACCTTTTCCAGGCTGGGGATGGGCAGAGCGTAGTACTGGCATTTATTAGATGTGTTTGTCTGTCTCACTCCTTCCCCGAGACCTCCAGATTGGGGGCTCACTTTCCATATCCATCTCTGTTTACACTTCGCCTTGTCTCAAAGCCAGCTTAGCAGGACTCTCTTCTTCTTCCCAGCAGAAACCCAGGAAGGTCACTCCTCAGCCAGGAGAAGATTCTCTGAATTGCCCTCTGCCCCCCGGCTGGCAGAGCTACATGTCTCCCCAGGGCCACAGGTATTATGTGAATGCCTTCACCAACGGTAAGCCCCATTCAGGCTTGTAGCACCTTGGCTCTGCTATAATGAAGGGTCTCACAGGGCTATTTCTGGGCACTTAGAATTCACCTCTGGGCTGTCGGTGTTAGTCCACACTGGTTTTCAGGGAAACAATGCAAAGAACAAAAGCATGTGAATGGTACAAATTAATTCCATTGACAAATTCTAGTGACATCAAGAGGAACTCCAAGGAAGCACGGTTAAGCACTCACTCCGAAGTGCCAGAGTGAGGGATGTCTGTGCCACCTTAACTCTGACCCCGCAGTGTGTACTCCAAGAGGCCGTCTTTAGTTCCATGGTATTTCTCTGGTGTACAGGATTCAGACTGGTGCATGTCTGATTTCAGAAGTGGCCATTATATTTTCAAACTGAAAACTATTTTTTCCATCAGCTAATAAAAATGTCTGTGTGATTCCAAGTGCAAAGTGTTCCATCGCATAAGGTAGTGATAATGGCTGTCCATGTGTCTTGTCTCTTACAGAGCCCATGTGCTGTGGTAATTGGTGCTTTATAGGCAGAGGGATAAATATGGATGTAGAACCACTGATCGTGTGCAGTCACTTAGAGTTTGAACGTTGCAAGTTTGTTCTGATCTCCTATAAATGAAAAATGGCTGTGGGGTAAAACTTCCAAAAGTGGTTATGTGACTTAGGAGCCAAAGTCCTCTTTTTTTCAAAGGCCCTTAGGCCTTTAGGAGCCAGTCTTACTGGATGTCAATGGGATTTCAGCTCCTGTGTCACTTGAGCACTTTTGAAAATTTTACCCTAATTCTTAAACTTGCAAAAAGACCCCATTTCTAACCTCACTGAGTGTGTGTCAATGCAAGGGGTCTGTGGACAGCCTGAACCAGTGGCTCTAAGGGCTGTGAAATAGCTTGGGATAAGCACAGAATACATTGACAGGAACCCATTCATCTTTTTTGGTCTGAGCCAGATCTGTCTAGATTTGAGCCACTGGCATCAGGAAGAGAATGCATTTTTCAAACATGGGGCTTAGGCCACTCAGGCTGCCGCCCCCTCCCAAGAGGGCCTGTACTATCGACTGCTGCTTTGAGGACTGCCCTTTTCATTTCCTTTTAAAATCCAGCTTTTCTCTTCACTCTAAAATGTTTGTGCCAAGCATTCCCCCCCCTCATCTGTTCAGACTCTGTGCATGTGTAACCCACACACCGCCTGGGTGTGGTGTTAAGTCCCCTCTAGTGGCATCAAGACCAGTTAGAGAGAGAGATTAAGGAGTCTGCTCTACAGCCTTAGCTAACAGCCATATGGCTTTTAGCTCATGCAGTAGAGGCTCATGTATTTAGCTCCAGAGGTCCCAGGCTCGATCCCGCCCGCCAACGACTGGGGTCTGTCGGCGTTACACATGGCCAGAGATGCTGGGAGAGAGTGAGCAAACTTTTCTCCTGCCCCATGCAGTGCTCTGGTCCTCCTAGCTGCAGGGGCAGATGATAATAATGAGAGCTGTCCCCAGAGCTGTATTTTTACAAGGCACCATCCCAGCATTCCTGACAAGGTCTGCACAGAGCTAGGGCAGAGCCAGTGGCCTACTTTTCCAGATGGTGAAACGGTGGAAAAGTAGCTTCCCAAGGCTGTGCAGCAAGGAAGTGTCCGATGGGGTAGTGGAACCCAGGGCAGTGCTAACCCACCCCACATGTTTCAGAGTAGCAGCCGTGTTAGTCTGTATTCGCAAAAAGAAAAGGAGGACTTGTGGCACCTTAGAGACTAACCAATTTATTTGAGCATAAGCTTTCGTGAGCTACAGCTCACTTCATCGGATGCATACTGTGGAAAGTGTAGAAGATCTTTTTATACACACAAAGCGTGAAAAAATACCTCCCCCCACCCCACTCTCCTGCTGGTAATAGCTTATCTAAAGTGATCACTCTCCTTACAATGTGTATATGATAATCAAGTTGGGCCATTTCCAGCACAAATATCCAGCTGCCTGTAGTCTCTCCGCTCTTCTGTGTGAACAGTCAGGCTGACACAGACTCGTGGCCAACTCTCACACAGCACATTCTCCACTGGAGATCTCAAAATGCTGACAAAGGGGAGGCACAAGTAGCCCTATTTTCCAGGCAGCATAACTAAGCATCTCTAAAGCCACTGTTTCTGAGAGGGTCTGTCAGCTGGTGTCTGAGGCACGTATCTATCGTCACATCAGAGATATGGCTCCTCGTACCTGCTCCGCCACAAGTCCCCCTACTCTCATTCATTGTTCCTCATAACTCGCCCCATCAGTTCAGGAAGAGGCGTGACATTTACAGTCCACGCGCGGCACGTGACTGGAGGATTCCCCAAGCAGCAGAGGTGAAGTGCAGAGGATTGTTAAGGCCAGTTGTCAGCATGGGTGGGAATAGAACGTGGCTTTATTTAGCCCAGGGCTCATAGGTGCTGGAACTAGGGGTGCTGGGGGTGGTGGCAGCACCCCCTGGCTTGAAGTGGTTTGCATCATATAGAGAGTTTACAGTTTGGTTCAATGGCTCTCAGGCCCCCCACTATAAAAATTGTTCCAGCATCTATGCCTGGGTTCTGAGGTGCTCAGGGTGGGATGAAGAGGGCAGGGGAGAGTGGGGACCCTGTTTCCAGGCTGTGTGACTCACAGAACAGCTGAGTGCTGATGGCTGTAGGGCATTCTAGGGGTTATTTAACTGCACTCCATGTCTGCTGCTGCCAGCGCTGGTGATAAGCCATAGAACAGAGTGGCCAAACCGTGGCTCATGAGCCGCATGCAGCTCTTTTACAGTTAAAGTGAGGCTTGTGGAGGACCACTTCTCCATTCTCCACCTACCAAACTCATAGATATTAAGGTCAGAAGGGACCATTATGATCATCTAGTTTGACCTCCTGCACAATGCAGGCCACAGAATCTCACCCACCCACTCCTGCAATAAACCTCTCACCTATGTCTGAGCTATTGAAGTCCTCAAATCATGGTTTAAAGACTTCAAGGTGCGAGAATCCTCCAGCAAACTGCCGGGGAGCTCGGGGCTTCTGCCCTGTGGCGAGGTGGTAGGGCTAGGGGCCATGGGCAGCGCTTGACTCCTGACCCCCTTACTTCCCCCCCGTGGGACCCTCATCCTCCTGCCCTCCCCTGCTGCGGGGCCCTAGTCCCGCTACCCTCCCGCACCGCAGGGCCTTTGTCCTCCTCCCCTCCCCTGCCGAGGGGCCATCATCCTCCTGCCCTCCCCTGCTGCAGGGCCCTCGTCCCCCTGCCCTCCCCCGGCACAGGACCTTAATCCTCTTGCCCTTCACTGCTGTGGGGCCCTAGTCCTCCTGTCCTCCACCTCCCTGGGGCCCACATCCTTCTGCCGTCCCTGACTTGGGGCTCTCATCCCTCTGGCCTCCTGCCACAGGGCCCTCGTCTACCTGCCCTCCCCTGCCATGGGGCCCTAATCTTCCTGCTCTCTTCTGCCGTGGGGCAGTTGTCCTCCTGCCCTTTCCTGCCCCGGGGCCCTCGTCCTCCTGTCCTCTCTTGCCTTTGGGCCCTAGTCCTGCTACCCTCCCTCCCCCGCCACAGGGCCCTCGTCATGCCCTCCCCTGCCATGCCACCCTCATCCTCCTGCCCTCCCCTGCTGTGGGGCCCTCGTCCTCTTGACCTCCCGTGTCACAAGGCACTTATCCTGCCTTCCTCCCTACAGGGCCCTCACCCCGCTACAGGCCCTTGTCTTCCTGCCCTCTTCCCTGCCGCAGGGCCCTCATCCATCCGTGCTCCCCTGCCTTGGGACCCTTGTCCTTCTGCCCTCCCCCACCATGAGGCCCTTGTGCTCCTGCCCTCCCCTGCCGTGGTGCCCTCCTCTCCCCACCCCCCCGCAGGGCCCTTGTCTATCTGCCCTCCCCTACCATGTGACCCTCGTCCTCCTGCTCTCCCCTGCCACAGGGCCCTCATCCCTCCATGCTCCCCTGCCTTGGGACCCTCATATAGGTGCTGACTTCTCCTCTGCTCCCCGTTTACACACTGCTGGGATAGGGGCCAGTAGCTGGGCACACCAACAGTCAGGCTCTGCCGCTCTGGCATTAGAGCATAGGCCATGGTGGGCTGCCATCTGATGGGGTTCATCCAAATACAAGTACAGGCATCTCTTCTAGTGAGTATTGAATGGAGAGGGTGAGAGGTGATCTAGGGAAAGAAAGAAAAAGAAGTTAAAAACACACAAAGCCAGTCTGAAATCCTGGAAGTCAGGGAGCTGAAATCGCTTGGTCCATTGGCTGTGCTCCTTCAATGGTGCTGGCTGCCTAGATATGTTGGTATCTCTAGGGCAGGCAGGAGGAGACTGCTGTTCCACTTCAGAAAATCCTACCTTCCTCTTTTGCAACATCAGCAAAAGACTATTATGAAGGGCTGTTGTTTTACAAACTAAGGAACATGTTTGATATGCTGCAGATAAAACACGATCTTTTATTTATTCCCTTTGCAAGATTAGGAACAGAGCATTGTTTGTTGTACAAAATATGCAACATACTTGCATGATTTGTCCTTTCATGAACATGTGGAAAATTTGGCAACAGCTTGGCTCATCTTATCCAGTGCTCTGTACATTTCAGTCTAGTATGTATGGGAAACTTCAGAGAACATTGCCTTGTTGATCACAGCAGAAAACAGGCTGTATTTTCAATTAAGAAAGTCATAGACAAATTCTACGCTCCTTTCATTCTTGTAGACAATGGATTAAAAAGGTAATAAAATAGTGCAGAATTGTGGACCCATTGTATAGTATATTATATATCACCACGATCACCAGAAATCAACCCTTTTCCCTAAAAACAACAACAAAAACCAAACGTTATTTAGGTTGAAAACTCAAGCGCTTGAAAGTTAGGGGATGCCAGATTTAAGATAGCTCTCAGAGCCTTCATTTGGCCCTTTATACTATGTATTTTAAAACAGTGTTTAATTACATGATCACATATTTTTTCCTCAGTGGGTTTTCAGAGGGGTTTGAATCTAGAAGCTTCGACTTCCCAGCACAGACTTCTGCTACTTCAGCTAAATGAGCAGTAGCCTGTTATCTGTGGCCACTAGAGGACACACTACATTTGCCAGTGGGTTACACAGCCATTAGAATCAGAGGTGGAGTGTTGAGTGTCCGGATTCCTGCATAGCCAAGCACAGATTTGGTGCGTTTATTCTGAAATGCAGTGTTGTGATGTTCATGAAATGTGATTTTGTCCAGTTTGGGACCTAGGTTCTTCCATCGGCAGTTATCTTGTGCTGCCTTTCAGTTACTTTATTTGTGAATTGGATGAAGGATACTCGTCTGCCTCCCAGGGAAGGGATATGGGGTCTAGATAAGTAATGAAAGCTGGGAACAGGAACATTAACTCTGGTAAGAGAAGTGAGGGCAGAACCCATGTGTGACTGGTTGGACCCCCCTTCTGGGATGCCACCTGATATGCTGGGGTTTAACTGAGCTTCGCCTGCTCAGTAAGCCTGGGTTCCCTCTACTGCTTTGCTGGAATAGGCTTTCCGGCCTCTTGCAGCACACACACGCAGGTAGGGCCATGCCGTGAGAGGGCTCCCCCAGCACGCATGTGCCCACTCCCTTTAAGCGGTACAAACCCAAAGGTTTAATGAAATTCGCCTGCTCCCTCAATGTGGAGGAAGATATGCACAACTATATGATATGCCCCCCCCAGTTAGAAATTACATAAACTAGGTTTTATTATGAACAAGCAATATGTTTTTTAACTACAAAAGGTGAATTTTAAGTGAATATAAGAGATAACAGACAGAACAAAGCAGATTACTGAGCAAATAAAATACTCAAGCTAAGCTCAATATACTTAAGAAACAGGATACAAAATGTAATTTATTACCCTAAATATTATTTTAGGCAGATTGCAAAGTTTCTGTGGTCCAGAATTCCAGTTATATTTCTTTTCAGACTGGACCCTTGTCTGAGTCTGGACCCCCTCCCCCCCCCCCGACCTTCCCTTTGGGTGGCTTTATCAGTCTTTCTTCTTGGGCAGACAGGCCATGGAGAGGAGGAGTCCCGTTTGCCTTCCTCCCCACCCTTAAACAGGATTTACATACGGCGGGAATCCTTTGTTTCCCAAATTTGTCCCCCCTTCCCTTCCAGAGGAAAGTTACAAGAAGTCCCAGGTAATATTTAGCACCAGGTGACAAGACCACCTGACTGTAGTGTCAGAGTTACCCGCCTCCCAGGAGAGAGAGAGAGATTAGTATATCCTCGTTGTTGTTCCTTCAGGATGGCTCATCAAATTTGATGGCCTGTGGTCTGGTGGGTGTCTTCCCAATACACATCCAGTTGTAATTGTTACATAGTCCATATTTCTAAGTTTAGATACAGAAATGATACATGCATACGAATTGGATGATCACATTCAGTAAATCATAACCTTTCCAGTGATACCTTACAAGATTTATCTTGCATAAACTATATCTCAGTTATGTCATATTCATATCATAAGCATATTTTTGTAAAGAATATGGAGTGAAATGTCACACCATGGATTGCAGCAAAGTGCACCATTTCCAGAGTCAGAGAGTCTGTTCCGTCACATGGCAAATTGTGTGACTGAATTACCTACATCAGAGGGTTACAGAGGCTTGGGACTGAGTCTGTCTCTGTGCGTGAGAAAGTAGGGGAGTTGGGAACCCATGCGCGAGCACTGCAGTTCTGATCTGAGAGTGCAGAGGGGCTAGTTCTGTGGTTCCCTTCCCGGTAAATCCCAGCAACAAGCATAGCCACAAGCCAGCCAGGTGTGAGAGTGGCTGCCCTGCCCATCTCTGCGTAGTGCTGCCCTTCTCCAGACACTGGGCTCTGACACAAAGTTTGTGCTAATAAACACAATGAAAAACTTGATTTCATGCCACTTCAGATTGTATCAGGACAGCCCCTCCCTGCCACCCAGAACCTTAAAAGCATGGAAATAAAGATAAAAGTCTCCAGCATTCCTTGCTCCTGGACCATCACCCCAAATGCAGTCACAGCACACTGCAGAACCTTAGCTCTGACCTCATGGAATCATAGGACTGGAAGGGTGTGATGAAGTGGGGATTTTCCCTTGTTATGTTGTATGTGAGTCTTACTGTTGAGCCTATGTGAGTTTGACTGTTTTGCATGAATACTGTGTGTGCCTCAGTTTCCCTGTGTGCTGCACCAGTCAAAATAAGGGTGTGTGACTTTGGCTGAGACCTCTGGGGCAGGTGAGGCTGCTCAAGCTGCCTGTATATATGCTATGACTGGTGCCCTTCATAACGCGAGACCCAGGATGGGGATGCGACCAGGTAACTCTTTGCTCAGAAAGTGAGACAAAGACAAGGAGGAGGAGCAATGGGGGAGGGGGGTCTGAGGTCGGGTTGCTGGGAGCTGGCAGTCTGCTTGGGGGGACTGGAAGAGGGGGAGTCCAGAGCTTCTGGCCCAGGGCTCCCCAAGATGGACTTGGCTGAAAGTCAATGATTTCTGTGATAGCAAGCTCTGTTCTGTGCTGTGTTCCTGTCAACTAATAAACCTTCTGTTTTACCGGCTGGCTGAAAGTCACATCTGACTGCGGAGCTGGGGTGCAGGGCCCTCTGGCTTCCCCGGGAGCCCTGCTCGGGCAGAATCACTGCAGGAAACACATGGTGCGGAAGGGGATGCTGAATGTTGCGAGGTCAGATGCAGGAAGGTCGAAGCTACGAAAGCTTCTTGCCCTGGCGACAGTATGCTCAGAGAGAGGAGGCATGCTCCCCCAGAATCGTGACTGGCTTCATATGGAGTAGTTCCAGAGCATCACTCGGTGACTCTGTGACGCAGCTTCGATCTTCCTGGGCCTGACCTCGGAGTATTCAGCATCCCCTTTCACACCGAGCTGATGAAAACCAAAGACTCCCTGCCCAGAGCTCTCCTGAAAGAGAAGAACCTAGCCTCGTTGTGCAGCACAGCAGAGAAGTCCATTTTGAAATCTGGCAATGGCCAGGGTGGGAGGGCTGGTACACACTGAAGATTGGCTTATTTCATTTCAGGCAGTGAGAAAAACAGGTTTTACACTTCTACACTTAAAGCCCATGATGATGTGGTGTATGGTGCAGTATGTTACTTCCTCTGTGTGTGTTTCACCTACCACAGGGGAGGACAAACTGCAGGCCAGATCCGACCCATCAGGGCTTTCAATCCGGCCCACGGGATTGCCAGCCCTGGGATGTAGCAGGGCTAAGGCAGGCTTCCTTCCTGCCCAGGCCCCACCCTGCTCCCGGAAATGGCCAGTGCCACGTCCCTGCGGCCTTTGGAGGAAGGTGGGGGCAGAGGGCTCCGTGCGCTGCCCTCGCCTGCAGGCACCGTCCCCCCACAGCTCCCATTGGCCGGGAATGGGGAACCGCAGCCAATGGAAGCTTTGGGGGTGGTACCCGCAAGTGAGGGCAGCGCGTGGTGGAGCTGCCCGCCCCACCCCACCCCCAGGAGCCACTGCCAGACATGCTGGCCACTTCCAGGAACAGCGCGGGGCCAGAGCAGGCAGAGAGCCTGCCTTAACTCCACTGCCACCCTGGAGCCGCTCGAGGTAAGTGGCACCGGACTGGAGCCAGCACCCCAAACCCCTCCTGCACCCCGCACCCCAACCTCCTGCCCTGAGCCCCTTACCCTCCTGCCTTGAGCTCCCAGCCGCACCTCTTCTGTACCCCAACCCCCTGCCCTGAGTCCCTGCCACACCCCATACCCCTCGTGCACCCCAACCCCCTGCCCTGAGGCCCCTCCTGCACCCTGCACCCCTCCTGCACCCAAACCCTTGCCCTGAGGCCCCTTCCTGCACACCGCACCCCCTCCCACACTCCGCACTCCCTCACTCACCACAACCCCCTGCCCCAGCCCTATATTCATGGCTCTGCATACAATTTCCCCACCCAGATGTGCCCTTGGGCCAAAAAGTTTGCACACCCCTGAACTATCAGCTCAGGTGGAGATGCAAGGGTGCTATCCAGGCTGCTGAGGGTATTGAGGAGGGGGCCAGGACATCCTACCTGGGCTTCTCATTGCCTCTCCGGTGAGGGAGGAGGGTCCCTGTTTGTACCGTCCAAACGTCAATTCATGCTGCCCATCCCCTGCTTACAGTTCATTCTCTCCCCTCACCCTGCACAGGCCTGTACACACACACGCACACGCCCATGTGCATGCACGCCTTCACATACATGCACACACACTTCATACGGAAAGAGCCCCACAGCTCAGGGAAGGCTGGCCCCTAAAATCCCCAGTCTGCCAGGCAGGAATCTGGCATGGAGCAGCTCTCTTCACCCCCTCCCCACTTAAGTGGTGTTGCTGAGCCCTGGAAGCCCCTTTCTGAGGGGTCCCTTAGCAGACCCCAGCTCCTGAATGGCCTGGCCTGACCTTATCTTTTACATTGCTCTTCTCCCTTTCTCTCATCTGAAAAGAAAGAGCATTCTGTGGCCAATGCTGTTTGTGTGAGTGTCTGTGCCTGGCATTGCCCAGCCTCCAGCAGCGAGTTCTGCGCCTTCCAAGCTGTTTCTCTGGCCTGGCACACTGAGCACTCCCTCCATAGCTATCATGGAGAGGTGACGTCTGTGCATCTCCCTCACACATGCCGGTGGCCAGGGCTTTCCCTGACTTTCATCTAACTCCTTTCTGTCAGCACTTAGTCTCTGAGGAAATGAGAACTTGACAAAGATGTGTTGTCACTTTTGGGGAGGGTAATTGTAGTTTCAGAGGCAAATTATGGTATAGCTCTTTTCAGCCTTCAAAACATGGCAGAACCTGCCCATGGGGAGAGCGAATATTGTCCTGTCAGCCAATTCCAGCACAAACAAGGCTCCTGTTCTCACATTCAGGCTTAGCGTCCTGGCAATGTTTGTGACTGTCTGTCAGTGTTACCCATATGTCCCAGTGGCTGTGCTCTGGCAGGGGAGCGGGGGTGTCTGCGTGCTTGAGTGCTCATTGTCTGTAGCAGGGAATGTGAGGAGTCAGGCATTTAACTGGAAAGAACGAGAACTGCTACAACACATTCATATTCAGAAAAAGCTTTATGAAAAGATCTGTAATTTGCTGTAGGGATTGGAATGGCTCCTTGGGAAGGGACAGGCCCTCGTCAGTACAGCCAAACAGTCTCATGGGCATTCTCGGCGCCACCCCTCAAAGGCTGACCTGGACTAACTCCTGGATCAGATCTGTTGGGCCTTGGAACTAGGGGGCCCCATCTCACCGCCATTCTGCAGCCAGAACTCCCCCTAGGTCCTGTCTTTGCAGTGTCTGAGGACTCGTCCGATGGGACCCTGTTATGGCTCAGTTCTCCAAAGTGGAAGGCTCATTTGCTGCTGCAGCAGGAGCTGCTGTAGAGAGGATGGTTCTGTACAAAGTCCAGCTACCTTGAGCTTGGTCTGACCACTCGGCATCTCCCTTGTGTGACATTTAGAGGCACCCTGATTTGTTACACCCAGTATTTCATGTGGAAGCTCAAGTGAGGGAGGAGCTGGCTAGCCATTCTGGAGGGCTTCGACAGGGCCTTGTCCTGCAGCCTCACTGGTCCTGCTGTTGGGAGGTGGAGACCACAGTGTCTGTGCCCCAGTTTGGGGTCCCACTCCGTGGCCCAGCTCTTCACTTAGAACCAGGTGGCAACTGAGTGTGACTGAGAGACTGGAAGACAAAGGTACGTCTGCGGGAATGTCTGGCTAGTGTTCCTGCCATCATGGCTGTTCATTGGGCTAGAGCACTGCTTGCTTCTCCAGGCTGGGACAGCTTCCTCCAGGCTGGGACAGCTTCCAGTGTAGGGACTGGAGGAGAAAGGGGACATTAGAAAATCCCCATATATTCTGCATTGTTCACTGTATGGGACTGCTCCCCCTACCACGTCTTTGGACAGGATTCCACCGCCCCTCCCACTCCCACCACCATACATCATCTCTTCTTTAGCCTCCCCTGCAGAGGATGGGGTGTCCTATCTCTAAACTCTATCACTACTGCTGTTGCAACAACCACACACACAAGCACACGCTCACCTCACAAAGATATAAACTTTAAGGCCAGAAGGGACCATCATGATCATTTAGTCTGACCTCCTGCACATTGCAGGCCACAGAACCCACCCACTCACTCCTGTAAGAGACCCATAACCCTAAGCTAAGTTACTGAAGTCCTCAAATCATGATTTAAAAATATCAAGGTTACAGAGAATCCTCCATTTACTTTAGTTCAAACCAGCAAGTGACTCATGCCCCATGCTGCAGAGGAAAGCAATCTGACCTGGGGGAAAATTCCTTCCTGATCCCAAATATGGTGATCAGTTAGACTCTAAGCATCAGGGTGAGACCCACCATCCAACCAGCTGGGAAAGAGTTTTCTGTAATAACTCTGAGTCCTCCTCATCTAATGGTCCATCTCCGGCCTTTGGAGATATTTGCTATAGCTGTTGTGGATGGGCCACATGCCATTGTAGGCAATCTCATCATACCATATCCTCCATAAACTTATCAAGCTCAGTCAAAACAAATTAGGTTTCTTGCCCCCACTACTGCCCTTGGAAGGCTGTTCCAGAACTTCACTCCTCTGATGGTTAGAAACCTTCATCTAATTTCAAGCCTAAACTTGTTGATGGCCAGTTTATATCCATTTGTTCTTGTGTCAGCATTGGCCCTAAAGTTAAATAACTCCTCTTGCTCCCTGGTAATTATCCCTCTGTGTTTATAGAGAGCAAACATAGCTCCCCTCAGCCTTCTTTTAGTAAGGCTAAACAAGCCAATCTCCTTAACTTCCTTCTCCTACGGTAGGTTCTCATTTCCTCAGATCTTCCTTCTCTGCACCTGTTTGAATTAATCTCTCTTGTACCTGGGAGGCCAGAATTGCACACAATATTCCAGATGAGGCCTCATTAGTGCCTTGTATAATGGCAATAACTCTTCCCTATCTCTACTGGAAATACCTTGCCTGATGCATTTTATGGCTGCCTTAGCCTTTTTCATGGCCGCATCACCTTGACAGCTCATAGTCATCCCCTATGATAGTCATCCTGTGATCAAAGTCATCCAGGGCTTTCTCCTCCTGTCACTTCCAACCGATATATCCCCAGCTTATAACATCACCTCACTCTTTCTGTGTCATTTACGCACATATGCTTGTGCACACACAGAGACACACATCTGGATCCCCCCCCACACACACCCATGCGCACACACAAAGAGTACTTGGTGCTGAGGCTCTACAGGAGGGAGGCCATGGAACAGCCAGGGCTAAATTGAATACCAGGAAGAGGGAGGCCAGACGTGGGCAAAAAATGAAGCATTGGGCTGGAGTCCCTGACACAGTTAGGAGTAAAGGCAATAAAATGGAAAAGCTGGGCCCAGCTGGGTCAGGGAACATCTCCTGGGTGTAAACGCCATGGAGGGAGAGAGACTGTTCAGGGTGGCACATGGAGTCAGAACTAAAAGGATTGGGATGAAGAGGTGAACATAAGGGGGATACTTGGACCCATGCAATCATTCCCCCAGCCCACGCTCAGTCCCCCAAGCCCTGTGCTCAGTCCCTCCCTCCCTGTGCTCACTCCCCTCAGCCTCACACTCCCTCCCTCCTGCCCCTCGCTCAGTTTCCCCAGCGCCAGGCTCAGTCCCTCCCCCCATTCTCTGTCCCACAGCCAGTCCCCACAGCCTCCACTGGAAGAGGGGCCTATATTGGGTTGCGATCTGGGCCCTCCAGTCTGCACGTTCTAGTCCTGTCTGGCTTTACATGTCAGGTGCTGATTCTGCCCCCTCTGACACAAAGTGAAATGAGGCTTCGGGGAGCTGCTGGTTTCTTTAAGGTGCAGCCTCTCAACAAGCACTGCTGAAACTGTGAACTGGAGAAGATGTTTGACAACACCCAGGCTCACTCCCAGCTGGGAAGAGCAGAAATCCCTGCTTTTCACACCCACTCGCTCTTGGCTGACTGGCTGGCGGTCAGCCAAGTGAGGTGTAGGCTGGGGTGGTGCCTCCAGCACTGTCTGGAAGTGGACGCTGTTCAGGACTTTAGGCAGCTGTTCTGTCTCTGCGAAGTGTTGCACATGTCTGCTTCCTCCTGAGACACAAATGTATCCAGTTTGCTGTCCAGCTCGGGTTACTGGCTGCTTTTCAGCACACCAAGCAGCCTGTATATTCTCTCCAGTGTGAAGCGTCAACTAGAAACTGAGTTGTTCTGCCGGAATATCAGGAAATAAATGTCCCCAGGCCGGTTTGGATTGCAAAAGCCATGGTGTTGTGAGGCATACATAACCTGATGGAAGGAATGTGTGTGGGAAGAACATATCTGTCTGAGGCAGAAGGTGACTTGGCTGGGTGCTGACATTTGGATTCAAACTTGAGCACGTCTCTAGATACTGTGGATCTTTTGGGGGCAAATCCAGGTAAGCTGGAACAATTTCTGGTCTCTCTTTTATTTTCCTGCTACCTTGACAGTCACAGTGAAATAAGAAATAACCTGATCAGTGGATACACCATTTGGACAATCAGTGCCAAATTCCTAGCTGGCACTATCTGAGCCCAAAGCAGGGAGCATGGTACTATGCCTACCATCTTACAGGATGGGGACTCTATCCTGGAAAAGGACATGGGGCTATGGTAGATAATCAGCTGAATTTGAGCTCCCAGTGCAAAGCTGTGGCCAAAAGGGCTAAAGCAGTGCTTGGATGTATAAACTGGAATCTCGAGTAGGAGCAAAGATGTTATTTTACCTCTGTGTTTGACACTGGTGCAATCACTGCTGGAATCCTGTGTCCTGCTCTGGTGCCCACAATTCAAGAAGGATAAATTGATAAATTGATAAGTTGATAAATTGGAGAGGGGTCAGGGAAGAGCCACAAGAATGATTAAAGGACGGGAAAACATGCCTTATGGTGATTGAGCTCCTTGAGTCTATCTGTTTAGTTTAACAAAGAAAAAGTTAAGGGGTGACTTGATCACAGTCTGTAAGTACCTGCCTGGAGAACAGAAATTTGGTAATAGAGGGTTCTTCAGTCTAGCAGACAAAGCTGTAATTCGATCCAATGGCTGGAAGACATTGAACAGTGAGGGTAATTAACCACTGGAACAGTTTACCAAGGATCTTGGAGGAGTCTCCATCACTGACAATTATAAAATCAAGATTGGATGTTTTTTTTTCCCTAAATGCTCTAGTTCAAAGTAGGGTGTCAGCTCAGAAAAATTCTGGAGGGTGGGAGGGGGGTCAAAACTAGATGAGTAACAAAGGCGAAGGATTAAGAGCCAGGTCAGGGGAGAGCACAAAGTGGAGGACATAATAGAGCATATCGACCTATGAAAAGGTGGGGAGTGTAAGCCAAGGTCAGGGGAACAACGACCCTCTTTCCCCATAGTAAATGGCACCCATAGTTCAAAGAGCAGTTAATTCACTGTAGCCTGTGTTATGCAGGAGGTTGGACTAGATGGCCTTTCCAGCCCTACAATCCATGAGTCTATGGAATGGGAAGGGAGGAGGGACCAGAGAAGGGGATACAGCGAGGGGGCCAGGCAAGGGGGAACAGGAGGGGAGGCGGGGCCCGGCTGAGGAGGAACAGGTGAGGAGTCAGCCAAGTGACTGATGTACTGACTCCCGTGATGTACTGTGACACTGAACTGATCCTCTTAATGCAGAGAGAAGCTCTCTTGTGCTGGGTGGGGCTGTCCCATGCCAGTGTCTGAATGCTGGATGCAGAGCACTGTGAGACTGGACATGTGCCCAGGATGTGGAAAAGGGCTCTGCTCTGTGATTGAGGTGACTTGCTCAGCGCGAGACCCTGATTCAGGACCGCCTGTAAACACATGCTTGCGCCTGTCCCTACTCAGGAAAGCACTGAGGCTTAACTTTAAGCATATGCTTAAGTGCTTTTACAATGAATGGTGCCTTGCTCAACTGGCTGTTATGGGTGTGAGAGTGCAGTGTGTCTGCATGGTTAGGCCATCTGGGTGAGCAGTGTGGGGAAGCTGGCAGTGTTCTCCAGTTGTGTGGGTGGTGGTTTCAGCTGGAAGATGTCTGTCAGCATGTGAAGGGCTTTCCTGCTGTTGCTCTGATGTGATACAGCTGTGATACCTCTCACATTAGTCAAGGAATAACGCTTTGGAAACCTTGCCCTCCCTGTGCTGGATGAGTCCCATGTTTCTGACAAGCTGCTGTCTCCTGTTCTGGATTGAGGTCCAGTTAGATCAGGGGTTCTCACAAGAAATTTTTGGTGGCCTCACAGTGCGGCTACCAACTATTGCCGGTGGTCGCTCTGACAATTTTTCCTAAAATATTCAATTAACTTTAGGAAAAACAAATAAATATGCACGTATACAAGTCCAAATCATTGTAATTTATTTATGTAGGGTTTTTTTCGCAGAGTCAATAGTAAAAATAATGTACAGTCTTCTCTGTTCTTTACTGGACCTAAACAGAATAGAAACAAATAATGTGTTGTGCATGTTCTTGTCCATTTTTGTTGTTTCTTTTGCTTTTTTGGTTGCTTATTTTTTTAAGACTTGCTAGCTAATAAATCTGTTTCTCTAAAAAGTGATATTTGTATTTTGTTAATATCACTTTTCACAGCAGCAGACTTGCTAGCTATCTGGGAGACAGTGAAAAGTGATAGTAATAAACATACAAATATCATTTTTCACAACAGACTTACTCAGCCCTGGCAAGCTGGGGGACAAATTAAGCCCCGGATGGGGAGGTAGGGAGCAATGTTCCCTCTAATTTTTTCCATCCGTGTGCAGAATAAATTTTGTCATGTGCACCGAGGTAATGCGTGGGTGTGTGCCACCAGTAGAAAAAAACCGTTAGATATAATATATATATTTTAAAAGTTACCATAGGGATAATTACTCCAGCCAGGACAGGTTAGGCATTTTAGAACTCACTACTCAAAGAATTAAATTTAAGTGTAAAGAGAGAAATAAAAATTATGAAATAAATAGACCAGTCAAAAACTAAAGTAGCACACTTTGAAAGAATAAAATTACAGAGAATATATGTGCAAGAATTACAACAACAATAATACAAGTATGTGTTGGGAGGTGAGTGTGAAAGACTCTGTGTGTGTGTGTGTGTGTGTGTGTGTGTGTGTGTGTGTGTGTGTGTGACACAGAGACGGTGTGTGTGCTGGCTGCTGGGAAGTTTCTGAGAAACGCTGTGCCCTGTCTCTTTAAGGCACTCATTGAAAGCTTTCCTGCTCCTGAGTCCTGTCCCCCCACCCCTCTCCGTGGAGATGGGTACATGGGCAGGGCAGGGCAGGGCAGGGAGGAGTGGGAGAGATTGTGTGTGTATGTGTGTGTGTGTGAGAGAGACAGAGACAGAGATTGTGTGAACTGTCTGCTGGGGAAGTCTCTAAGAGACCGTGTGCTGTCTCTTTAAGGCACTCACTCACCATCCAGAAGGCTCCTTCAGACCTCAGCCCACAGCAGCTCTCTCCTGCTCTGTCCTCTCCTGCCCTGTCCCCTTTGCCCTGGGCCGTGGAGATGGGGTACAGGGGCAGGGGAACACCCTGGCATCAGCACCTCCCTCCTCCTCTTCCCACTCTGCACAGCCAGCAAGTGGGTCCTGGGAGCAGCTGCAGGAGCAACGTGGCTGCAAAGCAGCGAGGACGGGGCACCGGAACTCAAGCTGCCAGATGTGCGCGGCTCTGCTAGTCAAGTGCGCTGCACTTGAATCACTCCTGGGCATTAATGTGACCATGCAGCTTAGAGGAAACACAGGTGGGTAGGGAGGCAGCTGGGGGTCAGGGGTGATGAGGAGGGGAGGTGAGCTTGGGGCTGGCTGTCACTGCCACACCGCTGGGGGATCAGAGCCCACTGCCGAGGTTGGGGGGTGGATGAGCCTGGGACCAGGGCCGGGGTGAGAGCTCAAAGCCCGTGGTCAGGGGTTGGAGCCCACCGCCACACGGCTGGAGCCTGCCGCCTGCCACCCCAGGTCTGAAGTCCAAGCCCCACTGCCTGCCTACTCCTTCAGCGTTTGTGGCTCCAGAGGGGGACAGGGCCCTGTTGAGAGCCCTGGGGGAGGGGCCACTTCTTTGCCCCCCTCCCCAACCCAGGAGGCTGTGGCCACACAAAAAGCCCCTGGTGTGGCTGCATTTGAGAAATGCCGAGTTAGATGGTGCCTCCTACTTTCTATAGATCTGCCTGAGTAGGAAGTTATGTTATGTCTTTACCATGTGCTAGACAGCTGTATCTCTAATAGAACCTGGGAACTCTTTTTGTATGTTGCCTTGATCCTAATTAAGGTCCACGTATGTGCATCATGGCAAAGTAGACTATTAAACTGTAGCATCGGAGGGATTCCTATGGCCTGCACCATTGGACACTGGGACACAAACCTTCAGACAACCTTGAAAGGTGTGTACACAAGCAGTCATTCTCTTTGCAGTGAACCTCCACTGTCCCTGAGAGACCAGGACTTTAGGCTGCTCCTCCTGTTCTGGCCAGGTCCTGTGCACATTTTTGTCAGACATAGAAACACCACCCCATAGCCTCCTCCTGATGCTACAGGTCTGATCTTTATTCCTCTGCAGCAGAGCACTGCTCTCCTGGGCACTGTACTCTGCCCTTCTTGTTTCTCCAGCTACTGAGACGGTCATGGGCCTTTCTTCTGTAGCACCCTAGGCTTATTCTCGGAAACAGATGAACCATTTGGGCTGGAATTTTCCAAAACACTCCAGCCCGAGGTAGGCTCCCAGCATGGAAAATTACAGCCCAAATGGTTAATGTTTGACAAAGTTATAAGCAACTGAAAACAGAGTATTATAAAGGGGAGAGCTGGGCAGCCTTAATAACAGGCAGCACTAGGAATTCTGCTGGCAACAGTGAAAAGCCCTGAGAAGGTTGAAAGGGGACAGTCTGGCTGGGCTCTGTGGATGTTACCACAGCTATGGGGCAGCTCAGCGCAGCAAGTCACTGGGACTGACATGACCCCAGCTGAGCAGGGAGAATACCCACTCCACTGCAGGAGTCAGTGTGTGCTACACTGGCCTTAGAACTGGCCCTGACCTCTGGAGTTCACGGCTCCTATTGGTTAACAGCAGGGACCTCCTCCTCCTACAAAAGCCAGACCTCTCTAGGGCCAGTCTGGTTAATAGCACAGGAGGAAATCATCCCACTCCCTCCGAGGGGAGGGGCTGACTATGATTTAAACCAATCTCAGTGCAGGCTTCAGGTAATTTCCCTGTAACCAACCTGCCCCCTTCTATCCATCTCTCCACAGCTGCTTTTCCCGTGCTCCCCTTCTTCAATTCACTGCAACCAAGGGGCCTTTAGTGAGAAGGGGAAGGGGAAACAGGATGAGAAAAACATAAACAGCACTTTGTTTCCTGGGGTCTAAGCGAGACGTGCCCTTCCTAAAGCCAGGCAGTTTCAGAGCCAGCACTTTCCCTGCCAAGAAAACACCTTTGCAATGATGGGCTGTTTGAGCTGACCTGGTGCACAGCTCTCACCAGGGGCACTTGTGGGCAGGCAGCAGCATCCCTGGCTGCGAAATTGGAGAGATACAAAGTAACATTCAGAGCAGCGGCCGTGTTAGTCTGTCTTCGCAAAAAGAAAAGGAGGACTTGTGGCACCTTAGCGACTAACCAATTTATTTGAGCATGAGCTTTCGTGAGCTACAGCTCACTTCATCGGATGCATACCGTGGAAACTGCAGAAGACATTATATACACAGAGTAATGTTACACAAGTAACATTGAAGGCAAAGGAAGAAATCTCCTGACAAATTAACAGCCTGTGAAGATGCGTAATTCCCACACGCTGCCAGCAGCATGGTCATGGGCAGAAGTGCAGGAGAGGCCTGTGCCACCCGGATGCAATACCACGCACTGTAGGAAGAAGCTCTAGGGCTCTCTATGTGGATGGTGGGTTTCATCCCCTTCAAAGGGGTGCATTGAAGAGCCATCTATTATCAAATTTCTGTTCCCCATGTAGATACTTATAGACATGATCAAGTCACCCCTTAGCCTTCTCTTTGTTAATCTAAATACACTGAGCTCCTGGAGTTGATCACTATCATGGATGTTTTCTAATCCTTGTCATATCCTATATAATTTCCGTGGCTTTTCTCTGACCCCCCTCCAATTTATCAGCATCCTTAAACTGTGGCCACCAGAGCAGGACACAGGATTCCAGCAGAGATCACACCAGTGCCAAATACTGAGGTAAAATAACCTCTCTGCTCCTACTGGAGATCCCCCTGTTATGCATCCCAGGCTCACATTAGCCCTTTTGGCCACAGCCTCACACTGGGAGCTGTTATTCAGCTAATTATTCCCCATGATATCCAACTCCTTTTCAGAGTCACTGTTTCTGGGATAGAGGCTCCCCTCCTCTCAGGGTGGCTTGCATTCTCTTGGGGACGGGGGCTGCGGAAGGGCTCCAAGTAGTGCAGAGATCCTGAATGATGGCTAGCCTGCCTTTCCATTATGGCAGCATTGCAGTGGGGTTGTTCTGGTTGACTAAGTCAGACTATCCATAGAGAAAAGAGGAGCAATCAGTTGGGAAAGGAGAAACAGACCATTTGGGAAGGGGGAATTGCTTGTACCTCAACTCCACATCCCACATGTCACTCAGGGTTCAGCCAAACCAGATATGGAACTGGTTCTCTCCTCTCATCTGTGAAGGTTTGGTGATGTGGTGGTAGATCTTGGGGTCCCCAGAGAAGATGGCAGCCATGATGGTGATATTTGTTTGCCCTTCCTTTTCTGTCCACCAGCTTAAACAAGCTGCCAAGTAACCCTGAGAAAAGCAGTGCCTAAAAGGTGGCAGGGTAGCTTGTGCCCCTTAAAATTATCCTTCAAAACACTGTGGTGGTTCCAGTGATGGCCCCTTCAGTTCTTAGAGCCATTTTGCTATGTGGCTCTAGTGATCTGTGCCCTCCCCAGGAGCCTTGATGCCCCAGCATAACACACCCAGTTTGTGCCAGTCTCCTTGGCTCCTTATTTCATAAGCAGTTTTCCGTAAGCAGCCCAGCTAAGCATTTGTTACCTTTTGCCCACCTGGGTACCTTGGCGCACAGTTCTCTGTACAGCATGGCTTCTCCCATCTCAGCAAAGGATGCTTTTGGAGGCAGTAGCTTGCTCTTGATCTAGAGCTGGAAGTCATGTTCTCCAGCTTCCTTTGACTGACCAGACTCTCCATGCTGTCAGGCTAGCCTTGTACCTTCAGTGGCTGGTCCACAGAGAGCATCAGAGCCTATTACTGCTGTTAGTTAATGCAGTACTCTTACAGCTCAGCTGATAGAAGCCTCTCCTTTGGTATTAAAAATCTTTCAGTCAGTCCCTACTCACCACTCGTGCAGGAGGAATTACAAAGTGACAGCTTGTGTGGGAATTTCAATTCCGCTGAACCTCAGACATCTGGCATGAGTTTTCCCAGGCACGTGTGTAATATCTCCCTTTTATGGCTGGTGTGTGTAGAGGAAATATAGCCTACTGCTGCTACCGGCTAGCATGTTACATGTGCTAATTGCACAACAGCTGCTTTTGGAACTTAAGCACGCTCCTAACTTCATCTGCTGTACTTTGATCAGACCTAGTCTGCATTGGGAACTTTACTGTAGCAGTGTTTTTCGGCTACTATGAAGTTCTGGAATCTCCAAGTTTGTGATGGCCTGGCAAGTCATTTGGCTTCTTACTGCGTCGACAGATGCAGAGTGAACTTTTCTCCCCGAAATGCCACGGGTATCCTCTTTTTCAGAATCCTGTGCTTCAGAAGGAAACGATTGGCCACCTCTGTAGCTAGCCTCTTCCGATTTGTTAGCGGTGTGTGACTTGGCTTTTCTAGTAATTTCCCTCTTGCTGCACAATTGCAGTCTGCACAGGCAACTTTCCAGTCCCTGGCTGTCATTTCCAAATGTCTGCCATGTTCCCATAGTTTCAGGAGTCATTTCTGTCTTCAGTGCTCTTCTTAATGGTTCAATGGATGTTCAGGAAGCTATTATGTGTTACTTCAGTTCACTAGATAGATTGTATAATTAGCATGTTGTGGATGGTGTTTTCAGAAGACAGATATTTGTCAACTGCAGTGGTTTTCAACCTGTGGTCTGTAGGTCCATAGACTATGTCTAAGGGGTCTGTGAAAGGTTGTCATTACCATAAAACAGTGGTTTTCAACCTGTGGTCTGCAGACCCCTGGGGTCTGTAGACTATATCTAAGATTTCCAAGGGGGTCTGCACCTCCATTCAAAAATTTTTAGGGGTCCGCAAATGAAAAAAAGAATGAAAAGCACAGTTCGGCTGTATTGTGTTATAGATTTAAAGACTTGTCCTCCATCTTCTAAATTACTGTTTGGTGACAAAAACCTGAAGGTTTCACCCTAGAGATTATATGCTGGTTGTATATCCTGGTGGGTTATCATACATCTCAGGTAATTTTGGACATTCTTAATAGCAAAGAACATTTCTCATCTTTTAAATGGGTGCTCAGATTTTCCAAACACTGGTGTCAAAACTCATCTGCATTTGGTGCATGCAAATTAATGCAGGTATTAGCTGTAATATGACATTCACTTTTGCTATCTAACAATAAGATTGTGTGCAAATGTGAAATAAAAATCTTCTTTTTCCTAGGCAGACACTTCCAGACCCGAGGGCGTCTCCGAGACTATTTCTGCTCACTTATAATATTGTCTTGTAGTCTTTAATAGCTTCCAGTAGATGGCATTTTGACAATGTATTTTTGCTGGGAGCCAATTGCTATTTAACTAGTCTGAAGTTGCATACTTCATTTGCTCATGTGTGAACAGAGGGTTGTTCAGTTGACTTTTTTTCTCTAAGCAAGTAAGGCAAACAAGGTTTAAAAATATTTTCTTGGTCACTTCAGTAATTCCCTGAAAGGAATAGGAATTTCTTTCTTTCTTTCTTTCTTTTCTTTTCTTTTCTTTTCTTTTCTTTTCTTTTCTTTTCTTTTCTTTTCTTTTAGTATGTAGGATTTTGTTTGTTTCTGCTACACACTATTTCACAACTACCTCAGTTCAACAGAGGCAGAAATCCCTTACTCAAACCAGAAGGTATTTTTCCTTGTTATTGTACTTTGCTTATTTTACTATTGTCATGCAAGGGGGAGGAGGGAGTCTTCTGAGTGACTGGTTTTGTTTGTTTAGTTTACTTGGTGCTACTTCGTGTCTTCGCTAGAGCAATACCAGGTTAAAGTTATGCAGAAGTTATAGATTTAAGGCTGGAAGAGAATGCTGTCCTCATCTAGTCTGACCTTCTGCATAACACACGCCATAACTTCTGGTTGCCTTAGAGCACGTCTTCTAGAGAGAAAGACATCCAGTCTTTGTTCCTTGTGTTCCATTAGGCTGCATTTTACCTTCATTGCTAGTAAAATCTCCAGTAGGGGGTTTAGGCACTGATTTCAACACTGATTTCTTTATCTCAGTAAGCACAAACTGATGTCTTTCTTCTCATGGGGCACTGGCTTGAATGTATTGTGGCTGAGTTGATAAGAACATTCCAGTTCTAATCCCAGTGTTTCTGTCACTCATAACCTTTGGAAACTTTCATCTTTGAACTGACATTTTCTGTGTGTAACCTGCTGGTGAGGGCGCTACGGGTCCCATTATATGCTAAGCACAGAGGATATGAGCTGCTACAGAAGCTTGGCAGTTTAACTCAAGTTGTAAGAGGTGTTGCTTTTTAACTCTGAAGATCCTGGTTCTATCCCCAGTGGATAAGTCAAGAGGGCAGCCACCATATATGCTGGGTCTCTGGCCCAAGGTGCATTTTATGTATTTATTGAAAATTTGAACACAAGTGTTTGAGCTGTTGGGGAGCGTGAGGAGAGTAGGAAAAACCAGACCATGAATATCAAAACTGATCAGAACATTTTTTAAAATAGCTCTCTGACAAAAAGAGCTTAGGGGAGAAAGGTGAAATTTGCCACAGAAATAGCCTTCAGTAAGGAAAAGTGCCTTTGCTCGTCCTTGAGAAATGAATTTGATCAAGTGATGAGCCTTTGAGAGTCTCACATTGCCCATGCCCAGTCCATGGGGCACAAGTGAGGCATTCAGCTCACATAAGGCAAAGCTGAGCAAGACTGAGCTACAGAAGGAAAGAAATCTCAATACAGTTATGGTAAGAGACTTGCAGAGACTGTACCACAGAGAATAAGTATCCCTGTCTCTGCCCAAAGCCTGATGCCCTCCTCATCAGTGGGAGAGTCAGTGGGCATGGGGTGTGTGTGTGTGTGTGTCCTCCAGTGGACAAGTGGAGAGGGAAGGGAAGGGAATACTATTGGCAGAGCAGGGCCTGCTGGGAAATTCATACATTTTAAGGCCAGAAGGGACCATTGTGATCATCTAGCCTGCCTGCCTGCACAGCACAGGCCATGAGACTGCTCCAAAACCCCCTAGAGCAGCTCTTTTAGGGTATGTCTGCACTACGGAATAAGGTCGAATTTATAGAAGTCGTTTTTTTAGGAATTGGTTTTATATATTCGAGTGTGTGTGTCCCCACAGAAAATGCTCTAAGTGCATTAAGTGCATTAACTCGGCAGAGCGCTTCCACAGTATCGAGGCAAGCGTCGACTTCCGGAGTGTTGCACTATGGGTAGCTATCCCACAGTTCCCGCAGTCTCCGCTGCCTATTGGAATTCTGGGTTGAGATGCCAATGCCTGATGAGGCTAAAATATTGTCGCGGGTGGTTCTGGGTACATATCATCAGGCCCCCGTTCCCTCCCTTCCTCCGTGAAAGCAAGGGCAGACAATCGTTTCGCGCCTTTTTTCCTGAGTTACCTGTGCAGACGCCATACCACGGCAAGCATGGAGCCCGCTCCGGTAACTGTAACCGTATGTCTCCTGGGTGCTGGCAGACGCGGTACTGCATTGCTACACAGTAGCAGCAACCTATTGCCTTCTGGCAGCAGACTGTGCAATATGACTGGTAGCCGTCATCGTCATGTCCGAGGTGCTCCTGGCCACGTCGGCCAGGAGCACCTGGACAGACATGGGCGCAGGGACTAAATTTGGAGTGACTTGACCAGGTCATTCTCTTTAGTCCTGCAGTCAGTCCTATTGAACCGTCTTATGGTGAGCAGGCAGACGATACGGATTGCTAGCAGTCATATTGCACCATCTTCTGCTGAGCAGCCATGAGATGTGGATGGCATGCAGTCCTTCTGCACCATCTGCTGCCAGCCAAAGATGTAAAAGATAGATGGAGTGGATCAAAACAAGAAATAGACCAGATTTGTTTTGTACTCATTTGCTTCCCCACCCCCCTGTCTAGGGGACTCATTCTTCTAGGTCACACTGCAGTCACTCACAGAGAAGGTGCAGCGAGGTAAATCTAGCCATGTATCAATCAGAGGCCAGACTAACCTCCTTGTTCCAATAAGAACAATAACTTAGGTGCACCATTTCTTATTGGAACCCTCCGTGAAGTCCTGCCTGAAATACTCCTTGATGTAAATCCACCCACTTTGTTGATTTTAGCTCCCTGAAGCCAACCATGTAAGCCATGCCTTTGCTCGTCCTGGAGAAATGAATTTGATCAAGTGATGAGCCTTTGAGAGTCTCACATTGCCCATGCCCAGTCCATGGGGCACAAGTGAGGCATTCAGCTCACATAAGGCAAAGCTGAGCAAGACTGAGCTACAGAAGGAAAGAAATCTCAATACAGTTATGGTAAGAGACTTGCAGAGACTGTACCACAGAGAATAAGTATCCCTGTCTCTGCCCAAAGCCTGATGCCTTCCTCATCAGTGGGAGAGTCAGTGGGCATGGGGTGTGTGTGTGTGTGTGTGTCCTCCAGTGGACAAGTGGAGAGGGAAGGGAAGGGAATACTATTGGCAGAGCAGGGCCTGCTGGGAAATTCATACATTTTAAGGCCAGAAGGGACCATTGTGATCATCTAGCCTGCCTGCCTGCACAGCACAGGCCATGAGACTGCTCCAAAACCCCCTAGAGAAGCTCTTTTAAAAAGCATCCAGAATTGCCAGTGATGGAGACTGCAGCACAACCCTTGGCAAATGGCTCCAGTCCCTGTTAAAAATGTGTGCCTTATTTCTATATTCAACTTCCAGCCATTGGCTCATTTAGACCTTTCTCTGCTAGATTGAAAAGCCCATTAGTAACTATTTGTTCCCCATGTAGATACTTACAGACTGTAATAAAATCACCCCTTAACCTTCTCTTTGTTAAGCTAAATATATTGAACTCCTTGAATCTATGTCTCTAAGGCAGGTTTTCTAATCTTCTAATCATTCCCATCTTCTTTGAGTCCGCTCCAATTTATCAGCATCCTTCTTGAATTGTGGGCACCAGAAAGGACAGGGTAGGAGAGTGACCTTATCATCTGGTTTGTAAGATTTACTCTCCCTTAAGCCACTGGCTCAGATCTAGACAGGTTTGTCTCAGACCTAGATGGGTGAATGGCGTTCCCTGCAGGTTATTCTGGGCACTTTCCCAGCCAGACCTCCCAAGCTGAAGCTGTGCATTTATATCTGTCAGTGTGAAAGGGATTTAATTTTATGAATTTGCCAGAATTGCCAGTTAGATTTTAAAGCTGAAATCTACCAAATGAGATTTGCCAAATGGATAATGTTATAGCCCAGTGGTTTTTAACCAGGGGTCCGGGGACTCTGGGGAGCCACGAGCAGGCTTCGGGGGTCCGCCAAGCAGGGCCAGCATTAGACTCACTGGGGTCCAGGGTGGAAAGCCGAAGCCCCACCGTATGGGTCTGAAGCCCTGGGCCCTGAACCCCGTCACTCAGGGTTGAAGCCGAAGCCTGAGCAATGTAGCTTCATGGGGGCCCCCTGTGGCATGGGGTCCCAGGAAACTGCCCTGTTTGCTACCCTCGAACACTGGCCCTGGTGTTTATTTGCAGAAAAACAGTTGTTGTGGCACAGGTGGAACGTGGAGTTTTTATAGCGTGTTGTGAGCGGGCCTCAGAAAGGAAAAGGTTGAGATAGTTATAATGGACCAGGGGTACGAAGGCACTTGATCGGGTTTATTGTCAACAGGGCATGGTCCTAGCTCCCCGAATCAATTTCTACAGTTATACTAGCAGGCTATAATGGGCCAGGGGCTGCGCTCGGGCCCCCCACACCGCAGGCAGGTGGTCAGGATCAATTCCAAATTCCTTCATTTCTCGCTTGCATGTGTCTTTATAGCAGAGGGGGGCAAACTACAGCCCCCAGGCCACATCCGGCCCGCGGGACCATCCTGCCTGGCCCTTGAGATCCTGGCCGAGGAGGCTTGCCCCTGGCCCCTCCCCTGCTGTCTCCCCTCCCCTGCAGTCACGCTGCCATGTGAGCAGCAGGGCTGTGAGCTCCTGCCGCTTTGAGCGGCATGGTAAGGGGGCGGTGGTGGCATGCACGGCAGTGGAGGGGGGGTTGGGTAGGAGGTCCTGGGGGGCAGTCAGGGGACAGGGAACGCTTGGATGGGGCAGAGGTTCTGGGGCAGTCAGGGGTCGGGGAACAGGGCGGGTTGGATAGGGCGTGGGAGTCCCGAGGGGCCTGTTGGGGGGGGTGGATAGGGGCCGGGGGGCAGTCAGGGGACAGGGAGCAGGGGGGGGTTGGATGGTCAGGGGTGTGATTTGTAACTGATAGAGCTGTGCCAACAAAAGCCACAAGTGTAAATGCTGTTCGACAGACAACACTGATCCATACAGCTTATTTCACTCAAGGGGGGCTGGAGTCAAGTACCCCGGCCAGAGCACAGCTTCGCCAGCCGGGCTGTGTCCACACTAGTAGTACTTGACCAGTACAATACAGCAGTACAGTTGTACCAGAAATGCACTCCTGACCTCCGACTCTGGGTGGCAGCCGCTGCTTCTCTTGGGCCATTTCCGCACCTAAATCCATGCAGTCTGGAGGGGCTCCTGGGCTTGGGGATTCCACCCCCCACAATGGCTGCACAGCCTCACTGTATTGTTCATGTGACCCACCGTCCTAGGAGGGAGCTGCTGCTAAAAGGCCTTTGTGCCACGGCCACATCCCCTGCCTGGAGTTTTGCTGCCGTCTCCCCAGGCTCCTCCTACACGGACCCTCAGCAGTCAGAGTTTGCTGAATCCCACAATCAAGCCACTCACCTAGCAAACACTCATGAAGACAAGGGACCATGGCTGCCGTGAAGCCACAGCCACCAGTCACAGTCCTGGCTCCTTGCAATCACTGTCAGAGAGGGGCAGGACAGAGACCCTGGCTAGGGCTCCTCTCCGTACAGTAATTCCATGTTGCCAACTCCACATAGCAGGAAGTCACCAGACAAATCCTGAAAAGTCGCTAGATGTTGCTGTTTAAGCACACAAATGGAGTAAAAAATGTCACTAAATAAAATTTCCAGAGAATTTTAGATATAAATCCATTCCATGCTCTTCTTACTACATTCTGTTGCATACCAACTCAGTGTCGTTACGTCTCAGTTGAGCATGTCCGGGGCTTCTTGGGCTGAGATCCCTGTAATCTGCAGGTGAGGAAAAGAAGTCTGTGGAGGCTAATTGAATGCTTTGCTAAAGCTAGGCGCACTTTGGTGAGAGCAGCACATTAGCCACGGCTTGTTTTTATGCAAATGTGTTCTTTCTCGCTGCTCCGTAGTAGCTGGCACACCCTGTGATGAAGGGAAAAATGGCTAATGAAGCGGGCAGGACGGGGGAGGCAGGTTAGCCGGTGAGGAGAGCTGCACAGATGGAAGGTGGGGTGGGATCTCTGTGGGAGGGTGGGGGGAAGCATCGGGCAGTGGGTGGCACTGCATTGGCCAGGAGCTGGCAGTGTGGGGCCGAGGCAGGGCGGTGGGTGACCCATTCATTCTGTGACTGTGGCACGTGGCACTGTGCCGTGCTCGTAGGGCCCCGATGCACTCACTGTGCTGTTCTCTTTGAACAGAAACCACGTGGGAACGGCCGAGCAGCGTGCCTGGGACCCCCAGGAGCCCCGGGAGCCAGAAGAGTGCTGTGCCTGCAGGTACTGTTCCCTCAGCTGGGCCTGCCCTGGAGGTTTGCCCAAGCAGCCGGGAGGGGGAGGCATTTCCGGCTGAGAAAGGAGCTCAGCGTCTCCCATGCTGTGGCCTGACAGGCCCTTCTCAGCTCAGGCATGACTGGCAGGCTCCAGGGCAGTGGCTGGTGCCCCTCTCACCATGAGCGTCTTCCCAGCCCCGAGCTACAGCTGATGTGGCCCTGCCCCCTGCAGAGAACCAGCTCAGCTGCAGCTGCTGCCCCAGGTGCAGGGCAGACCCCCACAGGGGGAAGGAGCGGAGCCCACAAGGGGTGCAGGAAGGAGGCTGGTTAGGTACAATCCCCACACAGTACGCATCCGGGGTAATCCAGGCCTGCTGGGTGTGGCGCTCTGTCTTCCTCTAGTGGCACCTAGACCAGCTAGGGATTGATGAACCTGCTTCAGCCATGGCTAAGAGACATGTGTCTTATGGCTCATGCAGTAGAGGTTCACACATTAAGCTCCAGAGGGCCCAGGTTTGATCCCAGCCGCCACAAACCGAGGTCTGTTGACCTTACACCTGCATGGGGGAAAGGCCTTAGCCCAGCTCAGATAACATGCCAGCCCGCCAAGGAGCCGTATAGCAGCTTGAGAGCAAAGGTGTGTGCCCTGTTGGCAAAGCCCGGGACAGGCTCATGGCTCAGCAAACACCGCTGCGCAACAGCCCATCTCCTGGTGACAAAGCCTCTGTTCTGCAGAAAAGGACCTGGGGATATAGTGGATGAGAAGCTGGATATGAGTCAGCAGTGTGCCCTTGTTGCCAAGAAGGCTAACGGCATATTGGGCTGCATTAGTAGGAGCATTACCAGCAGATCAAGGGAAGTGATTATTCCCCTCTATTCGGCACTGGTGAGGCCATACCTAGAGTATTGCATCCAGTTTTGGGCTCACCAATACAGAAAGGATGTGAACAAACTGAAGAGAGTCCAGTGAAGGGCAACAAAAATAATTAGGGGGCTGGGGCACATGATTTATGAGGAGAGGCTGAGGGAACTGGGCTTATTTAGTCTGCAGAAAAGAAGAGTGAGGGGGGATTTGATAGCAGCCTTCAACTACCTGAAGGGGGGTTCCCAAGAGGATGGAGCTAGGCTAGTCTCGGTGGTGGCAGATGACAGAACAAGGAGCAATGGTCTCACGTTGCAGTGGGGGAGGTCTAGGTTGGATATTAGGAAAAAACTATTTCACTAGGAGGGTGGTGAAGCACTGGAATGGGTTACCTTGGGAGGTGGTGGAATCTTCATCCTTAGAGGTTTTTAAGGCCTGGCTTGACAAAGCTCTGGCTGGGATGATTTAGTTGGGGATGGTCCTGCTTTGAGCAGGGGGTTGGACTAGATGACCTCCTGAGGTCTCTTCCAACCCTACTCTTCTATGATTCTATGAAACACACTCAGTGGAGCCCCACTCAGCCAGCCACCGGAATGGACTCATTTAGTTCAGAGGGCCTCACTTCCAGTGCCCATTTCCTGGCACCTTGGCCATAAGCCCCAGAGCTGTCAGCACTGCACTGTCTGCAGCCCATGCTGACCTGACCGGCTGCTTGCTAGCTGGTTGCAGTCCCATCAGCGGAAGGGAGGGGAGGCTTCCCTGGTACTCACCAGCACAGGCAGGGGATCCTGGATTCTCCTAGAGCCATACCTCCCGCCCAGACCCACCCACCCTTTGGCTTAGAGCAAGCAGGGCTAGTTTGCAAAGGTTTCAAACCCTGCATTCTTTGTGGGAATCTAGGTGACTCAATTTGTCTCCTATACTCAGTGGAGGGGCTCAGCCCTCGCACCTCTGCTACCTTATACCAGGGTTCACTCTTCAGGGAGTGCAGCCCATGACTGGGAGAGAGAGCGGAGGGAGAGGAGTAACTGGGGATCCAGCTTTGGGGCAGGGACTGGCCACAAGCGTCCTACTCCCGAGAGGGGTGGTTAGAAAGCAGCCAGCAGCCGAATTCCAGTGGGGTGATGGGGGTGGGAAAAGATGGGGTGTTGTAAGGTCTTGAGCACCACGTAATTTTATCTCCTAAAATACTAAAAATGTAGAGTGCAGATAAACAAGAAATGGTTGGGGCCAATTGGATATCTCAATTGGATATCTCAATGCCCATTCAAGGATGTGATGCCCTCTACTGTAGTCACATGGGGTTCTTCACAGGCCTTAGGGGAGGCACTGCGTGATGAAAGACAAACAATATACTCCCAAGGATTAATTGCCAAACTCCTGTAACTAAGGAAAGGAAAGAAAGAAAAAGGTAAACAAACATCAACCCAGACAGAACACACGCAATCAGAAAACAATGGTTTCCTCAGGTATACATTCCTCTTGTGTCTCTCTCAGAGAGCTGTCCTCAGAGATTACACCTTGAAGGTCTTGTCTGTGGGATGCTCTCCTCTGTGTAAGTTAGGACCAGAGTGCATTATTCCCCAACTCAGCAATGAGTCCTGACTCAGAGATGGGCACAAGGATTTTGTCTAAGGCTCAGTGAATCCTTCTTGGTTTATCATGGATAATCTAAACAGTCGATAAATAAGCAGAGGTAAGTGACCTGAACTAAGTCCTATGAAATTGGACAAAGATAATAAAAGAACCAATTCAAGGAGCAGTGTGGAGGCAGGCAAATTAATAAATATTAAGAACTTTACATTTCAATTAAATCCCTCTAAGGCTCTCTGTTTACCAAGGTTAGCTGCTGTCTTCTCTCCCGGGGTATGTGGTCTGAACAATCTGACGTTTAACAGGAGAAGCTGTTAGTACCTTAAATTACCATAGTATTTCCATATCCCATTGGAACTATTGTAAGAACAATTTAAATCTAAACCCTTGGCAGTGCTTTTGCAAACTCCACTTCACCAATAGTGCCGAGGTTTCTGAGATATCACCATGTGCAAAAGCCGTGCTGGACTGAAAGTTACTTCTTGGTGCTAGAGTAACAGCCGGGTTAGTCTGTATTCGCAAAAAGAAAAGGAGTACTTGTGGCACCTTAGAGACTAACCAATTTATTTGATCATGAGCTTTCGTGAGCTACAGCTCACTTCATCGGATGCATACCGTGGAAACTGCAGCAGACTTTATATACATACAGAGATCATAAAACAATACCTCCTCCCACCCCACTGTCCTGCTGGTAATAGCTTATCTAAAGTGATCATCAAGTTGGGCCATTTCCAGCACAAATCCAGGTTTTCTCACCCTCCACCCCCCCACACACAAACTCACTCTCCTGCTGGTAATAGCCCATCCAAAGTGACAACTCTCTACACAATGTGTATGATAATCAAGGTGGGCCATTTCCTGCACAAATCCAGGTTCTCTCACCCCCTCACCTCCCTCCAAAAAACACACACACAAACTCACTCTCCTGCTGGTAATAGCTCATCCAAAGTGACCACTCTCCAAGTTTAAATCCAAGTTTAACCAGAATGTCTGGGGGCGGGGGGGGGGGGTAGGAAAAAACAAGAGGAAATAGGCTACCTTGCATAATGACTTAGCCACTCCCAGTCTCTATTTAAGCCTAAATTAATAGTATCCAATTTGCAAATGAATTGCAATTCAGCAGTTTCTCGCTGGAGTCTGGATTTTAAGTTTTTTTGTTTTAAGATAGCGACCTTCATGTCTGTGATTGCGTGACCAGAGAGATTGAAGTGTTCTCCGACTGGTTTATGAATGTTATAATTCTTGACATCTGATTTGTGTCCATTTATTCTTTTACGTAGAGACTGTCCAGTTTGACCAATGTAAATGGCAGAGGGGCATTGCTGGGACATGATGGCATATATCACATTGGTGGATGTGCAGGTGAACGAGCCTCTGATAGTGTGGCTGATGTGATTAGGCCCTGTGATGGTGTCCCCTGAATAGATATGTGGGCATAGTTGGCAACGGGCTTTGTTGCAAGGATAAGTTCCTGGGTTAGTGGTTCTGTTGTGTGGTATGTGGTTGTTGGTGAGTATTTGCTTCAGGTTGCGGGGCTGTCTGTAGGCAAGGACTGGCCTGTCTCCCAAGATTTGTGAGAGTGTTGGGTCATCCTTTAGGATAGGTTGTAGATCCTTAATAATGCGTTGGAGGGGTTTTAGTTGGGGGCTGAAGGTGACGGCTAGTGGCATTCTGTTATTTTCTTTGTTAGGCCTGTCCTTTAGTAGGTAACTTCTGGGAACTCTTCTGGCTCTATCAATCTGTTTCTTTACTTCCGCAGGTGGGTACTGTAGTTGTAAGAAAGCTTGACAGAGATCTTGTAGGTGTTTGTCTCTGTCTGAGGGGTTGGAGCAAATGCGGTTGTATCGCAAAGCTTGGCTGTAGACGATGGATCGTGTGGTGTGGTCAGGGTGAAAGCTGGAGGCATGTAGGTAGGAATAGCGGTCAGTAGGTTTCCGGTATAGGGTGGTGTTTATGTGACCATTGTTTATTAGCACTGTAGTGTCCAGGAAATGGATCTCTTGTGTGGACTGGACCAGGCTGAGGTTGATGGTGGGATGGAAGTTTTTGAAATCATGGTGGAATTCCTCAAGGGCTATGTAGACTCCCTCCTCAGGCCCTACGCTACCAGCACTCCCAGCTACCTGCGAGACACCACTGACTTCCTGAGGAAACTTCAATCCATCGGTGATCTTCCTGATAACACCATCCTGGCCACTATGGATGTAGAAGCCCTCTACACCAACATTCCACACAAAGATGGACTACAAGCCATCAAGAACACTATCCCCGATAATGTCACGGCTAACCTGGTGGCTGAACTTTCTGACTTTGTCCTTACCCATAACTATTTTACATTTGGGGACAATGTATACCTTCAGATCAGCGGCACTGCTATGGGTACCCGCATGGCCCCACAGTATGCCAACATTTTTATGGCTGATTTAGAACAACGCTTCCTCAGCTCTCGTCCCCTAAAGCCCCTACTCTACTTCCGCTATATTGATGACATCTTCATCATCTGGACCCTCAGCCTGGTCCAGTCCACACAAGAGATCCACTTCTTGGACACTACAGTGCTAATAAACAATGGTCACATAAACACCACCCTATACCAGAAACCTACTGACCGCTATTCCTACCTACATGCCTCCAGCTTTCACCCTGACCACACCACACGATCCATCGTCTACAGCCAAGCTTTGCGATACAACCGCATTTGCTCCAACCCCTCAGACAGAGACAAACACCTACAAGATCTCTGTCAAGCTTTCTTACAACTACAATACCCACCTGCGGAAGTAAAGAAACAGATTGATAGAGCCAGAAGAGTTCCCAGAAGTTACCTACTACAGGACAGGCCTAACAAAGAAAATAACAGAACGCCACTAGCCGTCACCTTCAGCCCCCAACTAAAACCCCTCCAACGCATTATTAAGGATCTACAACCTATCCTAAAGGATGACCCAACACTCTCACAAATCTTGGGAGACAGGCCAGTCCTTGCCTACAGACAGCCCTGCAACCTGAAGCAAATACTCACCAACAACCACATACCACACAACAGAACCACTAACCCAGGAACTTATCCTTGCAAAAAAGCCCGTTGCCAACTGTGCCCACATATCTATTCAGGGGACACCATCACAGGGCCTAATAACATCAGCCACACTATCAGAGGCTCGTTCACCTGCACATCCACCAATGTGATATATGCCATCATGTCCCAGCAATGCCCCTCTGCCATTTACATTGGTCAAACTGGACAGTCTCTACGTAAAAGAATAAATGGACACAAATCAGATGTCAAGAATTATAACATTCATAAACCAGTCGGAGAACACTTCAATCTCTCTGGTCACGCAATCACAGACATGAAGGTCGCTATCTTAAAACAAAAAAACTTAAAATCCAGACTCCAGCGAGAAACTGCTGAATTGCAATTCATTTGCAAATTGGATACTATTAATTTAGGCTTAAATAGAGACTGGGAGTGGCTAAGTCATTATGCAAGGTAGCCTATTTCCCCTTGTTTTTTCCTACCCCCCCCCCACCCCGCCCCCAGACGTTCTGGTTAAACTTGGATTTAAACTTGGAGAGTGGTCACTTTGGATGAGCTATTACCAGCAGGATAGTGAGTTTGTGTGTGTGTTTTTTGGAGGGGGTGAGGGGGTGAGAGAACCTGGATTTGTGCAGGAAATGGCCCACCTTGATTATCATGCACATTGTGTAGAGAGTTGTCACTTTGGATGGGCTATTACCAGCAGGAGAGTGAGTTTGTGTGTGGGGGGGTGGAGGGTGAGAAAACCTGGATTTGTGCTGGAAATGGCCCAACTTGATGATCACTTTAGATAAGCTATTACCAGCAGGACAGTGGGGTGGGAGGAGGTATTGTTTTATGATCTCTGTATGTATATAAAGTCTGCTGCAGTTTCCACGGTATGCATCCGATGAAGTGAGCTGTAGCTCATGAAAGCTCATGCTCAAATAAATTGGTTAGTCTCTAAGGTGCCACAAGTACTCCTTTTCTTCTTGGTGCTGTGTTGTAGCTTCTTTGTTCTTCTTGGTTGTCTTGCTGCTCTTTGTTTGCTTCTTGAGGTGTTGGCTTGGAGGTTTGATGAGAATACGTTAACAGGCTGAGTTTGTGTGAGAATGAACGTAAGAGCACAAGAAAGTGTAGTTGTGTGTAACAGCATAAAACCATAATCGGAGAGGGAGTCTCTCACTTCAGAGGAATTATACTCCTCTCTTTCCATGATCTGACTGGAGGTGGAAGGGCTTGGCTGGACTCAAGTATCAGCCACTGTCACCTTTCATTGGCTCAGCACCTTCATGGGCTGATCTTCCGTTCTCAGGTATGTATGTGCAGCAGGGCCGTAACTCTTCTGATTGCATTGCTTTTGTCTTTGATGTCTCAGAACATCTTTAAAGTTAGAGTTTTAGCTTTTATTCAGTCCATTTTCTGAGATATCTCATTAGTTCCATCAGGTTTTAATAGGAGTTTAAATTCTGTTTCAAATGAATACAAACATTGCTATTTCCTATATTTCAGCCCTTAACATATTTTTTTAAAACAAATTGTTCTTAAGAAGAGTCTTTAAACGTAAATGGTGATCAAATAAAATACTGTTTTCTTAACCGTCCTTGGAGAAGTTCTTGTCTTCCTGAATTTGATAAGGAGTGCTTAAGCCCTGCCAGATAACTAATTAATTTCCCAATGAATATAAATAATTTTATACTCAAGCAGCTTCTTATATTAGTTCTCAGTTCTAGCAAGGTCATTTGATTCCCTATTTGTACAGAAAACATCTCACTATTCATATAACAGTGATATCGGGCAGTTATTGTATGGAGTGATTGAATTTAGATATAAAATATTTGTAAATGAACATCTCAAACAAAGCTTATATCATCTTAAGCGTTTGAAAGACAATTCAAAGGTTCACCTTCAAGAGAAATCATGAGTTAGAAGTAATCAGTCTTCTGTAAAACATTTCTCAACCATAAATGTTCTTAAAGTTTGAAGAATGAAGGCTTTAGAAAATGTATAAAAGAAATCAGTTTCAGTGAGGATATTTCTAGAATTCTTTGTGAGGGTTTAAAACTAAAGGTTTTTCTCTTTGCAAAGAGGAAGGGTGAATAGGGTGCTTTTATGACTTGGTTTATGACTCTGCTAGCACATCTTAAGCATCACTCGTCTTTGTAATATCCTGAATAAACCAGATCTCTTTATAATATATATCTATATATCTTACAAACTTGTTTTTTTTGAGATAAAGTACACGTGTATGCCAGCCTTGTGTTTTTCACAAGGAGAGGTGTCTTATTCTCAGAGAAGACTCTCTTTGTTAGTTGTCTGTCTTTTGACCAATTGTTCCTAGATTTGCAGCCTACCATTTATAGGTAGAGCCCTATACAAATGTGTATCCGCATTCGATCCGCCAACCGCAAAAATTATCTGCGGATATTGGCATCTGCAGATTTGCTGGGTTCTACACTGAGCGCCAGACTGAGGCTCCAAGGCATTCCCCGGCTCCCCCGCTGGAGCCCAGTCAGGGAGAGCCGCGGTGGCAGCTGTGGAGAGCTGCGGGGGACCCTCCTCCTGTCCTGGGTGGGGGGCCCAAGCAGCCCCTTGCCAAATGTCCCAGCCCCCCTTGTCCAGTGTCCCTGCCCTCCAGCCCCCTGCCAAATATCCCTGCCCCCCTGCCCAGCATCCCTGCCCCCTAGCCCTCCCAGCCAGGGCATGTGGAGAGACCCAGGCTGCCACAGCGGCTCTCCTGGACCCAGCTCTGGGCGGGGGTGAGGAGGGGGGTAGCTCGGAGGCCGAGCAGCCCCAGACCATGTCCCTGTCCCCTGCTCCACCGCCCAGGGCAGGTGGAGGATCTGTGCTGTGGTTCCTCACAGCTGCCCATCTGGCTCTTACTGTCAGAGCCCTGCGTGGATACAAAATTTGTATCCGCATACGCGTTACTATCTGCAGAAATGGTCTGTGGATTTCCACAGATATAAAGTGAATACCCGTGGATTTGCAGGGCTCTATTTATAGGACATTTACAATTTGCAATTAAAGATTCCTATGAAAGGCACAAATCCAATAACTATCACATAAGTACCTCTTTCAAATTATAGTCTAAAGAAAATTATATAGAATGTTAAACCAAAACAGAAGTTATAAAATTGCTTTCTAGAGTTTGTGTAAACACAGCTAGAGGTAGTAAATGTGGTTTTATGGCTAAGAAGGTGAAAGTGGAAATTTCCTAGGGGTTGTTGCAATTAGCTCAAACATTTCATTTCACTTTTATTAAATAAGCAACCAAACGCATGAGCATGTGAGGTATCCATATGCTCCAAGTGTCATGTATATGAAAATAATTGTATCTCCTAAAAACAGTAAAGGCACAGGCAAGTTTGTAATAACTAAGAATTAGAATAATTTTATTAATAATCGTTTTTGCATCAAAATATTGGGATCTGTCACCACAGCAGGGATGGGCCATGAGGATCCCACTCCCACTGGGGAGTAGGAAGCTGCTGGCAGTGGGACTTCAGGTCAGGTTGCCAGCTTTTAGTTAAAAAAAACATTAGGAACTCTTAGGTATTGTGCAAAAATTGTATACAAATTATTTAATCAGCTGATTTGCATATTTGCAAATAATATACATATAATAATCCATTGCAGTTTTAGAAATGTGGTGTGTAAATTTAGTGCTGGTGAAGGCATCAGGCGGCAGCCCTGGTGTATGGAGTCCTCTCTTTAGCTACCAAGCAGCAGGAGCTTCCCCTGCCCACTGTCAGCATGTCTCAGCCCAGCTCTGAGGGGCTTCATCTGGGGCCCCAGGGCAGCTCAGTTCCAAAGGTCCAGGCAGTTCTTGGCCTCTCTGCTGAGTTGGCCCATTAATGCAAAGAGCACTGGGGAGTTTGTGACGTGAGAACTGGAGCTGAGACCCCCCCACCCCACAAATCTCCAAAAACCCAGTAGATTGGGACAGTGTTAAATCCCTGCTGAACTGGGTTGGATGCAGGCTGGTGCCCTACCAGTGAAAGGTATATAGTGCATTAGCAACACCCTTCGGCAGCCAGTCCCCAGTCAGTGCTTTCTTAAGAAAACGTTGATCCCTAGGAAGATAGAATCCATAGAACTCCCTTTATGTACAATGAATGGTAAGGTTGTAAAGTCAAGTACTCACAAGTTAGGAAATGCCAATATAATGTTACCTAAATTCTGTCTCCACTGTGATACCCTTTAATTACATACAGATATTTCTGATAAGGGACTTCATCGTGGTCTGAACCCAAGAGGGCCTTCATAGCCATTCCATAGACCTTGCCCACTTGAGCTGAAGGAGAAACTCATAACGTGTCCAGGCTATTCTTTGCATGGACCAGCTTTTAGAGGCGTGTGTGACAAACATTACCCAGCTATTTGCTAGATAGCAGCAGAATGCTGACTATCAGGATTCCTGGGCTCTGTGCCTAGCTCTGGGAGCAGCATGTGGCTGCTGTTTAGCATAGTTGTCCCTGACAGCACAGACTTGGGGCATTCTGAAAGGAAGCATGGCTGAGTGCTGTGACTTGGCTCTACCATATTTGGGTTCTGCCCCCGACTTTGCCAGAAGTGACCTTATCTGGAAAATGAGTATAATACTTGCCCCAGATGGGGGGACATGAAACCTTACCAAGTGTGGAGGGGTGTGCAGAAATAGTAACAGCAGTGAGTGACAGAGGTGAGACTTAAACTCATGTGCGCATGTCTCTCAGCACAGTGCAATCTGCTCCCGGGTCACAAGCTGTTTTTTATCCCAGATTGGTGAAAAATTGAGATTTGGGGCTGCCCCACAGCTCAAGTAGGGAAGGCAATCTCCAGAATTTGGAGACTGCCCCACAAGGTCAGGGGCAGGGCCTAGCCATGTGGGTCCCCAGAAGCGCCCTCCCTCTGGGGAGAGGGTGAAGCAGCTGGGGCATGGGCCTGTAGACATCTAACCTGTTTGGCTTTTGCTCTCTTGGACTGAGCTTGGACTCCTGGGCAAGAGCCTGGCACATGGGCTGTGCTGCATGGCGGGGGCGAGGGGTGGAGAGTGCACACAAAGGTGGGGAAACACAGCTAACCAAGGCGGAGATTCTGGAGGTGTGGTGTGTATGTTTTCTGGCTAGGATGTTGTCTCTTTCTGTTTGTCTGTCTGATCTATTCAGATTGCAATCACTTTGGGGCAGGGACAATCTGCTTCCCCGTGTGTCCTATGCCCAGCACAAGGGAGTCCTGACCTCACTCCATGTGCTCCCATAATACAAACAGTGACTCATTTCTAATAGCACAGCAACAGAGAACTGCAGGTTTCTCTCTCCCAACACCCCTCCCTCTCTCCTAGGGCATTAGGCAACCCCAGTTTAGGTGCCACTCTGAGTTCCGTAGCAGCTCATACCATCAGCCTGACAGGGTAACGGCAGAACTCAAGTAGCCCTGCAGCTGCCTGACTGGAATTCAGTCCCCCAGGAGCCCTCCAATGGGTCGCGGCCCAGGGGAACAGCCATTAGTGGTAGAAATGGCTGTTTCCACAAACACCTTCTGGAGCAATCATCCTGGAGTGTGGTGGAGCCAGGAGCAGATGCTGGGGCTATGTACATGGATTCCTCCCTCACTCGAGACAGGATCAATGTCCCCATTTCTCAGCCTCTATGCAACAGGCAGCTGCAGACATCTGTCCCTTAAGGAGACATTCGGATTTGGGCGTGGACCCAAGTCAAATGCTCTGAAAAGGAGGAACCAGGATGTATGAGCCCCTGAAAACTGAGGGTGCAGAAGTCTTTTGCACTCATTATTTGTTGTCAGGACTGGTTTCTGTTTTACGCTTAGTGTTGGCTTTTCAAGGAGTAGATGTAGCATCCAGCCCCAAGCAGCCACAAGTCAGGCCTGAGAAAATCAGGGGACAGGCTTTCAAATCATGCAGTTTTAAAATATAATCAGCATTGGATTGTTGTTCTTTGCCTCTGGTTTTTGGGGTGCTGGTTTGCGGAACAGAAGGGGGACTAGTATCTGCCACATGTGGGGACTAAATGGGCTGTTGGGAATTGATTCAAGTTCTAGGGCGTCTCCCTTAGACCCTTTCTACAGCCGTCGAACTCCGCTGACTTCAGTCTTCCCTGGAGCAGTGAGAGGAGGCCTGGGCCCAGAGGCTAGATACATTTTTGGTTTCTGGGTTGGCACTGCCCCATCCAATTCTATCAAGTCAGGCCCAGGCCTGTTTAGAGGTCTGTTCAGTTCAGGCACTTCTGGGGTAAGACGGCACGTAGGGAAGGCAAGTATCTTGTTGCAGGGTTCTGTGAGTTTACTTTTATGATAAATAAAGTGACCAAGAACCATTGAAAGTCTGTATTTAAGTATTTGCTGCCTAGAGCAGCCCGTTTAACCTCCTCTGTGTGTTCCTTACAGCGAATGGATATCACACCCCTGTGACCCCTATGCATCAAATGGAGCCTAGTCATATGAGTCTTCGAAAACCCAGCGGGGACCCCCAGGTAAGTTTTGGGGAACTTTCTGAGCGGGAGTGTATAGTGTTAGGGAAGTTTGTGAGCCCGCCAGTGACACTCACAGTGAGCATGCTTTAGAAGCCGCCAGAACCCAGTCAGAGCATCAGTGTGTATGTGGCTGGGCCAGGCGTTTTTGTGTATAGGCAGCAAACAGTGGAACCCCACTGTATCGTGTGGTTTCCTCATGGTGCTTTGTTGTGAAAAGAGTGATAGACACAAGGAGGCCTTTTGATATTGAATCATACGATAGCGATGCACTGCCAGCGATCCACTAAGTCTCTCCTTTCGGGACTGTGGTACAAAAGCGAAGCTTGAAAAAGCATTCAAATGGCTTTACCACCCAGCAGCCATGTGTCGAGTGAGGGCATCATTTCTATGGTTACAGTTACACCCCCCTTTTTAAACCTCAGTGAGTTACTGATAACGCATTAACCTCCCAAAAGTTTTAGTACCATCTTCAAGTGCAGGCCCCAATCCTGCAAGTATACATATGTTTAGCTTTACTCCTTGAGTAGTCTGACTGAAGCTAATGGCACTACTCATCTGCATAAAATTAAGTATGTGAATTAATACTTGTAGCACTGGGGTCTGTATCATTGTGAGTACTATAAACTAGAGCTTCATCTAAACCATTATTTAAAATGCTGGTCCCAGTACAGAATTTAGAATGCTGGTCCCAGTACAGAACCCTGGAAGACTCCACTTTCCCCAACCTCCACAAAGAAGACACACCTTTAACTCCAACCTTCTGCTATCTACCTACTGACCTGTTCTAAATCTTCTGTTTAGAGCAGTTTTACAATAATCCATTATATAAAACTTTGTCAAAAACATCTAAAAATCCATTTGTACAAAATCATATGGTTCTGCTCTTAGAGTAATAATTATTTCATTCTAAGACAGTAATAAAATGTCTGAAATGATTGACTTTTCATAAGCCCACAGCAATTCACATCTCACCTATCTTACTTTCCAATATAGCCTTAAACCATCTGTGAATACTTGCACATAAAACACCTCACAAATCTACCTCTCCATTCCTGACCTCTCCCTCTTGTATGGCAGACACCTTCTCCTGGATGCCCTGTAGTCCACTCAGTCTGGCAAAAACACCACTCCTCAGTTCCCCTTAAAGTCTCCTTCTTCATGTCCCGTCAGTGTCATGCTTGACTCTTCCCACTTCCATTATCACTCACAGACAGGCTACCACACTGAACCCAGCCAACAGCCTGCTGTCATTGTTGGCTCTATCTGTGTCTTGTGTCCATACAATTTGGGAACTAGTTTTCAACAGGAGCTGTGGGTGCTTCTGAAACCAGCCATGCTGAGTACTTTGTGAAGCAGCTGACCATGTGTCAGTGTGGCCCCAAGGCCTGGGCGGACACAGCAATGTGTCCTTAAGCTGGTTCAGCACACTGACTTTCTGTAGTTTGGCTGGTCCTCCTGCCTCCAAACTCTGTGCCATAGGCAACTCCGAGTTCTTTGCCCCACGTACTTTTGATGCCGTGTATGTTCATGGAGCATAGGGGAAGGATACTGCCCAGTGTTCCCAGAATGCACTTTGACAGACATGGTTAAACAGAGTGACTATTGCAAACTAGGGCTGTCGATTAATCACAGTTAACTCACACGATTAACTAAAAAAAAAATTAACCGTGATTAAAAAATTAATGGTGATTAATCGCAGTGTTAAATAATAGAATATCAGTTGAAATGTATTAAATATTTTTGGATGTTTCTCTACATTTTCAAATATATCGATTATAATTACAACACAGAATACAAAGTGTACAGTGCTCACTTTATATTATTTTTATTAGAATTATTTGCACTGTAAAAATGATAAAATAATAGTATTTTTCAGTTCAGCTCATACAATTACTGTCATGCAATCTCTTTATCATGCAGGTGCAACTTACAAATGTGGGGAGGTGTTACATAACTGCACTCAAAAACAAAACAATGTAAAACTTTACAGCCTACAGGTCCACTCAGTCCTACTTCTTGTTCAGCCAATCGCTAAGAGAAACAAGTTTGTTTACATTTACGGGAGATAATGCTGCCCACTTCTTAATTACAATGTCATCTGAAAGGGAGAACAGGAGTTTGCATGGCACTGTTGTAGCTGGCATCACAAGATATTTACATGCCAGATGCACTAAAGATTCATATGCCTTTTCATGGTTCGTCCATCGTTCTAGAGGACATGCTTCCATGCTGATTACGCTTGTTAAAAAAATAAAGTGTTATTTAAATTTGTGACTGAACTCCTTGGGGGGAGAATTTTATGTCTCCTACTCTGTTTTACCCACATTCTGCCATATATTTCATGTTATAGTAATCTCAGAAGATGACCCACCCCATATTTTTCATTTTAAGAACACTTTCACTGCAGATTTGACAAAATGCAAAGAAGATACCAATGTGAAATTTCTAAAGATAGCTACAGCACTCGACCCAAGATTTAAAAATCTGAAATACCTTCCAAAATCTGAGAGGGACGAGATGTGGAGCATGCTTTCAGAATTCTTAAAAGAGCAACATTCTGGTGTGCAAACTACAGAACTTGAACCACCAAAAAAGAAAATCAACCTTTTGGTGTCATCTGACTCAGATGATGAAAATGAACATTCGTTGGTCCGCACTGCTTTGGATTGTTATTGAGCAGAACCCGTCATCAGCATGGACACATGTCCCCTGGAATGGTGGTTGAAGCTTGAAGGGACATATGAATCTTTAGTGCATCTGGCATGTAAATACCTTGTGACGCTGGCTACAACAGTGCTATGCAAACACCTGTTCTCACTTTCAGGTGACATTGTAAACAAGAAACAAGGAGCATTATCTTCTGCAAATGTAACAAACTTGTTTGTCTGAGCGATTGGCTGAACAAGAAGTAGGACTGATTGGACTTGTAGGCTCTAAAGTTTTACATTGTTTTATTTTTGAAGGCAGGGTTTTTTTGTACATAATTCTACATTTGTAAGTTCAACTTTCATGATAAAGCGATTGCACTACAGTACTTGTAGGAGGTGAATTGAAAAAGACTTTTTTTTTACAGTGCAAATATTTTTAATCAAAAATAAATATTAAGTGAGCATTGTACACCTTGTATTCTGTGTTGTAATTGAAATCAATATATTTGAAAATGTAGAAAACATCCAAAATATTTAAATAAATGGTATTCTATTATTGTGTAACCGCATGATTAATCGCAATTAATTTTTTTAATCGCTTGACAGCCCTAGTGCAACCACACAATCCTCTCACCTGACCTAGTTACAAACTGATCACAAAGCACTGTTCACTGGACTTCTTGGATGAGCGCTGGTTACAATTTCTTCTAGGACAGCACAAAACTCCCTCTCTTTCTGCTAGTCATTACTGCCGAAAAAGGGCAGCAGCTGTTGCAAAGCTGAGATATTCTAGGCCAGCACTTAGCACAGTCTGAAACTTTAGCTCTATTTAACCCCTGGTCTTTTAATTTTTTTTACTTTTCATAGTTTCATAGTGTTTAAATCCAGAAGGGACCACTAGATCAGTGGTTTTCAATCCGGGGTACATAGAGGTCTTTCAGGGGGTACATCAATTCCTCTAGATATTTGCCTAGTTTTACAACAGGCTACGTAAAAAGCACTAGCGAAGTCAGTACAAACTAAAATTTCATAAGACAATCACTTGTTTATGCTGCTCTATATACTATACATTGAAATGTAAGTACAATATTTATATCCCAATGGATTTATTTTATAATTATATGGTAAAATTGAGAAAGGAAGCAATTTTTCAGGAATAGTGTGGCTGTGACACTTTTGTATTTTTATGTCTGATTTTGTAAGCAAGTAGTTTTTAAGTGAGGTGGAATCTGGGGTACTCAAGACAAATCAGACTCCTGAAAGGGGTGCCGTAGCCCGTAAAGATGGAGAGTCACTGCACTAGATCATACAGTCTGACCTCCTGCATAGCACAGGCCATAACATTTCTTGCAAATACTGCTCTATGGAGCCCAATAACTAAAACATTTCAGTCCTCAGGAAACTAAAGTGTGGTGAGTCACAGGCAGAGAGCAGGAGAGACTGCGGTGCCCCCACCACCTGAGGCCACCGAAATGGCAGGGAATTCATTAGGTGAGATATACTTCTAGGGTCCCAGCAGGCAAATTACACCTGATGCTTCAGAGAAAGAAAAAAAAATCCAATGATCTGCCAACGTGACCAAGGGAAAATTCCTTCTTGACTCAAATCTGGTGATTCCTGTGACCCTGAGCATGCGAGAAGAGCCACTAGCCAGGCATCTCGATGAAAGATTCTCACTTGAGAGCACTGATCCACCCCACCTGCTGTCCTGTCTCTAGCTGTGGCCAATTGCTGATGCCTCAGAGGAAGGCAGAAGAAAACAAACAAAAAACCAGAATACATCTGGCCAATTGTGCGTTGAGGAAATGATTCCTTCCTGACCCCTGCAGGTGCCTTCCAGAAGCCTTGAAGCATGAGATTTGAGTATAGTTGTAATAGTGCAGAGTTGCAACGGTCCCGAGCTTGTCAAGGGCAATGCAGAGCTCCCTGTTCTCTCCCTGGCCCGTGAAGGAAGAGGATGAACACGAGGATTCATGAATTCACAGACCACCATGAACCAGAGACCACCATGACCATCCAGCCCAATCCCATCCACCCAAGTTGTAAAATTTCTCCCTTAATCTAATTTTAAAAACTACAAGTGGGGGTGAACCCACCACCTACCCTGCTAAGCTGTTCCTATGTTTAACCACTGTTAGGAAATTGCATCTTATTTCAAGGCTGAATTTGTCAAACTTCCATTTCCAGCCATTGAATCTGGTTAGGCCTTTGTCAGCAAGGCTGAAAACATCCCGCTCTCAGATCTCTGTTCCATGATGTGTCAGTGCCTAGACACAGTGATCACATCATCTCTCAACCTTCTCTTCAATAAGCTGAATAAATGGAGCTCCTTGAGTCTCACATAGAAAATCTTGTTTCCCAGCTCCTGGATCATTTGGTGGCCCTCCTTTGACCTTACTCCAGAACTTCCAATCCTTCCTGCAGTGTGGACACCAGCACTGGACACAGTATCCTAGTAGTGGTCCTATCAATGGTCTGTCCCCAAGCAAGATTATTTTCCTTTGATATTCCCCTTTTCATACATTAGCCCTTTTTGCAACAGCATTGCCCTGAGAGCTCATGTTGAGGTGATTGTTTTCAGTGACCTCTGAGATTCTCTCTGCGTCACTGCTTTCCAAGACAGTCTCCCATCCTGTAGATATAACCTGCGTTCTTGGTTCCCAGATACATTGCCTGCATTTGGCTGTATTAAAATATATTTTGTTGGCTTGTGACCATTTAACCAGATGATTCAGATCACTCTGTAGCAGTATCCTGCCCTCCTCATTGTTTACTATCCCACCAATCTTTGTGTCATCTGCAAACTTTACAAGCAAACATTTTATATCATCATTTAGATGGTTGGTACAAATAGTAAATTGTGTTGGACCAAGATCTGATCCCCGGGGAACCACACTTTGCTTGTTAATATCTTCCCTTTATCAACTACATTCTGAGCTCTGTCAGTGAGCCAGGTTTTATTCCATCAAATCTGTGCCCCATTAGTTCAATACAATGCAAGTTTTTAATCAAAATGTCATGTGGTACTAAGACAAATGCCTTGGCAAAAGCCGAGTATACGATATCAACACAGGTTTCAGAGTAGCAGCCGTGTTAGTCTGTATCCACAAAAAGAAAAGGAGGACTTGTGGCACCTTAGAGACTAACAAATTTATTTGCTCCTTCATTGGATGCATTCAGTGGAAAATATTTTCCACTGAATGCATCCGATGAAATGAGCTGTAGCTCACGAAAGCTTATGCTCAGATAAATCTGTTAGTCTCTAAGGTGCCACAAGTCCTCCTTTTTTTATATCACCACAGTTACCTTTATCAACCAGACTTGTTATCCTGCTAAAAAAAAGACGACAAATTAGTTTGACAAAACCTACCTTCCATGAAACCACACCAACCGGGATTAATTCTATTGTAGCTTTGTATTCTTTGAGTCCCAAATTAACCATTCCATTATTTTACTTGGGATCGACGTCAGGCTAACAGATTTAGGGTTCCCTGGGTCACCCCTTTTACCCTTCTTAAATATTGGCACTATATTGGCAGGCCTCCAGTCCTTTGGAATTGCCCCAGTTTTCCAGTATTTGTTAAAAGTGAACATTAGTGGTTCAGACAGCCCCTCCTCGGCTAGTTCTTTTAAGACTTAAAACAGTTTCATTTGTGGTCAAGTTCCAGATTCAACAGCCTGATTCCAGGCAAAGACTGGTGAGGCTGGTGTGTTCTGTATCACTTAATTAACCACAGCAGGACCAGGGCAAGTGGAACAGAGTCCCAGCATAGACTCTGCTTGCGGTGGGAGATTAGTCACTGGGCCAACAGGGCCCATGCCCAGGGCCCCTGGCCAATTGGGGGCCCCCCAGAAAAATGGGCACCCCTGCACCCCGACCTGCTCCACCAGCCCGGTGCTCCTGCTGGGGAGCAGACTCAGGGTGCGGGGGCTTCACCTGCTCCATCCGCCCACACGGCACTCCGCCCAGGGTGCAGAGTCAACCTGACCCTGCTCCCTGGCAGGAGCTCTGGGTGGGCAGGGGAAGCCCCCACACTCCGACCCCATTTCCCCAGCAGGAGCACTGGGACAGGGGTGGGGGAGGAGAGACCGGGGTGGGGAGGGGCCCCCATTTGCTCTGGCCCAGGACTGCACAAAACCGTAATCCGCCTCTGTCTGCCTGTGCAAGGTGAAATCCCCCTCCCTAGGAGCTAGTCTGGGGAGCTGAGAGCCCTCAGTCAGCAGTGAGGGTGGAAGAGGCCAAGGGCTAAAGCAGAGCTGAGTGCAGAAGAGCAGGGTCGCTCACTGATTGGACGAGTATCTTGGCAGTGCCTCATGCAAAGATCTGCTGGAGAGGATGGGTGCATGGCTGGGACTCACCTGGAACAGTTTCTGCTGCCTCTGAGTTCACAGTTTTGTAGCTGGTGTCTGTATCAGCTGGCTGCTGCTCAAGGCAGCCATCAGTTTGCAGCTGACTCAGAACAACCTCCAGGCAGCCAGCAACGCCAGAGCAGCTGCAGGCAGGAGGTGGGGGAGTGCTAGTGTGCTGCAGGTGGCATAGAGCCGGGGGAATGTCACCCAAGCTCAGTGAAAGAGGGACAGCCCCTGATTTCAGGAGAATTCTCTGGGCAGCCCCATAAACCAGGCCTGGGGCCTCTTGGTCCTTTACAAATGGCGTCGGAACATCTGAAAAACAGGGAGGGTGTTCTGATTGCAGATTTTAAGCTCTCAGCTGTTTGGGGGCAGGGCCCGTGTTGGTACAGCAGAAGGCCCTGCTCTGGATCAGAGCCTGTGGGCGTTACTAGAATAGAGAATTAGTTGAATTCTCCAAAGTGACACATCCCCTCAGGATCAGTTCAGTACTGCAGGAATTCAGAGCTTGGCCTTGTGGGCAGTGGGCAGTAGGTACCATGGGGCGCAAAGGGTTCAGCGGATCTGGGGGGCTGCACAGGTTAAGTACTTCAGTGGATGGGCACAGTGCTCAGTGGCTGGACGTAGGGGGTACAGTGGCAGTGGTGGCATAGTGGAGGGGCACAGCCAGGAAGGGGCCCAGGACTCAGTGGTGGGGGGTGGGGGTGCAGTGGAGCGGTGGAGGGGCTTAGTGGAGGGGCCCAGGGGGGAAGGAGCACCAGGGCTCAGTGGAGGAGGGCAGGGGCTCCTTGGTGCCCAAGGTTGCTCCTCAGCTCCTTCCCGGCCGCCCCCTCGTCCCCGCATCATTCCCCTGCCCACTGCCCTCGCCTTTCTCGGCCGGACACCGATGCCTTTCAGTGATTCACTGCGCAGCTCGGGCCAATCACACTCACACACCCTCCCGCCATGGAGCACATGCTGAAGATGCCTCTCTCCTCTCTCCACAGAGTCCGGGGTCCCCGCGCGTGCCCAGGAGGCTGGCCAGGGAGAGCTCGCGGACGGTAAGTACAGCCGGGACAGCTGGCAGCGCTGCAGGTAGGGGTTGAGGCCTGGACAGTGATCACTGCCGCTGTGCTGAGGGCCAGCAGCATGTGGGCCAGCTGCTGGGGCAGGGCAGAGCAGCCTGGGATGGCAAAGAAAGCCCCTGGCGGGTGGGGTGGTCCTGGGGCAGCCAGTCAAACCAGAGGGCACGTGTCTGTGGGCTCCCTGCTCTGTTTTTAAGGAGCACTGAATCAAAAACAACTTTAACAAAATGGCCTGGGTCAAACGTGTAGCTGGTGTCAAGCCAGTTCTTAGCAAAGTGGCCACATCACAAAAATGGAATTGACACTATTTGCAACCCTATGCGTACCGCCAGCAGAGGCCCCAAGTCTCAGTGAGCACTAGACGTGGAACTGCTCGGAGCCCTAGCAGCAGAGGTGAGGAAAGTTGGTAGCGAAGCCTGTTCCACCTGTGTAGAACCTGTTCTGTGAATGAATGGAAATCTTCAGTGTTCCGGGCTACCAGGCCAGCGTCTTTCACCAGCACTGAAGGTCACACCCCGAAACACAATACAAATCAAAGTGATACAATTTCATAAGAGATATCTGTGCCCTGAAATATCATCTACATCAGTGGTTCCCAAACTTGTTCCGCCGCTTGTGCAGGGAAAGGCCCTGGCGTGCCGGGCCAGTTTGTTTACCTGCTGCGTCTGCAGGTTCGGCCGATCACGACTCCCACTGGCTGCGGTTCGCTGCTCTAGGCCAATGGGAGCTGCAGGAAGCGGCGCGGGCCAAGGGACATACTTGCGCCGTTTCTGCTGCTCTGGGATTTGGAAACTGATTAGTTAATCTGCTTGTTACATGGTAGCAGAAAACTGGCTGAGATCCAAAACTCTTTTTCTAAATCTGTCTTCAATAAAAAATATAGAAAAGAAGTTTGAGCAATTAGTAAGGAATGCTGACTCTGCAAAATAACTATTGCTGATAAACAGCTGGTAAGGAAGTACGTGGGAAATGTGAATACCCACTATACAAATCAGATGTTCTGGGTGACCTGTCTAACAAGCTTACTAAACCACTACCATTTTTTTTTGAAAACTCAGGGACAATTCAAGAGGTAATGAAATACTGAAGAAATGGAAATTTAGCACCTTATTTTCAATGAAGAATGATTCTGGCAATTACCACCCTAGAAGTGGAACGTCTCTCTTTAGCTGAAACAGAGTAATGGAAGGGCATTAGTATCTGGCAAAGCATGCAGTTGGATGGAGGTTTCTGGTAGAAAGTGCAGGGATTGCTGGTAAGATCAGTGTTAATTAACATCTTCATTACTGAACCACAGAGAATAGTTTGCAACTTTGCATTACAGAACAGGGTGTTATTAATCCCCCTAGATGAAACTTTGTGGCCATATCTGGGCTTTAGTGTTCAGTTCTGGGCACCTCAATGCCAGAAAGATATTTAAAAGTGGAAGGAATTCAGAGAAGAACAACACAACTGCTTGGGGCTGGATGGGATTTACTTAAGAGAAAAGATTAAAAGAACCAAGTGAGCTAAGCATTGACTAAGGGAGAGAGAAGGGAGCATGCTCATAATCTGCAAATATTGGAAGGGTATAAAGCCCAAGGGAGGGAGAGGAATTATTTGAAGTCATACATTGTAGGGGTGTAACTAGGAGTAATGGGATGATCTTGAGAGAACAGTCTATTGATCTGCCCTTCTGTCAGTGAGGAGTGCTTTTGTGCCCTTGTACAGATTTGTTATAGGCCATTTTGGTTGCCATTGTTGAGTCACTGAGCCTCGATGGGAGTTAATTCAGTTGTCTGAGTGCCCATATGATGCATCTCTCTGCTGTGGTAGCCCAGTCACCTCCATCAGTCCTCCCACTGCTGTCCCAGAGTGCACCAGTCATTGCAAAAGTGGCCAGTCTGGTCACCTTTCTGCCCAGCAGTCACCTAGCAGTTTACATAGCCATGCATGCTGAGTGGAGCTCACTTGTAAGCCATTTCAGAGCACTGCTGCTTGTACCACTGCTGAAGTCCACACCTTCATCTGCTTGGGGCTGCTGGGCATGCCCATTGCCAACTGGGACCGTGGCACAGGGAGGCCAGGAGGTAGCCACTGTCCACACTGGGAGTCGAGTGCGCTGAGGGGTTGACAGAAGGGAGAGGGTGTATAAACACACCTAGGACAATTAGTGAAACACCAGGAAATTCCCCCACAGTGTGTCCATTCTACTGTGAATTACACCTGGTCCTCTGCAAGTATCCCACCAGTCAGCCCCTCCTGGTGATTGACAGCCCTCACTGTTAAAAAATTGCACTTTATTTTCTGTCTGAATTTGTCATTAAACCCATACCATAATATGCAGGTGATAATTTGGAAGCCCTTCAAATTTCTCTGGTATTTAAGCAGTACTGTGGGCTCTTCTGCCACTTTAACCAAAGGTACAACCAGTGCTAAAATCTTTCGTTTACAAGCCAAATCAAGGCTTCTTCCTCTTGTTGTCTATGAACTGTCAATTCTCTTGTCAACAAAGTCTGTGTGATTTAGGCTGAACTCTTTGAAACACTCAGGGTTTCTCCCAGTAGGGAAACATCTTTTTGTCTTACAAATTGTACTACTCTTAGTATAATGAGTTTCTCCAGCCTCCACATTCTCAACTGAGTTAGTGATTAGGCATGATTTCTAGAAACCTATGAAGTAAATACAAGTACATGTCATACATTTTAGTCATTCAGAGGGTTTTAACTCAGGTACATGCTTTCTGGGAAGCATTTAGCTTAACATAACCATGTTGTCACTTGGTGAAACCACACATGTATAACTAGGCTTGGCAGACTTTGAGTTTTTATATATATTTTTGACAGATAATAATGTTTATTTTAAGTAGGGTTACCATATTTCAGGTTCCCACAAAGAGGACACCCGCTAGATGGGGAACTGTGGGGGAGGGGTTATAGTTGGAGGGTGCTGGAGGTGTGTGTGTGTACTGGCAGGGGTACCTGGGGGGTGCTGGAGAAGGCATTTTGGAGGGGGTGCTGGAGAAGGAGGTGCTGGAGAGGGTACTGGAGAGGGCCTCCCTGTGGGCCTCTCCCCCACCCCAGGGCTGGGAGCCGGAGCCTGGGTGGGTGGGATCTAGCAGCTGCATGGGAGGGATCAGCTGGGACATGGAGAGAGCTCTTTCTGAGCTGTAACATCTGCTGTGTAAAAATCCCAGACGTTGTCTCTTATTTGAAAAATCTGTTCGGATAGAGGGCGGAAGATCAAGAAAGAGGCCATGTCCAGGAAAACCCAGACATATGGTAACCCTAATTTTAAGCATTTTTTTTTTCAGTTTTTATCAATTTAAATTTTCACAGGTGAGGGAAATTATGGAGAGTAAGACAACAGGGAGAACTCAGTAAATAATTATTTTATGACAGTAGACACTGAGTTTCAAAAAATTAAAGGTTTAACTATTAAAACACAAATTGTGAACTTCCCATGTTAAAATATACCAAGTAAATATCCTTAAATCAAACCCTAGTAAGTTCTTAAGTAATTTTTCGTACATTGCCTGTCAATAAATTTCAGTTATTATTGATGGAAATATTTTTGTCAGTTTCATATATACGGTGAAATGGACATTTACTAATAAAAATCGAATCCTTCCAAGACTGTGTATTAGTCATTTTGCTATTTATCAGTTAGAACTGGCCTGAAGGTGGCTTCTCCAGCTCATCTGCACAGTTGCAATGACTGGTTTCTAGAGTTAGCTAGAGAGTTAATTCATTCAGGTAATTCACTCAGGGTGTTGTGATACCAAGTTCTTGTCTCTTCCAGATTTTGCAGCAGTCTCCCTAGATGGTACTTTAACAAATAAGGTTAATAGGTGCTTGTCAGTGATAGGCTTTAGTTGTTAACAGCAGGGAGTGTGTTCACTCAGCTAGGTGATGAGTCTTTCTTGTGCAGCTGGTTCTGCTGCATGGAGCACTATGCTGAACAATACAGGGCATATTATATGTGATGCAGCAAAGCACAGTCAGATAGCGACCCAGGCTTCTGCCAATGATTTGAAAAGTCCATCCAGGTTATAAGCTGTGTCGTTTCTCATCATCATGATAATAAAATACTGATGGAATAGAACTGTAAGATACAAATACATCATCTTGCTTCTCTCCAAATACAGAACAAAAAAATTGTTGAATACTTCTGCCTTTTGTGTATCGTGGTTGATAATTTTATGTCCTTATCCTATCATAATGGCACTATACCACTGCTTGGATTTCATTTGTTTTTGACACATTTAAAGAACTGCTTCTTACTGGCCATAGATTTTTCATTGATATCTTTATCAGTAGTTTGCATTTCCTAACTGTTGATGAGTAGTCATTGCTGTCAGCTTCCTCATTTTTCAATTTTGTTTGTTTATATTTTAATTTCCCTCTGAACCGGAATGATTTTTTAACCAAAGAAGCCTTCTTATATCATTGTAGCATTGTGGAGTTTGGGAGCCATGAACAGAGCATTTCTGTGAATGTTGCTGATATAGTGTGGATTATAAAGACCTGGCATATTTGCAAGATTGGGAAAGTCATTCTCAGGGGTTGAGGACTGTGGGAGGCGCTTGTGAAGATACTAGTGGTCTAAAAGTCAGTTGCGACTCTGAAGAATTTGGAAACTGCTGCATAAGAGGATTGTTGCCTGAGGGACTGTGGAGAGAAGCTGGGTTTTGGGAGATGGCAGATGGCTTGGGATACAGGACTACAGACCATGTTCTAGGTTTAAGGGGCAGTTTGGGGGCAAGCATGGAGATACTTGGGGAAGGAGTGCACAAAGAGGGAGTCAGAACTGTCCAAGCACAAGATGTGCACAGGAGAGTTGCAGGGACCTAGCAAAGAGATGCAGCTGGGCGTAGCATGGGAAAGAGGCCATGGAAAAAGAAACCTGCTCTTTCTGTTCTTTGATCAGCTCCTGGAGGCACTGGACCAGCTGCTTACTGAGCTTGCAAATTGAGTTCCTTGGAATGTCTCTCTCCACCTGTGCAAGAGTATTTAAAGCAAATTTGTCAAAATCGGCTGCTGGTTTCCTTGGCAGTAAGGAAGAGTCAGAGCAGCCTTGGGTTTCTTGGAAAATCCACATTCACAGAAGCCCATTCACAGTATGGAAGCAAGGAAGGGAAGAGGCCCGACAGGCTGAGCCAAGGAATAGAGCAATGGTAGTGGGAGCTCTCTTAACCATAGACTCACTCCTGTTCCCATTGAAGGCAAAGGTGAAACTTTTGTTGACTGAGGTGGGAGTCAGACTGAGCACAGTGTGCAAGAGTATGTCCAAGATGCGGGGCCTGTCGGTAAGGTAAACCAAGGCAGGGTTTGTGCTCAGTTCCCTTCATGGGATTCCAGGGATGGGTGAGGTTTGGAATCGGCTTGGTTCTCAGTCTGTGGAAGCCAGGGGTCCTCCCCATCTCTGCCTCCATGGCTCCAGTGTATGGTAGTCTCATGCTCCTGTGGGGTTCGGAGGGCCGGCGTGCTGTGTGAGTTAATGCGAACCTGGTCATTGTGGCGTCCATTCCCACACTGCCAGGGACGTCACACTATAGAACCAGGAGCTGTAAACACTGTGACTATAGCACAAGGATGGCCAAACTGCGGCTCATGAACCGCATGCAGCTTTTACAGTTAAAGTGTGGCTTGCGAGCCCCCCCTGCCCATTCTCCACCTACCAGACTTGGGAGAGGGGGAGAGCGGCTTGGGACCTCTGCTTTTCAGCAGAGTGGTGGGGTAGGGGCTTCTGCCCAGAGGGGAGAGTGGTCTCGGGGCTTCAGCCCCACAGGTTACATCTGCCGGGGCTTGGGGTTCCAGCAGGAGTGGGCTGAAGCCCCAAGCCCCGGCAGGCGCATCCTGTGAGGCAGAAGCCCCAAGCCCCGGCTGGTGTGCCTCAGCTCTTGAACTTCTGAATATCGTTGTATGCGGCTCGGAGGGTCAGTGAGTTTGGCCACCAATGCTATGGTGTATCGCACTGGTTATCAAATTTTTTAGGTTGCATCCCTTTCCAAATAATGGAGTCTACCACGTACCCCCATCTGAGATAGCGTCATAATATACCTATGATTAGATTGCCAAGTCTTACTAAATAAAATGCATTGTCCACCATTACAGGATTTTTCTCACATACTTCCTGACAAGAGCATACGTACCCCATAAGGATAAAGGTACCCACTTGAAAACCACTGGTGTATTGCAGAAAGAAAAGGAGTACTTGTGGCACCTTAGAGACTAACAAATTTATTTCAGCATAAGATTTCGTGAGCTACAGCTCACTTCATCGGATGCATTCGGAAGTATTGTGTTATGTTAGCATGTGACCATGTCATCCAAGTTGTATTTTGATAGTGCATATGCACAATGGCAGAGTAGAAGGTGTGCTCACACCCTTGACACTGGTATTTCCTGACTTGTGACAACTCCCATTGTAATCACAGGGTTGCATTCATTTTGGGATTGTCATTTAATTAAATAAACATCCTCATTTTGTCCCAGAGGACGTTTCACTTGGTCACTATGCCATGCCAACCCACTAATGTCTGTCAGGAGCTCCCCAGTTCACTGCACACAGGAAGCAACACTTTCATTTTGCCTTTTGACATTTTACTGCTTTTCCCAAGTATTTTTCAAAGGTCCTTTCAGTCTAATCCACTTTGGAGATCAAAGCAAAGAGGGAAAGAAGTGCAGTGTTTTAAATCAAGTCCAAAAGAGTGTTAAACTATTCTCTATCTGCTGTAAACGGTCCAGTGTACAGGGACTGAGAGCTGCTCGCCAAATCCTCCTTTGTTCTGGGTGTAGAGGACAAAAGATGAAAAGCTTAACTTCAAGAGACTGGCCGCATTAGAGGATTGTCCTAGGATTCTCTGAAAATCCCTCCAGCTGATGATAGGATTTGATCCAACAGCAGCTCCTTGAGGTAGAGGTAAAGAAGACAGTACTTTTGCATTTCAGAGTTATTGCTGAGTCACTTGGCAGGAATTTGTCTCTGTAGAGCCCTTTAACAATTCTAAACATGGATAGACTTTCCACCTTACATAAATGTAAAGAGACTGTACAGTGCCTTCCCTTAGAACAGTCACATAGCTGTGCTTAGCATAGATCACACAGAGAAGCCTTTAGAGACGCTGGAGTACTTAGGGATGGGAAAGGGAGGAACAAAAAGCCATTGCAAGAGGTAAACAGTTGTTCTCTGCAAATAGCAAAGGTATTTACCAGGACCGTACTCTTAGACATGTACTGTATAAAACCCCTGGAGTGTGTTTTCCATTGCAGTGCTGCTCTTTAGAGAATTGTTCCCATTTCATGATATGATGCGAGAGAGACCTTTAAAATATTATTTTAAATATAAAATTTAGCCCCCTGGAATCCCTGTGATAGAGGAAAAGTTGAGTGAGGGGAAAAAGGAGAAAAAGGACAAGTTGGAAGAGATAACTGAAGAAGGGGTTGTTGGCACAGTGAAGAGCTGGAGCCTGCAAAAGCCTATGAGCACTGAGCAGTCCCATTGATTTTGCTGGGGCTATTGGTAGATGATATACTGAGTACACATAGAACAATGTATTGTATAAATCTCTTGGATACCACAGTGATCAGCACGTCAAGACATAGATTAGAGTTTACGGCTGCAGTCTGCTTCCTTTCTGCAGCTTTGCCCCATATTTAATCTTACACTTTGTTTTGTTATTGCTCAGTAGCGGCGTGCACAGCCAAGCACTTCATTTGTTAATGTAGGTTTGCTCAGCAGTGCTATGCACAGCCCAGCACCTCATTTATTATTGTAGGGTTGCTTAGCAGTGTGCACAGCCCAGAGATTGTGATCACTAGACTGTGCATATTGGTTTTCAATTTTGGGATAACTCATCCAAGAACAATTGAACCCAGTGAATTTGGCAATATATCTGAGTATTTTCTCACCACATCTGATCGAGTCTCTACTTTCTATTGAGAGGAAGCAGTTTTCTTGTTGATGTTTTTACTGTCAAATCTTACTGCAAGAAACAAGGAAAAAGAAAAGGAGTACTTGTGGCACCTTAGAGACTAACCAATTTATTTGAGCATAAGCTTTTGTGAGCTACAGCTCACTTCATCGGATGTGAAAGTCATTCATAAGTATTAATTACTTTTTAAAACTCAGACAGCTTTAAAAGAAACCCCAGGACTCCTCCATCCTCCACAATGGCTTTGAAAACAGCACTTATAACAACAACAAAGGACTTCTTTTTCCCAGTAGCTGAAGATCTGCTTACTGTGGTACAAACCTGTTTCTCCTCCCTTTGTTTAATGGAAACTTAAACTTGGAGAGTGGTCAGTTTGGATGAGCTATTGCCAGCAGGAGAGTGAGTTTATGTGTGTGTGTGTGTGTTCCCGGGGGGGGGGGGGTGAGAAAGCCTGGGTCTGTGCTGGAAATGACCCACTTTGATTACCATGCACATTGTAGGGAGAGTGGTCACTTTGGATGAGCTATTACCAGCAGGAGAGTGAGTTTGTGAGTGTATGGGGGTGGGGGGGTGAGAAAACCTGGATTTATGCTGGAAATGGCCCAACTTGATTATCATGCACATTGTAGGGAGAGTGGTCACTTTGGATGGGCTATTACCAGCAGGAGAGTGAGTTTGTGTGTGTGGTTTTTGGAGGGAGGTGAGGGGGTGAGAGAACCTGGATTTGTGCAGGAAATGGCCCACCTTGATTATCATACACATTGTGAAGAGAGTGGTCACTTTGGATGGGCTATTACCAGCAGGAGAGTGAGTTTGTTTGGGGTGGGGGGGCGAAGGGTGAGAAAACCTGGATTTGTGCTGGAAATGGCCCAACTTGATGATCACTTTAGACAAGCTATTACCAGCAGGAGAGTGGGGTGGGAGGAGGTATTGTTTCATGGTCTCTGTGTGTATATAATGTCTTCTGCAGTTTCCACGGTATGCATCCGATGAAGTGAGCTGTAGCTCACGAAAGCTCATGCTCAAATAAATTGGTTAGTCTCTAAGGTGCCACAAGTCCTCCTTTTCTTTTTGCGAAGACAGACTAACACGGCTGTTACTTTGAAACCTGAAATTTGTCTGGATCCTGTCTGCCTCATCTGCATGTCCAAGTGCCCATCGTTGTAGCTCTGACAGCAGTGAGGAGAATCTCACAGCAAGTTCCCTTCCGAATGAGGCCGTATCTGCACATGTGCTACAGTGACACAACTACATCACTGCAGCTGGGCCTCTGTAGCGCCACAGGGCAGACTCTTCCAAGAGCAACAGAAGGGGTTTTTCCATCCATATAGGATGTAAAGGAGTAGAGCAGCGGTAGCTAGGTCGATGGAGGAGTTCTTCTTCAGTACCACAGTGTGAAAGGGCAGAAACCCAGCAATGCATCTGCACTCAGAGGTCAGGAGTCCTGGGCAGAGTTCCAGTCCAGTGGTGAGTCTTGGGTGCTCCTGGTCATCTTCGGCACCAGTAACCTTTCCCCAGCAAACTCCTCTGGTGTCCTGTTCTGCCGCTCTCTGCAAAGCCACACAGAGCGACAACCTCCCCACTTAACTAGCTAACAGCGTCTCTCCTTATTCCAAATGCAAAGTCACAAGCTCCAATACTCACGGCCCCACACAGCTTGGGGCAGCAGTGATATTGGGTACAGCTCTGGTGTGTCCTTCTCAGGACATTCCTCCCTGGCAAAGTGCTCCTCTTGGTTCCTGTCCTGGGCTGTCCCTGATGGGCCGCTCTGTCCCTCCTGGGCTTTGGGCAGGTTCTCGGCTGCTTCACTCTGTGAGGGCCTGCTTGCTGCAGCCCTTCTGTCTGGAGTCTCCCTCTCTCCCTGCTTCCCCCCCCCCCCGCAAAAAAAAAAAAGAAAAACCAACCCAAAAAACAAAAAATCCAGCACATCCTCTGCCTGGAACAATCAGCTCTTCCCCCCTCAGGACAAAGATTTAAAGGGTCCATGCTCTCTAAACCCCAAGGGGGTTACACAAGTAAAAGGTACTTTGTACATCATCTGAAACTAGATTGAACCAAGAAGCTTCCTACCTTGTTTTTCTGGTACCATGGTTTACCTCTTATCTCTTTGTTCTGAACACATGCATTTCAGGTATCAAAGAGCATTAAAAGAAAAGGAGTACTTGTGGCACCTTAGAGACTAACCAATTTATTTGAGCATGAGCTTTCGTGAGCTACAGCTCACTTCATCAGATACACAAAAGCTCATGCTCAAATAAATTGGTTAGTCTCTAAGGTGCCACAAGTACTCCTTTTCTTTTTGCGAATACAGACTAACACGGCTGTTACTCTGAAAAGAGCATTAAGGCACCTCCTAGGTTTGTACTAGGGTAGAACAATTACATCTCTTGTCCTCTTCCTTTGGGACATTGCAATTCAGGCCAGTGAGAGTAACTTCCTTTCTGTTGCTATGATAAACCAGTCCTCTGTCCTGATTTTGTCAGCTTCCCTATTTGCTCAAGCCAAAACTTACTTCAGTGAATGCAAGGGGTTATGGGATACTTAGCATAAGTGAGCAGGTTTATGTAAAAATCATAGTCCATTTAGGCTATATAACTGCTGTAATATTTGTGCTTAATGCATACTAATAACTATATGGTGTGGATAACACACACTATTAATATATGTATCTATGCTAGCCAGCATATATTAGTCAACAGATATGTACGCCCTATCACAATTTCCATCTCTGCAATTTGTAAGGCGGCCACTTGAAGCACACTACATGTCTACACTACAAAGTTAAGTCTACTTCATGTAATTCAACATTGAGCCTCCAATTTAAGCAAGTTGATCTTGTGTGTCTACACTACGCTCATTGTGTCGGCAGAGTGCATCCTCACTAGCAGGCCTTGCATCGATGCACAGAGCACTGCACTGTGGGTAGCTATCCCACAGTGCACATCGCCAAGTGGAATTTTGGGTTGGGCTTGCAATGCCTTATGGGACCAAACATTGGCGCGGGTGGTTATGGGAACATGGTGTTAGCCTCCCATGATGCACTTACCTCCCTCTCTCCCTCCCTCCATCCCTGAAATCAACTGCAGACAAACCAAGCCTTATTTGTGCCTTTTTTTGTAAGCTTGGGTTACCCACGTGGATGCCACAGCATGCTAAGCAGGGACACTGCTCAGCTGTACACCGTTGTTGTGAGCATTACAAACACCTCGCACTTTATCCTGCAGTATTTACACAGCTGATACAGGCACCGCCACAAGGAGCAATGTGATGCCATGCAAGCGCCCTGCTGGAAGACCTAGAGCGGAGCAATTCCGTTGCTGGCGACAGTCATGCATCACCTTGACACAGTTGCGCGCCGTTTCTGGGCCTGGGATACAAGCTCTGACTGGTAGGATCGCATTGTTATGCAGCTATGGGATGATGAGCAGTGGTTGCAGAACTTCCGAATGTGTAAGGCCACTTTCCAGGAACTGTGTGAAGAGCTTTCCCCAGCCCTGAAGTGCAGCAATACTAAAATGAGAGCTGCTCTGACCATTGAGATGCGAGTGGGGATTGCTCTGTGGAAACTTGCAGCGCTAGACTGCTACCGGTCAATGGGGCATCAATTTGGAGTGGGTAAATCTACTGTGGGATCTGTTGTGATCAAAGTTTGCAGGGCCATCAACAGACTTCTGTTAAGAAGGGTAGTGACGCTGAGCAAGGTGCAGGACATAGTCAATGGTTTTACCTTGATGGGGTTCCCAACTGCAGTGGGGCAATAGGCAGAATGCATATCCCTATCTTGGCACCAGACCACCTTGCCAAAGAGTACATAAACCAAAAGGCGTACTTCTTAATGGTGTTGCCAGCGCTGGTGGATCATAGGGGCCGTTTCACCGACATCAGTGTGGGATGGTCGGGGAAAGGTGCGTGACATGTGCATCGTTAGGAACACAGGTCTGTTCAGAAAGCTGCAAGCAGGTACTTTCTTTCAAGACTGCAAAATAACCATTGGTGATGTTGAAATGCCAGTCGTGATCCTGGGAGACCCAGCCTACCCCTTGTTCCCATGGCTCATGAACCCGTACACAGGCAGCCTGGACAACAGTAAGAACTGGTTCAACCATAGGCTGAGCAAGTGCAGAATGGTGATGGAATGTGCCTTTAGACCTCTAAAAAGGTTGCTGGCATTGTTTGCTTATTACGTTAGACCTCAGTGAAAGTAATATCCCCGTTGTTATTGCTGCCTTCTGTGTGCTCCATAATATCTGTGAAACAAAGGGAGAAAAGTTTCTGCTGGGGTGGGGGGTTAAGGCAGATCGCCTGGCAGTCAATTTTGAGCAGCCAGACACCAGGGCAATAAGAACAGCATATCGAGGAGCTCTGCATCTCCATGAGGCTTTGAAAACCAGTTTCAGCAATGAGCCAGAGTAATGTGACACTTATCTGTGTTCCTTACCAAACTGTCCCCTCCATTGCATTTTCTCCCCTGTAAACACCACCCTACCAACCACTGGCTGTTGAATGAAAAAATAGCCTTTCCTCCTCAATCCATTAAGTTTTATTATACACACAGAGACAGCAAAGAAAAGTAAGACAACCTGGGGCAAAAGCGCTGATAATACTGTGGTGGGAGAAACAAGGACAGCTGGCTTACAGATGCACTGCAATAATTATCAAAGGTCTGGGAATGGGCACCTTCTGGTCCTTGTACCCTCCCCTGGTGTTAAGTGCAAGGGATACCGAATTCCCCCTCCCCCGCCTCATAGGACATTTCGGGGAGGTGGATGTAGAACTGGGCGATGATGGCAGCAGGTTCAGCATAGGCTGCAGCATCCAGCTGCCTTTCTTGAACCTCAACCAGAGGCCTCAACATGTCTGATTGCTCCTCCATAATCCGCAGCATCTCTTCCTGCATGGCACACTCTTGTTCCCTGTTCTCCTGTCTTCCCTGTCCATGTCCAGGTTCTCAGACAGTGTAATCCTCCATGCTCTGAGCTCTGTCTTGTCACTCTGGAGGCATGCATTAACTCATTGAACATGTCCTCCCAAGTCTTCTTTTTTGCGCCTTCTAATCTGGGAACGTCTCTGTCCCAGTGTACGTCAACAGACAGGTTTTCGGCTGCAAGGAATGCAGAGCACCAGGATAGCATTGACAGTGCATGGATTGTTTCTGGTGCAAGGTTAATTTTTTTTCTTAAAAAAATCACCCCTCAATACACTTCACTGCAAGCCAAAATGTAATCACAACCACCGGCTACTGCAAGAGTCAGTTTGCTGCTCCAGCCATGGTGAGTAAGGCCACGAGGCATGGGCAAGAGGTCTTGTGCTGCTGCTTTTGTGAAGACATCCTTGGGATCCCTTTCCCCTAGCAACCTGAGGAGAGGCACCAGTGTAAAGCCCCCTAAATAGTTTGTTTTTTACAAAAGCAGCACCGGTTTGGGGGGGGGGGAAGGGAGACAAACAGGAAGCTCCCCCCCTTTTTTTTTCAATGCTGCTTGCAATACACTGTGATCTCTTCCAACCACAACTACGGCACGTTTGGGAAAGCATCGTTGTGTGACCCAAATTTCACCAACGGGGTGGATTACTTGTTGAATTGTTTGCGATTTAAGGGCTAGCATTGAAAACTTCCCCCCGTTTCCCCTTGGTGACCCTATGCGATTTCACTCTCCTGAGAGTAACAGAGCAAATGCTGCAAGTGTCTGGGTAGAGACCTGGTCCTTATGCTACAATGCTGTGTGCTGCAATGATGCCAGCAGAGGTAATACTGGAGTGGCATGGGAAAGTGCCCTACCATGGTGGACGAAATAAGGCAGCCCTTCCCAGAAGCATCCTGCAAAGGATTGCGGAGTACCTTCATGAAAGCTTCCTAGAGATCTCCATGGAGGATTCCCCGTGCACATAAAGAGTCTTTTTTCGGAGAGCGCCCTCTGCACGGCTGGAGTGGCCACTGATACCCACTACACCTACTTTTTTGTTGAGATTAAACATACAGAATAGTAGCATGTAACCCCTACAGTTTGATTAGCAATGTGCACTCATCAGGCGTGTCTTCCCCAGCATCACGCTCTGCTGCCAACTAGTCCTGTGAAGGGATGGGCTCCAGGATTAAAAACAGTTCTTGGCTGTCAGGGAGAGCGGATCCTCCACTTGCCTGCCTCACATTCTCCTCCTCCTCTTTCTTGTCAGCAATGTCCTCCTCGTTGTTGCTCGAGGTTACCCAGGGCTCCTGGGAGGTATCCACAGAGCGTTTTGGGGTAGTGATAGGGTTGTCCCCAAGAATCGCATGCAACTCCTCATAAAAGTGACGTGTCTGTGGGGCAGAACCAGAGCGACTGTTTGCCTCCCTTGTCTTCTGGTACGCTTGCCTAAGCTCCTTTATTTTCACACGGCACTGCTGCGTGTCCCTAGTGTAGCCCTTCTCCCCCATGCCCTGCACAATCTTGGCAGAGCTGTCAGCGTTTCTTCTGCTGGATCAGAGCGGTGTCTGCACAGACTCTTCTCCCCATACAGCAATAAGATCCGCCACCTCCTGTGTACTCCATGTGATTATTCCCCTCTATTAAGCACTGGTGAGGCCACATCTGGAGTATTGTGTCCAGTTTTGGGCCTCCCACTACAGAAAGGATGTGGACAAATTGGACAGAGTCCAACAAAGGGTAACAAAAGTGAATAGGGGGCTGGGGCACATGACTTATGAGGAGAGGCTGAGGGAACTGGGCTTATTTAGTTGGGGATTGGTCCTGCTTTGAGCAGGGTGGTTGGACTAGATGACCTCCTGAGGTCCCTTCCAACCCTGATATTCTATGATTCTGTGATTTAGTCTGCAGAAAAGAAGCATGAAGGGGGATTTGATAGCAGTCTTCCACTGCCTGAAGGGGGGTTCCAAAGAGGATGAACCTCGGCTGTTCTCAGTGGTGACAGATGACAGAAAAGGAGCAATGGTCTCAAATTGCAGTGGGGGAGGTCTAGGTTGGATATTAGGAAAACCTATTTCAGTAGGAGCGTAGTGAAGCACTGGAATGGGTTACCTAGGGTGGTGGTGGAATCTCCATCCTTAGAGGTTTTTAAGGCCCGGCTTGACAAAGCCCTGGCTGGGATGATTTAGTTGGGGATTGGTTCTGCTTTGAGAAGGGGATTGGACTAGATGACCTCCTGAGGTCTCTTCCAACCCTAATTTTCGATGATTCTAGATTAGGTATTCCTGAATAACTCCATGTATAGACATTCTTAATCTGGAATAAGAGCACCTTGTTCCTGTTACACTTAATCTGCTTTCAAAGTGGATTAAACTAAAGAGGAACAAGGTGCTCTTAATAAGAGTATTTACACATGGGAATAAGAATATTCACACATGGGATTTTCCATTATAGTTATTGCATTTTGCATTTACACCCCACCTCAATCGAAATTAATTTTCAAGTGTAGACAAGTCGTAAAAGACAAGCCTGCTACATTTTATTGCTCTAACCCTTGGCCTTCCTTGCACTTTCTTAGTTGCTGTTAATTGCTGTGCAATAGCCTCTTGGAAACTGCTCTGGGTGGGCACCTACATGAAGCCTCGTTGACTTCAGAGTGGCCTGTAGAGCATTTGGCAGGACTGGGGCTTTCATTTGAATATTCTTTGGGCACATGTAAAGCATCCTGTGCAGTAGGAATAACAAAAAAATGTGATTCTGTCAAACACCAAAGGAACCACGTGTGTCTGAGGTGATGTGCAATTTGTAAAACCCTCAGTGCTGTTGCCTGTTGCTTGTGGTTCTGTTTATTCTTTAGAAGTTTGCAGATTTCTTTGCATCTTTGTTCCATTGTTTCATTATGTCGAGGATGGCGTAACTGCTTCATGTTTACTTATTCTCACCTAACAATTAGAGATACAGGTTCATTGCACTGGGTGGCAGTTGCCAGAATCTGGCTGCTTTCATTTTTTTGAAAATGGGTACCATATTTGCTTTCATCCAAGCTGTCACTACCTCTTTGTCTTTCCAAATATTATTGTCTATAATTCAGCAAATTCAACAGCTACTTGTCTTGCAGTCAAATGCATGTCATCTAGACTTGCTGCTTTGGATGCGCACAAATTTCACTCACTTGCTTCTTATCAATTCACAAGCATTTAATTGTTTTTTACCTGCCCGGTCTGACAGGCCTTTTGCTTGGTTTTTGCAGATAAACTGTGTGACTTTTCCACACCCAGACACAATGCAAGAACAGCAGTTGCTGAAACCCACTGAATGGAGCTACTGTGATTATTTCTGGGTAAGTAGGCAGCCAGCCACATGCCACACGCTGCAGTGTCTGAGTTTCAGGAAGAGCGGAACAAATTGCTAGGTTTGTGTTAGAGAGCAAATCAGGATTCAGTGTGGCAAGGCGCTGAGAAAGACACACTGCAGCAAGGAGCAGCACCAACTCTGCTGCGTTACTTCTGCAGGGCCTTTAATAAAGCACACAGCACAGCATGGTGCTTGAGGTACTCTCCAGAACAAAGAGAAAACAAGGGAAAGGCTCAAGGGAGGGACCACAGCTCCTGCTGGGAGAGTGGAGTGTTTGTTAGCCTCAGCCCCAACAACCAGAGCAGGGTGCACTGAGGAGAGAAGGAGCAGCTAAGGTGCTGATGTAACTCCGACAGACTCTGGTCATCAGCAGGCGGGATTGAACCTGGGACCTCTGGAGCTTAGTGCATGAGACTCTACCTCATGAGCTAAAAGCTGTATGGCTGTTAGCTAAGGCTGTAGAGCAGACTCATTAATCACTCTCTAAGTGGCCTCAGTGCCACTAGATGGGACAGAACACTACACCCAGGAGGTGTGTGGGTTACAGAGACAGTCTGAGAGGGCAGGAAAAGCTCCAGCTGGATGGGCAGGTAGGGTGGGCAGAGAAAAGTCCAAACTCCGGTGAGAGGAGTCAGAGGAGTCTCAGTCAATCAGAAAACTGGATGCACGGCAGCAACAGCAAGGAGCCCCAGAAAGGAGGGAGCAAGACACACACTGCAGGCAGAGAAAATAGCTACTTTAATGGTAAAGAAACAGCAGAAAACCCCTAAAAGAATGCTTCTGTAGATGCACAGTAATTCTTGTGGTGGGAGATGGGTCAGCATCTCCTGTAACCATTCTAGTGAACTGAAACTTTGCTGATACATCAGCCTGGCCAAAGGGGATAAGCCATTTTGAGTAGTTTCATGTTGTATGAGGACTTGCTAATAATTATGATGAGCACCAGGATAGGGACTGATCCTGCAGCTGTTTCCATGCTGGCAGACTGCACCTTTGCCAAACCAGTTGCAGAACTGGGGCCATCATCTCCTCGTCTGTACTATGGGAGATGAGGCGGATCACACTCTGCTGATGTCAAGCCCAAGGCCAGAAAAGAAGAATGTGTGGAAAATAGTGAAGACACTGACGTCTGTTGCACAGGGGATGCTGAGCAGCCCCTCCCCACTCCCCCCCCGAACATTACCTGGGAATCATCTGGATGTAAATCTTAGTGTACTGCAGACATGTAGAGAACAAAGCCAGAGTCACTCCAGCTGAAGACTTGGGGACAAGAACCAAAGAATGGAAAACATGTCTAGCTTGCCATACCCTCCCTGTCTCCGTCTTCCCCCATCCCCAACAATCTCGGGAAATGGTGCCAGCCTGAGGATATGAATGCCAGAATGCAGGAGATGTACAGCTGGTCAGATAGCTTCTGTCAGAAAATGCTGGCTTAACCAAATCCAAATGTTTTCCGTTGCAAATCAATTTCATCCTAATTTTCAGTTGGAAATTATCAAAATGTTTGATTTGATTTTATCATTTTACTTTTATGATGGAACAGAATAGCTGAAATGATAAATGATATGTTTCAGAATATTTCATTTAATGAAAAATTCAGAGACTTCGACTTTGGGTCCCCACTTGGGGCAAAACAAAATTTCAAAGATCTCAGCATTTCCTGTGGGATGGAAATTCCATTATTTGACGTGCTCCGACAAAGAGTGTCCTTATTCACCATTATTCAGAGCTTCAAAGTGGCATATGGCATAACAGAGCTCGAGGTGATGCCCACCCGAGAGCAGCCATTGCCTGAGGACACCCATGCTCAGAACCATGTACAGAACCACAGAAAGAGATTGCCCAGCAGATTTAGTAACAGGGCTGCCAATGGCTGACAGTGGTGTAGCTCAAATGGCAAGGAGCCAGAGAAAGATACCTCCAACATGACAAATGACAGAGAGGCCTCTCCTGGTCAGTGAGAGAAGCTATCACTGGTGTCCAAATGACAGACACTGAAAGCTCTAAATAACTGAGAACTTCTTCACTTACCTTCCAGGTTTGTTTCCCGGAAGTGCTAGATGCAAGTCATGTAGTTTATAGGTTAGTGTCTGACATTTGTGCACTTTACTGCACATTGCTATCACAGCAAGGCAATTTCAGCAACACACATTCAGAGCACCCTAGACACATGCCCTGCTTGAGAGGAACCTCTTCCCAAGTATTATGCACCTGGCTGCGATGGGAGTATAAGTATGGAAAGGGTCTGACATGGCAATACATTCTTTTATGAGCCTATGAATAAGACACAAAATGTGGTTCCTTGCTCTTCTCTTGGTGATCTCATCCACAAACACCGCTTTGATGATCATCTTTACCTATCTATGGTATTTATCTGGCTTACATCACCACAGTATTTGAGTGCCTCACAATTTTTAATGTATTGATTCTCACATACTCCTGTTAGGTAGGGCAGTGCTGTTATCCCCATTATATAGAGAGAGACTGAGGCCCAGAGACATTAAGGCCTGGTTTACACCTAAAATTTAGGTCAACCTAGATAAATCCCTCAGGTGTGTGAAAAGTTCACACCCTGAGAAACGTAGTTTAACTTTGACATTGCTAGGTCAACACAAGAATTCTTCCTTCGACCTAGCTACTGCCTTTCAATGGTATGGATTTACTACAGCGATGGAAAAACCCTTTCTGTCGCTGTAGCAAGTGTCTACATTATGGCGTACAGTGGCATAGCTGCAGTGCCATAGCTGTGCTACTGTAGCATCTGTAGTGTAGACATACCCTAAGGTTGGACATTTTAAAGGGGTCTAAGGGAGGTAGGTCCAGATTTCTAAAGCTTTCTCCAAAGATGTTTACATAGATAGGAGTTAGGCACCTGGTGCTTTTGACAATTCCACAAGGTACCACTTCACATCTTTAGACACCTGAACACCTTTAAGAATATGGCCGTGGGGGTCTTGCCTAAAGTCATGCGCGGAGTCTGTGGCAGAGCAGATGGGAGCTCACATCTCCAGCATCCAAGGCTAGCATTCAGCCCACGTCCTCTCTTCATGCTGATGACTCACAGAGCTACTTCTCTGCTCTGGACCTAGCCAAAATGGAACTCCTGATTATCCCCCCGGCAACACACACAAAGTCCTTCTGTCTTCCCCTTTTCTCTGTCATGATGGACAGCACCACTACCTTCTCTGTCATTCAAACTAGCAACCTTGCCTCTATCTTTGCTTCAGCCCTCTCTGTCGACCTACACGTCAGCCACGTCACTTGCCACTTCTTCCTGCACAGCTTCTCCAGGATCCGGCCTGTCGTCATGGCCAAAACTCTCATCCAAGTCCTGCTCATCTTGCTTTTTGATTACTGCAGTCTTTACTATATATGTGAGTACAGCATGCAGCACAGTGAGGCAAAAAGCATAGCAATTCTGAAAATATCCCCTATGCCTATGTGTCAGAGAGATGGGGGGGGTGGGTTATCACACTGGGTACATTCTATCAGGCACTGATGGATTAGATGGTGAGCAGAGGGGAGGAAGTCATTTAATGGTCTTCCGAGATGCATTTCAAAGTGTTTTTAATGTTCTGATCAGATGCTTAGATCCCAGGAGGAGGCTCCTGCGAAGAAAAGCAGCTGTTCCCACCCCTGGAATGCCCTCTTTTGGCAGCATTGCTGTAGTTAGGATTCTAGGAGCCTTGGCATGTCTTGTGTTGTTCACGTCCTAGCTGCCATTTCTCTTCCAGGCTGATAAGAAGGATCCACAAGGGAACAACACAGTATCAGGGTTTGAAATTCTGCTCCAAAAGCAACTCAAGGGGAAACAAATGCAAAAAGAAATGGCAGAGTTTGTTCGAGAAAGGTAATTGGAAGCTTTCTGTTGAGTTTAATATTTCTTGTAATCACTTTATTTGCATGAATTGAACACATAGTCTGAACTCTGGAAGTTGTGCATATTTTATGAAACACATACAGATATTTAATTTCATCACTATCCATCCAAACTCTCCAGTCTTCACCAAAAAATGTTCTCCTTCAGTGCACCTATTAGCTTTAGACTTCCCATGTCTCTTTAAGGTTTGTGAGTCACTTAACTTGGTGGAATGAGGATAATCAATGGGATGCAATAATACCAGGGTACGGAACATATAAGAATGGCAGAATGGGTTGTACTGGTGGGGGAGTGGCACTATATGTGAAAGAAAGCATAGAGTCAAATAAAGTGAAAATCTTGAATGAATCAAACTGTATCATAGAATCTCTGTGGATAGAAATTCCATGCTTGAAATATAAGACAATTAGGTGCTAAAGGAGCATTCAAGGAAGATAAGGCCATTGCAAGAAGCTAAATTAATTCTTTGCAGCAGTCTTCACTTTAGAGGATGTGGGGGAGATTCCCACACCTGGGCCATTCTTTTTAGGTGACAGATCTGAGACACTGTCCCAGATTGAGGTGTCAATCAAGTGGATTTTGGAACAAATTGATAAATTAAACAGTAATGGGTCATCAGTACCAGATAGTATTCATCGAAGAGTTGTGAAGGAACTCAAATGTGAAGTTGCAGAACTACTAACTGTGATATATAAACTATTGCTTAAATCAGCCTCTATACCATATGTCTGGAGGATAGTTAATGGTAATGTCAATTTTTAAAAAAGGTCGTCAGAGGCGATCCTGGCAATTATAGGTCAGTAAGCCTAACTTCTGTACCAGGCAAATTGGTTGAAACAGAACTATCAGACACACAGATAAACAGGATATGTTGGTGAAGAATAAACATGGTTATTGCAAAGGGAAATCATGCTTCACCAATCTATTCAAATTCTTTGAGGGGGTCAATGGTGCTCCAGTTGATATAGTGTACTTGGACTTTTAGAAAACCTTTGACAAAGGCTCTTAAACAAAGGCTCTTAAGCAAAGTAAGTAGTCATGGGATAAGAGGGAAGGTCCTCTCATGGATCAGTAACTGGTTAAAAGATAGGAATCAACAGGTAGAAATAAATGGTCAGTTTTCACAATGGAGAGAGGTAAATAGCAGGGTCCACTAAGGACCTGTAATGGGATGAATGCTTTTGAACATATTCATAAATGATCTGGAAAAGGGGGTGAACAGCTAGGTGGCAAAATTTACAGACAATACAAAATTACTCAAGAAATTTAAGTCCAAGCTGAATGTGAAGAGATACAAAGTGCTCTTATTAAACTGGGTGGCTGGGCCACAAAATGGCAGATGAAATTAAATGCTGGTGAGTGCAAAGTAATGCACACTGGGAAAAAATATGTTACCACTCAAGAAAGAATTGGAGTCATTGTGGATAGTTCTCTGAAAACATCCACTTAATGTGCAACTGCAGTCAAAAAAAGCGAACAGAATGTTAGGAACCATTTGAAAAGTGATAGATGATAAAACAGAAGATTTTATAATGCTCCCATGCTCTGGGTGTCCCTAAACCTCTGACTGACAGAAGCTGGGACTGGACAACAGGGAACGGGATCACACAGTAATTGCCCTGTTCTGTTCATTTCCTCTGAAGCATCTGGCATTGGCCACTGTCAGAAGACAGGCTACTGGGCTAGATGGACCATTGGTCTGACCCAGTATGGCGATTCATATGTTCTTCTAATACCACTATGTAAATCCATAGTACCCCACACCTTAAATACGGCACATAGTTCTGGTTGCCCTACCTCAAAAAAGATATATTAGAATTGGAAAAAGTATGGCGAAAGGCAACAAAAATTATTAGGGGTATGGAAAAACTTCCATACGAGGAGAGATTAAAAAGACTGGGACTATTCATTTTAGACTAATGGGGGGTATGTTAGAGGTCTATAAAATCATGAATGATGTGGAGAATATGAATAGAGAAGTGTTATTTAGCCCTTCCCTAATACAAGAACCTTATGAAATTAAGAGGCAACAGGTTTGAAACAAAGTACTTCTTTACACAATACACAGTCAACCTTTGGAACTCTCTGCCAGGGGATGTTTTTAATGCCAAAAGTATAATTGGGTTCAGAAAAGAATTAGATAAGTTCATGGAGCATACTTCCATCAGTGGAGCCAGGATGGTCAGGGATGCAATCCCATGCTCTAGGTGTCCCTAGACCTCCAACTGTGAGAAGATGGGACTGGACAACAGGGGATGGATCACTCAGAATTGCCTCAGAAGCATCTGGCACTGTCCACTGTCAGAACATAGGATACTGGGCTAGCTGAATCATTGGTTTGCCCCAGTATGGCCATTCTTATGGGTCAACAATATCTTTCATCAGTGAGTTCCACAGGTTGATTATAATAGGAGATAAAAAGAAACATTCATGAGTAAGGCCCCACTGGAAAATCTGATGATTTACTTTGCTCTGTAGTGATTCCTTCCATATTTAATATATTTTCACTGCTGTCTGTTTTCTGTAGGATAAAGATTGAGGAAGAATATGCCAAGAACTTGTCCAAACTGTCTCAGAATTCATTGGCTGCTCAAGAAGAAGGGTAAGGAGCCTTTGCACAAAAGGCATTTCCCCTAACTTAGGCACATGCTCTTCTCTTGAGGAGAGCAATGGGTAATTCAGCCTATTATCCTGGTTCTATTGGGGTGGGGGGTAGAACCTTCTGGAGCAGTAGTCCATTGATTGACAGGATCAGTATGTTTTTAAGAGCAATTGTGCAAAATGTTAAAAATTCTAATCATTTGTGTTTAATATTATAGCTGTTCTAAACTACAGCAATACTTGGGATTCAGCAAATGGCAGCGCTGCATTGCTGGAATCACAGAGGGATCTGTGCATTAAATGAAGTTGCTGATTACTGACCCTCAGGGGGCCCAGTAGCGTCAGGAGAGAGGGAGATGCAACAGTATCTTCTAATCCTGAGTTCTTTCCTCCAGTGGAGCAAAAGGAGAGACCTTCTCTCCTTTGCACTGCATCTGCCCTGGGGAGGAGGTAGGAGGCCCAGGAGTGATATGCCGAAGAAGGCAGGGGAGGGCTCGTGTACACTGCTTTAGTTTTCCTGCACTAGCACATTTCTGTGCCATTAACAGAAATCACCGATGTGGAGGCCCTGTCACTAGACGCGTTCAAGAGAAGACTGGGAGAATCTTTTGGGAGCTAGAATATAGGGGTGCTAGGAGTTGGTTTCACGATTAATGGTCTATATTAAAAATCCTTATAATATAATTCATTTAATAAACAAAAACCATTTAAAAGGTTTTAAAGTAGGGCTGTTGATTAATCGCAGTTAACTCACATAATTAACTCAAAAAAATTAATCGCAATTAAAAAATGAATCGCGATTAATCGCACTGTTAAAAAGTAGAATACCAATTGAAATTTATTAAATTTTTTGGATGTTTTTCTACATTTTCAAATATATTGATTTCAATTATAACACAGTATACAAAGTAGACAGTTCTCACTTTACGTTGTTATTTTTTATTATAAATATTTGCACTGTAAAAATGGCAAGCAAAAGAAATAGTATTTTTCAATTCACCTCATACAAGTACTGTAGTGCAATCTCTTTATCATGAAAGTGCAACTTACAAATGTAGATTTTTTTGTTACATAACTGCACTCAAAAACAAAACAATGTAAAACTTTAGAGCCTAAAAGTCCACTCAGTCCTACTTCTTGTTCAGCCAATCGCTAAGACAAACAAGTTTGTTTACATTTACGAGTGATGATGCTGTCTGCTTCTTATTTACAATGTCACCTGAAAGTGAGAACAGGCATTCACATGGCACTTTTGTAGCTGGCATTGCAAAGTATTTATGTGCCAGACATGCTAAACATTCGTATGGCCCTTCATGCTTCGGCCACCATTCCAGAGGACATGCTTCCATGCTGATGATGGTCATTAAAAAACTAATGCGTTAATTAAATTTGTGACTGAACTCCTTGGTGGGGAGAATTGTGTGTCTCCTACTCTGTTTTACCCGCATTCTGCCATATATTTCATGTTGTAGCAGTCTTGGATGATGACCCAGCACATGTTCATTTTAAGAACACTTTCACAGCAGATTTGACAAAAAGCAAAGAATGTACCAATGTGAGATTTCTAAAGATAGTTACAGCACTTGATCCAAGGTTTAAGAATCTGAAGTGCCTTCCAAAACCTGAGAGGTGTGGAGCATGCTTTCAGAAGTCTTAAAAGAGCGAGTCAGATGTGGAAACTACAGAACCCGAACCACCAAAAACGAAAATCAACCTTCTGTTGGTGGCATCTGACTCAGCTGATGAGAATGAACACATGTTCATCTGCACTGCTTTGGATAGTTATCGAGCAAAACTCGTTATCCAGATGGACGCATGTCCCCTGGAATGGTGGTTGAAGCATGAAGGGACATATGAATCTTTAGCACATCTGGCACATAAATATCTTGCAATGCCAGCTACAACAGCTCCATGAGAACACCTGTTCTCACTTTCAGGTAATATTGTAAACGAGAAGCGGGCAGCGTTATCTCCTGCAAATGTAAACAAACTGGTTTGTCTGAGTGATTGGCTGAACAAGAAGTAGGACTTGTAGGCTCTAAAGTTTTACATTGTTTTATTTTTGAATGCAGTTATTGTTTTGTACATAATTCTATATATGTAAGTTCAACTTTCATGATAAAAAGTTTCCACTACAGTACTTGTATTAGGTGAATTGAAAAATACTATTAGAGTACTTTTCTTTTTTTACAGTGCAAATATTTGTAATCAAAAATAAATATAAAGTGAGCACTGTACACTTTGTACTCTGTGTTGTAAGTGAAATCAGTATATTTGAAAACGTAGAAAATATCCAAAACTGTTTAAATAAATGGTATTCTATTATTGTTTAACAGTGCAATAAATCGTGCGATTAATCAAGATTTTTTTTTTAATTGTGTGACTAATTGTGATTAATTTTTTTAATCGCTTGACAGCCCTTCTTTAAAGTTAGGTAAGCGTGACAGCCCCCCAGGCAAACACTTCAAAGAAAAGAAAGCCAAGTTGTGGGACATCTCTTATCTGTGTCTTAACATCACCCAGCACCTTCCTACTGTCAGTGAGAGATTCCACAGCTTCACAGAGAGCTTCCTTCTACATCCAGTGAAAGAAACACCTTTACACACCACACAGCAATCCCCTTCACTTATATAAACACCACACCTTGACTACAAGCTGAGCAGGAGCTGCTCCTATTCAGCACTGCTATCTGTGTGCAGACTCAGTGTGTGGTGTGTGTTTCTGGGGGAAGTCTAAAGTTCTGTGCAGGTGGGGTTGGATTCTGTGGAGAGCATTGATGAGTTCATCTACCTAGGCTGCACACAGAGTTCAAATGGCTGCAGCAAACTGGATGTTCTTTGGTGAATAGGACTTGCCTTCTCCAGTATGAAGTCCATGTCTCAATTATGGATGCACAAATGCCTTTGTACTGAGGCAGAATTCATGATCTATCAAACTTCTGTACAACTTGTATTGCTATGCAGGTCAGAAATCTGGATCCTTCTTACAGGCAGACTTGGAGCAGCTAGAGGCATTCCTTAAAGGAAACATTTTTAGTTTATTTTTACTCATCTTCTGAATACTAGATTTACTTGAAATCCTCCAGAAATTCAGCCTTCACTCACAGATTAGGGGTTGTAAATTTGGGGAGGGTACACTTATCTTCATACAGAAACAAAAACAAATCCATAGATTGAATTCCTGCTTAAAATAAAAGATCAAATTCAGTGTTAAGTAAAGAGGAACTGCTGTGTCTCTCTATAGCACATTTAAGCACTGTTCATCTGTCAATCTTAAAACACTTTACAAAGGAGGGTGAGGATCTTTATCCCCATTTTACAGTTAGGGAGACTGAAACCTCTTGGCCTCTCTGTAGTTAAGGTTGTCACTGCATTTCTAATAAGGGGCTTTCAGCACTTCAGTCTCAACAAAATTCTCAGGAAATGTCCATTCAGAGTGCAGTTTGCCACATGTCAGCTGGGAGACAGGGCATAGTTTTTTCCAAACCCTGGGTGAATTGGCCTATTCTATTCCAAGATACAGAAAGTTGAAAAATTAGATATTTGTCCCATTTGGCAACGTCTTGTCACTACTTGTTTTTTGTTCCCATGATGTCTGAGAAATGTGAGGCCTAGAAATAATGAGGGATCATCTACAAAGGGCACTAGAGGGGTGTAAATTCTAGTGCGCACTAGCATATCTCCCACTAACTGACCTGTGTCGACCCTGCTGGCACAGACAAAAAGTTCCCTAGTGCATGTTAAAAAGTCCCATTTCAAACAGGGAACTTTTAGTGTGCACCAGCAGGGTCCACACAGGCCAGTTAGTGCACGACACATTAGTGCACTCTAGAATTTGCACCTCTCATTACAGACTAATGGATCATGTAGCAAGCCCTGATTGGTGGGGAAATTACTCCGGGGGAATTAATACTATCAGAAGTATGCTTGGTCCATACATTGTGGACTGCTGAGGTCTGGCCGAGGTTTGATAAGAGTATGAATGACTCAGCAAGTTCCTCAGATCCATGATTGGCTTCCAGATTCTGATGGAGCTTCCCAGCACAGTGTGGGGCATACTGGATATTAGGAGTAATAAATAAAGTTCTCAAACCCTCACAAGTCTGCAGAGGGATCCAGCATAGCTCATTAATCCTGTGGCACTCCTAAACCTCCCAGAGACAGAACCAGTCATATGAAAGAACTTTAAGAAATCCATAGATGAAATATGGTAGAAAACTGGTTGCAATCCTAGCAAGCAGGAGACCAAGTGCAGTGAGGCGAAGTGGCCTCCCACTGACCCAGAGGGGGAGGGACCACTCACAGAGCCCTGGTGGTGGGTGGAGTCAGGCCCTGCTCACCCCTCCCACCGGCAGTCAGGGGGCAGGACAGGAAGTATAAAAGGCAGGTCTGGGAGCTCAGTTGGGCTGCAGCTGCTGAAGGGGCCAGACACCTCCTGCCTGCTTCCGAGCTGGGAGACCGCTGCGGGCCCTGTGGCGCTGAGGACTGGTCGACGTTGCTGGGACTGCCGCTGGCCTTCTACCCAATGATCCAGAGGAACTCTTATGGACCCAGGTTCACTCCTGGGGGAGATAGGAAGTAGCCCAGGAGAACTAGACAACTCTCTGGTTAAGAGCTGGCCTGCGACAAGGTCAGTGTGTTGCAGGCAGATCCCCGCTGACCCAGTGGCGGATCCGCTCTGCCACTGTTAGGGCGCTGGGCTGGGATGCAGTGGAGATGGGTGTTTTCACTGCCACCCCACCCTGGGGTGGCAGTACTCCCCCTCCTGTAAGCCAGAGGGCCTGCATCCGCCTACAGTCCGCCGAGTGAGGACACTAGGCGCTGCTCCTGCCCGAGCTCCCCTAGTCTGTGTTTGGGGTGCTCTAACTCCTTCCCAAGACCTCTAGCCTGTGGTTGGGTGCTCTACCCCGGCTTGAGCCCGGAGGACTTGTTGCTCCACCCTGACTCCTGGGGGGAGGGATAGCTCAGTGGTTTGAGCATTGGCCTGCTAAACCCAGGGTTGTGAGTTCAATCCTTGAGGGGGCCATTTAGGGATCTGGGGCAAAAACTGGGGCTTGGTCCTGCTTTGAGCAGGGGGTTGGACTAGATGATCTCCTGAGGTCCCTTCCAACCCTGATATTCTATGATTCTATGACTAAGGGTCTGGGCTCCGAACTATTTGTTTGCCGCTCGGTCCTGAGTGTAGGCCCAAGAACCAGACTCTGGATCTCCCCACCCTAAGGGCTCGGCTTACTAACTGTTTGTTTGCTGCTCGGCCCAGAGTACAGGTCCGAGCCACAGAACCTTCACTGCCCTGATTGCGGGCTAGAGACCCTAACTGCCTATCACTCTGCCCAAGCTGTCGACTTGACAGCTACAGAGCTACAGGCCGAGTGTGATTCGACTAATTCCCCAACTGTGAGCAATGCCCGCAATGTAATGAGGCTGAGTGGCCTTCCACTGACCCAGAGGGGGAGGAGTCACTGCTAACTCACTACACCAAGATATAGTGAATAACACAGCTGTCCTCTTGAGCCCACTAGCCAGGGTCAAGAGTTCATTTTTTACAAAAGCAAAGAGAAAAACAAACAGAAAAGTTAGAAAAATACAAGTGTTTATTCACAATGAGAGACGCTGGATTCAGGTTAAGCTGAACAAGGAAAACTTTATTTAACCCTGTGCACTGCTCCGTCCAGGTGGCTTCCAGCCTAAGTCCTCCACATTGCCTGTTTCTTTGATGTCCCCTTAATAACAGCCCCCCGCAGGGAACAATGGCCCTCTGAGTCCAGTTCATGATGCATCTTTTTTATTTTACAAACATTTTATATAAACATTACAAACCAACAATTGACTCCCACTCTGTGTCCCTTTGGCTGGAGGTTGCTAACCCATAACTGAGTTTGGATATCGTCCAGACCCAGCTGGTTACACAATCTTTGATCTAGTTTGATCTCCTCAACAGGTGACCACTCCAGGAATGATCTATTTCTGTTTCCTGGGTCCACTCACCAAGTCTAGCAAACTGTTTCTTTGTGGAGTCTCCTTGGCGGGTGGTTTTCTGACTCTCCATTCTGTGATGATCTCAGTATCTCTGCAGGCTCTCTGGGTATTGTCTGCTGGCTCATAAGTGCCTCCTGTTCCTTCTGCCACTTGTCCCTCTTAGAATCATAGAATATCAGGGTTGGAAGGGACCCCAGAAGGTCATCTAGTCCAACCCCCTGCTCGAAGCAGGACCAATTCCCAGTTAAATCATCCCAGCCAGGGCTTTGTCAAGCCTGACCTTAAAAACCTCTAAGGAAGGAGATTCTACCACCTCCCTAGGTAACGCATTCCAGTGTTTCACCACCCTCATAGTGAAAAAGTTTTTCCTAATATCCAATCTAAACCTCCCCCACTGCAACTTGAGACCATTACTCCTCGTTTTGTCATCTGCTACCATTGAGAACAGTCTAGAGCCATCCTCTTTGGAACCCCCTTTCAGGTAGTTGAAAGCAGCTATCAAATCCCCCCTCATTGTTCTCTTCTGCAGACTAAACAATCCCAGCTCCCTCAGCCTCTCCTCGTAAGTCATGTGTTCTAGACCCCTAATCATTTTTGTTGCCCTTCGCTGGACTCTCCCCAATTTATCCACATCCTTCTTGTAGTGTGGGGCCCAAAACTGGACACAGTACTCCAGATGAGGCCTCACCAATGTCGAATAGAGGGGAACGATCACGTCCCTCGATCTGCTCGCTATGCCCCTACTTATACATCCCAAAATGACATTGGCCTTCTTGGCAACAAGGGCACACTGCTGACTCATATCCAACTTCTCATCCACTGTCACCCCTAGGTCCTTTTCCGCAGAACTGCTGCCTAGCCATTCGGCCCCTAGTCTGTAGCGGTGCATTGGATTCTTCCGTCCTAAGTGCAGGACCCTGCACTTATCCTTATTGAACCTCATCAGATTTCTTTTGGCCCAATCCTCCAATTTGTCTAGGTCCTTCTGTATCCTATCGCTCCCCTCCAGCGTATCTACCACTCCTCCCAGTTTAGTATCATCCGCAAATTTGCTGAGAGTGCAATCTACACCATCCTCCAGATCATTTATGAAGATATTGAACAAAACCGGCCCCAGGACCGACCCCTGGGGCACTCCACTTGACACCGGCTGCCAACTAGACATGGAGCCATTGATCACTACCCGTTGAGCCCGACAATCTAGCCAGCTTTCTACCCACCTTATAGTGCATTCATCCAGCCCATGCTTCCTTAACTTGCTGACAAGAATACTGTCGGAGACCGTGTCAAAAGCTTTGCTAAAGTCAAGAAACAATACATCCACTGCTTTCCCTTCATCCACAGAACCAGTAATCTCATCATAAAAGGCGATTAGATTAGTCAGGCATGACCTTCCCTTGGTGAATCCATGCTGGCTGTTCCTGATCACTTTCCTCTCATGCAAGTGCTTCAGGATTGATTCTTTGAGGACCTGCTCCATGATTTTTCCAGGGACTGAGGTGAGGCTGACTGGCCTGTAGTTCCCAGGATCCTCCTTCTTCCCTTTTTTAAAGATTGGCACTACATTAGCCTTTTTCCAGTCATCCGGGACTTCCCCCGTTCGCCACGAGTTTTCAAAGATAATGGCCAATGGCTCTGCAATCACAGCCGCCAATTCCTTTAGCACTCTCGGATGCAACTCGTCCGGCCCCATGGACTTGTGCACGTCCAGCTTTTCTAAATAGTCCCTAACCACCTCTATCTCCACAGAGGGCTGGCTATCTCTTCCCCATTTTGTGATGCCCAGCGCAGCAGTCTGGGAGCTGACCTTGTTAGTGAAGACAGAGGCAAAAAAAGCATTGAGTACATTAGCTTTTTCCACATCCTCTGTCACTAGGTTGCGTCCCTCATTCATTAAGGGGCCCACACTTTCCTTGGCTTTCTTCTTGTTGCCAACATACCTGAAGAAACCCTTCTTGTTACTCTTGACATCTCTTGCTAGCTGCAGCTCCAGGTGCGATTTGGCCCTCCTGATATCATTCCTACATGCCCGAGCAATATTTTTATACTCTTCCCTGGTCATATGTCCAACCTTCCACTTCTTGTAAGCTTCTTTTTTATGTTTAAGATCCGCTAGGATTTCACCATTAAGCCAAGCTGGTCGCCTGCCATATTTACTATTCTTTCGACTCATCGGGATGGTTTGTCCCTGTAACCTCAACAGGGATTCCTTGAAATACAGCCAGCTCTCCTGGACTCCTTTCCCCTTCATGTTAGTCCCCCAGGGGATCCTGGCCATCTGTTCCCTGAGGGAGTCGAAGTCTGCTTTCCTGAAGTCCAGGGTCCGTATCCTGCTGCTTACCTTTCTTCCCTGCGTCAGGATCCTGAACTCAACCAACTCATGGTCACTGCCTCCCAGATTCCCATCCACTTTTGCTTCCCCCACTAATTCTTCCTGGTTTGTGAGCAGCAGGTCAAGAAAAGCGTCCCCCCTAGTTGGCTCCTCTAGCACTTGCGCCAGGAAATTGTCCCCTACGCTTTCCAAAAACTTCCTGGAATGTCTATGCACTGCTGTATTGCTCTCCCAGCAGATATCAGGAAAATTAAAGTCACCCATGAGAATCAGGGCATGCGATCTAGTAGCTTCCGTGAGCTGCCGGAAGAAAGCCTCATCTACCTCATCCCCCTGGTCCGGTGGTCTATAGCAGACTCCCACCACTACATCACTCTTGTTGCACACACTTCTAAACTTAATCCAGAGACACTCAGGTTTTTCTACAGTTTCGTACCGGAGCTCTGAGCAGTCATACTGCTCCCTTACATACAGTGCTACTCCCCCGCCTTTTCTGCCCTGCCTGTCCTTCCTGAACAGTTTATAACCATCCATGACAGTACTCCAGTCATGTGAGTTATCCCACCAAGTCTCTGTTATTCCAATCACGTCATAGTTCCTTGACATCACCAGGACCTCCAGTTCTCCCTGCTTGTTTCCAAGGCTTTGCACAGACATGTCTTGCACAGACATCTCATATAACTTGGGTGCCATTGCATCCCTCACAAGGCCTTTAGTCCAGTTCTTCTAGTGTCTGTCTAATGGCTGATTTCTCACGGTAGGTCCTTGGCTGACCTGTCATACTCTAATGCCTGCTTTCTCTTATTGTTGGCCATCTCTTCTCAGCCATATCTCCATCGTCTGGCTTCAGCATGTCTCCCCTCATTGGTAGCAAGGTTTCGGTCCTTTCTCCCATCAGTGCCTGTGATGCACTGTTTGGCACCCCTGTGATGGGGTATTCCTGTGTGCCAAAAATGCTAATGAGGAATGCTAACCAGAAGAAACAACCTTGGGTAAAAGTCTTAGCTATTTGCACAGCTGATTCCACATTACCAGTTCTCTGTGGTTATGCTGGGGAGGAGGTGTGGTTGTCAAACTCCCATTTGCCTGCAAATTCCCTGAAATTTTCTGAGGCAAATTGGGGTCTGTTAGTGAATGCAGCATCCAGAATGCCGAAGTGCCAGTCACTGACTTGCTTCTTGTATCAGGCAGGGCACTGACATCCCAAAAGTTTAAGTAGTATCCCTTGTAATCAAGTACTGCTTTTCATTGAATATGTAAGTTCACTCTCACCTTTCCCATGGTGGGGCGGGCAGTTCATGTGGTAACAGTCTCTTTCGGCTGGTGGTTATGACACCCTTCTTTCAAGGAGCAGAGTTGTGTATTCATTCCTGGCTGGTAAACACTCTCTTGAGTCCATCTCAGAGAGCTGTCAATGCCCGGATGTGAGGCATGAATTTCTTGCACAGTATCCTATGTAATGAGGCAGCGACAACAGCTCTCTGGCCTCAAAATATGATTCCATCTTGCATACTCAGTTCATCGTTAATTTGAAAATATTAATCTGCTCCTACCATTACTTGGCTTTTTGCCTTCTGGGCACTCTGCTACTGTTGCTCTCTTGACTGCCTGTAATTGGAGGTCCCTTTCCATAGCCTCTTTCATTTCCATCATTTTCACTGTGGAAAGGGGACACTGTGCACTTCAGTGGTTTGCCTGGAGATGTGACAATGTTTTCAGCAGCAGGTGTCTTTAAGACAGAACTGAGGGCTATGAAGCAGACACGTAGCTAAACCACTTTTGTACACAGGGTTTCAGAGGTCTGCAGGCTCAGGGATTCTAAACATTGTGGATGGTAGAAGGTTTTAATGACTATACTTTTTCCATTAGCTAATGTGAGGGAATTCTATTGGGAGGGGGCTGTCCAGGTCTTTGTGTCTGAGATGTGAGAGGTGTGAAGTGGTACTACTGTCTTCATGCTGAGGGGACAGCAGTCTGATTGATTAAGCTGTAGTAGCTGGATGGTGCATACATCAGTATGTTGAATATGATACAATGAAGGGCTGATAACAATATACACTGCACAAACGAAAGGTTGTCTCATGAATTCCGGTGGGGGCTATGCATGGCTACAACACTCGGATCAGGGCACTGACCAGTGATGCATTGTGTTTTTCAGCACCCTAGGAGAGGCCTGGGCCCAGCTGAAGAAAAGTCTGGCGGATGAGGCAGAGGTTCATCTCAAATTTTCCTCTAAGGTAATCTGCAAGCTCCTCTGTTCACACAGAGCATTCTCCAGGAGTTTGGTAGTGGTCCAGCCTTTGGGGGATATTAATAAGGAAAATATGAACATACATAGGTAGTCCAAATGGCAAAATCTGAGAGCACTAAGGAAATATGTGTGTTTGCCTTTTCTCTCTGCAAACACTGTTCTAACCCGTTAGACCCCACTCTGTTGCCAAAGCTGGGAACAGAACATAAGAGTCAGATGGGGGAATATTATTATTATCACTCTGTCCTACAGAGAGGGACGCTGACACCAAAAGGCAAAGGGGACCGATAGCCTTGGGGGTAGCAGCAGATTTCAAACTCACAGGCCAGTGCGTGGCCAGCTCATGTGCAGGGTTATTGGGGTGGGGGGGGGGGCAAGACACCTCCTGCCTCTTGCACACCTGGTGAGAGGGCTAGAAAACACTGCAGGCCATTTGCTAAGTGGAGCACACAGCCACCTCTGTCCAAGTATGTTGACAGTATGCGATTTCCCAAAGCAAAGGGAAGGAGGCAGAGCCATAGTCCCACTCCCTCCCTCCCTCCCACTCACTGTCGTCCGAGGCCACCTGCAGTGCGGGATGCACTGACCGCCTGTGTGGTCCCCAGCTCAGTGGAGAACTCAGGGTGTGAGTGTGATGCCTGCGCTGCGCCTGGGAGAGGCAGCTTCCTGCCACCTTCGAGCTGGAGTGGGGACCGGGACAGTCTTGTGGTAAGGCACAGGAGGTTTGGGTTTAATTCCTGGTCCTGCCACTGGCTCCCTGGGTCACTTGGTGTAAGTCACTCACTCTTTCTGGGCCTCAGTTCCCATCAGAAAATGGGGATAACAGCACTGTCCCCCCAGGGCATGGGCTGGGGAAATTCATTAACTGTGTAGGAGGCACTGTGACGGTGGCTGTTACAAGTATCTCTGTAGGAGATTAAAGGTTTCAGGCTTTCTGATGAGAGAGGATAGCAAGAGCCTAAGAATCTTGTGACCTTTGAGAAATTCCTCCTACGTTCCCTTAACTGACAGGCTGGGGTGGAGGCAGCTTTGCTCCAGGCTTTCTTTGGGAAGGGAAAGATCCCTAGCCCGTTCTGCCATCATGTTGCTAAAATTGCATCTCTGGCTAAGTATGAGCACTGCATTCTCGTCCATTGTGAACAAGCCTTCCAGGAGAAACAGCTAACTGCATCCAGCCATGTTATGCTCCCGATCAGTGCTTGGCTGTTATCACTTCCCAATGCCCCTTTCTGTTGTCATTCCCAGCTCCAGAGTGAGGTGGAGAAACCACTGCTCAACTTCAGAGAGAACTTTAAGAAAGACATGAAGAAATATGACCATCACATTGCAGATTTACGGAAGCAGCTGGCTAGTCGCTACACAGCAGTAGAAAAGGTAAGAACAGAGAATGAAGCAGAGTGAGCTTTGGTGGGATAATCTCTGGGACACAAGAAAAAACTCATGGAATGCTTCTCTTCAGCTTCTAACTACACAGGAGAGGACTCTGCCAGAGGCGGAGTGTGATCTGCTGTGCTAAACTCCTAAAGTCTTGTTCTGTTCTGGTGATTCATAGGAAACCAGGGAGGCAGTGTCATGTCTGGAGATATTTGTGTTACATTGAATTATGTCTCTAACCCAACCCTTCTCACTCTCTAAGTTAATATATTGCTATGGCATTAGGTGAAAATATCCATCTTGATGCATGCTTTGCAGTCACATTAGCCAGACAGGGCCTGGCAGGGATGTCAATCTAACATGGGTTACCTAAGGTCACCAGCAAAGCCTCTGCCAGTTGTACACACACCTTCAGCAGACAGCTGAGGTCATGCCCCGTCCCCTGTTCTGCATTCCACCCCTTCTCCTGACTGACTCTCTGACTGGAGAAAGGGCAGGAAAAGCCAGGTGCCAGCACTGTTTGTGTCCTGTATGAAGCCAAAACACAATACTGCTGAATGATCCAGGTGTTGGTTGTTAAGTCCCCGCAGAGCATTCTCAGGAACCAAACTATATGCTGGAGTGCACATTACATGGCCTTCCCAGACGGCCAGGGACACAGCACATGGAAAACTGTCAGTCTGCACGGCTTACATGGAAAGCACTTTCCCCAGCTGTGCTAAGTTCTTTAGACTCGTATCTGAAGCAAACATTATCCAACCATTTATCCAGAGGGATAATTAAATCAATGGATTAGAAAACAAATGCAGAACCCCTGGGTGGCATCTGCTCAGCATGACACAGACAAAGCAGGTAGCCCTCTGCCAGGCTCCATTTCTATCAGCTTCAATGCCCTCTTATGGCCTGGCCAGCTAAGCCCAACACCAAATATTCCTCCCTCAAAATCTTTCAAAGCTGCAAAATTAACCCACCAGTAATTGCCTGTGAAGTCGATGTAGAGAGCCATTATTCCAGGGCTGGGATGTCTGTGTGTAACTCAACACATACACAAAAAGCAGCCTCCAAATTAGGTCAAAATCTCCAATATGTTACCGGAGGCAAGGGAGTGTTGGCCTGATTTTTAACTAAAGAGGCAACAGCTTGTGCCAAACATGTCTACCTTGTGTGTTTAGGTAACCTCAGCAACTGTGCGTACAGATAGGGTAAATGTATTCACAGGTGGCTAACATGATAATGTGTGTGTACAGTTTCCTCACCTGCATGTACAGCAGAAGTAATTACTGGTATACTCTCAAATTAGGTCCATTAACATGATGGAACCATTTAAATCAAGGTGATTGATTTAAATAATTATTTAAAGCACTTGATTGTTTTTAAAAAAATTGTTAATTTAAATCAGATTAAGGCTTTGGAAAAACTAATTTAAAATTTTGTTACTGCAATTTCAGATTAAAATGTTTTAAAAAATAAAAAGAAAACAGAAAAAAACGCTGAAATTCTATAACAATCAGAAAACTAAAGAAAAGTTCAAGACATCCACATTCACAATTGAAGCCTATAAAATAAGAACACAGTAGAGAACAAGCACCATGCAAATAAAAAAATCTGACCAACATATTAAAAATAGGGATTTGGATTTAAAAATCAGTTTTTAATCATGATTTTTAACCACCCTGGTCTTAAATGCTTAGACTCTGAAGAGCCCTTTTCTAGAGTAGGTGAACTGAGCTCTTTTTTGCTTGCTGTTCAAGGTATACTTTTTCTTTCCTGGCTGTCTATCTTTATATTTTACCTCTACTACACAGAAACAGGCTGATATAAAGCACTCTGTAGATTAAACTAATTCTGAATTGCACTGTGAAAGCCTTTTTGTATATGAATTCATTTGGCACATTGAAGGAGCCCTGTTCTCCAACAATTTTTTTTTATTCCCAATGGACAGTATTGCAAGGGCCGAGTGTCTGGCTTGCTCCGTTGGTGACTGGAGATGATTCATATTTTTGGACTATCTGCACTGCTTTCATCATTGTAGTGTCAATGCCTCACAATCATTCATGAATTTTATCCTCACAACACTGCTGTGGTGCAGGAAAATGCTATCCCTGCTTTTACAGAAGGGAACTGAAGCACAGAATAGATTGAGGAACTTGCCTAAGGTCACCCAGGAAGCCTGTGGCTGAGCCAGGAATTGAAAGCAGATTCCCTGCATCTCCGTGCAGTACCCTAGCCACTGGACCTCCCTTCCTGTAATTACTCTCACGCATTGCAAGAGGCGAGGGCATGGGCAAGAAGCTGTGGCACACACCCCAAGCCTTATACTTACATGTCACAGGAATGTAGGCATTGCCAGGCTGCATGAGACCTGAGGACCATCTAGTCCAGGATCCTGTCTCTGATAGTGGCCAGCAGCTGCCACTGCCTAGGAAAGTGCCAGAACCCTGCATAGCAGTTGTGGGGCAATGACTCCCCATGAAAGTCTCCTCTTAGCCCCTCATACGCAGCGCCTGGTAGCAGGAGGGTTTGTATTCCTTTCAACATTCTCCCTTTTTAGTATTTACTATGATAATTCTGGATATTTTTGTATTACAAAAAATGTCCAATCCCCCTTTGAATCTTGGTAAGTTCTGGGCCTCGGTGACATCCAGTGGCAGTGAGTTCCACAGGCTGATGACACATTTTGTGAAAAAGTATTTTCTTTTATCAGTTTTGAATTTCCACCTTTTAATTTCACCTGTTCTTGTGCCCCAAGACAGGAAGAATAGACCCATGGCTTCTTCCTTCCTCCTGGAGTTCCCCATCTCCCTTCAAGCCCCAGACCTGACCCAGATCACCAGTTTCTCTTCAGGGTTTCCCTTCATCACAGGGAAACCCCTTGCACCCTGGGCCACCTGATTTCAGTTTGCCAGTGTGTCTGCACTATGTGGGGAGGGCAGCAGTCCTTCCTCTGATGACACTAGTGCACATCTGTCAAATTGGGGGTGGCAGTGTCCCCCCCCTTAGCAGCTGCTGGAGGTGGGGATCCCAACCAGCCACCCCCAGAAGGTAACAGGAACAAAGTGGAGAAGACTTTGTGTCCCTAACATAAGACCCCTGGGTAAGGGCGCAGCAATTAGGACTGTCAAATGAATCTGGTGTTTAATATCGCTAACCCTTATAACATGAGGCCTCACTACTTCGGACTAAAGCTGAGCAATAATCAATTCTTCCGTTTGTTGGTCAAACCAAAAACCCAATCCCAGTACATTTCAGATCAACCCAAAATGAAAATTCTTTGGTTTTCTCAGTGAAACAAACATTTTGGGTCATATGAATGTATTGCTTAGATTTTAGGCATTTTAAACCACTTTTTCTATTAAAAGCAAATGAAATTTGAAATGCCATTCACAAAGCCTCTAAAGGAAGAGGTACCCCCCACTCCAGATCCTATAGCCCGGTGATTAGGGCTCTTGCTTTTAAACTGCAAGGCTTAAGGTCATAGTCCTGCTCTACATCAGCCACAGGGGACTTGAACTTGGGTTTCTAGTATTACAGCCAAGGGCCCCATCCACTGAGCTGTCCGATATTCTGAGGCTGTGGGGGTGGGCTCTCCTGCTGAAGCTGTAGCACTTTGTATAAATATTAAATATTTATTGAGCCAGAGAAAAAGCAGACGAGTGGCTCTGTAAGCCTGGTGATCTGGGGGCTATGTGGACTCCGGTCCCTGCTGCAATACATATTTGATTAGTTATGTAGAATGGAACAGCTTCAAGAGGAAATTGAGAGACCCACCCCCCAAGGACTCAAGAGTCCAGTGCTTAGGGCACTCACCTGCAATATGTGAAACCCAATTGTTGTACTCACTAGTGTTGGGGCTTATTCCTTCACCCACTTACTTCCCTGGTCCTTCTCGCAAGAACAGAGAGCAACAATACCCAAAGTCCAAAGGTGCAAACAATTCAATGTTTATTGGGGTGAACTTCCAGCAAGCATGATTCTAGTTTCCTTCCTTAGTGTCCCCCTTCCCAGCTCTGACACCACAGAGCCTTACACCTGTGTCCTTGTTCCCATTCCTGCCCTTAGCCAAACATGATTCCAGTTTCCTTACCCCCATTCCCTGTTCCCATTTTCCCCATACACACCCACCCACTCACTTCCTGATTGACTGCAGACTATAGAGTAAAACTTGAGTTCTGCTTAGCTATACCTTAACCAATCATTTTCCTGAAATTTAACTAACCAATCCTAACATATTGTAACATGATTATGTAACCAATTATATCCCACCACCTTAATTAGTTTACACCCAGCAAAATTAATTATACAGCAGACAGAAACAATCACAGAACCAGACAGAGATTATACAGACAAACAATAGCAAAGTGGGAACTATAATGACAAAACAATACAGAAGTGAGGATTTCACATCGCAGCTATTGATAAGTGAGTTCTTGAGAGACAGGATGCTATCAAACTAAGTTTCCTTTTACATCTTCTAGGCACTTCCCTTTCTCCGGAGGCGATAGGCATTATCAGGACAGAATTGTATTCCTAACAGCCCAATAGCACCTTCTTTCAATGTGACTAGTTTGGAATGTGAGGATGTGACCGTTCGCTTCCCAGCTTATGGCTGCCTCTGTTGCTTAGCCAAAGGCCTTAGCTTAAGAACCGGGCCTCGGACTGTCACAGTAAGAGAAGGACCTTACACTGGCAGACAGTGATTTTGATTCTTTCTTTTATACCTCTAACTAGCCAAGTGATAAGAATACACCTAAATTCTTAGAGTAGAGGCCTTTACCGACAGGCCTGCATATCTATATCCTAACAACTAGTAGCTGCAGCTGATTTAAAACTACATTTTTGGCAAGTAAATGATTCATCCAGGAAATTTCACCCAGCGCTAATGGGTCATTAACTACAGGGTAACACCCGGGTTCTTGTAAGTTGTCATTTCTTCTCATGAAATTGCCTGGCCAGGTCCCCAGTGTGGCTTGTCAAGCAGACCACAGAGCCATCAAGAGCAGACCTAAGAAGGGCTCTGTGCCGCTTGGTGCATGATCACCTGTGCAGGTTGCATTGTCATTGCCATAGAGTGTTTTCAATCTAAGTCAGGAGGGACGATTCCCTCAGCTTTTCACTTGGCTTCTTGGTTTGCAAAAGAGAGTTGTCTGTACTCAAACCTAATCACTGCTGAGACAGGCTGGCTGAAGCTGATGAGACACTTTAAAGGACACTTTGGGTGACATAAAATGTCCCCAGCATGCACATCACTACAGGGTACCTACTTGCTGTACTGGGATGATTTCATTTGGGAAGAGATGGACTCTATAGACATCATGAGGCAGCTGGAAGTTCTTCTGTAAGGCATGTCTGGTGTGCTTTGTTTATTCAAGGCCCGGAAAGCCCTGACAGAGAGGCAGAAGGATCTGGAAATGAAAACCCAGCAGTTGGAGATAAAGCTCAGCAACAAGACAGAAGAGGAGATCAAGAAAGCGAGGCGGAAATCCACTCAGGCTGGTGAGTGGGTGAGGCTTGAGGTTCATATCTGGTAAACTGAATTAGGGAAGCCAGAGAGGAGTATGTTGCAGTAGATAGGGTGCAAAGGGGGCCAGAATGAGGGATGAGGCTGTCAGGATGGGAAGAAAAAGATGTTCCTGGTGAGGTGTTGAGGAAGCAGCAGCAGAATTTGCAGTATGGGGGAAGGAAAAGGGAGGAGGGAAAAGTAACCACCAGATTGTGGGTCTGAGTGGTGTGGAGGATGGGGATGTTGTCAACAATGATAGAGAAGGGGGGATCTGGTGAAGGTTTGGGAAGGAAGAGAAGGAGCTTGATTTTGGCTGTGTTAAGCTTAACGGATGACAAGACATCCAAGAGGCAATATCAGCGAGACAGGCCAAACTAGGAAATTGGATGGAAGGAGAAACGTCAGTGGTGGAAAGAGAGATTTGTGAGTCAGCAGCATAGAACTGATACCTGAACCCAGTAAGCTGTTGAGAGACAGGGAGTCAAGTGAGACAAGCAGGGAGCAAAGGGCACAGCATTGGTATTCCCCACTGACACGGCGGAGGAGGACCCACAGGAAGGGAAATGGAAGAAACTATCAGAGAGGCAGGAGGGAAACCAGGAGAGGATGTTATTTTGAAAAGCTGGGAGGAAAAGATCTCTGCAAGAAGAGGATGGCTGACAGAGTGAAAAGCAGCAGAGGTGGGCAAAAATGGAGTAAAGACCCTTAGGTGTGGCCAGAAAGAGGTCACTGGGGACCTCAGTGAGAGTGGTGTGGGTAGAAAGAAGAGGGCCCAACATGTCTTAGATTGGATTTACAAATCTATTGAAAGGCAATTTGACATATGATTTCTATCCCACTCCTTCCAATTAGTCAGTGATGGAGCTGGCAGCAAAACCCCTAGTTAAAGTTGGCCAATACTTTCTACTATAAGACCCTTATAACTTCAACAAACTTTAACTGTTCTGGGTAAAATTCCCCATGCGTGGTGTCTGCCTTATGCTGAAGTTTTTTGGAAAGTTCCAACAAAACTGGTCCAGCCATTTCCAAGAACAGGGTGTTGGGAAAATATATTGTTTTGCCAATGGTTGCCAAATGTGTTTTTTCCAACATTCCCTACTACCCTGTCACTGAGAAGCTCTAATGCCTGTGTGCTTTGCTCCCAACCTTACTGATGACCCATCTGCAGGTTGATGTGCGTGAGGCTTGTGGGTTGCTGGCAGGCTGAGGTCAGAGCTCTGGACCTAAGTTGCACAGGCACAAGACACCCAGGGTCACAAGGCTGATAGTGACCGAACAACCTCCTCTAAGCAGATTTTGAATGGGACCCAATCATGCGTACCAGATCAAGCCCCACCGGTACCTTCCGGCAGGTATCTTCACCTGGTTCATGGATTGCAGTAGAACTTAGGCAGGAGACAGGCAGAAGTGGACATACCCCAGTGCAGAAATGTAGGCAGCTAGGGAACTGTTACAGCGAAAAGTTAGGTGCCAAGTGAATTTAACACCTGCAGCATTCAGTGGCAGCCAAGAAGGGGTTTAGTGGACTCAGTGGTGCCTAACACTATGACTTAGGCACCTAAATCTGAGTCTTAGGCACCTAAGTACCTTTGAGTATGTGGGCCTTATTCTTCATAGCTTTCACAATTGCTGGCCTTTACAAAACTATGAATATGTTGGTTGATTCTGTCCACTAGGTGGCAGGAGAGAGCCTTGGGATTGTCCACTTGAGACAACACATGATCTGAGAACATCATCAAAACAATGGTTTTTTTTATATAATAGTTTATTTTTGCCTGTCTGTAAATCAAGCAGCTCCTCTGGCTCCTGGTGGAGTTGATAAGGAGCACAGAGGCAGCAGCAGAAGCTGTCCACAGACAGCCTTGCAAGGGATGTGGCTGCATCTTCTAAAACTTCCATAAATCGCTGACTTTTGTGCTCAAAATAGCTGGCAGTGATGCAGGTACTGCATGCTCCACTCTCTGCAGATTGGCCATATGTTCTGAGTGAAACACTGGGGGACTGCTATGGTGTGTAACTGGGAACTGTTTAGCTAGGGAGGTCTGTGAGAATCGGGCCCCCCCTCACACACTTTCAACTTGTCAGAGTGACAAACAGGGGAACTGTACAGAAAAGGACAGGGTGGAGGCAAGCTGTATTCATCCCTCTGTGACCTCTCGTTGCTCTATCCTCATCCCAGTCTAGTCCTACCCACTCCCCTCAAATCTAGACCTTCCCTGTTCCCTGCCCACATTCCCCGCCTGCCAGTCCACCCTCCCCCTCATTTACAAGTGCAGTTATGCCAACTCTCCCGAATTAAGTCTGAGGGACACGATTTCTAAGTAAAATTAAGCCCGACTCCTGTTCTCACGAGAGAACTCGAGGATTTTTTTTTCAGCTGCTGTCAGTTCGCCCTGGGTGGCCGAGGGCTCCCGCTGGCAGTCAGCCTGGGGGACGACAGTGGGAGCCACAGCCACCCAGGGCTGGCCTCTTCGCAGGGCCGGCTGACTGTAGCAGCCCCGCCATGCCGCAAGGAGAGCCTCCAACTGTCAGCCAGCCCTGGTCGGCTGGTGCTCCTGATGTCAGCCCCAGTCCCGTGGGGGCCAGGGCTGCTACTCTCAGCCTGGGAAGTGGGAGAGGGGATCCCACTGCAGCCCTCCTAGGCTTGGGGTGAGTGAAGAACCCTAAGGGAAGCAGAGGTGAGTCTGGAAGGGCTAAACTATGACCTGGGGGCTGAAGGGTGTGTGTGAAGTGACGAGGGTGGTGGCTGAGGGGTTTGGGGTGCAAGAGCGGGCTCTGGGTTGGGGTGGGGGGGTGGGGGCGGGGATGAAGGGTTTGGGGTTCAGGAGGGGGCTCAGGGCTGGGACAGGGAGTTGTGGTGGCGGGGGTGCAGGCTGTGGGAGGGAATTTTGGTGCAGGAAGGGACTCCGGGCTGTGGCAGGGAGTTGGGGTGCGGGAGGAGGTTTGGGTTGCGGGGCCTCTGCGGCGCCACCCCTACAGCTCCTATTGGTCGTGGTTCCCAGCCAATGGGAGCTGCAGAGCTGGCACTTGGGGCAGGGGCAGCATGCGGAGCCTCCCTGGTGGCCCTTATGCCTAGGGGTTGCCAGGATCTGGCAGCCACTTCTAGTAGCCACGCAGAGCCAGGGCAGGCAGGGAGCCTGCCTTAGCCCCTGGCCCCCGCTACCGACTGGACTTTTAGGGGATGCCTGGCACACCTATCTCCCCCATGCTGAGAACCCCCCACCCAACCACACCTCAGCTCTGAACCCCCCACCCAAACTCTGAACGCAGCCACACACTCACACGCTATTGCCTGCGTACACACATGCACCCACCAGGCTCGGGGCTCTTCCCCTGTTCCCTGGCACCCACCACCAGACTCCGAAGCCCCCTGCTCCTGCTGGATCTGGCAGACCGGGAGAACAGGCCGCAGGGGACGTGTGCACATGATCTGGAGTTGCCCCACAGAAGCCTGAGGTCCCTACTCTGTGCTGTCTCTTCCTGGGATCTGTGCTGCAGGGCCAGGAGCCCCGCTGGCAGCCAGCTGTGCTGCAGTGTGGCAGCCACTCCACAAGGCATGCAGTGCAGCTGGCAGGGAGGGGCTAGTGAGCAGGGGCGGCTCTACCAATTTTGCCGCCCCAAGCAGTCGCCACTGAATTGCTGCCGTGCCTGGAAGAGCGGCGGAGCTGCTGCCGAATTGCCGCCGCGGGACACGGACTGCCGCCCCATTCTCAATGCCGCCCCAGGCACCTGCTTAGAAAGCTGGTGCCTTGAGCCGGCCCTGCTAGTGAGGGGGCTTCATCACAGTGACCCCCCACCCCTAATGAATAGCTTAATCCTGGAAGCAGATTTACGCTTTCAAAGAAATCTCTGGGCCTCAGCCCGTCTAACCTAACCCAGGGTTTTCCTGGTGCTCAGCCCCAAGGTGTCTGAGAGAGCCAAATCCCGAGAGGTGCTAAGTGCTTCCAGCGCAGGCGGGGCTCCGCTGCCTTCGCAGAAACCGCAGTTAGTGCAAGTAAAATCCATAGTCTGGAGGTAGCTAGCTAATGGGCCCTGGAATGCTGCTCCGTTGCCAAGGCTCTAGACATTGTCTGAGACAGAGCACAAGGAAAATGGAGCCTGGAATACATAGAATGCAGCTTATTCATTGCTGTGTATAATAATAACTCAGTGCTCGCCCCAGGCTCTGTGTCCTTTGATGTGTCACAGCAAGAAATGAGATGGAAACTCATATAATAACTTGTTTACGAGCTGCCCATCTTACCCTGAAAATTACAGCTACAGCTGCCTGCCAACAAGCAAAATAGCATTGCCTTTCATCAGTCTTCTCTCCAAATGCGAGGGGAAAATACAGCTCTTACAGTACATGCAGAAGGCCAAAAATCCAGGCTCTTGTGGAGCAGGGGGAAGGGAATTCCAGAGGCTAGCGTATTCATAAAGAACATGCTGCCCCTGCCCTGGGAGCTCCACTGCTTACAGCCAGCAGTTTGGCCCAGGGAGAGGTGGTCTTCCAGTCTCCAAACCTGAGAGTGCTTTGAAGGTCCAAATGGACACTTTGATCTGCACTTGGAACCTGCTAGGCAGACAGTGCAGCTTCCAAAGCACGTTGGTAAAGGCACTCCCTAACAAGCAGGCCGCTGTATTTCTGCACAAGCTTCATCTTCCAGGCAGTCACACATGTGATGGTCCCCATGCAGAGTGTATTAGAGTAGTCTAGTCTTGCAATCTTAAAGGGGCAGGATGGTCTGGTGGTTAGGACACTAGCTGTGGGCTGGGGAGACCAGGTTCAGTTCCCTGCTGTGTCACACACTCCCTGTGTGACTTCGGGCTAGTCACCTAGCCTCTCGGGCTGCAGTTCCTGCTCTCTGAAATGGTGGGAATTGCACTGCCCTCCCTCAGGAGAGTTGTGCAGCTACCTTCATCACAGACTGTGAGGTGCTTAGGTGCCATGCTGATAAGTGACAAAGAGGTGGATAAGTGTTGCAAGGTCTGCATGTGAAAGGAAAGAGTTGACCCACTTTAACAGGCACAGGTGGGGGGCTGGGGGGGAAGCACAGTTACTGCTGTGCAAACCTTGAACAGCAATGGCAAATCTGTCCCATAAGTACTCTGAATTGTGAACCTGTATCACACGGAGCAGCTCGGCTCCCTCAGTCACTGGTCCTGAAACAATTCTCATCAGTTCTTTCAGGGTGTTCCCTTAACATTGCCACAACTTGGTTCTCATGCAAACACTGGGTCACTGTACTACTGTTGGGATTGCGTCTGCTACAGACCTGGGGCTGGGTGCCAGCAAAACACTATCATCTGTATTTCTTCACTAAAACACTTAGGAAACTCCTTTCTGTATTTAAGTGGGAGTAGAGGGAGATTGCTGCAGTAGCCCGTCATGCTTCCTATAAGGAATAGTGCAAATACTGTAGCAGTGTTACCAACTAGAAAAGGCAGCTGGGTGGTTGTATTCTAAAATGCCATCAAGGGCTTCGGTGTTTACCTGGTCTCAGTAATTTCCATGTCAAGTGTGCTCAGATCACTAGGAAAATTATCTTGAACTTCCAGGCCTGCCAACTCAATGTGTAGTGACCTTCTTGCAAGTGAGCACACTCTGCGGACCAGGTTAGACCCTAAGTTCTTCTTCAAGTAGGTGCAGACGTGTATTCCACTTAGGTGTGTGTGCACCTAGCATGCCACAGCTGGAGGTTTTGCCTAGCAGTACCTGTAGAGGGGCTGTGCTTGCACCTCGTGGCTGTGGCCCCTCCCATGGCATATGGAGTGCCGCCACCCCGACCCTCCTCAGTTCCTTCTTACTGCCCATGGCTGGACTCAGAGCTCTGTGTGGTTGTAGTCTCATAACCTCACAATTAGTCCTAGCCTAGTTTTATTGTAAAAAGTGAGTGAGTGTTGGTTGTTAAAGTCTGGCTCCATGGTGAGTTCAAACATTGTCCATTGTGTGGAGGAGCAATCCCTAACATTGATCTCCATTCATGGCGCTTGCTTTGTCTCAGTGAGACCCACCTTAAAGAGCGTTGTTCAATCTGCAGATATTTCAAGAAAAGGCTCGGGACCTTCACCTCAAGCGGCACCTGCTCAAACAGGCCATGTGGCCTGATCCAGTACCGAGGCCCTCATCGGGCTGAAGATTGCCCTCTGGCTCTGAGAGCACTGCCACCCATTCAGGGGCAGGCACCTCCCCGAATAGGCGGAGGAGCTGCTCCCCATTGATAGCATCAAGGAAGAGGTCTTGTAAGACCAATTGAGACTTCTCCAGGTCTCGGGCGACCCTTCTGCCTCCCCCAGGAAGATCATGGACCAGCCAGTGGCCGATGCAGGATGGTGCAGGTACCTCTGACCCTTCTCTGGTACCGAGTAGGGAGGTCAGAAACCCTGTACCCCCAACTCCAGTTCCAGCCTCCAGGCATCCGTCTAGTCAGGTACTGATGCTAACAATGCCAGTACCAATTGTATCCACAGCATAAGGTGTACCAGTCAGCTGCAGACCTCCTCTGATTTTTGGTCCTGACCTCATCACTGGTCCAAGACTTTCCTAGGACTGCACCTTCGTTAGCCCTTCCAACTGAGTATGCTGCTGAATCCTTCTATCTCTCAGCACTGCACCCCTCCTGGTAGTTGGGATAAAGCCAGTACCAGAATCATGCAACCATAGAATATCAGGGTTGGAAGAGACCTCAGGAGGTCATCTAGTCCAACCCCCTGCTCAAAACAGGACCAACCCCAATTAAATCATCCCAGCCAGGGCTTTGTCAAGCCGGGCCTTGAAAACCTCTAAGGATGGAGATTCCACCACCTCCCTAGGTGACCCATTCCAGTGCTTCACCACCCTCCTGGTGAAATAGTTTTTCCTAATATCCAACCTAGACCTCCCCCACTGCAACTTGAGACCATTGCTCCTTAATCCAGGATTGACAAAGCCCTGGCTGGGATGGGGATTGGTCCTGCTTTGAGCAGGGGGTTGGACTAGATCATAGAATCATAGAATATCAGGGTTGGAAGGGACCCCAGAAGGTCATCTAGTCCAACCCCCTGCTTGAAGCAGGACCAATTCCCAGTTAAATCATCCCAGCCAGGGCTTTGTCAAGCCTGACCTTAAAAACCTCTAAGGAAGGAGATTCTACCACCTCCCTAGGTAACGCATTCCAGTGTTTCACCACCCTCTTAGTGAAAAAGTTTTTCCTAATATCCAATCTAAACCTCCCCCACTGCAACTTGAGACCATTACTCCTCGTTCTGTCATCTGCTACCATTGAGAACAGTCTAGAGCCATCATCTTTGGAACCCCCTTTCAGGTAGTTGAAAGCAGCTATCAAATCCCCCCTCATTCTTCTCTTCTGCAGGCTAAACAATCCCAGCTCCCTCAGCCTCTCCTCATAAGTCATGTGTTCTAGACCCCTAATCATTTTTGTTGCCCTTCGCTGGACTCTCTCCAATTTATCCACATCCTTCTTGTAGTGTGGGGCCCAAAACTGGACACAGTACTCCAGATGAGGCCTCACCAATGTCGAATAGAGGGGAACGATCACGTCCCTCGATCTGCTCGCTATGCCCCTACTTATACATCCCAAAATGCCATTGGCCTTCTTGGCAACAAGGGCACACTCTTGACTCATATCCAGCTTCTCGTCCACTGTCACCCCTAGGTCCTTTTCCGCAGAACTGCTGCCTAGCCGTTTGGTCCCTAGTCTGTAGCTGTGCATTGGGTTCTTCCGTCCTAAGTGCAGGACCCTGCACTTATCCTTATTGAACCTCATCAGATTTCTTTTGGCCCAATCCTCCAATTTGTCTAGGTCCTTCTGTATCCTATCCCTCCCCTCCAGCGTATCTACCACTCCTCCCAGTTTAGTATCATCCGCAAATTTGCTGAGAGTGCAATCCACACCATCCTCCAGATCATTTATGAAGATAAGATCATTTATGAAGATGACCTCCTGAGGTCCCTTCCAACCCTGATATTCTATGATTCTATGATTCTTCTTGTTCTGTCATATGCTACCACTGAGAACAGCCTAGCTCCATCCTCTTTGGAACCCCCCTTCAGGTAGTTGAAGGCTGCTATCAAATTTCCCACCCCCCACTCTTCTCTTCTGCAGACTAAATATGCCCAGTTCCCTCAGCCTCTCCTCAGAAGTCATGAGCCCTACTCCCTCTGGTATTGTTCCACCCCTGTCAGCGAGATCCCGGGACTCTTCCACATCCATTCCATATAACTCAATGAGCACAGAGGGCTGCTAATGGACGGTTATGGCTCTCAGGATTGCCATGTGCCCCATGAGCTCCTGGCCTGGTGCCTGCTGGCTACTGATGCCATACCCATATCAGTGGCCACCTTGGACCCAGTGGGACACTGCTTGCTCGTGGAGATCTCACTTGTTGTTCCATTCAAAGGTGAGATCACCTGCCAGATCAACAGTGATGGTTACAGATAAGCCGTGATCCCAGGCATCAGCAGGTTTCCTCCCCATAGAGCCTCCGGAGTCCTTCCACCAGGGTGTGTCATCCCAGGAGCAAGATCCATCTTTGGCTCAATCAAGAGCCTTGTCCTCATCTCCAGATAATGCTGTGTTGCCTGGTTCATCCTCCCCTTCCATACCAGAAGACTTTATGCCACATAGCTCAGCATTCAGGCAGGGTTCCTACATAGAACACTCACAAATTGGTGGACAGTCTACAGCCATCTGTCCCTGGGAGAGTTGCCTTCCTGATCAATGACACACTCCTCGAACTGGTAAAAGCCCTCTGGAGCACACTGGCATCTGTACTGCCAGTGGGTAGGTGCATGGAGAAGCACTATTTCATTCCAGTGCAGGGATTTGAGGGGTTTTATTCCCATCCGGCCCTGAATTCTCTCATTGGAATGGTGGTGAATGACAGGGCCTGACAGGTCAGATTCAAATCCACCCCCAAAGACGGAGACTCCAAGCACTTGGACCTTCTGGGAAGGAAAATCTACTCATCCTTGTCCCTACATCTGCGGATCACCAATCAACAAGCCTTGCTATCCAAATACGATTTCCTTAATTGGACAGCTCTGTGCAAATTCGTGGACCAGCTACCTGAGGCCTCAAGTGAGGTTTGCGCATTTGTCACAGAAGGCTGCTTGGTGGCCAAGACATCCCTGCTGTCTGCCCTTGATGTTGCGAACACTTCAGTCAGGATGATGGCCTCTGCAGTCACTATGAGAGAGAGAGAGTTTTCCTGGCTGGAAAACTCTGGAATCACTCCTGATGTCTAGCAAGCCATTGAGGACTTGCCTTTTGGCAGCCGGACCTTGTTCTGCAACCAGATCAATGACCGATTGCACTCATTTAAGGACTCCAGAGTGACCTGGAGGTCCTTGGGGGTGTACACACCATCAACACAGAGGTGCCACTGTGGTACTCAGCAGCAGCAGTATCGCCCACAGGACTGCTTTGTGCATCCCTTCCCCCGAAACACTGGGACTACCCCAGAAAGAGAGATCTCACAAGAGGAAGCAGTTACATTTGGGGTTTGGCGAGGCCCTGCATGCTCCTGTGGTGCCCTTTACATGCCCATTTTGACTCCTTGGTCCAGAGCACTGGTCCAGTTGTTGCTCTTCCCTCTTCTTTCTCCTGCCCCTTTGGGGACAGGGTGGCCCACTTTTACAATGCTTGGGGATCGATTACTTCTGGCAACAGGGTCCTAGACACTATCATATTATGCCATCCAGTTCTTCTCCATCCCTCCTCCCCACTCTCGCTCCCTGTGCCTCTTCAGGGACCGCTCTCATGAGACACTGCTCACTGAGCAGGTCAACTCTCTGCTGGCAATGGGAGCAGTGGAGGAAGTTCCACTTCACAGCCTCTACTCCCAGCACTTCCTGATGCAAAGGTGACCAAATGCAAGGGTGGGATGAGACCCATCCTCAACCTTTGCAGCCTCAATAAATTTATCAAATACGTGAGGTTCCAAATGGTCACTCTGTTGACTATCCTTCCCACATTGTCTCAGATTGGCTGGTTCACTGCTCTGAACCTTCAGGACATGTACTTGTATGTGGTGATTCTGCAGAGCCACAGGAAGCTTCTTCATTTCATTATAGGAGAATGCCACTTTCAGTATATGATTTGCCCATTCAGCCACTCTTCCGATCCCCAAATATTCACCAAATGCCTGACTGTGATTATGGGATATGTTAGGAGGAAAGGAATCCACATCTTCCCATAACTTGATGACTGGCTACTAAGGGGTGTCTCCAGAGAGGAAGTTCTTGCCCACATCAACACCACATTGCATTCGCTCAACCATCTGTGTCTTGGTTTAAACACTGGAAAGTCAACCTGGGCTCCCCCACTAGTCCTGGACTCCTTACAGTGGTGAACGTGCCCATGCAATGTTTGCAAGACTGTTGCCTTTGCTCGGCCTTCTCCAACCAAGTCAGTGGTTATTGATACTCCCCTTCTGGATTGGGGGGGTGCAACTGGATTCGTTGAGGGTGCAGGGCCTGTGGTCGGAATAGGAACCATTGGGCTGTATCAGTGTGCTGGAGCTTTAGGCCATTCCCAAGGCATGCCATGTCTTCTGGGACCCTATCAAACACTCAGTGGCTCACATACTCACCAACAATACCACCATGATGTGCTATGTAAACAAACAAGGGGAGCACAGTCCATATTATTCTGCCTAGAGGCAACACCCTGTGGCAATTCTGCATCAACAATTGGATAGCTCTCCACTTGCCCAGGGAGCAGAATCATTCCGTGGAGCATGTCAGTGGGATTTTCTCCATGAGTCATGAGCGGTCCCTGAAGGAGAGCATCCTCTGGGTCGTCTTCTCAGTGTGGAGCATTCTTACGATCGACCTGTTTGCAACTAGGGAAAAAAGGAAGTGTCGCCTATTCTGCTCTCAGGGGGGTCTCAGCCCAGGCTCCCTCTCCAATGTCTTCCACTGTAACTGGCAGTCAGCTCTTCCATATGCCTTCCCCTGTTAGGGGGCTTATTCCTTCACCCACTTACTTCCCTGGTCCTTCTTGCATGAACAGAGAGCAACAATACCCGAAGTCCAAAGGTGCAAACAATTCGATGTTTATTGGGGTGAACTTCCAGCAAGCATGATTCCAGTTTCCTTCCTTAGTTCCCCCTTCCTAGCTCTGACACCACAGAGGCTTACCTGTGTCCCTGTCCCCATTTCCCCCTTTAGCTAAATATGATTCCAATTTCCCCCCCCCCCCATTCCCTGTTCCCATTTCCCCCTTCAGCAAAACTTGATTCCAATTTCCCCACCTACACACCCACCCACTTCCTGATTGACTGCAGACTATATAGTAAAACTTGAGTTCTGCTTAGCTGTACCTTAACCAATCATTTTCCTGAAATTTAAGTAACCAATCCTAATATATTGTAACATAATTATGTAACCAATTATATCCCACCACCTTAATTAGTTTACACCCAGCAAAATTAATTATAGAGCAGACAGGAACACTCACAGAACCAGACAGAGATTATAAAGACAAACAATAGCAAAGTGGTAACTATAATGACAAAATAATACAGAAGTGAGGATTTCACATCGCAGCTATTGATAAGTGAGTTCTTGCCAGACAGGATGCTATCAAACTAAGTTTCCTTTTACATCTTCTAGGCACTTCCCTTTCTCTGGAGGCGATAGGCACTATCAGGACAGGATTGTATTCCTAACAGCCCAATAGCACCTTCTTTCAATGTGACTAGGTTGGAATGTGAGGATGTGACCGTTCGCTTCCCAGCTTATGGCTGCCTCTGTTGCTTAGCCAAAGGCCTTAGCCTAAGAACAGGGCCTCAGACTGTCACAGTAAGAGAAGGACTTTACACTGGCAGACAGTGACTTTGATTCTTTCTTTTATACCTCTAACTAGCCAAGTGATAAGAATACACCTAAATTCATAGAGTATAGGCTTTTACTGACAGGCCTGAATATCTATATCCTAACATCCCCCCGTACCGATCATTCCTCAGGTCATCCTCAAGTTCAAGGCGGATTGGACCAAGCTCATCCTCATTGCTCCAGCATGGCTGAAACAGTGCTGTTTCTTGGACCTTCTTGCGCTGTTGGTTCAGCCTCCCGTACCTCTTCCTCCCTATCCCAACTTGCCCACTCAGAACCAGAGCCCCACCCTCCATCTTGTGCTCAGCTCCCTGCACTTTACAGCATGGCTGCTGCATGACTGGATGAAGAGGAAGAGCAGTGCTTGTCAGCAGTTCAGCAAGTCCTACTTAATAGTAAAAAGAAAAGGAGTACTTGTGGCACCTTAGAGACTAACCAATTTATTTGAGCATGAGCTTTCGTGAGCTACAGCTCACTTCATCGGATGCATACCGTGGAAACTGCAGCAGACTTTATATATACACAGAGAATATGAAACAATACCTCCTCCCACCCCACTGTCCTGCTGGTAATAGCTTATCTAAAGTGATCATCAGGTTAGGCCATTTCCAGCACAAATCCAGGTTTTCTCACCCTCCACCCCCCCACACAAATTCACTCTCCTGCTGGTGATAGCCCATCCAAAGTGACAACTCTTTACACAATGTGCATGATAATCAAGTTAGGCCATTTCCTGCACAAATCCAGGTTCTCTCACTCCCTCACCCCCCTCCAAAAATCCACCCCCATACACACACAAACTCACTCTCCTGCTGGTAATAGCTCATCCAAACTGACCACTCTCCAAGTTTAAATCCAAGTTAAACCAGAACATCGGGGGTGGGGGGGGGGTAGGAAAAAACAAGAGGAAATAGGCTACCTTGCATAATGACTTAGCCACTCCCAGTCTTAAATAGAGACTGGGAGTGGCTAAGTCATTATGCAAGGTAGCCTATTTCCTCTTGTTTTTTCCTACCCCCCCCCCCAGATGTTCTGGTTTAACTTGGATTTAAACTTGGAGAGTGGTCAGTTTGGATGAGCTATTACCAGCAGGAGAGTGAGTTTGTGTGTGTATGGGGGTGGATTTTTGGAGGGGGGTGAGGGAGTGAGAGAACCTGGATTTGTGCAGGAAATGGCCTAACTTGATTATCATGCACATTGTGTAAAGAGTTGTCACTTTGGATGGGCTATCACCAGCAGGAGAGTGAATTTGTGTGGGGGGGTGGAGGGTGAGAAAACCTGGATTTGTGCTGGAAATGGCCTAACCTGATGATCACTTTAGATAAGCTATTACCAGCAGGACAGTGGGGTGGGAGGAGGTATTGTTTCATATTCTCTGTGTATATATAAAGTCTGCTGCAGTTTCCACGGTATGCATCCGATGAAGTGAGCTGTAGCTCACGAAAGCTCATGCTCAAATAAATTGGTTAGTCTCTAAGGTGCCACAAGTACTCCTTTTCTTTTTGCGAATACAGACTAACACGGCTGTTACTCTGAAACCTATACTTAATAGTAGGAAGCCCTTTACTAGGATGGCCTATGTAACGAAGTAGAAGAGGTTTTCGGTGTGGTCCTTGGCCTGCGGGATGTAACTGATGCAATCTTCTATCCAGGACAACTTGGAGTACCTGCTATATCTTCAGAAACTGGGTCTTGTGCTCAGTTCACTGAGAGAGCCTCTGGCAGCGATATCAGAGTTTCACTCCCCTATTCAGGGAAAATCAATTTTTTCTAATGCCATGGCAACAAGATTTCTAAAAGGACTTCTCCGTTTAAGTTCTCCAGTCTTAGAGCCTGTTCCCTTGTGGAATCTAAACATGGGTCTGGCAGCTCTTACTAAGCCCTCCATTCAAGCCCCTGATGTCCTGTCCACTGCCCTTTTTGTCTCAGAAAACCACATTCCTGATAGCCATTATGTCTGCAAGGAGGGTGTATACGGAATTCTCACACATCTCCACCGACACAGTAACTTTATGACCACACCCAAAGTTTTTACCAGTGTGATCTCTGTTTCATTTGAACAAGGTGGTATATTTGCCTGGGTTTTTTTTCTAAGCCGCATTCATTCCTGGAGGAGCAGTCCTCACACATTAGATGTCAGACAATGTCTGACCTTCTACCTGGACAGGACTAAACTCTTCCATGCTTCACCTCATCTGTTTGTGTCGGATGCAGACTGTATGAAAGGACAGGCAATCTCCTCTCAGACAAACTCTTTAAGTGGAGAACTCCCTGCATCAAGACTGCATATGAAACACCTTCAGCTGTGCCCCCTCAGCAGGTCCAAGCCCATTCTGCGAGAGCACAGGCTACATCACTAGCGTTCTTAAGTGATGTCTCAATATTGGATATTTACAGGGCTGCTGCATGGTTGTTGATACAGACGTACATTTACGAACCATTATGCCATTACTGTGGCATCCAGAGTAGATGCAAACTTTGAGAAAGCGGTCCTGCAATCTGTTTAAATAGACTCTGAGCCCCACCCCTGGGGGTACTGCTTGTGAATCACCTAAATAAAATACACAGCTGCACCTACTCAAAGAAGGAGAAACCGTTACTTACTGTAATTGTATTTCTTCGAAATGTGATGCAGACATGTATTCCACCACCCACCCTCCACTACCTCTGCATCAGAGTTTCGTCTCTGGGCGTTCGGTGTGAAGGAACTGAGGGGGGTCATATCGGTGCTGCCTCATATGCCCAGGGGACAGGCTATGGCCGTGAGGTACGAATGCCGCCCTTCTACAGGTATTGCTAGGTACAGTTCTCTGGCTCCAGATGCTCTGGGCATGCACACACCTGAGTGGAATACACGGCCGTATCACATCTCGAAGAACCACAGTTACAGTAAGTAACCATTTCTTCCTGATATATTTTTAAAATTCCATGGCCATCTAGTTTCAGCACAAAACAGGGTTTATACCCCATGTTAAACCCATTTTCAAATGCAGTCTTAACTGTGGAGTTGCTACCAGGCAGGTCCAGAATTCATCGTTTTCAAGTTCTCCTAGTTTCAGTTTGTCATAAGTTGCTGTTTTTAAACTTTTTATTGCTGCTTTCACTTTTCATCTTAACCAGGATGTATTTTTAACTGAAGTTGCCTTCTTTCATGATGGCAGAATTGTGGCTTTTTGGGCTTCTAGTAAAATGTTTTTAAAGGAGTCCCAATTATTGTTCACATTTTTATGTGTAAATCCCCTCCCCCCCATTAGTTTTTTCTAATAAATGTTTTCAGCTTTGGAAAACTGGCCAACTGGCCCTTTTCTAGCACAGAGTATATGGTGGGATTGTTTTCTGTTTGCACATAACAAATGTAATACAGATGTGCTCTAGTTCAACCAGAAATTATGGCTGTTCTATGTAGGGGGTCAAACTAGGTGACCTAATGGCCTTCAAATATATGACTATAAAAGAAAAGTAACCTGTCACTTCCTACTCCGCTCCTTTACAAGGACTAGGAGGATGACTTACTGCTATCTTGATCTTTCCAGGAGATGACCTGATGCGTTGTGTGGATCTTTATAATCAAGCCCAATCCAAGTGGTTTGAAGAAATGGTGACCAGCACTCTGGTATGTATCAGTGTGTAGCACTTTGTGTTTCTAATACTGCTCTTTTATTTATTTCTCCTTGTGATGAAAGCCCTTCAAGATAATCTATTCGTGTTGATCACCCTAGTATCTCTCCATTTGTAGCCACAATACAGAAGAGATAACAGACTTTAACCTGCCACTATGTTGCTCATCCAGGAAATTAAGCATAATGTCATTTGGGGAGAAAAAAGAAAACATTTTCCTCACAGTATGAGTGTAAAGGGGCAGTAGTTTGAAGCTGCTCAGGTGTTAGGAATGGTGGAAGCAGGTCATGAAAATTGGGGTAGTGGGAAGAGGGCAGAGCAGTAAAAGATTCGTGCTAAATTGTGAATAAATTTATAAATTAATAAGGTTTGCAATCATTTTTTATCCCATGGTTTTGCAATTTAGCACATAGAGTGAGATAATTGCTGGTAATTCTGCTTCTCTGAAGGCATCATATCACAGAACTCTCGTTCTTGGGGCTCATACTTCCGGGGTTACTCATGTGGGAAATGTCCTGGCATTTATGTATTTAATACTGCTGGGGGCATTCTGTGCCAAAAAAATAAAAATTCAGTACACAATATTTTAAAATTCTGCAGAATTCTGCAAATTTTATTTGTCAAAATAACACTACATAATGATGCCAGTTTCAATTAGTTTGGTAATTTATTTCAAAATTCCTGTCAGCAAGTATGTCTGTAACAATACAGACACACAAAAATTCCCCCAGGAGTAGAGAGTTAAAGAAACCCCTATGACAACCCAGTTCCTGTTTCTCTGCCCCCTTCCCCACTCCCGCCCGAGCCCAGCCAGGGGGGCAAATACTCACAACTCCCCTTCCCCACCCCAGAGCTCAGCCCCGGGGCCCCCCTGGCCCAGATACCCACAACCTCCCTCCAGAGCGCAGGGATCCAGAGGGAGTAACATTCTGATGCTCCATCCCAGGCTTGCACGGAGTTTCCTGTGCACCGCCCTCTCCTTCCCTCAGGGCATGCTGGGAACTGCAGCGGCCAGGAACTCTCTAGCTCCTCAGTAGTGTCTTCTGTCTGCGATCTGGGCTCTGCTGGGTCCAGCGGCCCCTAGTGGTGGCTAGCAGCACTGCAGCCCATTTCTGTGGGGGAAAGGAAAGTCTGTGCGCACAACGTTAATTTCTGCAAAATTCTGCATTGCGCAGTGGTGCATGATTCCCGAAGGAGTAATTTAAGACCTTCTGAAGCACCTGTAAGTGGGCTGCAGGGCTCTTCTCCAGTCAACCTCACAAGCTCCCTGTGGGCATGCTCCAAACAGCGGTACCTCAGGGGCTTTAAAGATTGCAGCCGGTTCCTTTTAAGAATAGGAAGTTGGAGCTCTCCTGACAGGCAATTAAAAAGTAACCCATTTTTTTCTTCAAACAAATACAAAGGAATGAGCCATTCTAGATCAGCCCTGGGCAGTTCAGAACTGCGTGCCCATTGGGCAGACCCAGCATTCAACACTCAAAGTCCATTAACTCCCAGGGGAGGCAGGTGGGTGAGTGAAAATCCTGAGAGGTGATCTCTTCAGAGAAGCAGAATGACTGACGATAAGTAATTATCTGTCTCTCCTATTGTGGGGCTGGATTGATTCTTCTCTCACTTACACTGGGGCAAATCCATTGACATCCATGGCGCAATGACTCTTGCTGTGTACTGGTGTAAAGGAGCAGGAGTCTCATTCCTGGGGAGTTGATAGAGCTCACAAGTCCTGCAGCAGCAGACAGAGGCCACTGCCCAACAAGCAACATGAAAGATTTGTTTTAAATCAAAGTAGGTTGAGAAATGTCCCCATAAGGCTATATCTTCATACACATAAAGACTCTTGACCGAAATGCAGTTCAGTTCCAAATGAAACCCATACTCAGATTTTGATTTTTTTTTAAATTTTCTTTATTTAACTTCCTCAGGGAAGTTTCTGTCTAAGGGTATGCCTACATGGCAGCTGGAGATGTCATTTCCAGCTCAGATAGATGTACGTGCACTATTTTTGATTGACCTAGCATACTAAAAATAGATGTGTAGTCACCACAGCTCAAGCAGCAAGATGGGCTAGCTGCACCTAGGCCCTGGGCAGAAATGTACTGGGGTGGCTAGCAAGTCCCACTGCCCGTGCTACGCTGCTCTTTAGAGCGCACTAGCTCAATCAAAGCCAGTTTGGGTATTTCTGTCCAAGCTGGAATTTATACCTTCAGCTCCAGCTTAGAGGTGTCCTTAACCACATGCAAATCAGTCACACGATCCTCCCCACAAAGAATTGTTTGGTTCGTTTTCGAGTGATGGTCCCTATTGTTATCAAGTGAGGGTTTACACATGCACATGTGTCCGGAGCCAAAGAATTTGAAAGTAGTGTCTGTAGGTCCACACTTGTGCCCTTGCTCTGCCTCATGGTTTTGTCCGAGGCGATAAAGGGCGGGGTGGACTGACCACACCCTCAGTTTCTTCTCCCCATGGACAAAGTCAGAGTTGTTAGTGTCCCCTCATCTCTCACTGACGCATTTAAAAAAGAGTTTTAGAATTGTGCATAATTTTTCTTGTTTTTACTTGTAGTTTTAGTGTTTTTAGTGTTAATTTGGGGAATTAAGAGACTTTGGGGATCCGTTTTTTTCACCAGTCTCCCCCTCCCCACCCAGCACCCACGAATGGGTACTGAATTATTCCAGAGATGCTAGGGTTCAAGATCTGTGCATCCTGCCTGCATTTGTTCTTGGTCAACAACAAGTGCCAACTCTGTCTCTAGTGTTTGGGAGAAGCCTACATTTCATCCAGGTGCAGTATCTGCCTGTCCTTCCCAAGCTGTACCCAAGAGGGCTGTGCTCTCCGCCTCAAGAAAAATTTTGTGGAGGTCTCCATGAGGCCTCAGTCAGATCCAGCCTGGGGAACCCCCCTGTATATTGGCCTGAGAAACCCAGGAGCACACCTCCACCAGGAAGATCGAGTCTCGTTCTGCCAGTACCAGTACTATGGACCCCATACCGGTACCTAGTTGGGAGGCAAGGAAGCATGCTTATAAGCATGGCAGTAAGTCTTCTTCCAGGCCCAAGAAGAGCGATGCCCATGAGTTCTAACCCGGAGAAGTGGTACGTTCCAAGGCACAAAAGCATGATAAAAATTGCACAGGTTGGCAGATCCATCGGTACCAACCATCAAGCTACGCATGCCTTCCAAGTTGGCACCCCCTAAATCAAGGCGGCCGTTGGTTCCAAAACAGCCCTCCATTCTGGCTCCAGTTCCAGCTATGGAGCATGTCAACTACCTTAAGGGGGTTCCAAAGAGGATGGAACTAGGCTGTTCTCAGTGGTGGCAGATGACAGAACAAGGAGCAATGGTCTCAAGTTGCAGTAGGGGAGGTCTAGGTTGGATATTAGGAAACACTATTTCACTAGGAGAGTGGTGAAGCTCTGGAATGGGTTACCCAGGGAGGAGGTGATGTGAAGGCAGACACTGTTTCTCATGATGGAAGGCAGAAGTTTGCTCCTTTGCATGTCATTGTAAGAGACAGAGCTTTCTTCCTGACAGAACAGCTTTCTGGCCTGACAAGTCTTACAGGCCAAACTCTCTCAGCAGCGTCAAAAAGCAGGCAGGGACCATGTTCAGGGGGCTTGGATACATCATCAGAATCCAAGAGGCACAAGTATAAGGGGGGAGCTGTGTTAGTCTATATCCACAAAAACAACAAGGAGTCCAGTGGCACCTTAAAGACTAACAGATCTATTTGGGCATAAGCTTTGGTGGGTAAAAAACCACTTCTTCAGATGCACAGTGGCCTGAGGCTCAGCTGACCTCAGTGGGGGCAGAAAAGGATAGGCAGGGACAAAACCTTGATTGTGTCCACTGCTGGCTGAGTTATGGGAAGCTAATTTACACATAGCCATTCCCCCAGTGAATGAGCCCTCTGGGCATAAACCCATGTCGCCAGGACTCCAGAGCAGTGCTTCCAGGGTAACTTCTGGAGCTAGCAGCACAATAAGCTGGGCTGCAGCCAGGAAACAGGGCCTCGTTGTCCCTGTCCTGCCCCTGCCTCCAGAGGCAACAGCCCTCCACAGATCCTGTAGTTTCTGCCTTTTCCCATCTCTAAGGACTCTCACCTTGGGCAAGGTTCAGAATTGTTGAGGAACTGCACAAGTCTCCTTCCCTGCTGCACTGTCTCCTTACTGGTTCCCCCACCAGTGGCACTGGGCACAGGCCAGACCTGCTGTTGCTGCTCCTGCTCTTGCACTAAGTATACTTACTGAGACACTGTGCACACAGCCCGGCTCTGAAGCCCAGACCTGGGGTAGCTGCCCCAGCTGTCGCCAGTGGTGGGAACCTTGACCATTAGAAAACCCTATGCTGGGCCTGCATGCAGCACTCTGGGCATAGCCACTGATCAAGATATGGGCCTATTTTTCTCTCACAGGAGCTGGAGAGGCTGGAGGTGGAGCGGGTGGAAATGATTCGGCAGCACCTTTGCCAGTACACACAGCTGCGGCACGAGACAGACATGTTCAACCAAAGCGTGAGTCTACTCTTCCTTTAGGTCCCTTTGGTCCAAGAGCTGTAGTGAGGCTCTGCTGAACTCAAGCCTGGTCTTGTATACAGTGTGCTAAATTCCACTGTCTAGTGGAGACTAAGATGTAAGTGGTGCCAGTTTGGGAGTCTGTGGTTGTGCACCTACCATGAATCTCCAGAGACATCCAGAGTCTGGGGGTGAGACAGATGGAAGAGCAGAGAAGCTGGTCAGAAGGGGCACGTCCACTGGAATGGAAAGCCCTGTGGTGAAAGCCCTGTGGTGCAGGATGTGGCTGAGAAGTGCTTGACAGGAAGGCATAAGGCAAAGCAGCCCCTTACTTTAATTTACACCTCTCCTAGATAGATGCTTATCACTCTCCCAGCAGCACACACAGTCCTTCATTGTTGCAGGAAAGATGGTAATCACAGCAACCATTATTTCAAAATGAAAATGTAAGATCTTGTAAAACTGGCACCTTTTCAAATACTTGCATATGTGGTATGTATTCTGATGCACGTGGTATTCAGTATATTGTGATATATTTGGAGGTATATATTCACATTACAGAAATCATATAATCATAGCCGTATACATCATAACATATAGAGATAATTGTCATAATGCAGGTTGCACCAGTGCTCCCCACTGCACGCAGGCCTGGTGCCGTGGGTGAGCCCTGCCTTGGTTTCCCCTCACCCAGGCAATAAACAGTTCCAAGCAGGCCTTTGGGAATCACAGAGCACCTTCTTCTGTGGGTCTCTTTTATGAAATAGAAAAGAACAACACAAAACATAAGCAAAATCTTCAGTCAGCTCTCCACTGGAAACCCTCTGCTTCTGGGTGTAACTAGTCTTACATCTTGGTCCTTTAGCCATGGAGCACTTGCACACTGAATTCCTTGTCTGGGGTGTGGGCCTCTGCGGGGCGTTCTGCTGGCTGCCACTCTTCCCAGACCATGCTGCTCTTTGCTGAGTAAGTCCCTAATGGCTCCCAGTTCATTCTCCTGGGCTGCTCCTGTCCTTTCCCTGGGAGAACCTTTTCTCTGGGATTGCTCCTCTCTCCATGAGCCCCTCTGTCTGAGAGCAGTTTCCCTAACCAAACTCAGGTAGCCTTTTTTATTAGCTCCAGGTGCTTGTTTACTAATTAACCACTAAGCAGCCACCTAGGACAGTGAATTACTCCTAGATAGACCTTAAGAAGGCAGTCACTGGGCAGTCTGGGCCGTGACTCTCCTTAAAGGGCCAGTCTCCCCAGGATAATAATATTCAAAAGAAAATATGTTAAAAGAATGGTTGAAAAGTCAAGCATCTAAAAGTCAGGAAATACCAGAGTTACAGCTGCCGGTGCAATCTTAATTTGGATCCTTGAGCATGTGCATTACGGTACTCTCTAAGTACGTGATCACATATTTTATTCACTGGATGATCATGTAGTTTATCCTCGGCATTCAACATGTGCCTCCATTACTACAAACCATCTAAACATTACACTCAGTTTTTATTTCTTCATCGGTGTTTCTGTGGTGCTCATCACCATAGTGTCTGAGTCTCACAAACATTCATGAATTTACCTTTACAACACCTCGAAGGCAGGGAAGTATTAGTATCCCCATTTTACGAATGGGGACAGGAGGTACAGAGAAATTAAACTCAAATTGCAAAAGTCCCCAGTAATTTTGGGTGCCACAGTGATTGGGTGATCAGTTTTTCTGAGTTGTTGAGCTAGTGCAAATCAGGCCTCAGATGTCTCGGGCTGGTCACCCACAAAATAGGAACACATAATTAGTGGCCACCTCTGAAAATTTTCATTTTAAGTAGTATGCCTAATATCACATAGGAACTCTGTTGCAGAGCCGAGGAAAGAACCCAGATTTCACAAGTCCCAGGAAGACTGCTTTAAACACAAGCTCCTGTTTTCCCTTTCTGCAATTCACTACCACAGTTACTGCATACTTTCTATTTTCTGCTATGGACAGCCTCATTCACTACACAGCCCTGCCTCTTTTAACATCCATCCTGTGCACCATATGAGGCAGGTGTCCTGTGAAAATAATAGTACATGATCGTGCAATTAAAGACTTTTCCATAATGCAAACACACAAGGGGCCAAATTAAGGTTGCAAATGCAGCCTTAGTTCTGGGATTGGAGTCCTTCATTTTACAAATGTTTGACCATTCTTTTCGTATAATTTTTGTTGGGAATTCCCTGGAAGGGGAAAGAGGAGGGGACTGGTCACATGTTTTAAGAAAAATGGATCAACACATGTGCAACTATTTGCTAAGCAGCAGAATGCTACAAATCGGGTTTTGTTCCTAGCTCTTGGAGGGAAGTGTGATCTACTAGTTAGATCAGCCAATTGGGAATTAGGATTTCTGTGTGCTGTTGTATAAAATGATGTGTACATTTATCAGTGAGCTTGTAGTGGTAAGCAAAGAACAGAATTTTACAGAAAGCAAGATGAAACACTTAGATGTGGAACTTCCTTTTTGAGAAGCATAGGTCAGGAATTGGGGTTCTATTCCAAGCTGTCCCAGAAGCAACTGTTCTAGTCTTCAGTGATCCTATCTGTAAAATATGGGAAATAATTCTTAACTCCCCATTCAGTACAGAGAGGAGGTGCTCCTGCCATAGATCAAAGAGTATTTTGATGTGCAGGTGCAGGGATTTTGCCTGAAACCCGTATGGAAACACGGTTCCATGCAAAAGCGGCAAAGAGTCCTGTGGCACCTTATAGACTAACAGACATACTGGAGCATAAGCTTTCGTGGGTGAATACCCACTTTTTCAGATGCATGTAGTAGAAATTTCCAGAGGCAGGTATAAATATGCAAGCAAGAATCAGGCTAGGGATAATGAGGTTAGTTCAATCAGGGATTCTTGCTTGCATATTTATACCTGCCTCTGGAAATTTCCACTACATGCATTTGAAGAAGTGGGTATTCACCCATGAAAGCATATGCTTCAATACGTCTGTAAGTCTATAAGGTGCCACAGGACTCTTTGCCGCTTTTACAGATCCAGACTAACATGGCTACCCCTCTGATACTTGAGTTCCATGCAATCACTCCAAAACAATACAATGTGGCAAGATTGAGCAATCATTGAAGAAGTTCAGCTGCAAATGGTGATTTTCCACATTTTAGAACTTTGGCTAAATTGAGACAGATTTTTGAGGGGACAGTGTAAGACATTTTTCTGACCCTATGACTATCCCCCTGGAAATTCCAAGTTCCTGCCCCAAGCCCATGAAGATCTAGAGGTCTTCAAGCAATGGTTTGATTTTTTTTTTAATTGGCAGATTTTTTCCCCATTAACTTTGTTCTTACAAAACCTGAACCATTTTTGCTCAGACATTTCCAAAAACTCAACCTGTGCAAGACATTTGTCACAATAACAAGCCAGTGAAAACAGAGAGTGGAAGGATAGTCTTGTGGTTCAGGCAGTGGCCTACGACTCAGGAATTCTGGGCTAGTTCTGCCACAGATTCTCTGAGTGACCTTGGGTAAGTCACTTACTCTCCCTCTGCCTACAGTTCCCATCTGTAAAATAGGGACACTTGTGCTCCCTTTGTTCTACCCTTTGGTTGTCTTGGCTGTTCATAGTTTGTAAGCTTTTCAGGGCAGGGACTGTCTGTACAGTGCCTAGCACAGGGGCCCCTTCCAGGGTGCAGCGTGGAGACAGGACAGGTAGGAATTAGCCTGCCTTAGCCCCACACACTGCGCTGCTGACTGGGAGCCGACGGAGGTAAGCCTGTGCCCCAACCTTGAGGCCCAACCCCCTGCCCCAGCCTGAGCCTCCCCCAAACCCAGAATCCCCTCTTGCACCCCAAATCGCTCTGCCCCACCCCCCAGCCTGGACCCCTCTCCAGCACCCCGGACCCCTCATACCCAGCCCCACCCCCGAGCCCGCACCCCCAGATGGAGCCCTCACCCTCTTCTGCACCCCAACCTCCAGCCCAGAGCCTTCCCCGCACCCTGAACCCCTCATTTCTGGCCCCACTCTGGAGCCCACACCCCCAGTTACAGCCCTCACCGCCTCCCGCACCCCAGCCCTTTGAAAGTGAGTGAGGGTGCGGAAAAGTGAGCCACCAAGGGAGGGGAAATGTAGTGAGCGGAGGGCAGAGCCTCAGGGAAGGGGGCGTGGCCTCAGGGAAGGTGCAGGGCTAGGATGTTCAGTTTTGTGTGATTAGAAAGTTGGCAACCCTACTGTCACACCAGGAATTGGATGCAGCATACACTGGACTTGCCTCACCAATGGTATGATTCCTACTGCAAAGCCTGTATTTTGTCTGACCTCCCATTTATGGATCCAGCTAATTGAGAGGAGGCTGTTACTCCTGTGACAGTGACACAGCTGATTCAGTTGCAAGGAATTGCTGTTCTGATATGTGCTTTTGACAATTTGCTTCTCATTCTGATCTTTTTAGACAATAGAGCCTGTCGATCAGTTACTTCAAAAAGTGGAGCCTGCCAAAGACAGGGAACTGTGGGTACAAGAACACAAAACTGGAGATATCAGACCTGTGGACATGGAAATATAGACTGATCTGATTAGTGATATGTGATGGTTTCACTGGTTTAACCAGGCCAATGGGTTCTGTAAAGGGTCAGCAGAGGTACAGGACGGCAAAAGGGTTGCTCTGCTACCAGATACCTTGTATTTATTGTCTGTAGGGAGTGTCTCTGTCACATTTGATCATCACATCAGTTCCCATTGTGCTATGCCTTAAGCTCCCAACATTCCAGGGTTAAGAAGCCAGATGTCTGTTCTTCCTGTCAGAAGTTTCTAGCTGCCAGGGATGTACTGCTGCCGGGAGAAACTGAGGACCTTGCTTCCTGGTACAGAGCAAGCTCTGTTCTTCAGTGACTGTGCACTACACCCATTGCATGACTCTTTGTGTAGAATGTAAGAACAGCCATGCAGCAAGCCTCTGCCATGGAAGCAGACTAGTGATTTGACCATGATGCTGGAAGCAAGGAGCTCCTGAACATGGATCCCAGCACTGCCACTGCTCAGCTGGATGGCCTTGGGCATATTACATAACTTTTCTGGTTCCTCCATTTATAATAATGGGCTCATAATACTTACCTACCTCACAGGGGTGTTGTGAGGGTACATTGATTTTGTATAATACTTTTTAGCACAACTGCCTTGCTACGGTAGTATGTCTGAGTGCAGGGAGGTATGGGCTTTTCCCCAAAGCAGTAAACAAGGCAAAAGGCTAGGAGAAACCCCCACAGAGGAAAGACACCTGTTCAAGCCCTTCCTGTTTTATAATCCCACTCAGAGACATATAGACCCTCTATCATCTCCATTTCTCTTTGAGGCTGATAGAAAGTAAGATTGAAAGGGACCTCTTGCACCATCTGTTTACCAGGAAGGACTCGGTTGTGCTGTAGCTACCTCATTTATTGTCTGGTTGACTTCGGTGGCAAAAAGACCATGGAAGAAATTAGACCTTCAAGTCCATTTCTGCCTATACAGTGTGATGTCCTACAGCAGAGGTGGGCAAACTACGGCCCGTAGGCCACATCTGGCCCATGGGACTATCCTGCCCAGCCTCTGAGCTCTCAGCCAGGGAGGCTATTCCCCGACCCCTCCCCTGCTGTCGCCCCTCCCCTGCAGCCTCACCTCACCGCCCCACCAGCGCTCTGGCCCGCTGTTCCTGTCAGGCAGTGCGGCGGCATGGCTGGCTCCAGCATGCTAAGGGGGCGGGAAGCGGGGGGGTTGGATGAGGGACAGTCAGGGGACAGGGAGCAGGGGGCGGTTGGATGGGGCAAAGGTTCAGGGCAGGCAGTCAGGGGAAGGGGAGCAGGGGGAGTTGGATAGGGGGTGAGATCCCAGGGGGTGGTTAGGGGCAGGGGGTCAAGAGGCAGGGGGGGTTGGATGGGGTAGGAGTTCTGAGGGGGGCGGGAAGTGGGAAGGGGTGGATGGGAATGGGGGCCAGACTGTTTGGGGAGGCACAGCCTTCCCTACCTGCCCTTCCATACAGTTGCGCAACCCCGATGTGGCCCTCGGGCCAAAAAGTTTGCCCACCCCTGTCCTACAATTTCTGCCTTCTGCAGGATCTTCTAACACTCCATTTGGAAGGTCCTTTCCCAGCCAAATAGATCCAAGTTTAAATTGGCCTTTGTCTAAGTTCCTCGAAATAACTCCCAGATTGTGGTCTTTTGGATGCCCATGCACTCTGTCTCTCCATCTCTTTCTCGCTTTCCTTGACGTTTACACCCATCAGATGTCTGCAGATAGTTAGCAGGTCTATTCTATTCTGTATAGGTCTTCATATTGCACTCATCACTAGTATCTGATGATGCACTTTCCAGCAGTGCATTAAGCAGTGCAACTACACATCTGTCACATGTTGTTTGTTCTCTCATCCTCCCCCAGAAGGAGAAACATGAAGTGAAGTGTTTTGTTTTTAAAAAACTCTTATTTATTAAATATCCCTGTCTCTACATGTTTATATTAGAGAAAGCAAGGTCAAAGTAATGTGCCTTGCACTTGGAGCTTGAATGTGGTGAGGTTATAATGGTCATTACTTCCTGGGGGAGTTCATTCCACAGTCTTGGACTGGCCCCAGAGAAAATTCTGTCTTCTGCACAAATAAGCTTGACTCTTATTGTTGAGTGTTCCTCTGTGCCAAAAGAACGTAGCTGACTATTGGGCTTTGTCATGGAGCTTTAGATGGTCTTTTAGGGCCCTGACCATGCAGTGCTTTGAAGATAAGGACCAAGACCATGAACTTGATTTGAAATTCTATGGGAAGGTCACAGTGTAGAGCAGGAGGACAGGCTCGCGATAGCCTGTGTTGCTAAGGAGACACACTGCAATGTTTTGCACTAGTTGGAGTTTCCAAACAGCTGAAGGTTTCATGCCCAGGTATATCACATTGTTGTAGTCCAGCATCGATGGAGGCACAAATAACTGAGGCCAGGTTTTCATCTGCCAGGATGGGACAGAGATTACTCACAGCTGTTGTGATGTGAGAGGTCAACATTTGCGAGGAATCCAAGAGTACTTCTAGACTACCAACTGAATTGACCCGTTGTGGATATGAACCTTCAGCCGAAGAAGACTTCATCGGGGCCGCAAACTCTTCAAAATATTTTCCTCTGCCGACCAGGTTTTCTAAGGCATCAACCACGTGCATATCCAGCTGACTGACTTTCAGTGGAGTTGAGGGTGCCCAGTACTTTTGAACATCAGGAACTGTCCTTATAATTGTAGCCCCTTTTCCAATGTTGTAGCTCTTCTCTGAATTTGTTCCTGTTTCTCACTGTCAGAACTAGGGACAGATGCCATTTGATATTCATAGCTCTTTGATGTTATACAGCTATGTAAGTTTGACATTATCTTTGAATTACAGTTTTTTCTTGTCTCCAATATTATTCCTGTTGTTAAACTTTGCAGTTAACCCTTTCTTGACATTGCACAGGACTGCAAGATCCTTTTTTAAGATTCAGCAGAAATCTTGGTTCTGGCTCTTTTGGTCCTGCCACTTGATTATCACATTGTTAACTGGAAGAGGTTTGGAGAAGGGCTATTAGGATGATCAGTGGAATGGAAAGATGATTTTAGAGGAAATTAAAAGAGCTTGGCTTGTTTAGCCCAGCAAATACCTTCACACTTTCTCCCACACCACCCCATATGCACAGGGGCTCTCTGTAAAAACCTGCAATGCTTTTACACTGTCCTCCTTCAAATGGCACCTTACAGCACTCTTCTGCCATCATTAAAAGGAAATTAAAAGGGCTTGGCTTGTTTAGCCCAGCAAATACCTTCACACTTTCTCCCACACCACCCCATATGCATAGGGGCTCTCTGTAAAAACCTGCAATGCTTTTACACTGTCCTCCTTCAAATGCCACCTTACAGCACTCCTCTGCCATCATGCCTACAAAGCTGGTGCACCAGCGTGCTGGGACTGCAGCTTAGTACTCTAATCAGAATCATCTCCCTGTTACCCTGAGTTGCTGGGCTTTCTGCTCCTTCCTCTCCACTCCTGAGGGGTGGGGGAGAGAGCTGCCTGCTTCCTGCAGCGGCCATGATTGGCTGCTCTTCCCCAGGAGGCAGACAAATGGGGCCAGGCAGCCAATCAGAGAGAAGTTTTCCCTAGATGGTATTAAAAATGTGTGCCCCTTAGCCACCTGTCTCACTATTTAGACACTGGCTAGGCTAGAACCCAGTTCACCTGACTTGCCTTGCTGCTCTAATGAGTACATCACATTGTGCTATCCTGACTTTCCTGCTGTTCCTCTGATCACTCCCAATCCTCATCACTTGTTTGGTTTGATTATTATTACATTGTTTTTCTGCTTTAGTGATGTGTCCTTCTGTTATCTTTACTGAGCACTTTGGGTGACAGGCACTGGAAAAGTCAATAAAATGTAAGGTAATGTTTTCAAAAGTACAATTTCCAAAAGTGACTCTGGCATTTAAGAGCCTACGTCTTACTGTAGGTCAATTTGAAAATTTTGTCTATTAGCACAACAGTAGCTTTCTTCCAGTCCTCTGGTACTATCCCTGTTTCCAAGATTTAGTACAAATTAAAATCAATAATTTGGAGAGCTCTTCAGCCAACTCTTTTAAAACTTGTGTGTGCAAATTATCAGTTTTGCAGATTTTGTGTAATATCTTTCTTAGTTACTGTTGAAACAGAAAGTGTTTCAGCATAATTATATAAATAAATAACTACATAGTTCAACTTCATTCCAAATGCAGGACATAAATATTTATTGAACACTTCTGCCTTTTCTGCATCATTACTGACTATTTTAGCACTCCATCTAATAATGGAACCTACATCACTGGACATAAATAAATTATAATAATTATTTTAACCATATTGACCATAGAGTTTTTGGTAATACCTTTAGCTTCTCTTATCAATTACCTGCATTTCTTAACTTTAATTTATATTTATTATTAACAATTTCCCCTTTTTTATTCATCAGTTTTGTTTTGCCTGTTTCACATTCCTTCTTAAGCTAGTGGAGGGTTTTATGGGTATTTGGGTTTTTTGTTTGCTTTTTAACTAAACAGCCTTTTCTCATGACTGAAGAATTGTGGACTTTGGGACATATTGTAAAGCATTCTTAAATGAGTAATTATTTTAATGCATACATTTCTATTCAAGTTTTTTGTCCCCAATAAGTTTTGCTCATAATTAATTTACCTTTTGGAAACTGGCCCGTTTAAAATGCTAAGTATATATACATATTACTAGTTGGGATTGTATTCTTTTTGCTAATAAATATTTCAGTCAGATCATAATAACTAGCACCTATTCGACAGTCAATCTTTTATGTCAGTAATAAATTAATCTTTGAGTGAGAATGAGGACTGCAATACTTTTTTGTGTTAGACAATTGTCATGTATAATTTAAAGAGACTCCAAAGAAGTTTTACTGTTGGCCCTAGAAGATATCCAGTTTATGATTTGTTTCCACACAAAGGACAATTAGTGAGAATTTCCCAACATTTCTCAGGATGCTGTTTGTCCCATGCCTTGTTTTTCACCCCAGAGGTGATATACTGTTCTTTTCTCTAAATCTGAAACAAATGCAGGTATTTTGAACCACATCCTTCAGCAGTGGGTCCCCAGCCTCTTGTGTCCAGCTGACTGTCAGTCTTGGGTTTTCAGTAGCCACTTTTCTCAGCTTGATTGTCCTCGCTCACCAAGGGTGGAATATTTATTACCATTGTCTAGGCTGAATGGCTTTGTATGCTCCCCTTCATTTCTGCCACATTGTTCAATCTCATTCACATCTACTCCTTCCATGGCCTCAAACACTTCCTTTCCCCTCACAACTGCAGTGTAATCTATCCATTTTAACTTCTTTATGTTGCCAGCAGCCTGAGCTTGTCTGAGTCCTTCACATTCTACCACAGAATGTAAAACAGTTTGCATGTCACACACAGGTAGCCTTTTCTGTCTTCATACACCAGCCTGCCATGCATTTTTGGGCAGCCATTTATTGATGCACCTTAATTAAAGCAAACCGTCTTTTTAAAGCATATCTTTCTCACTCTTTGAATTCCTTTTGGAACCAACCCATTTGCCATTTCCAGTTCATTGCTAGCTGGATGTGCTAAACCCTGGCTTTAACATAGGAGTCATATCTGCCTCTTCAATGACTGACAAGCCACCAGCTGTTCTCACAGACGAAGAGCTGCCAAACGAGGCTGCTGAAAGATTCCGAACCTGCTCTAAAAGCTCTCAGATCCATAACCAGCATTTTTGTGCAGCCACTCAGCACTCAGGTTGCTGTAAGCCTGTGAGACACTCACCCTTAGGAACACTGGGTCAATGACTGTGACAGACTGAGAGCTCTGGAGGCTGCATTTTACAAGATGAGTGAGTTATTCTAAAAAAGTCATGAAGTCATGGAACAAAATCCTATAGAAATAGCTTTTTTTCTCCTACCAGAGTAATTTTCTCATATACAACTCTGCCTAAGTGCACATCTGGAGCCGCTTCCCTGGAACAGCTGTGACTTTGTTTGCAATGAGCACTAGAAGCAAACCTTCTCCACTGCAGTGTATAAAAGAGGAAAACGTTTGCTTGCTCACAGCGTTATTGTTTCATTGTGTTTCTCTTTTCTGTGCAGTTTCACACTGCTTTGTTGCTGCTTTCCATTTGCATGTTTCCTACACAACAGTGTTACCAGTGTGCTTAACCGTTCTCTGGCAGAAGGTTACATTCCCAGCACACTATTTTAACAACATATCAGATATTTTCAATGGGAATTATGACTAAAGCTTTTGGAGAAGGTTGGGTCAGTGGATTCAAACCAGCTCTAGTAATAACTGCTCAGACTGTCTGAGAAGGGTACTACCCAACCTCTGCATTTCAGCAAAGTTTTAAAAAATGGGAAAGTTGGACTCCTTGGTCCACATATAGAAATACATGACCTGCTCTCCAGAAGTGCTGAGCATTCACAAGTCTCTTGGAAGTAAATGGGACCTAAAAGGTGAAGAGAATCTTTGGAAATAAAATTACTGATCTAGGTGGCTAAATAAGGTCTTGGACGTAATTAAGGCTTCCATTTAAATAACAAATTGTGACCTTTCAAGTATAAATAGTGACTGAGCACTCAAAAATAAAAGCCTCAGATACCTGAGTGTGAAAGGCTCCAGCTTATTCAAAGAAAATTAACTTCACCATCTGCTGAAAGACAAGGCATTATGCTACCACACTGGGCTGGAGGGGACCCAGTTACTTGTTGGGTTTAGAAAAGTCTGGGCTCCCTCTAACATGGCACCTGATCTTCTCCATCAATGAAGACATACTGAGACCCAAACACCCTTGGATATTCCCGGCTGCTCCTTCTCTATACAATAGTCACGAAGTTCAACTTCCATATCCATAGTGTCCTGCAGCACTCTGAACCCAGGCTCTGCCAGACCACGATGGGGAGCCAGGAAAGTGGGAGGGGCCCACCACTCACCATGCTTTGCTGCCAGCAAGTGAAGAAAGCACAAACCCCACGGCAAACAGCAAGAGTGAACTGTTAGATCTCTGCTCCCACAGTCAGACACGGGGAGACAGACTGCTGCTCACACAGCTGGCTCCCTGACTATCGAGAACCTTACAAATCATAACCACCCCTTGAAGGTTCCCAGAGTGGGTACCTGGCTCGTGGAGCAATGTGATCACAGTGGGTCTCTCCTTTCAAGGCACCAGCTTCTGTGTTCTGCACTAGCTGAATCTACTCAGTCCTTTTCCAGGAGCTCGAGAACCCAGTGGGTCCATCAGCCTCGTAAAGCTGATCCCAGATGCAGCTAACCACCTGCACCACAAGAGCAACATCTGCCAAAAGTTTTGTTAAGAAAATACAATTCTCTGTTCAGGGGATCCAGCCATGGGACAGACTTCTAGCGATCAGGTCAATCCAGAGTCTGACCAGCTTTGGGAGTTAGAGGTAGCAGTAGCTACTAAAGCCAGGGGAGAGTATCAGCACGTCACGAGCAAATGTCTTCCCACCCCAATACAAAAACACCAGTTCTGCTACTAATTTGAATTAAATTATGGCCAAAACAATGCTGGGAAGAATTCAAACGGTACAAGATCCATAATGTACCCACAGAGAAATGCCCTACTGTTGTTCCAGATCCTTTTCACCATGGCATGTGAGCTGGCTTGCCTGATACTCAGTAATACAGTGACTCCCTGGTCACTTCTCGAGGGTTCATCAGGATACTGATGTATGGCAACACCCACGTCATGTCCAAAGATTTCCCAGGTTCCTGGGAGTGTGGTCATGTCCAGAACCACACTAGGCCACTGCACGACTCAAGGTCCCACATACACAAACCCCGCCTCAGGCATCCTCCAAGACTTGGGAGCACATGCTTCTGTGACATAATGAGGACACATTCTTTTTCATTAGCATGTCTTTTCTTTGGGGATTTCTTCTCCCCAACTGCTATCTGTGCAATGGTGAATACGTCATATTTTAAAGTAGATCTTGTCCATAAAGGTACATGATTTCTGTTTCTGAATGCTCAGCTCCTAATGTTATTTTAGACACATTTCCACCAGCGCTATATCTGTTTCCAAGCATTTTGTTCTTCAGTTTAGATTTTCAGGTGTCACTGGCATGTTTATATTGCACTGATGTTCAGAACACGATGTCATGCTTCTTGGATAATTTCTGAAAGTGACTGGTACTCAAACTATGCTTCAAGCTGCTGTGATTGGAAGTGCAATTACCCCTTTTTGGGCTATACACCATATACTCCACTAATTCTTCCTAGTCTGTTCACCAATGGGACCAATACTTGGCATAATTTGATTTCTAATTTTTAATTCCATGCACTCCACAAGGCAGAATCTTTTTGGGCCTATCTAAAGATGATTCTAACATGCGTACATTACTAAAGTCTTGTAAAGACCTTTTAAATAACATTTCAGGTCAATAGCATAAGAAACAGAGAAAATATTTAATCAAATTTGAAACAGATGTGCAAATTTAATTTCCCTCAACTTATACTAAGTTGGACTATTTTTTAGTTATGGTGTGAAAGATAAACTCAGTAGGAATGCAGAAAAAGCCTACCAGTTACTGTGTTCAGATTCCCTGAGCTTCCAGGAATACAATTGGAGCAAATTGGTTTCATTGCTGCAGATTTCTTAAGTAACTGAACAATGGTGTGAACCTTAACTGCAATTCCACAAAAATACAATTAGTAACTCCCCCAAATTCTAAGTGCTTATTTAAATTGTACCTGCTACAGCTACACAAGTATAAAAATGCATAGACCCACCTTATGAACTTCCACAGGAACAGCCAGTGTACAGACCTTAGCAGCTTTCTGAGTTCCCCTTTGTTGCTCCCACACTGTCACTCAGTGCAGACCCAAACCCACTTGATGTTACCGCACTGATTATTAATGTCAAGTATGGACATCAGCAATGCTTGCCACTGAAATTGAGGGTATAGCGAACTTTAGCCGTGTTAAAGAGAAGGCCCACCCACTGCCCCTTCGTCTTGAACTAGCCTCTGCTTCCTTCTCCTCCGCTCTTTGTTGGGCCTATTCCTTGTTTTGGGAGAGATCCTTTGAGCTTTCTAGTGCACATTCATTTCAGTGGAAGTTGAGGTCATTCAGCACTTCATAGATTCATAGATACTAAGGTCAGAAGGGACCATTATGATCATCTTAGTCTGACCTCCTGCATAACGCAGGCCACAGAATCTCACCCACCCACCTACTCCTGCGAAAAACCTCTCACCTATGTCTGAGCTATTGAAGTCCTCAAATCGTGGTTTAAAGACTTCAAGGAGTAGAGAATCGTCCAGCAAGTGATCTGTGCCCCATGCTACAGAGGAAGGCGAAAAACCTCCAGGGCCTCTTCCAATCTGCCCTGGAGGAAAATTCCTTCCCCACCCCAAATATGGCGATCAGCTAAACCCTGAGCATATGGGCAAGATTCACCAGCCAGTTACTGCAGAAAATTCTTTACTTCACATGACCAGGGGCTATGTCACACGTGCCTTGGAAGGGTAGAGTCATTCATGCCACACAAAGAGAAATGACCCTGTCCTAAAGGGCATTCAGAACAACCTCCTAAGCTAATCTTACAACAAAAGGTCCTTCCATACAGGGATGCCGTTAAAACTAGCAACAAACGTCACATAATGGGTCTGAATAAACGCCACACTGGACCCAAGCAAATGCTGTTTTCTGATGAGGTCCCTGTAAATGAGAACTCTTCCCTCTGAGGCTGTCACTGTGGCAAAGTGACTCAGCATGTGGGTGGGGTTACCATGTGTATTGGCTGAGGATTGGGACTGGAGTTCGAAGAGTATTTCTTGGGGTGCTCAGGTTTGCAAGACGTCACTGTCTAGTCATTTAGATTTAGGAACGTTTGTCCTGAGACGTGCTACTCCTTCAGAGTAATGGGTACCGAGGCTGTGATTTTTAAAGCTGCGTTGGGGGTTTGCCCCATTTCCATTCGCTTGGTGATACACAGAGAGAACACCATCTATAAAAGCAACAGTATCGGTCTGTTCTGGACAGAGCAGGTGGTAATATCGGACAAATGGAATCTCCTCTTTCTAAACTTGTTTTCTTTGTTTCAACAGTCCAAAAGCAGGTGGGCAATCCAGTGAGGAGTGTGGTAAACGGTCTAACTGCAGTTGTTCAAAAGCAGATCAGATCAGGGGTGAGCCACGCTCTCAAGCAGGTTTCTAATAAAATGTAGTTGCCTATATGGTCCTTTTGCTAATTACTGTCTAACTGTTTAAAGTGACAGTTGTCTTTTGCCAGTACTAACAACCTCTTTTTAAAATGTGTTTAATCAAAATTTTATATCTTGCCACAAATATTGTCTGAATAGACCCTTAAATAACTGATGTAACATAAGATCTGTATCTGAATAACAACAGTAAATCTTTGATCAGTGTGTAAATTGTAATGTTGTCATTGTCCCATAAAAACATACGATGGAATCATTTTGGCTGAAGAATTGAATGCTCAAAAGGTTTAAGGGCCAGCTCCTTAACTGGGTTAATTGGCATAGCTCCATTTAAGTTAATAGGGCAGTGCTGATTTACACCAGCTGTTGATCTGGTCTTTAAGTATTGAAAGCATTTGCTATACATAATTTTTCTGTCTTATTGCAAAAAGTAAACTGTATTTTCCTGCATTATTCATGAGTGTATATGCACCTCAGTGCTTCATCTCATCCTTTGTAAAATAAACTGTACAGAGATACATCGGCCGACCCTGGTGTTATATTTACAGAATTGTTGTTTTAAATCAAAAGCACATTGTCATAACAATTACACGTGTGGCTGTATCTCCCCCACCTGCTGTTCCAATGAATTTCTGCGATAAGATCGGGCTCATCAATTGAAAGTGACAAAGGAGGAGAAAGACCTGGTTGTATTAGTTGATTATAGAATGACTATATGTGATGCAGCTGTAAAAAAGGCAAATGCAATCCTAGGATGCATCAGGCAAGGTATATCCAGTAAAAATAGACTCACCTTGGTAAGACCTCTTCTGGATACTCTGTATAATTTTGGTCACCCATGTTCAAGAAAGATTAGTTCAAAGTGGAACAGGTGCAGAGAAGAGCTACCAGGATGATCAGGGATGGCGAATCTATCCTATGAGAAAAGGCTGGAGGCACATAAGTTGTTTAGCCTAGCAAAATGAAGGCTGAGAGGGGATCTGATTGCTGTCTATGAATACATCTGGGGAGGGGGTAAACACCACGGAGGGTGAAGGGCTATTTAAGGTAATGGACAGAGTTGGCACAAGAACAAATGGGGATAATCTGCTTGTGAATACATTTGGGTTGAAAATTAGAAGAAGGTTTCTAATAGAGCTGGGCAAAAAAAATTGGTGAGTAGTTTATTTGTTGAAATATGCAGTTCTGGTTGACCGAAAACTATTTGTGAATTTGTGTCAAGTTCACCAAATAGTTTCATGTGAACGGAAAACGTTAAATGTTTCAGTAATAGCAAAATGAATAATTTTTGTTTTGACATTACTAAAGCATTTTGATTTTTCAGGCTAGAGTCACAAAGCAGCTGGAGGAGGCAGTAGTGTTCTTATAACTTCTAGCCCAGTGGTTAGGGCACTCGTGTAGGATGTGGGGGATCCAGGTTCAGTCGCCCAAGTCAGAACTTCAGAAGAGATTTCAACATGGGTTTCCTACAGTGGAGGAGAATGCCCTAGCTATAACCTAGCTTCACAGGGGGTCTGTTTCAATCACACCTGTTGAGGCTGTTCCACTTCTTAAAAATAATTAATGAGTCATGGAAGCAGATACTTGGGTCTTATGGTTCGTAAGTGAATTCCCTTAACACCAGGCTAGATTCATTCTTTTTTTTTTTCAGCTTTGGCTGAGTGAGTATTCATCATCACTCATATTGTGCAATTCATAATGATTCATAATGAAGTTCTGTATTAGATAATCCCATACCCCAGTGGCTAGGACACTTTCCTGCAATGTGGGATACTTAAGTTCAAGTTCCTTCCCCAGCGAAATAGGAGTTGGCTTCAGGTCTCCCTCCTAAGAGGTAAGTGCTCCAACCAATGGGCTAAAAGCTATCAAGAAGAAACCTCCAGCCCCACCTCTTTTTCTGGCCATTCAGGGAATGTAGGCCTTCTTTTCTGTTGTTAAAAAGGCCAAAACAAAGCAATAAAAAAAAATCGAGTCACATCCAGCTTGTCGTTCAACCCATCTCAACATTTTTCTTTTTTCAAATATATTTCTGACTTTTCAATTTCCAAAAGTTTTGAAAGCTTTCATTTTCAGGTTGATCCAGAATGAAACCTTTTTGAACTTGCCATCTGTGACATTCCGTGGGGTGCAACGTGGCCCACTGAACTGCTGTATCCCCTTAACTCTCCAGCCTGGGATGCCTTTCAGACTCCTTTGCTGGTAAACAGCAATCTCCTGTCCTCTCACACAGCCACTAGCATGTAAAAATCACTCCCAGGTGAATATATGACTGCTCTCCCAGCCAGCCATGAATTACATACAGGACAACATCTGCATATTCTTAGTTCCAGCCTTGCACCCCAGAAATGTAAATCTTAAACTGCTCAGTAGACCCCTGGGCAGTATAAACTCATAAATAGTCTGACATTCCAAAGGGTAATGTTTATGCAGCAGCCTTTGTTATCTCAAGTAGTGTTTTCCCAAACACTTCAATCAAACATACTGGTTTAGACAAAATAATAGAACAAGTTTATTAGCTAGAGAAAGATAGATTTTAAGTGATTATAAGTGATAAAGCATAAAAGTCAGAATTGGTGATAAAAGAAACAGAGATAAAACTAAAATCTAATTCCTAAACTTTACCAAATTTAATAGTTCTAGAAACAAAATAAGTGTCTCACCATTAGCTGCAATACATTTCACAGGCTGCGTCGGCTTCCGTGTTCTTCAGGTGATGTCATGGAGATAGAGAGGAAAAGAGAAGTGGCCACAGGCCTTTTTTCCTCTTCTTATACTCTAACCCTTTGTACTAGAAAAGTCTTTGCTGGGCCATGGGGTCAGGCAGTTCTATTGCGTACGTGAGCTGCCAACTGTCCGTCACTTAAATTGTAAATACTTTGTTTATACCTTCCCCACCCCCTTGCTGGGGAACGTCAGATTAAGTAGATAATGGATCTTTAGCACCTGGCTGGTGTGCAAGTGTGTCTTTGTCTCTGGGAAACTGGCTTGTGTGTGTTACCCAGAATGACAACACATTTCAGTAACACTCATATTGAAAAATCTCATAATTTTTTATGCATTGTTGTTTCAACAGATTTCAACAGGATGATAATATGCAGTAGATTATGAGTTTTCAAATGATACCTCACAAGGCATACGTTGTACAAAATATATCATAACCATGTGGGGTACTGGGTGTCACACTAGCAAACTGACAAATCCATTGTCCTATTGCTAGTTTCTAATAATCAGATGACTAAGGTTCTGGAGCAGCCATGCAATAGGAGTGGAGGCTGCCTGCAATAGCAGGGACTGGACTTGGTGACTCCGGGGGTCCCTTCCAGTGCTAAGTTCCTAATGGCCAATTTGAGCACCCAAAAATGGGAAGGGGCATCTTGAGTGTCAGTCATGCTCGTCTGCTCGGTTGAGATTTTCCTGTCAGAAGCTCCATGGAAATTATGACTTAAAACACAGAAACACTAATGTCACCTTCTGGTTTTCTAAATTGCGGTCTCAGATGTTCTACAAATAAAAATAAGTTTTATAAACTGGTCCTACAGAAATATTTACACCAAAGACAAACATTGCTGCTGAACCAGCCAACATCTATGCATTCCTGTTTGCAATGAATCTATTTTCACAAGTTGCTATGGAGGGAGGCCATGAACTTTCAACTTCAGTATTATTTTCATTTCCTGATGTCTCATATAGAAAGCCAAACACTCAGCCCTTTTGAAGATACTGCATAAATTATACCCTTTTATATACAGAGCTATGACTTGTTTTAGACCCAACAAACGTATTAACACTACATCAGTTTAAACAACTTGTTTCTTTAAGACTAAACTGTCCTTTATTTGTCAGTTGTTTACATGTATCCTAGCTGACCTCTCCAGTGTGAGCTGTCTCCTCAGGTGACATGAACATTTGACACGTTCTGCTCAGAGATTCAGGCCTCAGTATCTTTTCCCTACTATGAGCTGACTTTTTGGAACATCTCTTTCATGGGGGCAAAGGGCAGGAAAGGATGTTGTTGTGGCAGAGGCACAGGTATGGGGAAAGCGCGCTCACTCCTTGTGTAAACCACTTTGGGTCACAGTCTCAAGGCTAGAAGTACAGACTTTTGCGTATCTGTAATTACAGGCATAAGAGGGACTTTGCAGGTGCAAATACAGCTGAACACCTAATTGTATTCATAAACGACCAGTTTGCACATGCTGTTGTAGTAAAAGCAGATACCAAAGAAATGTGTATAGACCATGGCCTCTCATTCTGAATGTTGTCCCATTATCTCCCTGTGCCTCATTTTATACATCTATATTACAGAAGAGCTCTGTGCACCCTGCAAGTTTGTCTCTTTCCCCAGTAGAAGTTGGTCCAATAAAGATATTACCTCATCCACCTCAGTACCCACCTGACAGGTGTATGGAGAGTCAGAATTCCCCAGTGATCCAAGCCCTGAAGTGAATGGGAATTTTAACTGAGGGCTTGTCCACAGGAACACAGCTTGCAGCAAACTGAGGTGTAACTCTACCACGCCACGCCCTAACGCTCCACTAGTGCTGCTGACTCTGCTGCTGTGCACTGTAAGTTCTCCAGTGCACGTTGAAACTGGAATAATTAAAATGCACTAGGGACCAGTTACTGTGCAGCAGCAGGGTCCACATGGCCATTTAGTGTGCAGCAGGTAGATTTACACCCCCTCTTGCTGCAAACTGTATGTCTGTGTAGACAAGCTCTGAATAACAACTAACTAACATCCATCCGGCAGCGGCGCCTAGATGGAGGGGCCAGGGTGTCTCCACGCAATGCTGCCCGCAGGCACCGCCCCTGCAGCTCCCATTTGGCACAGTTCCCAGCCAATGGGAGCTGCAGAGTCGGCGCTCTGGATGGGGACAGCGCGTGGAGACCCCCTAGCCCCCCTCCCTCCCACCCAGGGGCTGCAAGAACAGTGCTGGCTGCTTCTGGGAGTGGCGGAGAGCCAGGGCAGGCAGGGAGCCTGCCTTAGCCTCACTGCGCTGCCGGACTTTTAGCACCCAAAATCTCCCAGTTTGGCTGAAGTAGCCTCCAGGAGATAGCGCATGATTCCAGGAGACTCCCGGCAAAAGCAGGAGGGTTGGCTACGCTACACCATGCACCCTCCTGCCCTCGGGGTTGGGGGGCGCAGGGCAGGGACATGGGCTGGGGGCTGCTCTTGACCCCTGTACTCCAGGCAGGTGGATGGTCCACGGTGTGGCTCCCCACAGCTGCCTGAGCTCCCTGGCTGGGCTCCAGCTGCTGCCTCATGATGGGAGGGCGGGGCCTTTGGGGGGAAGAGGAGGAACAGAGACAGGGCGGGGCCCCAGCCAAAAAGTGGACGGTGTAGGCCCGTCCACTTTCAAACGTGGGAGGGCCCTGCCCCCCCATCCCCTCCTATTCTATAACCCACTGCTAAGATCGTCTCCTTGCCTGTCACTCTGTCCACACCATCCCCTTTCAATCACTGCACAGTCCTGTCATGCAGCTCAGGAAACACACACACACACACTTTAGGGCTGTCACGCATTCCCACACCACCAGCAACACATCATGCCTTTTTTTCCAAACCCAAGACCTTCCCCACACAAACCTGGGGAGAGGTGCATCGAGCTACAAACGAAGCACCCAGGAGCTCTAATTTCAGCTGTTCTCCTGACTTTTCTTAATATTTCTGTGTGCTGCATGACCCTTACTAACCAATCCCTCTAGACCGACCTTAATGGAGGCAATCACCATTCACCCATTTCACAGATAAGGTAACAGCTGTCGGACAAGGCCACCGTAGGCAAACTGGGTACAGAACCCTGGTCTCTAATATGTCAGAGCTGAGTCACAACCACATTCCCAGAATGCCTTTGGAGAGACAGGGCCAAACTACCTCCTGCCGTAAAATCACACTAACACAGCGTGGAGCTTGAGCGTCTGGGCTCCATGTGGAGGATTATGAGCCTGCTGCTATCTCCACACTCCTAGGCTGGTGATAGTAGTTCCTGCATTCACACTGAGCAAGCCTAGGGTCGGTCTCTGTACAGTGTCATTGCTGCTCTTGACTACAGTGTCTTTACCCACTAAAGCATTCCCTGGTCAAAGAGGCAGGAACAGGACCCAGGACTCCTGACCAGAGCTGGTCAAACCATTTGCAATGGAACAAATGTTGTTGGAAAAATGCAGTTTTGTCAAAATCGAACCATTTCGCAGGAACATATCGGTTCTGACATTTTTGATGGCAACTGTCAAATGGTTTGTTTCGCCTTTATTGTTTTGTTTTGCTAAAATTGAAGTGTTTTATTATGACTATTAGCTCCATTTTGTTTGCCCATTTATATATTAAATTAATATAATGAAATATATTGATATAATATTAAACATAAAATATATTTAATATTTGGTATTATACTGTTTTGATATTATGGAAACATATTTTACATTGTAAAAACAATATGACATTATCAAAATAATATGTTGAGATATTTCCAAATAGATTTTTTCCTAATTTTAGTTCTGCTCAAATTTTCAAATTTCATTCTGATTCAGCATGAAAACAATTTTTGAAATGTCAGAATTTCGCATTGAGTAGAATTCTATTTTCTGTCCCATCTCATCCTGACACACGACATTTCTTGGGTTCACAAAGAGATGTCTAACCCCAGGAGTGTGTGGTGTGGCCCCAGCTAGGGACTGAGCCTCCCAGATCATAGAACAGCAGGACTCCCTCACCAGCAACTCCTATAGTTGACATGCTAGAAGCGTGTGCTGCTGGTCTTAAGATTGTGGATTCAAACCTGCCTCCTAGCCATGTGTGAGGAAAATATATGTAAATTATTGTGAGGGCTCTGGCATAATTTTTGAAATGATCATATATTGCAGAGTATTATATTTAGAGGTGAACATGGATGTTGTGTTAATGCTTTTTAAAATCTGTATTTTGGGTTAATGGGGACTTTAAGTTAAGGTGTGACTGTCCCTTTAAGAACAGTGTGGGACATCACTAACCTGCTAAGCAGTCTGGGGCAGGACCCAACTTTTTGTTCTGTGTTTCATAGATTCATAGATTCATAGATATTTAGGTCAGAAGGGACCATTATGATCATCTAGTCTGACCTCCTGCACAACGCAGGCCACAGAATTTCACCCACCACTCCTACAAAAAAACAAAAAAAAACCAAACAAACAAAAAAAAACCTCACACCTATATCTGTGCTATTGAAGTCCTCAAATTGTAGTTTAAAGACCTCAAGGAGCAGAGAATCCTCCAGCAAGTGACCCGTGCCCCATGCTACAGAGGAAGGCGAAAAACCTCCAGGGCCTCTTCCAATCTGCCCTGGAGGAAAATTCCTTCCCGACCCCAAATATGGCGATCAGCTAAACCCTGAGCATATGGGCAAGATTCATCAGCCAGATACTACAGAAAATTCTTTCCCAGGTAACTTGGATCTTACCCCATCTAAAACCCATCACAGGCCATTGGGCCTATTTACCATGAATATTTAATTACCAAAACCATGTTATCCCATCATACCATCTCCTCCATAAACTTATCGAGTTTAATCTTAAAGCAAGATAGATCTTTTGCCCCCACTACTTCCCTCGGAAGGCTATTCCAAAACTTCACTCCTCTGATGGTTAGAAACCTTCGTCTAATTTCTAATCTAAATTTCCTAGTGGCCAGTTTATATCCATTTGTTCTTGTGTCCACATTGGTACTGAGTTTAAATAATTCCTCTCCCTCTCTGGTATTTATCCCTCTGATATATTTATAGAGAGCAATCATATCTCCCCTCAGCCTTCTTTTAGTTAGGCTAAAATACAGCACTTCACACAATGAGGCCCTGGTCATGGCTGGGACTCCTAGGCACTATGGTAATACAAACATAATACTACAATTTGTTGGAGGAGGCTGATCACATTGATGTTCCCTGTGTGAGCAGGGTGCTGTGGGGTGAGTGGATCCTACCTGTACAAGCTCCAAATAGGTAAAAACTTGATTTACTAAGCAAACTGCAGCCTCACCCACCAAAGTATCACATTAGTGTTTCTGGGAACTGGCTGCCTGTGACATACCAGGGCACAATCCAGACTGATGACTTGATGAGTAGCTGTGTCACGTCTGCCCTGTAACCTGGGGTGCCCTTTACAATAGCTTGCTGCTCATAAACAGCCTCCAGCATGTAAATCACTCCCAGTCACGTCTGTGTGTGCAGCCAGCCAGCCACACCTTGGCTCTTACTAGCCTTAACAATTACCACAAGGTAAGCCCAACACACTCTTAGTCCCAGATTTTCATAGAATCATAGAAGAGAATCATAAGAATGTTAGGGTTGGAAGAGACCTCAGGAGGTCATCTAGTCCAATCCCCTGCTCAAAGCAGGACCATTTCCCCCAGAAATGTTTGTCCTGTCTGCCCTGCCCTCTCCTAGACAGTACAAATGTATTGAGTCTGTTATTCCTTTAAGGGAATAATATGCACACAACTTGTTACTCCAAATGTAGTGATCCACAGACTTCAGCTTGAACACACTGGATTGGATAAAACAATAAAAAATATATTAACTATCGAATTATACTAGATTCAAGCAGTTTCTCACCATATGCTCCAGCAGATAACTGGCCAAACTCTCAGGTCAGGACCCCTCCCCCAGAGTCCAGCACTTGCTTCCTTTGTGTCTTCAGGTGCAGTGAATGCAGTGGGCGAGGGCAGAGGGGGTTGCCTTTCGGTGTTTGCCCCTCCTTTTTATAGTTTGAGTCCTCCTCTTGAAAAACATTGCCTGCTGAGAACCAAGAGCCAAAGAGAGCCTATGAGGAAGGACAGTCTCTGCTGGTTTTTTCACCTGTTTGAACTTTCTTTGTCTTTTTTTCCTGCTTGATGACTCTGTTTACTGCTTAAATGCAAACTAAGCTGAGCACATGTCCTTTGTTTAGGACAAACCTGTTTGCCAACTTCTGTTTGGCTAGGGCTGTGGGGTTTGGAACATGTTAATAACACCATATAGGGGAATGTTTTAACTTCACATACAATGTTGCCACACATTTTACCAGGACAATATTTCTCAGCAAATTATCAGTTTTCCAATGATCCCTTAAAGGCATACTTTGTACAAAGATTATAACAGTGGCGTGTAGGGTGTGACTACAGGGGTGTATTCTGTCACACTGCTGTGGGGTGTTGCTAATGCACTACAGAACTTTCCACCTAGAGGGCACCAGCCTGAGTCCAGCCCAGCTCAGCTGGAATTAAACATTGTCCCCATCTGATGGCTGTTTGGTGGGCTCCGAGTGAGACACGTTTGGTAGGTCTCACATCAGCTCCCATGTCACAGACTCCCCACCATGCTTTGCACTAATAGGCCAACTCAGCAGTGAGGCCAAAAATGGCTGGGGCCATGGGACACCCAAAGGAAACTCCCCAGATCAGGACTGATGCCGAGCCATGATCCATGATGGTGGTACAGTGTATGGAGCAAGCATACCCTGTAGGGGATGGGCACTAAAGCCCTACAATATTTGTAAAGCCAGACTTTACTGTTATATGCAAATTAATTGTATATATGCAAATGAGATCATTGGATATTTACATAAGCCATCATACACAAAGCTGCATAAAATTTGGCACATCAAGCTCAGATTTCTTGTTTTCACTTTTAAGGCTCTTTTCACCTGTCTCCTATTTATCCAGTCTATGACCACACAACACGCCCATGGATTCCAGCAAGGGTTAGCATCCCTCACCCTCAGGCTGCTGGAGAAGGAAGCACACTCTTGCTGCTCTCCTGGCTGGCTGGAGAGCCAGTGCTGGCAGCCTCTCTCTCCCCAGCACCTGTGAGTTCCTGAATGAGTATAGGGTGCATTTTGTAAATTGGGACTACACAGTTTACAGCCCCCTCCCCCAAACACAGGTTAGAGATTTCAAACGATGCTTGAACTAAGACCTCATTTGCAAGAAGGTCACTGTTTTCAAGACAGCGTGGTGGTTTATTTAGAACTGGGGAGCTTGTAATGCTTCTTTAAAAACAAAGCATGTGGGTGGTCATCTGGATTTGACATGCACTGTCTTCCTTTGATAGGATAAATAATATGATTATATTCCAATGATTAAATTTGTTGATTAATATAGTTACCAACTTGCCTTTTAACAGAATCCATGTAATATTGAAATAATGCAAGAGATTGTTTTTACCAGGCCTCCTGGGTCTGATTATATAAGATCAGTTGATTTCTATAAACAGAAACAGGCAGAAAGATTATACATGCATGAGAGAGAAGAAATGCCAGTCACTATAAACTGTGGCCAGCAACATCAGAGGCTGCCTTCTTCCCCAGGGGAAATATCTGATCCAAAGAAATAGTTGAAACTACAATTTTTGATGAGAAATAATAATATGATCATAAGCTTTTTATTTCTCAAGCACTTCTACTGGGGTACACAGATAAAATACATTCATAACCAGAGGAAATAGAACATTTTTCAAAGTCTAAAACCACACATTTAGGAGAAATAAGGCTTTTTTTTTAAAAGTGGGGCAGAAGTACTGAAATTAATGGCAGATTTGCACAACCTAGGGCACACCACAGCAAAAACACTGCTCTAAAGGCTGATGTGGTGTCCCTTAAGGGACGATGGCATTTGAGCACAGACACCCATTTAGGTGAAGCTCCAGGAGTATGTCTCAAAACTAACCAGGGCCTACATTAATCTGGGCTTTAAAACAAGTAGAATTATCTTAAAATCACTCAATCATTAATTTTAATCTAATTAAAAATACAAGATCAGTGCCATGTATATTACTTGAATTAAAGGCTGACAGATTTCTAAAAGTAATCAATAATGGGGAGACATCATCCAGAGGGCATGTTCCAAGTGAGGTGGTACCACAGAGATCTGCCCTTGGCCCAGTGCTATTCTGTAACTTCACCAATGATGTGGAAGAAAATACAGAATCACTGCTGGTAAAGTTTGCAGAGGGCACACAAAAATTGTTGCAGTGGAAAATAGTGATGAGGACAGGTCTGTTATACAGAGATGTCTTGATTGCTTGGTAAGCTGGATTCATTAAAACAACGTGTTTTAAAACAGCCAAATGCACGATTTACAACGAGAGAGGGAATGTAGGTCATACTTATAGAATGGGAGACTTCATCCTGGAAAGCAGTGACTTTGTGAGTGATGCTGTGGTGAAGAGGGCTAATGCAAGTCTTGGAGGTATGCACAGGTAAAATTGAGTAGGAGTAGGGAAATGTCTGTCCCAAAAACTTTATTTGGGATAGGTGGAAAATGCAGTTTTCCTTGTTTAGCTTCAGTCTGAACTGGCTGATTAGGCTTAGAATGTTGTGGTCTTTTTTCCGGTCAAAGACTCATATACCGAAATATTACCCATGAAAACTATGTCCATTTGTGTCCTGCTGTCTTTCTCTGGAAAATTTCAGTGCACTGCTAATCCCAAAAGGGAACCTTCAAGAGCAAAATCTCCCAAAGGATATGTGATAAATGAAGTCAGTTTAGCACTTTTTTGGCTAAAGGAATTTGACAGAATCCACGCAAGGTATCCAGCTTGGAGATTACTGTAGCTCCTTTCATTTTGGGGAAGAAGATATCCAGTGTTGGGAGGATGTATTTTTCTCTCACAACTGCTTCTTTATGTCGTTTAGAATCCACACCGTTTTGTATTTTTTCATTTTGCTTTGTAACTGGTACCACTGGGGCACACCATGCTGTTGGCTCAAAGATTTTTCTCAATAATGCCAATCTGCTCCATTTTCTTTAACTCAGTTTCCACTTTATGAAGTAATGGGATAGGAATCCGGTGAGGTGTATGTACACTATATGATCCAGCATTTTTATTTGTAAATATTTATTTATTTATTTATTTGTACCGGAGCTCCTTTCAAAAGTCCAATATCACCAAATATTGCATTGAATTTTCCCACTTTTCTCACTAGGCCCATCATGGCTGCCATGCATGGCACAGAAAGCTGTTGGTATGTGATCCTTTGATTCTATGATCCTTTGAATGCAAAGCTTTTGTCTTTGCAAGTTCTTTCTATGGAGAACTGGCTCATGTAGTTCAGAATATCTCCAGGGCAATTCATGACTGTGTCAGGTGATTTTTGCTTTGGGAAGGGTTCAAAGTGATTGTAAATCCTTTCTGAGATGTCCGCTTCTGAGTCAACTTTAAAGTCAATAGTCTTTCCATGAATATTCAGTTTCATTCTCTAGGCAGGCTTTGTGCCATCATACGTGATAAGATTCAAGGGATATTGATTGTCTGTAATATTAGTCAACTCCTTGACTGCTTTGGTACAAACAGATCCAAAATCTGCATATTTTGTGCACTTATTACTTTGTGCCTTTGGTGCAACATACATCTGTTGGACTAGGAATTTTTCCACGTCTTGTGCATTTGGGCTGTAAGGCTTTGGTGTTTGACTTGAATTTGTCCGCTTATCCTGAGAACTCTCTTTCCTTGCTTCAGTGTTCTTATGGCAATAACTTGTAGCACTCATGCTGCATCTGTTAACAGCTTCTAAAGCTAGCTACTTGTTTTTCAAGTTTGGGAAGTTGCTCTTGGTTTTGCTGTCTCACCATCTCAGACGGCTATTCAAGTAGCAAAGCAGTACACAGGGTATGTCTATTCTTATTTATAGCTGCTGAGAAATGTTTTTTCTGTTAACCTGTTAGCAGCACAATTTCCCCCCCTCCCCCCGCCCGCACTGTGGGTGCAATGGCCCTCTACAGGTTAATGGGACCTTTTCCCAGTAAAAGAGCCTTTATCACACAGTGAATATTCTTAAACATGTACATGTATTTATTAGCAATCAACAACTAAACAGCACAATACACACACTAAGTGTCCAGTGCTCACCTCTCCCAACAGAACAGATTACATCTCCCAGTGGTCAGTCAGGATCCGATCTCATCCAGGGCTCCGGCTTCTGCACAGTCTAGTTGTGCAGGGGTTAAAAATCCTAGCAGCTTTGGTCTTGAGCTGTATCCCAGAGTTAAGTTCCAATGAGCTTGTTTTCTGACCCTCATTGTATAGTTAAAAAGAAAAGGAGTACTTGTGGCACCTTAGAGACTAACCAATTTATTTGAGCATGAGCTTTCGTGAGCTACAGCTCACTTCATCAGATGCATACCGTGGAAGCTGCAGCAGACTTTATATATACACAGACAATATGAAACAATACCTCCTCCCACCCCACTGTCCTGCTGGTAATAGCTTATCTAAAGTAATCGTCAGGTTAGGCCATTTCCAGCACAAATCCAGGTTTTCTCACCCTCCACCCCCCCACACAAATTCACTCTCCTGCTGGTGATAGCCCATCCAAAGTGACAACTCTTTACACAATGTGCATGATAATGAAGTTAGGCCATTTCCTGCACAAATCCAGGTTCTCTCACTCCCTCACCCCCCTCCAAAAACCCACCCCCATACACACACCTGTCATTCACCAGTTATTTTACTCAAAGCATGTCTATGCAAAAACACATTAGCCAATCATTTTCTCTATACAGGGGTTCAGATGCCTAAGGCTGCCTACTCGTTAACTTTTGTATTTTTCAAAGTTAGTAAAAACTTTTCAAGGCCACTTCTCTTTATGCTTCATTAGTGGGATACATTTGCAACAGCAAAACCTCACACTTTTTATTATCGGGAAGAAGCTGCAGGAACTCAAGGTCAGGTTCTCCATTCTCTCTCCAGTCTCATGACTTTGAATATCTATCTGTCCCTGCTCATGATGCAGCAGCTGACACTCTTCTATCGGTCTGCCCACATCAAGTCTGAATTCTCCTGACTCTCTCATTTTCTTTCCAACTTATGGGGACTGACAACCAGCCTGTCTCTGATATTTTCAAGGTTTACAGTTCCAAAAGCAGTTTGGGGCCAATGCATGCAGAGCTCTTATAAAACTTTCAACATTTTCCCCTAGTCCTTGAAATCTCTGTTGAAAACATGCTCTTTCATAAACAACATTTCTCTGAGATATAAAGTATTCATCAAACATAGCCCAAACTCTTTCATAATCATCTCTGTGACTGTCTTCAGTGAAGCCAAAGGCTTTAAGGATATGCTCTGTTTGCTTCCCTTTAGCATGAATTAATGATGATACCTGAATATCCTCAATTTCCTTATAGAGTTTCACAGCAATTCAAAATCTTGCAAAATGCTGCTTCCACTATGTCCATTTTGAAGGGCTGTCAAAGCCGAAGTTCTCTGGGGCACTGAGGAGCAGCACGGTGATGAGATCCTGCAACCTTCATTGCTTTATTTCTTCTATTTGCTTTGGTGCTGTTTTCCTTCTGTTCTCTTCTGGCTCTAGTTTACTCCTGACACCATGTCATGTATGCTGTGTGCGAGGCAGGTTGCAGGGCTGCTGCTACCAGGTTAGGCTTTTGTATATGGTTACGGAGCTCCCTTTTGAGTGAGATGCATACCAGATGTATTGACTATAAGAGCCTTCAATGCTCTGCCAGGTATGGCTATTGTGAACTTAAGTAATGTATGTTTGCAGTGTTCTTGTAGCCATGTTGCTCTATTTCAATGACATAAGTTAGCCCACTTTCTGTCCACATAAGGGATGTTACACACATTGCCACCTAGTGCCTGAACAATATAATACAGTTTAGCAGTCCATTACAGGCACCATGCTTTAAGCTGTTGTTTAAGAGTAGGGCTGTGAAGCGATTAAAAAAATTAATCACGATTAATTGCACGATTAAAAAAAACACGATTAATCGCACTGTTAAACAATAATAGAATACCATTAATTTAAATATAGTTGTCTACGTTTTCAAATATACTGATTTCAATTACAACACAGACTACAGATTCTTGTCTAAAACTCTGATTTGTAAAACCATTTGCAGGCAAACTCAGCATACTGAAAATTTTCTAATCAGAATTGTGTTGTTCCAGGTTCAAGGCATGACTCCAAATGTATTCTTTATTGATGTATTCTTCCAGTGGATGATTTCTGAACACTTTGAAAATTCCGTGAGATAATCTGAGTGTACGGACCATGGTTGGAGAGCTAACCCTTATGGTCGTTTGATTAGTTTGAAATGTGATCAGGAGATAGCTCATCTCCAAGAGCAATAGCGCTGTACAGGCAAACCCATTTCTGCCTGCAAACAATGCCTGTCAAGTTCTCAAAGTCACTGCTGTTCTTTAAAAAGTAGATTAGGAGGAAGTTTGCAGCACGGAGCTGTCCATACACATTCCTTTCCCTGCAGAAGCCGTCTAGAGGTGCCTTCCAATGTCATATGGCTTTATGTGACCATGTGACTACCTTCTGGCCAGATCGTGGCATGCTGTACAGTGTATGCAGGTGTGGCCAACTCAAGTGTGACCATATACAATTGGTCAGGTGAGGACAGGGTGAGGTAGCCTCCATAGGAGCTCTGGTGTCAGTCATAGAATCATAGAAGATTAGGGTTGGAAGAGACCTCAGGAGGTCATCTAGTCCAACCCCCTGCTCAAAGCAGGACCAACACCAACTAAATCATCCCAGGCAGGGCTTTGTCAAGCCGGACCTTAAAAGCCTCTAAGGAAGGAGATTCCACCACCTCCCTAGGTAACCCATTCCCGTGCTTCACCACCCTCCTAGTGAAATAGTGTTTCCTAATATCTAATATAGACCTCCCCCACTGCAACTTGAGACCATTGCTTCTTGTTCTGTCATCTGCCACCACTGAGAACAGCCAAGCTCCATCCTCTTTGGAATCCCCTTTCAGGTAGTTGAAAGTAGCTATCAAATCCCCCCTCACTCTCCTCTTCTGCAGACTAAATAACCCCAGTTCCCTCAGCCTCTTCTCATAAATCATGTGCCCCAGCCCCCTAATCATTTTCATTTCACAGTCACTGAACTCTTCACAGGCCTGCTGGTGGCATCTACTCAAAGAGTCACAGATTATGGAACTTTTATTTTTCCTTGATGTTTTTAATGTTTCAAAAATGTCTGAGGTGCCTGACTCCAAAAGGGGTTCACAACTAAGTATCCCAGGCAGAGATGGGCAACCTCTGTCTGTCATGGACTTAGGTTCCTAACTCCCTGAGACGGGTGGGCCTTAAATGTATCTTAGCTGTACAGCACTGCACATGATAATGGACCTGTCAGTGTAAAACTGGAATAACTTCACTGAAATCAATGGGGATACACTGGTGTAAAATCAGCATCAGTCAGGCCCTCGTCTTAACTCTGAAGCTCTCTGTGGGCTAGGAGTAGGTTATAGGGCCAGCACAGTCACCGAGAGGAACCACTCAGCAAGCATCAGTTCCTGACATACAAACTCTCCAGCATTTCCTAGTGATTACTTAGTTACCAAGAAGTTCTTATTTTTTAAACTACATTACATAGTAATTACTAACACCATGTAAAACAAGCACCACATTGTTACTAGCTATTACGCAGAATTACTTAAAACGAATAGCTTGTCTTGAAAACTTTGAAATTACTTACAAGTAGCTGGCATGTGGACTGTTCACACGCACTGGTGCATTTATATCCCATCACTCTGACTCCATGCGGTGGGACAGGGCTAGTAGCCCCAAAGCCCAGAGGCCTAGGGGTACATCTACACTGCATTTTAAAAACTCACAGCAATGAGTCTCAGAGCCCAGGTCTACAGCCCCCTCCCCAAGGTGTCAGAGCCTGAGCTCCAGCCCAAGCATCTACACAACACAGCAACGTGTTGGACTTGCGGGCTATTGTTTTAAGAGTGTGAGTGTTTGTTTGTGTGTGACTTGCGGGAGGTGGTTCCCTGGTTCTGCTTGCAGTCTAGAGTGGTCTGGACTAAAGCAGGTGATCGGCGTCAGTTTTCAGCTAGCCTCGCGTAAGGTGCTGTGAGTTGTGCCTCTGTTTTAGGGAGCGGCCTGCTTTTTTATCTCGGTTGTGGGGTTCTTGAGTGCTATTGTTCTTAATTCTAAGAAAGGAAGTTGTGTTGCATTGCAACCTTCCAGCAAGCACAATGATGTTTTTTTCTCATTTCTCTGTGTGTGGGGGCTGTGAATATAACACTGGCCTCTGCCAAAACTTCTTGGAGATAGAGGACAATTTCCTGGACAATTGGTAGTGGTCCCAGAGAGTCCCAGCCTTACTGCCTCCTCCATGCCCATGGATTGGCATGAGAGAACCCCTATGTGGCACTCCTACAGAAATTCAGACACAGAGTAGAAGTTTTCCTTCCAAAGCTCCCTCACCCCCAAACACAGACCCAACCCTTAGGTGCTAGAGCTGCCCTTTGGGTGCATTTCCCACCCTCTGGGCCCTTCCCAGGTGCACTGCAGGCCCAACCCATTTTGATAAATAACTTCCCAATAGGGGAACACTAGGATAACATTCTTATATATAGGGCAATGTCTACAAATTTACAAAAAGAAAAGGAGTACTTGTGGCACCTTAGAGACTAACCAATTTATTTTAGCATGAGCTTTCGTGAGCTACAGCTCACTTCATCAGATACATCAGTGAGCTGTAGCTCACGAAAGCTCATGCTAAAATAAATTGGTTAGTCTCTAAGGTGCCACAAGTACTCCTTTTCTTTTTGCGAATACAGACTAACACGGCTGTTACTCTGAAATCTACAAATTTAGTGAACTCTACTTTCAGGAGACTCTGTCAGGATCAAACTGTTTCCTCGGGAAAAATCAACTGGAAATAGACCCCCACATTGGAACTTGCATGCTCATCACAAAGAAAAATTCCAGTGGCACTAAATAATCCAGTATGTAAAGAGTGGTAAATCCTGCAGAGCTGACATATCATAGCACCTGTAGAGGCCAGTACAGCCTGGGTAAGCAGCATGGTAGTGGTAAAGAAGCCATCAGCAAAATTATGTATTTGCATAGACCCAAAGGAACTGACCTGGGCATTAAAAGATGCTACTAACCACAATTAATGACATCTTGCCAGAACTTTCCAAAGCTAGAATCTTTAAGATCTGTGATGTAAGGAATGTTTTTGGCACATAAACCTGGATAAATAGACCAGCATGCTGGCAACCTGTGCAACACAGTTTGGTTGCTACAGATGGCTGAGCATGCCAATGACCATAAGCCCAGCACCAGATGTGTTCCAGAAAAGACTGCCCCTACCACTATAAAGACTTTCTGGGTGAAAATAATTGCAGATAAAATATCTTCATTGTAGGCAAAGGGAGCAATGATACCATGACAGAAAACTACAGTGGGACATGGACAAGAACATAAAACTGAACCAAGAAAAAAGGAACTGAAACAGTGTAAGGTGACATACATTGGACATCTACACACAGCGGGGGACTGAAAGCAGATTACAAGAAGATCAAGGCAGTCAGGGACACTCCAGATCCAGTGGACGTGAAAGGAGACCAGCACTTCATAGGCATGATACATTTTCTGTCCAAGTTCTGTCCTGACCTGGCTGCAGGAGTGGAACCTATGCATCCGCACACAAGGCAGGATATTGCGTGGGACTGGGCAGGTCCCCAGTGGCAAGCATTTGACATGCTGAAACAAATACTAATGCATGCCCCTGTCCTGCAGTACTGCCATCCAGGAGAGCCACGGATACTCCAGTGTGATGTATCAGCTAAAGGACTGCAGTATAATACCAAGCCTGCTTGTTTGTTTATAGATCTTTTCTTATGGGTTTCTTATTTTCGTATGGGTTTGATTATTTGTTTTATTATAACAGGTATATATTAGAGTATTTTTGGCTGTAACGCAAGGGACCTACAAGCCACATCCTGTATGTTGAGCTAAGGCAAAGTTAGTGTACATATGTTTGGGACCTTTCACCTAGATAGGTGGTGATGAGCTAAAGCGTAAGGTCCATGTATGGTTACGACCTTTAACATAGATAGATAAAGGATGCGTGGAAGCAGGTTGGTATAGGGGGCTACCTAAGTTCATACCTCCTTTTTAAACTTAACAGGTACACCACATGGATTCACCAAGGGAAGGTCATGCCTGACTAATCGCCTTCTATGAAGAGATTACTGGTTCTGTGGATGAAGGGAAAGCAGTGAATGTATTGTTTCTTGACTTTAGCAAAGCTTTTGACACGGTCTCCCACAGTATTCTTGTCAGCAAGTTAAAGAAGTATGGGCTGGATGAATGCACTATAAGGTGGGTAGAAAGTTGGCTAGATTGTCTGGCTCAACGGGTAGTGATCTATGGCTCCAAGTTTAGTTGGCAGCCAGTGTCAAGTGGAGTGCCCCAGGGGTCGGTCCTGGGGCCGGTTTTGTTCAATATCTTCATAAATGATCTGGAGGATGGTGTGGATTGCACTCTCAGCAAATTTGTGGATGATACTAAACTGGGAGGAGTGGTAGATACGCTGGAGGGCAGGGATAGGATACAGAGGGACCTGGACAAATTGGAGGATTGGGCCAAAAGAAATCTGATGAGGTTCAATAAGGATAAGTGCAGGGTCCTGCACTTAGGACGGAAGAACCCAATGCACAGCTACAGACTAGGGACCGAATGGCTAGGCAGCAGTTCTGCGGAAAAGGACCTAGGGGTGACAGTGGACGAGAAGCTGGATATGAGCCAGCAGTGTGTCCTTGTTGCCAAGAAGGCCAATGGCATTTTGGGATGTATAAGTAGGGGCATAGCAAGCAGATCGAGGGACGTGATCGTCCCCCTCTATTCGACATTGGTGAGGCCTCATCTGGAGTACTGTGTCCAGTTTTGGGCCCCACACTACAAGAAGGATGTGGATAAATTGGAGAGAGTCCAGTGAAGGGCAACAAAAATGATTAGGGGTCTGGAACACATGACTTATGAGGAGAGGCTGAGGGAACTGGGATTGTTTAGTCTGGAGAAGAGAAGAATGAGGGGGGATTTGATAGCTGCTTTCAACTACCTGAGAGGTGGTTCCAGAGAGGATGGTTCTAGACTATTCTCAGTGGTAGAAGAGGACAGGACAAGGAGTAATGGTCTCAAGTTGCAGTGGGGGAGGTTTAGATTGGATATTAGGAAAAACTTTTTCACTAGGAGGGTGGTAAAACACTGGAATGCGTTACCTAGGGAGGTGGTAGAATCTCCTTCTTTAGAAGTTTTTAAGGTCAGGCTTGACAAAGCCCTGGCTGGGATGATTTAATTGGGGATTGGTCCTGCTTTGAGCAGGGGGTTGGACTAGATGATCTCCTGAGGTCCCTTCCAACCCTGATATTCTATGATTCTATGAAAGAACTTGGAAAGAACCGAAATAAACGGATAGGACACAAATAACAAATGTGAGAATGAGCTAATGTCATTAATATGTGTGTATATATCATTATGTACAAACATACCAGCCTATAGTGTAAGTGTATTCGGACATTTCTGTGGGTGGGGAAACTGAATTTGGACATAGGAGGGCTCAGGTGTTCAAGCTCTATAAGAGGGGTGACCCACCATGCCAAGGAAGCTTCTTTATTCTTAGTTCTTAGTTTATTATCCTTTTGTTTCTTAGTCTGTCTGATAGTTCTTAATTGTAAGTTTTAAGTCAGTTAGCTTTTTAAATCTTCTATAGCTCTTACACTTCTCCTAAGCACTCTACCTCCCACTCAAGAATTGAGGAACCTGGATCTGAACTCTCTTGGCATGCCAGGAGTGAGGCTGGTCCTTTGTCTCTTACCACCAGGTTATCAAGAAAGGGTGTGAGTATATTAATCAAAAGCTTTATAGTGCATAATATCACATGTATCTCTAGAACAATATTATTGCCTTGGTAACTCTGATTATTTCACTTGATTTGATTTGATTACTATTCCACTGATCTCAGTAAAAGTCTTTAAGGCTACATTTGTCTCAGTGTGAGTGTCCTTGTCATACATCCTGAGGGCCCTTGCAAAGTCTGTGTAGCCTGATTCTGGGACAAGAACCTTGCTATCTTCTGATCAGATCAATTGGTGAGCCTCTAACCCATATTATCCAAGCAAGAATATTAACCTCCTAAAATCAGGCAACAGGCTCTGTTGACTAAATGCAGACAAAGTTTGTGGATTTCCCATTTAATGGGCAATTTAGAGATAATGCATTTAGTTACAGCCACCCAGACAAGCTTTCATTAGTTTACAGGAATAAAGAGATAGGCAGAAACAATCTTTCATTTGTTTTTTTCATGCAGTTTTACATATTAAATAAATTCTTATCCTAATGCTAACATGCTTTTTGATCTAGGGCTAAATAAGTACAATGTGAGTCAACAAGTTTCAGGTGAGTGAAGACAATAACATTGGCATTTCAATAGTTTTTAAGTCTCTAGGGCAAATGCACTGATCAGGCATCGGCCATGTACATGTAGTATGATAACATTCCCCTTTGTTCTATTGTAACCAGTGAATTGGCTTGAACACACTATGACCTTTTAGCATATCTTTGGTTTCTATTGGCATGCAGGTGAATTAGCCTGCTACCTTGGTTTGACCTGGCAGCCTGCTGGGCAGCATCACGCCCTGTTCAGCTGCTGTCTACCCCAGTAGGTGCCTATGTTTCCACTGGCAAAGTCCCCTAAGTGCCTACATTTCAGCAGCTAGGCATATGATTAGCTGCCAAAGACATGATACCGTCCAGCAGCTCAGGTTCCCTAACTTACCCTTTAGGTCCAGCAGGGTTCCTGAACTAGGCTTCCCTACGCCTCTCTTGCCTTTGGGGTCTGTTGTGACAACTGGGCGTATACATTTCCCTGAACTGTGAGTTCAGCTGTAAAAAGTAGGTAAAAGTTCATAAGATAACCCATAATAACAAATGCTGATGGAAAAAGGTATGAAAGGGAGACAGAACTGTACTAGTCTGAACAAAAAGACCAAGTCGATATGATTCAAGGACTGTGTTGAAATTATGCTTGTTAAGAACAGGAGATGTGGAACCAGATATTAATGAGTCAATTAATTCTCCCTTCCTTCCTCCCTTTCCCCAGCCTTAGGTGGGCTAGGGATTTGAATTTGGGTCTTCCACCTACCAGGGGATTGCTGAACAGCTGGATTATGGAGTATTGTAAAACTGGTCTCTCTCAAACTGTCCTATTGGAGTTCTTCCACTGTATATACAGTAGTTCTCAAACTTTTGTACTGGTGACCCCTTTCACACAGCAAGCCTCTGAGTGTGACTCCCCCCCCTTATAAATTAAAAACACTTTTTTATATTTAACACTATTATAAATGCTGGAGGTGAAGCGGGGTTTGGGGTAGAGGCTGACAGCTTGCAACCCCCTCCCCCCCACCATGTAATAACCTCACAATCCCCTGAGGGGTCCCGACCCCCAGTTTGAGAACCCCTGGTGTATAACTACTTAAATATTCATTGGCTATTTGCACTAGAGAAAGAGGTAGACTGAGAATGACTCTATAGCCCAGTGGTTAGGGCACTCATCTGAGAGGTGTGAGACCCAGGATCCAGTTCCTCAACGCTAATGAATACTTAATTATGTCTTCACACTTGAACAGCTTCAACAGTAGAGACTGAGAAAGCCCTGCCCCAGCACACTCCATAACCCAGTGTTAGGGCACTTTCCTGAGAGGCAGAAGTCCCAATTTAAAAATCCCTTCTTCACATCAGATGGGGAGAAAAATTGAACGTGGGTCTCCCATCTCCTAGATGAGTGCTCTAACCACTGTTTTATAGGTTGAAGAGTGGGGGAAAGGGGACTCCTGGTCCTCCTCCACCTGTCTTGGAAAAGATCTGATCTGGTTTAGGCATCTACCTTCAGAAGAGGGTTCATGGCTGTGAATCCCAAGTGGAGGGAGGCATCTCCCTCCAGCCCAGATTTAGGTGCCTTAATTCTGACATTTCCCATTGTCTGGTCCTTGCCTTTGCAACCTTAACAGCATTCTATGCATGTAGGGGCCATAAGTGTTGTATCTATTTCATTGCATCTGTAAGCCCCAGAAGCTTTTCAGCAATACAACCACTTACTGTGAGGGCCGAGCTGTGGGTGGTCAGTGTGCCTCAGTCAGCTGCTAATTTGTAATCTGGAGACAAGCAGCAGGGTCAGGAGCAAGCTGGGTCAGAACACTATTGTAGGCCATCAAGTTGTAGGCAGATAGCAGGGCTGGAGTTGGGCACCAGGTTATAGACAGCAAATGAATAGCAAAGTCAAGGACAAACCAGGTCAGAAATTAGAGTCTAGGGTCTATCACAAGTAGGGCCTGAAGCAGGCAGGCAGTCTGTATTGTTGCTCAGATACTGCCTCATGATGGTTTCCTGGTTTAAATACTGGTATTGGCCAATCAGTGGCTGTGAGGGGCTGCCACTCAGGCCCTGTGGGGTGGTACTTCGTGCCAAGCCTAGCGTCTCAGGGTCCTCCAGTAGAGGGCTAGCCTATATCTCCAGTGGCAATGTGGTGGTGTCAGCAGCCTCAACCCCCTGTGGTCTAAACTCTAGGCCTGTGGGCTCTTACATGTAGTCAGTTATTCCCCATTTTGTAGTTGCATCACATCTATTGCTTTCCCTTGTCACATTCTGGGGTGCCATCCAGATCAGTGAGAGGTTGTTTCACCGCCTGCCCTATAACTCTGGGTGCCTTAAAATGCTCTGCTGCCTTTTCTGGATGCTCCCAGATGCATATAGGTATGTACTAACTGATTGATAAGCAACCCTGGTCCAGTAACTCTGACTCCAGCAGCCTACATGCTGCACCACAGCCTCACTCTGGTCTCCGTCAGCCTTGGTTACTAATCGCCAGGTGACCCCAACACACACCCAGTCCCGAATTTCCCCAAAACTGTCTGCCCTGAAATGTCCAGCCCTCTGCTGGGCCATTCAGAGGAATAATAAGGGTTTGTTTGCTCTTTTAAAGATACAATACTCATCAGCTTGCCACATTAACTGGAGCTAACAATTACTTGAATTAAAAGCACAGCACTGAAGTGGTTTAGATTAAAATAAAACAATGTTATTAACAACTGGACATAGGTTAAGCGTTGCCAAGTAAATGAAATAAAGGCAGAGATGGTTACAAGCACATAAGAGTGAAAACATGGCTCTAAAGTCTAAAACTTAATCTAGCAAGGGACAGGCTTTGTTTAAGAAGGATTTGCTCTACAGAAGTACGAGGTGCTGGTTTCCCTTGTCTTCTTAGGTGAAAGATCACTTAGGGATTCACTGCCCCTCTCTTTAGAGTCCAGCAAACCTTTGAAAAGCATGTCTCTTGAAGTTCATTGACCCTGCTTCCAAAAGCAAGAAGGCTTCCTGGGGTGCAGTCTCTTTTTCCCGTTGATAGTTGAGTTGTTACCTCCTCCAGGTGGGGTAAGCAGGGCCACAGGTCTCCCCAGTCAGCAGGGGCTCAGAACTCCTCTGGGACCATTGGTGAGGAGAGCAAACTCCTCTGGCCCTGGGGCTGTGGAGGAAGGGAGGGAGAGCCAGATCCACTGGTGCCAGGGCCTCAGTGGGAGAGGCAGCAACTCTGGCCACCAGGGGAGAAACAGCTCCATCCGCCGTAGTGGGGAGAGACATCTCCTTGGCCCTGGCTGGGAAGGGAGATGACAGCTCCTCTGGCCAAGGGGTTGTGGGGGGAGGGAAGGACAGCCAGATCCATTGGTGCCAGGGCTGCAGCAGGGAGAGGAAACTCCTCCGGCCACGGGGTGGTGGTGGGGAGAGAAGCAGCTTCTTGGAGCAGCTAGTCCTGGAACCCACAAGAGGAGAGGCAATTCTTGATTTATTCCTAAGTGGAGCACTGGATCAGGTCCAAGAGGTGAATATAGCAGGACAGCTTGGTAATAGTGACCATAATATAATTAAATTTAACATCCCTGTGGCGGGGAAAACACCACAGTGGCCCAACACTTTAATTTCATTTAATTTCAGAAAGGGGAACTACACAAAAATGAGGAGGTTAGTTAAACAGAAATTAAAAGGTACAGCACCAAAAGTAAAATCCCTGCAAGCTGCATGGAAACTTTTTAAAGACACCATAATAGAGGCTCAACTTAAATGTATACCCCAAATTAAAAAACATAGTAAGAGAATCAAAAAAGTGCCACCATGGCTAAACAACAAAGTAAGAGAAGCAGTGAGAGGCAAAAAGGCATCCTTTAAAAAGTGCAAGTTAAAGTCTAGTGAGGAAAATAGAAAGGAGCATAAACTCTGGCAAATGAAGTGTAAAAATATAATCAGGAAGGCCAAAAAACAATTTGAAGAACAGCTAGCCAAAGACTCAAAAAGTAATAGCAATTTTTTTTTAAGTACATCAGAAGCAGGAAGCCTGATAAACAACCAGTGGGGCCACTGGACGATTGAGATGCTAAAGGAGCACTCACGGACGATAAGGCCATTGCGGAGAAACTAAATGAATTCTTTGCATCGGTCTTCACAGTTGAGGATGTGAGAGAGATTCCCAAACCTGAGCCATTCTTTTTAGTTGACAGATCTGAGGAACTGTCCCAGATTGAGGTGTCATTGGAGGAGGTTTTGGAACAAACTGATGAACTAAACAGTAATAAGTCACCAGGACCAGATTGCCTTCACCCAATTGTCTTAAAACCTTCAGATTCAGCCCTGTTGGTCAGCATCTAGTCAAAATGTCTGTTCCCCTGGTTACTTTCTCCACATTCTGAAACAAAACATTGTCCCCAAAACATTCCAAAAACTTATTGGCAATTTTGTGTTTTGCTGTGTTATGTTTCCAACACATTTGGGTAGTTGAAGTCCCCCATTACTATCAGGTCTGTGTTTTGCATATTTCTGTTATTTGTTCAAGAAATGCCTCATCCACCTCTTCTTCCTGAACATTACCTGGAATAAAAGATTGATTACCAGACCGGTCACAGGGTAATGGGCGTGGAACCAGGGACACATGACTAATTTATGGAGACTATACTATAATATTTTTAAATAAAAATTTTTTACTTTTCTTGAAATCAACAGAACCATCCAAAAGAAGAAAGTAATGGCCTATTCCCTGGATTCTTGTTATAGGGCTTCCCAGCTTTGTGTTCTGGGTAAAACTGAAGCTTATTTAAAAAATTTAAAATAACATTTTGTTTTTCCCCTCATGAGAGATGCAGGGCTGTTAGTTTAACACAGAGCCACGTTGCCTCACTCCATTGCAGCACGGACAGGGGAGAGCTCAGAGGGGCTTAAAATATTTGGTTGTGCGGGGAGGCTTGGCAACCCCCCTGCCCCTGAATGAGCCTTGAGCTGGGCCTCTGCATCTGGATCTCAGGGGAAGGTCCTGCCCCACACTTGAGTCAAAAGAAAGCTCATTTCTATGCTTATGCTGGTGGAGGGCCTTCTGGAGATATCTCGGCTTCCTGACTAGGAATTGAGGTTTTTCTTGTTTTCTTTTGTTTGGCACACTCTGTGAGCCCGTGGTTTATATTCTATGACCCAACAGGCCCACTCTGCCTCATGTTGATTAGCACTTATTGAGTAGCAGATGATTATCCCCATTGGCATCAATGAGATTACCCCAGTGAGTAAGTGCTACTCAGCATGGGTAATGGCTGCAGAATCAGTTGCAAACTAAGCATCTCTTGATCTTAACTTTGCCATGTGCCCCACCCTCATCCCCTGGTCCTCATGGAGACTGTCTTTCTTCTGGACTGTTTTGAGCTGTTTTGCAATATAGTTTCTTTTCTATAATTTCTTTTCATTCATTATAATTACAGACAGGGGTGCTGGGAGCCATAGAATCAAACTGTATACCCTGTAGATGATGGAAACCTCTTCAAGCCAGGATGTGCAGCAGCACCCTGACTTACAGCACCTATGATTACATTGTCATCATTTTATATCACAAATGAATAAAAATACAATTAAAATACACACATTTAGAAGCAATAATAAAATTCAGTATCGCCAGACTTCTCAAAAGCTGGGAATTCTATATATAAACTATTTAGAAATAATTGAGTAAACAAGGTTCCTTTAATGAACTTAACATTAACATGATTTTAAATACCATTATATTGGCTCCTTGGGTATTGCTGAAACCTGCAATGGTGGGTCTGCAGAGCCAGCAGCATCTGCTTTCCTCAGGGCCTCTTGCTCTGCAAGGTCCATGGAGTTATGGGGCTGGAATTGTTTGAATAGGGAATGAAGTGCCTGGATTATGGTAGGTTATTTCATGGGAAACTGACAAAAAATGAAACAGAATCTGATACTGAAGGGGCAGCTGAGCAGGGGCTTTGCAATTTGATGACTTAGTAAGAAGTGACTCAAAAGGACAGAAATGTGTGAAGGAGGGGCTGTAATATGGCATTTGTGCTAGAAAGTGATTTAAGATGAAACTCTGTATTTAAAATCAGAGGAAGCTGGAAGTTTCAGCTATTCTTTCCCATTTAGTATTGGATCGGTTTGTGAAATACTGTGCCCCAAAGAACAAAATATGCAGGAGTTTGTAATTCTTTGCAAGCTCATTTCCAGCTCAAAGTGAAAGTGTATCTAGAATCATTATTACACTGTAAGTCCTCTGAGCTCCCAGCCTGAGCACCTGTCATATAATCATCTTGGGCCTCTTTGTGTACAAGGAATTAGGTCATAATTAAATGCTGGCAATGACCTGGAATGGCCATAGGATTAACTATCCATCTGTGGGCTTCAGCTGCAGACAGCACTAACGGTTGAGGCTGCACCTGTCACTCTAGTCTTTGGTGTTTTCATGCATCTTGACAGGCAGAGAATGTATGAAGCATCTGGGGCACCTCCCGCTTCTCCTGCATGGCTGTCTGGGCAGTGAATGTACCTGATGGAAGGGGGAAAGGAGGGAGGTTCAGAAGCAGCCACCTGCTCCACATGGACTGTGAGGCTGCTCGTCAGTGAGGAAGGTAGGGAGAGATGGTGAACAGTGCAATGAGGGGTGTGCCGGATGCTTGCTAAAAAGCAGGAAACTCTGGCTGGTGACGGGGAGAGAGGATGCGCAGGAGATTCCCACTTGGAACCACCACTCAACTTGTGCAGTCTCCTTACATGTAGCTACCCTGGGAGCTCTGGATAGTGCCCTCCTTTCTCCCCTGCTGCCAGTGCTGTGCCAGAGGTTCCCCGCAGTAAGGAGATATATTCAAAGGTGTCCAGTCTCCTGGCACCCAACGTGGTCCCTCTCAGAATGTCCTTCTGTGAGGCCATATCCCTGGAACCTCGTGTGCTCTGCGTGGCTGAACGTTAGGATGCTAGGAGCTGTGCAGAGCCGGTTTGGGCCCAGTTTCAGAGATCCCTCTATTGCTGTACATCCTTGTGCCAGCAGCCAGCAGCCCAGATCATTGCCCTGGGCCAGCAGAATGTTCCAGACTTGGGCCCTGAGGGCACACTGTGCTCTGCTCTGGATAGAACGTGGAATTTCAGAGTTGGTGCCATGATGGGAAGGCATGAGGGGATTAGTTTGGCATGCCCCATGCTGCTCTGAGCCTTTGGCATTGTGTTTCAAAGGAAGGAGTCTTCTCCTTCCCCAGCCTTATCCATTGCTAGGTCCTTCCCTGGGCTAGACCCTGCACCCACAGCAGCTCCAGGTCCCTAACCAGAGTCCCTTGTTCTAGCAGAGTTAGAAGCCATTGAGGTTTAAGCCTGCCATTGAGTGGAGAACCAGCCCTTTGCAGCTGTGTGTCTAACCATGGATTGCCAATTAGCGTGTTTAAATGTCCTGTTTCTGTATTACAGTGAGGCAGGACAGGGCAGATCACACAGGTCTGCACCTTGGAGGAATTAGCATAGTTTAGGAAATCCAGAGTGGGCCATGTTACTGAGTGCCGTACTGACCCCCACTCCGCAAGATCAGAACAATGGGCGGAGCACAGTCCTGCGAAGCAGCACGTGGCTCTGCCAGTGATGTCGTATGCTCCCTGTGAGTTCCACGCTCTCGTGCAGTTGTGCGGCTTCCTTCAAAGTTGGAGGCCAGTCTTTGTGGACTGGTGCTGCTCCTGAGACTAAGGAAGCTCTCTGTCCTAAATGGATGTTGGCAGTGTTGTTGTACCTGAGGAAGAGCTCTGTGTGGCTCGAAAGCTTGTCTCTTTCATCAACAGAAGTTGGTCCAGCAAAAGATATCTCACCCACCTTGTCCCTCTACTGGCCTAAATGGAAACGGATAAGTTTACTCATACAGCTCAGCAGTGTGCCATCCACAATGACTCTCCTCTTACTGTTCTGTCACAGCATGACACATGTTCAACTTCTGCTTCTTGGGGGGTGAGGAAGAGCATTTGTCCCTCCTTGTGTGGATTTGTTCAGCTTGAGTACATGCCTCCCCATTTGCAAATCTGGATCACTGTGAAGAACTGTGCGGGAACACGTGCACACAACACACACACAAACATGCACACACACGTATGAGCGTGCACACACACACAGAGCCAGTGACCACACCAAAGAAACTCATATGAAACACCTCAAAATAAATCCAAAAAATGTTTCTTCACTAGATGTTATTATTCGTCTGAACTCCATAAAATTGAAAACTAGATTAGCATATGCCCAAAATACCAGTCATGCCAAACAATAAACAAACCTGAAGGAAACATGCCAATATTCATATCTGTCAGCAAAACTGCAGGACAGAGAAGCAAACAAAATACAGATGATGTATCATGATTTACATAAAGGAACAAAACAGTTCTCTTCTCTATTGTATTAAAAGCATGGCAGAAATGAGCAGATAAAGACACAGGGATGATCTGTGAAATCTGCTATGTGCACCCACAGGGTCCCATTCATGACCAGAATGCAACTTGCTTTCCTTGGTTGCCAGATTCACCGAAAACAATATCCCCCCTCTCTTTTAAACACCATCAAGACCGAAAGGAAACGCACCACCAGATCTGCAGGAACCGTCAGATTTTGCTTTAATTTCCTTTGTGTGATTAAGAGATAACTTGGGATGGGGAGGGGAATGTTAACCCATGGCAAGAGAGTCAAGGTGGGTGAGGTAATCTTCAGCTCTGGGTAAGCTTTGAAACTTGTAACAAGAACAGGAGTACTTGTGGCACCTTAGAGACTAACCAATTTATTAGAGCATAAACTTTTGTGAGCTTCAGCTCACTTCATCGGATGCATAGAATGGAACATATAGTAAGATATATATATATACACATACCGATAAGTTGGAAGTTACCATACAAACTGTGAGAGGCTAATTAGCTAAGATGAGCTATTATCAGCAGGAGAAAAAAACTTTTATATTGATAATCAAGATGGCCCATTTAGACAGTTGACAAGGAAGTGTGAGGATACTTAACTTAAGGAAATAGATTCAATATGTGTAATGACCCAGCCATTCCCAGTCTCTATTCAAACCCAAGTGAATGGTATCTAGTTTGCATATTAATTCAAGCTCAGCAGTTTCTACTTGGAGTCTGTTTTTGAAGCTTTTCTGTTGCAAAATTGCTACCCTTAGATCTTTTACTGAGTGGCCACAGAGGTTGAAGTGTTCTCCTACTGGTTTTTTGACTGTTATGATTTCTGATGTCAGATTTGTTTCCATTAATTCTTTTGTGTAGAGACTGTCCGGTTTGGCCAATGTACATGGCAGAGGGGCATTGCTGGCACATGATGGCATATATCACATTGGTAGATGTGCAGGTGAATGAGACCTGATGGCGTGGCTAATGTGATTAGGTCCTATGACGGTGTCACTTGAATGAAGTGGTTCTGTTGTGCGGTTGCTGGTGAGTATTTGCTTCAGGTTGGGGGGCTGTCTGTAAGTGAGGACTGGCCTGTCTCCCAAGATCTGTGAGAGTGATGGGTCGTCCTTCAGGATAGGTTGTAGATCCTTGATGCGCTGGAGAGGTTTTAGTTGGGGACTGAAGGCGACAGCTAGTGGCTAGATGGACTACAAGCTGTCAGGAACAGTATCCCTGATAACGTCACGGCAAACCTGGTGGCTGAACTTTGTGACTTTGTTCTCACCCATAACTCTTTCACATTTGGGGACGATGTATACCTTCAAGTCAGTGGCACTGCTATGGGTACCCGCATGGCCCCACAGTATGCCAACATTTTTATGGCTGACTTAGAACAACGCTTCCTCAGCTCTCGTCCCCTAATGCCCCTACTCTACTTGTGCTACACTGATGACATCTTCATCATCTGGACCCATGGAAAAGAAGCCCTTGAGGAATTCCACCATGATTTCAACAATTTCCATCCCACCATCAACCTCAGCCTGGACCAGTCCACACAAGCGGTCTATTTCCTGGACACTACGGTGCTAATAAGCAATGGTCACATAACCACCCTATACCGGAAACCTACTGACAGCTATACTTACCTACATGCCTCCAGCTTTCACCCAGACCACACCACACGATCCATTGTCTACAGCCAAGCTCTACGATACAACCGCATTTGCTCCAACCCCTCAGACAGAGACAAACACCTACAAGATCTGTACAAGCATTCTTAAAACTACAATACCCACCTGCTGAAGTGAAAAAACAGATTGACAGAGCCAGAAGAGTACCCAGAAGTCACCTACTACAGGACAGGCCCAACAAAGAAAATAACAGAATGCCACTAGCCATCACCTTCTGCCCCCAACTGAAACCTCTCCAGCGCATTATCAAAGATTTACAACCTATCCTGAAAAATGATCCCTCACTCTCACAGATCTTGGGAGACAGACCAGTCCTCGCTTACAGACAGCCCCCCAAACTGAAGCAAATACTCACCAGCAACCGCACACCACACAACAAAAACACTAACCCAGGAACCTATCCTTGCAACAAAGCCCAATGTCAACTCTGTCCACATATTTATTTAAGTGACACCATCATAGGGCCTAATCACATTAACCACGCTATCAGGGGCTCATTCACCTGCACATCTACCAATGTGATATATGCCATCACGTGCCAGCAATGCCCCTCTGCCATGTACATTGGCCAAACCGGACAGTCTCTACGCAAAAGAGTAAATGGACACAAATCTGACATCAGGAATCATAACAGTCAAAACATTTCAACCTCTGTGGCTACTCAGTAAACGATCTAAGGGTGGCAATTTTGCAACAGAAAAGCTTCAAAAACAGACTCCAAGTAGAAACTGCTGAGCTTGAATTAATATGCAAACTAGATACCATTCACCTGGGTTTGAATAGAGACTGGGAATGGCTGGGTCATTACACATATTGAATCTATTTCCTTAAGTTAAGTATCCTCACACCTTCTTGTCAACTGTCTAAATGGGCCATCTTGATTATCACTATAAAAGTTTTTTTCTCCTGCTGATAATAGCTCATCTTAGCTAATTAGCCTCTCTCAGTTTGTGTGGTAACTTCCAACTTATCGGTATGTATATATATATATATCTTCTTACTATATGTTCCATTCTATGCATCCGATGAAGTGAGCTGTAGCTCACGAAAGCTTATGTTCTAATAAATTGGTTAGTCTCTAAGGTGCCACAAGTCCTCCTGTTCTTTTTGCGGATACAAACTAACACGGCTGCTACTCTGAAACCTGTCATTTTGAAACTTGTCTCTGTCACCAGCAGAAGTTGGTACAATAAAAGCTATGACCTCACCCACCTTCTCTGTCTAATATGCTGGCACCAAGATGGCTACAACAACACTGCATAGCCCATGGGAAGAAACTTCCCGTTCTTTTTCTCCTGTTGCAGGAACACAGCTTGTGAGGGAGGAAGAGGTCCCTTTGACGGTGCCTTTATTATGCTGTCCTTTAAAAGAGCCTTCTAAATCTCACTTTCTTCAAAGACTTCCTCCGTTGTCTCTCCAGTTGTGACTTCTCCTTCGCTGCTATCGGACACACTAGCCCTGGGGTATGGCTCTCCAGTAGGGCCTGGCTCTGAGCTAAGGACTGCTCTTCTATTCAACAGCGCCTGCTGGAGCTGCACAGCCCAGGGCTCGCTCACTTCCATACACAACCTGTTATTGGCAAAGTGCTGATGTTTTTGCTTCTTTGAACATTTCCCCAGATATTTGATGTTTTCCCCAAGGAAGCACTGCATGCAGCCAAATGGATCAGCCAGCAGGAAGCGGGACCATTGCTTTTGGAGTTCTGCTTTCACCTGTTGGAAGAAGAAAACAACCTGACACAAGGTATTTCTGTGTGGTGACTCTCATGCAGGCAAAAGATGCTGGGCTGACAGCCCTGCAGTCTGTCCTTTCAACTACTCACAGAGCAGTGTAAGAACAAGCAAGTTGCCGTGTCTCAGCCCTGACTTGATGTGAGCGCTCTAGGGGACAAAGCGGAGGTCAGACCACAGGGCCAACTCAGACCTGGACTTTCTGATACACCTGCCAACAAGAGGGTTGTCTGTGAAGTAGCTGTTGGGATGTGGCTGCCTGTCTAACAGTAAGTGTGTGGAGACCAGCAAATTATGTCAAATAGCCCACTTAGCAGCTGGCTACCGTGACGGAGAGGTGAAAGACTGCATTCCTATGTCAGTCTCCTGAGCTAGCCAGTTCCTGCTCCGTTCACCACACTACACTCTAGAGGGAGTGACAGTGACTCCTATGTTTATATCCCCAAACACTTTCCTTTAGGGGACTTTTTGTTTTGAAATGCTTAGAACCACTGGGGATTGGTGCAGGACTTTGAAATTGGGCAGGAGATAGTCCTGGGGCCTGGGCGATTTGCATAGGTTGTATGCTCTGGTCTGTGGTTTGTACAATACAGCTGCCCCAAACCCTGAATACTGTATAGCCCTCCACATGCATCGTCCCCGTGGCAGCACTGCACATGGAGCTGTAGCTCCAGACAGCACATAGACAAAATGGATCTACAGCCCTACCACAAACAGCATCAGTGTACCCCTTGGCCTAGGGAAAGTCCCCTTCAGAAGGAGCCACGAATTCAAGTCTTACTTTTGCTGAGTGCTGTTAATAATTCTGTGCACTTTGGAACCGTTGTCATTGAGCTAGGCCTCCTCTTGTGCAGGCAAGTATCAGCCTGTCTTACAGGAGTAGCTGAGCAGTTGCTGTATGTCACTTCTGAGAAAGCTAGGAAGAGAATTCCAGCCTCTCATAAAGAAGCTCCAAGCCTTACCCTCCACCATGATGCTTCTCAGGAAGAGGTGATCAAATGTACATGCTGTCAGTACAATAGGTCTACTGCTGCATAGGTAAGCCAATGTTTGATGTCCCTCACAAGTAGCGAGGCCAAGGAGATAACAGCCTACTATCACTGAGTGCTAGTAGAGGTATCCTTTATCTTCAGTGGAAGAGATTAGGTGCTGTGGAACTGATGGGGCTGGTTTGCTGCTCATGGTCTAGGCAGGAGTTGTTACTGTTGCACATTATAGAATTTCTGTTTTCCGTTTTTTTTTTTAAAGAAACCATAGAAAAGCTGTGCTAAGCAAACATTTTGATGGTTTCCGAGTCAAGAATAAAAGTTGCCTATGCATCCACACAAAAGGGGACAAATTAAGGTTTCCCTTGTCCCATCCTAACTTGAGTGTTTGACTTTTCAACTTGAATAGTGTTCTTTTCATGTAGATTTTGGGTTTGTAATTATAGGTGGCACAGATAGTGATGGCTAAAGTTAAGGTTGCCTAACACTTCCTGTTTTCAGTTGCCTATGCTGAACTGTAACTTTTCGGGCAGAAGTTTTTCTTGCAAGATGTTTGCTTCAGGCTTAATCATTTTGGAAAGTTTCACCAACAATGGTTCGAGAGTGTCTGATGAGATTAGGAAAAAATACATTATTTTGCTGATGTTAATGAAATACTAGTAAGAATTTTATGAGATTCCCCTAGTGCCTCCATGCTTTGAAGTAGGGACTTGAAATTGGCAGGTGTCAGAGATCTGCCTTTTGCTGTTCCTGTGAAAAAATGCCCAGTTTTTGCCAAGTTACAAACCTTTGAAAAATCTCAGTTCGCACATGCTCAGTAGCCTTTTTTGGAGTTTGGCAGTTGAATTATGTGAAGATTCTATCAGTATTGAGCATCCTCCAATCCTGCACAGCTCCTATGTTCCAACTGGATTACATCTTCCCTCTGGTTGAACCATCTTGGTGCATCATGAGAACCCCATGACTACAGTGCACCGCAGCGGATGTAGTCCAACCAGGGAGCCCAGCCCACAGAGCAGAGTGGGAGAATGCGACACTCACGGTAGCTCAGGCAGACACAATTCAATATTGAAATGAGCCACCATGAAATGTTTCAATCTAGGGGTGTCAAAATGTTTAGTTTAGATCAAAAATGTAAAAATAAAATGTTCCAGCATTTCTGAATCAAACATTTTTGGAACTCTCTGTTCTGCGAAAAATTTGACGTTTTGACTTGTCATCCCTATGGGACTAAACAATTTCAGAATATTGGCATTTCCTGCAGGATGGAAATTCTGATTTTTGCTTCTTAAAATTCAGACTTGACTTCTGCCTGAGGTAGAATTTGTTTGAGAGTTTGAGCAAAAGTGGTTCAGTTATTTCCAAGAATAATTTTAGTGAAAACTACTTAGTCTTGACAACATCAAACATTTTTTTCAACTGGTTTTATAAACTGCTACACACCTCCATGCTGTGGAGTAGGAAACTGAAATGCCTCGTAGTGGAATAATCCTATACTCAGAATGTTTTCTTTCACTGTCCCCATAAAAATCTTTCCAGATTTGGCCAAGTTAATACTGGAGGAAAATTGCCATTTTCATGTGCACTGTAGAATTTGTTCAGAATCTGTCCCTTAATTTTCTGAATATCACACATGCTTCTAGGCCTCAGTGAACCTCCTGTATTGTAAGCTTGTCTTATGTAGATAACTAGAACGCCGCACAGATAGACAAAAAAGGTCCTCCTGGTCTTCCAGTTAGATATATATCTGGCTATTTGCAAGAGCACTTATCCAGTTATGTGTAAAAAGAAAAGGAGGACTTGTGGCGCCTTAGAGACTAACAAATTATGTGGAACTGCATGCATCCGATGAAGTGCGCTGCAGTTCATGAAAGCTTATGCGCTAATAAATTTGTTAGTCTCTAAGGTGCTACAAGTCCTCCTTTTCTTTTTACGGATACAGACTAACACGGCTGCTACTCTGAAACCAGTTATGTGTGCAAATGCAGTCATATTTTTGATGTATGTCTGTTTTCCATTTTTGCAACTTCAGTTCATAAGGACTGAAAAAAAGTATGGCTAAATGCAGCTTTAGGGAGAGATTTCTGTACATGTTTGAGTTGGGGCACCTAGAAGTTTGTTCAGCTCACATATTTCAGTTTAGTTCTGATTAAGCTCAGCTGCCATTTTTCTAGCTCTCCTCCAGAAGTTTAATGACTGTTAAACCAAACACAATATTTATTTCCAGACAAAAACTATATGAAGGAGTTCAAACTAAAAGTACATATCAGTTATTTAGGATAAGGGATACTGTAATTACAGGAATATTGTAATTATCTCTAGAACACAAACATTATATACCCAGGAAATTCAGAATTAAGGTTATATTTAAAAGAAATCCAAATGATAAAATCAGGAAATACTATATACAGTTAGGGCACCCAAAGAACCTTAGCTATGTCCTGTAGGGTCATTATGCACCGCTATTATTTATAAGATATTTTAGTGTTATCGGTCCCACACTAGATTAAACTGATTTTTAAAGACACATAGGAGTTTTTTCTGTTTTTTTTCCCCTCACTACAGGACAGAGTTAACAACAATATGCCACAGGCACTCAGTTGCAGATCTAATGTCCACATCCCTGTAAATTTACTTCTCCTAAATAGATGCCCTACACTACCGATAAGGAATTCCAACTTTAACTCCATCTTAATGTAATTTTATCTAGGAATTTCCTTTTTTTAATTATTAAAAATTTCAGACATGAACAATAAGCCAGAAACCCAAAAACAATGTCACCTGAAGATTATTCTTCAGCCTCAGTTAAGAAGGATAAAGACTGTTAATCTTAAAAAAACCCCAAACAAACAAACAAACAAACAAAAAAAACCCTCCAAAGCCTATGCACAAGATTTACTCAGAATAAGTGATATAATCTGGGGAGGATTTTTCATATATAACAAAGATGTTAAATCCCTGCTTTAAATGAGAAACAAAACACAACCTTAACTATGAAGCAGGAAGTGGCACCTCCATAAAAATGTCTTGTTTAGAGCAGGGTGAGAAATGATTTTTCCATACCATGAAAATTTTTGAGATACTGAAAAATGTTCTTATTCCAAATTGGGATGAAATGTCAACACAGTTTTGCAAGCCAAGAAAACAAAATATTTTTTGTTTGGGTCAATCAAAGCACTTAATTTTGATAATTTTGAAGAGTTGTTTTGATTTAGACATTTTACTAAACCTTTGAAACAAAAGGTCATTTTGACAGGAAAAAACAATTTTTTCTGGTTAAAAAAATGTTAAAACGGGATATTTTGACAATTTCAGAATTTTTTTCAAAAATGTTTTGAATCAGGAGGTTTGTGAAAATTGACCCTGTTTCACACACACACAAAACGCCCCAAAATTCCTGCCCGCCACTAGTCGTGTATTCCTCATTTAAACAAAAACAATAATGATGACATCTGGCTCTTATATGGCATTTTCATCTGCAGATCTCAAAGTGCTTTACAGAGGAGGTCAGTATCCTTATCATTTTACAGATGGAGAAATTGAGGCATAGAGCAGTGATTGACTTGTCCAAGATTGCACAGCAAGCCAGTGACAGAACTGGAGGTATAACCCAGGTCTCTGGGGTCCCAGGTAGAATCACAGAACCACAGAATATCACGGTTGGAAGAGACCTCAGGAGGTCATTTAGTCCAATCCCCTGCTCAAAGCAGGACCAACACTAACTAAATCATCCTAGCCAGGGCTTTGTCAAGCTGGGCCTTAAAAACCTCTAAGGATGGAGATTCCACCATCTCCCTAGGTAACCCATTCCAGTGCTTCACCCCCTCCTAGTGAAATAGTGTTTCCTAATACTCAACCTAGACCTCCCCAACTGAAACTTGAGACCATTGCTTCTTGTTCTGACAGCTGCCACCAGTGAGAACAGCCTAGCTCAATCCTCTTTGGAACCCTCCTTCAGGTAGTTGAAGGCTACTATCAAATCCCCCCTCACTCTTCTCTTCTGCAGACTAAATAACCCCAGTTCCCTCAGCCTCTCCTCATAAGTCATGTGCCCCAGCCCTCTAGTCATTTTAGTTGCCCTCCGCTGGACTCTCTTTAATTTGTCCACATCCCTTCAGTAGTGGGGGGACCAAAACTGGATGCAATACTCCAAGTGTGGCCCCACCAATGCTGAATAGAGGGGAATAATTACTTCCCTCAATCTGCTGGCAGTGCTCATAATAATACAGCCCAGTATGCCGCCGGCCTTCTTGGCAACAAGGGCACACTGCTGACTCATATCCAGCTTCTCGTCCACTGTAATCCCCAGGTTCTTTTCTGCAGAACTGCTGCTTAGCCAGTTGGTCCCCAGCCTGTACATGGGATTCTTCCTTCCTAAATGCAGGACTCTGCACTTGTTGTCCTTGAATCTCATCAGATTTCTTTTGGCCCAATCCTCCAATTTGTCTAGGTCACTCTGGACCCTATCCCTACCTGTAAATCTAGAGCAGTGTCTCTCAACCTTTCCAGACTACTGTACCCCTTTCAGGAGTCTGATTTGTCTTGTATACCCCAAGTTTCACATCACTTAAAAACTACTTGCTTAAAAAATCAGACATAAAAATACAAAAGTGTCAAAGCCACGCTATTACTGAAAAACTGCTTACTTCATCATTTTTACCATATCATTATAAAATAAATCAATTAGAAAATAAATATTACATTACATTTCAGTGTATGATATAAAGAGCAGTACAAACATGTCATTGTCTGTATGAAATTTTATTTTTTACTGACTTCACTAGTGCTTTTTATGCTAGAACAACTCCACTAGTTTCAGTGGAGTTACTCTGCATTTTTATTTACCTTAGCGAGGGCTGAATCTGGCTACTGTCTCTCCTGATAAAAAGAGGTTATTGCCTATTTAGGAGAATGCACTCATGGAAATCGCAGTGGTCAGTACTGTATTATTTTATTGTCATTCTATTCATTGCCTTGAAAATTCTACAGAAATCAACTAGTAATACACGTTGTGGTGCCTTACCTCTCCGTTAACAAAGCAGTATAAAATTGCTACAAGGAAACCCTATAAGAGAAAGAAAATGAGAAGAAAATTAGATTATGGAGGAGAGACTGATTCCTATAGTCTTAATTTAAGGGTGAAATTACTATTAAAATCTTCATAATACTAATCCCAGGACCATAAATCTTGGTTCCTTAAATAATTTTCTCATATACAATAAGTTTCTTTTAAGGGATTGCTAATATGACCAACAAAATTGGTTAAGTGGTAAACCTTCTAATAAGTGTGGAACAGATTTGTACTTGACATACTTGAGGCTATTTTGTTGCCAACACTCAAGAATGGAGATAATCAACAGTTTAGCCTCTTGTACAAATGTCGATGTAGTATCTTCTGTACGCTACTTCTAGCACAGTGGATGCCATCCTGAGGAGTCCATAGTACCTTATTAGTTCAAAAGGCCTTGGACAATGCCATGATCTCCAGGAACTTGATGGAAAGAAGTCTTCCTCAGAAACTGGACATGGAAGGAAGCTCTGGCTTGCTTTGTTATTACACCTATAGCCTTGAAACGTCCTCTTTAGTCCCAAGGGATTTCACCAACTTTAAAATGTCTAGCAGCGATGTGACCTCTAATGTTTATTACAAGGCTGGATGAGCTGTCCTTGGTGGATGCTCAACAGGCTGCTGTGTTTGGATCCATCCACTGGATCCCATGTGCACTTGACTTGGTGGGTCTGAGCGGAGGCTTGGCATTGGCTCTGGGAGTGTAGGCACTCTCAAGGTACAGAGCCTCTGTCTAGCACCCCAAGGGCAGGCTCCACAGCTTCCATTGACCGGGAAGCTGTGGAAAGAGCCAGCGGGACCCCGCACCTCGAACCCTCTCCTGCATCCCAGCCTGGAGTCCCCTCCTGCACCCAAACTCCATCCTGGAGCCCGCACCCCCTCAAACACCCCAACCCCATTTCTCAGCCCCCTCCTGCACGCAAAACCCCTCATCCCTGGCTCCACCCCAGAGCCCACACCCCCAGCCAGAGCCCTCACCCCCCTGCACCCCAAACCCCTGCCTCAGCCCGGAGCCCCCTTCTGCACCCCAAACTCCGCATCCCTGGGCCCACCCCAGAGCCTGCACTCCCAGCCGGAGTCTTCACCCCCCGCACTCCTATTCCCAGCCCGGAGTCCTCTCCCACACTCTGAATCCATCATTTCTGTCCCCATGTGGTGCCCACACCCCCAGCCCAGAGCCCATACCCCCCTGCACCCCATCTCTCTGCCCCAGCCTGGAGTCCTCTCCTGCACCCCAAACCCCAACCCAGAGCTCACACCCACAGCTCGAGCTCTCAGCCCCCTCCCACACCCCAACCCCCTGCCCCAGCCTGGTTAAAGTGAGTGAGGATGGGAGAGAGTGAGTGATGAAGGGAGGAGGGATGGAGTGAGCAGGGGTGGGGCCTTGGAGAAGGGGTAGGGCAGGGGTGTTCAGTTTTGTGCAATTAGAAAGTTGGCAACCCTGCCCCAGTCTTGCCTAAGTCCTGTCCCAGTCTTGTCTTTGTCCAGTCTACTCTAGCCTCGCTCCAGCCCTGTCACTGACCTGCTCCAGCCTTGCCTCCACCTTCTCATCCTCCCCAGACCCTCGGACTCTGATTACCTGGCTTTGACCTCTGGCCTGTATCTGGACACTGGCTTCAGTATTCACTTGGCTTGTCCCTGGAACCTGACCCTATGGCCTCAGTCTCTGGCCTGCACCTGGACTGTGCTGACAGTTCCAATTCTGGTTTATCTATGGATTCTGATCTTGATTTTTACCCTGGCTTGTCCCCAGATCTTGATTCTAGCACCACCCTCGGCCTAGGCTCAACCCTCTGACTAGCTGTGACCTACACTCACTAGGCCTGATTGTTGGAGGTAGTGCCTGACAACCATGGCTACTCTACTATCTCTAACTCTTGATTAGAGCTAGCATGAGTATGTCTGTGCAAGCTGCGGATCACACCACTAGCTCATAGTGTAGACAGCCTAAAATGGCCAGTGAGAGAGCCTTCTTTTTATAGGTTCCAGTTCCTATTGTCAGGGGACTCTCCTCAGTAGCTTCAAGTCCCTTGTCAAATTCATAGTTTCATATATCCCAATGCCAAAAGGGATCACTTTGATCATCTAGTCCGACCTTCGGTAAAATACAAACCAGAGAACTTCCCAAAAATAATTCCTAGAGCAGAGCTTTTAGAAAGACAGCCAATGGTGATCTGTTGTTTGGTTACAGCCGACCTAGAAGAACTGATTTTCCTGGGTGGCAGCTATCTCTCTGTCCTAGGATGCTTCCACTTGAACAGGTTAACAACTCTTTATGGCTCTGCCTTGTTCTGCAAGGGAAAGGCTATTTCAGCTGTTATTCATTGTTAATGACTGTTCCAATCAGGTTTGCACCCTTGCTGTAGCCATGCTGGTCCCAGGATATTAGAGAAACAAGGTAAGAATGTAAGAACATAAGAACGGCCAAACTGGGTAAGACGAAATGTCCATCTATTCCAGTATTCTGTCTTCTGACAGTGGCCAATGCCAGGTGCTTCAGAGGGAATGAACAGAACAGGCAATCATCAAGTGATCCATTCCCTGTAGCCCATTCCCAGCTTCTGGATAACAGAGGCTAAGGACACCACCCCCCACCCATCCTGGCTGATAGCCATGGATGGACCTATCCTCCATTAATTTATCTAATTCTTTTTTGAACCCTGTTATATTCTTCACCTTCACAACATCCTTTGGAAAAGAGTTCCACAGGTTGACTATGCATTGTGTGAAGAAATACTTCCTTCTGTTTGTTTTAAACCTGCTGCCTATTAATATAATTTGGTGACCCCTAGTTCTTGTGTGATGAGAAGGAGTAAATAACACTTCCTTATTTATTTTATCCACACCAGTCATGATTTTATAGACCTCTATTATATCCCCTGTTAGTTGTCTCTTTTCCAAGATGAAAAATCCCAGTCTTATTAATCTCTCCTCATGTGGAAGCTGTTCTATACCCCTAATCATTTTTGGTGCCCTTTTCTGTACCTTTTCCAATTCCGATATATATTTTTTGAGTTGGGATGAACAGATCTGCATGCAGTATTCAAGATGTGAGTGGGCATACCATGGATTTATATAGAGGTAATATGATATTTTCTGACTTATTTATATTTTATATATATTTATATAGGGTAGGTGAGGAAATATCTTTACTGGACCTAGTTCTGTTGGTGAAAGAGAAACTTTCAAGCTACACAAAGCTCTTCTTCAGGTCTGACCAGAAGCTGGTCCTCACCCACCTCATCTCTCTGTTCCATTCAGAGACAGACATCCAGTGCCAGACCCTTCTCCTTAACACAGAAAGTATGACGCAAGGGGACAGGGAAAGATGTCAGTAAGTGTATAAACATACACATAAAAAAAGTTCATAAAAATCAAACTGGAATTCATAAGTTCCCATAGACAGATCCCCAAACTATTCCTGTGATATCCCTCCTTATCTTCAAACATATCCCAGAAACACTTATTCTCAGTTGGGCACATAAACAATCATGTCTGCTCCTGTGGATATTATCTGACATTCAGATTCTTCATTTAAGCTACACAGACTTTAGATATAGCCTGTGCAATTTAACTTCCTATGGTTCTTTCATCCAAACACCTCAAATAAATAACTAAATGCTTCCCCTTACCTTATTACACTCCAACTCTCCTCTTTCTCCACAACCTCACAACATTCTATCTTCCCTTCTGCCATCATCAATGCCACAATCTTCTTTACCCCATGTTACATCAGGGCACAATTGTACAACCAATCTCCCATATAAATCTAATTACACGAGTCCTTCTTAAAGAATTCATCTCCCCTAATGAGAATGCCCCAGACACTGGGGAGGGAGGGAGGACTCTGTGGTGGCCACAACAGAACTTTTCTGGCAACTCTTCTTAAAAGGCTCTTCTCTTGCTGGAGAAGTCACTGCTACTAAGGGAGTGAGGCATATTGTGTCAGCTGATGGCCCCAGGAGCCCTACAAAGCCCATTTTAAAGGGCCACTGCTAAGCTGAAAAAGCATCAGCTGCTGGCATAGAGTACCACAGTTTCCCTGTCAGTCCTTCCGAATGGCTGGGAGCCCTCTTTAAAAGGCTCATCTCCTGCTGGAAAAGCTGTTGCAGTTCGGGGAGCTGTGTGTGCAGTCACACATGGCAGCACTGCAAATCCTCCATATGTATTGATATAAAGAAAGAGGCAGTGGACTTGATCCTCAGCTAGTATCAATCACTGTAGCTCCCTGAAGTCAACAGAGCTATGCTAATGTACACCAGTTGAAGATCTGGCACAATATATTTGCATATATATATATATATTGCATCCGATGAAGTGAGCTGTAGCTCACAAAAGCTTATGCTCTAATAAATTGGTTAGTCTCCAAGGTGCCACTAGTACTCCTTTTCTTTTACCATTAATTGACTGTCATGTTTACTGTTCACTCCACATTTGATGATTTTTTATGCTTAGTTTCTCACCTTTAGTGTTGCAATATCAGTTATTTTTCTCAGTGAATAATATTAACATTTGGGAGTTAGACTAGATGACCTTGGGGTCCCTTCTAACCCTATGATTCTATATAGCTAGAAATCTCTCTACTATGACCATGAGTGTATGAGCAGTAGTCTCTTTAAAAGTAACATTATAGCGGGGAGATGAAGTTAGAAGTTCAGAAGAAATGCTTATTGGTTTCTGATGAGCCTATTGGGAAGAAGAGATTTGCATTTGTGGTCTTAGTATTGTTCACTTTTGATGTAAATAACAGACTGTGTCTATTTTTAAACCATCATGAAGCAGTAGTTTTTTTCTGTGGGTAACAATTCATGTTAGACAACACTAAGCTGAGATGATTGGATCTCCCCACTCTCTAAAGCAGAGAGGCTGCTAGTACTGTCATAGCTACAGCAGAGCTGACTTTTAATATTTAATTTTGTGCTCTTTCCAATTGTTTGAGTTAAAACTTCCATCTCACATCCCAGAGGTAATTGTTTTTCTTTAACAAAACAGTTTAAAACTACTTAGGATTTTTAGAGACTAAACAAATGGAATTGGTTCTAGTTTGTATGCTATTCGTTAATCCTTTTACAAAGTAATGTTTTCATTAGAAATAAAAACAAGAGAGAGAGCAACTGCAGTAAATACAGATTAAGTCCTTTTGCTATTTTTAAAAACTGTTTTATTTTTTAAAAGTGAAATGTCTGCTAAGTTGCAGAAGCCTAGCAAGTCCCCCTAGATGAAAAGATGTTCTTTTTACGATTCACCTTTTTTCAATCTTGTCATTTAAAATCGTTTAAGGTTGCCTAAACATAACATCCAACAAATGCAACCCTTAAAAGAAAGGAAATGCTAAATTATGGGACAACTCTTAACTGTTGTGACATTATCTGATTAAACTATGACCATGTCGGATCATTGTTGCTACCACTATTATATAATTGCAACAAATCTCGTACAAAATGTGGCATCTAAGAGGTCTATGGAAAGGTTATGATTCACTGAATGTGATTATGCTATTTGTATGCATGTACCATTTGTGTATCTGAAGTTATGAGTATTGGATCTATACCTGTATTTTTAATGTGTTTGCTTCTGGGAAACACTGACAAAGTGTTTAGCCAGCACATTTGGAAGGAACTATTCAAGTTAAGTGGCTCATCAAAAGGACACTTAACTCACAATGGAAGATGCCCATCTACACTGAATGGACTGTCCTGTGAATGTTCTGTCTGGGGTATAAGTAATGGCTTCCTGCTATGACTAAGCAAAGTCATGCATGGACATGTGACTTGCCCATGTGACTCCAAACAGCATCTTGCTACCTATAATTTTCCACTAGCTGTGCTGAGGCCTTTGTCTGAAACAATGGGTTTCCCTCCACATGGCAGAGCTATAAAAGGCACTGGAAACACCTACATTTTGCCTCTTTCCTGCTCAGACCTCTGGACTATGGACTTATACTAATGGGAACATTCTAACCAAGGGACTGAGGACATTCCAATGGACCTCCACCCCCAGCTGGAGCCCTCCCGCCCTGTACCCCAACCTCCTGCCCCAGCCCAGAGCCCCCTCCCATACCCTGAACCCCTCATTTTTGTCCCCACCCATGAACCTGCACCCACAGCCCAGAACCCATACCCTCTTCCATACTCTGAACCCCTCAGCTCCACCCCCCAGCCTGGAGCCCCATCCTGAACCCCCAAACCCTCATCTCTGGCCCTACCCCAGAGCCCGCACCCCCAGCCGGAGCTCTCACCCCCTCTTGCATCCCAACCCACTGACTCGGGCTGGAGGGATCGAACGTTCCGAAAGATGCAGCCTATACAAGCTGGCTCTGTTCAAGTGTGTTGAATGAACCCGAATGTTCCAGAATTTGGGAATTCTGGCAAATTCAGCAGCTCTGGCATTAGGATGAGTTTGTACTGTACACTGCCAGCCAAAAGAGCTCACTCTAGATATGTAGTGCGCTCATGAGCTCTGGCTCCTAGACCATGTTAACTGGAGATGGTGGGACAAGTGGGGCCTCTCCTTCCTTTGTGCTGTAGGGATAGGTCCTGGAATGCAGGGCTCTGGGGGCTGTCATTTCTACATGATTACATCACAATGCATTTGCTGACAGTTGCAGCTATATGACTGAAATAAAGGCTGGGCTGTATGGGGGAAGACAGGTGTGTTTCTCATTAGGAGCGGTAGGTTCTTGAATTTTGGGATGCTGAGTAACAAGATCCAATGGCTGGAAGCTGAAAAGGAGGGGAAGTGAAAATTTCTAAAACCTTAGAAAGAAGGAAAGAAAGAGGAATTTTATACAGAAAGAAGGGTGAGGGCAGACTTGCTGTTCTCTAAACCTTTCTACCATTTTAAAAGTTTTCTCTCTTCCCTTCCTATTCTTCTGCACTTGCTTCAAGCTCTAGCTCATTGCAATAGAATCCCAGATGTGCTGTCTCTGGAGCAATGGAAATTGGTCCCCTTACCGGTAAAATGCCCTGCTTGGCAAAAGCATGGCTGGGAGTTCTGCCCTCCCCCTTGGTTTTGAGGCTGGTTTTTGCAGAATTAATTGAAGCTGGGAAGGGATAGCTCAGTGGTTTGAGCATTGGCCTGCTAAATCCAGGGTTGTGAGTTCAATCCTTAAGGGAGCCATTTGGGGATCTAGGGCAAAAATTGGGGGTTGGTCCTGCTTCGAGCAGGGGGTTGGACTAGATGAGGTCCTCCTGAGGTCCCTTCCAACCTTGATATTCTAAGTTATAGATATTGTTCTCTATTTGGAAATTGTATCTAATGGCCTAACTTTTCAAAAAGGGCTAGTGAGTTTAAGCATATCAATTCCAGGGTGAATTTGAGACAACTTGAAGGGGTCTGATTTTCAGAAGGCAGATGCTCAACACTAATGAAAAGCAGGTGTTGTTAAGGTATTCCAGGTTGGGCATCAAAAATTGAGGCCTCCCCAAATGACTGCTTGTTATTGAAAATGTTGTCTAGAGAATATTTATTAGGATGTTCCTGCTTTGTAATTTAACAGGCTTCCAACACATGCACCCTGTTGGAATATCCCTGCCACAGGATAAGAGGGAAGGTGCTCTCATGGATTGGTAACTGGTTAAAAGATAGGAAACAAAGAGTAGGTCTAAATTGTCAATTTTCAGAATGGAGAGAGGCAAATAGTGGTGTCCCCCAGGGGTCTGTTCTGGGACCAGTCCTATTTAACATATTCATACATGATCTGGAAAAAGGGGTAAACAGTGAGGTGGCAAAATTTGTAGATGATACAAAATTACTAAAGATAGTTAAGACCCAGGCAGACTGCAAAGAGATACAAAAGGATCTCTCAAAACTGAGTGACTGGGCAACAAAATAGCAGATGAAATTCAATGTTGATAAATGCAAAGTAATGCACATTGGAAAACATAATCCCAACTATACATATAAAATGATGGGGTGAAAATTAGCAGTTATCACTCAAGAAAGATCTTGGAGTCATTATAGATAGTTCTCTGAAACATCCATTCAATGTGCAGCAGCAGTCAAAAAAGTGACCAGAATGTTGGGAATCATTAAAAAAGGGATAGATAATAAGGCAGAAAATATGATATTGCCTCTATATAAATCCATGGTATGCCCACATCTTGAATGTTGCATGCAGATATGGTTGCCTCATTTCAAAGAAGATATACTGGAAATGGAAAAGGTTGAGAAAAGGTCAACAAAAATATTAGGGGTATGGAGTGTCTGCCATATGAGGAGAAATTAATAAGACTGGGACTTTTCAGCTTGGAAAGGAGATGGCTAAGGGGAAATATGATTGAGGTCTATAAAATCATGACTGGTATAGAGAAAATAGAAAAGGAAGTGTTGTTTACTACTTCTCATAACACAGGAACTAGGGGTCACCAAATGAAATTAATAGGCAGCAGGTTTAAAACAAATAAAAGGAAGTATTTCTTCACACAACCTGTGGAACTCCTTGCCAGAGGATGTTGTGAAGGCCAAGACCATAACAGCATTCAAAAAAGAACTCATGGAGACTAGGTCCATCAATGGCTATTAGCCAGGATGGGCAGGAATGGTGTCCCTAGCCTCTGTTTGCCAGAAGCTGGGAATGAGCGATGGGATGGATCACTTGATGATTACCTGTTCTGTTCATTCCCTCTGGGGCACCTGGCACTGGCCACTGTCGGAAGACAGGATACTGGGCTAGATGGACCCTTCTTCTGACCTAGTAGGGCCATTCTTATGTTGTTATATTCGTAAGGGGATTCACGTCAGAATCACCTCTGAAGACTGCACTGATTGTGAGGGGATGCGGGACTCACTGGCTGAGAAGGGACATATGCAGGCGAGAGGGTCAAATTTCCCATTTTAGTCTGTTCAGGAAACTGCCAATTTGAAATTGTTTTTGTGAATTCATTGATCGATCCAGTGTAACACTATCATGTTAAGCCAATATATGTTGAAGGATAATAATAAATAAAACCAGGATATCTAGTCTATATGGGAACAACCTCTCTCTAAGGAAAGATACTGTAATGGAGTACTTACTTGAAAGGAGCTCATTGGTAATTGAATGAAGAGTCTTATATGTCGTGACAATCCTTTAACTTGTTCATCAGTGATGAAGGTAAAGACAAACTCATGGATCCCCAGTAAAGGTATTAACACCAGAGTAGATCTTGCCAATCTTAAAAATAAAGTGTTTGAATATTATATTTCTTAACCTCCTTGATGTGAAGCTGAACATCCAACTATGGAGAAATAACTACAGGAGTAGGTCCCTCAGGGCTCCAGTTTGGGGCTGATTCAAGAGCTTCACTAATGATCTGGAGGAGAAAACAGCAGGTACCAGAGACTGAGGGACTGCATCTACAGTGAAAGATATATCAGGAAAAAGAAACCAAAGGCAAATGAGACAGAGGTGAGATTAGATTAGGGAACTGGCAAATACCTATTAGAACAGTGGTTCTCAAACTTTTGTACTGGGGACCCCTTTCACAGAGAAAGCCTCTCAATGCGACCCCCTTTATAAATTAAAAACACTTTTTAATATATTTAACACCATTGTAAATGCTAGAGGCAAAGTGAGGTTTGGGGTGGAGGCTGACAGCTGACACCCCACATGTAATAACCTTGCGACCCCCTGAGGGGTGACCCCCAGTTTGTGAACCCCTGTATTAGAAGAATGTTATCTGAAAAGTGATGTGAAAGGAAGGGTTTGGGGGTGGGTTGCAGTGAGGAATTAGGGATAGCAAACTGGCCACAGAGGCCAACATTAGCAAACTGTTACAGTTAGGCAGTTAACTACAGTACACCTAAATATAAACACACCTAAATATTGGCCTCTTTCTAGAGATGCTAAGCAATGGCCCCTTTAATTTTTTTCATCTATGTGCTGAATTAATTTTGCTATGTGCACCAAATTATTGAGGTAATGTGTGGATGTGCGCCACCAATAGAAAAAAACCCCCTAGAAATCATATATATTTTTATAAAGTTACCATAGAGATAATTACTTCAGCCAGGACAGGTTAGACATTTTAGAACTCACTACTAAGCCTTGGTCTACACTAGGACTTTAGGTCGAATTTAGCAGCATTAAATCGATGTAAACCTGCACCCGTCCACACAATGAAGCCCTTTATTTCGACTCAAAGGGCTCTTAAAATCGATTTCCGTACTCCACCCCTGAGAAGTGGATTAGCGCTTAAATCGGCCTTGCCGGGTCGAATTTGGGGTACTGTGGACACAATTCAATGGTATTGGCCTCCAGGAGCTATCCCAGAGTGCTCCATTGTGACCTCTCTGGACAGCACTCTCAACTCAGATGCACTGGCCAGGTAGACAGGAAAAGAACTGCGAACTTTTGAATCTCATTTCCTGTTTGGGCAGCGTGGAAAGCTGCAGGTGACCATGCAGAGCTCATCAGCAGAGATGACCATGATGGAGTCCCAGAATCGCAAAAGAGCTCCAGCATGGACTGAACGGGAGGTATGGGATCTGATTGCTGTACGGGGAGAGGAATCCGTGCTATCAGAACTCCGTTCCAGTTTTCGAAATGCCAAAACCTTTGTCAAAATCTCCCAGGGCATGAAGGACAGAGGCCATAACAGGGATCTGAAGCAGTGCTGTGTGAAACTTAAGGAGCTGAGGCAAGCCTACCAGAAAACCAGAGGGGCGAACGGCTGCTCCGGGTCAGAGCCCCAAACATGTCGCTTCTATGATGAGCTGCATGCCATTTTAGGGGGTTCAGCCACCACTACCCCAGCCGTGTTGTTTGACTCCTTCAATGGAGATGGAGGCAACATGGAAGCAGGTTTTGGGGACGAAGATGATGATGATGATGATGATGAGGTTGTAGATAGCTCACAGCAAGCAAGCAGAGAAACCGGTTTTCCCAACAGCCAGGAACTGTTTCTCACCCTGGACCTGGAGGCAGTACCCCCCGAACCCACCCAAGGCTGCCTCCTGGACCCGGCAGGCGGAGAAGGGACCTCCGGTGAGTGTACCTTTTAAAATACTATACATGGTTTAAAAGCAAGCATGTGAAAGGATTACTTTGCCCTAGCATTTGCGGCTCTCCTGGATGTACTCCCAAAGCCTTTGCAAAAGGTTTCTGGGGAGGGCAGCCTTATTGTGTCCTTCATGATAGGACACTTTACCACTCCAGGCCAGTAACACGTACTCGGGAATCATTGTACAACAAAGCATTGCAGTGTATGTTTGCTGGCGTTCAAACAACATCCGCTCTTTATCTCTCTGTGTTATCCTCAGGAGAGTGAGATATCATTCATGGTCTCCTGGTTGAAATAGGGTGCTTTTCTTCAGGGGACATTCAGAGGAGCCCATTCCTGCTGAGATGTTTTCCTGCTGCTGAACAGAAATGTTCCCCGCTGTTAGCCACGGGGATGGGGGAGGGTTGAGGGGGTAGCCACGCGGTGGGGGGAGGCAAAATGCGACCTTGTAACGAAAGCACATGTGCTATGTATGTAATGATAACAGCAAGGTTTACCCTGAAAGAGTGTAGCCACTGTTTTATAAAATGTGTCTTTTTAAATACCGCTGTCCCTTTTTTTTTCTCCACCAGCTGCATGTGTTTCAATGATCACAGGATCTTCTCCTTCCCAGAGGCTAGTGAAGATTAGAAAGAAAAAAAAAACGCACTCGTGATGAAATGTTCTCTGAGCTCATGCTGTCCTCCCACACTGACAGAGCACAGACAAATGCGTGGAGGCAAATAATGTTAGAGTGCAGGAAAGCACAAAGTGACCGGGAGGAGAGGTGGTGGGCTGAAGAGAGTAAGTGGTGGGCTGAAGACAGGGCTGAAGCTCAAATGTGGCAGCAGCGTGATGAGAGGAGGCAGGATTCAATGCTGAGGCTGCTGGAGGATCAAACCAGTATGCTCCAGTGTATGGTTGAGCTGCAGCAAAGGCAGCTGGAGCACAGACTGCCACTACAGCCCGAGCACAGACTGCCACTACAGCCCCTGTGTAACCAACCGCCCTCCTCCCCAAGTTCCATAGCCTCCACACCCAGACGCCCAAGAACGCGGTGGGGGGGCCACCGGCCAACCAGCCACTCCTCCACAGAGGCTTGCCTAAAAAAAAGAAGGCTGGCATTCAATAAATTTTAAAGTTGTAAACTTTTAAAGTGCTGTGTGGCATTTTCCTTCCCTCCTCCACAACCTGTCCTGGGCTACCTTGGTAGTCGTCCCCCTATTTGTGTGATGAATGAATAAAGAATGCATGAATGTGAAGCAACAATGACTTTATTGCCTCTGCAAGCAATGATTAAAGGGAGGAGGGGAGGGTGGTTAGCTTGCAGGGAAGTAGAGTGAACCAAGGGGCGGGGGGTTTCATCAAGGAGAAACAAACAGAACTTTCACACCATAGCCTGGCCAGTCATGAAACTGGTTTTCAAAGCTTGTCTGATGCATAGCGCGCCCTCCTGTGCTCTTCTAACTGCCTGGGTGTCCGGCTGTGTGTAACCAGCAGCCAGGCGATTTGCCTCAGCCTCCCACCCCGCCATAAGCGTCTCCCGCTTACTCTCACAGATATTGTGGAGCACACAGCAAGCAGTAATAACAGTGGGAATATTGGTTTCGCTGAGGTCTAAGTGAGTCAGTAAACTGCGCCAGCGCGCCTTTAAACGTCCAAATGCACATTCTACCACCATTCTGCACTTGCTCAGCCTGTAGTTGAACAGCTCCTGACTACTGTCCAGGCTGCCTGTGTACGGCTTCATGAGCCATTGCATTAAGGGGTAGGCTGGGTCCCCAAGGATATATATAGGCATTTCAACATCCCCAACAGTTATTTTCTGGTCTGGGAATAAAGTCCCTTCCTGCACCTTTTGAAACAGACCAGAGTTCCTGAAGATGCGAGCATCATGTACCTTTCCCGGCCATCCCACGTTGATGTTGGTGAAACGTCCCTTGTGATCCACCAGAGCTTGCAGCACTATTGAAAAGTACCCCTTGCGGTTTATGTACTTGCCGGCTTGGTGCTCCGGTGCCAAGATAGGGATATGGGTTCCGTCTATGGCTCCACCACAGTTAGGGAATCCCATTGCAGCAAAGCCATCCACTATGACCTGCACATTTCCCAGGGTCACTACCCTTGATATCAGCAGATCTTTGATTGCGTGGGCTACTTGCATCACAGCAGCCCCAACAGTAGATTTGCCTACTCCAAATTGATTCCCAACTGACCGGTAGCTGTCTGGTGTTGCAAGCTTCCACAGGGCTATCGCCACTCACTTCTCAACTATGAGGGCTGCTCTCATCTTGGTATTCATGTGCTTCAGGGCAGGGAAAAGCAAGTCACAAAGTTCCATGAAAGTGCCCTTACGCATGCGAAAGTTTCGCAGCCACTGGGAATCGTCCCAGACTTGCAACACTATGCGGTCCCACCAGTCTGTGCTTGTTTCCCGAGCCCAGAATCGGCGTTCCACAGCATGAACCTGCCCCATTAGCACCATGATGCATGCATTGGTAGGGCCCATGCTTTCAGAGAAATCTGTGTCCATGTCCTGATCACTCACATGACCGCGCTGATGTCGCCTCCTCGCCTGGTATCGCTCTGCCAGGTTCTGGTGCTGCATATACTGCTGGATAATGTGTGTGGTGTTTAATGTGCTCCTAATTGCCAAAGTGAGCTGAGCGGCCTTCATGCTTGCCTTGGTATGGCGTCCGCACAGAAAAAAGGCGCAGAACGATTGTCTGCTGTTGCTCTGATGGAGGGAGGGGCGACTGACGACATGGCTTACAGGGTTGGCTTCAGGGAGCTAAAATCAACAAAGGGTGTGGCTTTACATCAAGGAGTATTTCAGGCAGGACTTCACGGAGGGTTCCAATAAGAAATGGTGCACCTAAGTTATTGTTCTTATTGGAACAAGGAGATTAGTCTGATTGATACATGGCTAGATTTACCTCGCTGCACCTTCTCTGTGAGTGACTGCAGTGTGACCTAGAGGAATGAGTCCCCTAGACGGGTTGGGGGGGAAGCAAATGAGTACAAAACAAATCTGGTCTATTTCTTGTTTTGATCCACTCCATCTATCTTTTACATCTTTGGCTGGCAGCAGATGGTGCAGAAGGACTGCATGCCATCCACATCTTATGGCTGCCCGGCAGAAGATGATGCAATAGGACTGCTAGCAATCCGTATCGCCTGCCTGCTCACCATAAGACAGTTCAATAGGACTGACTGCAGGACTAAAGAGAATGACCTGGTCAAGTTACTCCAAATTTAGCCCCTGCGCACATGTCTGCCCAGGCGCTCCCGACCAACGTGGCCAGGAGCACCTCGGACACGACGATGACGGCTACCAGTCGTACTGTACCATCTGCTGCCACAAGGCAAGGGGTTGATGCTGCTTTGTAGCAATGCAGTACCACATCCGCCAGCACCCAGGAGACATAGGGTGACGGTTACCTGAGCGGGCTCCATGCTTGCCGTGGTATGGCGTCTGCACAGGTAACTCAGGAAAAAAGGCGAGATACGATTGTCTGCCCTTGCTTTCACGGAGGGAGGGAGGGAACAGGGGCCTGACGATATGTACCCAGAACCACCTGCGACAATGTTTTAGCCCCATCCGGCATTGGGATCTCAACCCAGAATTCCAATGGGCAGCGGAGACTGCGGGAACTGTGGGATAGCTACCCACAGTGCAACACTCCGGAAGTCCACACTTGCCTCGGTACTGTGGAAGCACTCCGCCGAGTTAATGCACTTAATGCACTTAGAGCATTTTCTGTGGGGATGCACACACTAGAATATATAAAACCGATTTCTAAAAAAACGACTTCTATAAATTCAACCTAATTCCGTAGTGTAGACATACCCTAAAAGAATTAAATTTAAGCGTAAGAGAGAAATAAAAATTATGAAATGCATAGACCAGTAAAAATCCTCAAATAACAGCACTTTGAAAGAATAAAATTACAGAGAATAGATGTGCATTGCATGAAGTATCAAGAAGTAACAACAACACCACCACAAGTATGTGTTGGGAGGTGAGTGTGAAAGACAGGGTATTTGTGTCTGTGTCACACACTGTGTGTGTGTGTGTCAGAAAGACACAGTGTGTGTGTGTGACAGAGATAGGGTACAGGGGCAGGGGAAGAGAAACACCCTGACATCAGCAACCCTACTGCTCTCCCGCTCTCTGCACAGCAAGCAGGAGGCTCCCGGGAGCAGCTCCAAGGCAGAAGGCGGGAGCAGCACATGGCAGTGTGGGGGAGGGGCACCTGATGTGCGCAGCACTTGATAGCCTGCTGGGTGTCTGTGCGGCCGCGGAGCTTAGGGGGAACTTAGGTGCTGAGCACCCACAGCTCCCATTCACTTTATTTAGCAGCTCTGAAAATCAGACAACTTTTATTTAGGTGCATAAAGAGATATGCAGATGCCTCATCTTAGGTACCTATGTTTGAAAATGTGACCAGAGTTATTTGGCTTAGAAGAGGGGGCCCTGTACTGAGTCAGAATCTCCACACTTGCATGAGCTCGCCACACAATGCTCTTTGGGACATCTGTACAGAGGGGTCCGACAGGGGAGCCATAAACTCCTCCTTTTTAGATTGTTAGCTCTGTATGGTGAGGACTGTCATTTTCTATATATTTGTACAGCGCCCAGTATAATGGAGTCCTGATCATGGTTGGCCTCTAGGTACTAATGCAAAATAAATGTTTAATTATATAGGTGGGAAATATTAAAAGAACATTATTAAGGCTGCAAAGTCAAGCACTCAGAAAGTAGGAAATGTCAGAATTAAGGCTGCCTGTGCAACAATAATTTGCCCCCCTTTTGAATATGCATTATGACACAGTCTTTACATGATCACAGACTATGATTTTCACAGGACCCCTGTGCACTGAATGGGAGAGAGCCTCTTGAAAAAAATGTGAACATGTAATTAAAGATGATATTATAAATGCACAAGGAGCCAAACTTAAGATTGCACAGGTTTCAGAGTAGCAGCCGTGTTAGTCTGTATCCGCAAAAAGAAAAGGAGGACTAGTGGCACCTCAGAGTTTATTTATTTATTTATTTATTAAAATTTATTTGAGCATAAGCTTTCGTGAGCTACAGCTCACTTCATCGAATGCATTCAGTGGAAAATACAGTGGGGAGATTTATATACACAGAGAACATGAAACAATGGGTGTTACCATACACACTGTAAGGAGAGTGAGCAGGTAAGGTGAGCTACTACCAGCTATATTTTTCTCCCCCCCCCACCCCCCCCACCCCGACTCTCCTGATGGGGGAGGGATAGCTCAGTGGTTTGAGCATTGGCCTGCTAAACCCAGGGTTGTGAGTTCAATCCTTGAGGGGGCCATTTAGGGATCTGGGGCAAAAATTGGGGATTGGTCCTGCTTTGAGCAGGGGATTGGACTAGATGACCTCCTGAGGTCCCTTCCCTGATATTCTATGATCCCTCTATGTGACACACACACTGTTGGTGGGTTTCACAGAGGAATGCTGGACTCTGGTTTCAGTTCCAGGTTTAGCAAGAGAACATGCTGTATTGGTTACAGATGTTTCTGCCCCCTGTCCAATCTGCCCTGACCTTCCTTACTATTAACCTCTCAGCCTCCAACTGCCTCCTTTCCCCTTGACTCTTCACAATTATGCATTTGAGTCAGGCTTATTCCTCCCTCTCCAGTGACAGCCTAGGAGAGACCATCTCGCAGCTTTCACTTCCATTGCCTGGTGCCACAACAGCCCTTGGCAGCTGGTAGGAGCAATTTCAGGAATAGTACTGCTCAGCCATTGAAACCCTGAGCTGGAGAATGCTCATTCGCACTGTGGAAACGGCATATGCTCAGTCAGGTTGCACATATGTGCTGTGAAGGGCTGGAGTATGCCCAGTGCAGATGGAATCTTCAGAGAATAATGCTGCAAATTTCTCACAACTTCTACTGAGCATGTGCAAACAGAAGCTTTTCAGAGACTCATAATTTTGTCAAAATAGGGCAGATTTTTTCGGGGACAGCAAAAGTCACCTTTGTGACCTTGACTTCCATAACAAATGCTGTGACTTGTATGAATTTTCAAAAAAGTCATGGTCTTTGTCAGCTGACCAGACTTCTGATGAACAAGATTCCACATGAATTTTGACAAGTTTGGTTCTACGTATGTCCAGTGCAGGACTATGGCTTTTAAAATTATTTAAAAATTTGATCTGAATATTAAATGGATTTAAACAACATTTAGTGTAAAATACAGGCTATTTTGCAGTTTTCCTAAGGTCAAGCATGACAGTCGTCTGAAATCCCCACCACAAATTTGTATCTTATGGGCCACAACTTTTCCTGTTTTCTACCAATACTGTTTCATTTGCATTTTTTTCAAGACAGCACCATGATTTTTCCCCCTGACAACCAGACCAACTCATATCACCTCACCCAAACGATCACCTATCTCTTCCCTTAATTTTATCAGGAGCAACACATTTGTTCCTGCTTGTTATATTTCTGGAGCTAGCAGAGGAGGCAGACACAGGGGGAGCTGATGGACAAGCAGCTGTCTGTTTTGCTTGCTTTATTGCTCTGGATGCAAAACTGAAACTGACATGAAAGTGAGGCTTTGCAGGGGGGAGTGGGGAGTACTCAAACATTTAAAGAGACAGGACTTCATATTCCTCCATCCTACTTTATAAAACTTTCCAAACACATATACATTATCATATACATGGCTAACAAGAAACACTATATCACCTAAGAATCATGTTGACAACCTGCAATAGCAACTCACTAACTAAATGACTTATACGTGTAGGTGCACAACTGGTTTTTGCACTCTCTTGGGATACCATGGTGATGGTGGCGTGGCAGTCTTGAACAACAAGAATAGTCAATGGTAAGAAATCAACAAAAAACACTAAGTCATCAAAATTAGGAGTTGTGATGGAAGGACGTTTGATTGGAAGAACAGAAAGTCCTACTGGAACATCCACAGACTCTGGTACTAGCTGAGGCTGCAACTGGTCCATATGTTTTTTTTTTTCCATAAAATACCACTGGATAGTTTTACCACAAATGAAAAAGGTCCTGTGCATTTTCAAATTCACCAGATACCCATTTCACTCCACAACTGCAGTTGCAAGTCCACACTACGTCTCCAACTTGAAAAGAATGATGACAAGTCTTACATTGTCGATCAACTCGCATAGCTTGGAATTTGGCTACACATGAGTAAGGCTGCGAGTGTCATGGATTCTGTGACTTTCCGTAACCTCTGTGACTTCTGCACTGGCCAGTGTGCATGGTCCAGGGGCCACCTGAGCAACTCAGGCAGCCCTTGGGCCAGCTGCACCAGCCGCTGGGGGGCAGTCTCAGGCCACCGCCCCCCCTCCAGCAGCAGCAGGAGTTTGGATGTGGGAGGAGGCTCAGGGCTGGGGGTTGGGATGTGGGAGAGGGTGAAGGCTCGGGGTGGCGCTTACCTCGGGGCTGCTCCCTGGAAGCGGCGACATCCCTCGGCTCCTAGGCGGAGGCGTGGTCAGGGGGCTGTGTGTGCTGCCTCTGCCTGCAGGCACCGCCCCCGCAGGTCCCATTGGCCATGGTTCCTGGCAAACAGGAGCTGCGGAGCCGGTGCTCGGGGCAGAGGCAGGGTGCAGAACTGCCTGGCCTCGCCTCCACCTAGGAGCTGAGGGAGGGGGATGTCAACACTTCTGGGGAGGCGTGGAGCCAGGTAGGGAGCCTGCCAGCCCTGCCAACCCCTCCTCCCAGCACCAGCAGGGGACCCAGGCCACATGCAACTGCCTGCCCCCCCTGCAGCAGCAGGGGTTCTGGGCTGTGCAGTGCCTCCTGCCCCTGCACAGCACAAGCAGGGGTCCCAGGCTGCTGCCCCAGCACCCATGGCACCCCCAGGCCACCCCCTCAGCACCCGCAGTGCCCCCTAGGCCACCCCCCAAGCACCCACAGCACCTCCGGGCTGCCCCTACCCCCAAGATTTAATCAGGGGTATATAGTACAAGTCATGGACAGATCACAGGCCATGAATTTTTGTTTACTGCCTGTGACCTGTCCATGACTTTTACTAAAAATACCCACAACTAAAACATAGCCTTACATGAGGCAATTTTGAAAACATAGCAGGTTCCAACAGGTTCACAAAGATGGTTTCAAGAAAAGAGTTGAAGGTGATTACTGTGTAGTATCAACTGGTGTGTTCCCGTAGACAAGCCAGAAATTTTCCAGTTTCTGCTGATGACTCAGAATAGACTTGTTAGCTTTTAAAGCATGCTTAAGTGTTTGTACAAAGCATTCCACTAGTCCCTTTGTAGCAGGATGGTAAAGAGCTGAGGGTATGTGCTGAATTCCATTTAAAGCTAGGAACTGCTGAAATTCTTCAGGACAGAATCAAGGTCCATTGTTACTCATTAACTGTAATGGTAATTCAAAATGGCTAAACAAGGTACGAAGATGTCCAATGGTCTTAGCAGCTGTATAGAAGTCATTCTGAAAACTTTGGGCCATTCTGAATCGACATTTACTATGACTAAAAACATATAACCATCTAAAGGTCCAGCAAAGTCCACATGAATACATGTCCAAGGAGACTGAGGTCATGACTAAGGATGTAGATGAGCTGGGCCAGCAGCATGCTGAATTTGTTGACATGTAGTACCACACTGCACCTTCCTCTCAATGTCTTCGTTAGTCCCTGGCCACCAGACATGACTCTGGGCTATGGCCTTCATCCATACAATGCCAAAATGACCTTTGAGAAGAGCTTCCAAAACCTGATATTGAAGTTATTCTGGAATGATCACTCACATTCCCCATAATATGCAACTGTGATTCACAGGTAATTCATGTTGATATGACATGACTTGTGTAAACTGGGGATTCTTATGATCCAACACTGTACCCTTTAGTACCATCCCCTTCATTTGAGAAAGAATGTCACCCACAATGATGAACTCCCTTCAGTCCCTTCAGAATCTCATCCATGGATTTCTGGAACAGGGCAGGTGCCAATGTGATTCCAAAAGGCAACCTGTTGTAATAAAATAAGCCTTTTTGTGTGTTGATTGTGAGATATTTGTGAGATGCCAGATCAATCTCCATTTGTAGGTATGCATTGAGAAAATCCAATTTACTGAAACACTGTCCACCACTAAGAGTAGCAAACAAATGATCAATATGAGGTAATGGATATGGGTCTACACATAAAACTGGATTCAGTGTCACTTTGAAATCTCCACAAATTTGGACTGAGCCATCCTTCTTGATCACTGGTATGATGGGTGTAACCCACTCACTTTGTGAAACGGGTGATAAGATTCCAATATTCACTAATTGATCCAAATCAGCTTTCACCAGAGGCTTCAGAGCACAAAGCACAACTCTGGGCTTACAATATTTCAGCTCACTGTCAGACTTAACAGTGAACTTCACTGGTATGTTGCTCTTCTGTCCAAGCTCTTTCTCAAAACCTTTGAAATATCTGTCCAATATTTCTTGAAGATTTTGAGGCGCTTTCATGATCACCTTGTCATGGGCCAATTCATCTTGTGCTACACAAGCCAAGATCTGCCAGATGATGGTGAATACTTCCCTTCAATCACACACAAAGGTAAAATGACTGATTGCCCATTGACTTGAATTTTCACCTGGATTATTACATCTTCAAAACCATGGAGGTTTCTCCCAAGGGAACTTGTGACAAAGTCTGGTGATAGCAGCAGCTCCAATATGAAGCTCCATTCTTGTAGGAACTCCTTTGATCAATGGTGTAACCCAGATGCCATCTCTGACTCCAGCATCTGATAAAAGGTGTAGTGCATGCTCTTGTCTTTTCAACATTATGAATTCCTCACTTCCAGTCTTTCCTGGGGTTCATCTTCATAGGGGTCTTCTTGGATATACAGTTACTCTGTGTTGCTGGTCACTGAACTGTGCGACAGGCTGCTGCAATGTGTCCTTTCTTCTGGCACTTTCTGAAAATAACTTATTGTGGCCTGTAATCCTTCTCAGAGTGTGCAGTTTGTGCACAATGGCCCCACAGAAATTCCTTATGTTCCCATGGTTTTCTGTCCCATCGACGCAGGAATTGAGCTTCGTTCACACTAAATTACAAATAATCCTTCTCTGTGGTGTCCATTGCAGCCGCGACTTCAACAGCCTTCTTGAGTGTAAGTGCTGATACAGTCAATAACTTCTTCCAGACCTGGTCACTGCATAGTCTATATACCAATTGATCACGTAGGTCCTCACTTAATGTTTGTCCGAATTGACAGTGTTCTGACCATTTCATTCAAGCAGCAGCAAACTGTGCTACTAACTCTCCATTTCCCTGACGTCATTGATGAAACTGATACCATCCTGCTATCATCAGGGGTGTCGGAGAAAAATGTTCCTGCATTGCTGCAGTAATTGTGTGGCAGTTCTAGACCAAGTGGAAGACAACAGGTCATGCCACAGTCTGTCTGCCTTTGGACCAATAACTCTCAGCACGGTTTAAACTTTTTATCCATCAGGAATAGTGTAGCAAGTTACAAGTTGCTCAGAACGTTCAAGTTACACCACCAATGAGTTGCAGTTGTCATCAGACTCACCAATTTTGCCCACAAAAGGTGCCATTTCTTTGTTCTCCTCTTGGACTTCATGCCTCCTGGATGCCTTTTCCACAGGGAAATTCTTTTTTGTTATTGCACTACCTGCACTCGATCACCCTTTTCTGGCTGTGTGCTTACACATTCCTTTGGCTATGCTTGTGCTCCTGCTGGCTATAGACCCTCAGTGCCTGCCTGATAGCACATGTTCAGTAAGTATGGCTGCTTGCTTCCATGTTACTGCTTTTCATTTGCACAAGCCCCGGGCAGCAGCCTATTCCTTTGTTCTATCTTTATTTCTCTACTTCCTCTTCTCTAGCTGGCTGATTCATGCTGTCTCAGGAGCAAAAAACAGCAGTCTGTCACCCTGTGCCACTAAGTGAACTTTGCCCCCTTTTTTCAATAGTATTATTTTCTTATTTTCCTTCTTTGTGATCAGCTAATGGGAGCACTGGACACTTGTAGGATATAACTTTCTCATCACCAAATGTTATATTTCTGGAGCCAGTAGACAGACGCCGGGGGAACTGTTGGACCACAGCCTTTTTGAGTGTAAGTTTTGCAGCCAGAACAATAAAACCACTATAGATGTGTGCTGTGGTGGCTTTATTGTTCTGGCTGCAAAATTGAAACTCACACAAAAGTGAGGCTTTGCATCAGGGAGAGAGGAGTGCTTGAACAGGAGTGCTTGAACTGCTCTGTGCATGATCTTACTTTCACCCACCATTCATGGTTGTAGCTGGAAACACACTCCCTCCATGTCAACCCTCAGAACATTACCCAAGATGAAAGCCTGGCCCCAATAAAGTTAATGGAAGTTTTGCCGTTGTCCCCACTGGAGTCAGGATTTCACCCCTCATCTCTCCACCTTCTTAAGCAGATGGATCTTAGTAGGCTCTCCAACCGGATATATTCTCTCGATCCCCTTTGCTGACACATCACCCTTTTGCTGATTCTTGTCCATTTGTTTGTAATCATCAAAACTTCTCAAGTTCTGCTTCATATACAGACCTGCTACAGTGCCTCGGACATATCACTGCCTCACGAAACCACCACACGTTGCTCCTCACCAACGAACTCCCAAAATAAACACTGTTGTCTAGAAAAACCAGCATGTGGCCACTATGAAATGCTTTACAGGGCTGTGCTCCACACTGCCAAGACTAACTTCTACTTCTACCACATTCCAAGATCTTTGATAACCATCTTCCATGCAATTATTATTTATTTTAATTTATACAGAAGCATAGATAGGTATGGTGCTTCACAGACAATGAAAAGACATTCTCCCTGCCCTAAGTAATTTGCAATTTAAGGGACACATTGTCCCTGGCCCGTGTGTGTGTGTGCACGCATAGATGATTGGAGAGCAAAAGGAACCTGTCCCCACTTATAGGCCCTCATCAGAAGGGTCAGGCACAGCAGCAGTTCCTGCAGGCAGGAGAGCACAGGGATTGCTCCCGTCTGTCACCCCTAAGCATGCAAATTGCCTCACTGGGAGCAGGAAGAAGATAGGCAACAGCCCCACCCCTGGTGCATTGGTTGGGTGTGTTTGGCCAGGGAATAGCTTTCAGTCTAAAGGGATGGTGCCATATGCATATTCCATGCATGTGTGCTATGGAATACCAGGAGTCCTTGTGCTCCTCTTACAACTTCCCCTGGGGCTGTGCAGCTCCGCACCACCTCCTATGTTAACTGTAGGCTAAATGCCACAATCTTCCTCTAAATTATGGAATGACATGAAAAGGGAGGGAAAACAACATTGAAGGAGTGTGGGGTTTAGGATGAGAAGAAAAGTGGCAATAAGATCCTGGGATTGCTTGTGTTAATAAAGCCCCTGACTGTTTTTAAAGATTTCTATTATTTCACTTTGGGACTGGATTTTATAGGCCTCATGGGAAAAATATATTTGAAAGAAAGTCTTAAACATGGGATCTGTTTTATAATAAAAATAAAAACAACCGATGAATATTTTTGCAAATATTATTGTTGAGTTTGTCTCCTTCTGCAGAGAGTTTTATTAGTCATTACACATGGAAATTCACAACAGTGGCGTGTGCTGTCAAATTAGGCACTATGAAAGAGCTGATCGCTGAATAAATAATTAAATTATTATAGTAAATAAAACTTCCAAATATTTTTGGAAATGTTGGTGAATCCTGAAATGTCACAAATTTGAACACAAATGGTTATTCATGTGGAAATCTGTACTGGAAGTACTCTATGCACTTGCCATTGTTTGCCATTCATTATTCGTTATTTTGTGGCTTTAAATGTTTGTGATCCAATCAGGGAGCAGAAGTAATCTCCTGGACTTTAGGGTGACTAGCCACACAGCACACATAACTAACAGTGAATAGCTGAAGAGAACAGCTTGTGAACAACCTGTGGTCTGAAAACTATTAATCCAAAATATTTGGGGCTAGATTCTGTCATCCTTATTACTGAAGAGTGGTGGCATCTCACTCCAGAATGAGCTCCTTTGGTTTCACTGAAGCTATTTGTAAAGTACTACTTAAATGAGTAAGGGATGCAAGATCTGCCCTATGAATACTGACCATATAATAACAAATAGACTTAAAGAACAACAGGATTGTTTCATGAACAATGCACTAACCAGAGCAAGGGTCTGAACTCATTACAAATACTACATGTAGTGAATAGTTTGATCTGTTCTATTAAATAAGACTGATTCTCTTCTTTGGCTTATTGAGTTCCTCCTTTTCTTCCCAGGCTTTTCTGGACTGGTTGTGTGGAATTAGCTTTATTATTTATCATAAGAACATAAGAACGGCCATACTGGGTCAAACCAAAGGTCTATCTAGCCTAGTAACCCAACAGTGGCCAATGCCAGGTGCCCCAGAGGGAATGAACAGAACAGGCAATCATCAAGTGATCCATCCCCTGTTGCCCATTCCAAGCTTCTGGCAAACAGAGGCTAGGGACACCATCCGTGCCCATCCTGGCTAATAGCCATTGATGGACCTATCCTCCATGAACTTATCTAGTTCCTTTTTGAACCCAGTTATAGTTTTCGCCTTCACAACATCCTCTGGCAAAGAGCTCCACAGTGACTCCAAGATCTCTTTCTTGAGTGGTAACAGCTAATTTAGACCCTATCATTTTATATGTGTAGTTGGGATTATGTTTTCCAATGTACATTACTGCTAATAAAAGTTCATTGTTCAAGACTAAAGCTTGACAAGAGAATGGCAGAGATATGGCTCCTTGAGGATAAGTATGTGGTAAGTATTTATAGCCTGTGGTGTGGAATACACAAATACTAGTATACACTAGTGCCCACAACAGATTCATGGTGGCTAATAACCTTTCCATGCCTTGCAGCAGGGAATAACTAACTTTATAGGGGTTCTTCAGCTCCTTAGAATCATAGAATCATCATAGAATATCAGGGTTGGAAGGGACCCCTGAAGGTCATCTACTCCAACCCCCTGCTCGAAGCAGGACCAATTCCCAGTTAAATCATCCCAGCCAGGGCTTTGTCAAGCCTGACCTTAAAAACCTCTAAGGAAGGAGATTCTACCACCTCCCTAGGTAACGCATTCTAGTGTTTCACCACCCTCTTAGTGAAAAAGTTTTTCCTAATATCCAATCTAAACCTCCCCCACTGCAACTTGAGACCATTACTCCTCGTTCTGTCATCTGCTACCATTGAGAACAGTCTAGAGCCATCCTCTTTGGAACCCCCTTTCAGGTAGTTGAAAGCAGCTATCAAATCCCCCCTCATTCTTCTCTTCTGCAGGCTAAACAATCCCAGCTCCCTCAGCCTCTCCTCATAAGTCATGTGTTCTATATAAGCCCCTAATAATTTTTGTTGCCCTTCGCTGGACTCTCTCCAATTTATCCACATCCTTCTTGTAGTGTGGGGCCCAAAACTGGACACAGTACTCCAGATGAGGCCTCACCAATGTCGAATAGAGGGGGATGATCACGTCCCTCGATCTGCTCGCTATGCCCCTACTTATACATCCCAAAATGCCATTGGCCTTCTTGGCAACAAGGGCACACTGCTGACTCATATCCAGCTTCTCGTCCACTGTCACCCCTAGGTCCTTTTCCGCAGAACTGCTGCCTAGCCATTCGGTCCCTAGTCTGTAGCGGTGCATTGGATTCTTCCGTCCTAAGTGCAGGACCCTGCACTTATCCTTATTGAACCTCATCAGATTTCTTTTGGCCCAATCCTCCAATTTGTCTAGGTCCTTCTGTATCCTATCCCTCCCCTCCAGCGTATCTACCACTCCTCCCAGTTTAGTATCGTCCGCAAATTTGCTGAGAGTGCAATCCACACCATCCTCCAGATCATTTATGAAGATATTGAACAAAACCGGCCCCAGGACCGACCCTTGGGGCACTCCACTTGATACCGGCTGCCAACTAGACATGGAGCCATTGATCACTACCCGTTGAGCCCGACAATCTGCAGGGAAATCCCCATTTGTTTGACTGTCCTTCCCTATTACCCCACCTCTTGGAAAAGACAACCAGTCAGAAATGCTTCATGTGCTGAAGGACCATCTGGAGTTCCCTTCCCTCTGCAAACAGGCTGGAGTGCTTGAGAAACCCTCCTGTATCATGTTCTCGGGGAAAATTGGGAACAACAGCTTCCTGTCATTCTGTAACTCTGGCTGGAGCTGCCTGCCCCCCAACCTGGGTAGGGGAGTTGAGTGCTATAACTAGACCTTGGAAAAGGTGATGAAGAGGTCCCAGGCACACAATGGGACAGGGCAGCAGAATCAGCTGTGGGGCTCTGCAAAATGGTAGGGGGAATGAATTAATGGTGTGTGTGGAGGAAGCGAGAGAGAGCAAAATAATTGCAGTTTGGTGTGTGGGGAGAACTATTAGTTGGTCCATGAAAGGGAAGGGCAAACTGAATTGTGTGTGAGAGGGAAGAGGGTGTGCGTGGGAGGGAAGAGAGTGTGTGTGGAGACAAGAGGGATGTTTAGGAGGGAGCCAGAATTTGAAGATCTCTTGATTCTTCTAAAAATTTAGTTTCTAGTTTTTTGGGGGTTTTGTTGTTATTTTTTTAAATCTTTTAAATTTTTTTTTTTTACAAAAATTAAGAGCTGCTTCTGTGCTGTGGTCTCTGTTATGGAACAAGGCAACACTCACAACAGATTCAGGTCCAGCTGAAGCAGCATCAGGCTTTATTCTGAGAATACCTAGTGAATAAAAGCCAGGCAGCCATTGCATTGAGCTAACACTGGCATTTGATGAGTTCTTACATAGTAGGTGAGGAAGGCCTCTGGTGAGCAAAGACCAGTAGGGGGTAAGTTATAGTAATTCAGTTATAACCTCTTCACAGGCTGCATTTACACTTCCCTTAAGGATGCCTACCAGGAATCTTGGGTCTGGACTTGGTAGGGTAGGTTTGATGAAATTTTCTAATCTTATCAGGGGCATGGATGTGACTGGTGGGTTCCTGTGATTGGTTAACCAGCCCATAATCCTCCCAATCCACAAGGTACCTCATTTCCCCCAGACTATCTAGAGTCAAGGATCCTTTGTACACGATATTTTTCATGGCCTTGGATGATAAGTGGTGAAGGTGGAGGGTTGAATCATCCAGCAAAGGGATTGTCAGTTTATTACTTTAACAGCAAAATGCAGAAGACCGGATGTACTCTCAAGGAGCTAGGCAGAAACAGTTTGACTATGACAGGGTTGATTTGCTGGATGATTTCCTGGACCCAGGTGTTCATGATCTTGTTTATGTGAGGGATGAATGGAGGTGAAGTTTCGTGATGATAACCATACCCAGTCAGCAATGATGAAATGAAGGGCTTCTCAACAGTGTCAGTCTATGCAATATTTGTAGGAACTTTTGGCTGAGTTGAGATGTTTTCTCAGTTCCTCTTGAAGATGGTACAAATGCTGGACTACGTCAATGGGTGCAGGGACATAAGACACCCCTGGTAAGGATGGATGGAAATGTAGATGGAAGCCATAGTTAGTGTAGAAGGGGCTGCAAAGGGTTGAGACATAGAGTTATAGGCAAATTTGGCAAAAAGAAGGAGTGAGACCCAGTAGTCCTGGTGATAACTGATGAAACAATGAAGATATTGTTCAATTATTTGGTTAACCTGTTTGATCTGCCCAGAGGTCTTAGGATAGTAGGCAGAGGAATTATATAGCTTAACATTCAGCAACTTAAAAAGTTCTTGACACAAATGGGAAACAAATTGTGGGGCCTGGTCAGAGATGATGATAGATAGTAACCCATGGAGTTTGAAGACACAAGTAAAAATGACCCAGGCTGTCCCTAAGCAGGGGAAACTATGGGATAAAGTGGTATATTTTAAGAAGGTTGTGGGTGATAACTAAGATGGTTCTATTGCTCTTTAAGCCGGGTAGGTCAATGCTAAAATCTATGGCGATAGATAACCAGGGCTGGCATGAAGTCCTCAAGATGTTTCACATGGGGGTGAGTGGTGGGGCGGTCTTTGTTGGAGAGCAAATATTGCAGGAGTTAATATATAACTTGATGAAAGGTTGCATCTTTGGCCACAGAAAATGTGTGTTTTAAAGTGGCCAAAATTGGCAGCTAAAGGAGAATCATGTCAAAGTTTAAATGCTTCAAGCCACAGGTCGCCTTGTGGGACATATATATGGCCCTTGAAATAAAGGATCCCATCTTCGATGAGGAAGCTGGGGTTAGGAAGTTGGTCACTGGCAGCATTCTGAGTCAACATGACTTTTGTCGTAAATGGGTCATTAGATAACAAGGATCAGATGAAGGGCAGCAAATTCCTTTGTACTATGGCATTGGCAAAATTACAATATATAAGGATTATAGAATATTCTTGAGTTCTTTCTCCTAGTGTATTCCCTCCTAAGACATTGTGTGTTGAGCTTTCTGGGTGCTTGAATGGTACATCAAAATGAAGTAAAATCTGGAAAAAAATAAAGACCACTGGTTTTGATGTTGATTCAGGGTTTTCACAGTATGTAGATATTCCAAAATTTTGTGATCTGTATATACCTGGGCAAGAAATTGGGTGCACATGGAGTTGATTCCGGTGTCCATGTTGTTATGATAGTACAGCTTTGATTGCCACTTTGAACATGTTTGCCTCAGCTTAAAGGGTTTCACCGGATCTGAGCACCAGAATAGGTGTTGACAAAAATGCTTCCATTAAGTGGTCTAAAAAAGACTGAGCTATCCATGTCCAGGCAAATTGGGTATTGTTCTGGAGCAGTGCAATCATAGAGGACACCTGTCTTACAAATCCTTGATAAAAATTGGTAAAGATTTGCAAATCCAAGGAAATGTTGACGTTCACACACATTTCTTGGGGTTTCCCAATTCCTGATCACAGATACTTTTCTATTGTCCATGCTGATGCCACTTGAGAAAAATATATAATCTACAAATTCCACGGAGGACTGGCCAAATTCACATTTTTCTAGTTTTGCGTAGAGCCTATGCTCATGAAGACATTCTAGTACTATGTGAATGTGTTGGTCATGGAGGAGTTGGGTTTCTGAGAAGATAAGAATATGATCCAGGTAGATCACCACAAATGGATTTAAAATGCTTCTAAAAATGTCATTAATGAAATGCTGAAAAGTGGCCAGGCTCTTTGAAAGACAGAAAAAGGCATCACCAGATACTCAAAATGGCTATACTAAATTGTAAGTGCCTCAAAGGCTTGGTAAATAGCATTGTGGAGCACAATCTGTCAAATAACTCAGTGATATAAACCAAGGGGTATCTATTTCTAATAGTGATTCTACTCAAGGCATGATAATTGATACAAACAAAGTCAGACATATTTTTTCTTCACAAATAACAGAGGAATACTGGCCAGAGAGGTCAACAGCTGGATGAAATTTTTTTGCAAGATTTTCTTGAAGGTGTTTCTGAAGAGCCTTGAGCTCTTGTTCCAGCAGAGTGTACATTCACTCAGTGGGATTTTGGCTCCTGGCTTTAGATTAATAGGACAATTGTAAGGAATGTCCACATTCCTTTTATCAAATATGTTTGCTAGATTTTGGTATTTTGCTGGGATCACAGGGACTGGGTTGAGATCTTTGGTCCTAACTATTCCAACAACATGGTCTGGACGGGCATTGGTTGGTAGTACCTTAATTGTGACCACAATTATGGACATCAAAGGTGTTTGAAGGAATAGGTTGAAGTTGGCTAATGTGTTGGGAACAATGCACAATAGACCTAGTTGTGTTGCCTTCTGGGGTTTTGGTGCTTGGTCCCACAAGGCACAACTGTCAGCAGTAACTTGACTTCAGTTGCGCTTCTTGTGCCCTCCATGAAATATGTGGATCATTCAGTGTAAATCAAGTAATACTGAGGACAATTGGAAAATGCAGCAATTTGACTAAGTTGACTTCATGGTGATCCTGAATCACGACTTCACGAGGATTGGTCTCTTGGTTAACCAGGCCTGAAGAAAGCAGGGTACCATCAATGGACTCAACATAATCAGGAGCAGGTTTACATTAAATTGGGACTTTATGTCCATGAAATTACTGGATGCATCAGAGTTAACAAGTTTGCATTGTATAGGGCTGGACACTGGAGATTCCTAAGTTTATGCTAGGTTTACATTTCAAGGGACAGATAGCCACAAAGTGGCCAGATCCACCACAGTATGACAAAGACCATTTTGGTGACAATGCTTCTTCTCTTGACCAGTGAGATGAGTTCAAGTTGTGTCAATGCACATAGTTTAAATCACACGATTAGTTTGTGATGCCTGCAGAAATGTCATCACATAGAAACGAGTTTGCTGGAATGAACTCTTTCTCTCCTGATGTCATTCAAACAAGCAGACATCAATCCAGATGTATAAATTGACAAAGGAGAATAGGGTCATTGATGGTTTCAACCAGGCCAATGCATCCTTATCAGGTGTCAAAAGTGAGCAGTGTAGTCCGAAATGGACCAGCAACCCTGTTTTAGGGAGTGAAGGGAGGCTTTGGTCACATGAGTGTAGTTTGGGTCATCAAATATAGTTGAGATAGCACCGATGAAATCAAAGTTATTCAGCATGGGACTGTACTGCTGCAGCAGCAGTGATTCCTAATTCAGAGCTTTTCTGGTCAGTAGGCTATTTATAAGCCCTACCTTGGTCTAGTCTGTAGGGTACATAAGCAGCCAGAGCAGATAAAGTAGATGGCCATGATTCAGGAAATCACAAAATTTCTATCTGTCACAAACAAATGTACCCACCAATGGGACTGAGGGCCCCTATCAGATGGTATTGGGGTTGAGAAGCCTGGAGAGCAGTATTCTATACCTGTAGTTGCACCATTTGGTTCTGGAGTCTTTGGAGGTTATATCAGCCACAGGTATGTTAGTGTTTTGCATTTCCTAGTAGAAATCACGAAGGGAGGAGATGGGTTAGTCAGTGGTCTGCTCAAACTGTCATGGAACAAGATAACACTCACAATAGACATGTTAGGCTGAATCAGCATCAGGCTTTATTCCAAGAATACAGCACAGCACCTAATGGATAAGAAGCCAGGCAGCTGTTGCGTTGAGTAGTCAGACTTGCACTCGCTGAGTTCTTATATAGCCAATGTGGGTGGCTGCTGGAGGGCAGCAACCACTCGTGGGTAAGCTATACTAATACACTTACAAGACCTGCATGGACTGCATGAATTTCTTATGGTCTCATATGCCAAGTAGTGCACAGCTTAGGTCTCGTACCTGGATTGGAACTGCCCCCAGGAAAACTCAGCTGGCTGTAGGAAGTGATGGCGGTGATTCAGTAGGTGGCACTCTGAGTCCTTACTGATCCCCAATACCACAGCATGGCACTAGGGCATGCTAAGGGATACAGGTGACTCTGAAGGGGTAGCCCTGCCCACCCCCCACCCCTCCAGGACCCGGGCTTAAGTCTTCAGCACCCCAGATGTGGGAAGCATCAGGGATGATGTATGTTTTGAAAGAGGCATAAAATTGGGGTCCTAACAACTTATCACTAAAGATCCCTTATCACTTACTGCAAAACAAAGTGCTGTGGTTACAGCTAGTACTGGTACCTACATTCAACCGCGCTACATTTCCTCTAGCATTTCAGTTGGCAAGTCATTATTCTTCTCTTCCTCTCCTAAGACACTTGTGTTACTTGATCAAAATGGCTGCCATGTCTTACCACTTTGGTGGCTGTGTATACTTATATATATTGCATAGCACTTTTGGTAATACAAATGACTAGTAGCACTTTGATATTTATCACATACCTGTATTTGTAATCATGAAAGCTCATTTGTTGGGCTTTGAGTTTGGAAATTAACAACTTTAGAATTTTTAGGAAGATGCAGAAATTAACCTTAAAAGAAAATATATATGGATTAGTTACAGTAAATGTCACTATACAGTAATATCAGTTATACATGAGTATATAATATACATCTGAAAAACTAAAAGAACATGAAAGTTGTAACTTCAAGCAGTCAACAGTTAGGAAATGTCAATTATGTTTGCCTGTGCAACCTTCATTCTGCTCCCTTGTGCGTATGCATTATGAGACAATCTTTAAATATATTATCACATTTTAGTTTTTCCACATGACCCCTGCCTCATTTAGTGAATGGGCAATTATTCAATGTTTCCTTTTATCATCCTCTTGCAATGTGTGCCCCCCAGGCCTCATTTAATACACACCACCAAAACCACTGATTTCAAGTGCAGGTGAGAGTACTCAGCACTTGGGAAAATCTGGCCCTAAGGTCTCGAGTTGGGCACCCAGAAAAAGATACAAACAATTAGTGGCCAGTTGTGAAAATGTTGGTTTTAACAACTTGCTAGCATCACACAGGAACTCTGTGGCAGAGGCAGGGATAGAATCCAATTTTCCAGGGTTGCGTTCAACTTCCTTAACCAGCAAACAATTCTTTCTCTTCCTGCGACCCCCTGCCTCATTCACCACACAACGTCCAAATTCTGAAACAAATGAGACAGGTCCTATGGACAACAGCCTCTTTCACTACACTACTCTGATTCATCCCCCGGGCAGATCCATCCTGTGCACTGAATGAGGCAGGAAAAAATATGTGATCATGTAACTAAAGATGGCATGGACAATCTTAATTCTGGAATTTCCTTGATGACTCCCCATTTACAACTACATTTGGAGACCTATCAGTTAGCCAGTGTTTAATCCACTGAATTTGTGCCATGTTAATTTTATATCGTTCTCGTTTTTAATCAAAATGTTGTGCAATAGCAAGTCAAACACCTTACAGAAGTCTAACTATGTTACATCAACTCTATTACCTTTACCAACCAATTTTTAGTTTTATCCAAAAAAAGTTAATGTTAATTTGACAGGATCTATTTTCCATAAACCCATGTTGATTTGCATTACTTACATTTGTGACATTCTATACCTTGGGGGAGTGTCCTGGAACCCCCATATTCCTCATTTTTATATAATTGTGATCTTACATATAAAGCATACCTTGTAAGGTATCAGGGGAAAGGTTATGATGTGCTGAAAGTCGTTTCTCTATCCATATGTGTATATCATTAATGCATATGAAGTTATGATAATTGTGTTGTATGGTGGCCACTAAAACATGCTGTAAGTTGGGGAATCAGCCAGACATTAGCTCCCCAGAGGCAACAGCAAGGAAAGTAGCCAACACCCAGTGGCGTGTCAATCAACCCATCAACAACCATTGTCCAGCAAGGGAGCTACGATGCAACTCACCTGCATGAGGCCACACCAGGGGAATTGCTCAACCTTGCCTGGAGACTCAGCAATGCACCCAGACATTCCTGGACTTGCGTTTTCCAAGCACATGGACTGAGGGTATAAATAGACACACTGGCCACATGCCTGGCTTTTTTTCCTTCACCCACCTATGCAAGCATCAAGGACACTCTGAAGACTCCAACTGAGGGGACTGGCCCAGATTTCAAGGGTGAAATCTGTGGACTATGAACTGCAATATCCAGTGGGGAGAGAAAAACTGCTTAGTCTAGTTGTTGCCCAATCTAATAGGGTTGAGAGTTTAGACTGTGTGCTTATATTTTATTTCTTTCTATCACTTACTATAATTTAAAATCTATCTTTTATAGTCAATACATTTAACTGTTTATCTTTATCAGTGACTTTGTATGAAGTGTGTAGCAAAGCTGCTCAGGTTTTGCAAAGGCTGGTGTATATCCACTTTCCACTGATGAAGTGGTGACCCAGTTAATAAATCTGTACTGCCCATCTTGAGCAGTGCAAGACAGTATATTCCTGAGGTACAGTGCTGGGAGCTGGAAGGATCTAGATCTGGTGCCTTTCTCTGTGAGATTCATGAGTGACTCTGGGAGCATTCATGCAACCTAACTGGATGTGGGGTCTCTACATGAGGTTGGTCTGAGTGATAACAGCACCTGGAGGGGTTTGCTGCTGATCACTTCCAAGGCATTATGAGAGACAGCCCAGGCTGGAGAGAGTTCAGGGGGGCACAGCAGTCCCACAGTCCCAGGCTACACCCTGGGGAACCCATCACAATATTATTTTCTTTTAATTCTTGATTAATAAAGTCCAATATCTGCTGCTCCATTATCTTGCCTGAGATTGATGTCAGGTTGACAGGCCAATAATTACCTGGATCATCTCATTTACCCTTTTTAAAAATTGGCACTACACTAGCTAACTTCCAGTCTTCTGGAAGTTCCCCAGTGCTTCAAGACTTACTAAAAATCAGCATTAATGATCCAGTGAGCTCCTTAGCCAGATCTTTTAAAACTCTTGGAAGCAAGTTCTCTTGCTCTGCTGATTTAAAAATGTCTAACTTAGTAGCTTCTGTTTAACATCTTCCTGATAGTCACCCTGCTCTCAGTTTTGATGCCCAGTGCTAAAGTGGCAACCAGCAGCCAGGAGGAGCAATCACAGGGAATCACATGCTCCAGCCAAGGCAGCCCTTGGCTGGAGCATGCTCAGTCAATCTGAGGGGATGGCACCTGCACAGCGTGGTCACATGTAGCAGCCAGGAGGGATAGAAGCACGGTCCGTGCAGATTGAATCTTCAAAAAATGTAGCTGCTAACCTCTAGCAAACCACTATTGAGCAAATGAAAACTGAGATTTTTCAGAGTCTTATAACTTGGAAAATGTGGAATTTTTTTCAGAGGAACTGTAAAGGGCACATCCATGACACTAGGGACTCCCTCTGCCAAATGTCAAGTCCCTGCTCTAAAGTATGGAGGCATTAAGGCTTCTCAGTGAAGAAGCTGTCAGGATTTTTTTTAACATGGACAAACAACAGATTTTCCCCAATCTCATTTTCAGAAAAGGCTGACCTGTTTTTGCTGAAACTTTCAACATGCAAAAAACCTAACTAACTAAACCTTCAGCCTGATACAGACACCCAACGTGGGAAATTTCAATTCAAACTGTTAAAATCTGGCAAAGTTACAGGCAATTGAAAACAGGTTCTTCTAAGGGGAAGTTTTTGGCAACATTAGCTGTTGGTAGTGTGACCAGCTCCACATATTATTGTGAAGATGTTGGTCATGACTCCATAGTTCAGTCTGAGGTGAGTTTTGTACTCAAAGCAACAATTCAACCTTTTATTGTGCATGAAGAACACAGTGTAGTCCTCTGAAATTTGTAGCATTTACTCTGTGAATACAGATTGATTTGTCTGAGCATTTACAAATACACTGTTAACTAGTCTATAAATTAGAATTAATTTGAAAACAGGACGTTTAATTTTCTTTTTAATAGTTTTTGCTAGCTTCCATGCTTATTCAAATAGGGCCTGGCTGGAGTTGGAATCTTGCTGAGGAAGGAGAATATCTCCACAGCAGGGGAGGCATCCATTGGAGCACATGCATTGGGAATTATGGACATCTCCTACGACCCAATTGTCCTCACTTATTCCCCCTACCTACCCATATTCCCAATTTTTGCCCCCTCACTCCCTCATTGCTGTTCACCTTTCTATTCCCCCACATATTCCTGTTTACTCACATAATCTTCCCACTGCTGGATGTTTCCCCCTCCCCTTTCTCTGGTGTCTGGTGATAAAGGGCATGAGCGTGGGGGAGCAGAGGAACAGTGATGATGTGGAGGGGAAGAGATTGGGGAAGGGGGCAGAGTGAAAGCTGGGTGTGTATGGCGGAAGGGGTTGTTTTAGGGAAACTGGTACCATGCAAAGTGGGAGCCTGGGTGTGCAGCTGCACTCTAAGGACTTTCACCTCAGTAGCAGTAACATGTGAGCATTAAGGACGCATAGGGTAAGAGGTCAGAGCTAAGGTTTTATGTTGTTGTGTGAGTTGGATGAAAGGGCACTATTAATGGGATCAGGGATAGCTCTATCCCGACCTGCCCTTATGCCACCAGCACAGCAACCTCACTGGTGGATTCCAGCATAGAGCCAGTGACACTGGGTAGCAGAGATTCATTGGAATGAATAAGTCTCTATCCAAGCCCCAGAGCTTCACAGTGGTATGGGAGCCCTGAGGCTCCCTACTTATCTCCATATTCTGGAAGGTTTGCTATGCTTCCCCTTCTCCAAACTCTAGCTGGTTGAGAAGAGGGCAGAGAGATGGGGCCCCAGTCATGGGAGGTATGTCAAGAACACAACTAGAAAGGAGGCATCTCCAGCAGTGTCGCAGCCGTGTGTGTTGGGGTGAGCGTGTTCTAACCCACCAGCCTGGTATCTGTGGTGGAAAAGGTGACCTCTTGCCTGCCCCAGAACTGCAGTGAATGTGGGGGTGGAAAAATATAGCATGTAATCTTGTAGTTAATGACTGTAGCTAATGCCTGGACTGGGCAAGGCCTCTGTGCAGCCAACCAGCACCACTGGGGTAAAATCCAAGTTGCAGCTGTGGTGCAGATCAAACAATGATACACAAGGAGTGCTCGCTAACCAAATTCAGCGGTGGGCTCTGAGAGCTCCACTTCGCCATTAAGAATGCTATTCCTTGGCTCAGCGAATATGTAAACGCTAAATCAATAAATGTAGTTAAAGACTGCGGACATAATGCATACACAAAAAGTGGCTGAGTTAAGGCTGCACAGGAGTTCCAGGTTAGAATCCCCACTCAGGAACAAGGACTTGAACTCCGGCCTATTCAATCCCAGGTGAGCTGCTCTCAGTCTCTCATGCTGAAGTTGCTCCATTTTGTATAACATATTATGTGTAAAATAATGAATAATCATTGGGTCAGAGAGAGTAAAAATTACCCTATGGCTTCATCTCACTGGTCCTCCTGTCTTCAGGCTTCAACCCTTTCTCCTCCAGCTGTGGCTACTTCTCCCCCTGCCAGCAAGAGGCTGTGTCTCTGTGAGTGACTGAGTACCAGAATGCCAATAAGTAATTAAATAGAAATGCTGGAATGACATTCCAGAGCATTCCAGCATGACTTGAGCTCTGGTTTCTGCCCAGATCTCAGGCCTTCTAGTTCAAGCTCTCAGGCTGTCTACTATCCAACCAATTGATCTCACCCACATGTTTTCTCTGACCTGCTGCTTCTGCTCCCATGCAGCCTCTGGTCTTTCTCATTCCTGTGCTCTGATGGCTATGGAGTCCCTGACATTGCACTCAGTGGGAAGAGAGATAATACACAGCATGCAGCAATGAGCAAGCAGGCTCTATATAGCAGTTTCAGATGATATTATGATGATACATAACTAGGGAAATGCGGACTAGATGAATTTACTATAAGGTGGGCGCAGATCTGGTTGCAAAACTGTACTCGAAGAGTAATTATCTGTAGTTTTCTGTCAGATTGGAAGGATGCATCTAGTGGGGTGTGATGCTGTATGGAATCTGGGGGAAACTTGAGGATATTATGAATATTGATGTTTTAAAACTGCAATGAGTCGTGGCAGATATGCCATGTAAGGTATCTGCAAAAATGTTATAATTTGCCAAATATGATAATTTAATGTATGTGTTGTATCACCTTTGTAGTTTGGGTTATAGATATGTATGTATGTATGTCTGTATTACAAAACTTGTGATATACTTTTGGGTGACACCCCCAGACAGTTTGGCATCAGCACTGCCTAGCCTGCTTGATTGCCCATTAAGGACCATCAGCTCTACAATTGACCATTGAGAGAAGGCAAGGGATACACTGTTTGACTAGCAAGGAATGCAGGGGCATGCATATAGACAGAATTCTAAGGCTTTCAAGCCATGTTCTGGGCAGCTTGTGTGTGGGACAAAAGAAGCACAAGCTGCAAGGCAAAAGACTAGAAAAGGCAGGTTCATCTTCTCCGTTTTGTCTTCAATCCTGCTTCTTACCTCTGGAGGAACTTTTCTACAAACGAAGCTCTGAACAAAGGACTGACTGACCCATCCAAGCTGTGGATGTGTTCCAGAGGGACTTTCAAGCCAGCAAACTCACCAATACTGCTAGGAACCTGATATATGGACTTTGAAGTCTTTGAATGTAGGTGACTGTGTCATAACCACACAGCTAAGGGTAGCCTAGAATTCCTCCTTACCTGTAAGGGGTTAAGAAGCCCAAATAACCTGGTTGGCACCTGACCAAAAGGACCAATGGGGAAAGAAGATACTTTCAAATCTTGGGGAGAAGGCTTTGTTTGTGTGTGTTCTCTTGGGAAGCAGAGAAGCATCAGGTCAGAAAACTCCTTCTCCTATAAACCATCCTAAAAGTCTCTCATATTACAAATTGTAAGTAAAAGCCAGGCAAGGCATGTTAGATTATCTTTTGTTTTGCTTGTGAATTTTTCCTTTGCTGGAGGGAGGTTTATTCTTGTTTTTTGTAACTTTAAAACTAAGCCTAGAGGAAGTTCTGCTGTGTTTTTGAATCTTTTGTTACCCTGTAAAGTTATTTTCCATCCTGATTTTACAGAGGTGACTTTTACCTTTTTTTAAAATAAAATCCTTCTTTTAAGAACCTGACTGATTTCTCTCTTGTCCTAAGACCCAGGGGTTTGGGTCTGTGATCACTTTGTAACCAATTGGTTAGGATATTATTCTCAAGCCTCCCCAGGAAAGGGAGTGTAAGGGCTTGGCAGGATATTTTGGGGGAATAGGAACTCCAAGTGGTCCTTTCCCTGATTCTTTCTTAAATCACTTGGTGGTGGCAGCGTACCCTCCAAGGGCAAAGAATTTGTGCCTTGGGGAAGTTTTAACCTAAGCTGGTAGAAATAAGCTTGGGGGGGTCTTTCATGCGGGTCCCCACATCTGTACCCTAGAGTTCAGAGTGGGGAGGGAACCTTGATAGATTGTTTTACCATTTAACACCTCTCGTCTTGTTCTTTCTTTTTTCTTTATAATAAACCTTTAGTTTTAGACACTAAAGGATTGGCTGGCAATGTGGTATTTTGGGTAAGATCCAAACCTATACTGACCTGATAATGTGGCTGGCCCTTTGGGATCAGAAGAATATTTTGGACAGTGAGTGGAGTTTTTAAATAACTTCTCACTGTACTGCACCTAGGTGCTGATTGGGAAGCCAGAGAACTGGAATGCAATAAAGGGGTGTGATTTCTTGTTTTGCTTCTTGATAACCAGTGTGAGGGATCAGAAGCACAGTTTGTGACTGGTTGGGGAGTTTAACTTCAGTGTTACCCACCAGTCTTGGAAGTATCTGCTTTCCCTTTTGCAGCCTGCCCTGACCTTGGCATTTCCAGTGAGGGCTGCCCCAGGCATCATGGGTGACATGAGGTCCCACAGGGGTTTATTCTGTGTCTGGTACTATTCAATACTTTCATGAATGACTTGGATGATGAGGTGGAGAGTATGCTTATTAAATTTGTGGATGACACTACGCTGGGAGGGATTGCTAGCACTTTGGAGAACAGGATTGGAATTCAAAGGGACATTGATAAATTGGAGAATTAGTTTGAAATCAATAAGATGAAATGCAATAAAGACAAATACAAAGTATTACACAGGAGGAAACATAAAATGTATAAATGCAAAAAGGGAAATAACTGGCTAGTTGGCAGTACTGCTGAAAAGGATCTGGGGTTATAGTGGATCACAAATTGAATATGAGCTACCAATGGGATGCAGTTGCAAACAAGGCAAACAATTGTTCACTCTTCTCCACATTGGTGAGGCCTCAGATGGAGTATTGTGTCCAGTTCTGGGCACCACACTTTAAGGAAGATCTGGACAAATTGAAGAGAGTCCAGAGGAGACAACAAAAATGACCTATGAGAACAGGTTAAAAAATTGGCATGTCCTCAGAAAACAAGACTGAGCAGGGACCTGCTAACTGTTGTTGACCTATGCCCCTTCCTTTCCTAATTCACTAGTATAACCAGGTGTGCTTTGGCAGATATAATATTGATAAAGGTTCCTATAGCTCAGGTGTTCTCAACCTGCGGCCCTCAGGCTGCTTTCAGACCAATCAGTACAGAACTGCTGCCCATGTGACATCCTCAGAGCCATACAGGTAGTATTTGATGTGGTCTACATAACACATTGTGGGCCTTTTATGCGGCCCACAATGGTAAATGAGTTGAGAAGCACTGCTACAGCTTATTAACTTGGGACATGCATGGACACACACATAAAGGGGTTTAGGCTTTGCTGTATTAAGAGAGGATAGTATTAGATGCCTACAGGCAGTTGTTTGTGGTCAGCATAACTGACAAAATAGAGTGTAGGTGGGGATCCTGGGTCACATTTGCTTACCTGCCCATCATGAGAGAACAAACAACGGACCCCAAGTGAATAGGTACACCTCATGTTTCTAACATTTTGATATAAAGAGTTCTGGGACTGTTTGCAAATGTTGTTGCTAGGCAGTTAGATTGTATTGACATTAATTGTGTAGGTATTGGAAGCATAAATATAGCTTGCCAAATTATCCATATGGAAAAAGATGGGCTGATGTTGCCTATGTCCAAGTGAGCCAAATAGCCTTGGGGTATAAAAGTTTTAGAACTTTCCTTGATTCCTTGGGGGTGTCCAATTCTAGAATAGCACATTCCCTGATCTGGGACCAGTCTCCTGATGTGCTCCAGACTGTTTTCTTCTCTTTGTTTTCCATGGCTTCAGAGGGGGTGTAAGTAGTATGATACCTTTTTGTTTAACAACAATTATTTTGTGCAATTACTTATGCTGTTTAATTATATTAATGAGTGGAAATGACTAAAGCATTTGTTTGGATCTGTTGTGAATCATACCAAAACCTGAAATCTGTGTAGCCCATTCTTGGAAAAAACCTGTGATAATCAACAAACTACATACAGTCAATAACAGTGAATTACAGCTTTTTAATTGACCAGTATTCAAATATGTTAAGGGCTGTTCTAAAGTGGATGGTGAGCAAATATTCTCCACATCTGCTGAAGGTAGGACAAGAAGTAATCAGCTTAATTTGAAGCAAGGGAGATGTTGGTTAGATTTCAGGAAAAACTTTCTAACTATAAGGATAGCTATGTACTGGAATAGGCTTCCAAGGAAAGGTGTGGAATCTCGGTTTGTGACCCAGAAACCTCTTGATGCCAACTGGCAGGGGCACAGAGGTTCATGGGGTTACAGGGATCCCCTTGGTTCACCAAAAGGATGTAATGTAAGGTCTCTACTGAAAGCCTGTTTCACACTGGTCACCATAACTATTGTGAGATATATGTATGGAAGACATGTGTGGAGTTATGTATATATACTGAAAATTATGTTCTCTAGGCCTTGTAGTTAAAGGTAGGTCATTCAAAGGTATTGTCTCTTGAGAAACACTTCTCCAGACAGGAGGTAGGAGACACTTATCTCCCTGGTGGACAATTGTGTACTGTGTGCCTAATAACAGAAGATTGTTAGCATACTGCTAATGAAGCTTGCGGAGACTTCAGAAGGAAATTAATAGGAAGAGGTAACCAGTGGGATGGGGGGGAACCCTGTTTAAAAGTGAAGACCAAAGGTCTGGGCTAGTATGTCTGGAGATTCAGAGAGATACCCTGGCATCATTCAATCTAGGAAGACAAGCTGCCAGAAGGATAGATCTTATGAACAGGAGATCTCAACCATCTCAGCTAAACGCTCTAGGAAAAGGACTGTGGGTAAGCTATCCTATAGAAGACAGGGGAATGTCCTGTGAGTTAAGTTTAGGCTCTGGAAAGGACGTTATGATTTTGTTTTATGTGTAACCATTTGTTTTGTGAGGTATCATTCTTACATTCAATAACTTGAATCTGTTCTTTGATAAAAAACTTATTCTTGTTTTCACTATAATATAGCTAAGTTCTGTATGTGTTTAGTAGGGTGGTGATCCTGAGTTAAAACTAATATGCTCATGTGTACTTCTCCTTTGGGAGTAGTGAATCTGAGTGCTCTGTGAGTATTCCATGGAACAGGGGCTGGGCATTCCAGAGGGACACCTGGAGATTAGTATATGACAGTTGCTAATGTGTACAGAGTGAGCAAGGCCTGGGGAGGTGGGGGGGGGGGGCGCAGTGCTTATGTTGCTAGATGCTGGTAGAGTTAGGAAGCTCACCCACAGCAGGTGCAGACAAAGCTACCTCATAGAATATCAGGGTTGGAAGGGACCTCAGGAGGTCATCTAGTCCAACCCCCTGCTCAAAGCAGGACCCATCCCCAATTTTTGGCCCAGAACCCTAAATGGGCCCCTCAAGGATTGAACTCACAACCCTGGGTTTAGCAGGCCAATGCTCAAACCACTGAGCTATCCCTCCATCCCTCCCACCTCACACTAAGGGCAGGTGATGGTGAGGTGCCTCACAACCCTGGGTATATTAGGGAACCATCATGGTGGCACAGTCAGCAGGATTTACACCCAGTTAGCTGGTTAGCTAATGATCACACTCTAGGCACTTATATACCAATAATAAAGATATGGAAAGATTCTCAAGTGAGAAGGTTGGGAACAGGTAAAAAAGGATACAATTTGTTGTTTTCTGTTTATTTTGAGTAAGGAAATATAGCAGCAGGAAAGGCAAGATGAGCAGAGAGGCATATCCTAGGTACACCAAGAATAAATTAGAAGAGCTGGGTTCAGAGCACTACTTATTTGCTGCCAGAAAAAATGTGGAAGGGTTAAAAGCCCCACTTGTTGACTATGACAAGCAACAAGAAGGGCAGCTGAATTCCCCTAAAGACTGAGAAAAGTCCTAAAGACTAAGAAAACCAGCATGGCACCATTCTCAGTGAGACAGCTATTAAGTTAGAGCTGGCTAGGTTGGAGATAGCAAAGGTGCAGAAGGAACAAAAATTCCAGATGTGAGCATCCAAAGAGGAGTGGGAGGCAGAAAAGCAAAAGCAGGAGACAGAAGAAGCACCTCTAGAAGCAGCCAACCAAAGAGCACCAGAGCTAGAAGACAAAAAGCATGAATCCTAAGAAGCAGAAGGTCAAGAAAAAGAAAGATTCAGCATGCCCTGAGCATGCTGGACTTACAAAAACTGATCCTTCAACCCAGGGGTAATCCCCCACAGGGATCACACAGCTGGGAGAAGCTGTGTCTGAGTTACAGGGAGACAGAGTGCAATGAGGAGTATTTAACCTCTGTTGAAAGAATATGCATGGTACATAAAATCCCAGATGAGTAAAGAATGACTGCCCTATTGTGAGGAATCAAGGCCTGCAGCAAAGCCAGCCTCCGGGCAACCTAATGAGTGCAGCTGGTCTGTAGTAGGCTGCCAAACTGGTTATATCACATGATTGGTTGGAACAGTCAGCAGACTGTCTCTTCAGCCCAGCAGCAGTTCAGTGGCTGCTCAAAGCATTTGCCAATGGCTGAAAGAGCTCCTAAACCTTCTTGTTCCTAGTCCTGCTTCATCCTTGTTCTAGCATTGGACCCAGCCATGCTCCTGTCTTGGATCCAGCCCTCACTCCAGGTAGCCCAGTTCTGATCCTTGTCTCTGATTCCTGATTTGGACTTGAACTCTGACCCTTGGCCCTGGCCTCTGACTCTGATTCTAGCCCTGGGCTTTGATTCTAGCTCCTGACTCTGGCTGTGACCCTTGGCTTGGCATTTGGTCTCTGACACCAGTTCTGACCCTGGGATCTGATTCCTGGGTACCAACTGCTGTTCTAATGACTAGGCCTGGCACCTGCTCTGACCACTAGACATGACTGCCCACATCCCGGTCACTGACAGTTTGAACAGCCCAACTGTGACAGAATGTACCCTGTGTCCCCATCCTATACACTATTGTAATAATCTTTGTACAAAGTATGTTTTGTGAGGTATCATTTGAAAACTCATAATTTTCTGGTCATTATTGTCCTGATAAAGTGTGCGTGGCAACATTGTAAGTTAAGTTACAAGATTCCGCTGTATGATGTTTTTAACTTGTGTTCCAAACTGAAGTAGGCAAACAGGTCTGTTTGAGACAAAGGAATGTGTGCTCTGCTTAATCTGCACTTAAGCAGCAAACAGAGCCATCAAGCAGGAAGGGAAACAAAAGAAGCTCCAACAGGAGAGGAAAAGTAGCAGGGAACATTGTTCCCAATAGACTTTGTCTTCTGAATCTCAGTTGGAAATGTTTTTCCAAGGAGGGGGACTGACACTATAAAAAGGAGGGGAAAACACCCCATGACATCACCCTTCTCTCCCTACCCATCACTTTTACAGCACCAGAAGGGAAAAAGAAAGCATTCATTGAACTGGAGAAGGGGGTCTTGACCTCAGAAGTTTGTAGTCAATGAGACTGATAAAAGCATATGATGAGAAACTTTGCTTCAATCTGATATATTTTGTTAGAAAGGCACCAGTAGCATTTTAACTTTATTTTCTCATAATCTTTTCTGACTTTTTTTCCTCATTACTTGTACCCACTTAAAATCTTATTTCTTTATAGTTAATAAAAACTCATTTTATTGTTTTATCTAATCCAATGTGTTTAAATTGAAGTGTCTGGGAAATTCCATTTGGGGTGGCAAGGTATTATTTCTATTAAAGCAAGGACAGGCTATATATAAAATTGCATTGTCCAGGGGAGGGCTGGGCAGTACAGGACATATATTTCTCGGGGGAAATCAAAGACTGGGAGTGTTTTGGGGTCACTTTTTAATATAATCCAGGCTGGTAAGATCCAGGGTGTGGCTGGCTTGCAGCAGCACACACAGAGATAGGTGGGTGTGACTTTTATCCTGGAAGCTGTTTGTGAGCAGTCCTGACTGGAAACTACAGAGGAAAGCATTCTAAAGGGCACCTCACATTAGAGGCCAAGGGTGACACAGTGACTCATTAGTCTGGATTGTTCCCTGATATGTAACATTAACATAAGATAGTAGGAACCCTAGAGACCTTAGAGGCCCAAGTTGCCAACCTGCAGGCACCGAAGGTAGTCCTACAAGATCAAGTCGTACTGCCTTCAGGTCCAACCCCCACTTCCACCGAGTTCCACTTCCACTGAGTTGCATGACAAGCTTAATAGTAATTGTGACAAATTTTTTGGTTCCTAAATTAGTATTGGTTCCTGTTTTTGCTGTTCCAACATAATCATTCCTACTGAAGTCAATAGGGTATCAACCTGCTTAATGGGGAGGCCCTGGCTTGTGGGGGGTCTCTGCTCCTTAAAAAATCAAGCCCACTTCTAGGACAATTTGAAAATGTTGTTCAAGCTATCACGGTGATTTTCGATGACCCAAGTCGCAAACATATAGTTGAAGCTGCACTTTGTGTGATACCGCAGAGATGCTGGCCAGTTGCTAAATACGCAGAGGAGTTCTGATGCTTGATAGTGGACATTGAATGGAACAAGACAATCCAGTGTTATAAATTTTCAGCTTGATCTAAATTAGGATATTAAAGACAGACTGGCATGGGTGGAATCCCCACACTGCCTGGATGCTTTAGTCAAACTATGGGTCAAGACTGACAATTGCTTTACCAAACACCAAGAAAAAGATGGTCCTCCCAGCTCCTGCCACCCCTGGTCCTTCCACCACCAGTCCCTTCTCTATCACCCAAACCCATGCAAGTCAATCAGGTATGGCCACACCTCTCTGACAAGGAGAAGACTCAAAGCCAGAATCAGGCCTCTGCCTATCCTATGGGGAATTACATTTCCTATTACATTTTGCATCAACTTGCCCTGCCACAGTCTGATAGGCACCTGGGTCAGGAAATGCCAAGCCACAGCCCCAGCAGGGGGATCTGGGTTGGGCTGGCACTCTCCCCAGCAGTCCACAACAACACTTGTCCACTAGTATCCTGGTGATGGCCAATCAGTACCCAACACCTCACCAACTCCCTCTTCAACTCCCAAACCCAGTGATGCCTAAAACCAACCTAGAGGTTCTGGTGAACACGGGTGCCTCAGGCAATTTCATGGATCTGCAGTTTGCCCAAACACAAAATATCCCCACCCACCACAATGACTCATGAGTTAGGAGAGTCCATAGATGGTCACTCCTTTTATTGGGACCAGTCACCCCCAGATGGCTCCCTTAGAGGTAAATACCATTCAAGGCCACAGAAAAGTCTTCCACTTCGGACTAATTTGTGCACAAATTAGTTGTCCTCAACATCTCCTGGCTCATCACCCACAACCCATGTAATCACTGCTTTCTGAAAGCTGACCCAGGACCAGCAACCCTTTGAGACTTACTAAAGAATTCAGAGATGAGAAGAAAAGATCCAAAGGCAACCCCCAGACGTCTCCAATGACTCCAAGATTCCTGTTAACATTATGGCTGAGGGTTTAGGGTGGATCAGGAAGCGGTAGCAAGGATGGACCAGGCTAGTGACAAGGCTGGAGTCAGGCTAGGACAAGACAAGGGCATGGCTCAGGCAAGGCTGAGGAGCAGGCTGGAAGTCACTGGAGACTGGTGCACTGTGAGGCAGTAGGCAGATTCCTAGCCAAGTAACACTGTTACTTAGACTAATCTGTAGCTCTGCTGGGGCTGTGGAAATACTCGAGCCTGGGGTCATCTGACACAGCTCCGCTCAGTGATAGGCTGCTGCCGCATACCTAGGGACTGACTCACCACAGGTCCAGCTGAGTGCTGACTCATTGCAGCAGTTGAGCGAGTAGCCCTAGTTTGATTGGGGGTATGCCTCACATCCACAATCAACACGTGCACACTGTCTTGGAAATACTCCACCAAAACCACCTGCATGCAAAGCTCAACGAGTTCAACAAGGACACTGGTATTCCTGGGGTATATTGTCTCACATGAGGGCCTCAACATGGACGCTTGTAAGTGGTGGTAATATCCTACTGGGCTGCACCCAAAGATGTATGTGGGATGCAATGATTACTGGGCTTTGCCAGTTTCTACAGGTAATTTATTAAACAATTCTCTAGTCTGGTTGCACCCACAATGGCACTCCTGAAAAAGGGGTCTGGTTTGACTGGGTACTATTTTGACTGACAGAAGATGGCTTTCACCAACCAGAGTGGGGAGGTCTAAGGGGTACTTTTAAAGTGGGACTATTTAAGAATTTACCAGCTGATGTGTTGGTTGGAAATGACATAATATCGTTGCCTAAAGCTGTTAACATTGTGACCTGTAGTTAAAGAGAACATGTCCCTGAGTTCACAGAGGTAATCTCTGAGAAGGGAAAGACAGGTGATGGGGGAGGAGAAGCTTCTGCCCCCTTATTAGCAGAAAATAGCAATGTGTCTTAAGGGAAGTGGGAGGAGGAATCTTCCCTCAGCCTGTAACAGCTCTCCATGCAAGCCAGAGCTGAACAGTTTGCTGCAGAGAAAAATGAAGCCCCCCTCTCTAGAGACAATAAGGGAAGTTGTTCACAGTAAGGCCCCAGATACAGCTAACAGGGGAAGGCTCTTTATAGGAGAGGGTAGGCTGTGCCAGAAGGAAATCCTGGGGACCCTGCAAACAATTTTGATTGTGCCCTAAAACATAGTGTGGCGTTAATCATAGACTAATGAAATTGTGCTTTTGCAGATCATTTGGGAACAGAGGACATATGAAATGTTAAAGAATAAATTGTATTGGTCCAATATTAAAATCAGATAAAGGATTACTGCTGGACTTGTGACTCATGTCAGAAGCAGAAAAAAGCCTGTAGGGCACTGGAAGGCTCCCTTGCACCTATTGACAACAATCCAAGAAGAATTCTGGGGATGGCCACGGATATTATAGGACTGTTAACCTATCCAACCCAGAGGGTAAAGAAATATCTATTAGTCATAGTGGATTTTCCCACCAGATACCCAGAGGCAGCGCCCTGTGTAATTAGAGGCCAAAGCAATGGCTAAGTCACTGTTCTCTCCATTTAGCAGAGTAGGTTTCCCAAAAGAGATTTTGTCATATCACGGTTCAAATTTCATATCTCATCTATTTAGTGAGTTATGGGGTGGTTTTTAATTGCTTCCATATCATCCAGGGATAAACAGTTTAGTTGAGAGGTTCAATGGGACACTAAAATCTGTTAAAAATATATGTCAACAGAAAGGAGAGGGACTGAGATGTAATGTTACCCTTACTTGTTATTACCTATTTGCTTACTGGGCGGAGTCTCAAGATGCCACAGGGTTTGCCCCATTTGACCTCGTGTATGGTAGGAAAAATCAGAGGGCCACTAGATCCCATCAGAGACTCCTGGGAAGGTGGCACTGAGGCAGAGGGGGAACCACTGGCTGCAAATATTAGGGAAGATTTAAAGACTATGATGGGAATGCTCACAAAAATTAAGTAGCTCTGAAAGAATGGTGTGGCCACAGTGCTTGGGACTGATCATTTGATGTGGGGGGTTTGGGGCTGTCGTTACTCCTTGTAAAAATGTACAAAATGCAAAACTCATGGGAGGCTCCTTTCGAGGTCATGGAAAGGGTTAATGATGCTACCTACAATATACAAAGGGCCTACAGCAAGGTTATTCCACAGACTGTGCATGTAAACAGATTTTAACTAGAAATGTATCTAAGTGCTGTGTGTTAAGAGGAGTGGCTATCCTGAGTTAAAACTAATAAGCTGGTGTGTACTATTTCTTTGGGGATAGCAAAGCTGAGATTTCTGAGTCTTCAGTGGATTGGGGGTGGGCAGTCCAGAAGGAGACTTGGTTGACGTGTGCCTATCGCTAATCTATACAGAGAAAGCAAGGCCTGTGGAGGTCTGGAAGGTAATGCTTGTGTATGGTTGCCATCCCTGGAGGCTTTTAGGAACAAGTTAGACAAACACCTGTTAGGGATGGTCTAAATTTACTTGGTCCTTCCTCAGCACAGGGAGACGGAGTAGATGATCTCTCTAGGTGCCTTCCAGCCCTACATTTCTATGATTCTATGAGCCCAGGGCTAGGGGACAGGCCCACGGAGCAGCTGGAGTGTTGTGTTGCCTGTGAGCCTGCATTGCATATAAGGATTGGTTACAGCCCAAAGGGAAGGAGGTGACTTTTGTGACTAAGGTGCAGAGGCTGGAGAAGCTACGGAGATGGTACCTGATGGGGTAGAGCTCCATTTAGGTATCTGGGATTTATGTCCTACTCCCACTGACTGCTTTTTGATCACAATATGATACTGCACATGGTAATGAAGAGGTTGGAATTGATCTCTGCATTGTAGTGATTTCTGGGTGAATTGCAACCTTCCCAAAGGCTCTAAGTTTGGAATAACCCAGCAGACAGGGGTGTCTGCACCACAATGGGATGCTCTACTGAAACCAATTTGCCAGCACTGCCCTACCATCTTGCTTCTGCAAAGTTAGTGATGAATTCATAGAAAGAAAAACCCTCACACCAAATAAACAATGAAACAAAAACCATCTGATTTCACTGACTCTTCAAGTACACATGTCCTATTGGACATTAGTATTTGTAGTACTTGTCCCTTCCTCCATTTCTGTGTTTATTACTCTCACTCCAAGTTGTAGATTCTTTGGGTCTGTGTTTTTACACCAAGTGACCACTGCACTTTGTCTGTCATTATCATCTGAGCCAGAATATAATTTCTTGGAAAGATAAAAATAGACAATCACACCTATATAATATATAAACAAAAGATAAAATAATCCTTACTGCAATGGAAAATAACATTGGCCCTCGGATGATCCACCAGATTCCCATATGGTCATTTGTTCCCCAGCACCTAAGGATTAATTTAAAATATAATAATATTACATTCCTAGAAACAAGTTTGGTAATTTTAAATTTTTAAAAATAACATTGAAATGTTAAAGGGTATTTGACAAGATTTAATTTTATTTTATTTGCTATTCCTTAGAAACAATAGAATGAAATTGAGAGACGATAAGAACATAAGAATGGCCATACTGGATCAGACCAAAGGTCCATCTACCCCAGTATCCTGACTTCTGACAGTGGCCAATGCCAGGTGCCCCAGAAGGAAAGAACAGAACAGGTGATCCATCCCCTGTCGCTCATTCCCAGCTTCTCGCAAACAGAGGCTAGGGACACCATTCCCGCCCATCCGGGCTATTAGCCATTGATGGACCTATCCTCCATTAATATATCTAATTCTTTTTTGAACCCTGTTATAGTCTTGACCTTCACAACATCCTCTGGCAAAGAGTTCCACAGGTTGATTGTGCGTTGTGTGGAGAAAAATACTTCCTTTTTGTTTGTTTTAAACCTGCTGTCTATTAATTTCATTTGGAGACCCCTAGTTCTTGTGTTATGAGAAGGAGTAAATAAGTCTTCCTTATTTACTTTCTTCACACCAGTCATGATTTTATAGACCTCTATCATATCCTCCCTTAGTCGTCCTTTTTCCAAGCTGAAAAGTCCCAGTCTTATTAATCTCTCCTCATATGGCAGACGCTCCATGCCCTCAATCATTTTTATTGCCCTTTTCTGAACCTTTTCCAATTCCAATATATCTTTTTATATCCAAGATGGGGCAACCACATCTGCACGCAGTATTCAAGATGTGGGCATACCATGGATTTATAAAGAGGCAATATGATATTTTATGTCTTATTATCTATCCCTTTCTTAATGATTCCCAGTGTTCCGGTTGCTTTTTTGACTGCTGCTGCACATTGAGTGAATGTTTTCAGAGAACTAGCCACAATGACTCCAAGATCTTTCTTGAGTGGTAGCAGCTAATTTAGACCCCATCATTTTATATGTATAGTTGGGATTATGTTTTCCAATGTGCATTACTTTGCATTTATCAACACTGAATTTCATCTGCCATTTGGTTGCCCAGTTACCCAGTTTTGAGAGATCCTTCTGTAGCTCTTCGCAGTCTGCCTAGGACTTAACTATCTTGAGTAGTATCATCGGCATATTTTGCCACCTCACTGTTTACCCCTTTTTCCAGATCATTTATGAATATGTTAAATAGTACTGGGCCCAGTACAGACCCCTGGGGGACACCACTATTTACCTCTCTCCAATCTGAAAGCTGACTATTTATTCCTGCCCTTTGTTTCCTATCTTTTAACCAGTTACTGATTGATGGAGAGGACCTTTCCTTTTATCCCATGACAGCTTCCTTTACTTAAGAGCCTTTGGTGAGGAACCTTGTTGAAGGCTTTCTGAAAATCTAAATATACTATATCCACTGGATCCCCCTTGTCCACATGCTTGTTGACCCCCTCAAGGAATTGTAGTAGATGGTGATGCATGATTTCCCTTTACAAAAAACATGTTGACTATTCCCTAACAAATTATATTCATTTATGTGTCTGACAATTTTGTTCTTTACTATAATTTCAACCAGTTTGCCCAGTGCTGAAGGTAAGTTTACTGGCCTGTAATTGCCGGGGTCACCTCTGGAGCCTTTTTTAAAAATTGGTGTCACATTTGCTATCCTCCAGTCATTTGGTACAGAAGCTGATTTAAATGGTAGGTTACAGAGTACAGTTAGTAGTCCTGCAATTTCACATTTAAGTTCCTTCAGGACACTTGGGTGAATACCATCTGGTCCTGGTGACTTACTACCATTTAGTTTATTAATTTGTTCCAAAATCTCCTCTGACACCTCAATCTGGGACAGTTCCTGAGATTTGTCACCTAAAAAGAATCCCAAACCTGAGCCAATCTCTCTCACATCCTCAACCATGAAGACTGATGCAAAGTATTCATTTAGTTTCTCTGCAATGGCCTTATTTGTCCTTGAGTGCTCCTTTCGCATCTCGATCGTCCAGTGGCCCCATTGGTTGTTTAGCAGGCTTCCTGCTTCTGATGTACTTAAAAAAAATGGAGTACTTGTGGCACCTTAGAGACTAACAAATTTATTTTTAAAAAGTATTCCTTTTCTTTTTGCAAATATAGACTACCACGGCTGCTACTCTGAAACCTTAAAAAAAATGTTTGCTATTACTTTTTGAGTCTTTTGCTAACTGTTTTTCAAATTCTTTTTTGGCCTTCCTAATTATATTGTTACACTTCATTTGCCACAGTTTATACTATGTGATACAGCATGGCCAGAGGGCAGCAGGAGAGTGCTAGAAGGGAGCCTTATTCCATGTAGAGGGAAGAAAGTTTGCTATAAATTAATTAAAGCAACTGAAGCCAGTCACATGATAAACCCCCCCTGCTTCCATCAGACAAGTGGAGGAGTTGAAGCAGAGTGGATTGGTGTTGGAGCAGAGAGCAGTTTGGAGGGAAGCAGAAGAGAGTTTGGAGAAGTGCAGCGGTGGGCTAAGAAGACCAAGACCCAAGGTAAAGGGACACCTGGTTTGTGCAGAGGGAGGGCAGGAAGCCCCACAAGCTGAAGGGCAGGAAAGGGAAGTAGCCCAGGAGAAGGAACCGCTAGTTCTAGTGGTTTACTGCTATCCCTAGGGCCCCTGGGCTGAGATCTGGAGTAGAGGGTGGGCCTGGGTCCCTCCCTCTCCACTCTCCTCCTCTAGGACACTAGTGGGGCAGTTAATACCCCAGTTCAGGGGCAAGAAATGGTGCCCTGAACCCCCACCCAAGAAGAGAAAGCTTGAGACGCATCACAGTAGTGCCGGCCATTTGCCACAACTCCTTACCAGTAATTGCAGTTCTGGGGGGGCGGGTATTGCCTCTGTATATTCACACTTTTGTGATTAAAATACCATATGCTGCAAACAGGAAGCACCTAGCCAAAACATACTCTTTGGGAGCCACACAAGCACCTCTCAAACCACTGAATGTTAGGTGGCTGAGCTTATACAAAGACTGTCAGTCATATCCCTAACATTTAGAAATGTCATCTTCTGCAAACAGAGAGGGCTTTATGGATTGCAAAAGGCTGTCCTGTTACTCCACACAGTGAGAAAAGTCAGAGACAACTGAAGTCCCAAGGCTGAAGCTGTTCCCTCTGGTGGGGTACAGGCCCAGTTCTTCTGGCACTGATTCCTATGGCAAATAATTCCACTGTCAGGTAGCCTCCCTTCCTATACACATAATTCATTACTCAGCTTCAGGCACCACACTGGACACACCCAGTTGAACTGGTCTACTGAGATGTCCAGTCATTAAGGTAGGGAAAATCATGGATTTCTGATATATCATATAAGTTTCTGGTAAAGCAAGAATTTGTAAACACCTTTGCAGCAGTGGAGAAAGTGAAGGGTAAAACTTTGTAGTGGAAATGCCTGTTCTCTACACAAAAAATGCAGACATTTGTGACTGGATGGCCTGATTGCTATGTGGAAGTTGGCATTTTTCAGACTGAGAGCCCCAAACCAGTCTTGCATTGCTAGGCTCGGGGTGATGGCCATCAGAATTAGTATATTGATATCTGGATATGAAACTTGGATATCCTGATGTATTTGCTCAAATTCCTCAGGCCCTTGTTGGATTGAATTTTTATCAGCCTTCAGTGTGAGGAAAGATCTGGAATAAAAGCCTTTTCCTCCCTACTGGAACTTCCTTGATGGCCCTCTTTCTCAGAAGAGAGCCCACTTCCTCCGTGAGCAGTGTCACAGGAGAGGGGATCCCTGAAGGATTATGGGGAGGAGGTTTGTAGGCAACACAGACTAGACCTAAATAGTGCAACCATTCTCAATAACATCAGCTTCCTTCCCCAGTCAGTGGTTATTCCACAACATGTCACCAGGAAACAGGCCAATCAAATGGTCTCCAAAGCACAGGGAATTAGAAGGGGAAGAGAGGGAAGGAAAATGAATGACTGGTACTGTCAGGTCACTCATCAAACCTGAGGTCTACCACTGATGACAATGGCTGACTTCCTGAGAAACTACATCTCTGATGACCACCCTTGTTGTTTTATTCCTTCTTACACTCTAGATGAGACTGAGATTGGGGCTTCTAGTAATAACAATAATCCAGGGCAGCTAAGGAATAAGGGATACTGGCACTGGTACCTGAAGGATGGAGGAAAGTTGGATCTCTCCTTTTGGGCACAGGAACGTGGCAAGAGTCATAAGGACTGAATGGATCTTTTCCCCTCAGTCTTTTCAGGACTTTTTGGTTTTGGCAGTGAATATCATATCCCCAGGGTTAAAACAGAGACCTGCTCTTTTCCCCATTTCCATTTTGTCTTTTTTAAAGCAGTTTTTAGAACGGGTGAGTTATTTTAGTGTATTTATAAATGTGTGGTTTAAGAAAATTGAATTCTCTTAGCAGTACTTTTAAAGTGTGAGCATCGTTAGGGGCTGGCATTTCTACCAGTGCCCTTACCTTCCTCTGATCTACCTCTCTCTCTTCTTGTCCAGTGACTATGCCCAGGCATGTAACCTGAGGTAGCACCAACTGAGCCTTGTCTAAAGCTACTTTGAACCCCGTATCCTGAATGAATGCAAAAACTTTTTTCATTAGTGTTTGAGTTTGTGCCTTAGTTTCCCCAAATATAAAAATGTTATTTATATATGAAAACACAAAAGGCCTTTTTTGTGAACTCAACTTGTCTAGCATATCCACATGCCATGTTAGTGGTATTATTTAAAAACAAAACAAAAACCAATTTATTTTAAACCACATATTTACACAATATATTTACACAGCTGCACATAGATAACATTTGTATACATTTGGAGGCAGTTAAGTTCCAACAGAAACCCCTTATGTTTTTTTAGCAAATTTGACTAAATTGTTTATAGTCAAATGATTTAAATTAGATTTTTATTTGCCTGGTTTATTTATAGACATTCCTTTGGAAAAGGGCCCCCCCCCTTTTTTTTTTCAGAATGGCTGCAAAGAAACCAAGAATTTTCTTTTTATAACTTTTTTTAACTTTAACTGCTTAATTCCCCTCAGCCTCTGCAGAGTTCACTTTTTCCTTTTTTTAAAAAAATTACTTGCTTATTTTTCAAAATGACACCGTCGTTAACTTAGATTTTACCATTTTAAGTATTGTTTCAGGGATTTGAATTTCCATGCCTGTACTTACTGCTTTCCTTACTCCTGCCACTATGCCCCTCAGGGTTCTCAACCTGTTTTCCAGTTCTTTTATTTGTTGCTTGCCTGCTTGTCTGGTCCTGGTCCTGCTTTCCTTGCTGAACTGCCCCTTTTCATGGACACAGGCTTTGTTCCACTATCAATTTAGCAAGGAGGGTGGGCTCCTTAACTAGCTCCCACTCCTCCTGTTCCCTTTCCTTAAACATTCCTTTTAAAATTGTGAAATTACCACAATATCACTCACAAAAAATACTACATTGCCCAAACTCCTATATCCTTCAGAGTGTTGTTTAACAGAGCAAGATCTGTTTAAAAGGAGTAATCTCTTGAACAAAGTATAATCTTTGGATTGCTTCCTTTTAAACATTTCTTACACAGGTGCTACCACTATTTGCCCACACTCCTATATTTTTCAGAGTTGGGCCTCACATAGAAAATACCGCCTGAACATATTTCTGATTTTTTTTATTTTTTTTTACCTTTATAACTTTTTCGTGACCCCACTCATGCAGGGACTTACAAAACACAAAAGTCTATACCCACTAAAAAGAACTTTGTCTAACAGAGCAGGAGGGGGAAATGCTAAGCCCCCTACCTTTTGGGCTAAATCCTGCTGTGACCGAGGGTTTTTTTACCTATGCAATTTTTCCCCGACAGACTGGTAGGAGCGAGGACTCTAACCCTCCCCCTTGTGCTCTGGCACTTCTACGACCAGGGGTGTGCACACCTGAATGATCGATTGCTTTATACATATGGTATACCTTTTAGCAATATTTAGCAATATTTTCAACTGTTACAGGGCATGTTTCCCCATTTCTCAATTCTCCACCAGAAATGTTATGCTTATAAGAAGCACACAGCATCTTTTTCAGGGGGAAAGGCAATATGCCGTGTTTATTGAAGATACAACAATTAGCATATGCATTTAATTGCACACACACACACACACACGCTGTCCTGCCAGTTGATGTTATAGTTACCAGTCCAGAGTCCGGATCAATCTAGTGGCCAGCTAGGTTGATCATGGGTAGGAGGAGCCGGGTTCTATCAATCACGACACGATGCTCCGGGGAAGTGTTGGCAGGACGAACCCAAAGTTTCATGGCAAGGCACCCTGTTTATATAGTGATTTTCCTTCATGGGGACCAATGAGTTTTGCACCGTCCAATATGCTGTAATCAATTGTTTGACGAGTGCTTGTTTTCTTAAATTGTTCTTTTCATTTTTTAATTTTGTTCTTTTATTAAGTTCTGCGGGGTATTATCCCATGCTGTTTTTTATTACAGCTATTTTGTCCCCATTTGATAGGTGCCTGTCTTATCTTTAGAGTAGTTAATCTGCCCTCCCCTGACATTTCAATAGGGGCGTGTTGCAGCCTCCTGGCACCCTTGTATCTATCTCCGATTCCTCCCTTGTACATCTGGTTCAGCGATGGCCTTCACACTTATTTTTTAACACACATGTTCCTCATTCACACAGCAAACAAGAATTATTTACACAAACATTTTGAATAGGAACATTAAATTGCAATGCAAAAGAAAACAATCATGGCATTCTTTTACTTATTTTAAAATGCTAAACCTACAACAAATTGGTGACCCTCAAAGGTCTGTTATTGCCTTGAAATCAGTCCAGATACAGATTCTGGCTGATGTATCTCTACCCATTGGCCAATTCGGCTATTCCTTTTTGTTATTCAAAAAGGGAGGCTGGCAGGATATGATGAAATCATACACCAATACATTTAATGCATGCTATGTCATTATTTCTTTATTCTAAATGATATAAAATACAAATATAAAATCATTCTACTACAACTGGGCTACAAAAATAAGGCACGAAAGCACCCAAGTGATCTCTCCCAATCCCATTCTATCTCTTTTTCACCTAAGAAGACAAAGGAACCAGCCCATTGACTCTGGGTGTGATCCTGATCTGAGAATATGGTCACCAACGTTGCTGGGAATATGTGGTAAGGAATTTATGTTGAACCTAATCTAGCTTGTTAAGTTTAGCTACTAGAAAAGTGTTTTATTTCTGACTTCAATACCTTATACTTGCATGCACTTAAAATCTCTCTCTAGTTAAATAAACTTGTCTTATGTTTAATAACATAATAAATAATTATAAAGTAATCCAGTGCTGTGTTTAAACTGGACTGTTTTAACTCCATTTAAAGTAACAAATTGTTGAATATTGACCCCTTACAGGTCAATATCTGAACTGCCCAGGAGAGGGCTGGACAGTGCAGACCACCTGAAAATTTGGTATTGGGAGTACATTGGAGCCACCTTGCAAATAGTAGCCAAGACTGGTGCAAACCAAAGTGTGACTGGAGTATTTCTGACAGGCTGCTGGGTGAGAGCTTCTGGGTCAGAGCTGTAGCTATATTTAGAAACTTCGGGTGTCACCTGTAGGCTGTTTGTAAGTGGCCCAGGTTGGGAGCTACAACAGCAAAGCTCTGTTGGGCACCAGGTTATGGGGCAGGTGACGACACAACCTCTCATTGGTCTGGATTGCACCCTGAAATGTGACAACCTCAAATCCTATCCCAGAGGACTGGCCTTAAGCATGGGTGAACTGGGTGAAAGCCCAGGGTGCCAATATAAATGGGCTCTGCTGGTGTCTGCAGCCCCACGGCTCCTGTCTGCTGTGCAAGGAGGAATGGGGGGAGGAGGGGCGCTGATGTCAAGGTGTCTCCTGCCCCCCGCCCATGGACTCAATCTCTGAACAGTGGGGTGGGGGGACAGGGCTCACCAAGAGTGGGATGGAACTGCTGGCGGTGGCTGCTGCTCTGTCTGAAGGAGCTCCTTCAGACTGGTGAGTGCCGCCCTCTTAAAGGGGCACCGCATGGTCTCTCTCACACTCCCACAGCTCACACACTCTGTCTCTTTTACACTCACCTCCAACACATGCTTATGTTGTTGTTGTTACTTGTAGGTACTTCCTGCAATGCATATATATTCTCTGTAACTTTATTTTTTCAAAGTGCCTGTTTTAGTTTTTTGACTGCTCTATGTATTTCATTATTTTATTTCTCTCTGATGCTTACATTTAATTCTTTGAGTAGCGAGTTCTAAAATGCCTGGAGTAATTATCATTATTACTTTTATTATCATACGGTGCTTTCTGATTCATTATATTCATAAATCATCCCTGGCTGGGGTTGGTCCCACTTTGAGCAGGGGGTTGGACTAGATGACCTCCTGAGGTCTCTTCCAAACCTGATCTTTTACGATCAAATAACAGTACTCTTCTAGAATGTAACTTTAGCTTGTACTAACTTTAGCAGTGCCAGTTTAAAAAAACATTAGCTAAACACATAACTGTAGACACCGGGCAGATGAAGGTTGCTTATTTTCAAATTGCATTTTTAGTTATATCTGTAAAATAACTTAAAATTTGCATGAAAATAAATACGTTTCCAACTATGATACTAATAGCAATGATGGAGTCAAATGTTAGTGAGTCATGTACATGATTGTGATTGGTAAACATAAATGCCAAAATAATTAAAAAAAATCCCTGTCTTAATAAAAGAGAAAAAACCTTAATCACATATGTTAAAATTATGTTTTTAGTTAAAAACAAATGACTTAAATAGAGTAGATAATGGCAGTAACACAGTGTGTCTGTTAGAGAAAGTAAGCAGATTTTAAGTAGATTTTATTTATTTATATTTATCTCTACTAAAGATAGGATACAAAGTATCAAACGTGTGTTTCTAATATCTGTGTTAAAAGCTTCAGAGCTGATACCTCAAGGCTTGGGTTTGGGAATATCATAGAATATTTGGGTTGGAAGAGACCTTAGGAGGATATCAGGTCCAATCCCCTGCTCAAAGCAGGACCAACACCAACTAAATCATCCCAGACAAGGCTTTGTCAAGCTGGGCCTTAAAAACCTCTAAGGATGGAGATTCCACCACCTCCCTAGGTAACCCATTCCAGTGCTTCACCACCCTCCTAGTGAAATAGTCTTTCCTAATAACCAACCTAGACCTCCTGCACTGCAACTTGAGACCATTGCTTCTTGTTCCATCATCTGCCACCACTGAGAACAGCCTAGCTCCATCCTCTTTGGAACCCCCCTTCAGGTAGTTGAGGGCTGCTATCAAATCCCGCCTCACTCTTGTCTTCTGCAAACTAAGTACACCCAGTTCCCTCAGCCTCTCCTCGTAAGACATGTGCCCCAGCCCCCTAATCATTTTTGTTGCTTGCCACTGTACTCCACATCCCTTCTGTAGTGGGGGGGACCAAAACTGGACACAGTACTCCAGGCGTGGCTTCACCAATGCCGAATAGAGGGGAATAATCAGTTCCCTCGATCTGCTGGCAAAGCTCCTACTAATACAGCCCAATATGCCACTGGCCTTCTTGGCAACAAGGGCGCACTGCTGGCTCATATCCAGCTTCTCATCCACTGTAATCCACAGGTCCTTTTCTGCAGAACTGCAGTTTAGCCAGTCAGTCCCCAGTCTGTAGCAGTGCATGGGATTCTTCCTTCCTAAGTGCAAAACTCTGCACTTGTCCTTGCCAAATCTCATCAGATTTCTTTTGGCCCAATCCTCCAATTTGTCTAGGTCACTCTGGACCCTATCCCTACCCTCCATCGTTATCTACCTCTCCTCCCAGCTTAGTGTCATCTGTGAACTTGCTGAGGGTGCAATTAATCCCATCATACAGATCATTAATAAAGATGTTGAATAAAACCGGCCCGAGAACCGACCCCTTGCTGTGTATCTTGCTGTATTATTTCCTGATTGTTCTAAATTTACATATAAACTTTAAACGTGGCTTTAACTGGAGTTCGTATATATTTTTTCTTTATTTTTATAACAATTAGAGTGCTCCTGTCAACTAATCCCTAAGTTGTTGGCAAAAAAACCTAGACTTTTCAGGTGCCTAAGTAGTCCCTGGAATCATGGTTAAAGTTTTCTCCCATCCCCCAAAATCTGAAATGGTACCCCAGTGAGCCAGGAGTGGCCAGAGGGCTGCAGGAGGGCCCTGGGCTCTGGCAAGATGCAGCTCCCATGTGACAGTGCAAAGCCACAGGCCAGGCACCACAAGCCACAACAGCAGTGCAGAAGTAAGGGGACAATACACCATGCCACCCTTCTGCACTGCTGGGGGCGGTGGTGTTGCCTTCAGAGCTAGGCGCCTGGCTGGCTGCCTTGCCAGTGCTTAATTTGTGCCGAGGCTGAGCTCTTCAATCTCTTTCAATATGAAGTAAACACTGGGGGAGGCAGCAGGCCCAGAGGTGATGGGGGTGGGAGGGGGAAGCACAGGGAACCCATTGGGGCCAGGAGTGATGGGGGGGGGCGCCAAAATACATGTTCACCCAGGGTGCCATTTTTGCTAAGGTCAGCCCTGCCATCTGAGATGGCTTTGAAGATAAAGTGGGCAGCTCCCAGATCTGATACTCTCCACATAGAGAAAAAGAGTACTTGTGGCACCTTAGAGACTAACCAATTTATTTGAGCATGAGCTTTCGTGAGCTACAGCTCACTTCATCGGATGCATACCGTGGAAACTGCTGTAGCTCACGAAAGCTCATGCTCAAATAAATTGGTTAGTCTCTAAGGTGCCACAAGTACTCCTTTTCTTTTTGCGAATACAGACTAACACGGCTGTTACTCTGAAACCTTTCCACATAGAGTATCTCCCCTCTACTGCAAGAAGGGTTCCCTCTTAGGATCCCTCTGAGGGAAGAAAATCCTACTATTCAGCCCAGGCAGGCCAATGCTGACCAAAGTACAGGCAACTCCCATGGCCACTGAGTAGTACCCAGGACACAAACTCTGGGAGCGCTGGTTCTGGCACTGACCCCATGATTCCCTCTTTTTGTTTTTGGTAGGCTCAGGATCTGAGGCCTGTGATTGGCCCATTTTCTTTCCCCTGCCTTTGAGGAACAAGGAGAGTGGGGCTGAAATATCCACGCAGCGAGTCTGCCGCACTGTGTTAGAACAGCCAGTACCAATATCTGAGGGTAGAGAATCTCTCTGGAATACTGGCATTACGGGGGGTCCTGCGTCTCCAGTGCCTCTGGTAGTGAAGGCAATGTTGACACTGCAGAGGTGGTACTGAAAGTTCCTGGTTGTCCTGAAACCCCAGATGACCCCAACAATGGCCCCCACATTGGTTGCACTCTTGTGTCGTCAGATCCAAGTGCTGACTTTCACTGTTCCAAACCTGAAACTCTCCTAGGATCACTTGCAGCTATGCTGATTCTTCCAACTGGAACTACAGGCTTCATGCAGAAGAGAGCTTAGCAGCCACAGCTGGTCTCTTGAGTTCCCACATGGAATTGCGGCCACTGTCACCCAGTTCTGAGGCTCACACATTGAGGCCTTTCCTTCAGTAAGAAGGCCTGTAGCCCTACTTGCTGGTGCTCATGGATCTGTGAGCTGAAAGCTCAAAAAACTGGGCAAAGATCTGGGAATTGATCCTTCTCTGGACACATCATGCATCTGGTATGGGCATCATTTGACCTTCTGAGGTGCCCTCCAACCCTGATATTCTATGATCATATCCTGGAAAATAGAGGGCACAAAGTACACCTCTGGAACCCTGACTTCTTAAAGTCAAGATTGGCCATATCCCATCATGCTGGACCAGCTTGACTCCAGCATGCAGAGCAATATGCCAAATCCTACCTCAACTCTAAAGGTGCAGAAAAACTAAAAACTACTAAAAACAATTGGGGATGTCAAGCGATTAAAACATTAATTAACAATGATTAAAATAATTAATCGCGATTAATCATGTGATTAATTGCACTGTTAAACAATAATAGAATACCATTTATTTAAATATTTTTGATGTTTTCTACATTTTCAAATACACTGATTTCAATTACAACACAGAATACAAAATGTACAGTGCTCACTGTGTATATATATTTTTATTACAAATATTTGTACTGTAAAAAAACAAAATAAATTGTATTTTTCAATTCCTCCATTACAAGTACTGTAGTGCAATCTCTTTATCATGAAAGTTGAACTTACAAATGTAGAATTATGTTTTTTAAAAAAACTGCATTCAAAAATAAAACAATGTAAAACTTTTGAGCATACAAGTCCACTCAGTCCTACTTCTTGTTCAGCCAATCGCTCAGACAAACAAGTTAGTTTACATTTGCAGGAAATAATGCTGCCCACTTCTTGTTTATAATGTCGCCTGAAAGTGCGAACAGGTGTTCGCATGGCATGGTCGTAGCCAGCGTTGCAAGATATTTACATGCCAGATGTGATAAAGATTTCATATGTCACTTCATGCTTCAACCACCATTCCAGAGGACATGTGTCCATGCTGATGATGGGTTCTGCTTGATAACAATCCAAAACAGTGCGGACCAATGCATGTTCATTTTCATCATCTGAGTCAGATGCCACCAGAAGAAGACTTCTGGAAGCATGCTCCACACCTTGTCGCTGTCAGATTTTGGAAGGCACGTCTGATTCAGAAACCTTGGGTCAAGTGCTGTAGCAATCTTTAGAAATCTCACACTGGTACCTTCTTTGCATTTTGTCAAATCCACAGTGAAAGTGTTCTTAAATGAACAACATGTGCTGGGTTATCATCCAAGACTGCTATAATATGAAATATATGGCAGAATGCCAGTAAAACAGAGCAGGATGCATACAATTTTCCCCCAAGAGTTCAGTCACAAATTTAACACATTTTTTTTTTAAATGAATACCATCATGGTGGCCGAAGCATGAAGGGACATGCAAATGTTTAGCATATCTGGCACGTAAATACCTTGCAATGCTGGCTACAAAAGTGCCACAATAAAGAGATTGCACTACAGTACTTGTATGAGGTGAATTGAAAAATAGTATTTATCATTTTTTACAGTGCAAATATTTGTAATCATAAATAATGTAAAGTAAGCAGTGTGCACTTTGTATTTTGTGTTGTAATTGAAGTCAATATATTTAAAAATGTAGAAAACATCCAAAAATATTTTTAAAATTTCAATTGGGATTAATTCTATTGTTTAACAGTGTAATTAAAACTGTGATTAATTGTGATTAATTTTTTTGAGTTAATCGCGTGAGTTAACTGTCATTAATCAGCCCTAAAAACAATTAAACTAGAAATATAAGTAACTATTTTAAAGACAAGCTAATGTCTGGCTGAAATCAGACCCTGGGCCCAGGTAGAAAGTTTCCTCCAACTGCCGCTAACCACTGACACAAAGGAACTACTGAGAGCCCCACCTCTTTTACAAAATCCCCGTGGACACTGAACATCTGCTACTGGAAGGCAGCACTTGAGCAGCCTTGAGCCCAAAGGACACAAATGTGCTAGATGCTTTCCAGGTTCATGTCTCTGTGGACACTTTATTCCAGGAATGAGAACATTCATAGTCCACCTCGAAGATGAACACCGGAAGGAGGGGAGTCTTGTAGGTGATAAAAATTTTACTTCAGCACCTGCAGATTTGCCCTTGTCAGTGTTAAACTGGAGGAATTCCTCCTCTTAGTCTCTGAAATTGTGCTTGGTGAATAGTGCAATAGGGGAAATAAACTCAGTAACTTTTTGACCTGTTCTGCACTCCACATCCAAGTATCACATTCAAAACTGGGAAATGGTTGACTAAAGTATGATCCTCAGAATAGGTACTTAGTCTTCCTGCTGGCTGGTGAAATAAAGGAGTTTGCCAGCAGAGGGAGGCAGGAAGGTAGGGTTTTCCCTTTTAATCCTTAATTGCAGGTACTCACAAGGTAGAACCCACAACGGGAGGAAAATAGCGTGTTGCCAACACCACTACTCACTCTTCCTCTGCCTGCACCTGTGAGGACTTCTTCCAGACAGGCACCCTGGCCCTGGAAGCTTTCATCCAGGCAAGTCTTGATTTGCTAGGAATGCTGCCTTCAAAACATCATTTTAAATAAATGTTTTTGTTTGAAAAATGTTGACAAGTTCTACATTTTTTTTAAAAAAGGAAACTGTCAGCCAAAAAGCTTTGTATATCTGGAGGTAAGGCAAATCCAGAAAGAAATAATAGGTCATATGCCAAAATAGACAAAAACTAAACAAAACTAGAAAATGACTTAAATATTGATAGAAAGAAGATGATTTTATAAGCAATTATACAGAAAAGCACACTGCCCAGAATGGAGACCACAATCTATGATAATTCTTTCAAAAAGTTTTTAAAAATACTCACTTTAAAGGAAAAATCCAAGAACTTATGTTTTACACTGTCATAACATTTAATATTATGTAAGAATTATTTCTGGGAATCTCAAAATAGCCTAATGGAGTTAGGTTACTAACTTGTAACTGATTTTAATGAGTTCCTAAGTTACTTAAAAATTTTGAAAATTTTACTCATACTCCACAAATTCATGAACAGAAGGATAACATGCTGAAACCCATCACCCAGCAGAGTTCAGGTACAAACCTTGCAACTCGTATATCTCAGTAATCTTATCCACAAACGTGACTTAAACTATAATCATGATGCTGATAACATACAAATAAATGTACCTTTCCAACTAGAACCAGTGTCCCTCCGACCAAACAAACCATCTCCTGGGGTGCCCACTTGCTATCTGAAACTCAACATGGCCAAAATGGAACTGCAGATCTTTGCCCTCAAACCCACTCCTTTCCCTACTTTCTCTATCATGATGGACAATGCCACCATCCTTCCTTTCACTTAAGCCCATAATTTTGGCCCTCTCTTTTACTCTTTTGACCCAATCAACCAACCATGTCTAAATCTTGATGCCCTTCCCATACAACATCTCCTGGATCCAGTCTTCCTTCTATGCCCACATGGACAAAACTCTTGATCTTCTCTCACCTTGACTACTGCAAGCTCCATCTCCCTGTCCTTGATGTTGTGAAGTTGAGAAACGATCACAGCCAGACTTTCAATAGGGACAAAGGAGCACCCATCGCCAGCCAGGTGGGCATTGAGGGCCTATCAAGAAAGAATCCACTATCCCAGAGGTGCCTCAAAGAAGGCACATATGCAATGGAGACTATTTATTTGATCAATGGGGACTGCTTGACCCCCATGTCACAGCAAGAATCTTTCTAGCAGCTGGAAGAAGCTATAAAAAGAGAAATGATAACATCATCTCTTGGCTTCTCCCCTCCCCCGCCATCTCAACACCTAGAAGAACATCTGGAAGGAAAAGACTTTGAATGAGGGACTTTGGTCCCAGGCTGGAAAGGGGTCTCATCAGTAGCGTAGCTAGGGAAGGAGCGGGGCAGTGGCCGCTCTCCCATTGAGCAGAAGTGGCGCCTTTTAAATTTTTTGGCTCCCTTTTAATTTTACTCACCCGGCGGTGGGTCAGGCGGCGCTCTGGGTCTTCAGCAGCACTTCAGCGTCAGGTCCTTCACTCACTCCAGCTCTTCAGAGGCATTTCGGTGGCGCAGGGAGGTGTCCTTCAGTGACGCTGAAGACCCGGGGCGAGTGAAGGACCCGACGCCGAAGTGCCACTGAAGACCTGGGGCGCCGCCGGGTGAGTACAAGCAGGTGGTGCCTTTTTTAATCTCTGCTCCCCCTGTTTTCTCCATCTGGCTACGCCGCTGGGTCTAGTCTGTATACTGAGGAACCGTAAGCTGACTGTACCATCTATTAGGGTCAGAAACTGTTTGATTCAAATTTTGCTTAGTCTGTTTAAGTTAAATTCTCAGTCTAAATTCTACTTTATTCCTTAGGTAACCAACTCTGATCTCTATGCCTGCTACTTATAATCACTTAAAATCTATCTTTCTGTAGTTAATAAATCTGTTTTATATTTTACCTAAACCAATGTGTTTTTGGTTGAAATGCTTGGGAAATCCCAGTTCAGATTACAAAGGCTGGTGTATGTCCATTTCACAATGAGGGAGTGGTGAATTATATAATGAACTTGCATGGCCCAATGGAGCCTTGAGCCGTATAAGAGGGAACAGCGCTGGGGAGCTGGGGGGGAAACTGGCTGAAGCCTCTCCATTGAAGGTTCATTAGTGGCTGGGAGATCATTCATGTAACTCAGTTGGGTGTGTCCCTCATTGCAGATGTCTGTGTAAGTGCAGTGCCTGTCAGAAGCTTGTAGCTTGATAATAGCATCACAGTGTCAGAGGGATAGCCCAGGCTGGTGGGTTTGGAGCCTCAATGGTCCCTCAGTCCAGGTGGCACCTCCTGGACCTTTCACAATGTGATATCTCAAACTGAAGTTATGGACTTCATGGAGGAGTCACTGCCTGGAATTCTCTGGCCCACGTTCTGCAGGAAATCAGACTAGGTGATCATAATCGTGCCTTCTGGCCTTAAATCTATGAAAATACATTCAAAATGCTCCTGCTAAGATCATCTTCCTGGCCCATGATTTGGATTATGTCATAAGAACACAGAATTGAACAGGACTTCCTTGGTCATCAAGTCCAATCCCTGCCTATCAAAGGCAACCATGCCGCTCTCTTGTCTTTAAATTCCCCCACTTGCTCCCCTCTTCCACCACAAACACAAGTCCTTCACAGTTTAGACTTTATCCTGACTACCTTTTCTGATGCCTTCTTACAAAGTTGACTCTTGCCTTCCTCCACCAATGATCCCAGGTGCCATCACCTGATTCTCTGATAATCCCTTTTGTGACTTTTTTAAAGGCTGCCCCTTACACATGGGAAAAGCTCTCAGTCACAACCTATAAACCTTGTCATCCTTTGCATCCCTGCTCGAAACTCACCTTTGCTGTGGTGCATACAGGAAAGTACAACTGGATAATGGTTAGGCAAGTGAGAAGCTGCGATCACTGCTCCTGACTGGCTAAGAACATCCCATTGTACATGTTAGTGTCTCTGTTACCCCCACCCATGGACAGTCATTTGCCATCTGTTTGGACAGCTCCCAGCGCAATAGCACTATAACTATGGGTGGGTCTTATTGCTGCTGCAATATAAGATAAATCGTAGCAATAATAATACTCCAGACAAAGTTGTCCATGTACCATAAATACTCTGCTATTGTGTATAGAAGCCTCATAAACACTTTGAAGTGATATGATAGAAATTGAAGGAAAAGAGCAAAGGCTAGTATGGCAAGTGCCTTCTTTCACTTTAATATTACAGCTGCTATTGTCTACAATATAATTAAAAGCCTGATGAGGGGAAGACTGGAGTTTGGCAATAATATGTTCACTATACAAGCACATTGATTTTTTAAAAAACAGAGTTGATGTTAGCCACAGCCTGTAAATTTCTTATTCTCTCAGAAAAATTACTGCATTTAAAAGTAACAAATCTTTAAAAGCAGAGAAAGGATAATGAAAGCCCTTATTTGTATGAATAATCAATAGCTTAAAAACTGGCTTTGGGAAAATAAATAAGGATTGAAGAAATGAAGATTATAGGATGGTGTCACTACAAGGACAGAGTTAAGGTTGTTTTGGTGAAGCATTTGCTTATGAAAGTGATAGATTGTGACGTGTAGAAATGGTCTGGGTGAAGATTGTGCTTTCTATAAACTGTTGAATCATTGCTGTCTCTGACATTCTTGCAGATTTGCTCATTTTAAAATGCTTGGTTTGTAGTCGTTATGCATAAACTTAACCATTGCAAAATGTGGTGTTTTTGTCTTTTACCGTGAAAGCTCTGGTTGTGATTATATAGTTAAGGTTTAGTTCAGTATTGCCATTAAAACAGACATGCAGCCATTTTGAAATGTATGAAGTACATGTCATATTCTTCCCAAAATTATAGCACTTATTCTTTGAGTCCAGAATAAAGTTTCTGAGAATTTACAAGTCAGTCCATGAATTAGTTTTTGAGTTAAAATTAATTTTAAAAATGGATCTTTTAATAAATGTAACACCTCCTTTCAGAGCATTTTTCTCCTGAATGATTTTAATAAGGGGATAATGCAGACCCTTCAAACTTCCCATATAATTAAAACTCATTGACATCTCATGATTTGACTACTTTTGAAGAATTTTCTTGAGGGCTAGTGATCATATATAACATTCTTTAAAATGGAACCTTTTCAAAATGGCTGCCCTCTCCCATTGTTTTCAATAGGACTCAAACCAAATGCTGTTTTCAGGGAAGATAGTGTCCCCATCCTTCAAGATGGTCTGCACCTTTCACTGTTCCCAAAGGAATAAAGCCAAACTACCCTAAGAGATGATATTGGTGTCCTATGCTGTCAAAGGTCTCCAGGAACAGTAGCATGTCTGTGCATACTAACTTATAAACAATCAGAAAACCCATTAAAACAAACAAATCAATCTTATATGATTATCTTTATATAGTAACTTACCCTGTGTTTTCTAGTTTTGATCTGGCTATTCCCCAGGGGGCCACAAACAGAACTGGAATAACTGTTGGAAAGAAAAACAGCAAATTAGAACCAGGTTTTCAAAATGTTTAATGCAAAATACAGTCATGTTACAGCTGTGCCTGATGATCCTACATATAATGATTTTCATTCTTTTCAGGATCATTGTGACCCTTAGAAATTCCCAGTGCCAATTGACAAAGAGTTCATTACTCCGTGTCAGCAATGCCTATTATGTCTGAGAAGCTTACTATACCTAACACATTCTTTTAATAATATTTATCCACACAAAGTGCCTTGTAAGGTATCAAATGAATGATGGTGACACACTAGTCATTAACATCATTGTGAAATATATGTAACAACACTATATAAGTAGTTATGTATACCTACTGAAAATATGTTTTAAAATCTGAAACAAGGCAGAGTTGACAAACAAGAATTCTGACAGATAAAGCGTGTCTTTGATGTAAATTAAGGATTGAAAATCAGTACAAAGTAAATCTTCATCAGCATACAGAATGAGTGGGAGATGCAAAATCAACAGGGAACAATACACAAAAGAATAAACAACTGGGGTTCACTTCAAAGGGCTATAGCTGGGGGACAAGTAAGACATTTTGTGATCCATTCATGGAAGAAACTCATTGAAAGGTATGGGATGTTCATGAAAGCTTGGATCCTAGTTTTGACTGAAAACCAGCAGCTCTGTCAGACTAAATCTTTGGGAGAAAATCTACTTTATTAAATAGGAAAGGTAACCATTAAGAAGTGTAGACCAAGAATCATGTTTTATGTTTTGTTTATATGTGTAAACATTTCAGTTTCAATTTATAATCCTTATTCACTATCTCTTAAAACTTAACCTTTGATAATAAATTTATGACTGTTTCACTAGAAATATATATCAGTGCAGTATTGTTATAGAGGACCTGATTGTGAGTTGTACCAGTTGAGCTGTGTGCACACTGTCTCATCAGGCACAGCTTACCTGGTAATTTTTGTGAGCGTCCAGTAACAAAGGCTGGAAACTGCAGGGAGTGCTCTGAGGACTAGGGAGTTGGTGTGGGTCTGTCACAAGCTTGCACAGAGAGGGAGAGGTCTGCAGAGACCTGGAAGTCAGTGCTCGAGTGTGGCCAGAAGCTGTTAGTTTCAGGGAGCTGAGCTACCGCAAGCAAGACAAGACTGCTTCACAACAAGGGCAGGTAGTGGCAAAATACTTCACAACCCTGGGTTCGCCCAGGGAGTGTTACAATCATCTCAGGAAATTACACAGAGATTCCCTCTATTCAGCACTGGTGAGGCCACATCTGGAGTATTGCATCCAGTTTTGGGCCCCCCACTACAGAAAGAATGTGGACAAATTGGAGAGAGTCCAGCAGAGGGCAACAAAAATTATTAGGGGGCTGGGGCACATGACTTATGAGGAGAGGCTGAGGGAACTGGGCTTGTTTAGTCTGCAGAAGAGAAGAGTGAGGGGGGATTTGATAGCAGCCTTCAACTACCTGAATGGGGGTTCCAAAGAGGGTGGAACTAGGCTGTTCTCAGTGGTGGCAGATGACAGAACAATTAGCAATGGTCTCAAGTTGCAGTGTGGGAGGTTTAGGTTGTTATATTAGGAAAAACTATTTCACTAGTAGGGTGGTGAAGCACTGGAATGGGTTACCTAGGGAAGTGGTGGAATCTCCATCCTTAGAGGTTTTGAAGGCCTGGCTTGACAAAGCCCTGGCTGGAATGATTTAGGTGGTGTTGGTCCTGCTTTGAGCCGGGGGTTGGACTAGATGACCTCCTGAGGTCTCTTCCAACCCTAATCTTCTATGATTCACCTTTCTTGTGTCTTTTCTTGATTACATAAAGACAATATGAAGAAACCTCACAGACACAGCTGAGTCTCTAAATATACACAAATATACCAGGCCTAACTAAATACACACTGCTGCTCTGAGTGGGTTCTAGAAGCTTCAGACATAGAACACAGTGAGTGCCACTAATAGCCTCACAATTTATTTAAAGGAAAACTACCTTGTTCCTGGGTAGGTAATTATAGCACCTCTGTAGTTTTGACCTATTCTTCAATGGAGCTGTTCTGGAATCATTTTCTTGTAGCTATCTCTTAGCAATCTGTGTTGCACTCTCTGATAGTCCACTCCCTTTTGGGTGGTGGGGGCTGAAAGGAATATGCTTGAAATATATCCCAAAAGCACACAATTCTGAACTGTCAAACTGTAGCCCCATTATCAGTGACTGTTTCTTCCCATTGTCCAAATGAAGACACCCTTTACATTTTCTATGTCCTGATCACTTGTGAATCTAGTGAAAAGTAGATTTTTTTACTAATATAAAAAAATAATTGATGGGTCCCAGGCTGGTATGATCCTCTGCTTCAGACAGCACTAGTGCTATTAATATCCAAGGCCTTCTGGAAGATACTACAGATTTGAGATGTTCTTTGTGTCTTTGTCATCACTTTGCATGGCTTGCATGGTTCCAAACTGCTTTTTTGGGCCTGCCCAATGCCAGGCATAGTAATCAGTATCAAGAAAACAATTGTCATGTCACAAGGTACCAACAATCCACCTAAAATCTATGTCAAAAATGAAGCTCTGGACAATGTGGATCACTTCTGCTGTCTCAGCTCAATTCTTACCAGCTCACTTAACCTTGATAGGGGACTTGATAATGGAATCGAGAAAGCTTCTGTTATCTTTGGCAAGCTTACCTCATGTGTTTGGAACAACAAACAGACAACTTTGTGTTCAGGGTTAGCAATTTTATCAGGCCTGTGTCCTTAGTACCCTCCTTTACGTTTGTGAAAGCTGGGTTATGTACTACAAGCAGGAGTGGAGATTGAACAGTTTCCACCTCCACTCTCTTAGAAAAGTCCTTGGAGTTACTTGGGACCAAAGGATCATCAATAACAAGATCCTTGAGAGAATGGGGAGGATCCTTGAGAGACAGCCTACTGTCTATGCAGACTATGCTGGACATTCACAGGCTTTGCTGGCTGGGATGTGTGGAGCACATGCCTCAAGATCGTCTGCCAAAGGCTATACTCTATGGTCAACTTAAGAACTGCCCGTGATGCAGAGGAATGCCAAAGCTCCAATACAGCGACAAGGTCAAGCAAGGCCTCAAATTCAGCATTCCCACTGACAACTGGAAGAATCCTGCCCACAAATGCTCAGTCTGGAGAAGCCAGGTTATGTCTGGTGCAGTCATCACAGAGAGCCACCAGAGAGCCCACGTGAAGACCCACAGGCAAGCCAGGAGGCAGAGTGCTCCAACCTCCATTTGGTGAGTGGACCTGTAGCCACTCTGGGAAAGTCTGCTGCTCGCACATCAGGCTCTTTTCTCATACCATGGCTAAGCACCAGTGACGGACTGACTTTGTTGCATCTCCTTTTATCTGTCAAGATGTTGGATGGCCATCCTAGGCCAGGTCACCACCCTGATGTTAGGGCTGGCTCCTGGAATTCTGTGGGGTCCTGGTGTCTCTTATGTATCCGTTCCAACATGTTGTTCTGCCACGACTGTGGGAGCATAATACAGTTGCCACAGGTAAGCAGTAGTTGATTACTATGCTCTTACAAATTTGTGCCTTATTTTTAATTCAAACTTTTCAGGCTTCAGTTTATGGCCATTGGATGCCTTATGCCTCTGCCTTCTAGATTAAAGAACCCTCTAGTATGAGCATTCTTCTCTCTGCATAAGTACAGTAAAACCGTGTTTATCCAACCCTCCATTAGCCAGCTTTCTGTATTAACCGAACAACTAGTGCACACAGGTCCAGAAGCAGGCAAACTCTCCTGTGGCTGCTTGATGGTGCTTCAGTCTCACACTTTCCCATTCTCCAGATTATGCAAATTTTTGGTTTTCTGATCTGGCCCCGATCTCAATTACATCAGATAAACGAGATTCTGCTGTACTTACAGATTGTGATCAAGTCACCTCTTTAATTTCTCCTTCATAAACAACAGAAATTGAGTTCCTTTAGTCTCTTACTTGAAGTCTGGTTTTCCAGATTTTGTATCACTGTGATGAAGCAGAGAAACTGCCCACCAGCACAGTAAGGGTTAAAGAGAGCCTTTGGGCCCAGCTAGCCCTGCCCCATTATACCTGCAGTCAATGCTAGACCTGGAGGGGGAGAAAAGGAGGGACCCTAGCTCAGTTTGGGACTGACTGGTGAAGGAGCAGGATCTAGCTGTCTCCCTGCCTGAGATGCAGGGGTACTAGTCTGTCAGCCAAGGCAGCCACCTAGGAGTAAGCACTGTCTTCCCAGCCAAGGGAGACTGCAAAGTAGATGTAGGAGTCTCTGGAACTGGAGATAACTGAGTGAGCAAAGGCCAGAGACATTGTGGGGTTTGGCTTTATCAACTTGTGCCTGCCCCACCCAAAGGAGACTGGAACCACGGCAGGGCACTGCCCAAGATCCACCAGAGGGTGCTATGGGAGGCAAGCCAGGCATTTAACTGGACTAGAGGAGCCATGCTTCAAACTTAGCAGACATTGGTAGGAAGTAGCTCAGGGCAGTGGATTTAGACTTCCTGCTGGGAGGGCTCCCACTGTTCAGGGGTTGGAATCCAGTGGAGAGGGAGGCTCCAGGTCCCCCTATTCCCTCCCACGTTAAAGACTGAGGCTCCTCAACCAAGCCAGGGGCTGAGAGCCCAGTGCTCCTACCACTATCCCGCCGAAATACTCCAAATTCCCTGTTACAATCTTCTTAGTAACTTTCCTGCACCCTCTCCAATTTTTCAACATTCTTTCTAAAATGTGGATACCTCAACTGGAGACATTCAGTAACTGTCTCAGTTGCAAGCTCTTTGAAGGACAGGATTAGAATTCAAAATTATCTTGACCAGCTGGAGTAATGTTCTGAAATCAATAGGATGAAATCCAATGAGGACAAATGCAAAGTACTACACTTGGGAAGGAATAATCAGTTGCACAAATACAATATGGGCAATGACTGCCTAGGAAGGAGTACTGCAGAAAAGTATCGGGTTTATAGTCAATCACAAATGAAATATGAGTCAACAATGTAATACTTTTGCAAAAAACCTTCTTGGATGTATTAGCATCAGTGCTGTAAGCAAGACGCAAAAAGTAATTCTTCCACTCTGCTCAGCACTGGTAAGACCTCGCTGGAATATTGTGTCCAGTTCTGGGCATCACACTTCAGAAAAGATGTGGAGAAATTGGAGAAAGTCCAAAGGAGAGCAATAAAAATGATTAAAGATCTAGAAAACATGACCTCCAAGGAATGATTGAAAAAATTGGATTTGTTAAGTCTGGAGAAGAGAAGAGTGAGGCGGGACAGGATAACAGTCTTCAAGTACGTAAAAGGTTGCTTTAAAGAGAAGGGTGATAAATTGTTCTCCTTAGCCACTGAGGACAGGACAAGAAGTAATGGGCTTAAATTGCAGCAAGGGAGATTTAGGTTAGACTTTAAGAAGAACTTCCTGTACTGTAAGAGCAGTTATGCACTGAAAGAAGTTACCTAAAGAGATTGTGGGATCTCCATCATTGGAGGTTTTTAAGAGCAGGCTAGACAAACACCTGTCAGGGATAATCTGAATAATACTTCAGTGCAGGGGCTTCAACTAGATGACCTACCAAAGTCCCGTGCATGCCTACTTTTCTATGATTCTATGTCTGTGACCTCTGGATCTAAAAGAATGAGTTGCTATTCATTCAGGTAAAGGACCAGAGTAAGTTCAGAGTTAGTAGCAGGCTCATAAGTGGCGTAGCCACAGCAGTGGTCATAGTGCCACCCTGTGAGCATGGACTAAAATTGTATCTTCTGAAATCAATATAAGTCATACAGAAAGAGAAGTGTAACATTCTGTCATTATAATTTGTCATCACTAATTCCGGCCCAGCATTGTGTTGCTGAGTGTTATGGTTCCTAACATTTAGGTGGCTAGAAAATCACAGGAACACACAGCCATCCACAAAGCCTGAGTTGGGTGCTAGACTCCCAATACAATGACAAGGGAGAGATGGGTGCCTAAGAATGTGATCCACCAAACTAAGCAGTCTAAAAGGGGAGCCACCTAAACTAGCCAATGAGAGATGCCAACAAGACGGGTGTGAGAAGGGTGGGGTTTCGGAGACACAGTTGGGAACCCCTCTCCTGGAGTTATGCGGCTCAGGCACCTAAGTCATTTATTTTGAGAATGAGGTAGGCACCCACCTCAGTCCACATGAAACCACTCAAGGAGGTGGTGGTACTGATCTTATAACTCTCTGGTGAAGATGCTCTCTGCTGACAGGAGAAAACTCTTCCCTCAGCATAATAAAACCACCTCCATGACTGGCAGAACCTACATCAGCAGGAAAAGCTCTCCCACCGACATAGCACTGTCCACGTCGGCACTTATGTCATTGTAATTTATGTCACTCGGGGATGGTTTATTCATACCCCTGAATGACCTAAATTATGCCAAAATAAACTGTAGTGTAGACATAGCCTTAATCTAGTGGTTAGACCACTATAGAACATAAGAATGGCCATAGTGGGTCAGACCAGTTGTGCATCTGGACCAGTATCCTGTCTTCAACAGTGGCCAGCACCAGAGCTTCAGGGGGAATGTATGCAACAGGGCAATGCTAGAAAGATCCACCCATCTTCCCCTTCCAGTTCTGGCAGTCAGAGGTTTAGGGTTGCCCTGAGCATAGGGTTGCATCCCTGACTACCTGGACTAACAGCCATTGATAGACTGATCCTATTGAACTTAATCTAGTTCTTTTTTGAATGCAGTTACACTTTTGGCCATCACAACATTCTATGGAAGTGAATGATGCAGGTTAATTATGCTTTGTGTGAAAAAGTATTTCCTCTTGTTCGTACTAAACCTGTGTCTATTAATTTCACAAGGTGACCCCTTTTTTGTATTGAGGGAAAGGGTAAATAATACGTCTCTATTCACTTATTCCATACAATTCATTATTTTATAGATTTCTATCATATCCCCCTTAGTCGTCTGTTTTCTAAGATGAACAGCCTTAATCTTTTTATAATCTTTTTAAGGCTGTCAAGCAATTAAAAATATTGTGATTAATCACACAGTTAATAATAGAATATCATTTATTTAAATATTTTTGATGTTTTCTACATTTTCAAATATATTGATTTCAATTACAACACAGAATACAAAGTGTACAGCGCTCATTTTATATTTATTTTTGATAAGTATTTGCACTGTAAAAAATAAAAGAAATAGTATTTTTCAATGCACCTAATACAAGTACTGTAGTGCTATTTCCTTATTATGAAAGTTGAACTTAAAAATGTAGAATTATGTAAAAAAAATGCATTCAAAAATGAAACAATGTAAAATTTTAGCACCTACATGTCCACTCAGTCCTACTTCTTGTTCAGCCAATTGCTCAGACAAACAAATTTGTTTACATTTGCAAGAGATAATGCTGCCCACATCTTGTTAATAGACAGGTTTCAGAGTAACAGCCGTGTTAGTCTGTATTCGCAAAAAGAAAAGGAGTACTTGTGGCACCTTAGAGACTAACCAATTTATTTGAGCATGAGCTTTCCGTGAGCTACAGCTCACTTCATCGGATGCATACTGTGGAAACTGCAGAAGACATTATATACACAGAGACCATGAAACAATACCTCCTCCCACCCCACTCTCCTGCTGGTAATAGCTTATCTAAAGTGATCATCAAGTTGGGCCATTTCCAGCACAAATCCAGGTTTTCTCACCCTCCGCCCCCCCCCACACAAACTCACTCTCCTGCTGGTAATAGCCCATCCAAAGTGACCACTCTCTTTAAAATGTGTATGATAATCAAGGTGGGCCATTTCCAGCACAAATCCAGGTTTTCTCACCCGCCCACCCCCTTTTTTTCAAAAAAACACACACACAAAAACTCAGCTGGTTTTTGTGTGTGTGTTTTTTTGAAAAAAAGGGGGTGGGGGGTGAGAGAACCTGTATTTGTGCTGGAAATGGCCCACCTTGATTTTCATACACATTGTGAGGAGAGTGGTCACTTTGGATAAGCTATTACCAGCAGGAGAGTGAGTTTGTGTGTGTGGTTTTTGGAGGCGGGTGGGGGGGTGAGAATACCTGGATTTGTGCTGGAAATGGCCCACCTTGATTATCATACACATTTTAAAGAGAGTGGTCACTTTGGATGGGCTATTACCAGCAGGAGAGTGAGTTTGGGGGGGGGGGAGACGGAGGGTGAGAAAACCTGGATTTGTGCTGGAAATGGCCCAACTTGATGATCACTTTAGATAAGCTATTACCAGCAGGAGAGTGGGGTGGGAGGAGGTATTGTTTCATGGTCTCTGTGTATATAATGTCTTCTGCAGTTTCCACAGTATGCATCCGATGAAGTGAGCTGTAGCTCACGAAAGTTCATGCTCAAATAAATTGGTTAGTCTCTAAGGTACCACAAGTACTCCTTTTCATCTTGTTTATAGTGTCACCTGAATGTGAAAACAGGCGTTCTCATGGCACTGTTGTAGCCAGCATCACAAGATATTTATGTGCCAGATGCACTAAAGATTCCTATGTCCCTTCATGCTTCAACCATTCCAGGGGACATGTGTCCATGAAGACAGGTTCTGCTCGATAACAATCCAAAGCAGTGCGGACCGACACATGTTCATTTTCATCATCTGAGTCAGATGCCACCAGCAGAAGATGGATTTTCTGTTTTGATGGTTCGGGTTCTGTAGTTTCTGCATCAGGAGTGTTGCTCTTTTAAGACTTCTGAAAGCATGCTCCACACCTTGTCCCTCTCAGATTTTGGAAGGCACTTCAGATTCTTAAACCTTGGGTTGGCTGCTGTAGCTGTCTTTAGAAATCTCACATTGGTACCTTCTTTGTGTTTTGTGAAATCTGCAGTGAAAATGTTCTTAAAATGAACATGTGCTGGGTCATCATCTGAGACTGCTATAGTATGAAATATATGGCAGAATGCAGGTAAAACAGAGCCAGGGACATACAATTTCCCCCCAAGGAGTTCAGTCACAAATGTAATTAACACATTATTTTTTTTAATGAGCATCATCAGCATGGAAGCATGTCTTCTGGAATGGTGGCTGAAGCATGAAGGGGCATATGAACATTTAGCATATCTGGCACGTGTAGAGGAAAAATTCAGTGGACCCAAGTATGCCTAAACTTTCCAAGTAGGCCTAAAACTTTTGGTCAAGCTAACTGTGTATATGAAGCATAAGAAAAGAGTGTGGAAAATTCCATTGTAAGGCAATTGCAGCAGCACAGCTTAAGAATCGTTAACCACAAAAGAACACCTGTCAATAACAGGAAAAGCTTGTTTTGCTATATTCCAAATAAGGTAATTAAGACGAATGTGTAATTTGTCTGCGGTTTTAAGCTTTAAAAAGCTGTGTGCTTTTCATCGGGGGGGGCAGCTACTTAGAGCTGTTACCCCCCTGCACTTGTAATCAATAAAGGAGCCTCAGGCTTGGTTCTGATCCAAACACAACACGTGGTTAATTTTTCCACCACACACGCAAATACCTTGTAATGCCGGCTACAAAAGTGCCATGCAAATGCCTGTTCTCGCTTTCTGGTGACATTGTAAATAAGAAGAGGGCAGCATTATCTCCTGTAAATGTAAACAAACTTGTTTGTCTTAGCAATTGGCTGAACAAGAAGTAGGATTGAGTGGACTTGTAGGCTCTAAAGTTTTACATTGTTTTGTTTTTGAGTGCAGTTGTGTAACTAAAAAAAATCTACATTTGTAAGTTGCACTTTCACTGTAGAGATTACACTACAGTACTTGTATGAGGTGAATTGAAAAATACTATTTCTTTTATCATTTTTACAGTGCAAATATTTGTAATAAAAATAATATACACTTTGATTTAAATTACAACACAGAATACAATATATATGAAAATGCAGAATAACATCAAAATATTTAATACATTTCAATTGGTATTCTGTTTAACAGTGCAATTAAAACTACGATTAATTTTTTTAATCGTGATTAATTTTTTTTAGTTTAGTTGCATGAGTTAACTGCAATTAATCAACAGCTCTAAATCTTTTTATAAAAAAAACATACTCTTTTAGTTTCTTCTCCTATGTAAGCTGTTCCATATTCTTGATAATCTTTGTTGAGCTTCTCTGAATCTTTTCCAGTTCCACTCTATCCTTTTTGAGATGAGGCAACCAGAGCTGCACACAATATTCAAAGTGTGGGTGCACCATGGATTTAAATAGTAGCTGTGTAGTTTCTATCTTATTTTTCTATCCCTTTCCTAACAGATCCTAACATCGTTAACCTTTTTGACTGCTGCTGTGCATTGAGCTGAAGTTTTCAGAGATCTAGTCACAATGACTATAAGATCTCTTTCTTGAGTGGTAACGTCTAATTTAAAGCCCAGCATTATATATGTGTAGTTGGGATTATTTTTTCCAGCATACATTACTTTGCATTTATCAAAATTGAATTTAATCTGCCATTTTGTTATCCAGTTACCCAGTTTTGTGAGATCTTTGTAACTCTTCACAGTCAGCTTTGGATTTAGCTTTGGAATAATTTTGTAACATCTGAAAACTTTGCCACTTCACTGTTCACTATCTTTTCCATATAATTAATAAGTACATTGAATAGCACACATCTCAGTACAGATCTTTGGGTGATCCTGCTGTTCATCTCTTTCCATTGTGAAAACTGACCATTTATTCCTACCCTTTTTTTTCTTATCTTTAACCAGTTACTGATCCATGAGAGGACCTTCCTTGGTATCCCATCACTACTTGCTTTGCTTAAATGTTTTTGGTGATGCACTTTGTCTGAAAATCTAAGTACGCTACATTGACAGGATCACTCTTGTCCACATGCTTGTGGACAACCACAAAGAATTCTAGTAGATTGGTGAGGCATTATTTCCCCTTTACAAAAACCATGTTGACTCTTCCCCAACAAATCATGCTTATCTATGTGTCTGGTAATTCTGTTTTTTACTATATATTCTACCAGTTTGCCCAGTACTGAAACCTGTAATTGCCAGGATCTCCACTGGAACTCTTTAAAAATTGGTGTTACTTTGGGTACTTTTCAGTCATCTGGTGCAGAGGCTTGTTCAGTTCCCTCAACTACCTAATGAGAGAGAGGCTTTGAACAGGGATCCCCAAACCTCTCAGGAGGTGCTGTAGCCACTGGGTGATATGATACTCTGATATGGTACTCCATCTGTCTCTCCTGTTCCACTTTGGATAAAAAACTGAATAGGTAATGAAGCAGGGGGACTGTACCTTGGGTCTCCCACCTCACAGGTGGGTGCCCTTAGCAGGCTATAAAGTCATTCTCATTCTCTGGCCCAGTGCCCTTTTAAGTATTTATACACCATGGAAGAGCTTCAGCTGGAGAGACTGTGGGAACACCCCATCAGCACATCCCATAGCTCTGTGGTTTCAGCATCCTCCTGAGAGTGACCCTGAGCCAATCCTTTCTCCTCATCAGGTAGAAGGGGGAACTGAACCTGTGTGTCCTGTATCCCAGGCTAGTGTTCTAGCCACTAGGCTAAAAGCCCCCACCACCTCTTCTCTTGGGTCAAGATTTTGAATGGGACCCAATCCAGTAGGTGGCCACTGAGCACATCTACTGGATCAGGCCCCACATGTGAGAAAGGCACTTGTCTTCCTGTCTTCCCCATGTTTGTGGACCACACTAGGGATTAAGTGGGAGACAGGCATCCAGGCACTGAGAGGGAGACAGCAGCGTGCATGCCCGAAGACAGAACCATAGTTACCTAGAGAACTTTTATTCTAAACATTCAGGTGCCGAGTGAGTTTAGGCCCCTATAGGTTTAGGGGGCAGCTGAGTGGGAGCTTTGTGGACTGCAGTGGAGCCTAAGACTAAGATTTAGGCACCTAGGTACCTTTGTTGATCTGGGCCTTACTCAACCTTGAAACCTGCCAATGCATGATATGAGCGCTCAACATGTGGAACAAATGACTGAAATGCAGAACATCTGTAATTTGTCATATGTCACAGAACAATTAATTGATTTTGCATTTTTAAGTATAAAACTTGTGTTAAAGGATGTTTTCTCACAATGTGAATTAAATACATCAATTTTTTAGAAAGGAAAATTGGAAAACCAAATCCTGCTGTATGCAACCATAAGGTCTCCCCTGCCCCCAATGGTAAACAACAGGGCTTGAGCCCTTGACCTTCAGAGAGGGAGGCCAGGCTTCTAATGCTTAAACTGATATAAAGCCATTGATTTTGAGGCCAGAAGGAACTACTAAAACCATCTAGTCCAGGGCTGGGGAAAGTTTTTGGCCCGAGGGCCACGTCTACGTGGGGAAATTGTATGCAGGGTCATGAATGTAGGGCTGGGGTAGGGGGTTGGGGTGCCTGAGGGAGTGCGGGGTCTGGGACGGGGTGCAGTGTGCAGGAAGGGACTCAGGACAAGGGGTTGGGGTGCAGGAGGGGTGTGGCAGGAGGCTCAAGGCAGGGGGTTGGGGTACAGGAGGGATTCGGGGTACGGACTCTGGCCCAGCACTGCTTACCTTGAGCGGCTCCGGGGTGACAGTGGTGCGCAGCAGGGCTAAGGCAGGCTTCCTGCCTGCCCTGGCTCCACGATGCTCCTGGAAGTGGCCAACATGTCTGGCAGTGGCTCCTGGGGGTGGGGTGGGGCAGGCGGCTCCGCAGCGCGCTGCCCTCACCTGTGGGTACCACGCCCAAAGCTCTCATTGGCCACAATTCTCCATTCCCGGCCAATGGCAGCTGTGGGGGGCAGTGCCTGCAGGTGAGGGCACCGCATGGAGCCCTCTGTCCCCGCCCCGCGGCTGCAGGGATGTGGTGCTGGCTACTTCCAGGAGTGGCGCGGGGTCAGGGCAGGTAGGGAGCCTGCCTTAGCCCAGCTGTGCCACAGAGCTGGCAATCCCACGGGCCGCATTGAAAGCCTTGATGGGCTGGGGCCGGCCTGCGGGCCATAGTTTGCCCTTCCCTGATCTAGTCTGACCTCCAGTATAACACAGTCTGACCTCCAGTATAACTCCAGTATAACTGCATTAAGCCTGTGACTTATTAAACCTTAGTAACTAGTAACACAAAAGATGATTTATCAAGCATTCATGAACCTATACATACGGAAGAACTATACACAGTGATTTCATAATTCATGTTGCTTTATTACATTTTAAAAAGAGGTCCAAATTTAAGAAACAAGGAGACAGTGAAAATATTTTGGTAACATGATGTTTCTTGAAGAAATTATAACTTAGGTCAGATTGTCTGTTTTCCCTGGCACTACCAATTCACAACAAGCAGTTCAGGTTTAACCTCTAACTCAAAACACACTGAGAATTTCATCATTCCCAGTAAAATACGAATGCTGGTGCCACCTCCACTATGCTAGCCCTACGTTCCATTATAATGTGTAGACACAGAGTGACTGTATTAAATGGAGACATTTTTGGATAAATGTCATAATATGATGATGTGTTAAATGGAAAATTTGGTATTGCTTTAATAGTTGATTGACATACAGAACGTGTGAGAATGGGTTTTCTGGTTCTTTTATGTACTGGAACATTCTTGTTATGAAAAAGGGGATGATACCAGGGCGGTGTAATCGTGGGGAGTGTGGGGGGGAAGGAATAGTGGGACGCACCCAATATCTTGTGGAGGCCTATGTTCCTCCTGTGCACATAAGCGGGGGGAGAAAATGAGAGTGCAATCCAGAGGAGGGGCTGGAGCGAATGCCAGAGAGCATGAAATCAGGCTGGTCACCAGGGAGAAGCCAGCAGATCTGGGCTCAGAAACCTGGCCCAGAAGAGGGGCAGGAGCACGTGTACCAGCTTCAGGTGCGGGCAAGCCCACCAATTGGGGGAGGGGGGGAGGAAAGGGGGCAATTGTCCAGGGTCCCAGGAGATTTAAAAGGGGCCGGGGGCCCCTGGCTGCCGCTACTGTTGCAGTAAGGGCGGTGGAAGCTGGGAGCCCCAGGCCCTTTTAAATCACCCTGGAGGGCCGCAGGGCTCCTACGGGTGTGCATGACTGCTCCGTGCTCTGGAGGGCCCCGCAGGCCAGCGCAGTCAGTCCCGGAAGTAATAGCATCGTACCCCGGGCCCTGCCCCCGCCCCTCCGATGGCCCTGGACCAGTGGCCCGGAATTGCTCTCGGCGGGCCTGGGTGCGGGGGATGGGACAGTGCACTGGCACCTGGGCAGGAGCAAGAGGACATTGGTGCAGAGGGTGCCAGCTGCCAGGGGCGGGGACAATCTGGGCACCAGGTGCCAAGGAAGTTCCATCGGAACAGCAGTAAGAAATACTGAGATGCCCCTTCCCAGCCTGAAGCCACCCCTCTGTCCAGTCTCAGTAATTTCCCTGGCTATCCCTCCACGCCCCACATTCACAGGATGCTTTCCTCCAATCCCCAGATGTTATCAGGGAATTTACTAATTGCCAGTGTGTTCAGACACCTGCTGGACATTACATATTATGTTGTTACAAAGTTCATTATGATCACATGATCAGTTCTGGACACCTCATTAGCATAGAGAAGTTGACAAATTTCAGGGAGTTCAAATAATCAGCTTTTCTCTTTCTTTCACAAAGTATCAAAACTTTGTTTACCTATCACTTATTTTCTGATATAAAATAAGACAAATAACTTATTTGAAACTCACCCCATCCTATCACAATATATCTTTTCAGCAGTAGCCTTTCAGAGAGCACAGCAGTCACCAATAACGTGTGGAGATATAGTCCTTCAACTAAAAGCCAAAAATAATTTGCACCAACAAAGTAATGCAAGAAAAACTGGGAAGTCCTGCAAATGGTTAAAATCTGCAGAAATAAGACATCAGGAAGTATTTAATAATAGTAATTAATTACACATTGTAGTACTGTAAAATCTCTGAAAAGAACTGTTGCTCTTATGTCATATTTTATATCCTTTAAAAATTAACAGTTGTAATAAATATTTGGTTCAGTCAGACACCTTTCTGCAGCTTTAATTGGGTTGCTGCACTTCCATGATGAGGTCCCAGCTGTGTGCCATTGGGAATAGATCAAACCTCTGATGTCATCTACAGCCAAAACCAGCTAATCAGAATATACATTTGTCTCCAACATGCTAAAAACGGTGTGTGTGTGGTGTGTGATTCCAAAAAAACAACCAAGTGCCTCATGTGGGCCAGGCATGCTGTGGGGATTCACACACACACACACACACCATGATTTCTTAGAAGAAGACACCGCACAAGTAACAGGAAGCTTGGGGAGGGACTGGAGCTCTCTGTCCTTGTCTATGAAGAAATGTAGGGAAATCTCTTTCCACTGCTCTAGCATTAGTGCAGCTCAGCCATTTCTAGTGCAACCTTTGAAAGGGTTTATTCTTTTAGGATGATTCCTAAGTACGTTCTTTGAAACTTATTGATGGACCCTAATACCAAGGTAAGGGGAACACCAGGAGAAGTCCATACAAGGAACAGCCATATTATCTGATTAAGGAGCTCATGCATGAGCTGAGTAGATTGTAGGGAGGGGACCTATTCGTTTTCAGGCTCTTTGCACAGGTACTATGGAGGAAAACAGTTTGGAAGAGTCATCTGAGGGAAGGGCTCGGAAGGAAACCCCATTGACCGGAAGGCATGGGATGCATTGTCCTAGGGATAGGAGTTCAACAACCATCACTCCCAAGAGGAGGAGACGGGTGGTGGTGGTCAGGAACTCTCACCTAAAGGTCCTCCATCTGCCATTCAGACTGGGAAACTCGAGAAGTGTGCTGCTTTCCTGGAGCTAGAACTCAGGATGTGACGGACAGTCTGCCGAGACTGATCAAGCCCTTGGACCACTACCCCTTCCTGCTTCTCCATGTGGGCACCAATGACCTTGAGCGGGTTACTGAAGACTCTGGGAAGAAGGATAAAGGAGTTGAGGCGCATGTCAAGTTCTCGTCCATCTTCCCTGTTGAAGGAAAAGGCCCAGGTAGGGACCATCGAATTTTGGAGGTAATGCATGGTTACGCAGGTGGTGTCGGAGAGAGGGCTCTGGATTCTTTGACCATGAGCTGTTGTTCCAGGAAGAAGGATTGCCAGGAAGAAATGGGATCCACCTAATGAAGAGAGGGAAAAGCATCTTCACAGGCAGACTTGCTAACTAGTGAGGAGGGCTTTAAACTAAGTTCACCAGGAGATGGAGACCTAAGCTCTGAGGTAAATGGGGAAGTGAGATACTGGGAGGAAACACAAGGAGACCTCCTGATTCAAGGCAATCAGCTAGCAGGGGAATGGGCTAGTTATCTTAGGTGCCTGTACAAGAACTCAAGAAGCCTGGGAAAGAAGCAGGAAGAATTGGAAGTCCTGGCACAGTCAAGGAACTATGATGTGATTGGAATAACAGAGACTTGATGAGGTAACTCACAAGACTGGAGCACTGTCATGGATGGGTATAAACTGTTCAGGAAGGACAGGTGGGGGAGAAAAGGTGGAGGAGTTGCACTGTCTGTAAGAGAGCAGTAGAATTGCTCAGAGCTCCAGTATGAAACTGGAGAAAAGCCTGTTGAGAGTCTTTGGGTTAAATTTAGAGGTGAGAGCAACAAGGGTGATGTCATGGTGGGCATCTGCTATAGACCACCAGACCAAGAGGATGAGGTGGACAAGGCTTTTTTCAGACAACTAATAGAAGTTTCCAGATCACAGGTCATGGTTCTCATGGGGCACTTCAATCACCCTGACATCTGCTGGGAGAGCAATACAGCAGTGCACAGAAAATGCAGGAAGTTTTTGGAGAGTGTTGGGGACAACTTCTTGGTGCAAGTGCTGGAGGAACCAACTAGGGGCTGTGCTCCTCTTGACCTGCTGCTCACAAACAGGAAAGAACTGGTACCAGAAGTAGAGGTGGGTGGCAACCTGGGCAGCAGTGACCATGAGATGGTTGAGTTCAGGATCCTGACAAAAGGAAGAAAGGAGAGCAGCAAAATACAGATCCTGGACTTGAGAAAAGCAGACTTTGACTCCCTCAGGGAACTGATGGGCAGGATCCCCTGAAAGGCTAATATTGGGGGGGAAAGGAGTCCAGGAGAGCTGGCTGTATTTTAAAGAAGCCTTATTGAGGGTGCAGGAACAAACCATACCTATGTGCAGAAGAATAGTAAATATGGCAGGCAACCAACTTGGCTTAACAGAGAAGTCTTCAGTGAGCTTAAACACAAAAAGGAACCTTACAAGGAGTGGAAACTTGGACAGATGACTAGGGAGGAGTATAAAAATATTGCTCAAGCATGCAGAGGTATAATCAGGAAGGCCAAAGCACAATTGGAGTTGCAGCTAGCAAGGGATGTGAAGGGTAACATGAAAGGTTTCTGCAGCTATATTAGCAACAAGAAGAAGGTCAGGGAAAATGTAAGACCCATACTGAATGGGGGAGGCAACCTAGTGACAGATGATGTGGAAAAAGCTTAAGTACTCAATGCTTTTTTGGCCTCAGTCTTCACAGACAAGGTCAGCTCTCAGACTACTGCACTGGGCAGCACAGTATGGGGAGGAGGTGAGCAGCCCTCGGTGGTGAAAGAACAGGTTAAGGACTATTTAGAAAAGCTGGACGTGCACAACTCCATGGGGCTAGATGCAATGCATCCAAGGGTGCTGAGGGAGTTGGCTGATGTGATTGCAGAGCTGCTGGCGATTATCTCTGAAAACTCATGGCAATCGGGGGAGGTCCCAGACGACTGGAAAAAGGCAAATATAGTGCCAATCTTTAAAAAGGGAAAGAAGGAGAATCCAGGGAACTACAGACCGATCAGCCTCACCTCAGTCCCCAGGAAAATCATGGAGCACGTCCTCAAGGAATCCATTTTGAACCACTTGGAGGAGAGGAAGGTGATCAGGAACAGTCAACATGGATTCACCAAGGGCAAGTCATGCCTGATCAACCTGATTGCCTTCTATGATGAGATAACTGGCTCTGTGGATATGGGGAAAGCGGTGGATGTCATATACTTTGACTTTAGCAAAGCTTTTGATATTGTCTCCCACAGTATTCTTGCCAGCAAGTTAAAGAAGTATGGATTGTCTGAATGGACTGTGGTGGATAGAAAGCTGTCTAGATCGTCAGGCTCAACAGGTAGTGATCAAAGACTTAATGTCTAGTTGGCAGCCGATATCAAGTGGAGTGCCCCAGGGGTCAGTCCTAGGGCCAGTTTTGTTCAACATCTTCATTAATGATCCGATGATGGGATGGATTGAACCCTCAGCAAGTTTGCAGATGACACTAATCTAGGGGGAGAGGTAGATATGTGGAGGGTAGGGATAGGGTCCAGAGGGACCTAGACAAATTGGATGATTGGGCCAAAAGAAATCTGATGAGGTTTAACAAGAACAAGTGTAGAGTCCTGCACTTAGGAAGGAAGAATCCCATGCACTGGTACAGGCTGGGGACCAACTGGCTAAGCAGCAGTTCTGCAAAAAAGGACCTGTGGATTACAGTGGACGAGAAGCTGGATATGAGTCAACTGTGTGCCCTCGTTGCCAGGAAGGCTAATGGCATATTGGGCTGCATTAGTAGGAGCATTGCCAGCAGATCAAAGGAAGTGATTATTCCCCTCTATTCAGCACTGGTGAGGCCAAATCTGGAATATTGCAACCAGTTTTGGGCCCCCCACTATAGAAAGGATGTGGACAAATTGGAGAGAGTCCAGCCGAGGGCAACAAAAATGGTTAGAGAGCTGGCGCACATGACTTACGAAGAGAGGTTGAGAGAACTAGGCTTATTTAATCTGCAGAAAAGAAGTGAGTGTGTGTGTGTGTGGGGGGGGAATTTGATAGCAGCCCTCAATTACCCGAAGGGGGGTTCCAAAGAGGATGGAGCTAGGCTGTTCTCAGTGGTGGACAGATGACAGAACAAGGAGCAATGATCTCAAGTTGCAGTGGGGAGGTCTAGTTTGGATATTAGGAAAAACTATTTCACTAGGAGGGAGATGAAGCACTGGAATGGTTGCCTAAAGAGGTGGTGGAATCTCCATCCTTCGAAGTTTTTAAGGCCTGGCTTGAGAAAGCCCTGGCTGGGATGATTTAGTTGGGGTTGGTCCTGCTTTGAGTCGGGAGTTGGACTAGATGACCTCCTGAGGCCTCTTCCAACCCTAATCTTCTATGATCACCACAAAAAGAAATACGCACTACTAGAGGTATCCAATTGCTATCAGGTACTCAGCATGGCAGCTGTAGGAAATATCTCTGAAGATTCAGCTGAGAAATGACAACTATGAACACTATTAACCAGCACAGTGTGCTTGCTATTCATTTTTCTTATGATCATATCTAAATCAAATAAATATAAATTCTGAACCAGAATTTTACCCTATTCTCCATGAACACTATTTCCTATTTTCATAATTCACCTCTTAGCATCTAAAACCTGCTTTCCTAAGGGAAACTGTTTTGCAACTTTAACTTTTGCAGCACAAATTATACTATTAACAATGAACTAAAATAGAATTACCTCAGAACTGAAGTAGGAAATCCATCCAGTTTCATTATTTGGTCTTTTTGAATAAGTATTATGGTATATGGTATCTTTTATAAGAACTGCTGTGGCTCGCAGTATAAACGAAGCAAATAAATTTATATGGATGTAGTTTCTAGTGCAGTGAAGTTTTCTGTGGAAGTACAAAAAGAAATGTCCCTTTTTATGAATTCTTGAGAATAAATTTCATTATGAACAATATAATTGTATTCATATTATAGCCATCAAGAATTACATTTGCATAGTAAATGTATATAGTTACATCTTACATGGAATTATAAGCTGTTACTTGAAAAAAGAATCCATAAATTGATAAATTCCAGAATACAAGACATGTTCTAGTAATGTTGGTTGACACTAACCTGAGGAGCAGAAGTATGAGTAGAGCTAATACAAGGGAAGTGAGAGACAAGCAGTATCCAACCGTGTATAGTAGCTGTAGTGTGGAAAGTAACATGTGTTCTTCTTCCTAATCATAAGAATAACAGAGAAAAATAAATAAGTAGCACAAGTGTGGGAGTCAGCCTGGCCCAGCAGATAGGGCACTAGCCTAGGAGTTAAGACGTTAGGGTTCTATTGTTTGTCCCTTGGGCAAGGCACTTACTGCTCCAAACTTCAGTTTCCCCATCTGTAAATGACCCTCCTCCGTAACCCCTGTGAGATCAACAGGTGGGAAGCACTATGGAAAGCCAGGTATAATTAGCAGGTTTTAAAATTTGAAATAATTTAATATTTGGAATAGGCACATTGGGTCTAATTTTGAAAATTGTGTATGCACTGCTGTGAGCCTAATTTCTGCCAACAGCCACCATGATTACGTATGCAAATTGGGCTCTAGGGTATGAAGATAGCCAAATAAATTCATAACTTCTAATGCTGGGAAGAAATTTTTCATCAAAACAGTTTTCTATCAGAAAATGCCATTCTGTTTAAACTAAAATTGTTCATGAAATCACAAGAATTTTAATGACAATTCCTGTGTAAATTTTTAAATGGTAAATTTCATTTGAGAAAATTTTGAAATTTTATTTCCAAACAAAATTTTCTTTTAAAAATGTATTTTCATTTTTACATTATTTTATGCCATGTCAGTAGTAGTAGTGCATAATATGACACGTTACGGCATAATAGTCAAAATATTATTTCCTTTCCTTTTAGTTCTAGTTTAGTTTTAAAATGATTAAGGATAGATGTTGTTTAGGACTAATTGAAACATCTTATTTTCTAGCCCATGATGTCTCCTGTTTGTGTTGTGAGGCAACAGTTTCACGTTTGGAACAAGAAAAGAAGATAAGCACTTAGTGTACTAATTACAGCAGCAAGCTTCTTTCAATATCTTAGAAATATGATTGCAGGGTAACACAAATATAATAAAAGTAATTAAAAATGGGAAAAAATTCATTTTGAATCTAAATTTTGAAATTTTCCAAAAATTTTTTCCAGAATTTCCATTTTGTAGAACAATTCTAAATATTTGTTTTGCTCTGATTCAGAATGAAACACATTTTGAAGTGCTGAAATTTCTGGTGAAACAGAAATTCTGAGTTTCAACCAGCTCTAATTACTCATTTGAAATGACCTAATTCTGCATGAAGCACAATAATCATTTGTGCAAAATGGGTGAACAGTTGAACATGCATTTTTGGGTGGGCAGTTTTGAAAATCAGGTCTATCATGTGCAATCATTTTCAGCACCACTTACATAGGTTTTGTTTCTAAACTCAAGATGAAAATAAGGATGAATAAAAAGGAGAAATTAATGTGTGAGCACGTCGAGTGATATGGAACAGGACATCTGAGCTGGAATGAGTGTGCACCAATTTTTCTTTTATCTTTTCATTTAACATTTTATTTCTTTTGTTCCTGTTTCTGATGCATTTTGTAATTATTGGAGATACTCAATAATTAATTATACCAAACTCCTAAGGTGTCAGTAGTGTTACAGGTCTACTGCAACTCAGAGGCAAGTGGTTCAGTGCTTTGGCAGCCAGGTGTTGTGGGCATTAGCCCTGGTGGATCCCAGTAACCACTCAGATACATGGTAAGTGAAAGGCTATTTTATTAGGGTTGGCAGGAAAGGGGAAATACCTCAGGTACAGAGGCTTAAATGGTTACACTCCAAAGTGAGCAATAGTGGTAAATGTTTGGGTCCCTGGGACAGTCCAACTGAGAGTCAGGATTCTTCAAGCCTAGTGGTTAGGGTGCCTTTTCCAGTCCAGTCTTTATTCAAGTAAATAGAAGTTTGAGGTTTTCCAAGACAGGCTGTTATTGTCTCCGATTGGGGCTACTCTGCACCCAGCCTTGCTGTTCCGCCATAAGTCCCACACAGACCCACACACATCTGTCACATCCAGCAGCAACAGCCTGTTCCACACATGGCTCTGCACATAGTTCCTGGGGGGTTTCTCTTTGCATTCAGCTTCTCTGCAGCTCCTGGCTAGCCATGCGGCCACCACTTCCAAACAGAGCTCATCCACTTAGTTTGAGGACGTCTCCCCTTACCTGGCCACAGGAAGGGGAAGTGGGAGGGAGCTAATGCTGCTTAGCTGATCCAGCACAATGTATTTACTTTTCTAGCTCAAGTAAAGCTTCTCTTCGGGAAACAAACTGAAAAATTCTATAGACAGAGGACAACTCCACAGTACGGACTACTCACTAAACCCCTATATGGATTGCAATGATTTATTGTCCAGCCTGGTAATCATATCTTCTTCTGAACAATGTCACTGTTTCCACTGATGGTTCAAGTGCATTGGCTTGGATGTTATCACCTTCATCATTGTCATATAGCTGTTTCTAACTAACTCGAATTGGTGGCTATACCCTTGAGAGGGCATAGTGGTGGAGTCTGCCATAATATGCTTTCTGGTATTTTTCTATGATGCAGAAGAAAATACATCTGCCACTTTGTGAGAGGAAAATAGGATAGAGATAATGGAACAATAGAGCCAGCAGGGAGCAATGTGGGTGCTGGAGATTCCCAGCATGCTGTCTTTAGAAGTCCATCTCCATGTTGACACACAGCAGCAGCAGTACAAAATCCAGCACCAAGGAACAGAATGAGCTGACAATATGGGCATAGGAGTTTTCCACCTCTGAATTAGAGGAAATAAATGGTTGATTTATCCGCTGTTGGTAGATACTAGCCATGAATCTGACCCAACCAATTGATATCGCACCCAGGTAAAAGCAGGTCCAGCACAAACAGAAGGAGCAGGTACAGATGAACCAAGGTGAACAGGAGCAGAAACAGGGCTCAGGGGACAGATATATCAGAGCAAGTGCATCTTCCTGTGATACAGAGAACCAGTGCAAGCAATGCAGACAGGTACCCATGGGAGATCCAGCAAACACTTGCCAAGAGCAGAGCAAGGGTACAGCATAGAATCATAGAATCACAGAAGATTAGGGTTGGAAGAGATCTCAGGAGGTCATCTAGTCCAACCCCCTGCTCAAAGCCCAATTAAATCATCCCAACCAGGGCTTTTTCAAGCTGGGACGTAATAACCTCTAAGGATGGAGATTCCACCACTTCCCTAGGTAACCCATTCCAGTGCTTCACCTCCCTCCTAGTGAAATAGTTTTTCCTAATATCCAACCTAGACCTCCCGCACTGCAACTTTGAGACCATTGCTCCTTGTTCTGTCCTCTGCCACCACTGAGAACAGCCTAGCTCCTCTTGGAACCCCCCTTCACGTAATTGAAGGCTGCTATCAAATCCCCCCTCACTCTTCTCTTCTGCAGATTAAATAAGCCCAGTTCCCTCAGCCTCTCCTCCTCCTCATTTGCCCCAGCCCCCTGATCATTTTCTTTGCCTTCCACTGGACTCTCTCCAATTTGTCCACATTCTTTCTGTAGTGGGGGGGCCCAAAACTGGACGCAATACTCCAGATGTGGCCTCACCAGTGCTGAATAGAGGGGAATAATCACTTTCCCCGAACTGCTGGCAATGCTCCTACTAATGCAGCCCAATATGCCATTAGCCTTCTTGGCAACAAGGGCACACTGTTGACCATATCCAGCTTCTCATCCACTGTAATCCCCAAGTCCTTTTCTGCAGAACTGCAGTTTAGCCAGTCATCTGCAAACTTGCTGAGGGTTCAATCCATCCCATCATCCAGATCATTAATGAAGATGTTGAATGAAACCGGCCCCAGGACTGACCCCTGGGGCAGGTCTGCTTATATCAGCTGCCAACTAGACATCAAGCCATCGATCACTACCCATTGAGCCCAATGATCTAGCCAGCTTTCTATCCACCTGATAGTCCATTCATCCAATCCATACATCTTTAACTTGCTGGCAAGAATACTGTGGGAGACCATAGTACACACTGTGGCAGCCTTAGCAGGTTCAGGAGTAGCAAGTTGATTTGCTGAGGCCTCGCACAGCTTTTGGGAAGCAAAAATCTACCAAGGCCATACTGGAAAATCTGTGGTGTTGGACTGGTAGGTTTGACACCCTCCTCGCTTACCCACATCTGAGACCTTGGAAAATCAGTGCACAACTGATATCTCTCAGACACTGTCTAGCTTCAGGTATAACTAAAAATGAATCTAGTTCTGTCAGATTAGAGTACCATCTACAATCGGAAATCATGAACCAAGCATGGAAGTGGAAACAGAGGCACAGAAAGATGAAGTGACTTCTTCACCATCACACAGCAAGGCAGCAATTGTGCTGGAATTAGAACCTTGGTTTCTTGACCCTTAGCCCTATCACCTGTTCTCTGAACCACACTGTGCTTAGTATGAGGAGAGAATTCCTCAGTGGAGATTGTGATATTATCTGATTAAAATATGACCATATAGATCATTGTTGCAACCACTGTTGTATATTTGCAACAAATCTTGTACAAAATGTGGTATGTAAGATGTTTATGATAAGGTTATGATTTGCAGGTTATGATTATGCTATCTGTATGTATTTATCATTTTTGTATTTAAAGTTATGAATATTGGCTTTATACGCGGATTTCAAATGTTTGCACCTGGGGTAATGCCCACAAGATCTAGGGATGAACTGGTGCTGAGGGTGGAGGTCAGGTGATAAAATATGAGAAGAGAAGAATAAAAGCAGAGGACTGGGAAGTGAGAATGGGGGAAGAAGGAAAATAGGAAAGGTTTCAGGTCAGGAGAAGCAGAAAAAAACAGACCTGGGTATGTGAGCAGACACGATTAGAGAAAGGAAATAGAGGGAAATAAAATCTACAGACATACTGGACAAAGAGTACCAAGGAAATATAATGGGTTGAAAAGGGAAGTGATCAAAAGCTGTGTCAGATGAAAACAGACCCTGAAAACAGTAAATGAGAAGCCCACCTGCAAAGGACCTAAAGTACGTGAACAGAGAGAATGACTTTGAACATCAGTGAAGGAATAAAGGTGCAAAATGCACAAATGAGGGCCCACTGGTGAAGAAACCCGCTTATGGATAAACCCAGTGAAAAGAGGCACAACCACAGGAATGTCGAATCTAAGAGGCACTTCAAGCCGAAGAGGACCAAAGAACAGGACAGCAAGAGTGGAGCTGGACTTACAGCCAAGCAGAGGAAAAGTTGATTCTTCTCTGAAGTGACACAGTCTATTGTTCAATAATCTTTGTTCTTGATAATGACAATGTATGTGGTATTAACTGCACAGAGTAAAGAAGAGTACCATGTACAAACTTGCAAAGATTAATGTGTTGGTAACATATAGTTTATTATTATTATTATAAGTAGTAAGTACTTTGCAATGTTATATATTATTTATACTCCTGAAATTTTTGGGGGGGTTTCCCTTATAAAGTTCTAAAAATTTAAAATTATCCCTTTTGTCTTGGTTTTCCCCTGCCTCTCCTCACAGTTAGCATAGCCTAACCCTAACCGGGTGTTTGCAAGGGTCTTATCAAAAGTCCAGTGCCAACAAGGACTGGGTTTGTTTGTGATTTTGCCTCCATTTTTTCTTTGCATGCAGCTGCCCACTAATGACTGTGAGGTTCAGGGATGAAGAGAATGAATTGAAGTGGGAAATTTGTTCCATGTTCACTCCAATTAGTTCCACAGCAATTTTGCCCAATACAGTATGTTTCCTTTTAGCATGTGGGATTCTCTGAGTCTGAGTAATTTACTCTATGAGTTTCATTTTTTCTCATTATATTAGAATTCAGTAAATGTGGTGATCCCAAAACTGACCTAGGGATAATTTGCTGAAGCCAAAGCACTCAGGATTTTTCCAGCCCTAATCCCTGCTCAAAATACAAGGAAAGGTTTCCATATCATAACCTAAATAAGTCTGGCTCTCTTCTGCAGCTATTCAATGGAAACATCTGATCAATTATTCAAGAAGGGATTAAGAAGATTAAAGTATTAAAGCATAAAAGAAAACATCATGCTTACTTGTGGAGTGAAGTGATTCTTCTCAGAGCACTCTGAATTATCGCGCCAAATATCTGTTGAATTCTCTTCTGTTTGCCAGATTCCCTGGTCCAAGCAGACTCTGTATACATTTCCTGCACTTCCTGAAAGTAAACAGAGCTTCAGTCTGAAAGGTCAAGACATATATTTAATTTTTCATGTGCTTTACAAATTTCACCCTTTCAGCAAAGCTAGGGAAACCCCATTAGAGAAATCTTTGCTTTGGACTTTGATGATTCTTTGTAATGTCTATGTGGGAGAAAATCATAGAAACTTAGTTTATGAATATATTCTCAAAAGAAATTCCCATAATTTCCCCAGTAGTTTCAAAAAGCAAATATAGTGAGTACATCAAAAAGATAAAATTACATTTCAGATAATTCTTTCTTCATCCTTTAGATTCTTAATCTGAACACTTCCTTTTACATACAGACAATACATTTCATACCACCACCAGAACTCTGGGCAAAGAAGATGATTTAGTAATTAAATAACCATCCTGTCATGCTCTGGCACATCAGCTTACGGTGCCCTATCACAGAATGTAGGGGCTAGATCCTCAGCTGGTGTGAAATGGTGTAGCTCCATTGGCACAGGGGAGTATGGGGAGCAGAAGGCCCGGCTGAGGAAGGTGCAAGGGGATGTGATGTAGCAGAGAAGGAGAATCTGATAGGAAAGGGAGGGAAAAACGTGGGGAAGTTAATTTAGGGGACAGGTAGGGGCAAAAAACTGTTTGGGAGCATGGCTAGGGAATGGGAGTGGGACATCTGCCTAGTCTGTGTAGCAAGTGGGGGTGACAAGGGGCTATGGAGTGGCTGCTACACACACCACAGGAATAAGGAAGGGTTTGTGGAGTCCCTTCGAGCTGTGAATAGAAGCTGCAGCTTTGTGTGTGTGCTGAAGGTTGAATTTTGATTGTGAGCTGATCCCATACAAACCAGGGGCAGGCAGCTTCCCCCAAAGAGGAAAGAAATCAGAAGGCAGTCAAAAATGTGATTTTTCAAAAATCTCATGATTTTAGGCATCTGACTTGTGATCTTGGGGTTGGCAGTGGTGGGGAGCTATGCAAGATCCAGATACACCTGCAGAGGAGCTTGTGCCATTTGAAAATATACCCATGCTAGGAGGCCCCTCCATCCCCAGGGGAAAGACTGAGGCTGGGCCATATTGGAAAACAGATGTTCCCTGAACATGATGGCCAGTGCAGCAATGAAAGAAGCAGGGTGAGAATGGAGCAGCCCTCTAAGCATCCTCTTAAAAGGCCAAGAACCACCTAAAAGCAGAGGTATCCGACTTTGTCAGCTTGGGGGCCAAGTGTTATTAATCATACAATTTATGGGCCCACAGTCACTGCTGTGGAGTGGATCTCTGCCTAGTTCTTCTGTTTCCTTACAGATGGCTAAGAAGCACAAAAGAACCAGAAACTTCCCACAAGTCTGCTTTTGGGTATCCCCTGGCCTAGCTGAATCTACAGTGGGCATGGAGTTGGCAAAGTTCACTCTTGTACCTCATTCCTGGAGCAGCTCCTGGAGCAGAGGCAGGGGCAAGGGCAAGGACAGGTGAAGGAGTGGGGAGGGGTATGTCGGATGCTGGAAGAATGAGTAGTTGGATTGTGCTGTGCCCCAGCTATTCCAAGCCACGATGGGTACATTTACACGGAAATTAAAAACCCACAGCTGGTCCATGACACTGACTTGGGCTCCTGGGGCTCATACTAAGGGGCTGTTTAATTGTAGTGTAGACGTTCAGGCTCAGGATGAAGCCCAGTCTCTAGGACCGTGTGAGGTGGGAGAGTCCCAGGGCTCCGGGTACAGCCCAAGCCAGAACATCTACACTACAATTAAACTGTCCCTTAGCCCAAGCCCTGCGAGCCCAAGTCAGTTAGCAAGGACCAATTGTGGGTGTCTAATTGCAGCATAGACCTACTCTGTGATCCTTTGCCAATGGAAGCAAATTAGAACCAGCCCCAGGCTGCTCTTGCCAGGTCAGGCGGGCAGGGAACTTTAACTGTCTGTTATGTCCCAGCTTCTCCTTTTCGCCAACCTTTTGAGCTGCCCAGGAGTGTGTGGGGAAGGGGAGTAGTCTTTGCTAGGGGCCCTTAGGCTCAGGCAGAGCAAGTTGAGCTCCTGCCCTGCTCCTCCTTGGAAGCAGGAAATGGAACCATTAGAGCTACTCTCCTCTCACCCCTGCAATGCAGTAAATAGTCAGCGGGGCAGTTGCTGAGCAGTAGGGAGGACCAGCTGTGGCTTAGAATGTTCCTAGTGCTGCAGGAGAGGTGGTGGGAGGCAGCTTGGAGGTGGTGCTCAATATCCCCACCTTGTATTGTTGGGGCTGGTTCAAACAGGTCAGTTTAAAAGTTGCAAGGCACCTTTTTCAATTCTTGTCAAATAAAATGTTCTTGTCATAAGGCATGGCTGCCCCATAGTGCCCAATGGTGGCTGAGCATGGCACTGCAGGTGCTCCCTGCCTCAGTTTCCCATCACTATGGTTTTCTGACACTCCCAAGGATTCATGTGCCTCAGCCCTTCAGCTGGGTCACTGTGAGAGTTTAATCACCTTCTGGAGGTAAAAAAAAAAAGTCCAAGCAAAACATTCTTTTACTCTCCTTGGGCCCTCTTTAGCTCACTCTCTGGTGCCAGTTCCCACACCCTTTAGGGTTATCTTTAAGTTACTCTGGCATAGAGCCCTGACTTCCAGGCTCTTTCCCCAGAGTCCTTCTCAAAGTCTCAACCCCCATCTGGGCTACAGCACTAACACCTAGGCTGATTCCCTGCAGTCCCTACAGCCTCTACTCCAAGGTCTTCCATGAAAGCCCAACTTGCTCCTGTTCCTCACTGATGCTGAGTTCCCTCAGTCCTTTTATGAGACACAGGTGTTTCAGGCAGTCACCTGATGACCACAACTAGTCCTATCCCTTAAGCGGGGAGGCAGGCAATTATGGCACAGGCAGGGCTGACCAGCCCTCAGCCTCCAGGCCCTCATGAGGCTGGCAATCCAGTAACACTTCTTCTCACCACAGCTGCCCTTGAGGGCCACAGTTTAGAGCCATAGATTGAACACCCTGGCCTTCAGTTACCCCCACAGGATTCCCTGAGGGCCAAGGAAACTGCTGGGGGAAGGTTCAGCATCATGACAGCATTTAGGGGGAAAGGAGTTAGGAGGGTTCTTAAAGTGTTTCTTAAAAGTCAATACCCCAAAGTGACTTTTTGGCCTTAAAGTGACTGAAACGTATCAAAGAGGGGTGGGGAAGGGTGCAGGCAAGGTCACTGCTCATCCTCACAGGGCTTGAAGCACGTTGCAGTGGGATGACTTTGGTGGCTAGCCAGGAAGGAGGTGATGTAGAATAGCCCCAAGCAACCCCCCAGGCAATTCCAGGACAGTAGAGCCTGAGCTGACAACTCCCTCCTGCAATGAAGATTCCTGATATGAATCTTGTAAAAAAAGAGAAATCACATTACCATTTTCCATCCAGGGTAAATATGAAGGACAAGGAACAGACACATTTCCTGGAAGTGAATAAGGCCAGCAAACAAATTGATCAAATGTCCCATTGCAATATATTCCTGTAGAGAGAGAAAGAACTAATGTTTAGTTTTGAATAAAGATTATTCAGGCAGCTGGTAACCATGGAGACTGTGGTACGTGCCTGACTCCAGGCAGCCTGTAAGCACAGGGATCCATTATATATAGAATGGAGGCCATGGTTATAGCATGGGGGTTGTATCCTGAAAAGCAGTGACTCTGAGAAAGTCTTATGGGTCATAGTGGACAAACAATTCAACAAGAGCTCCCAGTGTGATACTGTGGCAGAGGGCTAATGCAATGCTTGGATGTATAAACAGCCAGGGAGTAGTGAGTAGGAGTAGTAGGGAGTTGTTTTTATCTTTGTACATGGCTTTGATGAGACCAGTGCTGCTATATTGCACTCAGTTCTGGTGTCCACATTTTTAAAAGGATGTTGAAAAATTAGAGAGGAAGGAGATTTCCACAGAAATAATTCAAGAATTGGAAAAAATGTTATAGTGAGACTTAAGGAGCTTGGCGTGTTTAGCTTGTAAAAAAATCAAGAGGGAACTTGATCCTGGTGTGTAAGTACCCTCACAGGAAGAAAAATTCCTGGTTAATAAATAGCTCTTCGATCTAGTGGAGGAAGGCAGAACGAGAATCAGTGGCTGGGAGTTAAAGCCAGATAAACTGAAATTAGAAACAAGGCACAACATTATGTCAACAGTGAGGATTATTAACCACTGGAAGAAACTACAAGTGATATGGTAGATTCTTAATCTGTTGGTGTGTTTAGATCATAGAATCGTAGAACCATAAGGTTAGACGCATGGATGGAGCGTGAAGCTTCCCCTTGGGCAGGCTAGCCCCCTGCTCACTGCTCTCAACCCCTGCACCCATGACCTCAGCCAGGGCAAGAGGGGGCTGAGAGCTTGGTGGGGGACACGGAGAGGGGCTGAGAGTTCAGGCCCGGCTGGGGTCGAGCTCTCAGCCCTGGCTGGGACTGAGGCACAGCTCTTGGCCCTGGCCGGAGCTCCGAGGCTGGAGCCCCTCCCACATTTGGCCCCTTCCATCTGCGGCCCCACCCATGGCCCCACCTCATTCTGCCCCTTCCCTTGCGGCCCTGCCCCCATTCCACCCATACCCCCGGTCCTGTTGCACCCCTTCCTCCCATGGCTCTGCCCCCCTTCTTCCCCCTCTCTGCCCCTTCCCCTGAGGCCCCGCACCTCACTCACTCCTTTATGCCTCCCACATCGCCATGCTGCAGCCCAGAGACTGGAAAAGCTCTGTGGCTACAGCAGGGAGCGAGAGCTCCTCCAGCCCCTGACCATGGCAGGCAGGTGGACAGGAAGATTTTTCCAGGGGTCCCAAATCAGCCAGGGCCTCTGGATACGGGCCCCATGGGCCCATGTGGTAATCCACCACTTGCCCCTCCCCCCCCATCAGTGCGAAGTTTGGGGAGGCTTAGCCTCCCCCAGCCTCCATTATGCGCTGACCATGATTAGAAGGGACTACCAGGGTCATCTATTCTAACCCCCTGCCAAGATGCAGGATTTCTTGTATCGAAGCCATCCAAAGCACAGGGCTCTCCAGCCTCCTTTTGAAAACCTCCCGTGAAGGTGCTTCCACGACCTCCCTAGGCGTCTGTTCCATTGTCCTGATCAAAACTGGATGCCTTTTAGGAAGATCTGCTTTAGCCAAACACAAGCTATTGGGCTCAATATTATGAAATTCCCTGACCTCTGCTCAACAGAAGGTCAGACTAAATCAGTGGTTTTCAGACTGTGGGTCGTGACCCAGCACTGCGTCATGGAATGTAAGGCAGTGGGTCACGGCGGCGGTGGCCAGCACCACCGACCGGGCCATTAAAAGTCCCATCAGTGGTGCTGCCCGGCTAAGGCAGGCTAGTCCCTACCTGTTCTGACACCACGCTGCGCCCTGGAAGAGCCAGCAGCAGGTCTGGCTCCTAGGTAGAGGGGCCACGGGGCTCCGTGAGCTGCCCCTGCCCTGAGCACCAGCCAATGGGAGCTGAGGGGAGGGGGAAGTGCCTCTGGGCAAGAGCCACACAGAGCTGCTGGCGTGCCTCTTCCTAGGAGCCGAACCTGCTGCTGGGCGCAGCGCGGTCCACGGTGCCATGACACGCAGGAAGCCTGCCTAAGCACCCACACTGCACCACTGACTGGGAGTCACCGGAGGCAAGCCCGCACCCCAACCTCGCACCCCAATCCCCTGCCCCAGTCCTGAGCCGCTTGGCAAACCTGGAGTCTCTTCCTGTACCCCAAACTCCTCATACCTGGCCCCACCCCAGAGCCTGCACCCCCAGTCCAGAGCCCTGACCCTCTCCTGCACCCCAACCCTCTGCCCCAGCCCTGAGCCCCTCCCCCACCCCAAACCCCTCATCCCCAACTCATGGGCATCAACAATTTTCTTCAACTGGGTCACCAGAAGAAAAGTTTAAAAAGCACTGGACTAAATGATCCAATGCTCTCTCCTGGCCTTAAAATCTATTAATCTACCTTTGGAAACCTGGTAACTATAAGTACCGTTACATGTCTCTGAGCACTGTGTAACCATGGAGATCTTTTATATCTATTACTGGTCATGTGGTATCTATGGAGCCGAGCATTTTTGTCTGGACAACTGGCAGCAATTACTGTGCACCTAGTAATCATGGACCTGTTCTCTCTGTCTGTGACCATCCAATAAGCACACCACTGCTATGTCTGTTGGGTAACTGGTACTGGATGGGTCTTGTTACATATCTCTTTGGTATGATGGGTGCAGCTGGAGATTCCATCCAATGCTTGGTAGGAAAAGTGTGGCCGGAAACACTGAACCACCAAAAGTCTCCTGCTGCAGGAAAAGTGGTGTCTGGACATCTGCGCTCGGGTATACATAGGGGCTAAAGTTCATAAAATGATTTTCAAGGGGTAGTTGTCAAATTATAATGGGGTTCTGGCAGCCATTGGGTCCATAGCCCTTAAAGGGGGACGGGACCATCCTAACAGAGTTTACTGATCATAGCACTTTACAAACACAAATTAAATAACTGTGACAATTTTTGGCCCAGTGAGGTAGGCATTATTATCCCCTGGGGAAACTGACTGTGATAGGCACTAGCCTTCCTTGGGAATGGTGCCCACAGTTCTTCCCTGATGTCTCTAGCATGCATGGGGAATATGAATGATGCGTCATTTCTGGACAGAGATCTGCTCCCCTCTGCCAGTCAGCTCTATGGGCCAATAGAGAGGGTGTGCAAGATCTTGGGCACATATGAAAGGCCCAGGATAATATAGCCCCAAAAGGGCAAGTGACTTGCTGTGATGGGGTGTCCACCCCACACAGGACTGAAAGGGGTTAAGGTGGCCAGACAGGTCTATTAACTCCAAAGGAGGAGGAGCCAGGGAGCAGGGAACTAGTTGATTGCAAGCAGGCTCAGTTGTGCAGGAACAGGTGGGTCCTGTATAAAGCCAGATAGCTGGCAACAGACAGAGGATGCTGGGAAAGGGCAGTCACTCCCTGGGAAGAGGGAGTTGGTTTAGAGCTGGTATTCTCAGAGAAGGGGGGGACCAGGAAGAGTAGGAGGCAGTCCAGAGAAGGAGCAGTGAGAGCTGAGAGGGTAGAGCCCAGAACTGCTGAGCTGAGGGTCCCTGAACTGGAACCTAGAGTAGGGGGAGGGCCCAGGTCACCTTACTGGCCACTGGAGAAATGGCACAAGCAGGGCAGCACTGGAGAAGTCTGCCTGGGACCATTTGCATGCCATAGAAGGACCTTGGGTCACCCTGGAAGGGGGAAACACAGATGGTAACCCGGCTGGAGGGCCGAGTTATGAAGAGGATGCTGTGGTTCCTGGAGTGAGGTGGGTCCATGGGGTGAGATGAAGACAGGAGAGGCACCACTTGAAGAGCTCCTGACAAGGAGCTTCATGTACAGATGGTACTGTTATCCACATTACAGATTGCTCTAGGATTGCCCCCAGATACAGAGAGGCTGGCTTCTCAGGGCAGTCCCACCTCATGAAATAAAAAAGTGATAAGTTTTCAAGTTCAATGATTGGTTTGCTTTGGTTTCCATTTTTTAAGGCCATCTCTACAATGGAAAGTGGTGAAGATTCACATTTTTTTCTTAATGAAAATTGTTTAGTTCCCCAACTTGGAGGTATCAAGGACTATGGGTTTCTGGTTCCCAAAGGCTGGCTGTGCTGTGATCTAGCCTAGTTCTGCCTCATTAAAGTTCCAGGGACATAATCCACCAAGACATTTTAGAAGTCACGTTGTTAATGTGTTTCTCTGTGAACTACTTCAGTGATACGTTACTGCGTAGGGGATCTCTGTGTTCCAGGAAAAAATACAGATCTATCTATCTATAGCTACCTCTGCTCCCATCTCACAAAGATCTACTAACATTAGCGCTCATTGAGCTAGCAAACTAACAATAGCAGTATAGCCATGGTAGCATGGGCAGTGGTGGCATGGGCTAACAGCCACGTTCATACCCATGGGGTTCAGGAGGGTTTGCACTCGGGGTGGCTAGCCCAGGCTGCTGCTGGCTGTGCTACCGTTGCTACACTACTATTTTTAATATGCTAGCTCAATGTGACCTTGCACAAGTATATCCATGTGAGCGGGGAATCCCACCCCTAGCCTGTAGGGTAGATGTACCCTCTCCATATGCATCAAAATCCAAACACTATGTTTCAAAGTCCAACTAAGTTTAGTAGATGACAATGTCCCATTGTTTACAAAGCATAATCACTTAGGGCATGTCTACGCTGGGGAGTTTAATTTAAAGCTTTTTGATGTGCATCAGATAATTTGCATTATGTAAGTCATATCAATAGCATGTACACAGAATGCCTGTTCTATTTTCAGTTCACATACAGTGAACAGATGGTAGAAGATTGCTGCAAATTGAGGGTGTAGCATTCTTGGGGGTATCCCAGGGTCCTTTGCTTTACCACTGAGCAGCATGCATGTGGGGATTGTTTTTGCTGTGAACTGTGGGAAGACAGGCTCCTGCTCCCTGCTTTTGTGGTAGCAAGAGCAAATATACAGAGCTTCCTCAGGCTATATTACAGCACTCAAAGCTGGATGAATTCAGCATTGGATTTTGCCCATTGCACCAACAAGCTGATGATGCAGGAGCAGAAGACTATTCTATGGTAGCAGCAACTCTGGCAGCAGGAGTACAATCTGCAGTGATGGCAGCAGGTTGACGCAGAATAACGGGAAAATCTGAGCTGTTGGAATGAGGAGACCAGGTCCTGGATCACCTACACAGGGGTCAGCACTATTTCTGGGCCGAAGAAACCACCGTGGATTGGTGGGAGAGGCTCATTCTGTAGACCTGGGATGACAAGCTCTTCAGTGACAAGAGAACTTCAGGACAGGGAGGGCTATCTTTTTTTTATATCTGTGCAGAATTGGCACTGGAACTGCAGCGGCAGTGTACCAATGTGTGGTGCCCCATATCCATGGAGAAACAGGGTTGCTGTTGCCATATGGAGGCTAGTCACCCCCAGAATGTTACTGGTATGTGGCCAACCAATTTGGTGTGGGGAGATTAACTGCTGGAGCCATTCTCATGCGGGTCTGCTATGCCACTGATAAGGTGCTTTCTAACCAGTTCATGCAGATGGGTAATGCTCAGGAGATTATTGATGGGTTTGCATACATTGGATACCCAACCTGTTTTGGGGGTAATTAATGAACCCATGTGCCTAACACTTGCCTGCCCTCACCGCGTTGAGCACAGGATTTGTAAACAGAAAGAGATATTTGTCCATAGCGCTCCAAGGACCGGTGGACCACCATGGCAGGTTTACAGACATAAATGCAGCAGCATTTGGTATGGTCCACAATGCTAGAACCTTTCAGAACTCACTACTGTTCACATAAAATGGAGAAAGACTGTTTACCGCCTGAAGCATTGGGGCATTATTGGCGTGGAAGTTGGTCTGGTTATTCTGGGAGATCCAATGTATGGCCTGGTGCCCTAGCTAATGAAGCTATACACGAGCTGCTGGGACAGAAGCAACATTTTAATTATTGCTTTATAGTTGCACAATGAAAGGCCGATGGCACTATTTGTGGAATAGGTTGGAAGCTGCAGAAAAAAATGTTCCAGTATTAGAGGTGGATGTTGTGTTTTGCCCAATATTTGTGAAAGCAAGGGGGAAAGCCGGGCCGATGGGTGGGAGTCTGAGGTGTGGGGACTTGCTTGGGGGTTCAAACAGCCAGCAAGGAGCACAAACAGCCATGGGAATGCTGTCACGGAGGCCTACTGTTTGCATTTTGAGTGCTTACCATACCAGAAAAAGTAAGCCTCTGTGTGGGGTGCATTGGGATGGAGACATTGTGAGCACTGAGGGATTGCATGTGGGTGGTTGAAATTTACTGTTCCCTACGTGCTCTTGTAAAACCCTATGAATTATTTTTTGCTGTATTTAAAGGATTCTCTGTGCTAACTGCAATGATGACCCATAATGGATGTATTGTAAATGGTTTTAATATGAAACAATAAAAAATACAAAAATGTTAATCAAAGCAATGGAAAAATAATGTCTGTTTGGAAATACATTTAGAAAACCAGTCTTTTAAAAAGAAAAGGGGTACATGTCTATACACAAACCTTTAATTACTGCAACAGTGCACATAAAACTTAGAATGCAGCAATAAGAACATTCCAAGTGCAACAGAATGAGGAGGGGGGGAGCAGTTACAGGTGAGTATAGGCCTTGCCTCTGACTCTTCTTATCTGCACGGGTTCTGGGGCTGCGTGCCTCAGCTCAAAATTCTCAGGGGCTCTGAGGGGCTCAAAAGAGCTGGACTCCCAAGCAGAGGCACTGACTTCCCGAGGTCCCAGGGGTGCTCGACCCCCACTCCACCCCAGGCTCTGCCCTCACTTCACCCCCTCCACCAAGCTCCCACCCCACCTCGCCTCTTCCTGTCCCTACCCCACCTCCTCCCTGCCTCTTCCTGCTCCCACTCCTCCCCCTCCTCCCCAGCGCCTCCTGCACACCACTGAACAGCTGAGGGGAGAGGGGAAGGAGCTGATCCGCGGGGCTGCCGGTGGGTGCTGAGCACCCACTATCGGCGCCTATGCCAGGTGCAAATGTTCTCAGTGCCCAGAGATAGGACGTGAGAGGTGAATGGGACCTGCAGGGAGCACTGATTTTGAGATGCAGAGATTAGGAGATGCTGCTGGTGCCAGTAGTCATCATTGTCCACAGGCTGAAGAACATGTCTGGATCCCAAATTACGGGACTGCAGGGCTTTCTGGCCTAGAAGTACCAAGATTCACAGGAGGGCATTCTGGTTCAGGATAGTATCCACAAGTTGCCTCTATATCTCCATCCTTTTCCATGCTCTCCTTCACCTTGGTAATGCTATCCTGGCCACAGCCACACTTTCCCTTGGCCATTGACATGATCTCCTGGGAAAGCATCATCTCCCTCCCTCTGGATCCTCATGTGCAGGCTTCACCTCTCAGACAGCCTGGTTCGACTCTGTGACTCAGCCATGTAAACATCTCATCCCAACTCTTCCTTTTTCTTCCCCTCAGGTTGGCTATCCTGTCAGCAATTCAGAGAGGCCCTGTCCTTGACTGTTCTGCTGTTGCAGGGTGCTGTGGCTGTGGGAGCAAACAAAACATCAAAAACATCATTTATTGTTCATAATCAGACAAGGCATGATAGCTTTTTTCAGTCTATATGTGTGACCGTTCCTCCCTGAGACTCTTCCCATTCTTGTGGGAACCTCAGAGATGGTAGGTAGGTATGGACTGTGGTGGGTGCCTTTGGATTTCAGTCTACTGTATCTGCTTTCATGCTCTTAGGGTGGGGGGTTGGTTGGAGCTATTTCCTGACGTTCAATGAGATTACACTGAGGTGGGGGACTAGTCTTATTCAAAAAAGACAAAGGATAGACTGATGAGATATGCTGTGAAGTTGTTCCCCATGATGGTCCCCCCAGAAGCATGGCTGTAGTGGAAGGGACTTGCAAGCACTATGAGAGGACATGGGCATGGGGTTATTCCCTATAATTTGCAAAACAAACAAACAAAAACCAAGTAATTTCTCAGTCTTAGTTTCTGCTATATCTCCCCTGGAGAAAGTGAAGAGAAAAACAGATAGGGCCCTGCAATGATGGTCAGCTACATGCATGTTACAAGGCATTTGCACTTCAGTGGGGAGCAAGTATTGTTTGTGCCTTGCCTGGGCCTGCAATGTGCATTTATACCTCATGTAAATTACAAAAACTAACCAGATTTCTTTTCCTATAAGCACTATCTCAATAAATTATTGATTGTTGTACAAATACATGCTTTGGCTATTTGAATCTGGTGTGAGAGGAGGAATGGGGTACAGACTGTGACTGCCCCATGCGGGCAGATGCCATTTTGAAGCAGTACAAGGTGAAGGGTGAGTGAAAGACGGGCTCCTAGCTTACATCCACCAATAAGTAATACATTGTAAAGATAGGTACTTACATGCTGACATTCCCTCCAGAGGATCTGACTCTTTGGTCTCTGCTTGGTTTAGGGCTGGGAATCCAGGTCAGCTGTTGTAGGGTGGAAATGAGGGTGTTTTGTAGCAGGACTGGGGCTGGCTTTCCAGCTGGCTGTCCTGACCCACAAAGAGATCCTAGCTGTCAGGGGGCAGCTCCTATCCAGCATCCTTCTGCTCATCCTCCCATGAGTCGAGATGGTCATGCTTGGTAGGGGGAGGTACAGGCAGAAGGTTCAGAGTAATGCCTGGGACAGGTTGTACTGTAATTGTGTAGAACGCTATCCAGTTCTTCAAAAATGGGCAGGTCACATGTCCCCTGCCAGATTGTCTCCTTTCATCCCTCATTTCAGTATGCTTTCTCCTGAGATGATTGTTGTTTATTTGGCATTGGCTGGTGTCCTGGTTGCGACCCTTTGTGGACATCTGCTTTACAATGTCCATAAAAAGGTCCTATTCCTGTGCTTTCCCACAAGAGGTTCCTGAGCCAATGCATCTCCCCAGATGGCAGTGAGATATAGTGCCTCAGCACAGCTCCAAGGAGCTGTGCGAGGCACGTTATGGGGCTTCTGGAGTGTTATTGTGGTTGCATCACCAGAATAATGATACACTGGGATTGAGGAGCAAACAGGCAATATCTGGCTCTGTGCCAATTTTTAAAGGGAGACGCGTTATCCAGAAAACAGGACCCCCGTGGAGGGAGGGCACGCAATGGACAGGTCAGTAACAGTCAAACTGCAAAGCACTGTGGGATAGCCATTGAAAGCATGAAAAAAGTGGTGCACAGCAATCACATGCACACAAACAAAAAACCAAACTATTTCAATTTGAAGCAAACCTAGTCCACTTTGCAAGAGGACTCCAGCATTCCAGACAAATGCAGAGTTAGTGTGCGGTGATAAGTTGCATTGTATGTATGCAATGTAAGCAGAGTCTGAATGAGCTCAAGTCATAAGTCACTTTGTTACTGGGGCAGGGGTACTAAAGGGTTGTTATCCTCGTTGTGTGAATCAAGGGCAGCAGAACTGTGCTAGGCATACTCTGATCGAGGGACTCATGCTCAACTAAATTGCACTTGCTAAGCAGGTGATGTGTGTGCCAAAACCCAGTGGAGTCACGAGAGGGTGGGGACAGGTACTTGTACCTGGTGGTGTGGGCCCTGCCAAAGGCTCCGAACCACTATTTAACCCTGCATCTCTCCACAGTGTAATAACAGAGCTGATTAAGATTCAACTGAGAGTCTTGTTACACACCACAGAGCTGAAATCACTGATAACCAGGTCTAAGCATTCAGCCTGCTTTGGGATGGTGTCTCTGATGCACAAGACTGCCCAGTCCACACTGGTAGTGAGGCTCCACCACTAACAGCTGAAATCACTGAGAACTGTGTTAAGTGGTGGGATCTCGAGACATCCCAAAGGGTGCAGAGCGAAGCGGCTGGCAGAACGGACTGGCAAGTGGCTGGCAGGCAGAACGGAGCAGTGAGCAGGGTGGCCAGTGGAACAACTGGTGGAGTGGTGAGTGGATGGCAGGGCGGAGTGGCAAGCGGCTGACAGGGTGGCTGATGCCAAAGCAAGCTCCTGGACAGCAGAACAAGCAAGGTGCCCCCATTCCTCACTAGGGTGGGAAGTGAGCTCACCTCTGAACTTTGGGTCTTCACTGATCAAGGACAACAGTCGTAAGTGGGTTGTGGCGGACAGAAGAAAGGAAGGGTGCATTAAAGGAACTTTTGGTTGCTGGACTTAAGAACCTGAGCCAAAAGAACCCTGCCCAACATACTCTCGGGTGGGTCTTTTGCTCATGGTTTTATGTTTATGAATCCGGCTTGCGACGTTTTCCCAAAGTAACGCCGGGTTACTTCTCTTCTCTTATTATCTCTCCTGTGTGCTTGTGAGAGGGGAAGTATTGCCTCTTGGAGATGACCAGCGGATGGTATGTAATTGTCCCAGGTTACTGGGTGGGGGCCGTTTTTGTGTTGTATTGTTGAAAAGGAACCCCTAGATATTGAACCCAGCTGTTGCTGCTGTCAACTCCAACTGACAGAAGGGTTACATATGCAAATTGTTTTCAAACTAGATTAATTTCATTTCATCCAGTTTGAAACCCCGTGTGTAGACAATCTCTTAAAACAAAGCAAGATAATTGAACCAGGTATGTCATAAATCTTACACAGCTACATAAACATAAACATACTGGGTGAAATCCTGGCCCCGCTGAAGTAAATAGAAGTTTTGTCATTCACTTCAGTGGGCCAGGGTTCCATCAGTTAATCCTTTCAAGTACAAATAAATGCATGTTTCATTATGACACCTCCATTTTAATTCTCAACAAAAACAACACATATCAAAAAATCCATGATATCTTGAAGTGTCCAAACATTTTCTTAAGTGTTACTGTTGAGGGAAATACGTCACATAAATGTGTACTTTCAATAGTTCTTTTCCCCCAGTAAACTGCCTATAAACACTTTTTAGTTTCACCGGGAAAACATATAACATTGACTATCTATATATATGTTTGTGCGTCTGTTTGGAAGCTGATCACTATGTGTTTTTGTATATATATTTAATGTTTTTGTTTATGTTTTGAAATTATTGATGGAAATAGTTACTTTGAGTGAGAGCTAAGGTTGTGTTACAACGAACTGTGCACTCCTTTATATTGCATAAGAATCAATGTGTTTGTCTTATGTGGACACTGTAAGATTAATACTTAGTTTTAGGGTGATCAGACATCCTGCTTTGGCCAGGACAGTCCCTTTTTTAAGCCCTGTCCCGGCTGTCCTGACTTTTTTCAAGTTGATCAGGTGGCAAGAGCAAATGGGACAAATGCCCACTTTTGTCAAGAAGTGGGGTGCAGAGGAACATATGTGGGGGGGGCAAGTGGTGATGCCAGCTATGCATGGGGGGGAGGGGCAGGCAGGGCTCAAGCGAGCAGCGACACCAACCCCACATGCTGGTGGGGGAAGAGGAGTGCTCGGGCCAGGGGCTCAGGCCAGCCCCACATGTCGGGGGGCCCTCAGGCGAATGACTCAGGCCAGCCCCATGTGCAGGGGCGGTCAGGGGAGGGCACAGGTTAGCCCCACACAATGTCCCATTTTCCCTTTGGGAAATATGGTCACCCTCCTTAGTTTATTATTAATAGTCGTCGTAGCAGTAGCGTGCAGAGACCCCACTGTGCTAGGACTCTGTACAAAGAGACATTCCCAGCTCTAGAAAGCTGAATCTGTACACACTGTAATCAGTGGAAAATCTCCTGCTGACTTAAGTGGGATCAGGCTCAGGACTTGCATAGACAAGAAACAGAAGGATGGAGATGAAGGGATACAACACAGAGTGATCATTGACGGGTGGCAAACCTCGTTAGTTCAGTGGGTTCTAACTGCTTTGCTTAATTAGGGTCATTTATAAATCCCAACATCTGGAAATTCATCTCGCTCCAAAGTTATCCAGCATTTGTCTGGGGTTGTGAACAATTTGCTGAGTTTCAAGCTGATTTCACTTCTTTTTTTTGGCTAAGCAACACTAAGGTCTTAAACATAACTCGATGGCATTCCTCTGTTTGTCTATTTATAGTAGGCCTTTCTGGCCTTAAATCTTGAAATATATGAATAAAAACATACCTCTGCAATATGGTTCAATAAATTTCTATTTACCCCTTTAGTATGGTTATTTTGAAATGTTACCCCATTTTTAGTCAGGTTTCTTACCAGTTTCTACTGCAGATTCTTGTAACTTTTTCAAACAATCTTTTTTATACTTAAGCCACTTCGTCGTCGTTTTCTGCAGCAGAGAGCCTAAGACCTGCACATACAGAAAATATTGTAAATGAAGAAACTGAGTTTGAACTTTGTATTTTTCTAGGTGGGATAGTTTTCTGCTACTTTAACAGTTGAAATAAGTAATATAAAAAATTCAAGAGTTGTCACTTTTTCTCTGGCCAAGCGATATGTTTTACACTCCTATGTTCTCCCCCATGCCACACATTTTTGTCAAACTTCCAACTGGACACTGAATATATCACCTCGACAGAGCCATGCTGTCCAAGTTGTGTGCTATGACTCATAAATCCTGAAACATTTTCAAGCCGTTAACAATTGGATTATACGCAGAGGTTGATTAATCGTTGTTGAATATTTATGTTTTCACTGGATTATTTGATTGATATGACTGGAAATAATTCATGGGACTGTTTGTTTATTAGTGTATTTTACAGATTGTCAAGGATGCCCGGAGCATTGGCTGAGAGCTCTTTCATTGCAGTTTAATATAATTGTGAAGAAATAAATAAGTAATACCATTTTGTTAACGTCACCTTTAAAGAGGTAAATCCCTTCCCAGCATATCCCTCCCAGACTCCAGACACTAATCCTTGTTTCAGCAGACCTCCCCGGCAACCCCTCAGTATCCCTGTTTCAAGTAAGGCAATTGAAAAACTAGCAAAGACTCATCTCCATTTTCATAGATTCCAAGGCCAGAAAGGAGCATTGTGATAATCTAGTCTGACTTCCTGTATAACACAGGACATAACATAACATAAGAATGGTCATACTGGGTCAGAACAATAGCCCATTGAGCCCAATATCCTGTCTTCTGACATTGGCAGATTCCAGATGTTTCAGAGGGAATGAACCGAACAGGGCAATTATCAAGTGATCCATCCCCTGTCATCGAGTCCCAGTTTCTGGCAGGTGGAGGTTTAGGAACACCCAGATGATAGGTTGCATCCCTGACCATCTTGGCTAAGAGACATTGATGGACCTATCCTCCATTAACTTATCTCATTCTTTTTTGAACCCAGTTAGTTATACTTTTGGCCTTCACAACTTCCCCTGGAGATGGTTTCCATAGGTCAGCTGTGCATTGTGTGGAGAAATACTTCTTTTTATTTGTTGCAAATTTATTGCCCATTAATTTAATTGGTGACTCCTGGTTCTTGTGTTATATGAAGGCATACTCCTTATTCACTGTCTCCACACCATTCCTGATTTTATAGACCTCTACCATATCTCCCCTGAATTATCTCTCTTCTAAGATGAACAGTCTCAGTCTTTTTAATATTTCCTTATATGGAAGATGTTCCACACCCCTAATATTTTTGTTGCTCTTTTCCCCACCTTTTCTAACTCTGATATCTTTTTTCAGATGGGGAGACCAGAACTGTATGCATTATTCAACGTGTGGGGGTACAATGGATTTATATAGCGGCATTATATTTATTGTCTTATTACCTCTCTCCATTGTGAAAATGGACCATTTATTCCTACCCTTTGTTTCCTATATTCCAGCCACTCACTGATTCATGAGAGGGCCTTCCCTCTTATCCCAGGACTATTTACTTTGCTTAAGAGCCTTTGGTGTGGGACCTTGTCAAAGGCTTTATATATTCACTGGATCACCCTTGTCCACATGATTGGATTTGGAACAGCTGCCCCTGGTGTGGAAAGGACTTTCCCTGCTGTGTTCCTTTCCTGTGCACACCTTTTCTTGGCCAGAGCTGCCTGCAGAGCAGACTCCATCTTGGCCACAAGGGCACTAAAGTTACATATCAAAAACAAGTGGAGAGTTTAAGATGACGAGTTGATCCAACAAATGGGTGGAGCAAAAGTAACAAGGCTGCAACTGCTTTTCCAATGCCCCTATTCCTGGAAGGAACTCCCTGTAAAAATCCACAAAACCATCCTCCTTCAAACCCACCTCTGCAGAGATGCCTGCAAGATACCTGATAACAGTTAGGCATTTTGTGAATGTTCTGGATGGGGGCCTGAAGGCCTTGGGTCCAGGTACGTGGCTGCAGTGCATGTTCATAGTGCAGGGTTCTCATCTGGCAGCCAGGCAGCCTGCTCTCATAGCTCGTGGTTATCTGTGGTGTGCTGTGCCAGTTAGGCCCACGATGCCATGTTTTTATCATAGAGCCGTGCTCTTGCTTGTGCAGAGCTTGGGTCTCTGTTACAAGCTGCAATACTTGGACTCAAAGCTGGGGAGCTCCTCCTGGGAGCAGTCAACCTGTACAGGTATTTCCAGTACCCTCCAGGGCATGCTGGGCAAGGAGTGGCCTTCACTGTGAGCTAGGCTGGCCAAGGCAAACTGTCAGCATCCTGTGAAGTGCAGTTGGGACCAAGGGTTGGAGTCAGGTTATATCTGAGGCTGAGTAGTGAAGGAGCTTATCATCAAGTTCTAGGCTGGGGTTAATATCAAGGATCAGAGTTTGATAAAGGTTTCAAGGTCTGAGTCAAGAAACAAGGTCCAAGTCAAGCTGAGGTCTAAACCAGGAGTTCAAGAGCAGGAATGGCCATGACAGCTACAGAAAATCCACACTGTTGCCTGGACAGTTCCCAGAATGACCCTTGTGTTTATATAGGGCGGGGAGCCAATCAGGAGCCATAGGGCTGCTGCCTGTCAGACCCCTTGAGGCAGGACTTCCTGTGGTCTGTGTCAGCAGTGGGGCAAGGGGAGAGGAGTGTGAGCTGGTTACAGCTGCTGGTGGGTGGCAGCATGGAGGTGTTTGTTGCCTAGCTGCTCTGCAGGCCTGGGTTTAAGGGCACTCTGTGCCTTACACCATTAAAACACAAACTATCAAAATATACAAAGTCAATATCCTTAAGTCAAACTCTCTAAGTTCTCAAGCAGCATTTTGCTTACTTAGCCTATCTGTAAATTTAGATTATTACTGATGGAAATATTTTTTCATTGGTTTGTGTGCGTACAGTAAAATCAACTTTTACTGACATTTACTGATAAAAATCTAATTCTTCCAAACCTACTCCTAATCCATGGGTCAAGGCTGCTGATAAATCTAATATCGGCATGGATGCTTGATCTTTATTTATCCACTGCCAGGAGAAGATCATCAGTCATTGTAATAAGACCAGTCTCTATGCCAAGCCCTGGTAGGTATCCTGCCAGAGGCCAGGAAACCAGAGGCATCCAGAAACTCCAAGGACACTTGCCATGACCTTTCTTACAATCATAACCAAGAACAAACAATTTGATGCTGGTCAGTTATTGTCCAGCTCGTCATCATCAAGAGATGGTTTCTGGAAGGGAGGCTGAACATAAGCTTCCTTTAAAGCAGCAGTCCTTACAGTGAAGAGGCACCTTTCAGTTTTCCAAGGAAAATCCATTTCCATTTGGCTGAGTTGAATGCTTCTGAAAAATTGCCATTTGCACATATACAATGTATGTTGTCTGGGTTGCGAACAGTTTTGGTGAAATGCCAAAAGCTGATAGGCTGCACTGCACACATGTCTGGTCTTCAGTGTGCTGTAGACTCCACTCCTGGCTGACGGCTAAGTGCTCCTCAGGGAAACCCAGGATTTATAATCCTGATCAGAAGGTCCCATCCGCTCAGCAACGCCTAAATACCTTTAAAAATCTGGGCCAAAGTAACTGAGATCCAGAAGATTGTGTGAGTCCACACAAGTAGCCTCCTGGGGACATATCTGTATCTTATCCATTAGATTCAGAGCATGCTAGAACAACATAGCAGATCTATTGACTGTCTGTAATGTTTGTAAAACAGGAATAATAGTTGTTAAAACCTATCTCTTAAATGGGGCTTCTCATTCATACCCACCTTTGCAAAGTTTCTGTGTGATTTTCAGTTCTTCAGTGTGTGCTGAGGGTAATAGCGTTGTTGAATGGAAAGGAGTGTGTCAGAAAGAGTTGGTGGTGTCATAATGGCAGTGAGTTAATGCTTAGAAAATGGTTTTGTTCTGGGTGTGAATATTGCCTTAAGATATCCTTGCTTTTTAGTGTTTCTTTCTCAGGAAATACCCATCAGCAACCATAACTCTCAATTAAGTAAGTTTTTTTAATGTGAATTTCCTAATCCCCCAGAATTAGTGTATGCAAATAAGATTTTTAATGAGCCAGGACTGGAGACTGGTTGAAGGTTTTGAGAGAGGGTCTAAAAGAAAAGTGGAGGTGCAGTGCTGAGCAAATAATGCTTTGACCAGTGCTCCAGCTTCCTCTGTCTTGTGCTAAAAGCCTGCCAGCATGAAAACTTTCAGTGCTAGACAGAGGGGATTTGAGCTTTCTTTTCTGGGAGCATAAAGTTTGAAATAGCTCAGAGAGGACTGTTTCCCCAGCTCCTTGTTTTCCCCAGCACTGCTCCCAGGCCAGCTTCAGGCTCATGACTGTGAGCTGCCCATACTTTAAATCCCCTGGAGTGGAAAGACTAATTATTCTTCACATGATGGACTTGCAAGATAAGGAGAGAATATTTATAAGAGCCATGAGAAAGGAATGTTTGTTTCCAGGACAAAAAACATCTTGGCTTTTCCCTGATGTGGGCCCCAAAATGCAGGCGACCAGGAGAGATTCTTGGGACATCCACTGGTCAGTGAACTTCATCTTAAGAGGCAAGTAAATGGAGATGACGCATTCGTAGAAAAAGCGGCTCCATTTAATTGACACAAGTTTGGTTTACAATAAACAAACACGGGTAAATGACCAAGGAAATACAGGGAAAGCTCTCAGAACTGCTACCTGGATCCTCTCTAGTCCCAGCTGTCACTGCACATGCTGAGAAAGAGGTTCTGGACAGCACCCACCACAGAAGGGGCAGGACGTTTAAAGGTACAAGGACACAGATTCATCACATTTTCTGCTTCGGTTGCAAGCTTTCATATATAGAGAAATTGAAACAGCAGTAGCTGGTAACTGTTGACAGCATAAACTTCTGTGAGACACATGACTTAGTGCTGCATGACATTCTGATTAAAAGAGTAGCACTATACAAAATCAGTGCAGCATATACTAAATATATTAAACAGCCTCCTAAGCTATAGATCTCAAAAGGTAATTGTAAATCTGGAGTCATCATCCAATGAGGGTTTTTTTAGTTGAGTTCCCTCGGGATCTGCGCTTGACCTAATGCTAGCCAATATCTTTATCAATGATTTGGAAGAAAACATAAAATCATTAGTGGTGAAGTTTGCAGAGGACACAACTTGTGGTGGAGTGGTCCATAATGATAAGCACAAGTCAGCTACAAAGAGCAATGTGAAAGCTGGGTTCATTTGAACAATAGTCATTTTAATACTCCCAGGAGCCAGGAATGCAGGTTACACCTCTGGGACAGCAATGACTCAGAAAAGAATTTAGGTATCATGGGGTAAACCAACTGAATACAAGTTCCCAATGCCATGCTCTGGTTAAGGGGGCTAATGAAATTCATGGATGTATTATCAGGGGAATATCAAGTAGGGAGGTGGTATTGTTGCTGTATATGGCATTAGTGATACTATTACTGGACAATTATTTTGAGTAAATAATACTGACAAATTGGAAAGGATTGAGAGAAGCACTACAAGAAAGATTTGAGGTTTGGGAAACCCACCTAAAAGTGAGGGACTGAGAAAGCTTATCCAAGAAAGGGTTGTCACAGTTCAGAGCAACTGCACCTATATTCCCGCTCTGTGGTCCAGCAAGGGCACCAACTCAAGACTCCCGGCTCCTCAGCCATCATCTCTTTTGGGCGGAGATCCCCATCTCACTCCCTCCTGATCAGGGTACTTCCAGACTGCACAGCTCACTGTCTATACTGTGACCTCCCCAGCAATGCCGGCCTGCTTTACTTTTCTCTTCAGAGATGGTACACAGTGTAATTGTCACAGTTAAACTACCACGCAGCTCTTTCTAAGCAAGCACATTTATTCTTAATGAGAACAAGATCTTTCATTAGTAACTCAGTTACTCCATTATACAGTTTGTCTTTGAACTGTCCTCATGTAATAGGGGATGAGCAGATAAAAGGTCCCCTCCTCTAGGTGCAACTTCCAAAACTGAGTCTGTAGGTCCGAGTTTACAATCTCCTTCTCCCAAGTACTTCCTAAGAATTCCACTTCACACATATTGTCCCAAAAGATCAGTCGTGTCTGCTACATTATTCAACATCGTCTTTTGAAGCTCAAAATACATCTCAGAGATTAATTGTGTCTTCCTCCTAAAGAAGTTCCAGACAATCCCACAATAATGCATAAACATTTGCATTTTTCAAACAAACTCCTAAAATACTTAAACCTAATTCAGTACGGTTTAACTTAATTCAATAAGGTTTGTTCAGGATATTTCAGGAGGTTGCCATATCTGTTACAAAAGTGAGAGTGACTTGATCACAGTCCGTAAGTACCAACATGGGGAGAACATTTCTGCTAGTAGCGGGCTCTTTAATCTAATAGACAAAATCAGAACAAGATCCTGTGTCTGGAAGCTGAAGCTAGATAAATTCAGGCTAGAGATAGGGCACAAATTTTTAACAGTGAGCATAATTAACCTTTTGAACAACTTAATTGGGACCTGGTGGATTCTTCATCACTTGGAATCTTTACATCAAGACTGGATGTCTCTTTTTAAAAGATATGGTCTAGCTCAACTAGAAATTATAGCATTGATGTGGGAATCACTGGGTAGATTTTCCATCCCATGTTACGCAGAAGGTCAGATCATAATGATCTCTTCTGACATTAAAATCTATGGGTGAAAGCCTGGCCCCATTGAAGTCAATGGGAGTTTTGCCACTGACCTCAGAGGGGTCAAAATTTCGCCCTGTGAATCTTGTTAAAATGAAGGTGAAATAAAGTAATACAAATTTATTTGGAATATGCTACTTAATGCTGGAATATTCTTTATTTGGAATATGCTGAGAAATTGTTGGCCAGTCAGACTGAATGATCACAGGCTGTAAACAACAAAAAAGTACTACATAGGCTCCGAAAAAGCTCTAAAAGTTTAAATAGTTACTAATATTTGTAACCATTCCCTTAATCTACCTGTCTATCAGGGGGACATGGATGTGAAAAATTACAATTTCTTCTTCCTCACCAAGACATGCTTCAAGTTTATTACAGTATTATAAATGAATCAAAGCTGATGTTATTACTGAGAATATGGATGGAAAATATAACAGGGATGAAATCCTGGCCTCATTGAAGTTAATGAGTTTTACTTTTGACTTCCCCGGGCCCAGGATTTCACCCCATGTGTCCTCATGATTTGATATGTCTTAGAAAGTACAGTGATGATTCAGTTTTAAGTGAATCTCTGTGAAATCATTTGCGTGGTTAGAATTCTCTGAGTGCAATATGATTTTGTTCATTCAAAAATTCAAAGCCTTGGTGATACTCATTGACTTTGTATTATTTATTCATACAAATTTTAGAAGCAAAAGTAAAACAAAACTCCATGAAATGTATTCAACAAGATATGCTTCCCTCAGTAAATCTTTCAGTTATATTCAGATAGGAGAAAATTTAACTTTCTTTTTACTCACAGGAATCTTAAATCTGTGTTTTAATCTCAGTCAGAACAGAATGAAATTTACCATTATACTTTATGAAACTGTTAAAAAAAAATCTGCCTAGCTCACTACAGATATAGCCTTTTTTAAAAAAAATAAAAATTTCCTTGAAGTGAATTTTATGGCAACCCGTTGAGAAGAAATGTTTCAAACTCTTCTATATTCTACATATGTCAATAATCTATGGTAAAAATTAAAATGTGATCTTATTAAAATCTTTCACTGTATTTAAAGAAAATGTAGTGTTTTGCAAAAGAAGCTAATGTAAATACTGTATGTATTTTTGCTGCCTTTTGTAAACAGACTACAGTTTTAAAATTGATACTCAGATTTGGTAGTTAACACAATGTCTGTTAATATTAAAACAGCCTTTATAAAGGAAATTCAAAAACAATATATTCAATATAAAAACCAGCATTAAAATAGGAAAACATTAATATATGACCTGGATAAGAGCAGTAAATTGGGAAATAACATGCTAGGGCTTATAAATCAATAGCACTCTTTTTGCATTTTGAAATGCTTAACAAATTGCTAAACAAGTACCATTTATGCATATTAAAATGCTAGGTGAAAGGACTGTCTAGGTTTTAAAATCAATCATTGATCATTAAACTTTCTTACCTGTTTTACCACAAACAGTGTCATAACAATAGAAACAGCTCCAGGAGATGCTCTGGAAGAGAACCACATGTTGGAGCAGAGACCAGACTGTGTGAAGATACCCATAACGGCAGACTTGGTTCAAGAGTTATGTGCTGTGCTCTTGCTGTACGATAGAGCCAATTCCCCACCTTGTTCCGTGAAAAGTTTACTGTCTGCACTTCTAAAATTACAGACAATTTCACAACTGTGACTATTTCCTGGGTCTGAATTTAATCAAGCCAACAAATCTGTTGAACCAGTTTTGAGACTCTGACTTCCTTTTGTTTCTCTGTGTAAAGGCAAAGGGAATTTACTCTAAACTTCACAAGCTTGTCTGCTTTCTGTTGTTTGTCAGCCAATGAGAATTAGCGAAAGTATTACACATTAAGCGGCTGATCCTGTTCCCATAGAACTTAATGGGAATTCTGCCATTTGACTTTAGTGGGAGCAGAATCCAGACCCTTGTACATTCAAAAACCTCCTCTGCCATTCAAATACAAACCCTAGGTAAATACAAAGAAAAATCTTTGCACAGAATCTCTGGCGAACCAGGACACAGATTAAATGGTGCACTGGAGGCAGCCACGCCAGGTTTATTTTGATCCGCATGGAGCACACATCACCCAGTCTGCACACAGAGGGCAGGATGGTGACATGGAACGTGTATTGCCACCTCTTACAGTTTTATTATTAATCTTGGGATGTCTTTCTTACAGCCCCACTGAGCAGGTGGGCATGGAGGGTGGAAGAGAGCAGGAAATAAATGGCGCTTTGCCTCCCCTCTGCACTTACTGGTCAGTGTAGCTGAGTCAGAGCAATGAGCTGGGCAAGTAATTTCCTCCTGGGACAGGCTGGCAATAAATTACTACCCCGAGGGCGGCATTGTGACCCTGACAGCTGCCTCTGAGGCCCAAGTCTGTTGGTGCCAGGGATGCTGGAACAATTTTTATAGTGGGGGGCTGAGAACCACTGAACCAAACTGTGAACCCTGTTTATAATGGAAATCACTTCAAGCCGGGGTGAGGCAGTACCCCCCACATTCCTAGTTCCAGCAACTAGCTGGGTGCTCCTCCTGGTTAGCATGTGTCCCCATCTCCTGCTCAGGGCTGTGCCTAGAGTCAGGGCCTAACCCTGAACGATGCAGAGATCATTCAGCACCTATAGGGGGAACTCAAACAGCTAAACCAAGTTAAGAGCTGTGTCTTCACTGCTATTCCAACCTGAGTTGCTGAGATCACACCTTTCTTTGCAGTGTAGACGTACCATGTGACTTCTCGTACACAAAGAGAAAGTCTCCAGTGCCCATCATTGCCATCCTGCCCCTGGGGCTAGGTGACTGGCCCAGAGTCATCCTGATGATCCCCAGCCAATCTCCTCTCTTAGTTCTGGAGTGACAACCTTTCCCTCCAGTAACTTCAGTCACCAGTATCCCTGCTGTCTCCATTCAGGAGTGACATCCTTTTCTCCCAAAGAGAGTCTGTTGGCCTGTTAGCCGATCAATTCTCTCCATCCCAGCCCAGTAAAGAGAGGGGTGGCATTGGTGGGAATTTAGGAGGGAAATTCCGCCCTCCCTGTTCCTAGCCAATCATAGCTGTTGGGGGTGGGCCTTACAGACCTTAAGTGCAAACTGTCAGGTGACTGTTAGAGTGGGTTGCTCCTTCTTTCACCAGCTGAGCAGGTGCTGTTACCCTGTCAGACCCAGAGGCGAAATCCCCACCCCAGAGTACGATACAGGCACACCGTGCTAATGACAGATCCAGATATACTGTTATCACTAATTAAAGAGAACCCTTCATATCTGCCAAGTTACCCTCTGCCCTTTACACCATAATGTACAGGGATGCTCGCAGCACAGATGGGAAGTTCTCACATGGACTCGCTTGCCCCAGAACTTGTGGGTCTGAAGCTGGGACCTGATCCTCTTAGGGACTGAGGTGGGCAGTGATCCCTCATTCTTTGGTATATCAGCCGTCAGGGCTGTCCACTGGGGTTTCCCTCCTGCTGGGGTGGTGATCAAGCACCCCCTTGATAGCCTGGGTGGTCAAGACAGGACTGGCCCCCTGCAGAGTGAGTCTTACTCAAGCAGTTATTCCTGGGCCATGGTTACCCATTCTTTCCCACCCTCCAGACTCCTGAGTCCTGGCAATATTTGTCTGGGTGTCTGTCCCCTCTCCTACACCATGTGCATACAACAAAACCATTTCCCTCCTTGGGGACAATCTCCTACCCCACAGATGATTTCCTGTCTTTGTCCCACCTCTTAGTGAGTTGAAAGTTGGGGTCCACTGAAGTGACACCCCAGGTTCTACTGGAGGAGGGGAAGTGGACTTGCCTCCCTGACCATTGTATCTGTATCTGTAGTAGGATGTTGTCCTCTATGTGGAGCCGCCACTAGACGGGGGATGAGCCACACACTTTCCCAGGGAGTTTCACAGCTCTTTGCTGACAACAGAGGAGTGGTGAGACTCGGGATGCCTCTGGTCCATTTTAGGTTCTCTAGGGGAGTGTGCTGTAGTAGCCACAGGCTTTTCTTCCCCCATGCTTCCATCCCTCTCTGATCTTGTCCACCCCATCTCAGCTCCTGTCTTTCTCCCCCACTCATCCTATCTTCAGGCTCTCCTAGCTCTTGACCCCTTCATCCATGGCTATGTTTCAGGGGCACCATTTCAGATTTGCGGGGATTTGGGTGGCAACTTTAAGTGTGATTCCGGAGGCTACTTGGGTACCTGAAAACTCTGTTTTTTTTCCAGATAATAACTTAGATACAGTGCTCCTCTCAGATAATAATTTCTAATTCCTATATAAAAAAATAAAATTTAATACATATTAGACCCACTCAGCTCTAATACTAACATGTTCTGACATCTCTTGTCAATCCACATAAGGGACACTGGTTAGGTTTAAAATTTTAATGTGTATTCATATTTTGTTACTAATTCTTGAATACAGCAATTGAAACAATTGTAGAAAAATCTAGATTACTTTCTATTACATTTTTGCAGTTCATCAAGCTTGGAATAGATCATTTTACTTTTGGAAACATCCTACTAGGGCAAGGCCCTGTGAGTTTATACTGCACCTGCCTGGGACTCTAGGGGTGTTACCCCACTACTAATAATAGAGTAGAAACTGACTTTAAACAAGTGTGAAACTGACACTGTCACGTCACTTTCATAGTAGTGCCAACCCCAAATGTTCAAACATCATGAATCAGGCTCACCAAAAATCATGAGATTGGCTTTACAAATAATGAGATTATGTAAAAATAATAGATTTGATGTTCTTTTTATTTAAATTCTGCTTTTTGAGCCTTTACACTGAACTGGGGCCACATTTTGAAGCTTTGTCCACAGGCACAAGGGCTAGAAACTTCATTTCTCTTTACAAATAAAGGATGAAATAATCACATATACACTTGACTCCAGAAGCTGGGGTTTAAGGAAAACAGTAATTATCATGAGTTACTTTCCAGAAGCGTGTTAAACACAACACTACAGTGCTTGAGTTGCAGTTTTCACAGGTGAATATTTAAAACCAAACACCAAGAAAATTCCACATTTTGAAGTTGAGAAAAAAAATTGAGACTTCTGAGATATCTCAGGGCCACTGCAGGCAGGAAAGGAAAATAAACAGCACAGAAGCTCGGGCAGCTCTTCCACTTGAAAGAAAGTTGGAGGGTCAAATCTTCTAGATGTTAATCAAGTAAAACTATTGCCATTGGTGTCTCCACTCGTAGATATTAACATCACAGTGAACATGTGATAACTTGTGTGGCCAATAACTGTACACTTCATACTTAAATATCGGAGCCATCTTATCCAGAGTTACACATCATATATGCATTGGCTCAGGGACGAAATTTTCCCACTAGGTGTCTTTGAAAATCTGGCCTTTAGTCTGTGTGTCCTAGGGTGACCAGAGAGCAAGTATGAAAAATTGGGACAGGGGGTGGAGGGTAATTGGTGCCTACATAAGACAAAGCCACAAATATTGGGACTGTCCCTACAAAATTGGGACATCTGGTCACCCTAGCATGTCCCTCAGTTCTCCATCTGTACAATAGGGATAACAGCACTGCTCCACCCCACTGAGGGGCTGTGATGGGAGGCACTCAGATACCATGGTGATGGGCCACATAAGTACCACAGGTAGAATGGGAACTTCTCTATATCACTGCTATCCCTTCCCTGGGATTTGGCCCCTTCTTTTCACATACCCCCCTCACATCTCCCTCTTTTCTGAATGTAAACTTGGATCAGAGGGCTTGGCTGTATTTCTTCTGAGTCCCCTGTTTCTCTCTTCAAACCGCCCCCCTCCCCACCATAGAGGGATTCCTGTTTTCCAGGTTCATCTAAGGATGTCCAGATCCTTAATTTAATCACTAGCCCTTTCTTCTCTTAATCACCCTGCCTCTGTTTGTAAACAAAACACTGACTCCCTCCCCCAAGGGCACAAGCTGCAAGAAGCACCTCTCCTCTGCAGAACTCACATTCCACACTAATTCTGTGCAGTTAAGAGGTCCATCTCGGAACCCGCCTCCTGTATGAAACTCAGGGTGGGGCGGGAGCCCCCCATGCCCTCCCTAATTGCCACCCTTCCTACGTTTGCGCTGTAGCTAGGAGCGTGCTTCCCAGTGCAAGTAAAAAGATACGTGACAGTTCTGCTTGAGCTACTGTGCTCAAAATAGCAGTGTAGGCGGTAGCAGAGGTGGCAGCTCAAGTTGACTGCCTGAGTACAAACCTTCACAGACCCTCTGGGTACATATCCAATGGCCAGCCCAAGCCACTGCCTGGGCCACCCCTAGCTGCACTTCTACTTTTAGCCTGCTAGCTCACGCAGAGCTAGTGGCTGGGCACTTCCAGTGAGAAGCACGCTCTGAGCTGCAGTGTAGATGTATCCTATGATTCTATACACCCACTACTCCCTCACCCCTGGTTCCTATATGCTCCCATCCTTAACTCTCTCCCTCCCTCTGCTCCAATCCACTCCCCTCCCCCTCCCCCACTGGCTCCTGTACCTTTGATCTTCCCGAGCTCTCTCTCTTGCACCCTCTGGTTCCTGCAAACCCCTGCCCCCCATTCCTCACCCCTCTCCATTTCAGTCAGGCTGCTTTTTTCTCTCCCTCACTGCAGGGGCACAACATATTTCCCTCAAGTCTGGGTGTGATGGGGTGTCTACCCCACACATGGCCTGAGTAGGAAAGTGCCAACTAGCCCAGTGACAGGCTGCACCCGAAGGAGAGTCAGGGCTGAGAAGCACTAACTGATGGTGAAGCCCAGCCTGGCAGGGGCCGGCTGGGCTGGTATCTAACCAGAAAGTGAGAGAAAGAAGGGGGCTGCTGGAAGAAACCCTGCAGTCACTCCCTAGAGAGGAGGTGAGTGGGTAAGAGACCAGTAGAAGTCATACGGGGGGAGAAAACTCTGGGATCCTGCCTGGGAATACAGACTCTGGCAAGAACCTGCGAGAGGGGTGTGTGGTGACCTGGCTCAGCAAGGGTAGGGGTAACTGGGAGGAGAGGCAAAGGCAAACCAAAACAAAAGGGATCATTTTAAATTTTTAGAACTTTATCAGGGAAAACCCCAAAATTGTATCAGGAGCAGAAATAATATAGACCATTACCAAAGACTTACCATTACTACTAATAAACTATTGCTACCCACTCATTAACCTTTGTGAGCTTGTACACACTGTGCAGTTAGTACCAACTGCATTGTTATTATCAAGAATTAAAAAATTACTTAATAATAGACTGTGTCATGTCCAGCTCCACTCTTGCTGTCCTGTTCTTTGCTTCTCTTCAGCTTGAAGTGCTCCTTAGATTCGATGTTCCTGTGGCTGTGCCTCTTTTCACTGGGTTTATCCACAGTGGGTTTTCTTCACCTAGTGGACCCTCACTTGTCCATTAGGCACCTTTGAACTGTATTCCATCAATAGATGTTCCAATAGTCATTCTCTCTGTTCATGTACTTTAGCTCCTTTGTGGGTGGGTTTCTTGTTTACTGTTTTCAGGGTCTGTTTTCACCTCACACCACACAGCTTTTTGATCACTTTCATTTTTCACCAATTATATTTCCTTTCAGGTTTTTTTTCCCCTTGGTACTCTCTCTCTGGTAAGCCTGTAGATTTTATTTCCCTCTACGTCCCTTCTCTAATAGCACCTGCTCACGTACCCAGGTCTGTTTTTTTCTGCTTCTCCTGATCTGAAACCTTTCCTATTTTCCTTCTTCCCTCCTTCTCACTTCCCAGCCCCCTGCTTTTCTTCTTTTATTTTATCACCTCACCTCCACCCCCAGCGCCAGTTCATCCCTAGCTCAGCATCTCAATTCTTCTTCAACAGCAACTTCCAACTGTGTGCTTCAGGCAGATTCCAAGCCCCCAGCCCAGCTCGAGCTGCCCTTTCGTTGGCCGTCTGTCTCCCCAGGACAACATTCAGTGCTGCAGCATTGCCGCTGCAGCAGGTGTTAGTACCAGGGTGCAGGTTACTACAGATGGTAGCCACAGGGAGCAGAGAAGGTGGTCTAGACCAGTGGTTCTCAAAGCCGGTCCACCGCTTGTTCAGGGAAAGCCCCAGCGCACCAGACGAGTTTGTTTACCTGCTGTGTCAGCAGGTTCAGCCGATCGCGGCTCCCACTGGCCGTGGTTCGCTGCTCTAGGCCAATGGGGGCTGCGGGAAGGGCGGCCAGCACGTCCCTTGGCCTGGGCTTTCCCTGAACAAGTGGCGGACCGGCTTTGAGAACCACTGGTCTAGAAGATGAGGAAAAGTAGGAAGGAGGCCATGGAAACCATGACAAGGTCTGGGATTGAGTTGTTAGTCATAGGGTCCTAGGGCTGGAACCCGGAGTACAGGACGGCCCCGGCCCCGGGTTCCCCTATCAGCCAATGGGGAAGTGGCACAGATTGGGCAGTGGAGCAAGTGAGAGACATTTTGTTGAGTAGAACTTTGATACCTCCACAATGGAAAAACTACAGTGACCTGGCTGGAGGACTGTCATGAAGAGGGAACACACAAAATAGTGAAGAGAGAGGGTGACCTGACTCCAGAGAGAGATGAACCACAAGGAGGTGCCTCAGCAGTGAATAGCAAACCCCATTACACTCAGTCTCAGAAACAGCTTAACCATTTTTGCTGAAATTTTCCAAAAATATTCTGCCTGAGTCAGACACCCAGCACTGGCAACTTCAGCCCAAACAGCTAAAGTTTGGCAAAGCTATAAGCAATGGAAATTAGGGCTTATAATGGAAAGTGTCTGACAAACTTAACTACAGGCAGCCCTACCAGCTCAGCCTGTGAAAAACAGTCAGAACTAACCGTTGATGTTTTGTGGATCTACCGTTAACCCTTCTGTATCAATCACATGCACTGAGAATAAAAGGACACATTTGTCTCTTTTTAACTTCTGTTCAATATTCTCACTTGCATGTTTTACCTTTCCCCTTACGGCCTGCCTCAGACTTCTCAAATTCAGTTGTCATCCAGTGACACTTCTGCTTCCTACAGTTTCATGCGGAGACTTGTATTGAACAACACAAGTATTGTTATTTAAAAATTACATAACCCTATCACAACATAACCCAGAGCCAGCTGGTCACTGCAGCCTGCAGCTCATTTACTGTCCCTTACGATGGGAGACCAACGCTCAATATGAAGGTGACTGCTTTACTCTGTGCAGCCACACCTCACAGGTTTACACAGCAACAGCTGCTCCAAACAAGACTTTGCAGAACCCTTTGGAAGACTCCTGCAGCACTTGCAATGTCAAACAGGAGGAGATGAGAGCAGTGTCTGTAAAAGTTGTCAAGGTAGACTGACACTTTGGGGAGAGGAGAGATTGCTGCTGCATCTTCCATGGTGGAGAGTGCAGATGTTTCCAGGCTTGCTGCTTCCTGAAACTTTGTAAGTCTACTCAGATACACCAGAGGGACAGTCACTGTATGACAGCCAAAAGGCAGAGGGCAAGAGGCACCCATATATCTGGTAATGAATTGCAGCTGGTTTAACCAGTTCAAGTGTACCCCAGTTCTTTAATGTATGAAATGTATCTGGTAAGTGTCATGCAAGGTCTCAGTGAAGCTCATGACTCACTGGTTATTAATATAATCACATAATGTAGGTGCAAGCAACTGATCAAAGTTATGGATATAAACTGAAATTATCATTTTTAAGATGTGTTTTGTCAGCCAAGCAGGAATTGCCCCACCTCAGAAAAAGAATGTGGCTTCTCCACCTGGTAATTACTTCTATACTACTTTGAATCACACTCAGAATGTATTTACATTTTGCATAAAAAGACCCATCAAACTCACAAGGGGTGGAGGTAAACCTCACATTATAATGGCGGGGAGGAAATAGACAATCACATGTCTAATGTCCATTGCACCCGAGGGGGCAGGAACTAAAAAACTTGCATTTTAGCAGACACAATTCTAGCTGGTAAGAAGCAATAGGAAACTTCCTTCAAGACAGACTCCATGTTGCCTACCTCACAGCTGGAAATAGATTTTTAATCTGGAGGCATCCTTCATCAGTAGCTCAGTCAGACATTTTGATGGAAACATGTGGTGAGGAACTTACCTTGAACCCAGACTAGCTTGTTAAGTTTTAGTTACTAGAAAGTATTTTATCTTTACTTCTCTTGTAGCCATTTCTGACTTTAATCCTTATATTTGCATTCACTTAAAATCTCTCTGTGCAATTAAATACACTTGTTTTATTTTTAATCTAAACTAATCCAGTGCTGTGTTTGAACTCAACTGTTTGGTAATTCCAGTTAAAATAACAAACTGTTGGATTCTTACGTTTTAAAGGAACAACAAATCTTAAAATTCCCCTGACTGTTCCAGAACAGGACTGGACATTTCAGAAAACAAATGGATATTCGGGGCTAGGAAGAATGTGGAGTCACCTTACCAGGCATTAACCAAGACTGGTGGAGAACAGTGGAAGTCTATGATGTTGCACGCAGGCTCCAGGACCCAAAGCGTTGGACCAGGGCTGCCCAGTACATAGACATAGAGTGCTTGCTTGTTGCTGACTTGTTGAAGACAGCTTCAGTAGCAAGGCCTTGTGAGGCAATCAGGGTCACAGAGAAAGAGGTGACGCATCTCTTCACTTGTTTGGATTGTACCCCAGCCAGCTCTTCCTTTTCCTGAGGAAGGGTCAGGATTGGCACCAGTGCAGAGGGAATGGCACCTCGGGCAATTCAGCCCTCTGCACTGCTTCACCAAACTGCATTCCATGGAGACACTTTGCAGTACTGGGGGTAGACTGCAGTGGCTCCATTAATGACAAAGGCAAACACATACTTCTTGCCTTTGTAATTGGTATGGTTCCAGGCAGATTTCCTGTCCCCCTGGGCTATGGAGGATTCCCCATGCTCCATCTCAGGGATAGGGCTCATCTCCTTAAGAATCTCCCTACAAATAACATTCACTCCTTCCATAATTAGTATTAAATTTAACAAGATGTTCTGAAGCCTGAGCTGCCCTCCCTAGTCAGGAATGTTGTCTGTATCACACACCTGTGCCTGGGATAACCCATGAAAACTTATACCCAAATAAATATGTTAGTCTCTAAGGTGCCACAAGGACTCCTCTTTTTTATTTTATTTTATTTTTTTCTGATACAGACTAATCCCTGAGTCTTCTGATTCAACAGACACACTCCCAGTATCCTTTCCCCCCTTTACATTTCCTGCACAGGTTTCACTGGCTGGACAGATCTGCTGTGTCCTGTTTTCTTTCTTGCCGAACAATGAGCCTACAATTTCTGTTTATCATCTTAACTACCAAACTGGTACAATTCACTGGTGGAAATCCAGAACTGAAGAGTGAATTTCAGTGGATGCTTCCCCATACAACCAGATGAAAAGCATTATCCCTGGCTTTTTCAGCACACTTTAACACTGATGCTGGCCCTGCAAGTAGGCAGATTTCAGACATGGGCATGGACAGACGGCAGAGAGCCTCAGCAGCACTCTCCCTCAATTTCCTCTCGTTAATCTTCTCTATCACAGCATTTAGCAGCAGTTACTGGTGTGAAGGGACAAGAAAAGTTGCAAAACCTTTCTGTACAGATCAGGGGAAAGGGACTCACTGCATCCGCTTCAATAGCTCTGGTCTGAACAATAGCAACGCCGTTCAGTATATCTGGGAGACAGGCGATGACAAGTTCATTGACCGAAAGTTTCACGCTGGCATCTGGTATTCATGTGAGGAGATTATTAATGGGGAAGGTGAGTGACAGCCAGACACATTTACTTCAAAAAGTGTTTAGCCAAAATGCTTCCTGATTATCTCCTGTTCCCTGTTCTTCTGCTGCTTTAGTGCTGTTTGTTTATTGAGGGGGAAAGGTATCAGCACAAGGGTGCCACTTCTCCAGAGGGAGAAGATCCAAAGCTTCAGGAAGGATTGGACAGAAACATGTTCAAATAAACCCTTAGAAATAACTGTTATGAAGTTTAGAACAGCAGACTGCCGTGCAGATTCTCGATTTCAGTGATTAGCATTAGATGGTTAGATGAGCATTAACTGATTAGGGCTACCACCATTAGAAATTAACAATATTTGCTCTTATGGTAAGAGCAGCAAGTTAAAAGGCTTTTAATGAGAAAGAAGGTTTGAAATTGTTTTTTACTTTTCTGATATCTGTGAACTGGATTAAAACAAACATGTCTGATGGGAATAATCTCTTTAGATCCCTGATTGCAGAATAGGCAGGGCAATGTTATTTCTTATTTTAAAATGTCGTGTTAATGTACATATTGTGTTAATTTACAGCAGATCTTGTGTAAATACTACAGAAACATGAGGAGTGTTTCCTAGGTAAAGAATTTCAAGAGAAGCCCTGGTTTTGTGCTAAGAATGACATTTTATTGTAAAAGAAATGGATTTTCTTTTTGGGGTTCCTCATTCTCTGTGCCTCCTGCTAAGAAGATGAAATTTGATCATTTTCTTTTCATCATGATGCTGTCACTCCTAAAGAAAGGCAGAAGAAGCATTTTTTCCCTGCTGAAGAATAACTTGGCCATTTATTCATCATAAATACTTGTACATAAACTAGCCCCAATCTGAGTAACACTAAACACCAAGATGGCATAGAATGAAATTAGTTTGCCATAAAATGACACTGTTGATTGATCTTGGATCTTTGTAAGATAAGGCTGTTTATTTAGTACAAGTATGGTGCGCATTATAAATCCAGATTTCCAAGTTACTACACGTACTGCCCCTGTAATCCCAAAGAGAGAGAGAAACAGAAAAAAGACAACAGAAGAGTCAGATCACTCCAGACCTATAAACATCAAACCCTCAGCAACTAGCAGCCATAAATCTGGGGATCCCAGTTCTGCTGTGCACTGGGCTTGACATCTTAAATTGTAAACAACAGGGATCAGCAGAGGCGCCCCTCTGTTAAGACAGAACAAAGCCTAGGAGATGGGAAACAGAGACATTCTGGAGGGAGTGATCCCTGTAGACTGCAGAGGCGAGAGAGCTTTTGTATCTTGTGCTGTGAGTGGCTGAAAGGACAAGCTGATTGGAATCAATTTAATGAGCTTTTGTCAGAGGATCTGGATGGGGGCTGGGAGGGAGGTTTGAGACTCATTCGTGAGAGCAAGAGGCTGGAGCCAAGTTTCCACAAATCTGTTGAACTTGAAGCAGGGGTATTCTTTTGATCACCTGGAGGGGAAGCAAATTGACTGAGTTTGGAGGAGCCCCCACCAGTCAAGGGAACTCTGTTTTCGTAACGAACCTTTTGAAAACAAATTTGAGTCTTCACCTAAGTTTCCCCCAGCTTCATCTCTGGCCCCTGATTCAAAGGGGGAGGGATTCTCTCACCCACCTCCTAACAGTGAGGCCACCCTCCCTTTATCCTTTTCCATGGCATGCCCTTGGGGCCCAACTCCTCTGCCACTGCATGGCCCCAGCACCCAACTCCTCTGCTGCTGCTGTTGCTTTACCCAGGCTGGAATGACTGCCATGTTAGCCCAAGCAAATGCTTCAACACACAGCTAGGCGGCACTACAGAGCAAATCTATTCCCTGAATTCACCACTGGGGGAGAGCTCTGCTCCACTCTAGGCCCAGCCCCAGTCCTCCCTGTTCTGCTTAGGGTGACCAGATGTCCCGATTTTATTTGGACCATTCTGGTTATTAGGGGCTTTGTGTTCTATCAGATCCTATTACCTCCCCATGACCTCCCATCCCGATTTTTCAAACTTGCTATCTGGTCACCTTAGTTCTGCTCCGCAATCCCCTGTGCATTCTTTTCTTCCTTGTTAGAGGACTGGCCCTTTTCCGTAGAGTACCCTGGGGGTGGCGATTGCCCTACCAGCCCAATCATGCACACACACCATTCAGCCAGGGAGGGGCTCTAGAGGAGCAGAAGGTGGGTGTGAGTGTGTGGTGTCAGAGGGGAAAGGTGCTGTATGAAGACATCTGGATTTCCTAGTTTTTGTTGGAGTTGCTGCTTGGGGGGCCAAGGCAGAAGGCCAGGCCAAGACACCCTGGGCCACAGGAACTGTCCTTTCACGAATTCTTTCTGTGCACTAACATGACAGTGCCAGCCCATTCCTCAAACTCTGTGCCTCGCTTGTCACCGTTAGCTGCATCCACTGTCTACTCTCAACTCCTCTCTATTGCAAAAAGGTGTGCACACATGTTATATGATCATACACATTTCCTTTTTTTTTGTTAAAAATACTATTCATTTTTTGGACAAAAACTTTTTGGTTCAGGGTTTTTCAGTTTTCCAGTCAAAATCAAACATTTTCAGGGAAAGCAGGCATATTTCATGAAAAATTTCATTTAGTTTAAAACCCAATTCTGAGTCAAAAACAAGTTAACACAAAATTTTCAAGTAGCCCTAGTAAAGACATACCTAGGTTTAGGGTTAGGCTGGTGAACCACAGTCAGGAAGGGAAGGGAAGCTGGGGAAGAGGGGTCCCTTTTTTTCTCCACACCTGGGACATCACAAACTACATCACAAGAGATGGGGTCCTGGCTTCTGCCATGCCCTCTACAGTGGTTTCTTATAGATAAATACTTAAAGGGTAAATAAAGAATTAAAGGAGGGCAATAACATTAATGCTAATCAGCATACCAATCTATTTTATGGAAGGTAGATCTTGTCAAAATAACTTGATATCTTTTTTTTTTAATGAGGTTACAAGTTTGGTTGACAAAGTTAATTGTGTTGATGTAATATACTTACACTGCTGTAAGGCTTTTGGCTTGGTACTGCATGAGATCTTGATTGAGAAACTAGAATACTAAACAATTAACATGGCACACATTAAATGGATTAAAAACTTGCTAACCGACAGGTCTCAAAATGTAATTGTAAAGGAGGAATCAACATCAAACTGGTGTGTTTCTGGTGGGGTCCCAAAGGGACTGGTTCTTAGCCCTGTGCTATTTAATATTTTTATCAGTGACTTGGAAGAAAACAAAATCATCACTGATAAAGTTTGCAGATGACAAAAAGATTGGGGTAGGGTAAATAATGAAGAAGACAGGTCAGTGATATAAAGTGATCAGGATCACCTGGCAAAGTGGTTACAAGCAAACAATATGAGTTTTAAGATGACCAACTGCAAATGTTTATGCAAGAAGTACTAAAGAATGTAGGCCATACTTACAGAATGGGGGACTTTATCCTAGGGAACAGTGACTCTGAAAAAGACTTGGGGATCATGCTGGATAGTCCGCTGAATTTGAACTCCCAGTGTGATGCAGTGGCCAAAAGGGTTAATGCATGAACAGAGGAATCTTGAGTAGAAGTATAGAGATTATTTTATCTCTGTATCTGATGGTGTGACCACTTCTGGAATACTGTGTCCAGCTCTGATGCCCATCATTCAAGAAGGATGTTGATGACTTGAGACGGTTCAGAGAAGAGCCACAAGAATTATTACAGGATTAGAAAACCTGCCTTATGGTGATAGACTCAAGGAGCTCGGTTTATTTAGTTTAACAAAGAGAAGGCTGAGCGGTGACTTGATTAGTCTATACGTATTTCATGGGGAGTAAATATTTGATAGTGGGCTCTTCAATCTAACAGACAAAGATATAACACAATCCAATGGCTGACATTTGAGGACTGACAAACTCAGACTGAAAATAAGACATAACATTTTATCAGTGAGGGTAATTAATCATTGGAACATGATGAATTCTTCATCACTGGCAATTTTTAAATCAAGATTGCATGTTTTCTAAAAGATCTGCTCTAGTTCAAAGAGGAATTAATTCAGCGACGTTCTCTGGCCTGAGCTATGCAGGAGGTCAGACTAGAAGATCACAGTGACCCCTTCTGGCCATAGAATCTCTGACCCTCCCCCAGTCCCCTTTCTCTACCTCCACATTGTACTATGTTCTGAAGTGCAGGGATGTTTGAGAGTGGTTCTGCTTCGTATTCATTTGTGGTGTGGGTGTACTAACCTGCTTGCAGCTGCTGAACCACTGAACAGCTTTGATAAAACAGATAAAGGAGCTAGTGAACAGGAGTAGCAAACAGGGGAGTTTTGCGAGGGAGTTCTCCAGGTAAAGGAGGAGCAACTATGTGACGCTTGGAGTGAGTTTGTTGTCTGTTTGTTGTTGTTTGTTTGCTGCTTGCCATGCACTGCTTGATGGAAGTTTATTGTGTGGTCTGTCTGAGGAGCCGTTTGCTGAGCCTAGCACCCTACTAGGCAAGGCTGAGAGCTTCCTAACAAGGCTTTAGCCTGCCACCCTTTGATCCCTAATTCCTGTAGGATCCCTTGATAAGGGGGCATGGCTACTGAGGAACAGGGGTTTAAAAAGTCAGCTCCTGAGTGACCAGAGGAGCTAGTGAACAAGGGAGTGTTGCGAGGGCATTGAGCAAGGAAGCGTGAGAGCCAGACACACCCAGCAGTCTCTAAATTTAGGCAATAGTGTCCCCATGACTGTAAGAGGGCTCTAACCTGCTGCTTCTGGCTAAGCCAGTGGTTAGCCCTCCTGCAGCTCTGCAAGAGAGTGTGACCAAAAGCACCCCTGTACTCACAGCCTACACATCACTACAACAAGCTTTGTGCAAAATATGCCTTGTTCGATATCACTGGAAAACTAATAACTCGCTGGTCAATATATGGTGAACTGTGTGTAGCAAAGTTATATGTCAAGTTATGAATCCCCTGTATGATGTTGTTATCACATGTTCAAATGCACACAACCCTGCCTAGGCAAAATTTGTTAACAAGGTTTATCCTAAATTTTACCTTAATTTATACATAAGTAATAACCAGGGTCCTCATCACAGAGGGGGAAGAGATGGCAGGAGACAAAGCAATGTTGCATTTCAGCAAAAACAGATGAGGAGAAAGAGCATGGAGCCTCCCTCACCTATGTTGCCTTCTTTACTGCTTGAATAAACTTTACATTACAAGGTAAGACTCAGAAGAATACACTTCAAAGGTTCACTGGACTATAAGAGGGGGGATAGAGAATGCCAAGTTATGTCTCTGCCTTTCACCTAAGAAGACAAAGGCACCAACATCTTTGGGCCATTGGGAGAGAGTCTGACAATCTTGCCGGAAGAGTGTGGGCAAAAAAAGCCATCTTAACAAAGCCTGGAATCAAAACTTGGAAAATTAAGTTTCAGACCTTTAAATGCATGTTTTCACTTTTAGTTGCTTGTAAACATTTCACTCTTAGAATCATAGAAACATAGAATTGTGGGATAGGAAGGGACCTCAAGAGGTCATCTAGTCCAGTCCCCTGCACTCATAGCAGGACTAAGTATTTTCTAAACTGACAGGTGATTGTCTAACCTGCTCTTAAAAATCTCCAGTGATGGAGATTCCACAACCTTCCTAGGCAATTTATTCCAGTGCTTGACCACCTTGACAGTTAGGAAGTTATTTCTAATATCCAACCTAAACAGCCATTGCTGCAATTTAAGCGGATTGCTTCTTGCCCTATCCTCAGAGATTAAGGAGAACAATTTTTCTCTCTCTCCTCCCTTTTCTCCCTCTTAAAGCAAGCTTTTATGTGCTTGAAAACTGTTATGATGTCCCCTTTCAGTCTTTTCTTCTCCAAACTAAACAAACCCATTTTTTATGTCTTCCCTCATACATCACGTTTTACAGATCTTCAATAGTTTTTGTTGCTCTCCTCTTGAATTTCTCCAATTTGTCCACATCTTTCCTGAAATGTGGTGCCCAGAACTGGACACAATATTCCAGCTGAGGCCTAAGCAGTGTGGAGTAGAGCGTAAGAATTACTTCTCGTGTCTTGCTTACAACACTCCTGCTAATACGTCCCAGAATGATTTTTGCTTTTTTTTTTGCAAGTGTTACAGTGTTGATTCACATTTAGCTTGTGGTCGACTATGACCCCCAGATCCCTTTCCGCAGTACTCCTTCCTAGGCAGTCATTTCCCATTTCGTATGTGTGCAACTGATTGTTCCTTCCTAAGTGGAGTACTTTGCATTTTCCCTTATTGAATTTCACCCTATTTACTTCAGACCATTTCTCCGGTTTGTCCAGATCATTTTGAATTATAATTGTGTCATCCAAAGCATTTGAAACCTCTCACAGCTTGGTATCATCCACAAACTTTATAAGTTTGTGTCATTATCTAAATCATTGATGACAATATTGAACTGACCCAGACCCAGAACTGATCCCTGCAGGACCACACTTGTTATGCCCTTCCAGCTGTGAACCACTGATAACTACGCTCTGGGAATGGTTTTCCAACCAGTTACTAACCCACCTTAGAGTAGCTGCACCTAGACTGTACTTTCCTACTTTCCTCCTTACTCCCTCCCCCCCCCCGAGTGCCTCCTGCCTGCCGCTGGACTGCTGATCAGCAGTGGGTGGGAGGTGCTGGGGGAGAGAGGTGGAGCTGATCGGCAGGGCCCGCCAGTGGGTGAGAGCACCCATTCTTTTTTTCCCTATGGGTGCTTCAGCCCCAGAGCACCCACAGAGTCGATGTCTATGCACATGTTCCTCACAAGAATCAATCGCAGGACATTTCAATCAGCTGTTCAATTTCAGCAGCTGGAATCAGGCTTGCAGTGAAAGGGATTTCACACCCAATCATACTTAGTCACTGCCAAGTCAGGGAAAAAGGATGCAAACTGTTCCTTTGAGATGCACCACCGTCACCTACGTGGGAGGCTGAATAATTCCATTGTTAGCCAGGAACTTACAAAGCTGCGGGAAGGTTTCATAGTTTGTCTTCAGTAAATCAGTCTTCCAGAAAACAATTTATTTTCTTTATGAATCCTGTGATTCAATCACTCAGCTAAAGGACATGGGTGTTCCTTCCTTGCAGACCTATGTTCAATTTATTCAGTTTCCCAAATATGTCTGTGACACAAGTAAGACGGCAAAATCTCCTTTGGTCACAGAGAAAATCAACAAATTCACTCTTTTGCAGTCCTTTGAATAAGCATGAAGCTTGTCTCTCAGCTCAGAAAATTGTCCCAGTATTTTCCTCTTGAGAGCCAATGAGCTTCAGTGTGGAATAACAATACATCATGACAACAATAACAATAGGTCAGGCTTGACAAAGCCCTGGCTGGGATGATTTAGTTGGAGATTGGTCCTGCTTTGAGCAGGGGGCTGGACTAGATGCCCTCCTGAGGTCCCTTCCAACCCTGATATTCTATGATTCTATGATTGGACCCCATTTCTTCACACCATTTTGCAAACAGGCATGCACAAAGAAGCTGAGTCTGGAGTCTGGATCATTCACAATAGATGAGACCTGCTGCAAAACATCCTAGCTCTGGACTCAGAAGTATAGGTGCCAGTTGTTATCTGTGAATCATGCAGTTATTTCACACAGCAGATGGAGCACTTTCTTTACCAAGGCATGCAGACCTGGTTTGTGGCCTGCCATAGATGGAGCTCTATCTGTACAAAAGCCCACTATGTGATCACACGGTAGATTTTTGTTTTGCATGTAGCCATGTAGCACATTGAACATTCCTTGTCTGGGAAGAGGGACACAGAACACAATGTCTCTGGGAATTGCACCCTTCCTGTGTATTTCACAAAACCCAAGAATTGTGCAACATGACCCTCAGTGCTTGCATCAACTTGAAGAGCAAAAGCATCCATGTTTTCCAGATGCTCCACCAGTGTTTTCCTAAGCTGCTGCTCTCGCTTCAATCCTTTGCTTCACTGTGTTGTTGGAGAGCGGTATGGCTTTGAGCTTGTTTGCCTCAGCTTCCCCACACATTATGTTCACCATATTGATTGCAGCTGGCAAAATCAAAGTCTATCCATTTGTCTGAGGCTTCTGGTGTGTGGAGGGGATTACACAGGGGATGGGAAGGGGATGTCACGCTGCCTGAATGGGACACAGCTAAGAGCGCCAGTCTCAGGTCAGACTGCCAGAATATAGGGCATATACCACACACTGATGGTGTACTCTATCACAAGACTTCACGAAGCCTTTAACAAATGTGTGCTTCCAAAATAGACACTAAGCTGGGAGGGAGAGGTAGATATGCTGGAGAGTAGGGATAGGATACAGAGTGACCTAGACAAATTGGAGGATTGGGCACAAAAAAAAACTGATGAGGTTCAACAAGGACAAGTGCAGAGTCCTGCACTTTGGACAGAGGAATCCCATACACTGCTACTGGCTGGGGACTGATTAGCTTAGTGGCAGTTCTGTAGAAAAGGGCCTGGGGATTACAGTGGATGAGAAGCTGGATATGAGTCAGCAGTGTGCCCTGGTTGCCAAGAAGGCTAATGGCATATTGGGCTGCATTAGTAGGAGCATTGCCAGCAGATCGAGGGAAGTGATTATTCCCCTGTATTTGGCACTGGTGAGGCCACATCTGGAGTATTGCATCCAGTTTTGGGCTCCCCACTACAGAAAGGATGTGGACAAATTGGAGAGAGTGCAGCGTGGGGCAACAAAAATGATTAGAGGGCTGGGGCACATGACTTATGAGGGGAGGCTGAGGGAACTGGGCTTATTTAGTCTGCAGAAGAGAAGAGTGAGGGGGGATTTGGTAGCAGCCTTCAACTACCTGAAGGGGGTTCCCAAGAGGATGGAGCTCGGCTCTTCTCAGTGGGGGCAGATGACTGAACAAGGAGCAATGGTCTTAAGTTGCAGTCGGGGAGGTCTAGGTTGGATATTAGGAAAAACTATTTCACTGGGAGGGTGATGAAGCACTGGAATGGGTTACCGGGAGAGGTGGTGGAATCTCCATCCTTAGAGGTTTTTAAGGCCCAGCTTGACAAAGCTCTGGCTGGGAATATTTAGTTGGGGTTGGTCCTGTTTTAAGCAGGGGGTTGGGCTAGATGACCTCCTGAGGTCTCTTCCAGCCCTAATCTTCTATGATTCTATGATTTTAATACTATATTAGGTATTACGAAGCCACAGACAGTCCCCTTCAGGCCCTCTAGTCCCCCTTGAACTACCCGTACAAGCCAGACTTCTCTGATAAATGGTTATTACAACCAGAAATCACATATATTCGGTCCTTCCAGTTCCAAAGAACCAGACATTCACCCAGGTCAATACATACTTCAGGATCTCACCAAATACCACACTGCAGTCAATCTTTAGTAAACTAACTAAAGATTTATTAACAAAAAAAGAAAAGAAGAGAGTTATTAAAAGGTGAAAATGAATCATGTACATTACAGTTGATTTCAGAGTCTCTGGGTTAGGACAGTAGCAGTGATGTTAAGTCGGCTAGCTTGCAATACGTCTCTCCGAATCAATTCATCTCAGGGGTGTTATCCAGGAACACAACATGTCTGAGATGCCAATACACAGCAAAGATTCACAGCTTCTTATGCAATGACAATACAGGCATATAAACAGGATAACAAAAAGAAAAGGAGGACTTGTGGCACCTTAGAGACTAACCAATTTATTTGAGCATAAGCTTTCGTGAGCTACAGCTCACTTCATTGGTTGCATACTGTGGAAAGTACAGAAGACGTTTTTATACACACAAACCATGAAAAAATGGGTGATAATCACTACAAAAGGTTTTCTCTCCCCCCACCCCACTCTCCTGCTGGTAATATCTTATGTAAAGTGATCACTCTCCTTACAATGTGTATGATAATCAAGGTGGGCCATTTCCAGCACAAATCCAGGTTTTCTCCCCACCCCCTCCCAACACACACACAAACCCACTCTCCTGTTGGTAATAGCTTATCTAAAGTGATGACTCTCCTTACAATGTGTATGATAATCAAGGTGGGCCATTGGGATAACGTTGTTCAACGGATCACAGCTTTTCCATTTTCCAATGATACCTTACAATGCACACTTTGTATAAGATTTATCACAATTGTGCAAGAGTGTCGATACATCAGTGATCATACCTTAGTGTAAGCATGTGTGGCACTATGTACCTCAAAGCAGCACCCTGGAACCTGCATCTTTCTTTTTCTACAGCATCACAAGGTGCATGGGGGATGGAGTAGTGGGTGCATGGGGGTGCATGAGGGTGAGGTTGGGGTACAAAGGGGATTGAGGGATGGGAATGGGGCTGAATTTAGGGTATATGGGGGTGAGGTTGGGAGAGACAGAGTCCAGCACCAGCTTGGACACCTCTTCCCTCCCTCTCCCACCAGAGACCATAAATCTCCCTGAATTTATTTGAAAATGTTTGTCATTATGCCCTAACCAACAGGATCTGTTATTGCTCACTTTGAATCATAACAATTTCAGTACCTAGGGTATTTGCAACCTTTCCCTTTCCTGCCAGCCCTAGTCAAATACCCTTTCCCTTAGCCACAGGTCAGAGTGGTTACTGGGCTGCACAAGGACTGGTGACTGCAGGGCCTAGCTGCTTAAGTACCTACAATGTTTGCTTCCATTGTATTAATTTAGATGGACTAAATGGGCCCAAAGAGTCAAAGCTGTTAACACAACCCTGGCAATGTCCAGCATTAAACAGTTTTAAATAAGATTCAGGTTTTTTCTGCAGAGAACTCAGCCTGCTCAGTACCATGGCAAACAAACCATTAGCATTCTTTTTGTTAAAGATACAGAAAAAGGAGAAACCGTTAAAGCATTTGAAATGTAAAGGATTAAATAAGGTTTTCATTTTAACAACAAACTTTATTCCCTTTCCCTTTAGGTAGAAAGAGTCTTTAGAAGAACCTCCTCCCCTTGTCTGACAGTCATTTAGATGATATTAAAAATGGTAATAACTGTTCTTTTGGGGGAAAAGAGAAGTTAGTTGAGGAGCTGTTGTTGCTATGGTTGTTAAAGTCTAATCCCACTTCCTAGAAGACAAAACAAGACAAACACAGGAGTGAAAAAGAAAAGAACAGCAAAGCGAGAAAATGCAGCTTCCACTTCTGGTGTTGACTCTCACTTGTAACCGCACTCATGGAGAAATATAGGCCCAGCAACATAAGCATGGCACATGGTGTGATCAGCCACACCGAGACTTGGGAAACTTGTACCAGCATGAGGCTGTTTAGGGAATTGATTTTATTTGCCTTTCTGGTCACAGTGTTGCAAAGCATACAATCCTAGCTAAAGGACACTGTGTGCGTAAGTGGGCATGCGTATGTGACAAAGTCTCACATCCCAGGTAGTGTTCGGGATATAACTGGAGCCAGTGAAGGTGATGATGTCATCTGGGTCCCTCTGTCTGGCCTGGCCTGGTCAGGACATCTCTCAGGATCAGGATGACAAAGACATAATGGTGTCATGCTGGATTCTGGGGTCCCAGGGGACAGGGAGTGTGGCAGCCATGATGGTGAAGATTGCTCCTTCCCCTTTTTTCAGTCGGCAATTGTCCCCAAAATCTTTTTTTGAGGACCCCAGAAGGGAGTGATGGGTGAAATACCCCATCCCTTCATTATTATTTAGTTCACCAATTTGGCCTAAATTCTGACACACCAATTTTGGTTCATTAATTTCCAGTCCCACACTTCTCTTGTTTACCCGACTTGATCATAACACAGTCCTTGAGTTGTATCATTTGGCCTTTTTGTTTGTACTAATTCAGTCTTTGTCTTCCTTTTGCACCTTTTCCCATTAACATTTATTGTTATAAGTTGTTGTGACACATTATAAACTTTCTCATGGTTTTTCCAGTTGAGCTCACAATTCAGAAAAAATTATCGGCCCAATTATTACACCACCTCTGGGTTGTGGTACACCTTCCACTCTACAGGCACCCTAGGTTTAATGAGCAACCCCAATGATTACAATGGTCTTGCTAGTGCCATATGCAGAAATTATAACACCTCCCTATTGGTACTCAATATTCCCCTATTTATTCACCCGGGTATTGCATTAGGCATCTTAGCCACAGCCTCACACTGAGAACTTCTCTGTATTTGTTTGCCACTATGCCATCTAAATCCTTTTCTGAGTCATTTCTGTCCTATCTTCTGGTTCATGGGTGTATGAACTTGCAGTAGGCTATATCCTATGCAGTCTGAACTGCTCTTTATAACTGATCTGTCCTTATTATCATGTTCCACTCCACCATTTTTGAGTCACCTACAAACTTTTTCAGAAGTGGTCTTATATTTTCTCCTAGATTATTGATTAGATCCCAGGAGGACCCCACAAGAAACACCCTTCATGGATGACAGTTGCCCATCTACAATTACTTTTTGAGATCTATTGGTTAGCATCACAGTTATGTAGCTAATCTGCACGGTGGTTCCCTTTTTGATCTCTCTGAGTGCACCCTCGAAGGTGTTCAACATCTTGCCTTTACCTATATTGGGATGGAATCTCACAATTTTTCCACTTTTAGACCAGGTCCTGAATGCACTACCCCATGTACCACTGCTTTTCACCCTGGAGATCTGGCTGGGGTCAGGCACCCACATTTCCTACCTTCAGGAACCTGTGACAAGTGAGAGTGACTATTTTATTTAGTAGTTGGAACAAAGCATTAGAGAAAGGGGATTTGAAAACAACAAAAAGCCCACACGTATACTTAGTTTTATCTAACCTTATGCTTCCCTACAAGCTAAATTAGAAAGACTTTCCTCTTCAGTTACAGGAACAGAAGAGAAGCAACTCACATTCCCCTGGACAGCCCAGATCCTCCTGTGTGTCTTATTCTCAATCTGGTTCTCTTAATCTCACCCACCCTGTTCAGACTGGTAGCAACGCTCCCCCAGGAGTGTGGGCTAAAGCAGTTAAGGCTACTCCCTCTGGGATTATCACTTAGAGACTCTTAAGTGTAAGATGTTAGGTGACTATTAGGGTCTGTCTTCATTGCAGATCCAACTCAGACTCCTCCTTGGGTGATGCTGCTAACCCCCCTCCCCTCCATATGCAACCCTCTCCCCTGAGTTTGATGGTGCTTGACACCCAGGCTAGCTGGTCCAGAGGGGGGCTATAGGCCAGAGCCTGGGTACTGCTTTCACTTTTCAGTGTGGATACAGGCTAAACAACCCTATGGTACCTTCCTACAATTCACCGCATGTGTCCAGAAGGACAGACAAGTTCTCTGACAATTCACTGAGAATGAATCCTAGAGTGGCTCAGCTTAGTGCCACACAAAGAACAACAGGATCTGCCCCAGAAGTCTAAGAGACACACACATGGGGGCGGGGTGGGGGTGGGGGAGCGCAGCGCCAGTGAGGACACAGTAATTGAGGTAGGCAGACCCTTAGACCACCAGAAAGGGCCTCCTCTATCTTTCTCTAGATTGAAAGGCTCTGCTACCCAGTCAGCCCCTTAGGGTGAAATACGCATTCCCATGTATGGTATGGACTCATCACACTAGTGGCAGATCCAGATTCAGTATTAATAATTATTAAAAAGCACCTCCACATTTGACACAGTCAGCCAGTTTTTAATTAATTTATTAGATACTGCATTGATTTTGTATAGAGCTCAGTTTCTAATCAGAATGTCATACAGTTCTAAGTCAAATGCCTTACAAAGTCTAAGTGTATTATGTCAACACATTTATGTTGGCCAACCAAATTTATAATCTCGTTTAAAAAAAATCAAGCTCTCCAAAACAGAACAAATAAACTAGGCATTCCTCCCCACTCTTTACTTCCCTGTTCACATCACTCTATCCTGAAAACCAAGCACGGCAGTTACAGCTGCATCCCACATCAGCTTTTCCAGTATTTTCCTGGGGTCCATGTCAGGCTAATTGGCTGCTAATAACCAGGGTCAACCTTTTTGATCCTGTTTGAATATTAGCACAACAGTAACTTTTCCCCAACCCTTTGGGACTTAACTAGCATTCAAAAATTAGTTAAAAATCAACATCGGTGTCTCAGAGGGCTCCTTATGTGGGGTCTTATGTGATCATGCATGGAAGACCATACTGTAAAGAAGGCAAGATTTATAATGGTTTGGGAACCTGGATTCTGAATGTCCTGAGTTTTATGCAGTTATTATCATAACTGTAGTGCTTCGTTCACTTAGTTTGGGCTGGAAAATATAGTGCATGGTATACTAAAACAAGTGCTCCCCTTAGGGGCAGTTCTAAACTAAAACCAGCACGTATGTTTATACATGCATTCATGCTAATTTGAATACAGGAGGACATTTTGCCTTTCTTTGCATTTTATTCATCTAGTTCTGCATTTTATTTTTAAACTTTAAATTTGTATATGTCTTTTAGGTGAGCAATGTAGAAGTTTTATCAGTCTGACTCCACCTGCAGATCGAGGTAAATATATATTTCCAGTACTTCAGGGCTCTGTAACCTTCCTGCTTTATGTTTAGCATTCTAAACATTTTCCCCTTTGTGCCTTTGGAAATCTCCCCTTTACTCTCTTAGGAAGGCTTTGGGGGCTTTATTTGGGTTTTCCAAACTCCACGATGAAGCCCAAATCTGATAAAATTTCAGGGTGGGAGTTTCCCAAGTATTGGGCCTGATTTGAAAGGCATTTAGACGTCCAGTGGGGTGAAAAAGGCTGTTTCATTCAACTCCTGCTTAGTCTAAAAGTTTAGGATTTAGACTGGGTGTTTGCTTCTCATTTTCGTAAGGAACTATCTCTGCTCTTCAGGCCTACCACAATGCTTAAAATCTATATTTCTGTGGTTCATAAACTTTTAAAAATGTTTTATCCTTACCCGTGAATTTGTCTACTAACACGTCTACTCCCTTCTCACCTCAGTGGTGGATAGGGAGTGCATTAGCTGAGCAGGATGAACAGGGTGCTCTGAACTCCGCTTCGTGAGGCTCATAGGTGGCTCTCTGCTAACTTATCGCCTCCCCGCCCTGGGGTAACCTCAGGGGTGCTCTAATTTACTCTGGCTGGACCAACTCCCAAAGGGCTCTTCTATCTGCTCAAGCTCCCCACAGTGTAGTGAGCTCTGGCCATGCCTACTGAGTCCTGGAGGAGAGAAGTGGGTAGTGTATACCTAGCTATGCCAACCTCCCTCTACACAAGGGGAATCCCAGCTATCCTGTTAGAGCAGGAGTCCTTCCCTTTTGAGCCATGGGACACAGTGGCAGAGTTCATTTTCTAACAAGCAATGGGTTATCTTACACTTGTCCATGTATGTCGCACTTGTAAGAAATGAGACTATACAAATATCTCTTCACCTTCCATTAACTGTGGATTTCTGCATTCTGGTGTCTAACTGCCACTTTAGGCAGCAAAATCCCAGGATCAGGCCCCACTGGGATTCACAAAACCCCCACTCAGCTGCTCCCGAATGTTGTAGGTGCCTAAACTCACTCCGTGCCTCCATTCTTGCAGTAAAAGCTACCTAGGTTTCTGTTCCTAGGTTCTGCACATCACAGTCCCATGCCAGGCATCCACACATCTAAGTTCCAGAGCAATTCACAAACTGGGGGAAAAGAGGTGTTCCTTCACCTACCTTGCCTGTGGATCCCTGTCCAGTAAGTGCTTAGAGCTTTGCCTATCGGATCAGGCCCCTACAGATGAGCTTACATGGAAGAGCTGGGGGTGGGGGAGGAGGAGGAATTCCCTCATAACTTTTAGCCCAGGGGTTAGAGCACTCACCTGGGATGGGTAGACCCCCCACTTCAAGTCTCCTGTCACCTGAAAGGAGAGAAGGGATTTGAAAAGTGATCTATCATCTGTCTGGCAAGCATCCTAGCCACAGGGCCATGGACTACTTTGCTATGGCGGCTCCCGCATCTCTCCTGTTGCATTGTGGATAATAACTTTTAAAAAAGGCCTGGGAGTAGGGGGATTGGATCCTGAGTTACACCTCAAAAGGGAGCACTCGAACCAGCAAGCTACAGAGTCATTCTTGCTCTCTGTCACTGGCAACAGCTTCACAGGAGAGACTGAGGGAGCCCCTACATCAGAATATCCCTCAGACCAGGGATTAGGGCAAGCATCCGATAGATGGCAGATCCCTGTTCAAATTCCTTCTCCCCCACAGGTGGGTCTCCCACATCCCAGATGAGTACCCTAACACTGGGCTAAACGTTAGCAGGGATGTCTTTCTTGCTAAGATGGCGTGGGCACCTACTGACAAGAAAGGGTTTGTAGCTGAGAATCCCAAGCAGAGCTAGGCACCTCCCTGAAGCCCAGATTTAGGCACCTATCTCTGCCGCACCCCTTGCTTTGGCATCTCCCATTGGCTAGCTCACGTAAGGAGCTCCCTCGCATGCTGGTTTTTGTAAATTGCAGTCTAAAGCGCCTCTCACCCCATTCACTCTATGGGAAGCCTAGGTTCCTAACTCAGGCTTTGTGAATCAAAGGGATTTTTTAGGGACCTAAAAGTTAGGTGTGGTGATGCACAGTATCACTGTGTCTAAGTTCCTAGGTCAATCTAGCCCCAGGTGTCTGAAGTTGGGCACCAAAATTAGTGAACACTTGCCACTTTTGACCTTAATCTTCTTGTGCCTCAGTTCCACATAGATAAAATGGGAGTATGTATGGGGGTCTACAAACCCCATATTGAGCCTAAACAGAGGGAGAGAAGAACCTCTCCTGTTTACAAGCAAGCAGCTTGATCACACCACCATACAGCTGCCAGAGCTGCAAGTCATGGAGACAGGCACCCACAGCTGCAACCAATAGAGGACACAAGACCTGATATCAGGGAGAGAGTTCAGAGATGGAAGGGAAGGTAGAAAGGCCTGGGACAGTAAAGGGGAGACAGCCCTGCACCAGGCTGTCTCCAAGAAAGAACCAAGAGACTGAAGCAGACTGCAAGCCCTATAATTGAAGGCCTGCTAGCCTTAATTAGAGGTGAAAGTCCAGGTATTGACCTGATTGAAGAGATATTCAGGGTGGTCAGCCAGGAGAAGCTGGTTCCCCTTGAAAGACCACACCAAGAGATCCCCACAGGGTAATATCATCCCCTCTCTCATGGGTGTTGTGAAAATACATTCATTAATGTTTGTAAAACGAGACCCTATGGGGATGACTACCATAGAGTGCCCATGAAGAAATGACCAATTATGCATTCAGTGCAGGGCTTGAATGATGTGCAGTAAATAAGGCCTGAGGCAATAGACTAAATGAGGAGGACAAAAAGAAATATTCAGTCATTGAGTATCATCTCTGCCATGCATTGAAGGAGATAAATTGAGTGGATAAATTAATATGATTTTTAATGTAATACTAGTTAATGCTTAAAAAACTCTAGAAGAAAATACAGCCTACTGCTTCAGGGCTTAAGCCTATCTTTAACTATTAGGGATCAGGATGAAATCTTCCTAGGGAGGCAGATTATCCTACACCTGCCCATTGCAAGGTTTCTTGCACCTTCCTTTTCAGCAGCTGTACTAGCCACTGTCCAAGACAGAAGACTAGGCTAGAGGAGTCTAGGGTCTGACCCAGTCTGGCAGTTCCTGGGTTGGAGAATGAACTAAAGCTGGTGGGATGTGGAAAGAAAAATGCATAATAATAATAATAAAAAGGATTTCTTCTTCCCTCGCCTATGCTTTGAGGCAAACCCACAGCCAGACCAGGGCTGCTCACTCACCTGACATGGCTCCCTACTCCAACAGAGCCTGCAGTGACTCAGCTCTCAGGCATACTGCAGCATCCTATCCCTGAGTAGGCCCTGGGCCAGATGACCCCAGGCACAGGTATTTCACTCACCCCACCAGAGCTGCAAGTTAGTCTGTGCAACAGCACTACCTGGCCAGAAACCCTCCTGCTGCCTTACAGTGTCACAGACTCCCAAGGCTTCCAGCCTGTTCTTGAACCAGTTCCTGTTCCATCCTGCCCCTAGCCTCATCTGACTCTTGTTCCCGCCTGCTTCAGCTCTGTCTATGGCCTGCCCTGACCCACTCCTGACCCCACCATCCCTACACCTGCCTCCTGACCCCCAGACCATTGCACTGATTCCAACCCAGCTTTGACTTTTAGCCTGCATCGAGTTCTGACTATGATGTTGATTTGGCTTGTCTATGGATGCTGACCACAGTCTGTCCCTGGGCCCCAGTTTCAGAGCTGCCCTCAGCCTGGTCCCAACCCTACGTTCAGCTTCAACCCTTGGTATCAGTTCTTGCTCACTGATCCAACCACCAGATCTGACTGCCTACAAACCAGAGCCTGACAGTTTGCACAGACTCCACTGTACTGGATCCCAGGCCTAGATGGATCATCTGGATGCTGCAGCCCCAGAGATGTCATCGCTACTCCAGAACCTCTAGAGCCAACTGCCCAGCTAAAGTTAGAGAACGCTTCCCTCCAAGTGCTGGTTCAGACCCCTCTAGGATCTTTTGGCCCACCCATGGTAGAAGCCCTGGAGCGTAGTTCAAAAATTCCCTTGCCGGAGTGGTTTGGCGGTGACTGCCACATGTTTTGAGGGTTTATTTACCAGTGCCACCCACACAATCAGATGAAGGTGGGACATGTTATCAATGTACTGTCTAGAGAAGCCCTAGAGTGGGCCTCACCAAGCCTGGAACAGGTCAACGTGATGCTTGATTTTGAGTACTTCATCCACTCCTTCTTGTTAATATTCCAGGCCCCAACCACGTCTGCAACATCAAAGCAGCCCTATAGTTCCTCGCCAGTGTTAGTGATCTATCTCCACCTACACAGTCCACTTCCGGAGTCTGAATGCCGATAACGCTTGGAATGAAGCAGCCCAAATCTATAATTTTCACTGGGGATTGAATGATATTGTAAAGGAGGATCTGGCTCTGGTCAACCCTACCCACCCCCACCCCTGCACTGAGTTGGTACCCTACATCAAGCTTTGCATAAGAATCAAGAACCAGCTGCTTGAGAATTGCCTGGAAAAGAAACAGGATGTTGACCATTCCGAGCCTAGGGTCAAAGGTCCCCATGCATGTCCTTTACCCAGTTCTGGATCTGATGACATGCAAACAAACAGCACCAGGGGGTTCATCACAGACCAGCAGAAGGATTACTGGTGCCAAAATGGCCTTGCCTGTGCTACAGAGAAAGTGGTCACTTCAGCACAAGGTGCTCCCACAATCCCAGACCTGCTACAGTGCCAGAAAACCACTCGATCCAGCCCCAGTAGAGGAGTCATGGCTGGACCTAATGCAGAGAGCAAATTCCCCAACTGGATCCACTCTGCTGCCTACATTTTCCCATGCACCTTAGGAGCACCACCAACCACACCAGCAGATCCCCCTCCAGCTCTGGGTCCCAGTCACACTTGAAGTAAGCTGTACCTGCTTGCATTGATCAACTCTGGGTTGTCCAGAAACTTTATGGACTTCACCTTTGCTGGAGCCAACCATTTGCCCAGGCAGAGGAAGCGTGTCCCAGAGCAGGTGGAGACTATTGATGGTAGTATGCTGACTTCTGGCCAGTTTCCTAAAACACAGCACCTCTCCAGGTCAAGATAGGAGACCACCGGGAAATTATGCAGTTTGACCTTCTCCTGCTGATCAATGAGCTCCTAGAATGGGTCAGTAAAGCAAAGATCTTCATCAAGCTTGACCTGCATGGTGTATACAACTTGGTCTGCATCCGGGAGGGTGACGAGTGGAAGACAGCTTTCTGCCTCAGGTATGGCCACTATGAGAACCTGGCTATGCCCTCTGGCCTCTCCAAAACCATGGCCACATTCCAGTATTTCACGAATAATACCCTCAAAGATATATTATACCAGTTCATTCTGATCTCTACTTAGATGACATCCTATTCTTCTTAGAAAACTAGACTCTGCACGACCAGCATGTCCAACAAGTGCTGGAATGCCTCAGGAAAAATAGCTTATATGCCAAATCAGAAAAATGTGAGTTTGACTGCACCACCATTGATTTCCTGGATTATGTTGTCTTGCCTAATGAGATCACTATGTATCCACACCACCATTGTGGACTGGGCCCTGCCAAAGAGCACCTGTGACATCCAGTGCTTCCTGAGATTCACAAACTTCTATTGGAGGTTCATCTCCCAAGTAGTGTCCCCCATTACGTAACTTCCATAAGAATTCCACATTCATCTGGCTCTCAGAGGCCCAATGGGCTCTTGAGCAACTAAAGAAGGCCTTCATCTCTGCACCTATATTGAAACACCTGAACCATCCCAGCCTTTTGTTGCCAAGACAGACACTTCCAATTATTCCATGGGGGCAGCCCTGTCGCAACTTCAGAGTGTCACCAAGCATTCTCCATCCATGAACATTCTACTCCAGAAAGCTAAGTCCCACCGAACAGCACTACAAAATCTATGACAAGAGCTGCTAGTTATCAGGACCACCTTGAAGAGTGGCATCACCTCTCGGAGGGTGCACATTTCCCCATCCAGGTATTCACCAATCTTAAAAACCCAGAACACTTGTGATCCGCGAAGGCCAAATCCAATGGTCCCTGTCTGTTTGTTTTTTCTTGTCTGGAGTTTATGCTGCATTATTGGAATGGAGGCCAATGGCAAACCTGATGCATTCTCCCACAAGGGGGGGTACCTTGATGGCAATGAAGGACCATCTGAACCCTCCACCATCCTAAAGCCCCACCATTTCACCAATGTATTAGTGAACATGGACTTCTTATCCCTTGTAAAATCCTCTCTACAGAGCTACCATTTTGCACAATGGATGTTGCACAATGCCAAGTCCGTCCCAGGCTTCTCTGTTAGAAATGGTCTACTTCTGTTCAAATACTGTGTTTATGCCCCCAGAGGCCCGTCCCATCTTCCAACTCTCTGACTATGCCACAACTCCCCTCTGGACAGCCATTTTGTACATGGAAGACCACAAAACTGATTGTGTGACCTTTTTGGTAGTCTAGACTGTACACCTCTGTGAGATCATACATTGACTTATGCAAAGTTTCCCATGCTGTATTAAGGTCCCCCATACTGAGCTGCTGGGATACTTGATCTCCTTACCTATTTCTTCCCAACCCTGGGAATCAATAGCAATGGATTTTCTTTCGGAGCTCCCTAACTCCAGAACCGTAGTCATAGCTGTAGACCTCTTATCCAAGATGTCTCACTTCGTGCTCTCCTGTAAGATTCCCACTGCAGAAATGACAGCCCATGTTGTCTTTGACCATGTTTGCAAGTTGAATGTGTTATCTTCCAAAATCACGTCAGACCACAGACCAGAGTTTGTCACCCACCTTTGGCAAGAGCTCTTCCGCCTCTTAGATGTTGACCTACATCTCTCTACTACTTGTGATGCCCAAATGGATGGGCAATCAGAACAGATAAATGATATTTTAGAACAAGACATTGGGGATTTCCACCTGGACAACTGGGTACAACTCCTACCCGTTGCAGAGTTTGTCTATAACAATTCTGAACATAAGTCTACCCAGCAAAGGCCCTTTTTCTCCAGCTACAGTTTCCATCCCTGGTTCTACCCATCATGAACCTCAACTTCCCATATCCCTGCAGCCTCTGATCTGGTCAAATGCCTCCTTCGTATCCAGGAGGAAGTAAGCTTGACACTACCAAGGCAGACTATAAGTGGTTTGCTGACCACCACTAATAGACCAAACCTCCCATCACTGTTGGCTTTACACAAAACACTTGGACACCTCATGTCCTTCACACAAACTTGACTACTGGTACCTTGGTCCCTTCCTTGTCATTTAGCAAATTAAGTTAGTCACTTTCTGCCTCCAGTTGCCCCCCACCATGAGATTACATCCCATGTTCCATGTCTCCCTACTGAAATAGCACACCCACAACTCCCTGTCAGGATGAATGAAAGCTCTTTTTCCTCCAGTCGTGGTGCAAGGTCAGGAATAATAACTGGTGAATCAGGTCCTCAGAGAAGCTCCTATACCTAATAGATTGGGAAGGTTATGGCCCAGAGGAGCACTCACGGGAGCCAGTGAGAAACATCCATGGCCCCAACCTGATCTGTGACTTCCATCAGTCCCATCCCAACAAACCAGTCCTAGGAATGCCTGGGAAGCACCTTCAGAGGAGGGTAAGGTGAGGCAACCCCACAACCAGACCAATGCAACTCACTCAGGTGTTATGACTCACCCCTCCAAGAGAGCCTGCAGTAACTCATCCATGCTGCAGCCCTGAGCAGGGGCTGGGTCAGATGACCCCCAGGAACAGGTATGTCCCTGACCCCACCAGAGCTGCAAGTTAGTCTGTGCAACAGCACTACTCAGCCAGGAACCCTCCTGATGCTTCACGTGTGACAGACTCCCTCAGCTTCCAGCCTGCCCTCAATTCTGTTCCTGCCCCCAACCCAAGGCAAAGGGATTAATTTCATCAGGTAACCCCTAGATCTTGTATTTATGTGAAGGGGTAAATAACACTTCCTTATTCACTTTCTCCACACCATTCATGATTTTATAGTCCTCTATCATATCTGCCCTTAGTCACCTCTTTTCTAAGCTGAATGGACCCAGTCTCTTTAATCTCTCCTCGTATGGAAGCTGTTCCATACCCGTAGTCATTTTTGTTGCCATTCTCTGCGCCTTTTCCTGTTCTGATATATCTTGTAGTTTATACTAGTTGCAGTTAGACAGCTTTTAATCCATTTAATGCATGCCATGTTTACGTTATATCTTTTGAAGTTTTTAATCAGAATGTCATGTAGTAACAATTCAAATGCCTTTCAGAAGTCTATACATATCTCATCAACACTATTACCTTTATCAGCCAAACTTGTAAACTCAACAAAAAAGGATTATCAAGTTAATTTGATAGGATCGATTTTCCATAAACCCATGTTGATTGGCAATAATTATATTACCCTTCTTTAATTCTTTATTCATCAAATTCTGTATCAGCTGCACCATTATCTTGCCTGGGATAGTTGTGAAACTGACAGGATAATTACCTGGATCTCTCCTTATTAAATACCAGCACCATATCAGCTTTCTTCCAGTCTTCTGGAACTTCCCCAGTACTCCAAGACTTATCGAAAGTCAATATTAATGGTCCAGTGAGCTACTCAGCCAGCTTTTTAAAAAATTCTTAGCTGCAAGTTATCTGGACCTGTCCAACTTTAGTAGCTGCTGTTTAACATCCTCTTGAGACATTAGTGGACTGGAAATAGTGTTATCATATGATATGACTACATCATCTGTTTTTTTTCTCAAATACAGAACAGGAATATTTATTTAACACATCTGTGTTTTATGCTGTATTATTAATAATTCTACATTTTACATCTATTAACCAACCAATACCATTGTTAGGATTCTTTTCGTTCCTACTATGTTGTAAAAATTCTTTCTTAACTTTGCTGGCCATAGATTTCAACTTGTCGCCTTTTGCTGCCATTATGAATTTTCTACAATTCTTAGCTTCTGATTTGTTTTTATTACTATCAACTTCTCCTTTCTTCCATTTGTTATATATTATTTTTAACTTTATGATAGCTGCCTTCACTTCCCCTCCAAACCAGATCAGTTATTTTTAACAATACTATCTTCTTGCTCCATCGTAGGATTACTGCTTTCTGGGGATCTAGTAAAGCGGTCTTAAGCAATTTCCAATTAGCATTCACATTTTTCTGATTAAATTCCTCCTCCCAGCTGATTTGGTTCTAAATGTATTTTTGCTTTGTGAAATTGGCCCCTTTAAAGCACCAAGTATATGTATCACTGGTCTGGCCTCTATTCTGCTTGCATGTTATAAATGTGATCACTGGTATCTTACTTACCATTAATTTTTAGTTCTGCGATCAGTTCTTTTTTATTTGTTAAGATGAAGCCTAATATAGAATGTCTCTTTGGTATCTAAGTACCTTTAAAGTCAGAAGTTGCATGGGCACCCTCACAGATTTTGACCCTTGATTTAAAGCCTTATAAACAATAAAAATGAAGAAAGAAATGTACTAAATGTCTGTAATGGCTGCTTATAATATCGATGCTATTGATTTGTCTTTCCAGGTGTACTGTGGCTGTCTATTGTAGCGGAGCTACTCTATATCATTTTGCTTCTAACTGGAGCCACTTTGATGTCCATAGAAGTGTGCTACTACACTACAGTCATTGATGGGTTAAAGCTCAACGCCTTTGCTGCAATATTCACTGTACTAGCAGGTACAGTTTAGGATTTATATATTGTAACTTTGTAACTTTGAGTTGCAATGCTAAATGCTTTTGCAGTAAAATTCTTTAATTTATGGACCAGATCTTTAAATCAAAGAGTTTTGCCTGAGTGAGGACGGCAGGACGGGGTCCTCTATTTTCTAATACTATTGTAAATGGCATAATTCATTAATCTAGAAAATGCAACATAGAGAGAGAAATTAGACTTGATTTCAATAAATATGCCCTTCCATACTGAGATCCAGACAGCAGAGCCGGGCTCAGCATGGCTTTGTGGAAAATAGGTCTTGTCAAACAATATTGATATAATTTTTCAATGAGATTACAAGTTGGGTTGACAAAGATGTTGACATAATAGATTTCTGTAAGACATTTGACTTAGTGCTGCACAACACTGATTACAAATTCAGCCCTCTTCAAAATTAATGTAACACTTGTTACATGGATTAAAAACTAGGTAACTGATATATCTCCAAAGTAAATGTAAATGGGGAATCATCCTCCTAAAGGAATATTTCTAGGGTTTTCCCAGGGATCAGTTCTTGGCCCAATACGATCCAATCTCTTTATCAATGATTTAGAAGAAACCATAAACGCATTCCTGGTAAAGTTTGCAAATGAAACCGTAGCTGGAGGACTGGTACATAATGATTCATAAATTTAAAAACCACAAATGACCATTCGATCATCTAGTCTGACCCCGTGCATAACACAGGGCACAGGATTTAATCCAGTTACTCCTGTACTGAGCCTATTAATTTGTATTTGACTAAAGTATGTTTTCCAAAAAAGCATCCAGCTATGAGTTGAAGACATCAAGAGCTGGAGAACCCACCACTTCCCTTGGTATTTTGTTCCAGTGGTTAATCACTCTCATTATTAAAGATTTGTGCTTTATTTCTAATTTGAATTTGCCTGCATTGGTTCTTGTTATGCCTTTCACTGCTGAATTAAAGAGCCCTTTAGTATCTGTTATTTTCTTCTCTTGAACATACATATACATCCTAATCAAATCACCTTTCGTTCTTCTTTTTGATAAGCTAAACAGATTGAGTGCTATCACTGGAAGGCATTTTTCCCAGTCCTTAAATTATTTTTGTGGCTCTTTTCTGCATCCTCTCCAAATTTCCAACATTCTTTTAAAAATGTGGACACTTGAACTGGACACAGTTTTCTAGTATCTGCCCCCCAATGCATATACAGAGGTAAAATCACCTCTCTACTTCTTCTCACTACTGCCCTGTACATACATCCAAGGATCAGATTAGTCCTTTTTGCCACAGCATCCCACTGTGTGCTTATGTTGAGTTGTTTGTCCACAATAATCTTTTCAGTCACTGCTTTCCAGGATACAATCCCCATTCTGTAGGTTTGGCCTGCATTCTTTACTCTTAGAAGAATGACCTCACATTTAGCTGTATTAAAACACATTTTGTTTGATTGGACCCAGTTTACTAATGAGGCCAGATTGCTCCTCATGACTGCCCTGTTATCATCATCATTTACCACTTCGCTAATCTTTGTGCCAGCGATATTTTATCAGCTTTGATTTTTAAATTGATCATTGATACAAATATTGAATAGCATTGGGTCTCAAACTGATCCCTGTGGAACCTGCTAGAAACACCGCCATTCAGTGATGATTCCATATTGACGACTGCTTTTTGAGATCGGTCAGTTAGCCAGTTCTTAATCCATATAATGCATGCTTTATTATGATTGTATAATGCTAACTGTTTAACCAGAATGTTGCACAGTACTAAGTCTTATACTTAGACTTTTGTAAGGTGCTTAACATCTACACAATTACCTTTATCAACCAAATTTGCAGTCTCACCAAACAATGAAATCAGGTGGCATCAATTATATCTTGTCCTTTACTTCCAGCTTTCCCATGATTTTGCTGAGGATTGAGGTCAGGGTAACTGGCTTAGACTTACGCAGGACATTACGCTTTTCCTTTTTGAATACAGGCACAACATTAGTACTCTTCTAGTCTTCTAGAATTTCCTCATATTCAAAGATAGATTAAAAACTAACATCAGAGGGCCAGACATCTCAGCCAACTCTGTTAGGACTTATGGGTGCAAGTTATCTGGGCTTGCTGATTTAAAAATATTCATCCCTAGTTGTTGATGATCAACATCCTCCTTGGTTAAACTGGAAAATATTTCATCACTTCACATGATATCAGGACACTGTCCTGCTTCTTTCTAAATACAGAACAGAAATATTTACTGAACACATCTGACTTTTTCCTGCTTCATTGTTAACAATTTTACAGTCTTGATCTAGTAGTGGACTTTGTTTAGTACCTGTTAGTAAATAATAATACCTTTAGTTCTTTCTTTCTGTATATATTGATTAATTTACATATTAACTATTCTTTAGAATCTTTATCTTAAACAAAGAGTATGTCTGAATTCTAAGGCCTAGAACACTGGTCTTGACCAATAAGTAACACTATTTAGGAATTTATTTATGATGCTGTATTTAAGAACTCTAGGGTACCTTCTTGTCTATAAAACACCAGATATTCTTGGAAACCATCTCCTTAACATATATATAAAATGCTTACATAAGCATATATAGATTAGGGAAATTAATAAGAGATTATTGTTATAGCAGATGTTTTCTATTGGGGAAATCAACATGGAAGAATGATTGTGGGGTAAGAAAGACTCAGAGATATTAAATTGAAGAATTGTTAGTGCTCTCAGCTGTGAATAATCATGCCTTCACACATGAATCAGGTAAACTGAGACTGTATAGAAATGACATCACAACATATGTTTCTAGGAGAATATTCTTGGCAACTAGGTTTCCTTTGTCCGAAACCCTATACAGTAACAGCTGTTTTATCAGGCACTTTACCAACCAGAAAGCTCTATAAACCTGCATTTGACAAAAAAACTTCAAAAACAGACTCCAACGAGAAACTGCAGAACTGGAATTAATTTTAAACTGGACACCATCAAATTAGGCCTGAATAAAGACTGGGAATGGATGGGTCATTACAAAAACTAATTTCCCCATACTAATTTTTCCCTACTGTTACTCACACCTTCTTGTCAACTGTTTGAAATGGGCCACCCTCATTACCACTACAAAAGTGATTTTTCTGGTGTTAATTGAATTGTCTTGTTAGCACTGACCCTCCGCTTGGTAAGGAAACTCCCATCTTTTCATGTACTATGTATATATATCTGCTTCTGTATTTTCCACTCCATGCATCTGATGAAGTGGGTTTTATCCCATGAAAGCTTGTGCCCAAATAAATTTTAGTCTCTAAGGTGCCACTAGGACTCCTTGTTGCTTTTGTTTCAACAGGGTTTGTAGTTCACTGACAGGTCCCTGTGTACTCTGCAGAACAATGTCACCAAATTCTGTGGTGGTAACCCCCAAATTCCACAATTTTGCTAATTTATTCTATCACGATGAAATACTCTTTGTTGCTATCACTATTCCCACCCGCATCCCCCATAGCAACAGCTCTGAAAAGGCTCATTAGAAGAACATTTTTGTCCCTGAATATTTTTGACAATGATTGTTTACAATTATGTCTTTTTCACTCTATTCTCCAGACAGCCAGGCTGCCCAGGCCATGGCTGTTGTGCAGTTGTCTAGGTGACCCCACTCAGAACCTCCTTGTTCCAGAGTGTGCTAGGAAGGGGGAGCTTGTAGCCAGGTTTAACAGTAAATTTCCCTGCTCCCTAGGCCTCCCCTCCTGCATTACTCTCTCAAGAGCTAGGCTGTGGAGTCCTGACTGAGATGAATGTGGCAGATCAGAACTCTGGCAAGGGGTGAATTTTGTGCAAAATACTGGGCTGCATAATATGTGATGTGTATTTTTTTAAGAGATTTGGACTGAATTTATATCTCTGTTTGACTCTCCTTTCTGGCTTGAAGGCCTCTCTTTGCATGGTGTTTATATGTTATCTTGCATTTGTTATATGGAATGTGGATTTGATGAGGTTCTATGTTTTAACACCAGTTTTATTGTGCCTTGATGCTACACAGAGTCAAAGGGTAACATTTTCAAAAGCACCTAAATGACTTAGGGTCAGATTTTAAAGGCACCTAGAGTTACAGATAGGCACCTAGTCAGATTTTCAAAAGATCCTAGGCACCTAACTTCTACTGGTACTGGAATCAAGTCCTGCTGGGTGCCTGTCTGCATCTTTAAGCACCTAAATACATTTTAAAATCTGACCCAAAGGTCTAGATCCACAAAGGGACTTAGGCATTGCAATGCTGAGTGTTGCAGCACCTAACTCTTGGGTGTCCTTCCACCAACTGGAATCCAAGAGCCAAAGTTAGGCATCCGGCTCCCATACAATGCATGGGGAGAGTTGGGCACCTAAGAATGGGATCCACAAAAGCCATCTTGCTAAACTGGAGTCACCTAAGCTAGCTTGTTACCCATGGTTTTCAGAATCCAAAACAGTGGTAACTTAACTGTTTCACTCCAAGCGGTGTCAGGAATAAATCAGTGGGAACACAGCGCTCTGGCTGATGAAAGATTAATACAAGTAAGTATTCTGTTATCTACAACTACAATTTATTCAATTTAAGCATACACAGACACAACCAATAGGTTTAGAACATCCCAAATATTTACCGAAAATGTGGGATGGTATTGAGTAAATTGCAGCAGTTCAACACTGGCCGGTTGCTTCCCTGCCAGAGAGTGAGTTGTCAGGAAAAATGCCTCTCAGGATAGCTTCAGAGGACTGCTCCAAAGTACACTCTATTATGTAGTCCTTTTTATAACTAACTTTTACAAAACACATAGATCATAGTGACCCCTACTGGGTCATCACGTCTCCTAATGTCAAATTACTTATCAACAAACATTCCTTACACTCTTAGTCATAATAAGCTTCTATGTCAAAGGAGCCCCAAACCCAAGGTTCCCATCCACTTATTTTCTTTCAGTCTTAAATTGTTGGTTCTTTTACTCCCCTCCTCCCATTCTGATTAGCAGAGACTGCAAGTCTGGAAATGTATTTGAACATGCCTCCAGAAGCTCTGCTTGTTCAAATTAACCCTTAACTAGGTGGTGGTCTATTTTATTAATTCATGGTGTCTGAATGCTGGTTGCAATTAGCTTAATCAAAATCTGGGGCACACACACACCCTCAAATTTGGGGAAACAAGCCAATAGAAAATGACAAGACGAGGCGTGTGGTTTAAGTCCCACCCCTCAAAGGGACTTAATCACCTATCCCTGGGATGGCAAAAGGTTTCTGTCTCTGGTTGGGGTTTGGAGCTGTGAACCCTCTCCTGGAGTCAGGCACACCTAAAATGTTTCTAGAAACACTAGGAGAAAGAGGCAGCAGTAACCTCTGGGCTACCAGGTATTTTTGCATGGGGCTTTCTTTGTCTTTTTTGTTGAAGCTGTTCCACTATGTATTAAATACCCCTTGGCCCAGAGAGAGTGTAAGAATTACTCTACAGCTAGAGAGTAAGAGAGAGAGAGAAGAGAATTCAGTTTTTATTATTTAAAATAACATTGATATTATCAAAATTACCATAAATAAATAAAGTATTTTTTCAGTTTTTTTATGAATATAAATTTTCACAGTTGCACAAAATTATAGGGGGGTCAGACAATTGGGGGTAGGGTAAGGGTAATTATTTAATGACAGTAGATGCTGAGATTCAAAAAGTTAAAGCTTTATAACTCTTAACACACACTGTCAGCATCACGTGCCAAAATATACAGAGTAAATCACCTTAACTGAAATTCTAATTTCTCAAGCAGCAGTTTTCTTACTTTGCTTACCTGTACATTTTGATTATTATAGATAGAAATATTTTTTTTTCTGGTTTAGGTGTGTATGATGAAATCAACATTTATCCATAAAAGTCTAATCCTTCCAAGCCTATCTAAAGTCCAGTGGTTAGGGAACTCACCAGAGAGTTACAAAACCCATTCTGAAATCCTTTCTCCCAGGGTTGATTGATTCAAATCTAAGTAACTTAAATCAGCAAGCAAAAATCCTTGATTTAAATAATTGGTGTCCATCTTGTTTTGCATTTGTATTTTTTAGGTTATATAATTTTAAAGAGAGGTTGATTCTCATTTGTGGGTAACAAAACAAGTTGATTTGCAACTAAATATAGCCTTTACTCTACATTTGGAACGTTTTTTGCTAACCAGGAGGAAAGATGTTAATTAAGCAATTATATAGCTTAGTTTTTAATATTGTTATTATGTTAGAATATGGTAAATGATGCATTTCTTATTTACTATATGATTTTTTTACTTGTGATTTGTGTCAAGTTCTAACTGGATGGAAATTGGAATTCAATATAAAAATGCACCAAAAAAAGCTTTTTTGCTGGTGTTGTTGTTTAGTTAAATAAAACTACCTTAAATGTGCTGGATATATAGGGGGAGGGGGAAATAATTTTATCAAAGCATGTTTTGCATTTAAAACCAAAGGATGTATTACACACAAAAAGTAATATCTGCAATTAGTGAATTGAACTGATTGTTTCTGGTCGTCATGTGCTTCAAAGAATTTACAATTAGTAGATCTCACCCTGTCATACCTCCATTTTTATTTATAGATTTGGAAGAGGAAAACAAACTTGCCTGCCTTTTCAACTACCAATTGGTTTCTTAACTTTGATTAAACTAGTCATTGAAATTAGCTGGTGGAATAAACTGCAGAAGAGACTAGTACTGTCAAAAGCTAATTCCCCACTTCTAAAAAATCTGGTTCCAGGTACTCAGACAGTGGCTTCCACCAGTTCAGTGGTTTGACTTTAAAACTTTGGCAGCAACCAATGTTAAACTGCTGAATACTTTTAAAAATTTAAATTATTTTAATAGGTTATGGTAAGCTTAAGCTTTCATGTGGGTTATTAAACTTTCAAATATAATTTTAAATTTATTTTTAAAGAAAATTATGTAAATAAAAATATCAGATTTAAATAAAACCACTGATTTACATAAAAATCATTTTTGTAAAGAAACCATTTGTTTTTATTCACCCTGCCTTTTACACATCAGGCAGAGGGGGGACTTGAGCGTGGGTGTCCCATATACCAAGTGAGCGCTGGAGCCCAAGGGTTCTCACAACAATTTTTTTAGTGGCCTCAGAGTGTGGCCACCAACTCGCACTGGTGGCCTCCTTGATGCCTTTTCCCTAAAATACTTAATGAACTTTAGGAAAAACAATTAAATATAGACAGATTCACATCCAAATCATTGTAATGTATATTTGTAGGGTTTTTTGGCAGACTCAATAACAAAAATAATGATGCCTCCCTCTTCAGTTCCCCCACCCAGGGCTTAGGCTGGGGCTTGCTGTGAAAAATATTGTCTGTCTGTGATACTTGTATATCACAGCACACTTAGTAGCTACATGGGAGGCTGCGAAAAGTGATATTAACAAACATACAAGTATCACTTTTCACAGATAGCTGGTAAGTCTGCTGTAAAAAGTGATACTTGCATGTTTGTTAAGATCACTTTTCTTAGCAAGTCCCAGGACCCATTAAGCTCTGGATGGGGGGAGGGGGGAAAAGTGCAAGACAACAGGAGCCAGAGGCGATGGTGGGATGGATGCGAGGCCGGGGGAGGCAGCGGGGGCGATGGGGGTGAGTGATGAGCCCCACTGTTGCATGGCCAGAGCCAGGGCCTGATGTCTGCTGCCATGCAGCCAGACCTGGAGCTCAGTACCCATGGCCAGAACCCAGAACTGGGGACAGGAACTTCTTCGCTGGAGCCAGGCATTGGAGCCCACTGCCATGCAGCTGGAGCTGTGGGTCAGCGCCCAGGACTAGTGCCTGCAGCCGCAGGCCCAGAGCCTGGAGCTGGATGCTGGAGCCCAGGAGTGTGTGGCTGGAGCCAGGAGTCAGCACCACTGCTGCGAGGCTGTAGCCAGCACTCACTGCTGCATGACCAGGGCCAGGGGTTGGCACCTGGGGCCAGTTCCTGCCACCATGTGGCCGGAGCCCGGGAACAGAGCTGTGGGTTGGTGCCTGCTGCCATGCAGCTGCGGCAGGGGATCAGTGCCAGGGGCTTGGTTCGCACAGCTGGAGCCTGGGGCCAGTACCCACCACTGCATGGCCAGAACTGGGGGCCAGAGGCCTACTGAAGCTCTGAGGCCAGAGCTGGGAGTCTGCATCTGCTGCCCTGTGGCCAGAGCAAGGGGCTGGCGCCCAAAGCCCCTGCTTGGAGCCTGCTGCCATCCAGCTGGGGTTGGGGTTCGGTGCCTGTGGCCAGTGCCTGCCACTGCATGGCTGGAACCCGGGACTGGAGCCGGGAGCCAGCGCCTGTTGCCACACAGCTGGAACCAGGGGCCGGAGGCTGAAGCCCTGCAACTGGAGACCAGGGCTGCGTGGCCAGAGCCAGGGGGGTCAATACCCACTGCCCTGAGACTGGAACCCGGGGTGTCACATTATTGACTTGAACTGGGACCATATAGAATATGGTTGCAACCAAGGCCCCGTAGTGGCACCAAATCTTGTATAAAGGGGGTCAAATAAGGTGTCTAAGACAAGGTTATGGTTTGCTGATTATGATTATGCGAACTGTATGCATGTATTATTTTTGTGTTTAACGTTATAAGTATTGGCTCTATACAATCTGTATTTCAAACTTGTGCTGTGCTTCTGGGTGACACCCCAGACAAGTTGGTGTCAGGTCTACCTAGCCTGCTTGATGGCCCATTAAGGACCATCAGCTATACAATTGACCCATTGAGAGAAGGCAGACATGCCTTCTGACTCAGCAAGGTGTGCAGGGACATGCCTATGGACAGAACTTTGCGGTTTTCCATGCCGTGTGATGGACAGCTTGTCTTTGGAACAGAGAAAGAAAGACCACACGGCAAGAGAATATAAAAAGCTGCTGCAGCTCCTCCATCTTGTCTTCAATCCTGCTTCTTATCTCTGGAGGGACTTGGCTACACTGAAGCTTTGAACCAAGGACTGAAAGACCCGTCCCAGCTGTGGATGTTCTCCAGAGACTTGATGTGAACCTGCAGTTTATTCTATCACTGCTGCAAGTCTGAACCAAGAACTTTGCCATTACTGTATGTAATTGATTCCATTTAACCAGTTCTAGCTCTCATCTGTATCTTTTTCCTTTTATGAATAATCCTTTAGAATCTAAAATCTAAAGGATTGGCAATATCGTGATTTGTGGGTAAGATCTGATTTGTATGTTGACCTGGGTCTGGGGCTTGGTCCTTTGGGATCGAGAGAACCTTTTTTCTTTTACAGGGGTATTGGTTTTCATAACCATCTGTCCCCATAACGAGTGGCACTGGTGGTGATACTGGGAAACTGGAGTGTCTAAGAGAATTGCTTATGTGACTTGTGGTTAGCCAGTGGGGTAAAACCAAAGTCTTCTCTGTCTGGCTGGTTTGGTTTGCCTTGGTGTGCATAGAAATCCCAGCCTTGGGCTGTAACCTCCCTGCTTTAAGCAATTTGTCCGGAATTGGCACTCTCAGTTGGGTCCCGCAGAACCAGCATCGTTACACGGGGTCATATGGCCAGGTTCCTGAAGTCCTGCTTCTGGAGCCTGCCACCCAACCCTCCTCCCCGCCAACCTGTGTCAAGAACTCACTTTGCTCTGCAGTGTTGTTCCCCATCTCTCTCCAGAGGTGGTGCAGGGTGGCACAACAAGGAGGGCTGGGGAGAGACTGATGCTTTGCCCCCCCATCACTGCCCACTGCCCCCACTGTAGCCGCACGAAAAGCCCCTGGTTGCCCTGTGTGGCCATGGTGGCCACATTTGAGAAACATTGCTCTAGCCAGTGGGATAAAGGTTACAAGAAATGTCTCTTACTCTTCCTTTCTCCGGAGCTCCCAGAGAGCAGCACAAGAAGGAGTGAGAGGATCCTGAATGCAGTTGTATGAGGATGTCTGCTATCAAGAAACCACCTGTAGAAAGTTAAAAATCTAGAGCTCCACTGTGGTCTCCATTCCGTACACTGTCCCCTTGCAGATCCTTTGTTTAACACTCAGGGCTTGTCTTCATGTACAGTGCTACAGTTGCACTGGTGAAGCTGTACTGCTGTACCATGTTAGTGAAGATGCTACTTTGCTGACCGGAGAGGCAGTAGCTATGTCAATGAGAGAAACTCTTCCGTCAACATAGCACTATCTACATGGGAGGTTAGGTCAGTTGCTCAGGGCTGTAGATTTTTCACAACATAGTTCTATAGGTCTGTAGTGTAGAGCTGGCCTCAGCCTCCCTGTCCCTCCTGCCACACTCTTTGCTTATTGCCAACCCTTGTTATGTTGTGTCTAATCTGGATTGTGGCAGTTTGGGGTAGGGATCTCTTACAGTATACTCACATTTATCTGAGTGGCCTGGAGCCATCCAAAATGTTCAGATAACCGAGCAGTTGGATAAACAGAAGTGCTATTTTGAGCTTCAGTTTCACTGATATACAAATATGGGGAACAAAGGCAGTAATGCTGAAGTTTGTGTAATATTTTGCAGTTTATTAAAGAGTAAAAAAAAAAACCACTGAGTTTATTAAAACACCAAAATTGCATTAAAACCACAGTGGACATAATTTAATTCTGAATGATGTAGCTCTTACTATACAATTTCTGCTTTAGATTCAATACAGATCTTTTTCTTTTCAATAGTGTCCTGCCAAGTTGCCGTTGCTGCTGAAATGGGCTTAGGTATTGGTATCAGCAGGTAACCACTCAGAACTGCTACACAAATACAAAGCCATTGATTAGCACTAACAGGCACTAAGAGGTAATTGAGAAGTTATTGGTGTGTGATTAACATAAGGCCTACATGAAAGACAGCCTGTGGAATCAGATAACAAGGAATTTGGATAACTGGAATTATGCTGTATATTTTGTCAGGAAAAACCTGTCTGAATAAATGAATAAGTCATTAGGCAGGTTCCTGGCAGTGACTACATAGTGTGGGTTGCACCACTGTAAAATGTGGTCTGAGCTCCCTGGTTTTTCTCTAAAATTAGGTGGTCATTTGGTGGCAAGTTTCATGCAGGGTTCACTTTTATGCCCTTTTGTGTGTAATCCTTCTGCCCATCAGAGTTGGCAACAACAAGGGCTGCGTTCAGTACATACCATCCCCCTGGGTACCTCTAAGAGGCAGTACTTCCCCCCTCGCAAGCACAGAGTCTGAGTGTAGCAAAAGCCTTTTAATAATGGAGAGAAACAATGCAGCATTATGTTGGGGAAACACCACAAACAGGATTCATAACACCAACCATGAGCAAAAGACCCACCCCCAAGTAAGTTTGGCAGTATCCTTTTCCCCTCAGGGTCTTAAGTCCAGCAACCCAATAGTCACACACACACACACACACACTCACTCTCTCTCTCTCTCTCTCTCTCCTTGGTCAGTGAAGCCCCGCAGAGTTCAGAAGTTCATCTGCAGAGTTTACCTCCCAGCCTGGGTGGAAGTGGAGAGAGGTATGGGGGTGCGGTGTGTGTGTGTATCTCACATGCGCCACTGCTCGGATCCACAGCCAAGTGCCACACCTCTCTGTGGGGTCCTGCTGCAGTCTTCACCACCAGCTACACCTCTCCACCAGCCATCCACTCACCAACTTGTCTTCAGGTACATACCCCTCCCCTACTTATCACAGGTCTCAGTGATTTTTAGCTGGTAGTAGGGGAGCCTCAGTACCAGTGCACCATTAGACCAAGGTATCAGTGATTTCAGCTCTGCAGCAAGTAACAAGACTCCTAAATAGAGCCAAAACTAGCTCTGCTAGTAGAAAGAGAGAGGAGGAGTCAAAGTAGTATTTAAGACCCTCAGAAGGGACCCACACTACTAGATACACATACCTGTCCCCAGCCTCTCTCAATTCAGTATGTTTTTTGGAACTCATGTCCCTTGCCTACTGAGTGCTACTTAGTTGAGGGCAAGTCCCTCCGTCATAAAATGCCAAGTACAGTTCTAATATCCTTGATTCACATAACCAGGGTAACAACACTTTATTACTCCTGCCCCAATAACAAAGAGACTGGGGATCCCACAGCAGCCAAAGTGACCATTTGGGCAAGCAGTCCATCATGCTGGGCAGGGTGGGTGTGCCCATGCAAAGGAGATTAGCCCCTGAAGTCCTTTTCCACAGCTCACCACCGGATGTCAGGGTAGAGCTCATTCTGACTCTGCTTACATGTGTGTAGTTTTTCTTTGATTTTCTCCTCATGAGTTTTAATGGGAGGTCCTTCCATTTGAACTCTAGCTGAAATGTGTCAACAACAGCTATCTATCACAACAAATTGCTCTTGGCACAAAAGGTGGCCCAGAGGTGATCCTGAGTACAGCAAGTGCAGTGGGGGAGGGTTATTTAAAAAAAGTTGACTGTAGGGTCATTTTTGCCATTAGTTAACTGACAGTTTAGGCTTTATACCACAAACCCAGTTGAGAGCTGCGTGAACATAACATCTCTGGCAGGAGCTGCACTCTTATGCCAGATTTTATTTTACAGAGAAAGGCTTAACTTCAACTGATGGCATGTGGAGGGTCACACAGAGCTGCTGACAGAGAATATTTATCCCTCTTGAGCTGCACTTTGACTCCCAGCAGACCTGCCTTTCTGATATCATAAACCTTCCAGTTCTCCAGCATGCTGCAGGAAAAGCAGGGAGATAATACAAATAAACAAAAACTTCAGCATAAAGAAGCAAAGGATTTTAAAAATAGTTGAATGCTTGAATTTAATAATGAGTTGAGATTGATAATCTTTGATTGAATAATTGCATTTCGGCCTCTTATTTGACAAAGATTAATACAACACTATACAGAAAGAATAGATACATTACTCTCCCCATCCTTGGTGTAAGACAAAGAGCTGGCCTGTGTGTGTGTCTCTCCTCTGTAACTGGTGGGGTGCTAGCAGTCTGCATTCCCCAACCCATTTCCACACCCTCTGTCTTTTTATCAGGGATTAGACAAACAAATTCCGTTTTGGAGGGGAAATTGCTTTTCAGTGAGTAATTTCACTTTGTGTTCTGTTTTGGATGTTTTCATTTCACCTAATTACTTATGGAATTTCGTTTATGGTAGCTGTAGGTTACATGACGGATAAGATAAAGGGAATTCTAATCCAGTCTTTATTACTGAAAGCTGTGACTATTGGCAGTTCTTAATCAGTTAAAAATCATCTTTCAATGGATCCTTATTTCATCCATTACAGATAACGTCTTCACTAACAAGTACCTCTTATCACAGAACATAATTACATCATAGGCACCCCTTTTCAATCACCAAGTCCTGTTACACCATACTTCTGCAGACATTTTTTATTAGTTTGAGGGGTCTTTTCCCTCAACATCTATATTCCCACAGACTTGGAGGGATGAGCATTAATGAGGTAAAACACAATACTCAGTCACATGAATTTCCTGAATACAGGTTGCTCAAAGGTTGAGAGCCAACAGTCTGTGCCTTGGAATTGCTAATATCATAAAGATTCTGGAAGAATAGTTAATATGCAGAAGAATTCAGTATACAGCAAAAAGAGGACTAAAAAAGGCTAATCTTTACTAACAGGTACTAACACATGTATTCTCTCTGAAGGTAAAATTCTAAATCCGGTGGTGTGTAAGAAGACTGCAGAACGCTAAAGGGTATTCTGGTGAAGCAGCAGCTATACCATGGTTAGGAGTAGAGAGCTTATTTTACCTCTGTATTTGGAACTGGTGCAAATGCTGCTGGAATATTATGTCCAGTTCTAGTGCCTACATTCCAAGAAGTATGTTGATAATTTGGAGAGGGCTCAGAGAAGAGCCATAAGAATGATTAAGGGTATAGATGCCTTTATAGTGACAGACAAACAGAAAGTTAAGAGGTGACTTGATTCCAGTTTGTAAGTACCTACATGGGGAAAAAATATTTAACAAGGGGCTATTTAATCTGTCAGAGACACATAAAACATTATCCAATGGCTGGAAGCAGAAGCTAGACAAATTGAGATTGGAATAAGGCATACATTTTTAATGATGAAAATAATTAATTCATGGAACAATTTACCAGTGGTCATAGTTGATTCTCCATCACTGTCACTGTTTAAATCAATATTGGATGTTTTCCTAAAAGATATGCTTCAGGAATTGTTTTGGGGAAATTCTCTGGCCTGTGCTGTAAAGGAAGTGAGACTAGATGGTCACAATGACCCCTTCTGGTCTTAGAACGTACAAATATATGGTTAAGGGTTTTCTGGTGGAGCAGTAGCTGCACCATAGTCAAGTGTATACTGGTGGAGTAGTAGCTTTCCCATAGTTAAGGATATTCTGGTAGACCAGTAGTTGTATGCTAGTTACAGACACCATTGTGGAGCAGTACTCACACCATGCTTAAGGATAGTTTGGTGCCTCAGTAGCTGTGCCATTGTAAAGGGTGTTTCTTGTGGAGCAATATCTGTACCACAGTTAACACTATTCTAGTGGAGCTGTACCTTTGCCATAGTTAAGTGTATTGTAGCGGAGATTACCTGCAATACTCTAAAGAGTTTTCTGGTGGTAGCTTTGCCATAGTTAAGGATATTTGTGTGGAGCAGTAGCTGTGCTACGGTTAGGGGTATTCACAGAGAGTGGTACTTTCACCATAGTTAAGGGTATTCTGGTATAGCAGTAGCTGCAACCTAGGTAAGCATATTGTGGTGGAGTGGCAGCTTACCACAGTTAAGGTTGTTCTGGTAGAGCGGCACCTGAGCCGTAACTAAGGGTGTTCTGGTGGAGTGATAGCTGTACCACTGGTAAAGGTATTCTTGTGGAGTGGTAGCTATGCCACAATTAAGGGTAGATACTTACATACATTTACAGTGAAAACAAGTAAACGTTTATTTAACAAAGTACAGAAATTCGAATGATAGCAAGTACAAGAGTATTGGAAACAAATGGTTACATATCAAATAAAATCATAACATTCATTCTATGGCACAGTCTTATTTAACTAGATACTTTTCTGTCTCATAGAGCCTAGCCTCATAGCTGTGATCTTTTGTTCATGAGACAAACTTGCTGTCAGCTTGCCTCCTAGATGAAAGATTCAGGGTGTCTGTTTGCATGCCCAGGTATATCAGAACAATCCATTGTCCTATTAAGAAACAGGATCCCTCCTTCTGGTTGTTTCTTCCTGTGGCTTTCCTCTGTTGTCAACATTGCAATCTCCTGATTAGCCTCAGGCTCAGGATGCCAATGGATGTGTATGATGAATGGACAGTGCCCATTACACAATGACCAGGCAGGGTCTGTTACCACCTGCCTGAAAGGAACATTCCTGAAATACGTCATCTCCTGGTTACCTGCCTTAAAAACATAAATTTCAATATGGACCCATAACTCCTTAAATAAGAACATAAGAACAGCCATACTGAGTCAGACCTAGGGTGACCAGATGTCCCAATTTTATAGGGACAGTCCTGATTTTGGGGTCTTTTTCTTATGTAGGCTTCTATTACCCCCCACCCGTCTCAATTTTTCACATTTGCTGCCTTGTCACCCTAGTCAGACCAAAGGTCCATCTAGCCCAGTATCCTGTCTTCCAACTGTGGCCAATGCCAGGTGCCCCAGAGGGAATGAACAGAACAGGTAATCATTAAGTGATCCATTTCCTGTCGCTCATTCAGAGCTTCTGGTAAATACAGGCTAGGGACCCCATCCCCGCCCATCCTGGCTAATAGCCATTGATGGACCTATTCTCCATGACTTTATCTAGTTCCTTTTTGAACTCTGTTATAGTCTTGGCCTTCACAACATCCTCTGGCAAAGAGTTCCACAACTGACTGAGCGTTGTGTGAAGAAATACTTCCTTTTGTTTGTTTTAAACCTGCTGCCTATTAATTTCATTCGGTGACCCATAATCCTTGTGTTATGAGGAGTAAACACCACTTCCTTATTTACTTTCTCCACACCTGTCATGATTTTATAGATCTCTGTCATATCTCACTTAGCCATCTCTTTTCCAAGCTGAAAAGTCCCAGTCCTATTTTCTCCTCATATGAAAGCTGTTCCATACCCCTAATAATTTTTTTGCTCTTTTCTGAACCTTTTCCAATATGTCTTTTTTGAGATGAGGTGACCAAATCTGCATGCAGTATTCAAAATGTGGGCATACCCTTGTGTGACAGGGTTGGGACTCACCACCGCAGTGCCTCCTGCTGTTCACTTGGGGAATTAGCTCAGTTCATGCAGAGCACCCTCTGCTGGTGGTGTCCCGTCTGTCTCCCACCCTAGATTGGTGTCTCAACCCGCGTTGCTCCCAGCTTGCGGTGTCCTTTTCAGGACGCTGCCCTCCAGCAGTGCCCACTGCTCCGGTCCCACCCCCTTCCAAAGGTTTGGTGTTATCAGCAGTCCTTCTCTTCACCCCAGTCACAATGGCCAACCAAACCCCAAAGTCTAACCTCTTTTGGCAGGAGTCTGGTGCAGATCGTGATGGCCACTCCTGACAGCCAGGTGGAAGTGCAAGGGGCAGGGGACCCAGACAATATGATATTTTCTGTTTTATCTGTCCCGTTTTTAATTATTCCCAACATTTTGTTTGCTTTTTTTACTGCCGCTGCACATTGAGCGGATGTTTTCAGAGGGGGAAAGGAGTCCAGGACAGCTGGCTGTATTTTAAAGAAGCCTTATTGAGGGTGCAGGAACAAACCATCCCCACGTGTAGAAAGAATAGCAAATATGGCAGGCGACCAGCTTGGCTTAACAGAGAAACCTTTGGTGAGCTTAAACACAAAAAGGAAGCTTACAAGAAGTGGAAACTTGGACAGATGACTAGGGAGGAGTATAAAAATATAGCTTGAGCATGCAGGGATGTAATCAGGAAGGCCAAAGCACAATTGGAGTTGCAGCAAGCAACGGATGTGAAGGGTAACAAGAAGGGTTTCAACAGATATGTTAGCAAGAAGAAGATAATGGAAAGTGTGGGACCCTTACTGAATGCGGGGGGCAACCTAGTGACAGATGATGTGGAAAAAGCTTAAGTACTCAATGCTTTTTTTGCCTCTGTCTTCACAGACAAGGTCAGCTCCCAGAGTGCTGCACTGGGCAGCACAGTATGGGGAGGAGGTGAGCAGCCTTCAGTGGTGAAAGAACAGGTTAAGGACTATTTAGAAAAGCTGGACATGCACAAGTCCATGGGGCTGGATGCAATCCATCCGAGGGTGCTGAGGGAGTTGGCTGATGTGATTGCAAAGCCATTGGCCATTATCTTTGAAAACTTGTGATGATCGGGGAGGTCCCAGACAATTGGAAAAAGGCAAATATAGTGCCCATCTTTAAACAAGGGAAGAAGAAGAATCCAGGGAACTACAGACCAGTCAGCCTCATCTCTGTCCCTGGAAAAATCATGGAGCAGGTCCTCAAGGAATCCATTTTGAAGCACTTGGAGGAGAGGAAGGTGATGAAGACCAGTCAACATAGATTCACCAAGGGCAAGTCATGCCTGACCAACCTGATTGCCTTCTATGATGAGATAACTGGCTCTGTGGGTATGGAAAAAGTGGTGGACATGATATATCTTGACTCTAGCAAAGCTTTTGGTACAGTCTCCCACAGTATTCTTGCCAGCAAGTTAAAAAAGTATGGATTAGATGAATGGACTATAAGGTGGATAGAAAGCTGGCTAGATCATCGGACTCAATGGGCAGAGATCAACGGCTCGATGTCTAGTTGGCAGCCAGTATCAAGAGGAGTGCCCCTCTGTTCATGCTTCAGGGAGAGAGAGGAGGTGGGTCATAAAAGGAGTAAGCCGCTGAATTTACAAGTATGGCTTTCGGGGAGTGGCTAAGGCAGTACATAATTTTAAGCATCCCATGAATATGATTAATAATACAATTAATATGAATAACACCCCTATAACATGCGTAATATGACCAAGAAGCGAATGAGTGTCCATTAGGCCTGTCTGAAGGGCTCAGGCTACATCAGTCCAAGTACAAATAGCAGGCAGTTCAGTAGCTAGTTGGAAGGCATTCATTCTTTGAAGGGCCTGGGCTACCAAGACCTGCATTCAGCGTAGCTTGGCCTGGAGCTGCCTGAGCAACTGTGTCAAATGTCAAACTGTGTCAGACTAGGGACCGAATGGTTAGGCAGCAGTTCTGCAGAAAAGGACCAAGGGGTTACAGTGGACGAGAAGCTGGATATGAGTCAACAGTGTGCCCTTGTTGACAAGAAGGCTAACGGGCATTTTGGGCTGTATAAGTACGGGCATTATCAGCAGATAGAGGGACGTGATCGTTCCCCTCTATTCGACACTGGTGAAGCCTCATCTGGAGTACTGTGTCCAGTTTTGGGCCCCACACTACAAGAAGGATGTGGATAAATTGGAGAGAGTCCAGCAGAGGGCAACAAAAATGATTAGGGGACTGGAATACATGACTTATGAGGAGAGGCTGAGGGAACTGGGATTGTTCAGTCTGCGAAAGAGATGAATTAGAGGGGATTTGATAGCTGCTTTCAACTACCTGAAAGGGGGTTCCAAAGAGGATGGATCTAGACTGTTCTCAGTTGTAGCAGAGGACAGAACAAGGAGTAATGGTCTCAAGTTGCAGTGGGGGAGGTTTAGGTTGGATATTAGGAAAAACCTTTTCACTAGGAGGGTGGTGAAGCACTGGCATTTGTTACCTAGGGAGGTGGTGGAATCTCCTTCCTTAAAGGTTTTTAAGGTCAGGCTTGACAAAGTCCTGGCTGGGATGATTTAGCTGGTGATTGGTCCTGCTTTGAGCAGGGGGTTGGACTAGATGACCTCCTGAGGTTCCTTCCAACCCTGATATTCTATGATTCTATGATTCTATTAAATGATTCCAGTTTATCCAGGTGGGTTCCGGTACCACTATTGTTCAATTAATGGGTGTTGATGGGCATCCGATCACATAAAGCTCTATACATTTCAGGATTAGTATACTTAATAATAGGAAAATAGCCATAATTTACAGTAACATTGTCAGCCCTGACCACTGTAATATAGTTCAACATCCGGGCCACCACCGGAAGCACTGCTTCTTCTCCTTTGACAGGTTTAAAATCCTGTAACACCATTCTGGCAGTTGCAGCGAGCTGCCCCTACAGTGTTCATGTGCTTTGTCCATATCATGAGGCCATTGAATATTCACAGAGAAACAGGGTATTGTCCAAACCAGCTTGACCACTTGGTATGGAATTGGGTAATGCACTGGTTCGATTGGGGATTGGTCCTGCTTTGAGCAGGAGGTTGGACTAGATGACCTCCTGAGGTCCCTTCCAACGCTGATATTCTATGATTCTATGATTGTCCACCGCAATGAATTCCACAGATCGATTCATGCACCAAAGTCCCAATGGCAGCACGTAGATGTGTGCAATTGTGCCAGATGCTGGTGCACATGTACTCCCAAGTGTTATATTACAGAATTGTGTACACTTCCAGCAGAACACTTCATACCCCATATACATTACACTCAATCGTCTACCCCTGCACAGGCCATTGGGTCTGCTCCTTCACAGCCATCGGGAAGGGGCACATTTAAACATTTTCTTTGGACAAACAATTACTTAACTGAATTATTGTTCATTTTACACCATTCCATTCTTCCTATTTATTCCCCAGTGGTTCCCAGTGAGCTCCTCCCTTTCTTATTATTCCCATAGGGCTCATGGGGACCACCTTAGTCGCCACCTTATTTCAAGGTACCACTGCAACTATTACTTAGGTGCTAGCCCCCCTAGTTGGGCATTTTGCATTTTTATACACACCTTCTTTCCCCCTTCCCAAGTTAGATTTTAAAGCCATACGTCCACCCATGTTACAAGGTTCCCTGTTCATTGAGTTAACTGCAGGTTCACCTTTTCCATCCTTTTTCATTCCATTGCAATTGCAGATAGTTGCTGTGTTAGTAGTTCATTGATTTGTTGTTGAAGTTTTACATTTTGGCTTATTAATTACGTAGTTATCCAACGGTCCCCCAGATTTCATACACCCACCCCGTGGTTCCTACTTCCCATAGATCCCTTCTGCAGTGACAATATCATGTGTATCCCCTCATCCACCAATGAAATTGTTGCTTCAACCCTTCTATGTATGTGCTGCAGCTGGGGTGTACCTGGTCCACCCACCATTCTCTGGGGTGTACCACCCATTCATGTAATGGACTGAAAGGACACATTGATGAGCTCTGGTTGCAGCTGCTCCCACAGTGGCTCCCACATGTTTGCCCATAAAGAAGTATTTCCAGCTCCAGGCTGTGGCCAGCTTAAATCAGGATCCTTCCATTTTGGCATCCATATTACCTGTAGGGTTACATTCTGCAAAGCAGTTAAATTGTCGTATTCCCAATGTCCCAGGGGAGACTTCATACCCAGTCTGATATATACATAACTTCATGCCTAAGGATTGTCCTCTAGGGAGATACCATTATGATTACCCAGGGTAACACCACACCCCAGTTGTGGAACCCCATAATCCAAACACCCCAGGAGGTCAGAGAGTTATATATTGGGGGGCCCTCCGTGACAAACCACATGTCCAGATGACTGTGTTTCCCACTGTCATTCATCATGACACATCCTAAGGAATACCATGCAATATTTTCTGATAAATTTGATATTATCCACCAGGTTAGGATCCCCCCCCCACCTCCAAATCATACAGCACATACCGACATTGCCAAATTCCCATGGGGGATTAGTAGTAGTTTTCCACAGGTAAATCCTTAAAGTTCTTATCTGCTTCATTACCACCACTTGAGGGGGGGGTGGGGTGGTATAACAATTCACGTGTATATAACAATATAATGTATAACAATAACAATTCCTCCCTTTGCCACTTCACATTGCTGGATTTCGGTATATAATAGCAAGAATAGCAGCAATAATTGTTCTATTTCAGGTCAGGGTGTCCTTATTTTTCCTTTGTGGGTCCACCTGTAAGATGCATGCAACAGAATTTATTTATCCCCATTTTTAACCTCCATTTTGTGCCTTTTTATTTGCACTTGATTTTTTAGTTTGGGTAGACCGTGCTTCCGAGGCAGGTCATACCATGCGTTGACCTTTGCTTTTATATGCGTTAACCCTTCTTGTACAATATCCACCAAAATAACAGTAATAACAAGACAAACACACAACACAATCTTCATCACAGCAGGAGACCCACAGTGCTCTGGGTTACTTTTCCGCTGGTGCCAGCTTGCTTGTAGAGTGTCTGAAAAACAAAAGAAACATTTCCCAGCCCTCTGGGTGGGGACAGATTATTGCCTAAAAATACCTTTTCCTTTTACAAATTTTGCTGACTGCAAGAAAAACAGAAGAATTACTTTTATACTTTTTTTGTTTTGTTCTATAGGCAGTCTAGTGAATTATTCCACTGTTTATTTATGAAATTTATGAGGTTGTGTACCTCAGTTTCCCCTCTTATTTACAGGCTTGACTTGTTTTCCCACCTCCCTTTCCTGGAGGGCCATAATCTGAGTATTCTCGCTTACAGGTAGCTTGTTTGCTGACTAGGTATATTTATTACTTTCAGCTCCTTTGTGCTGCCATTTATGGGCAGTTCTTTCCTACTCCTATCAGCTAGGTAATTTGCATCCCCACAGATGCTTTCTGGCTTGCTTTTGGACCAAAAGCTATTAGCAGCTCAAAGACTCTGTTTTAAAAGGGAAGCAATTAACTTTTACCAGAGTTCTGATTACTTTTCACTTTTAACTTCTGCTTCTAAAACACACAGCCACCTGAAAAAGAAAACACAACCTATTGTGGCTCCTTTTGGAGCCCCAATAGGATTTAATTACATAGCATGGTTTGTTTGCATTTTTTTTTTACGTCTTCTACAATATACACTGCACATGTTGTGGGAAAATGCACACTCCCTTCACATTTCAACTCTACAACATTATATTAGCCACATCAACTTTCACACAAGGTGTAACTGCCTCCCCCCTGCCCACAGAGTTCTCATGCACTTGCATTGGGTTCAGTTCACTCTATTGAGTCCTAGTTTCAGGTTTGCTGGTATTCAGTGAATGGCATGGATACATTTATTTAATCCTTTCTTTTCAGAGGCTTTTTAAGTTTGATCAGTTTCAAGAGTTGTATTTCATTATTTGTCTCCACTATGAATTGGGATCCCCCATTTTAAGCAATTTCTCTTCATAGCCCAAAGTTATACTCTGGTTTATATCTTTTAACATTTCTCCTTCCTCGTGCCAGTTAATTCCTATTAGTTCTAGAGTGCAATAATTATTTACAATGAAAACCAACAAAATTTGGAGGACGTGCACCATACATCCTTTGATTATACATAAAAATTTCACATTCTTTAGGACTTGCAATAGAATAAGAGATATCTTCCACATATAGAAGGATATTAATATGTCTCAAGGTAAATAAACCTGCAGATTCTAATTTAGGATGAAAACATGTAGCTTGGAGTTTTTTTGGAGTTCTTTTTAGCTAGGCTGGATGGGAGAAAGAGGTTTATACAGATGCAGATTATGACTGAGTCTTGCCTAGGTGATTAACAATACCCTCATTTAAGTTTCAATAGTTGGGGTTGCTTGGCTGATCTGTGGGACCTTAGATACAGTGTCTGACATGATGTGAAACATGTTCTTATTGTCTGCATAGGTGGATCCTATTTTGGGATAAACAGAGATGGGATATGTTTTCTAATTTTTGAGGCTCAGAAGGAATCATTACTTATTAATCATCCAAGTCATATCTGTCCCATATATCCCTTACAAGTGGTGTATCCATAGTTTAGGGTATTCTGGCAGAGCAGTAGCTGTGCCATGGTTCAGGGTATTTTTGGAAATCAGCCAGGAGTAAGGCAGTAAGTGAAAAGTTGCCAATATTCAACATTTTAATGAATGCATCATTTATATAAAATACATTGATATACACAAATTTAAAAATATGACTTGACAAGTGATTGCTCAAAGATCTGAGAATAAAGTGAATATTTGAAATGGAAAGGGGACAGAGTTGATAACCAAGCAAGAGCGTATTCCATATATACAACTAACTTTATAAGAACTTTAAGGTAGCAAAGCAGAAGCCAGTGAGGGCCATTTTTTAAAAAGGTATGAGGTACTGACAGGCCCATACCACCTTGTAGCCAGCAGCCCTGCTGTTAAGGCACTCACCTGCAATGTGGGGGACCAGACTTCAAGTCACTGCTCTTACTGGTTTGGAGCAGAGACTTGTATCTACATCACTAGACTGTCAGGGGAGCAATCTGACTGCTAGGCTGTAGACATTCTGGGATTGGGCTTTCTAAATCTTTCCTGTTGGAGCTGTTCCTCTGTGAACAAACAATTATTCAGTAGATCAGGGACTTGCACTTAGATCTCCCACATCCCACTACTGGGCTATAAAATCAGTCTGCTGCTCACTCCATGACTATTGAAGTGTTTACACAATGTGGAATATCTCCTACAGGTGAGGATAGAAATTCACCCCATAATAGCCCATACATAGGTGGATGGAGATCTGGGTTCAAATCTGGAAGAACAGGAACCTGAACTTAGATTTTCTACATGCCAGCTGAGTGCCCTAACCACAAGGCCAGGATACACACTTGTCTTTTGTGACAGCTATCAGGTCCTAGGTGTACTCTGAGACCATCTATGGGCTCATGCTCTACAGGTGAGATAATTGAAAACCTAGTTTGAGAATCCCACTTCAGGGCCTGTGGGGCTTCACCTTAAGTGAGGGCTCCCAGAAGCTCATTAGCCACGGGCCTAATCACCTACTGTTATTATTGCCCTGGTCAGGGTGAAATTTGCCCCCGTGCAGTGGGCCTGACCATGTCCCTTTGATGGTTGTTTACCAGATACAAACTGGAACTCCTTTCAAAAGTCCAATGTCATCAATCCTCCATTGAGTTCTTCCATCTTTCTCACAAGGCCTATCAAGTGGCAAGTTGCTCTAAGTTTTGCTGTCTCTCCAGCTCAGAATGCTTTGCTCTCTATAGCTGTGGCTAGAGTTAAAGCTCTCTTCAATTGTACCTGCTGGGCAAGGTTTTTACCTGTTAATACAATAACAAGACTGTTTCTGATATTTTAAGTTTTGCATTCCCAAAATTACAATTTTCAGTCAAGATATGCAGAGCTTTTATAAAGCATTCAACATTTTCTCCTGGATCTTGAATTCTCTGGTGGAAGCAGAGAATAAATCACATTTCTCTAAGGTATAAAATATGCATCAACCACAGCCAGAACACTTTCATAGTCATCTTTGTGATTGTCTTCAGTAAAATCAAAGGATTTAAAGATACACTCTTCTTGTTTCCCCATAGCATAAATTAAAGAAGATACCTGTATATCTCCAGTTTCTTTGTGGAGCTTGTTTCCAGTTCAAAATCTTACAGAAGACTGCCCTCAGTCCATCCATTGTGACGGTTTGTCAAAGCTCAAATTCTCTGGGGCGTTGAAGCATGGCATGTTGATAAGATCCTGCAACCTTTGTTGCTTTGTTTCTTCTGTCTGCAACCTTTGTAGGTGGTGTTCTTGCTTCTGTTCTCCTCCGACTCTAGTTTACTTCTGACACTATGTCATGCTCCTGTACGAGATATGGAATGGCTACAGAGCTTGTTTCTGAGCAAGACACATACCACACATGTTCATCCTAAGAGCCTTCAATGAACTGCCTGGTACAGCTGAGATTAGCTTAAATAAGATATTTTACACCGAGTGCCATGAAGTGGCTGAACAGTACACTACAGTTTAGCATTCCATTACAATCATGCACATTCTAGGGAGAGTGGTCGCTTTGGATGAGCTATTACCAGCAGGAGAGTGAGTTTGTGTGTGTGGGGGGGGGGGAGGGTGAGAAAACCTGGATTTGTGCTGGAAATGGCCCAACTTGATGATCACTTTAGATAAGCTATTACCAGCAGGAGAGTGGGGTGGGAGGAGGTATTGTTTCATGGTCTCTGTGTATATAATGTCTTCTGCAGTTTCCACAGTATGCATCCCATGAAGTGAGCTGTAGCTCACGAAAGCTCATGCTCAAATAAATTGGTTAGTCTCTAAGGTGCCACAAGTACTCCTTTTCTTTTTACCTTTAAAATAAGAGTTAAGTGGGGCTGAGGTGGGACATTGACTTTGTGCTCACACCATCCCTTGCAGAATGACCTGGAAATGTTAACCATCATCTTATTTGTCACCATCACCTTCCCCCTCATCATCGGTGGTCATCATTCTGACACCTCTCAGAGGCTATCTCTCTCTCTCTCTCATACACACACCCCCTCTCTCTCTTTACTGTCCATAGGCTGGGATGCAACTTTTATAAAATGTTATGCTGATGCCACTATGTTTGATGCATATTCAGTAGGTTTTCCCCCTTTTCCTTATTTGTATTTCCTCCCCTTACTAACATTGGAGTATCCTTCTCCTATAGGTTAGTACATCAATTATCTCAACTTATTATCATATACGTTATTTCAGTGCCATGGCCCTCTTGTGGTTAGGTATCTGCAGATGTAGCTCATGTACCTGTTATTGTTATGTACACCAATTCATTGCCTTGACACTCTTGTGGTTGGACTTATGTTCCTGTGGTCTGAAATTCCCCTTAAACATTCTAATTTCAGCTCCCCAATACTTGGGGTTTTCCATTGGGCCATTTGTCTGTGCCAAATTTCATAGGCCTCAAGCTTTATGCTAAAACTGCTGAAGCTAATGTCTTACAGGATACAGGCCTATAGGTTCCTTGCATTACAGCTGAATATAATGAAGGCAAGCTAGCCCTATGAGCTACACTACTCTCGATGAATTTCATATAAGGTTTTCAAAGCAGCTTAAAGGAGTAAGGCACTCCACTGCCACTGAAATTCAGTATGGTTTGTACACTTTAACTTCCTTAAATACCTTTTAAATATCCCATCCTCATTCCCCAGTGTACAGCGAAGTTTGCATGGTGCTGTAGAGGTGACCGTAACAACTCAGTCCCTAATAGAAGGGGCTTCCCATGTATGAGTTGCTAGTTTGTGGAGCAGCACAAGCAGGGTGGTGGGTGTTCCATTCTCTTTACAAAGTAAAATATTTTTTCAGCTATTTTTAGACCTTTAAATACTTCACAAAACATTCTCCATATTCAGAAATAATCTCTAATAAAGTGCCAGAAACAGTTTTTGCATGTGTTTATTTTTTAATATATCTTACAAAGTTATATTTTTCTAGGTCTCTTTGGCATGGTCGCACACATGATGTATACAACTGTATTTCAAATGACCGTCAACCTTGGTCCAGAAGACTGGAGACCACAGATTTGGGATTATGGCTGGTCCTATTGGTAATTTTTGCATTAAAATATCTAACTGTTTCATTAACATTTAAATTGCTCTCTCTGCCATCCTTGTCCTCCAGTAACAACTAATGGCTCTGATTTGAGCTTGCCATTGAGGGTGTAATACAACAACCAACTTCTTTATTTGAAATTTCTGTAGTCTTGTCTAATGGTATAAGGTCCCATAGTTCCAGGACAGCTAGTATCAGCACTACCCAGGGCATGCAGGTGCCATGGCTCCCACTCCATCACCCACCCCCTATCCAATCCCCCCTGTTCCCTGTCCCCTGACTGCCCCCTGGGACTCCCTGACCCTTACTCAACACCCCCCCCCCACCCGCCCCCTTACCATCAGGAGCTCGCAGCCCCAGATGGAGCCAGCCACAGTGCCGCGCTGCCCGGCAGGAGTGGTGGGCCAGAGCGTTGGCAGCATGGCGAGCTGAGGCTGCGGGGGAGGTGGGACAAGAGGGGAGGGGCCTGGGGCTAGCCTCCCCGTCTGGGAGCTCAAGGGCCGGGCAGGATGGTTCTGCGGGCCGGATGTGGCCTGCGGGGCATAGTTTGCCCACCTCTGCTATAGAGTCATTTTCATTCTCTGTAGACCAATGGATATTCATTAAAATGGGAACAGCTGCCATAGGAGAGACTGAGACCTACCTCAGAATAGTATGTTGCCCACTAGTTAAGATGCTCTGTTGGATGAGGGATGTGAGTTCAACTCCCTGGTTCGGAATGGGGATTCGAACCTAGTTCACCCACATTCTAGGCAAGTGCAGTAATCACTGGACTGCAGGTTATAAAGACATATCTGCATTTCTGGCCTGGAAAAAGTTTTTCTCGGCTGTCACTAATTAAGTCAAATTTGTGAATAGTTTTGGGTCAACTGAAACTGCTGTGGTAAACCCAGGACAAACAGCTACAAAAGGGGGGGTAGGAATTAGTCCCAGGGGATTAAAAGGCCCCTCCCTATCCACTGAGGAGAGAGAACCACTGGGCAATAAGGTTCAGCTGGAAAAAGGGTTGCTAGGGAACCAATTAGGTTCAGCTGACTCCAACTACTTGGGCCCTTTTCAAACCCTCCCCTGGGTGGTAGGAGGGGGAGAGTGAGGGCGTAGGGAAGCTGCTAGTAGGTTGTTTGTAGCAAGACACCAAACCTTCCCAGTAGGAAGGCTGCACTCGCTCCCCAGAAGGGAAGGAAAACAAGCACAAGGGACTGACTGAGGAGAGGAGTAACAGGACCGTGTGCCACCTATAAGGATTTGCCTTGCCCCAAATCACAGTCTCCAAGGCTGAAAAGGACTGAGCCTACTGAGGTGAACAAGGTATTTTGCCACACTGCATTTTGGGTGAATCAACTATTTAATAATATTCATAGATTCCAAAGCCAGAAGGGACCATTGTGGTCATCTAGTCTGTCCTTTTGCATAACTCAGGCCAGAGAACTGCCCCCAAATAATTCCTAAAGCAGATCTTTTAGAAAAACATGATTCTTGATTTTAAAATTGTTAGTGATGGAGAGTCCACCAGGACCCTTGATAAATTGTTCCTGTGATTAGCTACCCTCACTGTTAAAAAATGTATGCCTTATTTCCGGTCAGAATTTGTCTCACTTCAGCTTCTATCCCTTGGAAAATGTTATACATTTCTCTGCTAGACTGAAGAGCCCATTATTAAATATTTGTTCCCCATGTAAGAACTTATTGACTGTCATCAAGCACCCCTTAACCTCCTTTTTTAAAATTTAAATAGACTCAAAGAGCTCAATCTATCACTGTAAGGCATGTTTTCTAATCCAGTAACCATTCTCTTCTTTGAACCCTGTACAATTTATCAACATCCTTCTTGAATTGTGGGCATCGGAATTGGACACAGTATGCCAGCAGTGCCAAATACGGAGGTGAATTTGCTCCTCCTTGAGATTCCATAGTTATGCATCCCAAAATTGTATCAGCTGTTTTCGTCATAGCATCGCACTGGGAGCTCATGTTCAGCTGATTATCCACCATGACCCCCAAATCTTTTTTTGAGTCACAGCTTCCCAGGGCAGACTCCCCCATCCTGTACGTATGGCCTAAATTCTTTGTTCTCAGACCTATACATTTACATTTTGCCATATTAAAATTGTTTGCTTGTGACCAGTTTATCAAGCGATCCAGATTGCTGTGTATCAGTGACCTGTCTTCTTCATTATTTACCACTCCTCCAATTTTTGTGTCATCTGTAAACTTTATCAATGATGATTTGTTTTCTTTCAGACCCTTGATAAAAATGTTAGAGTGTAGGGCCAAGTACCAATCCAGCAGGACTCCACTGGAAACAGACCTGCTCACTGATGACTCCTCATTACAATTACATCTTGTGATCCATCAGTGAGCTCGGTTTTAATCCATTTAATGTGTGCCATGTTAATTTTATGTCATTCTAGTTTTTTAGTCAAGATGTTGTTTGGTACCAAGTCAAATGCCTTACAACCGTCTAAGTATATTACCTTTATCAACCAAATTTGTAATCTCATCAAAAAAAGATATTCCGTTGGTTTGACAGGATCTATCTTCCATAAACCCAAGTTGATTGGCATTAATTACATTACCCACATTTAGTTCTTTATTAATTGAGTCCTGTGTGAGCCACTCCATTATTTTACCAGGGATTGATGACAGGCTGATAGGCTATAATTTTCCCATTTACCCTTTTTAAATATTGCCACAACATTCACTTTCTTCCAATCTTCTGTTAAGTTAAGTCCCAAGCAGACTGCAAAGAGCTACAAAAGGATCTCACAAAACTGGGTGATTGGACAACAAAATGGCAGATGAAATTAAATGTTGATAAATGCAAAGTGTGGCAAATGGCTGATGCTACTGGGATGGGTCCTGTGCTTTTTCTTGGTGTGGTGGGTCAGGGCGCCACCCCTTATCCCTATTCTTGGGCATTGTGGGCTCCACTAGTGCCCCGGTGGGAGAGAGAGGGGAACGGGGAAGGGACCCAGGTCCACTCTCCTACTCTGTGTCCCAGCCCCTTCAGCTTTGCGGGCTGCTTACCCTCTCTCCCCTTGGGTAGGGTTTCCCTCAGTCCTCTGTGCCTGGGGAGTCCCTCTGCTCTGCTTGGGCAGGGTTTCCCTTCCCCTGGCAATCTGGTTCTCTGGCTAACAGCAGTACTCCTCCAAACTCTGGTCAGCTCTCCTTCCTTCTCTCTGTCTGATGGAAGAAGACAGAGTCTTCACGCTGAGTTTGTCAGCAACGAGTCAGAGACAATTTATTCATGCAATTGCAGGAAAGACAGCAATTGGACAGAGTGTCTGTCCTTAGGCAAATCTTCAAAGTACAAACAATATAAAACATTATTTATTCCCTTTCATTACATATAGCTATGTCCTGTTTATACATTTTTTCTTCCCATTATCTTAGTCAACATTGCATTCCATTCTTATCTTAAAGCAAGGTCCCTTGTAGTTTTCCTATTCGCCTCGCACAAACCTCGCTTCTACAAATCTTGCGTTATTAGGGTTAAGGTTGGCCTGTTTCTTGCTCTGTCTCTTAACCAAACTAAAATAACTGCACACAAATCCTCTTTTCCCTTTCACACTTCCACAATCTATTTAACTTGTAGTCACGTTTCCCTAGTCCACAGGGAACAAGATCATCCTAGGGCTTCTGCCCGCCTACTTCCCAGCTAACTTCCCAGCACCCAATAAGTCAACTCTCCTGCTGCTCTCTGGCCCTGCTGTATCACAAAAGTAATGCACATTGGAAAACATAATGCCAACTATATGTATAAAATGATGGGGTCTCAATTAGCTGTTACCACTCAAGAAAGAGATCTTAGAGTCACTATGGATAGTTCTCTGAAAACATCCACTAAATGTGCAGTGGCAGTCAAAAAAGCTAACAGAATGTTGGGCATCATTAAGAAAGGGACAGATAATAAGGCAGAAACTATCATATTGCCTCTACATAAATACATGGTATGCACACATCTTGAATACTGCGTGCAGATTTGGTTGCCCCATCTCAAAAAAGATATATTGGAATTGAAAAAGGTTCAGAAAAGGGCAACAAAAATTGTTAGGGGTATGGCATGGCTTCCATATGAGTAGTGATTAATAAGACTAGAACTTTTCATCTTGGAAAAGAGCTGACTAAGGGGGGATATGATAGAGGTCTATAAATTCTTGAGAATTTGTTCACTCATTTTGAACTCTGGGTGTTTCTGTACCATCCTCTTAAGCCAGGAATGTGCTTACGTGGTATTAGCTAACACCTAGTGCATTGCTATTCTGCCAAGGCCAGGCCTACTCTGGTTCACAGCGTTTGGTTCACACTGTTAGTTATGCCTAAGGCTCTAGCAAGGCCTACACACGACATATTGAAAATCAGTATTAAAAGTCCGATAAGCTCCTCAGCTAGCTCTTTTAACAGTTTCAATGAAAGTTATCTGCACCTGCTGATTTTAAAATGTCTGCCTCTTGTAGCTTCTGCTTAACATCCTCCAGAGACACTAGTGGAATGGAAAGAGTGTTATCATGTGATATAGCTACATCATCTGTTTTTTCCCCCAAATACAGAACAGAAATATTAATTGAATACCTCTGCCATTTCTGCATTATTATTGATAATTCTACCATTTCCATCTAGTAATGAACCAATATCATTGTCAGGATTCTTTTTGTTCCTAATATATTGAACAAATGCCTTCTTATTGTCCTTAACTCTGCTGGCAATACATTTCTTTTTTTTTTTTTTGTCTCTTTGCATCCCTTATCAATTTTCTACAATTCCTAGCTCCTGATTTATATTTTATATTCATTGTTATCAACTTCCCCTGTCTTCCATTTGTGTTATATATTTATAATACACACACACATTTTTTTTTTTTATTGCTGCCTTCACTTCCCCTCCAAACCAGGTTCGTTTTTTAATCAGCATGGCATTTTTCCTCAGTTGTGGGTTTGTGGCTTTTCTGATATCTAGTCAGGAGTTCTTAATGATTCCCAATTAACATTCACATTTTTCTGATTTAAATTAGTTTTCCCAGCTGTTTTGGCTCATAATAGTTTTTAGCTTTATGAAATTGGTTCTATTAAAGCATCAAGTGTGCATATATATTACTGGGCTGGACTTCATTCTGCTTGTACATTATAAATCTGATCAAGTCATGATCACTTGTACCTAGACTACCATTAATTTTAAGTGATCAATTTCTCTTTATCTGTTAAAACAAGATCTAATAAAAAATTCCTCCATGCTGGCTGCAATACTCTTTGAGTCAGGAAATTGTCATTTACATTGTGTGAAAATCTGCTTTCAACTCTTCTCACAGCTGCAACTGAAGTCAATGGGAGCTGTGCTTTGAAAGCATAAAGTGCTATATACTTTGAAACATCAGGTCTCAGGTGTCTCAGATTTGGGGACCCAAAATTAGTGGATACCTTTGACCTTAATTTCTCTGTGCCTGAGCTCTCCATGTGTAAAACAGGGATAACAATGCCATTTCACCTCTCAGGGGTGTTGGGAAAATAATTTCATTAATATAGTTGAAGTTCTCAGATACTGTAGTGATGAGCACCATTGAAAAGCCCATGAAGAAATTAGAATTGTGTATTCAGAGTGGGGTATGGTTACTGTGCGGTAAATAAACCTGGGGGCCACAAGTTGAACAATGAGGATGAAAAAAAATATTGAGTAGCTGCAGTCTATCCTGTGCACTGAATTCATAGATTTTTAAAGCCAGGAAGACCATTAGATCATTTTGCCTGACCTCCTGTATATCACAGACTGTTCAATTCCACACAATTACCCATCTACGGAGCCCAGTCATGTGTGTTTCACTACAGCATATCTTCCAGAAAGGCATCCAGTCATGACTTGAAGACATCAAGAGATGGAAAATCTACCACTTCCCTTAATAGTGTGATCCATTTGGTAATCACACTAACTTTTAAAACTCTGACTTATTTCCAATTTGAATTTGTCTGCCTTTAGCTTCCTGCCATTGGTTCTTGTTTGTCTTTCTCTGCTAAATTAAAAAGCCCTCTAGTACCTGGTATTTTCTCCCCATGAAGATACTTAGAGCTAGATCTGCATAGGGACTTAGGTGCCTAACAATCACTTTAGGCACTTAAGTCCAACATTTTGGTGCCACTGAATCCTTCAAAACTCCCACTTAGCTGCCACCTAACTTATAAGTGACTAAGTTCCACCAGCAGGCATGAGCAAAACCAAATCCTGATGCCCCAAAGCTGCTTAGCACCTTTGCTTACAACTAAACCCGAGTTAGTGGGATGCTCAAGCTATACAGTCCCCTGCCTATCTCATGTTCAGGGCCTATCCAGCAGGCATTTTAAGAGCACTCTTACCAAACTGGGCCTCACACAAAGATCAGCTAGATGATGATGTTTGGGGATTGTGTGTGTGTGTACCCAATAAGCCAGTGGATAGGGAACTCCATTGGGGGGCATGTTCTGAACTTGGGTCTCTCACATCCCAGGCGACTACCCTAATCTCTGGGCTGTTGGCTATAATGGGTCGGAATCTCTTGTTCACTCATTCTCTCCTCTTTCCCCCTCCACAGCCCCAACAGACAGTTCACGGCTTTGAATCCCAAGCAGAGAGTGATACCTCTCTCCAGCCCACAATTAGGTGCCTAGCTACCTTTGAAGGGTGGGGCTTAGGACACACCCCTCACAGTGGAATTTCCTATTGGCTAGAATAGGTGGCTCCCTGCTCAGTGTGCTAGCTTTTGTGGCTCCCATTTTTAGGCACCTAACTCTCCCCATGTGTAGGAAGCCTGGCGGCAGGTATAAGGGGCTTGGGGAGATGAAATTTCTCCAAACAGGGCAAGAAATGCCAGCTGTGGCGCACCTCCCTTTGGAGGCGTGCCAGCCTGCCACCTTTCGATTGTCGCTGCTGGAAGCTCCTCAGAAGTGGGGGGGCCACTGGTGCCCGGAGAGCGACCCCGCCCCCACTCTGCCCCAGAGCTCCGCTCCCGCTAGGTCTCTTTCCCCGAGTCCCAGCTCGCTCCTCTCCACCCACTGCTCGCCCTTAAGGCAGGAGGGGGCAGAAAGGAGTGAGTGGTGGGGGGCTTGGGGGATGGGGCGGAGAGGCACGAATGGTGGATAGGAGGGCCCTGGGAGAGGGGGTGGATAGGAGAAGGCAAGGGGACCTCTGTGGAGGGGGCAGAAAGGAGCAGATGGGGGGCTCGGGGAAGGGGGCAGAGAGGAGAGAGCGGAAGGTGGGGGTCCTTGGGGAGGAGGCAGAGAGGAGCAAGCAGTGGGCAGGGGGAGGGGGCAGAGAGGATTGAGCAGCAGGCAGAGAGTCCTCAGGGAGAAGTGGTGGAGTGGGGTCATAGCTTCAGGGGAAGAGGCCAAGTGGTGGCAAGGCTTCGGGGCAGAGTGAGGGCGGAGCATGGGATAGGTCTTGGGTGGAAGGAGGCTGAGAAATGGATGAGCCTCAGGGTGGAGCAAGGGGTGGGTTCACAGTCCAGGCACCAGTGGCCCCTCCCACTTCTAGGGAGCTTCTGGTGCTTGCAAATGCAAGCCTCCCCAAATGCAAGAGTCATGCATCTCTTAAGTTGGGCACCAAACGTGGGCTGAGGTTGCACTGGGTGGAAGGATGCCTACATGGTAGATGGTGCAACACTCAGCATTGCAGTTCCTAAGTTCCTTTGTGGATTTAGCCCTTATACACTGTAATTAAGTCACCTCTCGATCTTCTTTTTGATAAAGAGTTTGGTCTGTTCAGCTTAAGTCTTTCATTGTAAAGTATTTTCCCCATCCCTGGAATATTTTTTGTGGTACGCTTCTGCACCCTTGTGGATTTCCTTGGTCAGTTTTATGAGGCAGGAGTGGAGAAGGCAAGTAAATGGCAGAAACATGCCACTGAGCCCCATTCCCTGTCAGTGCAGCTGAGCTGCTTTATAGCCCTCAACTACTCATTGTAAGCAGGGTCTGAATGAGCTCTCTCCTGCCATCTATGGCAGGAGGAAAAGATGGGGGGGAAAGGATGTCAGGAGCAGACTGTGTTTGCATAGACATCCCTTCTCTGCTGATTCCCTAGGCAGAACACTGAGCCTGAACATCTACACTGTGATCAGTGTTGGCTGTTTTGGTAAAGATTTGAATGCTGAGATAATGAAATATTTTTATTGTATGAGTAAAGGGCAGCCAAACTGGGCTTAGTATGCCCCATTGAGGGGGTCACCCTAAATTTGACCTCACTTGTTAAGCAGGGACTACTGATGCCAAATCCTGGTGAAAGTTAGAGAAGAGGGGTATAGGTATCCTTGCCTTGTGGTCCAGTCCTGTTTAGGGAGTCTCTAGAGCTATTTGATCCTTTTCTGTCCAGTGTTTAAAAGTAAAGCTGACTAGACTCAACTGAGAATCTGGGTGGTGTTAGTGATTACTTGAGCTGCATGTACTGATAAGCTGCTTTAAAGGAGCTGAACCTTAGGTCAGCTGTGGATATAGTGTTGCAGTGAAAAGACAATGTAGAAGAGTTAGCAGCAGAGAAGTTCCCTGCTACCCAATGAAATCAGCAGAAAGTTGAAATCAGTGAGAATGGGGCTAAGTAGTGGAGCAGCAGGATACAGCATTGCAGAAAGAGGTAGCGTGGAGGATAGAATGACAGTGGTAGAAACTGCAGTAACGTTGATGAGCAAAGGGGCCGGGAGGCAAACCCACCCAAACACACTCCTGGCCTCTGAGGATATTGCTGACCTTGGACAACAAACCATGAATGGCATGCAGTGGAAGAAAAAGGGGAATGGCATGTTAGAGACACATCCATCTGTTGGACTTTCGCATCACACGGTGGAAAACAGAGTCAAAGAATTCTGCCCAATAGTGGGGCAGGGGTTTTATTTATTGGTTGTATACTTTCAAGTGATTGTTGCAGTGTTTTCTCAAATTAATGCTTTGTTTAGTTCTTTAATTTTGTTTATTTTGTTATACACAGATTCAGGATATGGCTACGCTGCAATTAAAAACTCGTGGCTGGACAGGCCAGCTGACTCGGGCTCAGGCTAAAGGGCTGTTTAATTGTGGTGTAGACATTTGGATTTGGAATGGTGTCCAGGCGCCAAGATCCTGTGAGGTGGGAGGATCCCAGAACTTGGGCTGCAGCCCGAGCCTGAACATCTACACTGCAATTAAACGACCCCTTAGCCTGAGTCCAAGTCAGGTGGCCCATCCAGCCACAGGTTTCTAATTGCAGTGTAGCCATACCCTCAGCAAGTGGGGAAGTGTTGCCTCTAAGGGGTGCCCAAGGGCGGTGGTCAGTTTTTCTAGAGTACTGGGTGAGGACTGAAGTCAGTTTTGTTTTCTATTGTTAATAGGAACCCCTATATTTTAAACCAGGCCCTTGTTGCTGTCGACTCCACTTGGCAGAAGGGTTACAGTTTTGTGGGCTTGTCTAGTGTCCTGGGTCAGTGCCCCTTGCAAGCACATTTTGAGTCAACCATTAATTTGGGGAAACAATTTTGTTGTATTTTTGAGAAATGACACTTTCTATAATGGCTGTATACATGTTAGAGGAGTGGAGCAAGGGAATGAATATTGACCCTAAGACCTGCTTTCTAGTAGAGGAGGAGTAGTAGTAAAAAATGGGTGGCAAAAAGGAGCTGGACCAAAACCACTGTCCAACAAAGGCAATGGGCCCCATGGGGCTAACCCACCCTGTTCAGCATGGCTCCGACTGAGACTGAAGACACTACCATGGTGTATCCTAGAATGGAGAACAGATTCTGGTCTCTATCTACTGAACTTCTTTTGGCTTTGAACCCCACAGCAGAAGCATTTAGGCCTGTTGCTAGCACACCCATTTCATCAGTGCGACCAGCCTATGGCAATGAGTCTGCCCCACCAGCATTCCCGTATCTCTTGAAAGAAAGACAGGACTCTGATGACACAGTTCAGTTGTTGGGCAAGGGGACATACAGGTGGAAGGTGTCCCTGATGCTTTAGACCCTCCACTATTGGAGCAAGAGATGCAGAGGCCTATGTCAGTGTCTGAGGAACCATCAATGGAACTGTTATCGTCCCTTGCCACGGAGAAGTCTTCACTGACCCTGCAATCCCTATTCTCAATAGTAGTGATAGGGTTATCAGGCCAGTAAACAGGTTAACTTATGAGCACCTGGGAAGGTTAGAGAAGAACTGATACATGTAGCTCACAGGTTTGAATCAGCAATAGTAGGCTTCTTAAGACTCTATGGGGAGAATTCGTAGACCCGGTATAATATGGAGTGTGATTTGCCAGGACGAAAAATTATTGGCTGGGAGGAGAATGTAACCAGGATCTGAATGAACTCTCCCCTGCTGTCTAGTGAAGAACTGAGGGAAAAAACCTTAGGAGCAGATTATACTTGCATAGACCCTGCCTAGGCGATAACCAAATAAATCTGCTTGCCTAAGTGGTCAATTTTGGTTATTTCATGTAAAGATTCACATTAGTATGAAATGTCATTGTAATTAAATGTTGTTATCCTTATTGTATGAGTAAAGGGCAGCAGAACTGTACTTAGTATCCTTCGATTGAAATTGGACCTCACTCGCTAAGCAGGGGATAGTGATGCCAAATCCAAGTGAAAGTCAGGAGTGGAGGTAATGTTTTTTACCTGATAGTGTGGTACTGTTTAAAGTGTCTTAAAAGTTATTTGATCATCTTCCTATGATGTTTTGGGGGTTTATCCACCCTAGTAAGTTTATCCACCCTATTCTACCATCCTCATAGAATCATAGAATATCAGGGTTGGAAGGAACCTCAGGAGGTCATCTAGTTCAACCCCCTGCTCAAAGCAGGACCAATCCCCAACTAAATCATCCCAGCTAGGACTTTGTCAAGCCTGACCTTAAAAACTTCTAAGGAAAGAGATTCCACCACCTCCCTAGGTAACACATTCCAGTGTTTCACCACCCTCCTAGTGAAAAAGTTTTTCCTAATATCCAACCTAAACCTCCCCCACTGCAACTTGAGACCATTACTCCTTGTTCTGTCATCTGCTACCACTGAGAACAGTCTAGATCCATCCTCTTTGGAACCGCCTTTCAGGTAGTTGAAAGCAGTTATCAAATTCCCCCTCATTCTTCTCTTCCGCAGACTAAACAATCCCAGTTCCCTCAGCCTCTCCTCATAAGTCATGTGTTCCAGTCCCCTAATCATTTTATTGCCCTCTGCTGGACGTTTTCCAATTTCACTCCTTGCCCTCTAACTTTGGGTGCTTCTGTGCTGTATAGCTTTGATTGAGACCTCTGACACCAGGAGTCAGCTCACAGCATAATGGTCTCACCCTGGCTTCCACCAGCCCAGTTACTCCTTACAGAGTGTCCATAACAACACTTCTGGTCCCAATTCTCCCCAAAACCATCTCCCCTGCAGTGTCCAGATCCTCTTACTGGACACTCACAGAGGTAACCACAAGTTCACTGAATCCAAAGAGCCACTATAGATAATAGCTTGGTAGCTCAGCTGGGGTTATATACTCCACCCTACTACACAGCACCAAAATGATTTGTAGTAATAAACTTATTCTTAGTTTTTAACAAAGAACGTTGTGACAGGGTGCACCTGGACCTTTGTGACCCCCTACTGGAGGCCCTGCAATCCCACTGCACTCTGCCCCAGGAAGGAGTAGTAAAGGTGAGTCCTCCAGGCCTACCTAGAAAGGCTACACAGAAGCAGCCAATCAGAGCCCACTATGCTCAAATAAAAGGAGCTGCAAGATTGAGTAGTTAGGTCTCTGGCTAGGATTAGAGGGGTGCTCTGCTCTGGCCCAGGGTGTTTGGTGTGCTGCATTTACTGGACCTGAGAGAGAGAGGACCTAAGAACTGTAACCCTGAGGTGGTGGTAAAGAGACAAGGTGAAAAGAATCCCAGGGAAAAAACAGCAGCAACTTATTAAAGGAGGCAGCATGTGGATGCTGTGTGTAGGATCCCTGATTTCGGACCTGGAGAGGTGGGCAGGCTTGGGTTTCCCCACTGGCCACTGGGAAAGTGGCCCAAGCAATGAGAAGGGGACATGGCTTGTTTAGAAGCCTGATCTAAGGGTGGGATTTAAAGGGCCCAGAGATAGAGCTGAATACCCTGGTGAGGGCTAACAGTTTGTAGAACTTTTATAACTCCTGGAAGGGATTTACTTTTTGACTGTGTGACTTGGCTGGAGGGCTGAGCCACTGAAGACCTACCTAGGGAGGTCACAAACCTACTGGGAGCACCAGGAGCAGGAAAAGGCCTGCAGTACCAAATGGAGCAGCAGGCGGTGCTCAGGAGGGGGTGCCCCCCATTACAAACACAGATTTCCGTGATTTCAAGCAAGAGTGAGAGAGCTATGAAAGGGTTGCAAACAAAATGAAAATAACGTGGTTTCTAGCGTCTAAAACTTAATTCTAGCAAAATATAGCTTTGCGTAACATAGTTTCTTACTCACACTGAGTTATCAGCATGCTCCAGCTTGTTTCAGCAGGAGGGACCCTTCTTTCATAGATACTCACTTATGCCAATAATCATTTTGTTCTAAAACACAAAAATATGCTGTTTAATGTTCATACAGTTGAAGGCAAGCATTAAACTTAAGTACTCAGTTAACTCTGCTTCATCTTGAGCTGTTTAACTCTACAGTAGCTGTTAAAACCTTCCACTAGGAATCTGTTCCCCCATTTAATCCATAATTTATAGCAATAAATGGATAGCTTGATCTCTTTTGCTACAATATATTTAGGAGATACAGTAGTATGATGTGGATGCAAAACTGCTGTCACTTTCTAACAAGCCTTTTTGTTGACAGCCTTGCATGGGGTTCCTTCGCTTGCTGTATGGCTGCCTCTGTCACCACTATTAACCGATATACAAAAACTATTTTGGAATTCAAGCACAAACGAAAAAAGCTGGAGAGAAGTTTAAAGAATAAATGCAAGTTTCCAGATCCTGGAGTTCCAGAGAAAGCTTGGAATATGTATGTTAGCTCTTTTCATAACACTACAGAGGACTTGGAGCATCAATTAAAGGACATACATAATCCAGCCAGCATTTCAATGTTTGTAGATTTAAACAATATCCCTGAGCCACACCGTGAAGAGTATTGCTAAATATGTTCTACAATATTTATTAATTAAAAATGTATCTGTCTAGCATTATTTATTTTTCATAAAGAGAAATGCTTTTATCAATGTTTCAAGCAAGACATAGTGTTTGGGGAACTGATCCAGCTAGAGTGGTTCACAAAAGGCAATAAGTCATATTCTCCATCGTCCTACATCTTGTACAGTCATATACACATGTGCAAAGTGGGTGTGAACACTACTACATCAGAATAGCACTGGCTTACATCCCTTTACTAGTGGAAATGACAACACCAGTACCATGGCAACAAAGAATCTGGTGCACAACTTGGTCCATAGCTGGAATAGGCTATTTGTCATTAAAGATGCAACCTCCCAGCCAAATTCAGCACATTTCAGGCTACACTGATTAGTTTCACCATGTGACAGAGGTCCCAGGGAGCCACAATGAGGTAACTCGATTAGGATAAACTGTAAGGAATGGGGCAGATAATCCCCAAAGCTAGTGGATATTCCAATACTTAGATTTATCAAGGCAGCACAAAACAGCTTGTATAATACCTAACTGGTTACCCAGAAGCCAACAACACAGTTCCCTTAAAGTAACCCAGCCTTAGGCCTCCAACCAGACATCCAAGTCAAATATGATGAGGATTACTAAAAATCTTATTCATCATATAAGAAAGTTCTACCAACTCCAAAGGAACAGACACATTACATCCCAGGTTAATGAATATTCCAGATCTTACCCAAATACACACTTAAAGACAATTCTTATTAACTAAACTAAAATTTATTAAAAAATAAAAGAGAGAGTATTGGTTAAAAGATCAGTATACATACAGACATGAGTACAGTTCTGAGATCAGATTCATAGTAGAGATGGTAAGCTTTGTAGTTGCAAAGTGTTCTTTCAGAATTGGTCCATAGGTTATAGTCCAATGTTCATATTCAGGGTGATCCAGATAGGACTGGAGATCTCAGACTTACGACTTAAGCTTCCCCTGCATGAAGCATCAAGCAGAACTGAGATAAAAAGGATCAGGTCCCAAGAGTTTTTTATACAGTTTTCTAGCAGCCCCTTGACCATACAGTGCTTAGGCGAACAACAGGCAATCAGCCAGAAGTAGACCTGTTTCCTAAGCATCACTGGTAATTAGCTATATGGATTAACATAAGGCAGTTTATCCATTAGGCAGCTTATCACAAACTTTAAAGAGACATATAGACAATGACATTATTTCACCCAAGATTCATCTAAATGTTAATATTCCCTTTTGATCTCTGAATCAATAGCTATAGTAATAGACAGGAACTGTCTCTTTACATGGCTGACATCTAACAAGATATAAGTAAACAAATACAATTAGTATCACCTCTAATTCTCTAAAAATACAGGTTTGCATTTCAAAGTTCTAGCCTATCTAACATGGAAAGGCCCTAATTACCATTTACATACTTTTTAAACATGTCTCTAAAGATTGAATTTGGGTCATTTATCGTGCAGGATGTTTAACCCTTTCTGGCCGTGTTTCACCCACCATAAGGATGGTGGTGGAATTTGATGCCTGTAGACAAACTGGAAGTGATAAGGTGTTATTGTGCAAGCTGAATGAGAAACCCATGCTGTGAGTGCTGGTGTTTTTGTGCTAAATGACCCCGCTATTACTATGCTGATGTGCATCTTTATTGGGAGTCATAGTTCACTGAAGACTACATAATACAGTGTCTGTGATGGTATTCGAGGCACAGAGGTCTGTGCAAAGTTCTGGTTCCCCCTTCATCTTGAAGAATTGGAAGGAGCAGTGGAAAGGATTAAAGTCTTGGAAAGATTTTCTTATGAGGAGAGACTGTTTAGTATATAGAAGAGACTAACAAGAGGGGATGTGTCAGAAATACACAGAGTAGCGAATAGTCTAAAAATGGTAAATCAGGTGCCTTTATTTGCTTACTTGCAGGAGGGGGTATCCAATGATTTTGACAGGCAAAACATTGAAAACTGGCCAAAATAAATATGCTTTTACTTAACACATAATTAACGTGTGGATATTTCTGTCACAAGATATCACTGGGGTGAAGATCTTAGTAAGAGTTTTAAAAAATTAGATGTCCCTATGTAAAATGATTACACCCACAATAACATTTGGTAGGGAAAAGTAAGAGTGAGATGAACTCTCATATTTCAGTAAATAAGCCAGCTGCTAACTGAGAAGGGTTACAAAGGAATATCCTCTTTGGGATGGGTATTTCATAACTGTTTGCTACAGAAGTTTCTTGTACCTCTCTCTGAAGCTGATGGTGCTGGTCACATCAAGACAGGAAACTGGACCAGATGGATCTGGGCTAATCTGCTCTACCAATCCCTGTATACAGATTGAACAGTCCTGTGGATTCTTACACGTTTTTAAAATGGCAGATTTGGAAAGATGAAACTTTTTTTTACTTAGTGAGCAATAATGTGAACGAGAGGCTTTGGGAGCAGGAAAGACATCAGTTATACTCACCACGATTAAGTGTTGTGCCTGAGAAACTTCTCTCCTGTAGTCAGATCTGACCATTCAGCTCCCATTGCATAAATTACATCTCCTGTGCTAGTCTTTTGAACCTATTAAAGCACAGGCTGTAATACTAGTTCATAAACTCTGTTAGAAGGGATCATTGTGAAATCTCTACATTGGAAGAAATCCTCAATAGCACTGAGTGGACTTTTTCACTTATTCAGGCAGCAAACCGCTTGAGGAAAATATTTAAAAAGAACAGCACCCCATGGGGCCCCTGGCAGCTGCATCACTATGTCCTACTTCAGTTTCCCAGGGCAGTAGCATGGATCTCAGCAACCTTTTCATTGCCTTTTACTATTCTCAAGTAACTTGGATGTCTCTTTCTGTTATTGATGATGTTCTCCTTTTTCTCCTAACTAACACTGGGCAATTCCTATACAGCCTGATTCACATGGGGACAGTTGTATTAATGTAGATGAAATAAATGATCCCAAATAGTCAAAGGTATTAACACCTTCCATATTAGGAACATGATCTGGTTGGTCGGATCATGTCCCACTCCTTCACTGGTTCTCCTCCGGTGAGCAGAGCTGGGTGGACCATCTCATCTTTTGTGCTGGTGCCATGCAGTACAGATGATTTCAGGATCAGATGACAAGAGAAAGGGAGATAATAGGGAACAGAAAAAGACATAAAAGGGAGGGGAAGACAGAGTAGGATCTCACATGTATCAGGTTGGGATCCTCACTGCTGCAGCTATGATGGTCAAGCATGCCCGCTGGAGTACAAGGTAAAAATCCCACTGCCGCAGCCACAGTGGAGGTAGGTTCCTTCCTTTCCCACCTCTTGCCTCATTTTAAGGGCCTCCAAAATGGTGATGAGTGGAATGGTTCAACCTTTCATTATTTTGCCCACCAATTAGGCCTAATTTCCAAAGCACCACTTTTGGTCCATTGATTTCTGGTCCCCTACCCTCTTGTTCATCAATCATAATCTTAACACTGTCCTTGAATGTTATCATAGACCCTCTCTGTTTAAATTCAGTCATTCTGTCTCCTTCTTGCATCTTTTCTTAAACAATCATATAAGAGGTCATTGTGACAATTCACAAACCTTTACCCATTTTCCAACAATTACATTCACAGTTAAAGTTAGCTTGGGGAAGATAAAGGAGTGGTTCATTCAGAACTCAATTAATAAATAATTAAAGGAGGGCTTGATATTTTTTTTGATGAGATTACAAATTTGGCTGATAAAGGTAATAGTGTTGATGTCATAAACTTAGACTTCTCTAAGGCCTTTGACTTGGTATTACACAACAGTTTGATTAAAAAACTAGCACAATTTAAGGTTACCATGGCACACACTGAATGGATTAAAAACTGGCTAACTGATAGGTCTCAGTATATAATTGTAAATGGGGAATCATCATCAAGCAGGCATGCTTCTAGTGGGGTACCACAAGGATCAGTTCTTTGCCCTATGTTATTTAAGGATTTTATCAATAACCTGAAGAAAACACAAAATTATCAAGATAAATTTTGCAGATGACACAAAAATAGGGGAAATGGTGAATTATGAAGAGAACAGGTCACTGACAGTGTGATCTGGATTGCTTGGTAAAATGGACACAAGCAAACAATATGTGTTTTTAAACAGTTAATGTAAGTATATGCATCTGGGAACAAAGAAAGTGGGCCATACTTACAGGATGGGGGACTCTATCCTGGGAAGAAGCGACTGAAAAAGATTTGGGGGTCATGGTGGACAATCAGCTGAACATGAGCTCCCAGTGCAAAGCTGTGGCCAAAAGGGCTAATGTGATCCTGGGATGCATAAACCGATGCTCAAATAGGAACAGCGAAATTATTTTACCTCTGTAGTTGGCACTGGTGCAATCACTGCTGGAATACTGTGTCCAGTTCAAGAAAGATGTTGATAAATTGGAGAGGGTTGCCTTTTAGTAATAGACTCAAAGAGCTCAATTGATTTCGCTTAACAAAGAGAAGGTTAAGGGGTAAGTTAATTACAGAGTAGAAGTATTTACAGGAAGAACAACAATTAATAATGGACTCTTCAGTATAACACAATCCAGTGGCTGGAAGGTGAAGCTAGATAAATTCAGACAGGAACTAAAGCATAACTTTTTAATGGTTAGAATAATTAATCACTGGAACAATTTACCAAGGGTCATGGTGGATTCTCTGTTACCGACAATTTTAAAATCAATATTGGATGTTTTTCTAAAAGATCTGCTCTAGGGGTTATTTTGGGGAAGTTCTCTTGCCCGTGTTATATAGGGGGTCAGACTGGATCATCAGAATGGTCCTGTCTGGCCTTGGAATCTATGAATCACTTATTACAACAGGACCTCAACCTGGCCTGCACTTTTTACAGTGCATGTTTGTATGTGTGCTCCCCCATAGGCACATTCTTTGGGTGCTAACACTTGTGGTGATGATACAAATAAACTGCTATGAATGGATACATTTATCTCAGAGCTTCTTTTTTTCCTCAGGAAAGCACTACAAGGGACAAAGTGAAGGTGGCTAGTGCTTTAGATGTTGATTTTCATCGACTCAGACATGTCAGTTAACCCTGACTTTGAATTTCCCTGTTTTAATGTTTGTTTTTTATAGCTACAAAAGTTATTGTAACAGTTATTTTCTCTTATTTTACTAATAGGTACTTTGGGCTAGATCCACAAAGAGACCGCTACGTTAGCCACCTAACTCCCCTGAGATCCTCAACCCCCTGTTCAGATGCTGCCTGTTCGTGCAGATACATAAATTTCTGCCAGCAAAGTGCCCTGGGTGCCTACATTTTTTCCAGTGGGTATGCACATGTAGCTCAGTGCCTTAGCTCAGACCTAAGCCCCAGTAGGATTCGCAAACTAAGTGTGCCTCTGCCTATCTCACCTGCAGAGCCCAATCTAATAGGTATGCTCAGAATATGTCCACTTGATCGGGTCTGACCCTAAACACAGAGAGGGTGCGGTGTGTTTCAGAATACCCAAGAGCCCAGGGGCTAGGGCACTTAGCTGGCATGTGGGACACCCCACTTCAAGTCCCTGCTCCATATTAGAGCAGGGATTTGAAAACAATATCCACATCTCAGGTCAGTGCCCTGACCACTAGGTTACAGGTCTCTGACTACAGTGGCATGTATGTGGGGATCTTTCTTTCTGGGCTGATGTGACCTAGCTTAGAAGCCTAACTCCAGGAGAGGATTCATGACTGTACATCTGAAGCAGTTAGATGCCTAAATCCTTTCTGAGGTGGAGCTTAGGCCATGTCCCTTTCCTCAACATTTCCCACTGGCTGGCTTAGGTGTTTCCCTGCTCAGCATGCTGGCTTCTGCGAAGCTCATTCATAGGCACCTAACTCTTCCCATACATTGTATAGGGAGCCTGGGTGCCTAATTTAGGTCCAAGGATTCCACTGGTTTGCAGGGTGCCTACGAGTTAGCTGTTGCAATGGTCAGTGTTGTGAGGCCTGTCCCTTTGTAGCTCTAGTTCTTTACTCTCAACCTTAATTTCACTTCACCGACAGTTTTGCCTCAGATTTACTTAGGCTTGAGTTTCTTTGCATTTGTTAGATGTTCATTATATACATGGGGTAGGGTTCCAACTGTCTAATCACACAAACCCAAACACCCTTGCCCTACCCCTACCCCTACCCTCCCCGAGGTCCTGCCCCTGCCCTGCCCTTTCTCCGTGTGGTCTGTTTGTTTGGGGGACCATGTGCTCACCATCTGGGTGCTGAGCCTAGCGGCCTGCTAGGCAAGACTAAGAGCTTCTTGATGAGGCTTTGATCTCTAAGCCCTTTAGTACCCCTCAACCCCTAACCAAGGGACAGAGCTAATCAGGAAGACCAGGGCTTTAAAAAGCCCACTCGTAAGCGACCAGAGGAGCTAGCGACCAGGGGGAGTTTTGTGTGGGAGTTTACAGGGAAAGTGGGGGGCTAGATATATGTAACATTCCTTAAACTTCTTTAAACTTAAAGCCCCAAATACCCCCTGAGAAAAACAAAACCTCAGCAAAGGAACTAACTTCAGGAGGTAAAAAGACAATGCAGGCAGAAATCCAGCAACAGAGTGGGGGATATCCAGTTTATTGCACCCAATGCAGCATGTATGATTACCAGCCCTATGGGCAGGTGGCGTATGTATGCATTTGGTGCAAGGAGCTCCTGGCCCTCAGAGACCATGTACGGTCTTTGGAGACCAGGGTGGCTGAACCGGAGGAGCTAAGAGAGACAGAGAGGTACATAGATGAGACTTTCTGGGACAAAATAGAATGATCCCACCCTCTGTCTGACAGCCTCTGTGCTGTTGAGGAGGATGAAAGTGTCAGGGAAGGAGAACATCCAGCTGGAGCAGAGGGAAATGATCACATAGTTGGGCTCTCCTTCCAGATAATGTTGTGGTATCCTCTTGCACTGAGGATACCTCTCCGGGGGAGGAAACTCCAGTTACTAGGAAGAGACTGGTATTAGTAATGGGTGACTCAATCATTAGAAACATAGATAGCTGGGCTTGTGATGATCGGGAGAACTGCATGGTGACTTGCCTGCCTGGTGTGAAGGTTGCGAATCTCTTGAGACATCTAGATAGACTTATGTATAGTGCTGTGGAGAAGCCAGGTGGTCATGGTACATGTAGGTATCAATGACATAGAGAGGGATAGGAGAGAGGTCCTGGAGGCCAAATTTAGACAGCGAGGTAAGAGACTGAAGTCCAGGACCTCCATGGTAGCATTCTCTGAAATGCTTCCAGTTCCACACGCAGGGCCAGTTAGACAGGTAGAACTGCAAGGTCTCAATGCGTGGATGAGATTATGGTGTGGGGAGGAGGGGTTTAGATTTATAAGGAACTGGGGAAACTTTTAGGAAAGGGGGAGACTATACAGAAAGGATGGGCTCCACCTCAACCAAAATGGAACCAGATTGCTGGCACTTAACATTGAAAAAGTTGTTGAGCAGTTTGTAAACTAAGGGCTGGGGGAAAGCCAACAGGTGCGGAGGAGCACGTCGTTCAGAGAGAGACATCCCTTAGGGGAGGATCTACGAATGGAGATTGTCTATGTCCTAGTAAGAAGGAGAGGATGGAAGATGATAAAATACAAGTAGGATATGATGAGAAATAGTTAAATGAAAAAAAGTCTCATTCAATTACATCATATCATGGGAGACAGCTAAAAAGTGACAAGTTTTTAAAGTGCTTATATACCAATGCTAGAAGTCTAAATATTAAGATGGGTGAGCTACAGTGCCTCCTATTAAATGAGAATATTGATGTAATAGGCCTCACAGAAACTTGGTGGAATGAGGATAATCAATGGGACACAGTAATACCAGGGTACAAAATATATCGGAAGGACAGAACAGGTCATGCTGCTGAGGAAGTGGTACTATATGTGAAAGAAAGCATAGAATCAAATGAAGTAAAAATCTTAAATGAACCAAACTGTATCATAGAATCTCTATGGATAGTCATTCCATGCTCAAATAATAAGAATATAGCAGTAGGGATATATTACTGACCACCTGACCAGGATGGTGATAGTGACTATAAAATGCTCAGGGAGATTAGAGAGGCTATAAAAATTAAAAACTCAGTAATAATGGGGGATTTCAACTATCCCCATATTGACTGGGTACATGTCACCTCAAGGAGGGATGCAGAGATAAAGATCCTTGACACCTTAAATGACTGCTTCTTGGAGCAGCTAGTCCTGTAACCCACAAGAGGAGAGGCAATTCTTGATGTGGTTCTAAGTAAAGCAGAGGATCAGGTCCAAGAGGTGAATATAGCTGGACCACTTGGTAATAGTGACCACAATATAATTAAATTTAACATCCCTGTGACTGGGAAAACACCACAGCGGCCCAACACTGCAGCATTTAATTTAGAAAGAGGAACTACATAAACATGAGGAGGTTAGTGAAACAGAAATTAAAAGGGACAGCCCCAAAAGTAAAATCCCTGCAAGCTGCATGGAAACTTTTTAAAGACACCATAATAGAGGCTCAACTTAAATATATACCCCAAATTAAAAAACATAGTAAGAGAACCAAAAAAGAGCCACTGTGACTAAACAACAAAGTAAAAGAAGCAGTGAGAGGCAAAAAGGCATCCTTTTAAAAATGGAAGTTAAATCCTAGCGAGAAAAATAGAAAGGAGCATAAACTCTGGCAAGAGAAGTATAAAAATATAATTAGGAAGGCCAAAAAAGAATTTGAAGAACAACTAGCCAAAGATTCAAAAAGTAATAGCAAAAAAAAAAAAAATTAAGTACTTCAGAAGCAGGAAGACTGCTAACTAACCAGTGAAGCCACTGGACAATCAAGATACTAAAGGAGCACTTGAGGATGATAAGGCCATTGCGGAGAAACTAAATTAATTCTTTGCATTGATCTTCACCATTGAGGATGTGAGGGAGATTCCCTGACCTGAACCATTCCTTGTAGGTGAAAAATCTGAGGAACTGTCCCAGACTGAGCTGTCATTAGAGGAGGTTTTGGAACAAATTGATAAATTAAACAGTAATAAGTCACCAGCACCAGATGGTATTGACCCAAGAGTTCTGAAGGAACTCAAATGTGAAATTGAAGGACTATTAACTGTAGTCTGTAACCTATAATTTAAATCAGCTTCTGTACCAGATGACTGGAGGATAGCTAATGTGACGCAAATTTTTAAAAAGGGCTCCAGAGGTGACCCCGGCAATTACAGGCCAGTAAGCCTGACTTCAGTACCGGGCAAACTGGTTGAAACTATAGTAAAGATCAAAATTGTCAGACACAAAGATGAACATAATTTGTTGGGGAACAGTCAAGGTGGTTTTAGTAAAGGAAAATCATGCCTCACCAATCTACTAGAATTCTTTGAGAGGGTCAACAAGCATATGGACAAAGGGGATTCAGTAGATATAGTGTGCTTAGATTTTCAGAAAGCCTTCGACAAGGTCCCTCACCAAAGGCTCTTAAGCAAAGAAAGCAGTCATGAGATAAAAGGGAAGGTCCTCTCATGGATTGATAACTGTCTAAAAAGCTTGAAAAAAAGTCAACTAAGGGGGGATATGATAGTGGTCTATAAAATCATGACTGGTGTGGAGAAAGTAAATAAGGAAGTGTTATTTACTAGTTCTCATAACACAAGAACTAGGGGGTCACCAAATGAAATTAATAGGTAGCAGGTTTAAAACAAAAGGAAGTATTTTTTTACACAACACACAATCAACCTGTGGAACTCCTTGCCAGAGGATGTTGTGATGGCCAAGACTATAACAGCATTCAAAAAAGAACTAGATAAATTCATGGAGGATAGGTCCACCAATGGCTATTAACCAGGGTGGGCAGGGATGGTGTCCCTAGCTGCTGTTGCCAGAAGCTTGGAATGGGTGATGGGATGGATCACTTGATGATTACCTGTTCTGTTCATTCCCTCTGGGGCACCTGGCACTGGCCACTGTCAGAAGACAGGATACTGGGCCAGATGGACCTTTGGTCTGACCCTGTATGGCCGTTCTTATATTCTTATGTTCAAGCACTGACTGATGCCTCCTACTGTTCAGTTCCCACCTTTCCTAGGAACCATGTGCAGTGAGTCAGCCCCTCTCATTGAAAATTAATACCAATCTTCTTCTTTGCCCAGCAGAGAGTACTGAGCAATGAACTGGGGTTCCCCGCTACCATCTTGTTGTTGGGCTGGAGCAGTGAGGAGCAGGAGGAGAGAAACATTACATAGCAATCCTCATTGCTGTCTCTCTTGTGTTCTGAAGAAAGGATATTGCTTTTGATGGCAGAGATGGGATGCCATGAGAGCTTCCAGACTATGAGGCAGGTATCCATGGGTATCCTTCTCACTTGAGACTATCAAAGTTTCTTTTGTTTTAGGTTTCTCAGTCCATACCACCAGCTCAATGACCACAGGACAGAGTGAGTGATTATGATATTGTTTTTCAGCTACTCCTGGCATGGTCCCAAACCAATAAGAGAGTTGGTAGAGACCTCACATGGGAGAGTGCCCTCCACACCACCTCCAAGCAGGACACCATCAGTCCCAGAATGAGCAGGTGCCAGATGGTAGCCTCTGGCATCTGTGGGGAGGAGTTCATGAGGTTCTTGCCCATTCCAATATAGGAAGGAGAATTTTGTTTCAGTGTGTGAAGATCTGGCTCCAAGGTCTTTGTGGGTTGGACTAGATGACCTGCTTAGGTCTATTCCAACCCTAATCTTCTGTGATTCTGTGATTGTAAGATGAGCTAAGTCCTGAGAAGCTATCCAGGTCGATGACAAAACCATGTAATTGAAGTATCTGGAACATTCTCTGGATGACTCTAATGGCTTTCTCACTGTGCCGTATGCAGGACACAATTGTTCCCATTTCTGGCTTTTTGGAGAGGTGGGAATCAGTGCTGTGGGGGAGTTCTGGTTCTGCTTTTCCAGCAAGTCCAGTGGATGTTCCTGATCTCTCTCTCTCTCCTCAACTTCTTGTTGTTTCAGTTCCACAGCCCTCTGCTATGCTAATTCCATAGCTTGCTTTTGGGCCCCTATTTCCAGTTCTTTTAGCTCCAAGATTTGCCTATATTTTTTCTTTTTTTTTGGCTGCCTGCAGTCTGAACAGCTCTAGCTTTGCAATCATTTCATTGTTTGAATGTCACAATTACAATTTACATTATTATTGTATATTTACATAATTATTTCATAGTTATACCTGCCTCTGGAAATTTCCACTACATGCAACTGATGAAGAGGGTATTCACCCATGAAAGCTTATGCTCCAATACGTCTGTTAGTCTATAAGGTGCTACAGAACTCTTTGCTGCTTTTACACATCCAGACTAACATGGCTACCCCTCTGATAATTTACATTATATATGTATACCCTCTAATTAGATAACCCCCAATCGAAAATGTTTGTTGGTATTAGGATGAGAATCTACTTAATGTGTAAAACTGCATGAAAACTAATGAAGGATTGTTTCTGGTTATCACAATGTTCATGAAAACTAGTGAATGATTGGTTGGACTGCTGTAACTAAACGCATTATGCATATATCTGTAACTTAATTGCCCATCAAATGGGATTGAAGCCTTAGAGCTGTAATAAAGAAGGATGGTAATTTCAAAGCATGGGTCATTGTGTTCAACAACGGGAAATCTACATACCCATGCTGTGATGGAAACACTTGCCAGATTGCTTTCTGGGAAGACAGCTATAAGAATGAACCCTGGGAGTGATCCTGTATCTCTGGACTGATGAATTCTGATAGGGTGAAATTCTGAGCCATTGGACTGAGATCCCCAAAGCCATTTTGAGTAACCCTTAGAGACTTAGGGAAAACTAGGAGATTATTACACATCTGCTGTCATTTGGACTTACAAACTCTGACTCACCTGTTAATGTTTTTACCTGCTATAACCTCTCAATAACTCTCATTTCTTTTTCTTAGCTAATAAATCTTTAGTAAGTCTTCTAGCAAAAATTACTACAGTGTTGTCTTTAGTGTGAGATCACGAGTATCCATTGACCTGGAGTAAGTGACTGGCCCTTTGGGGTTGGGAGTGACCTAATGTGTGATGATTTTTGGTTTTAATAATATTTCATCATAAAGTCCAGTGTGTCTGAGTGGCAAGATGCATTGGAGAGCCTAAGAGGACTGCCTGAGACTCTATGGTCAAACAAATATAGTAATTTAGGTGTCCATGCTTGTTACTGGTTTGGTAGAATTTAGTTATAGAATATACTACCAGTTTGGGGTGTCTGCCCTGTTTTATGACAGTCTGATCTGAGATTGGCAGTCTTAGTTGTGTGCTACTCCAGACACTGTGACCAAGGTATCATTTGAAAACTCATAATTTGCTGTTCAGTATTGTCCTGGTAAAATATGTGTGGCAACATTGTATGTGAAGTTATAACAGTCCCCTGTGTGGTGCTATTAACACATATTCCAAACTCCACTGCCTTGCCCTAAGAGAAGCTGGCCAACACGTATGTCCTAAACACAGGACTGTGTGCTCTGCTTAATTTGCATTTAAGCAGTAGACAGCGTCACCAAGCAGGAAGTGAAACAAAGAAAGCTCCAACAGGTGAGAAAAAGCCAGCAGGAAACATTCTTCCACATAAACTCTTTGTGTCCTAGTGCCCAGCTGGAAATGTTTTTCAAGGGTGGGGGGGACCTGAAACTAAAGCAAGGAGAGACAAACACACCAAGGAACCCCCCGCCCCCCTCCCATCACAGTCATTGCACCTGAAGAGAAAATGGAAGCAGAATTTGGACACTGAGGGAGGGGTTCTGACTTCAGAGTTTGGTCAGTAATCTTTTAAATCATGTGCTGAGAAACTTTGCTTGAATCTAATATAATTTGTTTTGTTAGGCATTAGTAAATGTTTTATCTTTATTTTTCTTGTAACCATTCCTGAATTTATGCCTCATTACTTGTACTGTACTCATTTAAAATCTATCTCTTTGTAATTAATAAACTTGTTTTACTGTTTTATCTAGTCCAACGTGTTTAACTGAAAGCATTTGAATAACTATTTGAGATAATAAAATGGCATAATATTCCCTTAAATGAATAGCGAACTTAAAATATTTGTACTGTCTAGGAGAGGGCTGGGCAGTACAGAACATACATTTCTGGGATAAATCTGGGACTGGGGGTATGTTGGGGTCACCCTGCAGTATAACCAAAGCTGGTGAGAGTCAGAGTGTAACCCAAGTGTGACTGGCAGGCTCCAGTTGCATGCAGACACTCAGGGTGTGACTTGCATTCTGGAAGGCTGCTTGTGAGCGGCCCAGGTGGAACCTACTTCAGCAAGGCATTGCAAGGCACCCATCATAGCAGTGGAGATATGTTTGTAGATTTTGCATCTCTTGTTTTGGCAGGGTCTGGTGCTGCTTTGAGTTGGTGGGTCCCAGTCTGTAGGAAGCTTGTTTCTGAGGACGAGATTCAAAAGACTGGGTGGTGGTGGCGAGGGGGTGGGGTGGGGAGTTGTTTGAAGGCCAAAAGATGGGGTTTAGGAAATATTTATTTCAGAATGTGGTCCCCATCAAAGATGGATTGTAATTTTTAATGATACCCCTATATGGGTTCGAGTGTGGGGTAGCAGGTAAGAACTAGGGGTGTCCTATGACTGCAGGGGTGTTAACAGGCCATTTCACCTTGAATGGTCCCTTAGAATATGGGTGAACTACTTATATTAAACAATCTGTTCCACCTTGTATTTAGCTGTGACACTCTGAGTACATTTCCCAAACCCAGAGGAGAGCTCAGTGTAGCTTGAAAACTTTTCTTCTTTGCCAACAGAAGTTGGTCCATTAAAAGAGATTACCTCATGCCCCTTGTCTCTCCAGGATAACAGGACAGTTGAATACACATTCATCTGATTATCACATCAGTCTCCCTCCCTCCTACAAGTTTAGAAAGCAAATATCTCCTGAGAGAAGTCCAGAGATTGAGCCACAAGGCAGCTGCAGCAGGTACAGCTAGGCTCAGCTGTGGGGTGGGGGTGGGGGGGAAATAGGAGTAGGGAGGAAGTGGAGTACAGACACAGGTACCTGTAGCAGGGACTGACGGACACTGATGAGGTAATCAAGCTGCTTTCTGCAGTGTTCCCTTGGGCCAGTCTCTGCCCTGTATTGATTGGCCGTTTGGCTCCAACCTCCACCCCCTCAAACAAAACCATTAAACCAGTCACCCCTTGTGACAGTACCATGCGCTTGGAGTCTGTCTTTCTGATCTGTCTGCTTGGAGATTGTAAGTAGGTTATAGTGGAAATAAAATTAGCAGTGGATTTGGCTAACATAATGCTTCGGGGGAATGAGGAAGGATGTGTCATGCCCATGGCTGCGGTTGTGGAATCAATTAAAAATGCACAGAAAATACCTGTACAAAATGGGCAGGATATGTCTGCATGGGTACCCCAATTACTCGAGACCTTTTTGGAGGCATGGGCCAAGTCCAGCCTGGAATATTGTCAAGTGCACGCCTACATTTTACTTGTAGGAGAGGACTCACTGCCTCAGAGTCAGTCACTGGACCATAAGGAATCCATACATCCAGTTCAGATAGTGGAGGCATTGTTAGAGATGACTGTCATAACTACAGCACAGCAATTGATGTGCTATCTGTTCTGCAGATAGGGGGTGCTTAAGGTTATTGACTCCAACAATGGGAGTGGATTTGTGGGGTCAGTTGTCAAAGAAGTATGCAACCTGCTGGTCAGTGATCAGAAGTTTCACATTCCTTATCATCCAGCAGCAGCAGGATATGAATAGAACCATCAAATCCAAACTGAGAAAAAGGGGTGAATACAACAGGCAGCAATTGGAATGAAGTATTACCATGGATAAATGGCACATCAAACCTAAGTAACACACATCCACAGGATTTTCCCCTTGCTAGGCCTTAATGGGAAGGACAGTGAGATTGTGGGAGGATATAACTGACATGGTTCCAGTCCATCTGGTTACAATGGCCCTGTCAGAAGCCTGGGTTCAGATGCAGATTTTACAAGTTCAAAAGATCATGGTAGCAACTGACAAGGCAAAATTACAGAAGAACAAGGCATGGTTCAATGCCAGAGGTCCCCACCACCACCCCCAAGAGCTCTGTGGATACTTTGGGGGAGCATGAGTCATGTGAACAGCAAGGAGGAGGTGGAACAAGAGGAAGAGTATGGGGGACAGGTGACGAGGAGAATCCAGTGCTGCAGTGAGCCAGGACCCGTTTTTGACTCCTGGGCAGTCCAGCCGTATCTACGGTCCAGCATGGGTGAGCCTGATGCAGGGAAAGGAACCTCTGATAAGTATGCAGTTTGCTTTGAAATTGTAGATATGGAACTCCCAGAGTAGCAGGACACATATGTTGATTACTCTGAAGCTAGAAGAGGTAGTGAAACAACCAATAGAGGTAGAGTTGCTATCTGCTTCTCATTCCCCTATTGAGTTACGCATAGGGGGCCATGCGGAACAGTTTGTTTATGTGCATCAGGATGTCCCATGAATCATCCATTAAGATCTCAATGAAACTTTCCTGGAGGAGGTCAGAAATCCTTTGCCAAATGTTTCTGGGGAGGGCTGCTTTATTTCTCCCACCGCGGTAGGACACATTTCCACATCACTGAGTGATTACTTTAGCATTGCAGCACACAGGCTAGCAGCATACAGCCCTGGTCTGTAGCCGGACACCTGCAGGAGCTGTTCCGTTTCAGTCTCTGTTACCCTCAGGAGTGCGATATCAACTAAAATCACTACCGCCTATGGAAAATGGTGCCAGTATTCAGTTCACTTGCCCTATTCACATATATTCATGCCCATGAGCTATGCCCCCTTTATTTCCCCAACTCGCCCCCTGGCCCTCAGGCTCGACTCACTATGGCTGGGAACAGAACATGCTGCACAGGGGTTAGTTCCTGCAAAGTAACCACGCCAATCCAAAACCATGTAATGCAATGTATAGTAAACGCAATGAGATGTATAATGAATATAAAGTGAAAGGGTTTCTGTGTAACTTTGGAACTGTGATGTACCCTGCATCCATCCCTCTGGGTCTGAGTCTGATCAACTCAGCCTAGCATTGCTGGATGCCAAATAAAAATACCTAAGTGACAATGTCTGGAGTTGAACTGAGTACTTGGGAAAATGAGTGGAAGAGGTCTCGGGGGAGCCCCAACAGGGGGCTCTTCCCTCCACCCTCTGTCTGTCTTCTCTAGTTATAGACCGTCCACTCTCTGGAGCAGGGGCTGTCTCTCACTCTGTGTCTGTGCATATCCCAGCACAAAGGGGCCTTAGGTGCTACTTTAATACAAATAACAGAATACTTTATCCTAGTCACTGGCTTTGGGAGAGGTGTAATCTTTAAAGTCTTTGCAGTCTGGCAGCAACCTGGCTTTACTGGCAGCTTTACTGTTCACTGAAAGGGAAGCTGAAAATGCTCACTCTTGAAACACAGACTTTATTCAGGCCACAAACAGAAAAAAGAGCTGAACAAAATCATTTCTCTTCTACCTTCTGCTTTTCCTTAACACCAGAGGCAATTATGGCAAAAAACAATTCCGGAAAGAAAGTGCGAACGTAAAGAGCTGCCTTGGGGATGGCGTTGGCCATAAACACCTCCTGTTTCTTTCTGCTCACTGTGCGCAGAACTTCCTCAGCAACCTCCATCGGATGCACGCCATATGTCAGCTTTCTGAAAAAGACTGTAAATCAGACCAGAGAGGAGTGAGCAGCAGCCAGATGGTGTGGAGCAGGACAAAAGTATAGCCTCACTGAGGCAGACCTGGCGAGTGATGGAGCAACAAACAGACCAGCTGTGAATTAGTGCTAAGAAGACCCCAACCTGCTTCTTGAACCCCTAGTTCCTCCCACTCCCACCCTCCATCTGACCCATCCCCTCCTCTCTCCCTCCATCCCCACCTCATTTAATCATTTTACAAAAATCTCCTTCTGTTCCCTCTTTCTCCTGGCTTCCCTTTTCCCATATACACAATCCTTGTGGGAGCTGGAAAGTCTACAGGCCCTTCCAACATTGAGCACATCTTTAATGTTATTAAAACCCTGAAGAAATTTCCAGACAAGAAGCTTTGTATAAGCAGAAGGTTAAAAGCATATTTCAATGGAGTTCAGGTAACATTACCAACAGCACCACCACCTAAAAATATTACACTTACAGCTATAGAATTTCTGTAAATTAAGGAAAAGCCCCTTAGAAACTGTTAGAAAGTCTGGAAATGAAATTAAGGTATCCAGAAAACTCCTCACTGCCACATAATAATCACTGAGCATTCACTCTTCTCTCAGGAAACATGCACAACCTACACAACCCTACATGTTTGTCTTGGTTTCTTTGCTAGGAATAAAAGCCTGGTTCTGAATGTCCTCGCACCTGTTGTATAGAGCTCTGTGATGTCAATGGAATTACTTCTAATTCCAAGAGAGAGAGATCAGAGTCAGGCCTTTGGTATTTTATGCAAAGTTCGGAATATACGTTTTATGTGATATATTGTCAATATCAAAAGAAGCTGGCAATCGGGGGATACTATTGTGGAGGGATGTTTGGGGGAGGAGAATATGTGTATGAATTAGGGCTGTTAAACAATTAAAAAAATAATCACAATTAATCGCAGTTTTTATCGCACTGTTAATAATAGAATACCATTTATTTGAATATTTTGGATGTTTCTTACATGTTCAAATATATTGATTTAAATTATAACACAGAATACAAAGTGTTCAGTGCTTACTTTATATTATTTTCTTACAAATATTTGCACTGTAAAAAAGATAAACAAAAGAAATAGTATTTTTCAATACACCTTATACAAGTACTGTAGTGCAATCTCTCTATCGTGAAAGTGCAACTTACAAATGTTGATTTTTTTTTACATAACTGCACTCAAAAATAAAACAATGTAAAATTTTAGAGCCTACAAGTCCACGCAGTCCTACTTCTTGTTCACCCAATTGCCCAGACAAACAAGTTTATTTACATTTATGGGAGATAATGCTGCCAGCTTCTTATTTACAATGTCACCTGAAAGTGAGAACAAGCATTTGCATGGCACTTTTGTAGCTAGTGTTGCAAGGTATTTACATGTCAGATATGCTAAACATTCGTATGCCCCTTCATGCTTCGACCACCATTCCAAAGGACATGCTTCCATGCTGATTGGGGGTTCTGCTCAATAATGATCCAAAGCAGTGCAGACAAATACACATTCATTTTCATCATCCGAATGAGATGCCACCAATGGGAAGTTGATTTTACTTTTTGTGGATTGGGTTCTGTAGACATATATGGCAGAATGAGGGTAAAACACAGAGCAGGAGACATACAATTCTCCCCCAAGGAGTTCAGTCACAAATGTAATTAACACATTTTTTTTAGTGAGCATCATCAGCATGGAAGTGTGTCCTCTGGAATGGGGGCCAAAGTATGAAGGAGCATATGAATGCTTAGCATATCTGACATGTAAATACCTTGCAATGCTGGCTACAAAAGTTATCTCCTGTAAATGTAAACAAACTTGTTTGTCTTAGCGATTGGGTGAACAAGAAGTAGGACAGAGTGGACTTGTAGGTGCTAAAGTTTTACATTGTTTTGTTTTTTAATTCAGTTATGTAAAAGAAAATAATTCAACGTTTGTAAGTTGCACTTTCACGATAAAGAGATTGCACGACAGTACTTGTATGAGGTGAATTGAAAAATACTATTTCTTTTGTTTATCTTTTTTACAGTGCAAATATTTGCAATAAAATAATATAAAGTAAGCACTGTACACTTTGTATTGTGTTGTAATTGAAATCAATATATTTGAACACATAGAAAAACATCCAAAATATTTATAATACATTTCAATTGGTACTCTATTATTGTTAAACAGTGGAATTAAAACAGTGATTACTTTTTAAAATCAGGTTAATTTGTTTTCAGTATTTGCTTGAGTTAACTGGGATTAATTGACAGCCCTAGTATGAACTGAAATAGAATGAATCCGATTGGCTAGATCCTCACATAGGATGATCAGACAAGCAGGAGCATACAGTGGTGTACAACATAGGTGCCAACTCCATGGATGCTCTGGGGCTGCAGCAGCCACTGGCAGCCAAGCTCCCCCAGCCCCACCTCCTTCACCCTGAGCGCGCCGCATCCATACTCCTCTGCCTACCTCCCAGCACTTCCTGCCCGGATGCCACCAAACAGCTGTTTGGTGGCGTTAGCACGCTCCGGGGGCGGGGGGGGGGCGAGGGAGGAGCGGGAATGTGACGCGTTCAGGGGAAGAGGCAGGGCCGGGGTGGAGATTTGGGATTTGGGAAAGGAGTTGGAATATTGGCAGGGAGGGGGTGGAGTTGGGGTGGGGACTTTGGGGAAGGGGTTGGAGGGGACGGGGCTGGGGGCAGAGGAGGGGGTTGAGCACCCATGGGGAACAGGGGAAGTCGGCACCTATGGTGTACAATCCGCTCTCCCTACATATATCCCGACCCCCCTGCAGGCACCCTGACATTGAACTGAGGTGTGCAAGCAGCTGCAGTGTGTTCACTGCTTACCTCTCTGCCCTGGAGCAGGTAGGTGAAGAGTGGGCAGAGCCTTGCACTGTCCAGCTCAGCTAAACTGGTGTGGAGGGTGTTCTCATTCAATTGGTGTAGGACAGCAGAAATTATTACACCCCTGGGAACAATGGGGAAGCAGGAAAGGAAATTGTTCCCTTTGGAGGCAGAGCTCCTTTCCTGCACTGCTCCTGCTGCAGCACAGGTACCAGCCACCCCAGGCACAGGGCTTGTGGCAAAACCACCACCCAGTTCTTTTCTTTTTCTGTTTTAGATTAATAGATTTAAGGCCAGATGGGGGCATTCTGATCATGCTACAGAACACAGGGCAGAGAACCTCACCCAGAGGTTCCTGCATCAAGCCTATAACACAGGGTGGGCAAACTTTTTGGCCCGAGGGCCACATCGGCGTTGTGAAACTCTATGGAGGGCCGGGTAGGGAAGGATGTGCCTCCCCAAATGGCCTGGCCCTCGCCCCCATCTGCCCCCTCCCACTTCCCACCTCCTGACTGCCCCCCTCCGAACCCCTGACCCATCCAAACCCCCTGCTCTTTGTCCCCTTTCCGTCCCCTCCCGAGACCCCCCAACCCTGACCGCCTCCCCGGGATCCCACTCCCCATCCAAAACCCACTGTTTCCCGTTCCATGACTGCCCCCCAGACCGCTGCCCACCCCCTTACCATGCTGCTCAGAGCGGCAGGAGCTCGCAGCCCCACCACCTGGCCGGAGCCAGCCATGCCATCCATGCTGCCCAGCAGGAGCGGTGGGCCAGAGTGTTGGTGGTGCACTGAGGCTGCCGAGGGGGACAGCAGGGGAGGAGCCGGGGGCTAGCCTCCCGGCCGGGAGCTCAGGGGCCAGGCAAGACGGTCCTGCGGGCCGGATGTGGCCCGCGGGCTGTAGTTTGCCCACCTCTGCTATAACATCTGGTTGAGCTAGAGTGGATCTCTTACAAGAAGATATCCAGTCTCAGTTTAAAGACCCCGGGTAATGGAGAACATGCCACATTCCCAGGCAAGTTATTCCAGTGGTTACTTATCCTCACTGTTATATAAATTTGACACGTTTCCAGTCTGAATTTGTTTAGCTTCAGCTTACACACTTACTTCTTGTTCAGCCTTTGATTGCTAAATTAAGGAGTCCTGTACTATCAGAAATTTCTACCTGTGTAGGTACTTATAGACTGTAACTGTGTCCTCTCTTAACCTTCTCTTGGATAAACTAAATAGACTGTGCTTCCTAAGTCTCTTACTGTAAGTCAGCTTTTCCAAACCTTGAACAGCTCCTTTCTGAACTCTTTCCCATTTTTAAACAGTTTTTTTCAATGTTGCCCACAGAACTGAACTGAGTATCCAGTAATGATCTCACCGATGTCATATACAGAGGTAGTGCCACCTCCCTACTCCTACTTGATATCCCACTGCTTATACATCCAAGGATCACATTAGTGCCCTTAGTCACAGCATGGCCTGGGGAGCTCATGTTCAGTTGGTTTCTACAACGACCCTTAAGTCCTTTTCAGTGTAATTGCTTTCCAGGATGCAGTACCGCATTCTGTGTGACCTGCATTCTTGGTTCCTAGTTGTAGGACCTTACGTTTGCCTGTATTAACGTGTATGCGCATATGTGTGTTATAAACATATTTCTAACTAGACAATGGCAAGTGTGCCTAAAGCATTTCCCTGCTAAACCTGTTCAAAAGGAAAACACAAGCAAACATTGCTGCGGGGAAGGTGTCTTTTTTCTTTCTATTCTCTCTTAAAAGTGGTTGAGCCATTTTTGCTCAAACGTTCAACCAGAAATTGTTATGGGCTGGATGCAAGAACCACCAGGTGGAGTTCCCTGGCCTGAGCTAGGCAGGAGGTCAGACTAGATTATCAGAATGGTCCCTTCTGGCCTTGATCTAGTGGTGGTTTAGAAGCCAGCCAAAGAAGCAGTGTGTCTGTAACTAGACTTTACACGATGTTATGTATATTTAGTACATTTGGGTCCCACTGTCCCTGTATGGTTTCTTTTACTGTTACTATTGTGTAAAGGGCAAAAGATAGCACCACAGAGGAGGTCCTAATAGAAGAAATAGCATGTTTAATTTGGAGCTAGCAACAAAGCCCAAGCTCTGCTCTGTCCTATCTTTTGGATGACCATTTGAAATAAAGCTACTGGGGAGGGGCCTGTCTCAAGCAGCAACAAATGGATTTTGTGAATTTTAGACCCTTTTAATTATCATGAATTATCTATAGCCAGAGATCACCTTTTATGAATTTCTTTGCTATATGTAAACTGTTCAATGCATATTCTGTTTGACCAAATTCAAATTCATTGCACATGAACTCCTCCCTATACTTGTTCATTCAGGTATTCTCCATCTGAACTGTGACTGACCACTTGAGGCCCCCAGACATCGCAGTAGGGGAAACCATCTACGCACCTAGAGAGACCTGTCATATGGCTTTTTTCTTGTTCCTGCCTGGATGACCCATGTTTTATGGACAGGAGGCAAGACTGAGCACATTGTTGGAACTTCAACTCTCAGGAGAGAATGGTGGAGGACTAGAGGGGCAAACAGGAGGAGAGAAGCAGGCTTAGAATAGTTAATTCTGATGCAGCCCTTGCAGCATGATAGCTAAGGTTGAGCAGAGCCATCTGTTCAGAGCTGATTTTTCAAAGTGCTCTAAAATCCACATGAATAGTCTGACTGGCCTGAAGACTGCTGTCAGTTGAAAGCCTGGTGTAGAATTATTGGGGTTTAGCCTGGTTGAAAGCCTGGTGTAGAATTATTTGCAAATTTGGGGTTATTTAGTCAGGGATACAGAAATATAGCCCCTCCCTCAGAAAACCTGTTTTTAAAATATTGGCTGATTGCCTGCTACTAACACACAATGCTGAGACCAGGCTGACAAGCTGAGAATGGGCAGGTTCAGTGCATGGCACAGGCACACGGTGCTGTTACAGGTACATTTGAGGAGCCAAACTTGTTGCACACCATAGGCACTCAGCGCTGACACCACTGTTGAAGGAGAACACCCTGTAGAGCTGAAGGGGTGGTTCACACTGCTGTAAGCTTGCAGAGGTACACAGCTGCTGCTGTGAACCTCCTGGAATTTCTGACAGGTGTTTAGGTGCTTTTGAAAATCCCTCTAGGCACCTATTTGCATTTTTAGACATCTAAATTCCATTGACAATCCAGCCCAGAGTCACGACACCAGCATGGTTTCAATCCAGCCCCCACATCTCCCGTACAGTGGCAGCTGGGGAGTGGGGGCTGCTCTTCCCCAGAGGCGGGAGCCATGCCTGGGAACGGCTGCACCAGTGCAACTCCCTGTGGCTTTGATGCCTGCTAGCAGCCACAACAGTTTCCGCCAGGGAAGATCTTCCTAGAGCACCAGGAAGTCTAGTGCCAGCCCTGCTTTCTGGGATACAGACAGAACACTGACACAAAGGGTGGGTTCGGACAGAGGAAGGCTGCCTTTGGATTTCATGCGTTCACAGAATCACAACACTTTGGGGAAGGGCCCCATGCATCAGCCATGCCCAGATGGCATGTCAGAGAATCAGGGCAGCCAAATGCTGTGCATCACACCAGATACTCACATATCTGGCTGCCCCGTCATTCTCCAGCACCCAGCTGAGCCCATGCAGCCAGCTGGGCCATGGGGATCAAGCAGGCATTTGCTTTCTGCCACATGGAGACGCTGTGGCACCAGCTGAGAGGGTTTCTGTTCCTATAGCCCTGCCCTTTGTTTATCTATAGGGCAGCATGAGGGAAAACTTCCCCACACACTGCCCTGGCAGCATGGCTCAGCCCTGAGATAGGGGAGAACTTCCTCTAGGGCAGTGGTTCTCAACATTTGCAGACTACTGTACTCCTTTGAGGAGTCTGATTTGTCTTGAGTACACCCAAGTTTCACTTCACTTAAAAACTACTTGCTTACAAAATCAGATATATAAAAATACAAAAGTGGTGAAAAAATTACTTACTTTTTCATTTTTACCATGTAATTATAAGATAAACGGCAGCCCCCCGGGTTGAGAAACACTGGTATAGAATATAGAGCAGTATACACAAGTCATTGTCTGTATGACATTTTAGTTCGTACTGACTTCGTTAGTGCTTTTCGTGTACTCTATTGTAAAACTAGACAATTAGTTTACCTAATCCCTGGAAGACCTCTGCGTACCCCCAGTGGTGCACATATCCCAGTTGAGAACAACTGTTCTAGGGGCCTGTGGCAGTGTCTGTACACTCCATCCCCCGTTGGGGTGGATCGTAGGTTGGTGGCACCACACCTACAGTCTACCAGACTGTCCTGGGTCTCACAGTAGCGCGGCCCAGCGGCCAGCGTCAATACAGTGGCTGCCCTTGAGTTCTGGGCTGCATGGCCTAATGACCAGAGACAATACAGCGGCTCCCGAGTACAGGGCAGTGTGGTCTAGTGGCTAGATCTGGGGGGCCACCACCAAAGGGCAGTGGCAGCTAGGGTAGGGGGACCTGGGCCCACCCAACTCCACCAGGTCCCAGCCCAGGGCCCTAACAGTGGCGGAGTTGTCCGCCACTAGGTCAGCAGGGAATCCAACCCGCTGACCTCACACGGGTGGGAGATACCACTCACTGCACCTCCCTGGGCTACTTCCTACCATGATTTCTGAAGCTGTAATCCACATGGTGTTGGGGTCTCTGGGCTCCTTGGCACAGGTAACTCCCTGGGACTCCGACTCCCGCTGGTCAGCAGTAAGTAACAGGTCTCCAATCTGGGTATCAGGGTATCTGGCTCCCGCAGGCAAGGGTTATAACAGTTCCAGGGCTGGAGCCTCCCAAAGTATCCTTCTTCCTTGGCTGTCAGCCCAGACTTAGCTGGGCTACTCTCCTTTATACTAGCACAGCAGTTGGAGCATGCCCAGCAGGATCTGAAGGGCATGATTTCTTCCACCCGTAGTGTGGGATTAACCTTTTCCTGCCTAATGCAGGGTATGCACACCCCATCACAGGTCCCCAGGGATAGCTCAGTCCCCACGGCCCAGACAGTTCTTGGCATCTCTGCTGAGTTGACCCATTAGTGCATTGGTTCCAAAACTGTGGGATGGTAGCAAATCACAACTTATTTAGAGGTAACCGCAGTTTCATGAGTCTTTAGTTGATGCCTATTGGGAAGTCTTCAAGACATTGCAAGAGTTTGGTCTTGATGGTAATTCCCACTCCATGGATTCTATCTTTATGTGGTTCTTTTCCCTTCCAAAAGAAGGTGTAACCCCCAGCTGGTTGTTGTAATAATGCCCTCTTCTGCCAAACTAGTTTCGCTGAGGGCTACAATGTCAATGTCATACTGGGCTAGCTCTTTTGAAAGGAGAGCTGTTCTTCTTTCAGATCGAGAGGTATTGTCTTTATCTATCATAGTCCTGAAGTTCCAAGCAGCAATCTTTAGTGCTTTTTAGTTATCTTTGGTTTTCAACAGCACTGAGGCTGATCCACCAGCTGTGGTAAGCTGGCCAGATATGATTTGGGCAGGCAAAGTTTGAGGCACCTTTTCTAGCCCCTTCCCGTACAAAGGAAGAGCAGTGCAATCCTAAAAAGGATCGCTCCATTGCCTGGGGAGTTGCTGAGCTTCTCTGCTGCCCTTGGGTCAGGGATGGGCGACCAAAGTCCCAGGCTGCCTCCATGCAGGCTTGTGGCTATCCTGCCAGTAATCATCTTCACCTGTTGCTTTGCCATTCCATCGCCACGGGACTTGTGAAGAGAGATGTGCATGAATGACGCGTGTGTGAGGCTGATTAAAATGGGAGTCGTTGCACTGGGACAATCCCATTCTCTCAGCTGCTGAAGCTTGGCCCAGTGGCACAAAGGCTGTTACAACTGTAGGCTTCTTTAGCTGAAGTGGATAGCCATGACTTCTTTAGTGCCCCATCATGCCTGTCACCTTCCACAATGCGTTGCTGCACTGCTTTTCAAGCCATTGGAACAGTATATGGTCTCTTTCGCCTTGGCTACCAGAACAGTCTTCATATGCTTGGGAGGGCAATCCCTAAATCACCATCAGTTTCCACACTTCCGGTTATCCTCACCTGGTTTAGCCCGCCTGCCGAGGCAGTTTACCAGGGTGTGGCAGCCATAGGTGAGAGCTGGGTGTACACTGAAGACCAGAGAGGAAAAGAACCAGGCAAAGAGTGCGGCAGTTGGAATCACTCAAAGGTATTACCTCTCCCTTACACCCCATACATCCTCAATTGAAACAAGTGCTTCAAAAGCCTATTCAACACCACCTTGACTCACCACTCTCACTTGAAGAAACAGAAAAGGCAACCAGTATGATGAACTCAGGAAAGTCCAGAAGCAGAGACGGAATACTGGCAGAAATATATAAATCTGCTGGTCCAAAGATGGCAACAACACTCCAAAAGATCCTTGCTGACATCTGGGAGAACGAAGAAATACCACAAGATTTCAAAGATGCCATAATTATTCCTTCATTTAAAAATAAAGGTAGCAAAACGATCTGTGATAACTACCGTGGCATATCTCTCCTGTCTGTCTCTGAAAAAATCTTTGCTCATATTCTCCTGCACTGACAGATCTCGTCTGTCTCAGAAGCCAATCTACCTGAGGCTCAGTGCAGATTCAGGCCTGGTTGTAGCACCTTCAACATGATTTTTAGTATCAGGCAAATATAAGAAAAATGTGTCGAACAAACCATGGATCTGTTCTGCATCTTCATTGATTTGACAAAGGCATCTGATACAGTCAACAGAGGAGGATTATGGATGATTCTCAGAAAATTTGGTCGCCCACCCAAAACTGGTAAAGATCATTCATTTATTCCATAAGGGGATGCAAAGTCAGGTACTTTTTAATGGAGTTCTCTCAGATTCCTTTCCCATTTCAAATGGAGTCAAACAAGGCTGTGTCCTTGCCCCTGTATTGTTCAATCTTTTCTTCACCCAAGTTCTCAACCATGCTACAAACAGGCTCAACAGAGGCATATACACCAGATACAGACAGGATGGCTCAGTCTTCAATCTTACAAAGCTTAGAGCAAAAATAAAAGTAACAGAACTACTAATAAGAGAAGTGCTCTTTGCGGAGGATTGCGCCCTCCTAGCACACACAGAGGGAGATCTCCAGTGCATCGCAGATCGCTTCGTTGAAGCATCAAAATTGTTTGGCCTCACAATCGATCTGGAGAAAACTGCAGTGTTGCATCAGTCATCTTCACCCCTCCAGGCCATATCCCCGAGCACCTCCATTAGTGGAACCCAACTAAATCAAATCAACAATTTTACCTATATCAGCAGCAATGTCTCCAATGATGGATCTCTTGATAAAGAGATCATGAACAGGATACAGAAAGTTTCTCAGTCATTAGGAAAGCTATGTAACGAAGTCCTGAAATCCCACAACATAACCCTCTCAACAAAAATAAAACTTTACAATACTTTTGTGATCACATCTCTCCTCTACGGCTGTGAGACCTGGACACCATACAAATGGCATATCAAACAGCTAGAGGTCTTCCATATGCAATCTCCACGTGCCATTATGGGGATCTGCTGGCAAGACAAAATTACCAACCTGGAGGTTCTCCAAAAGTCAAATGCCACAAGCATTTAGGCCATGCTGATAAAAGCCCAGCTACGCTGGGTTGGACACATCATTAGGATGCCTGAACATTGACTCCCCAGAAAAAATTTCTATGGATAATTGGCACAAGGACTTTGGAATCAAGGCCATCCCAGAAAGCGCTACAAGGACAGTATCAAGAACAGCACACACTTTGGTGCAATAAAACCGGATGATCTCGAGAAGCCTGATCAAATAGATCAGCATAGTGACACACAACACTCAGAGCTTTCCAAACCTTTGAAGAGGACAGAAATAATTGACTGTCAGCTGCAAGGGAAAAAGCTTCATACCACTGCTATAGCTACCAAGACACTCACCAATGACTTTGCTCAATCCGCTCACAGGCATGCGTGTCACACTTTGGACTTCAGAGTCACTCCAGAATCCACAAAAAGAGATAGCATGAAAACATCATTGTCGAACCAATGGACTACATGAAACAGTACATGTGAAGACACACTGTGTGGAGAATGCCATTTTGCTGTTCAAAATGGCATCTTCCTTGCTGTCTGTGGTCCCAGGAGGATAAATCGCTAAAATGGGGTCATACTGGCAAAAAGTTTGGGAGCCCCCGCATTAATGCAAAGTACAGTGGGGAGCTTTTGTCATCAGAGTTGAGACCCACCAAATTCATCTCACACATGGACCACCAAACTCCCAGTTTTTAGCCCACCTGACATGAGGAAAAGCCTGAAAAGGTGAACTGAGTGAAAACTAAAGACTAAGACCAGGTGAGAAAGAAACAGACCCAACATTTAGTACTTTTAAAAAAATCTTATGATTTTTAAGTCATTCTCATGATTTCTAGGGGTCTGACTCGGTGCTTTGGGTTGGCAATACAGAAACAGATCAACTGGCTGCAAAAGCTTTCCCAGTTGAATACTCGTCTGGCAGAATGGTGAGTAAAGTTGCATGGTCTTTTCTCTCACCCAAGCTGAACTCATTCACTGATTCTTCTCAATACCCCAGTCATACTCCTCCTCCACTGTCCTTCCCTTCCTCACCTGCCCTTCTTGCTGGCCTTCTCTTCCATGCTCCCATCACACTTTTCCCCATCTCCACTTCCTTTACCCATCACAGCTCCCTCGCTTTCACTCCCCTGCCTGGTGCCTTTCTTTTCACACACTCCGTTACACTCTCCCATGTCTTCCTCCTCTCCCTACACTGCTCACATGTCTTATGCAATCTCTCTTTTATTCTGCCCCCATCATCTGTTCTCTCTGGGGGCCTGTCTCAATGAACACTTACCGTATGTCTAAGGATGGGAGTGGGCTTCAGAGCCCAGGCTCCAGCCCAAACTGCAACTTCAAAGAGCTGTCAATACATCTAGTTTTAGAGCTGTTCACCTGGGCTGAGAAGCTCACTTCCACAGGCTGGGTAGATGTACCCTTAGCTCACAGCAAGGTGGGATGTAAATCTACCTTGCACTAAAATGTGGACTCTGCTGCCATGCACTAACATTTCTCTAGAACATTTTGATCAGCTTTGATCCACTTTGAAACACACTCCTCTTGTCTCCCTCTATTCACCCACCCCCTACCTCCCTATCTTCTACTTCTATCGCTCCTTTGGTTCTCATTTGCTCTTTGAATCTTACATTTCCAAATGGAGGCCTCCCAGTTGCCAGGCTCTGGTTGAACATGGTATGAACGGATGAATGTTGGACTCACGGTGCTGATACAAACATCAAATTCTTCCACTTCAGCTCTAAGACAATCAAAAAATCCTTGTGCAGCGTGCTTAGAAGCAGCATCTAAGAGAAAAGCAACAGGAGAAACAGCCTTATAAAATGCAGAAACACTGACTAATGCATACCTGGAAATTTCTGCCTCGTAACTCTGCCTGCACATGATAACAGTTTTCCAGAGAGAGGAGAGGAAACCAAAGTCAACTATCGAAGAGATTCAGTCTGCAGCTGAGGGCAGGTGAAATGGACAGTAGTACATCATACAGACACAGTTATGAAAGCACTGATCATCACTCCATAGCTAAGGTTGAGCTGAATTTAACATTTAAACCAAGGATTTAACCACTTTGGTTAAATAGATTGTATCCCCCCCAAACCTACAGCGCTTACTCTTTGCATAGAGAATAATTTTTATGAGAATTTACAAGGAAATCTGTTAATGGGTGTCTGAGTTAAAAATAATTGCCAGCTCTGGCCATTTCATCTAATAACCCAATTCTGACCCCTGCTGGAGCCAGGCTAGCATTATTGAGAAACACCAGCCATCGCACATTTCCAGTCCAGCCTGTGCTTCCGATTGGCTTCTCTGCTCAGGAAGTAGGGGCAGGCAGAACTCTCCCCGCTGCCGTGGGAGCCAGAGAATACTTTTGGGTAGTAGAACAGGGAGAAGGAGCAGAAAGAGCCCAGCAGTTCAGGGCAGCTCCCCATGTAATGGGTCACTCTGCTCCCTCCTCTTTTGTCCCCGAATCCTGCAGTACCAGGCCTGGGAAAAGGAGGAGAGGGAGTGAAGAGTGGTCAGCTGCAGTTGACCCTCCAAGGCCTGTGAGCAGGCTGTGACGATCCCCCAAGAACTGCAGGAGAAGCAGAGGTGGAGGCTAGAGGGGGCACAGGGCTGATGCTGGGCCTGGGTGACTGTCAGATGTGGGGGCAGAATTGATTTGAAGTCTGGGGAGCAGAATTAATTGCTGAGCGGGGTGGGGGTGTGGATATTAGGCAAGCATTGACATGCAGTGGGGGCATATAATTAGTGGCAGGGCTGGGGATTAGGTAGGTGTCAGGTGGGAGTGACAGAATTAATTCCTGGGATTTGGGAGTCTGAAGAAAAGCTGAAAGTTCTGCACCATCAGACAGCAGTGAGAGCTCCTGCTGCTGGGAACAGAATCACCTCCCTCAATAAATCTGGAAGAGTTGGTGTGACTGAATACACCCCTGTATTTACGTCCTACACACTATTCTAATAATCTTACACAAAGCATGCCTTTTGTTGAGATTCCCTCTGAGACCTTTTCCACTTGGCTTATCCCGAACACCTTTTCCAGTTCTGGGAGAACATTTCATCCAGTTCTCTGGGATCCAAAACTTTCAGTTCTATTCTGGATTTCATCATTCAGGTTCCTTTATTTGACCTACAGCAAAGCTATTGTGTTGCTCAGACTCAAAGGTAGGGGTGGGTATAGGGCATACCACAGATCCAGAGTTACACAGAAAAACTCTTCCTTTATATACATTAACACATTACATTGTATTTTCTCTACATTAAATCACACATTTTGTTATTGGATTGGTTACTTTGCAGGAACCAGTCCCTATACAGCATGCTCTATCCACGTGCTGGTCACAGGGGACTTGATCTTTACATTCCAGCTTTATCTTGTCCATTGTCTCTAGCTCTGAGTTTTGCTGCTTATCTTTGTTAGCACTATCCTGACTCAAGCATACAGTTTGTCAAGCCTCTACTTATAACTTAACCTTCTATTCACCTTCCCAGTCATGCCTACTAAGAAATGAGGCAAGTCACATATGTTAAGCCAGGCTTACACCTTGTAAGGTATCATTTGAAAAATCATAATTTGCTGGTCAGTATTGTCCTGGTAAAATATGTATGGCAACATTGTATGTGAAATTATAAGATTCCCCTCTCTGGTATTATTAACACACATTCCAAACCCCATAGCCCTGCCCAGGCAGAAGTCAGGTCTGTCCTAAATAAAGGAAGGAATATGTGCTAGCCTTAATTTGCATCCAAGGAGGAAACAGAGTCTTCAAGCAGGAAGGGAAAACAAAGGAAGTTCAAACAGGTTAAAAAACCAATAGAGACTATCCTTCCACATAGGCTCCTGGTTCTCAGCTGGAAATGTTTTTCAAGAGAGGGACTGAAACTATAAAAAGGAAATGCAAATACCCCAAGGCACCCCTTTCTCTCTCTCACACTGCCCATCACATTCACTGCACCTGAATAGACAAAGGAAGTGGCAGCTGGACTCTGGGGGTGGTAGGGAGTCCTGACCGTACGAGTTTGGTCAGTAAGACTGCTGAAAGCGTGTAGTGAGAAAACTTTGCTTTGAATCTAACATAGTTCATTAAGTTAGGCACCAGTATGTGTTTTATCTTTATTTTTCTTGTAACCACTTTCTACTTTAAAGCCTTATTACTTGTACTTACTTAAAATCTCGCTCTTTGTAGTTAATGAACTTGTTTTACTATTTTATCTAATCCTGTGTGTTCAAGTTGAAGTGTCTGGGTAACTTCATTTGGGGTAACAAATTGTGTGTGTTACGAATAAGGGACTTAACATATTTGTACTGTCCAGGAGAGAGCTGGGCAGTACAGAACATACGTTTCTGGAGGAAAACCTAAGACTGGAATTGTGTTGGGGTCACCATGCAGCATAACCTAGGCTGGGAAGAGCCAAGGTGTGACTGGCTGGCTGGCTGCAGCACACACAGATGTAGCTGGGAGTGATTTACATGCTGGAGGCTGTTTGTGAGCAGTCCAGGTTGGAGGCTACAGCAGCACCCCATATTGCAGGGTGGGATGACACAGCTACTCATTGATCTGGATTGCACCCTGGTATTCACAGCTGGCAACTCTAATTATCACACACACGTACTGGGGGTGAGACAGGGGGAGGAATCAACAAAGAAAAGACAGATCCAGAAATATGATATAATCCTTTTTTAAAGCTTCATGATTTTTGGGCTCTAACCTATAATTTTTTAACCTTTGGAGCTCACGATACTTCAGCAGTGTATGTTAGTAGGACAGTCGAAGAAAGACAGAAACCGGGCCAAAGAGAGCTGTCCAAAGGGGGGGTGTCTTCACTGAAGAGTTAGCTCAGTTGATCAGCACTTGGGCCTGAGCTCCCCAGTTAGCCTTGTCAGGATGGGAGCAGCCACACTGCAAACCATACCCAAATTACTGTGTCCTCACTGATGCTGCACTTCTCTGTGTGTTTCTGGGGACAGATCCCATGGTCTTTAATGCTGCAGTCAGCCGAATCACTTTAAAGTGAATTATGGGGAAACTTGCCTGTTCTGGGCATACAGGGACTTGTGAGAAGACATTGGAAGATTATCAACACTGGAGTATTAGCCTGCATCCTCACTGCAAGGTGAAAGCAGCACCCAGGCTCTAGCCTATAGCCTGCTCTAAACCAGGCTGGCCCGAATTGAAAGCACTACCATACTCATGAGAGAGTGTTTGTGTGTGAATGGGAGGAAACACCCATATAAATTAACTTTGTGTAAACTTAATGTGTTAATATGTTAACTTGAAAATAGGTACCTCTCCACTCTGGCCAACTGATTGCACATCCTGCTTCTTTGTAGATTTGTATAAATGAATGTGTTGGTGAGGCTGGTACCAAGGAAGGGAAATTGTCTCTTCCAAGCCTAGAAAGAGGACCATAACCCTTTGTTGAAGAGAGCAAGGTTCCACGAAGAACACTGCTCCTGTATCCAACCCTGCCTGTAACCCCATCCACTTGCAATGTAATCTCAAACGGCATGTAGGAATTTACTGAGTTCAGAGTGAACAAGCCAGACTCCAGTGAGGGCTTTCTTCCCCACTGGTCCACAGGATCTCCTTCCTACGACGTATCTGGTGCCAAATGGTGGCTTCTTCCTTTGCCATTGCACTGATCCCTACTTGTGGAGGATGTCCCTTGGTGAAGCATATTGGGGTATGATGCCTCCATCTTCTACAGACCCATCACACAGCTTCCTCCAAATGGCAAGGATCTGACTCCAGTGGTTGGTTACTCCAGAAGCAAATGTCCTCATGTTTTGGTCTCCCGCATGATGTCACTCCTTTAGCCATCACTACTCCCTTTACAGGGCCTAAGCTCCTTCTTGTCCCCAGCTCTGGGTGAATACAAAAGACCCTGACATCTGTGTCTTATGAAGATGCTTGTTGGGATGCTCATCACCATAGATTAATGAAATTTAAGGCCAGAAGGGGCCATTTTGATCAGCTAGTCTGACCTCCTGCATAGCACAGGCCATGCAATCCAGTGACTCCTACACTGAGCCCAATAACTTCTGGTTGGACTATAGTGTATCTTTTAGAAACAAATCCAGTCTTGATGTAAAGACGGCAAGTGAATGAGAATCTGCCACATCTCTTGGGAAGCTGTTTCAATGTTCCAGTTACTCTCACTGTTAACTATTTGTACCTTATTCCCAGTGTGAATTTGTCTAGCTTCAACTCCAAGCTGTTGGCTCTGGTTCTGGCTTTGTTGGGTAAATTAAAGAATCAGAGACTTTAAGGCCAGAAAGGACCACCAGGTAATGTAGTATGACCTCCTGTATATCACAGGCCACCAACCCTGTGCACACTAAACCCAACAACTGAAATTAATCCAAAGTATTATAGCCAACACCTTTTAGGTGTAGACCAGGCCTCAGAGAGGAGATGACTGTGTCTACTTTTTGGCAGCTGAAAGGAAGAGCTCATAGAGTGAGGAGGCAGGCACACATGAAGGTCATAGTGAGATCAGACTCCTCAAACAGTATAGCACCTGATACTCCTCCTTAACTACTCAGTTACTATGTAGTAACTTCTCAGCTCCTCTCCCACACAATATCACCATGATCTGGTCTTCCCACATCATCAAAAACATCTCTTCAACACCACCAACACCAACACGCACCTCTCTATCTGCTGCCCCCTCACCAGTTCAGCCTTCACTTCCAGACTCTTTGAATGTGTCTCTTGGAGTCCCTCTCCTCTAACTCCAGCCAGGATAACACCAGTCTGGCTTCAGCCCTCTCCACTCCCCTGAAACTTCTCTTGCCAAAGTTTCTGAAAACAGTTGCCTGGGGAACTTTCAGGGCATCTGTGATGAAGTGGGACTGTTCTTAATGTTTCCTCTGAATATTGTGGGGGTGCCTCAGTTTCCCCTAGTCAGTTCTTAAGTATCTAAGTGGTGGGGTAAGGGTGTATAATCACTGCAGAGCCCTAGAGGGCATGTGTGTGCAGGAGTCTGGACACAGAGGATGGCCGACACCCTGTTTCCTGGCAACTGATGGCCTGGGCCTTTCCCCCCTGCAAGGTGAGAGCTAAAGAGTTGGAGAACAAAGGAATCCGGTGACCTCCTGGCCCGGGGAAAGGAACAAAGCCCAGAGGAGGAGAGGCTGGAGGGAGTTTCAGTTTGAGGCTGGCTGGGACATGGAGTGAAGGACAGACATGGTTGTCTGGCTCACTGCCCCCCAAAATGGACCCAGCTGAGGGGTCCCGTTCTCTGCACCTACAAGCTCTGTTTTAGACCATGTTCCTGTCGTCTAATAAACCTCTGTTTTACTGGCTGGCTGAGAGTCACGTCTGACTGCGAAGTTGGGGGGCAGGACCCTCTGGCTTCCCCAGGAGCCCCGCCTGAGCGGACTCGCTGTGGGAAGCGCACGGAGGTGTAGAGGATGCTGAATGCTCCAAGGTCAGGCCCAGGAAGGTGGAAGCTGTGTGAGCTTTGTGTCCTGAAGACAGGCTGCTCACAGAAAGGAGACTGCCCCAGAGTCCTGCCTGGCTTCATAGGGAGCAGTTCCAGAGCATCTCCTGGGGACTCCGTGACAACTGGTGGTAGCGGTGGGATCTACTGCACCCCGTAGACGGCACTTCCTGCAGTAAGTGACTGGGGAGCAGTAAAACGAAGGGGGATTGACGGGGACCAGGCCTCTTTAGTCTTCATCCTCCCTGACCTCTCAGCTGCATTCCACACTGCTGATCACACTTTCTTTCTTCACACCTTGTTTGCTCTTGGCTTTTTGATCCTTTCCTCTTCTGGTTCCTGTCCTTATCTTTCCCAGGCACAAGTACTTAGGGTCCAACCCTGTGTATTCAGATTACTAAAGAGTTAACGTTATTTTAACCTGATACTTGTCCAGGCTTCCTACCTGCCACACCACACTAGGGCAGACAATAAAGCAGTCACCAAAGGTTTGAGTATCTTAATCTGCCAGTCATACCTGAGCTATAAACATTGCACCCTGCAGGATATGCTTGGATCCACTAGGTTCTGAAGAAACATATGGCTAATATAATGCAACTGATTTTGTAAAATATATTTGAATAGCAAATGTGGAGGATAATTATTTATCGGAAGGAAAGAGGAGAATTAGGAAAAGCTGGATTAGAAGATTTATAACTACCTTTTTGCAACCCCCCCCCACCCCCCAAACAAAACAAAACAAAACAAAAACAGTGGGCCAGATCTTCAGGAGACGTAAATCAGTGTAGCTCTATTGGCTTCTGTGGACCTTTGCCAATTTATACCAGCGAGGGATCTAGCCCATTACCTCTGTCTCCTCACTGCCTCGTAAGAATTAATCTTGATACAATAAGTCTGTAACTAAAATGTAGTGCTGGTAAATGTATTATTATCTCAGAGCTATACATTGATGTTATTTCCAGAAGCATATAGATTCTGGGGTATTTTTGTGTAACCTCTCAGTAACACTTGTGGGGCCATCAGCCCCTATCCTGCAATCTGATGCAGGCATGTGCACTCCTGGGAAGTGTCATTAATTCCACTGCAGGCTCTGGGCCTGATTTGATATTTCCCAGTTGGCCAAGGCCATGGTTGTTGTGAATTAAAAAACTATATTTACAACTGCATAGAACATAATGACAGATTAAAATAATAAATAAAGCCCAATACCACACTAGCCAGTCCTTTGCAATTTATTCATCCCAGAAGTCATAGAGATGATTTGCTGAACCCTACTCCAAATTAGCATATTTAATGAGCTAATATCAAAATCATCATGTCATAGCTATAGTTCACACTTTAAAATGTAAATTTTGTCTTGTAATGACTTACAAGCAGCACGAAATGGGACTCCTAATTTTCCTTGGATATTATTTACTAGGACAACTTGGCCAGTTCTTCTTGAGATCATGTTGGGAAGAAGGGCTGAAAAAACAACAAAAAGGAAAAAGTGAAAAAAATATGAATGTGAACTAAGCTGAGACACAGAAACTCTGTTGTATCCATGTTGGTCCCAGGATATTAGAGAGACAGGATGGATGAGGTAATATCTTTTATTAGACCAACTTCAGTTGGTGAAGGAGACAAGCTTTCAAGCTTTACACAGAGCTCTTCAGGTCTGGGAAATGTACTCAGTGTGTCACAGCTAAACACAAGGTCAAAGAGATTGTTTAGCCCAAATAGTTAACACATATTTCAAGGTACCATTCAAGGGAACATGGTCAGTTAACATCCCTCCAGTCATGGAGTGGGGGAGATTAAAAAGGCTGGGGAGGGGGATTAGTGGGTTATAGCTTGTTGTAATAAAAATAAGTCATAAATATAGTGTCTCTATTCAGTCCATGATTTTTAGTGTCTAGCAAAGTTATGAATTTAAGCTCCCAGGCTCATCTTTTGAAGGTGTTGTGAAGGTTTCCTTTGAGGATGAGGACTGAGAGGTCAGATACAGAGTTATCGTTTTGTGAAAAGTGTTTGCCCATGGGTGGTAGGGTGTTTTAATCTTTTATTATTTTTTCTGTGTGAATTCATTTGAAAACATAGTGATTGACTGATTTCCCCCACCTAGTTATTAATTATTTATTATTATTAATTATTAATTATTATTATTATTATTTATTATTTATTGGGGCATCTAGTGCACTGCATGAGGTACACCACACGTTGTGATAGGCATGTGTAGGACCCAAAAATCTTGAAAGGTGTGTTGTGGGGGGTGTTAATCATTGTAGCAATGGAGATATGTCTACAAATTTTTCATCTGTTGTTCTTGCAGAGTCTGGTGCCGCTTTGAGTTGATGTTTCCTGGTCTGTGGGGAGCTGGCTTCTGATGATGAGCTTGGAGAGGTTGGCCGGCTGTTTGAAGGCCAGAAAAGGGGGCTCAGAAAGGATTTCTTTCAGGGTGTGGTCCGCATCAAGTATGGGTTGTAATTAGGGCTGCCAATCAATTGCAGTTAATGCCTGCAATTAACTTAAACCCAAATTAACCTGTCAATTCTTAACAGGTTAATCACATACCTCTGGGCGGGGAGGGAGGTGTGGAGGCAGGGGGAGGGGGCTGAAGCTGCATTGTATGGGAAGAGTTAGGTGCCTAAGAAAGGGATCCTTAGAACCCATCAAGCTGAGCAGGCTGCTAGTTAAGCTAGCCCTGAGTGAAATGCAGAAGAAAGGGGTGGGGTTTAGGGCCCAGATCCATATCTCTCCTGTTTAAGCTGTTCCACTTTGTATAAAATAACTCAATATTCATTGGGTCAGACAGAGAGCAAGGAAGTGTGAGGACTCTATAGTCCAGTGGTTGGACCACTCCCTTGGGAGGGTCATGTTCAAGTCCCTGCTCCAATGGCTCTTTGCCATGGCCGGATTGCACGAGAGTCTGCCCCTGGCACTGATTTCTGTGGTTGTGCTGGGATCTTCTTGACCATCTGTATATTTAGTGTAATTTTGAGACCCACTATTTTCCTCCCATCTCTTTCTCATGAAGAGATCTGGCAACTGAGAGATCCTTCTTCAGCCTCTGTCAGAGCTTGACTCCAGTTCTCAGCCTTCCCAGGGGTGTATACAACAGCTTAGTGTTTTGGGGACACACACACACACACACACACACACACACACACACACACACACACACACACACACACACACCCACACACACACACACACACACACACCAGACTGTTTTTTCCTTAAGAGTGAAAAATGTTAAAAAGTTACAAATGAATGTGAGTGATTGGCAGTTCTAGAGGTGTACTCCCTGCAACAGAGCTGATAGCAGTCTTGAGATACTTTCCCTGGGATGATGAGAAAGAGCAACAGGGTAGAACCAAGAGCATCTGAATGAAACTTTGGTTGCTCTTGGGACAGCAGACAAAGAATGAGGGAGGGAAGAAGGAGAAAGGTGGGAGAAACAGAAGGCAGCAAAATATCTGGCTCTCTGAAGTACCTTTACAAAATCCCTCTGCTCTAAGGGCTCGATCCTGTATGGTGCTCTCACCCGAATTCTTTAAAACACTTAAACATGTGCTTAACTTTAACCACGTGGGTAGCCCCAGGAAAGTCAATGGGACAACTCACATACTAAAAGTTAAGGATGTGCATAAGTACTTTGCTGCATCAGGACCAGAGTGCTCAGCATCTTGCATGATTGAGCCTAAGTGCACCCCAAATTTGTCCACAATTATGTGCTGGATACAGTCTTGTCATGGCTAAGTTTTAGCCTGGCTGCATGCACTCCTTATTGATTTGTGACAGATGCCTACAGGGGTCACTTGCAAACAGACAACTGGGTGTTTTGAAAATTGGGCCATGATGTCACTTATTGTTGATAAACACTCTTCTCTTCAAACTCAGGAGGCCTGATTCTATTCTCATTTGCTCCAATTTCAAACCACTGATTTTCAGTAGAGATTCTTCTGATTTACACTGATGGAGATGAAAACAAAATTTGACCCAAGCCATGCCAAAACACAACACAATGACTTGGCACCCAATCTTTAAATAGCACTTTCAAAAGAAGAAAAAAATCAAAATACCTTTGGTTAGTGTTATAGGTCCAAAATAGTTGGCATCCATAATCTTTTTATCGAGTTCCAAGGAGATACTCTGCACTGGTCCTTTCACCTTCATGCTAGCATTGTTGATCAGTATATCCACACATCCATAGCAATCCAATATTTCTTTAGCTACATCTTGAATGCAGTTTATGTCTGAGAGATCCAGAAGTACGAGCTTTGGTGTAAATGTCTTTTTTTAAAAAAAGGAAATAGTATTTTGTTATTTCAGGCATACAAGGTTATATGAAAGGAGACTGTGTCAGCTCTCTGTTTTAAAGTGTATTTACTGTCATATGCGAAGAAAGTGCTCTCAGCATCATTTTGAGAATATTGTTTTCCCTTTTTACCCACTCTCAGAGGAATCTGACTCAGTGTTGCCATCTCACATGATTTTATCATGACTCTTGCAATACTTGATGTAGTTCTTAAAATCCCAGTTCCTGAAGCCCAGAAATTATGGGAGAATCTCAGCTTTCATTTTTAAAACTAGTCAATTTCTAGCCATTGTGCGTATGAAGAAAAGCTGGGAACCTGACCTGACGCACTATAAAGGCTCAGAAGCCAGAACACTGTGACACTCTAAGTACCTTTCCAAGACCTGAGGCAAAGCTCTGCATAGCTTGAAAAAGCTTGTCTCTCTCACCAACAGAAGTTGGTCCAATCAAGGATATTACCTCACTCACCTTCTCTCTAAAAAGAACCCAAGTCATTATTCTTTAAAATCTCATGGTTTTTAAATTATCCCATGGTAGCTGATGGCCCAACTCATGACCTTTGAAAATGTGGCTTTTGCTGAAAGAGACCCCTCTGTTAGGCAACTTGGGAGCTCCACAACTGGGGTAAATCCCACCTCCCTTCTCTTCACTAGTGGCTAGTATTGTGTCTAAAGTAAATGCTGGGGTGAATGTAGCAAACTGACCCCACTCCCCCACAGATGAATCTCCTGCTATCCCCTGCATGTTGATGATATTTTCAGGGGTCGTTACATGGAGACATTTTGTGAGGAGAAGTGGTTGGAGAAGTGTGAACAGAAAGGGCCGTCCCCTAACCCTCCCCTCTTCAGAATGAAAACAGGGACAGGAAAGGACAGGGTGGCAGAAAAATGTGTGACCTACTAGAACTTATGCCCTCTGTAGTCTGTTCCCTAGGCCCAGGGAGCATTAGGTGGGAACAGAGAAGGTGGAGGTGCATCATCACATTCCTTTTGACAATTATCTTGCCTTTCCCAAACTTTAGACTCCTGGGTTTGCCTAGATGCCAGCTTGACTCATCTGTCTCCTTCCCAGCCACTCGGTACTGGGGGCAAGTGACCCTGTGGGCAGTGGAGAAGTTAGAGCTGCTTGTGGCATCTTAGAGACTAACCAATTTATTTGAGCATAAGCTTTCGTGAAGTGAGCTGTAGCTCACGAAAGCTTATGCTCAAATAAATTGGTTAGTCTCTAAGGTACCACAAGTCCTCCTTTTCTTTTTGTGAATACAGACTAACACAGCTGCTACTCTGAAACCTGTTAGAGCTGCTGTGGCTAACCTATGCTTTGGCCAGTGCCAGGGTCAGGAAACCTCTAAGGTAGCATAAAGTTTAGCATGAACAGAAAACCTGGGCTAGTCCCTGTAATTGATGTGCATGTTGATTTTTGTTAAATTGGGGCAGAACTGGGAGTTGAAGCACTGGGGCCAAGCATTTCAAAACCAGGTGTCTAAAACTAGGGTCCACATGCTATTTTTAGAGACGTAAATAAAAGTAGCCCTGTTTTCAAAATAGATTGAATGCCCACAACTCCCTTTGGTCTCAGCAGACCTTGTGGACTTTTGGCACTTCTGGAAATCAGGCTGTATATATCTGAGTATCTAAATATGACGTAAGCAGCCTGCCTGTGGCACTAGGACTGTGCCCTTGTTGCCAAGAAGGCCAATGTCATTTTGGGATGTATAAGTAGGGGCATAGCGAGCAGATCGAGGGACGTGATCGTTCCCCTCTATTCGACATTGGTGAGGCCTCATCTGGAGTACTGTGTCCAGTTTTGGGCCCCACACTACAAGAAGGATGTGGATAAATTGGAGAGAGTCCAGCGAAGGGCAACAAAGATGATTAGGGGTCTAGAACACATGACTTATGAGGAGAGGCTGAGGGAGCTGGGATTGTTTAGTCTGCAGAAGAGAAGAATGAGGGGGGATTTGATAGCTGCTTTCAACTACCTGAAAGGGGGTTCCAAAGAGGATGGCTCTAGACTGTTCTCAATGGTAGCAGATGACAGAACGAGGAGTAATGGTCTCAAGTTGCAGTGGGGGAGGTTTAGATTGGATATTAGGAAAAACTTTTTCACTAAGAGGGTGGTGAAACACTGGAATGCGTTACCTAGGGAGGTGGTAGAATCTCCTTCCTTAGAGGTTTTTAAGGTCAGGCTTGACAAAGCCCTGGCTGGGATGATTTAACTGGGAATTGGTCCTGCTTCGAGCAGGGGGTTGGAATAGATGACCTTCAGGGGTCCCTTCCAACCCTGATATTCTATGATTCTATGATTCTATGAAAATGGACTTTATACAAGCCATAAACATTCTAACAGCCACTGTCCGAAATTCATTTGTATGTAAAAACTGTGCCAAGCACCAGATCATTAATATTTTCCCTCCAGATCTGTATACTTTGACAAGGCACAAAGCAAGGAGAGGACATACTTACCACGCTGGGGTCTCCCACACTGATTAAAGCATTATACAAGGCTTCTAACTTCTCCCATGTCTTGCCACACAGCACTAACCTAGCTCCTCCAGAGTGAAAGACTCGAGAGCATTCTGGAAAATAAATATATTAATAAGGAATAGTAAAAAGTCAGTTGGAGTAATTTCACTTTGAAATGATTGTTCTGCTGTTGATGAATTCAGTGTTTTTTTCAAACGTTATTAATTTTGGAAAAAGCAACAATAAAAAATAATGAAGAAACATAAACCCCTTCACGGGACAGGAAATGTATACATGAACAGTAAGTACAAAACAGATTAACGTCTTTTACAATATTAAAAGCATGCAGAATGGTGCACTCTAGCCCCATGATCTAATCAAACTCTAAATAGCCAAGGAGCTTGCAGGTCACGGCTCTGAGGCTACATTTACACAGCAAGGAGGCTGTAATTTGCAGTTCATGGAGCTCTACCAGCACTATCTTTAATCTAGCTAGCTCAGTGTGACACAGAGGCCCATTGGTGGTTCTCTACTCAGTGTCAGCAACTCTTGTCAGGCCTGACTGACTGTACTTGACACAATGTTGTCAGAATATGTACCTAAAAGGTATCATGTAAGGTATCATATGCAAACTGGTAACACACTGGTCTCAAAACTCATTGTGTGATGCATGTATAGGGTGCGTACAAAGAGTTATGGATATGTATTGGAATTATGTCCTTAAAAAGTGTTTGGGCTCAGGGCAGGGGTCGGGGTGCAAGGTGGGACAGAAGGGTCAGTGTGCAAGGTGCGGCGGGGGCTCAGGGCAGGGGGTTGGGGTGCAGGAGGGGTGTGGGGTGCGGCAGGGGGCTCACGGCAGGGGGTTTAGCTGCAGGAGGGGTTCGGGGGGTGGGTCCGGCTCAGCGTGCACTGGGGGCAGGGCAGGCTCCCTGTCTGCCTTCCCTGCCCCCGTGCCACTCCGGGAAGCAGCTGGGACGTCGGGGATGGGGGGGGCTGCACAGGGGTCTGTGTGTTGCCCTGGCCGCACCTCCAGGTACCTCCCCCAAGGCTCCCATTGGCTGCAGTTCTATGTTCCCGGCCAATGGGAGCTTTGGGGGAGGTACCCGGAGGCATGGCCAGGGCAACACACAGACCCCTGTGCCCCCCCCTCCTCCCCCAGGTCCTGGCCGCTTCCCGGAGTGGCGCTGGGGCAGGGCAGGCAGGCAGGGAGCCTGCCCTGCCGCCAGTGTGTGCCGGGCTGGAGCCACTGTAGGTAAATGCTCGGGGGGCGGGGGGCCCGTGGGGAGCTGGCGGGCAGCAGAAAATAACCCTGCGGGCCACATGCGGCCCATGGGCTGCATGTTTGAGACCCCTGCCCTAGGTTATCATTCACCTGAAGAGTCAAAAACCAAGTGTTTTGAGTTCCATATGTTGGGTCCTGGCTAAAGCTATATAAGCCAACCATGGTGAGAAAAACATCTTTGAAGAAAAGACTCTAGTTTGCTGGGGGAGGGGGGGGGATTCTTAGAAGAATATTTTTACTTTCATTTGTTTGTAACCATTACTTATTCCTTATATTTGGTATCACGTAAACCTACATCCTTTTGTGAATAAATTAAGTTAATAAGCGGTTGTGAACTGTCTCTTTGAAGGCACAACAAATTTGATAAGATTTGTGGATGCTAAAGTAAGAGCTGAACACTGCAGAGAAAGGCATCTGTGAGGAACTTGGGAATTGAGGTTTACTGACGATTACATGCTAGGCAAGGTTATGACTTGCAGAGCCCTGAAGAGTTTGCTGACAAGGCAGACAGGCTAGAGAGTCAGAAAGCTGACAATATGCAGAGCTTAGCAGCAGCAAAGTTCTCACCTGCTGAAGCAGAGGGGGTAATACGGTTGTGGCAACCCTGACGGATCATCGCACTCACTAAATTGCAGTGAGACTGCAGTGCCCACAGCCTTCAGCTTGGGCTGCACAAGCCCACTGGCACCTCTGTCTATGTACTCACATACTAGAAGTCAAAATTGTTCCTTCCAGTGTGGTAATATCTTGCATTTGTTGATATAGAATGTCATCTGCCCTCAAGCAACCCATTCACTTGTCTTGGTTATGTTCCTTTGAAATTCCTTGCAGTCTTCCTTAACCTTGACTAACTAAATAATTTTGGTTTCAGAGTAACAGCCGTGTTAGTCTGTATTCGCAAAAAGAAAAGGAGTACTTGTGGCACCTTAGAGACTAACCAATTTATTTGAGCATGAGCTTTCGTGAGCTATAGCTCACTTCATCGGATGCTCACTGCTGCAGTTTCCACGGTATGCATCCGATGAAGTGAGCTATAGCTCACGAAAGCTCATGCTCAAATAAATTGGTTAGTCTCTAAGGTGCCACAAGTACTCCTTTTCTTTTTGTAAATAATTTTGCTTTTCACAAAGCAATCACTCTCCTCATCTTATCAGTCCCCATCCTCAAAGGAAACCTGCACACCACTTTTAAAAGACAAGCCCAGGAACTTAAATTTACAACTTTGCTAGACACTAAAAATCATGGTCTTAATAAAGACATTGTATCTACGGCTTATTACAACAATCTGTAGTGTATGTAGAAGCATGTAGAATGTCCTTTGGGTGAGTTTGTGGGGGAGGAGTTTGTAGAGTTTTCCTTGGAGTTGTTTGGGGAAGGATTTGATGCTATTCAAATAAACATGCAAAAACTAACGGCTAGATTTCTGGAATAGTCCAAGGGAACCCAGAGTTGTTATAGCCTTTCATAAGAATGTACCATTTGTTCAGCTAACAAGATTTCATAGTTAAAATCTATATTTAATTTTGTGATTAAAATGTGTATAAAAGGAAGTCAGCTATAAATGATACAGCTTTGGGTAAAATACTGTAATTTTTAGTGACAGGGCTTACCTCATGGGCAATCCTGCTGGGAAAGACAGGGTTTGTACTCATAATGCTTTCTTTTAGTTTAAGTGATAAAGTGAAGTAATAAGGCTAATGCTTGCAATCAAGCATACTTATGTTATCAAGCTAGTGAAATACATCTGTGCTGAAAGAAGCAGTTAATAAAAGGAACTGAAACCAAATACTGTGTTTATAAGGACACCTAATCTCAAAGTGCAATAATCAGAAATGTAACTGATTAATAATGCACAGACTTAGCTCAAGGTCCCACCATTGTTGTTAACACAATGAGAACAGATGGAGAAATTGCAACTTGAGGAAGCATAACTGCAAAGTTGGCCAAGAAATACACCACCAAGTGGCCCATGGAAAGCAACTTGGGAAGGTAAGTTGCCTACCAGAGCAAACCCCCTGGTGTTCAAGATATGTCCCATGGTGGTTGTACCTACATTTATGGCCTAACTGGCCTTGGTGTGACAATTCCACTCCAGTTGCAAGAGCTCAAAATAGGGCTGTTGATTAATTGCAGTTAACTCACGCAATTTACACAAAAATTAATTGCGATTAAAAAAAATTAATCATGATTAATCACAGTTTTAATTGCAATTTTAAACAATAGAATACCAATTGAAATGTATTGAATATTTTTGGATGTTTTTCTACATTTTCAAATATATTGATTTCAATTACAACATGGAATACAAAGTGTGCAGTGCTCACTTTATTATATACAAAAGAAGTAATATTTTTAATTCATCTCATACAAGTACTGTAGTGCAACCTCTTTATTGTGAAAATGCTCACTTTATATTTATTTTAATTCAAATATTTACACAGTAAAAAATAAAAGAAAAATAGTTTTAAATTTGCCTAGTACAAGTACTGTAGTGCAATCTCTTTATCATAAAAGTTAAACTTACAAATGAAGAATTATGTACAAAAAATAACTGCATTCAAAAACAAAACAATGTAAAACTTTAGAGCCTACAAGTCCACTCAGTCCTACTTCCTGTTCAGCCAATCGCTAAGACAAACAAGTTTGTTTACATTTACGGGAGATAATGCTGCCCACTTCTTATTTACAATGTCACCTGAAAGTGAGAACAGGAGTTCTCATGGCACTTTTGCCAGCATTGCAAGATATTTACATGCCAAATGTGGCAAACGTGTAAACCCATTCATGCTTCAGTCACCATTCCAGAGGACACACTTCCATGCTGATGATGCTCATTAAAAAAATAATGTGTTAATTAAATTTGTGACTGAAATCCTTGGTGAGAATTGTGTGTCTCCTCCTGTTTTACCAACATTCTGCCATATATTTCATGTTATAGCAGTCTTGTATGATGACCCAGCACATATTGTTTGTTTTAAAACACTTTCACTGAAGATTTGACAAAACACAAAGAAGGTACCAATGTGAGATTTCTAAACATAGCTACAGAAATCGATCCAAGGTTTAAGAATTTTGAAGTCCAAAATCTGAGAGAGATGAGGTGTGGAGCTTTCAGAAGTCTTAAAAGAGCAACACTCTGATGTGGAAACTGCAGAACCCGAACCACCAAAAAAGAAAACCAACCTTCTGCTGGTGGCATCTATCTCAGATGATGAAAATGAATGTGTATTGGTCTGTACTGCTTTGGATCGTTATCGAGCAGAACCCATCATCAGCATGGACGCATGTCTCCTGGAATGGTGGCATACAAATGTTCGCAGGGGCATACAAATGTTTAGCATATGTGGCACAGCACCTTGCAATACCACCTACACCAGTGCCATGCGAACACCCGTTCTCCCTGTCAGGTGACATTGTAAACAAGACGTTTATCTCCTGCATTATTTCCTGCAAATGTAAACAAACTTGTTTGTCCAAGCGATTGGGTGAACAAGAAGTAGAACTGAGTGAACTTGTAGGCTCTAAAGTTTTACAGTGTTTTATTTTTGAATGCAGTTATTTTTTGTACATAATTCTACCTTTGTAAGTTCAACTTTCACGATAAAGAGATGGAGCTACAGTACTTGTACTAGGTGAATTTAAAACTATATTTCTTTTGTTTTTTACTGTGCAAATATTTGTAATAAAAATAAATATAAAGTGAGCACTGTACACTTTGTACTCTGTGTTGTAACTGAAAGCAGTATATGTTAAAATGTACAAAACATCCACAAAATTTAATAAATAGTGTTCTATTATTGTTTAACAGTGCAATTAATCACAATTTTTTTTAATTACTTGACAGCTTTACTCAAAGGCTGATGTTTATTTCATGACTGAACAGTGAGAGACCACAACCATCATTTTTGTTGGACATTTCAAATTTTAGGCAGAAGTATGGGTCTGATTGGTCCATCCAAGCACCTCAAAGAAGGGGAACCAAGTTGGATTACCCAAGAAATGGGATAAAAGGGCCTGTCTCCTTCAGCATATCGTTTTCCAAAAGCCAAAAAGACTTGGAAGGGAGAAGACTGAGGTCCAGGGCTGGCCACCTGGGAATCCTGGTGATATAAAGTACCTATCTTAAATATGAACCCTTTAACTGCTTCTTTCTGTTTTCCTGAACTAGAGCCTGATTAAGCCACATGCACTGAGGAGTCATTCCTGTGCTAGGCTCCAGCCAATCCACAAGCCAAGGACTGGTATGTTAACGTTAACTAAGACTGTGAAACACTATGTGTGGCTACCGTAGTTACTGGTTTCATACTGCCTTCCAAGTTCTAGTATACAGATATAAAATGAGACCAAGCGTGCAAACTTGTTGAACAGCACTCATTCTATATAGGCTGTCATAAATGCAGGAATTCATCTTAGGTAGTTAGGAGTCAGATGGTGGGGCTAATATAGTTCATTGGGAAATGGATTAAAAGGTTTGACTGCTATAAATCCATGGGGAGGAGATGTTGGTGAATTAGCAAGTAAGTATTTGGCCAAAATGGCTTGTGGTCCAGCTTTGGATTATTTTTCCTCTGTTGTGTTAGCAACACCAGAGTTAATAAACAATTGGCCCTATTTGACTCTTAGTCAAGAATCTAAACAAAGTCACCTTCCCAACATAATAATTGAGTATAAGTGTTATTTCCTAGTGTGATTTGATTCTGAAAAACTTAAATGGATATATTGATCATTTATGTTAGGCAAATCGTAGTCCAATATTATTTTTGTCTTCTTATATCCTTTACAATTAAGCTGCTGTTAAGGATATTTAATAGAACTCTATAAAGCTAAATTCAATTCTCATATCCTTAGGAATTAGAAATTAAAATTAAAAGAACCTGAGGAAAAGTAGTACGGGTAATCAGCTAAGCAGTTGCTCAACTAAAGTTTATTTTATGCTCTGTTTTTCTTACAACTGGGTGGCAGGGTAGCTGGAAGTTAGGTGCTGCGATGCTGAGCACTGGAACACCTAAGTCTCTTTACAGAGCTAGCCCTATCTTCCTGTGCACTTACACACATGTGGCAGCATGGTGGCTGTGGACAATATCCGTTCATGATGAGCTGCATCCCTGCTGCTGGATTATTGCAATAGCAGTAAATATGGCATATATTGTCCAATGTTCCTTTTGAGCTGGGGTTCCATGGAACAGCTGATAATAAATAGCATTTCAAGGCAGATGCTGCTGCAAGATGATTTCATGCCAAGTGAAGGATTAGAACCAGTGTACTGTACTGCAAGCTCAGTTTAGTGTCTCATTCAGCTTTCTGCCTCAGACTTGGCTCTGTAAAATGGACTTGTCCCTCACCTCATGTACAGTAACAATTTCATATACTGTATAGGATAGCTCACTGCTGGAAGGACCTGGTATCATTGCCCATGTAAAGATTCAAGCCACATCAGTAATGCAGAAAGACGGATTTGATATTTGAAACAGGATTCTCTAAGGAAGAGCTCACCACACCTAGTCATGAAGCATTGTATTGTTTCTCTCTGGCTTTGCAGGTAAGCCATATTGAATTACAGTCGTGCCTACTAGATTCTGTTTCATAGAGCTGTGTGTTTGCAGAGGATGCAGACCTGCTTTCTGTGTTACTGCCTTATGTTAAGAAACCAACTGTATAAATACTATTAATGTTGAGTCTTCCAGTTTACGTACCATGCAGTGTGAGAAGTAGCTTTGGGATATGGAGACTGCTGAGGGAGCAAGGGTGGGAGCGGAGATGTGGATCTTCCAGCAGACTGGACACACAGAAGAAGGATATTTCCAGCTATTTATCTGAGGGAGTCGGTTGTTCTGAGTATGTACTTGCTTGGCTGGTTTTGCATGGGATGCTGGCCTAAGTCTCTGAAGGGGGTTCTCTGAATGCTTTTTCAATGCATGTTCTTATATTCTGTGTGGCACGACTGTAGGGTAGTGCAGACACCTATCTAAGATGCTAGATATCAGAGCGTTCAGGAGGGAGGTAATGTTGCTCCCAACTCCATGCCCTTTCTCATGGCAACTATATTCCCTGTTTATTTACACATAATATAGCCTGGTTTCCTTTTCTACCATGCAGCTAATTCCCTGAAGAAAACATCTCTGAAAATAGAAATCCATTCCAAATATCTCCCATTTAGTGTAGGAAAAAACTGGAAAGAAAAAACAAAGTGTAAAGGCTGTGGTTCTTGTAAACCAAACCAAATCCAAAACGAAATCACAAAGGCACAATTTTAAATATTAAAAAATTCCTTTAGAAGGCATGTTCTGCATGTAATATTAGACTGTATGAGCAAAGAGCAGCAGCTGTCCTGTCCCCAGAGAGGATGGAAATGGCTCAGCCCTTCTACGCTGGAGGGAGTGGTGAGGCCCCAGAAAACACAAACAGGTGAAGTAGTTTTTTAAAAATGAAATGAAATAAAGGCCTAATATACTACTAATAATCAACAAACCATTAAAAAGGAATGCAAATTAATATAATGCTCGATTTTTCAATCAATAGAGATTCAAATATAAATAAAATAATGTGTAAGTGCAACATGATATGTCTAGAGCAACTACCCAAGACCAACATGCATCTAAATGAACCGCTGTGCTAGCTTCCTGTGACTATATAGCATGAACTGAGACAGCAGTGCCGCTTGGCCACTGTGATACTTACTGCCTGCTGCCGCACACACAGATGTGCTGATGCCATTGCAAAGCCGCTCAGTTAGGCCTAGATCCTGCAAACCTTACTACTGAAGTCCCTTGAACTCCTCATGCTTAAAGTTATGCATGCATATAAATGTTTGCATGATCAGGGCCTGGTGGAGCTGGAGTGGTACAGACCTTATGGGTTATATTGGTTATATGAATCATCTATTTATAATGAAATGCTGCCACCTGATAGTAACTGTACACGTAATTAGATCTCACAGTGACAGCATGCTAAAAATAACTCCATCTTCATTTCCCTCTCAAACTTCTTATTCAACTGAGATCAATCTAATGTAGTCCATCTAAATCAGCAGCAGTGCCTCTAAAGGGGAATAAAGAGTGCACATTCCAAAATTGTAGCACGTGTTTCTATTTATATTTGCTTTCTCTCCATTTTGCAGGTGAACATATCCTATATAAGGTAACAAACATATAAGGTCATCTGAGAATGCCCATGCTAGAGACAATGATTCTTTCACTCTATGAAACAGTGAAAACACCCCCAAACCCAGACAACTTACCCTTGCCCAATCCAGAGATGGCATCAGTAATCACTACCACTTTGTTTTGCACAGCTGATTTTGACATTAGCCGACCAACTGCTCGGTAAATATATATAATTCCACTGATTCCAAAAAGGAGCAAAGGAAGAATAAGCACAGCAAGGACACCCATTTTTACCTGAAAGAAAATAGACCAGGTTAGAGTCACAATAGAATTGAGGCATTCTTCATATTTTTCAAGATATCTTTTAAAATGAATCCTTATCTCCATTCATGGAAAAGATAAGCAGAATGTATGGATTATGTTAGACAGCAGCAGCCACAGCATGTCACCAGTTTTTAACAGTTTCAATAGAAAACTTAGCTTGAAAATCAATAGTATAATGTGGCCCTATTTTTATCAGATAAGCTTCATTTTCCTCCTCACTATTACACATTATAGTCAAAGCCTTTTGTTGTTGTATTCATGACAGTTCTCTTCTAGAAAAAGAATTGCACAGTTGCAAGAGTGAATTGAGTTTAACCAAAGGGGTGCAAAATTATGTTACATTAATCTCTGATACATTTTCCTATCCTTTTAGAACTACATAGATAAAAGCTGATTATTGTTATCACCAGATAAAGAGTAAGAGAATATACACGTTTCACAGGTTACAGAAGTACTGAGAAGAGAATAACTTACTATGAATATGAAGCAGTCAAGAAGTAGATAAGTAACTAATTTATTCTAGGATTTTAATCAAATTCTTTCAGCATTTCTGGAAAGCAGTCGGTGTACTGAGGCCACTTGTCTTGAGGGAGAACAGCTATGCATCGTTCTCAGCTGCATAAGAGATTTTTAAAAAGTAAATATAGTATCTACAGCAGATCCACATGCCTGATGTATTTAGTTTCATGGGGCTGGAAAGTTTTCTAGAGCTCTTTGCACTGTCCTAATTCAACTGCACAAAGAAGCTTCTGTTTTTGTGTCTTGTCTTTATGATAAACTGGAAATATGTTCCTTGGGTCACCTTGTTGTTTGGTTTAGTCCTTCAACTGATATTATGCATGAAAACAATTAGTACAAACTCAATAACATTAGAAAGGTTCTGGTGTCTTTTTCTTTTTCAAAAGTTGCAGTGGAAGTAGTTTGTTCAATCTGAATATTCAGTCATCCGTCTACTATCTAATCACCCAGCTAGCTGTCCGGAGAGAGTTCATTCAGAGCCACGCCCTTGGCTTCGAACCCAAATTCTTAACCAACACAACATCCGTCTCGCCACCAAATTGAAGATCTACAGTGCAGTGGTTTTAACATCTCTCCTGTATGGATCTGAGACGTAGACTCTTTATAGGTGCCACAAAACAATCCTGAGAAGGGAAAAGCTCAGCGGGCACCAATAGGAGAGGGGATAAATTCAGCAGAGAGAACTGGGCACCTGAGTTGGAATGAGCTGTGACATGGTGTCATCACCTTTAAAATCCCTCCTGGCCAGAGGAAAAACCCTTTCACCTGTAAAGGGTTAAGAAGCTAGGATAACCTCGCTGGCACCTGACCAAAATGACCAATGAGGAGACAAGATACTTTCAAAAGCTGGGGAGGATGGAGAAACAGAGCCTCTCTCTCTCGGTCTGTGTGATGCTTTTGCCGGGGACAGAGCAGGAATGGAGTCTTAGAACTTAGTAAGTAATCTAGCTAGGTATGTGTTAGATTATGATTTCTTTAAATGGCTGAGAAAAATAAGCTGTGTTGAATGGAATGTAGATTCCTGTTTTTATGTCTTTTTTGTAACTTAAGGTTTTGCCTAGAGGGATTCTCTATGTTTTGAATCTAATTACCCTGTAAGGTATTTACCATCCTGATTTTACAGAGGTGATTCTTTTTACTTTTTCTTCTATTAAAATTCTTCTTTTAAGAAACTGATTGCTTTTTCATTGTTCTTAAGACCCAAGGGTTTGGGTCTGTGGTCACCTATGCAAATTGGTGAGGATTTTTATCAAACCTTCCCCAGTAAAGGGGGGTAACATTTGGGAGGATTTTTTGGCGGGGAAAGACATTTCCAAACGGACTCTTTCCTAATAATAATACCGGTTAGACGTTTGGTGTTGGCAGCGAAAGTCCAAGGGCAAAAGGTAAAATAGTTTGTACCTTGGGGAAGTTTTAACCTAAGCTGGTAAAATTAAGCTTAGGAGGTTTTCATGCAGGTCCCCACATCTGTACCCTAGAGTTCAGAGTGGGGAAGGAACCTTGACAGGTGGTCTATAGCAGACTCCCACCACAACATCACCCTTGTTGCTCACACTTCTAAACTTAATCCAGAGACTCTCAGGTTTTTCTGCAGTTTCATACATGAGCTCTGAGCAGTCATACTGCTCCCTTACATACAATGCAACTCCCCCACACCTTTTCTGCCATGCCTGTCATAGAATCATAGAATCATAGAATATCAGGGTTGGAAGAAACCTCAGGAGGTCATCTAGTCCAACCCCCTGCTCAAAGCAGGACCAATCCCCAATTAAATCATCCCAGCCAGGGCTTTGTCAAGCCTGACCTTAAAAACTTCTAAGGAAGGAGATTCTACCACCTCCCTATGTAACGCATTCCAGTGTTTCACCACCCTCTTAGTGAAAACGTTTTTCCTAATATCCAACCTAAACCTCCCCCACTGCAACTTGAGACCATTACTCCTTGTTCTGTCCTCTGCTACCACTGAGAATAGTCTAGAACCATCCTCTTTGGAACCACCTCTCAGCTAGTTGAAAGCAGCTATCAAATCCCCCCTCATTCTTCTCTTCTGCAGGCTAAACAATCCCAGTTCCCTCAGCCTCTCCTCATAAGTCATGTGTTCCAGTCCCCTAATCATTTTTGTTGCCCTCCGCTGGACGTTTTCCAATTTTTCCAAATCCTTCTTGTAGTGTGGGGCCCAAAACTGGACCCAGTACTCTAGATGAGGCCTCACCAACGTCGAATAGAGGGGAATGATCACGACCCTCGATCTGCTGGCAATGCCCCTACTTATACATCCCAAAATGCCATTGGCCTTCTTGGCAACAACTGCACACTGTTGACTCATATCCAGCTTCTCATCCACTGTAACCCTTAGGTACTTTTCTGCAGAACTGCTGCCGAGCCATTCGGTCCCTAGTCTATAGCAGTGCATGGGATTCTTCCACCCTAAGTGCAGGACTCTGCACTTGTCCTTGTTGAACCTCATCCTTCCTGAACAGTTTATATCCATCCATGACAGTACTCCAATCATGTGAGTTATCCCACTACGTCTCTGTTATTCCAATCACATCATAATTCCTTGACTGTGCCAGTTCTCCCTGCTTGTTTCCTAGGCTTCTTGCATTTGTGTATAGGCACTTAAGATAACTCGCTGATCGTCCCTCTTTCTCAGTATGAGGAAGGAGCCCTCCCCTCTCGCGTGCTCCTGCTTGTGCTTTCTTCCAGTATCCCACTTCCCCACTTACCTCAGGGCTTTGGTCTCCTTCCCCCGGTGAACCTAGTTTAAAGCCCTCCTCACTAGGTTAGCCAGCCTGCTTGCAAAGATGCTCTTCCCTCTCTTCGTTAGGTGGAGCCCGTCTCTGCCCAGCACTCCTCCTTCAGGTGGTCTGGACACTAACCTGGAACCTGAGAGACCCAGCTCAGCTACCTGTTTTGCCATGGGTTTCCTGTGTGATCTTGGGCACCTCATTCTGTCTGGACAACAGTTCCCATCTATAACATGGATATAATAGTACTGCCCTGCCTTGTAGGATTGGGTTGAGGATAAATATATTAAAGAGTTAGTGGTTTAAACAGAGGTGGTTAGAAACTTTGTTTCCTCATGAAAATTTTGTGGGTTTTTTTTGTCAAAGAAAATCCCCAACATTTCTCAAAACTGAACTTTTTTCTCTGAAAACGGTCAAAAACATGAAATTAAATTAAATTAAATTAAAAATACAATTTTTCAGCCAAAATTATTTGTTTTCCCAGTTTTCATTTCTTTAAATGAAAAAGAGAAAATGTAAAAGGAAAGTGAAGACTTTCTGTGAAAGTTTTGTTTGGTGAACCCTGCACTTTATACATTGGAAAACATGGTGATGGAATGCGGTCATGGCAGCCATATGGACACTTTAGATAGACAGAGCAGTAAATAATGTGACTTTTCCCCCGATCATCTACAGAGTTGAGTTATGACAGTTCCTTCCATTCGAGGCTATCATGAGGTTGATGTCATTCTCAGATTAAATTCATCCATGGGCACCATTTAGTTTGGTGCCTGAGTGTGATCTGAGTTCTTCTGAGCTGGCCTCCGGGCATAAGGAATAAGTTACATTCCATGTTCAGCACTGGATGAGTTGATTTTTCACCGTCTGTGAAGCACCAAAGTATTGGCTATTGCCCAGAGCCACCAAGTATGTCAGTGGCAAAACCAAAAACCAAGTCCCATGAGAGCTGGGTGCATGCTACTTTGGAGGAGCTGGGCCTGAAACAAGTTCTGAATTCCTATCGACTGCATGAACTTCCTTAGACTCCCTTGAAAATAAAAGTCCAAATATGGAATTTTTTGCACCATTCTGGAGTCCTTTCAGGATGCAGAATAAAAGTCACATTTGAAAATGTAGCTCAAAACAAGGATTGCAAATTTTGTTTTAAAATTAACAAGACAGCAAATACAAACGTTGAAGGACTCCTGAAATGAGCTGCACTTGGCATGTGAGGAAATGATGCATTGTAGGCATCACCTTTGAATGGACTAAAATCTCACTGTCTGAGGAGATACAGGAAGACAGCAGCTTTTGATGTTTATCGCAGGCTCAGCGGTAAGTCCTTACTAATGTTCACTTCGAAACATAGGCATGCACAAAATAGTATTTGCCCATAAAAACACAAGTATGTACACGTAGAAACACACACACAATAATCCACATTCACAACACACATGTAGTCACACAATATTTTTCAATCATAAACACACGTTGTGTGTTCACAAACACAACAATAATGCACACTTGAACGCCAGAAGAAGCACACTGACGACACACACAAAAAGGTACACAACATTTTTCAGAAATAAAGACATGATATTGTACATTCACATCATGTTTGTTCTCAAGGACACACACAGGAATAGAAAACTCACATGCACGTTGATTTCAACTCAGGTATATGCTCACAATAATGTACCCTGACAACAACACACATGTGAGCAGTACACTTGACTAGCAAAGACACACTGAAAGCAGTGTCTCAGTACATTGCACTTAGAAAGTAATCTCACAAAAAGAAACACAGAAGCCAGATCGACACTAGAAACTTTCACCATCATAGCAATGGTCAAGCATCAAGCACATCAGCTTGGAAGTGTGATTTTTGGGCAACATTTCTATACCGGTCAAACCCCTCGTGTAAACGTGGTTAAACCAGCTTACAAATGCTCCTGCGGTGTGGCTTGTTTCTCTCAGAGAACCAATGTCAGCAATACCAGCAAAACTACTCGTCCATTTACAGGAGGAGAGCTTGTTTGTATTGCTATATCAGCAAAACTTTTCCAGTGCAGACCTGGCTCTCCACTGTCTCGCTAGACATTCTCCCTCTTCTTCTCATATAAACACACCCACACTTCCACGCACACAGATTCACCTCCATTTACTGCCATTGGGTAAAATTATCACCCCCCACCCAGTTAGTTAGGTACCGAAGTCTTATTTTCAAAAGTGACGTTGGCACTTCTACATATAATACGGCCATATTTTTAAAGGTCTGTAGGTGCCTATGGAGGATTACCTAAAGAACCTAGATGCTTAATACCTATAGAAATCAATGGGTGTTAAGTGCTAAGATGTTTCTGAAAATCTCACAACACACCAAAATACCTTTAAAAATCTGGCCTGAGTGGCTAAGGCATTTTTGGAAATGGAACCTTGTTACAGAAGTGCTTTTGCAAATGTTACCCCTTGCCATGAGGCAGTCACCAGCCAGAGGCAGATCCGATTGCTCACAATAGTGAGGTATTGCAGCAGGTATGAGATGGCCATGATATGAAAGAGGAAGAACTCCATGCAGTCCATCAGGCAGTGGAAGTAGGCCTGGGCATGGTAGCAAGGGAACTCGTCTCCTGATTGCTCACCATGGGGATGACCAAGCTGGTGAGCAGGACGTTCAGGAGGGAGAGGTTGGTGAAGAAGCGGCATAGTGTACTGGTGAGTTTGGAGAAGAAGACCCAGAGATTCTGGCTTTGGGATAAACTGTTATTTCATGTTAATCATCCAGAACCCAGAAAGGAAGAATAATTCCAATGCAGCAATTTCAGGGCTTTATTTGATTGGGAAAGGAGAGTAACATGTACAGTGTCAGGGTCTGACACCAGTTTGGGGTTATCCTTAAGCCCTCTCCATAGCCCTAGCCCATAACCAACAGAGACTTAAGTATAAGTTTTTCTTTAAACCTTCAATGGGGCCACTCATATGTTTGGACCACATCTTAAGCTGGTGTAAATTCTCAGAGATCTATTGACTTCAACAGAGCGATGACAATTTAAACCAGCTGAGAATTAGCCCTTTGGTTTTTCAGGAACCCATGTGTGATATGTCCATTTATTCAGAGAAACAAAACACAGCATGTTTAAAATGTATCAACTCAAAACAGCTTGAAGTCCAAACGTCGAGTACTTTGGATGTGCTGTTTGTAAATGAGCAATGGAGTAAGATAGAGTCATAAATAATCTTTGCTAAATAATGCTTAAGAACGAGTACTTATAAGACAATCATGATGTGGACAAAGACAGTCATTAACAGGAAGAAGCACAATCATTTTCATAGGTTATTTGTTATCTAACTAGCTAGCTAACACATACACAAAGATGGTATTCTAATAGTAACAACTTCTGAGATCCTTTCTCAGCCTGGAAATGAATAGATCTACATGGGATAGCGTTTGGAACACCAGATCAGTGCGTGTGACGGCACTTTTCCACTTACATCAAGGCTAGAACAAAACGATCCCAAACAAGTAACTTACACCAGTGTTCATGTCACTGCCGAGTGTAGCCCAGAGACTTTGGGCCAGAACCTGATCAGTATTAAATTGGTGATGTGAATGTGTTTACTCTACATTGGTGCTGTTTCAGATGAGTTGGGATATCAGACCCTTACATTTCTGTCACACTCACTTTCTCCAGGGGTCTGTCAGCCAATTCTGAATCCTTCTGTAGACAGGCTCTTGGCCAAATCCTAATTTCTTTGACGTGAGGGGCTAAACCTCAGTGACTTCAATGGGATCCAAATTTGGCCTCATTATCCCAAGTTGGATTTTCTTTAGAAAACACTGGAAAAAGTTTCTCTTCCAAACAGTCTTTGCACCATCACAAGAATGACACAGCTCTTACAAAGAGAAGATGGGAGAGGTAATAACTTTTATTGTGCAATCTTCTGTTGGTGAGAGGGACAAGCTTTCGAGTTATACAGAGCTCTTCTTCAGATTAAAATAATAAAAGACAGCTACCTGAGGCTCTTTCTCCCCTAACACATCATTCATAATACAATAATATCCCAACAGTATATACATAATCGAGTAAGGAGAAACTTAGCCATGCAGAAACTTCTTTTGCACCCTTTTAACATTGTGGGGAGCAAACCTTCAGCTCACTCAGAAAACCCCATCAAAGAGATGACATATGAGCACTCTCAAGAGAAGGCAAACATTGAAAATCCTGTTGAACCAAACTCTCACCGTCTCAACAGGCCTGCCCACCTGCAAACCCACCTGGAAGAAAGAAACAAATAAAAACAACAAACAACCCAACAAAAACTAAAAAACTGATAAGCAAACAAAAAACAAAGAACAAATGCGTTGATACCTCCGTCAGAGTTATTATCCTGACAAAGAAGAGCCAGAGAACCCACTAGGAACTTTGCTATGACAACTGATTATCACATAGAATGGTGATGTCTAGCAGTAGATAGATAGATAGATAGATAGATAGATTCCGATCTTAATTACATTTATGTAAACCTAGAGTAACTACAATTTTCTTGGGTTAAATTTGTCTGGATTTTTATTAATGTAAATACCCAATTCTGCATAAACAGATTGCAAAGTATGTTCTCATGAAGGCAATAATGTCATCAGATGACTCTATTTATAAAGAAACACAGAATGAACTCGTGATCAGTGGAGATATATAGACATTTTATTCTTGCTGAATAACCTCCAACCTATCAGTTTACTCAGTGCACCTTTCATTTCCTTGTTTCTCATGCTGTAGATGATTGCATTCATCATTGGGGCAACACAGAATAGAGAACAGCCACCAAGAGATTCAGATCTGAGGTCTCGTTGGAGGTTGGTTTCAGGAAGGCAAAGGTGCCTGTGAAAAGGAAAAAAGGAGACCACAGTGAGGTGAGGGAGGTAGGTGGAGAGGGCTTTATGCTGGCCCTGCTCCGAAGGGATTTTCAGCACTATTTTGTAGATCTGAACATACGACACAATTGTAAAAGCAAAGCAGATTAAACCTAAAAGTACATGAAAAGAAATAGCAACAATTTCCCTGAGATACGAGTCAGAGCAGGCGAGGTGGAGGAGCTGGGGGATTTCACAGAAGAACTGGTCCACCACGTTGCCTCCACAGAAGGATATTGCAAACATGTTCCTGGTGTGCACTGCAGAGTAGAGAATAACACTGATCCAGGCACTGGCTGCCATTTGGACAAAATGTTCATTACTGTCTCCTAGTGCAATGGTTGGCAGATGGTGATGTATCGATCGTACGGCATGATGGTGAGTAAGGGAAAATTTGCTGAAGCAAAGCATAAGAAAAAAAAGACTTGGGTATCTCATCCAGAATAAGAAATCGATTTTGTGTTCATGAGGGAATTGGCCATAGATTTGGGAATGGTGACAGAGATGGAACCAAAGTCTAGAATGGACAGATTCATCAGGAAGAAGTACATGGGGTTGTGAAGGTGGCGGTTTCAGGCTATGGCTGTGATGATGAGAGGGTTCCCCAACAGGGATATCAGGTAAAGCAGTAGAAACACCACAAAATGTAAAATCTGCAGCTCCCTAACATCAGAGAATCCCGGGAGAAAGAATTCGGTCATGGCAGTTTGGTTGGACATTTTCTTCCTCAGTACACTGTGTGATGGCTGTGGAGGGAATGAGAAGGACAATGATCAGTATTAGAATGGCCCTGTTTCTCCTTTCCCTAATATCTCATTCTATGAATGTCAAAGGTACATAGAACTCATCACTTACAATGACTAGGTGTTGTTAGTGCTCCTCACCTCTGACAATCAATCAGTAATATTATCACACTTGTGTAACCTCCTTCATCACTTTACCCAATCTGAGGATTCAGCCCAAGGTGTGACTTGATAAAATGCAGTATGAAGGATGGAACAAAGCACGCTCCAAATCCAACAATTCTTGCAAAGAGATCCCTCCGTTGTGACCATCAGCAAGCTTATCACTTGGGCATGAATCTAAATGCCAACACAGCCCCGTGTCTTCTGTGTAAGTTCTGTACACCCATTTACACCATTTATACTCAGCCAGCAGCAGTGTGGAGCTAGGCCAGGAACTCTGGGTTCTACTTCCAGTGAGCTCCTGTGTGTCCTTGAACAGGGTCAGGATAGACAGGCTTTGGCTGCTTGGTTCAACTCTAACCCAGGGTTTAAAGGGGCTCTTCTGTCTAAAACATTCTGTGTGCTGCCAACTTTACTGCTTATTCAATTGTTACCTCCACGCAACTATCCCCTTGAAGGAGAAATCACACAGATGAGATAGAATCAATGGGTTTGAAATCAGGCTCTTATCAGGCAATATTAATGTTCCCCAATTTATTTAACATTTACTGCTGGTTGGAAATTTTCAGCTGGGTTCTTTTTTCATGGAGATTGTTTTTTCAGCTAAACAATACCGCCAACAACAACATCTTAGAACCTGTCTGCTTCCCTCAAACATTTTGGGATTCTTTTTTAAAGAAACTGAAAACTTAGTGGGAAAGTTCCCATGAGTGTGCAGGAAGCCGCTCAGCCCCACTGCGCTGTGGGTGGCGATGGGAGCCCCCGGGCTGTTTTAAATCGCCCGGGGGCAGCAGGAGGGGCCCGCAGAAGCACGGGGAGAGTGTGTGTGTGTTGGGGGAGAGGTTGGAAACTTTGTTGGAGCTGGACCCCTGGGACAGGAATATTCCTGGTGTCCGAGCTCCACGGGCCCATAGAACTCGCCGCCCATGTCAGGGAGGGACCTTCAGGCAGTTGCTGAGGGACAGAGCCAGCCTTCCCCCAGGATCTGCCAGATAAAGGACCTTCCTCTTGCCAGGTCTGCCCACAAGTGAGCTGTTCTGCTCCCTTTCAAATCCTCCCTCCAGTCTGTGCCTACCCTGCAGATGAGTTGGGGTGGGTCTGGCTGAGGCCAGAAGAGCTCCTTAACCCCTTCTTGCCCAGTGTGGGATTTGTATTCCTCATCACAAGTCCAAACAGAGGGGGGGAAACCTTGAAGGTACAGCTTTCCATACTGTTAATGGCTAACAAGCCTAGCAGGCCTGAGGGGTTATTTTTGCAAGTAGAGCTTTTTGTTCTATTGGTACTTTTATCTAATTCTTCAGATGTATTCTTTGGGTAGCAAATTATTACCCCACCTAGCTGTAACAATAGGAATTTTGAATCCTTGATTTTATCTTGGTTTCTCTTGAACTCCTTGGAAGGTGACTTTAGATGATGCTTCATTCAGCAGACATTCTTTTGCCCTGTGTCATCCTGGCATCTCTGTTGCCAGGCTTGGGAGGAGGGTTAGAGAGAATCCACTCTGCGGCCTGCAGAAGACTGCATTCTAATTCAAAAGTTTGTTACTTTTTCTCCTGATTTGCTTCTGCTCCTGGAAGGTGATATTTGGAATTTTTTTTGAAGCATGAATTCTAGATGAGTTTTTCAAATGTTTGGGTAGAGAGAGTTTTTGTAGGTCACCTTCCCCTTGTCCCTGGTATCTTATAAAACCATTGCACTCACTGATGTGCTGTTCACACACCACTGCCCTCAACAGCTTCTCTGTGTACTTTGATGCAATCCGATCACTTGCCTGGAAAATTACTCGGTTTTCTGATATTTCTAAAATATTAAGGGATTCCCCAAAGTCAGAGCCAGGATTGGTAAAGGTCCCCAAAACACAACTGCAGCCTACCCTGCGTCAGCCAGATCCAGCGTCTTAATTATTTGTAATTGATTTAAAGTGAAACAAGAGGTTGATGCTCAGTCAACCCATGAAACTCTTTGCCAGGGGATGTTGTGAATGCCAAGACTATAACAGGGTTCAAAAAATAACTAGAGAAATTGATGAAGGAAAGGTCCATCAATGGCTATTAACCAGTATGGGCAGGAATGGTGTCCTTAGCCTCTGTTTGTCAGAAGCTGGAAATGGTCAACGGGAGATGGATCACTTGACGAATACCTGTTCTGTTCATTCCCTCTGGAGAACCTGGCATTGGCCATTGTCGGAAGACAGGTTGCTTGTGCCTCTGTGAATCTTCCAGGGACGGAAGTGAGATGGAGTGTACACGAGAATTTATGAAAGAGTGATCTAGAAGCATTCCACAGTGTTGCAAATCATGGCCTTGCGGACAGACAGAAAGCAAAGTGGGGGATTCTTCACCCCACCCCAGGCAGTACAATGAATATAGCCTCTGTTTCCTTCCACTGGAAGACACTTGCACACCTGCTGGGCCAAGACTGCTGCTTGGGACTGCGGGTGCTACAAGTGGCCAGCAGTGGGCCAGAAGGACGAGGACCATGCAGGAGGTTTGCCAATAGAGGCAAAGAGAAGCCAAAAGCACCTTGCTTCCAAAAGAGCCAAGAAGGAGAAGGACACAATCCATCAAGAGAGACTGCTCTAGAGGTTCCTGGATGAAGAGAGGTGGAGCAGACAGCGGGACGGATTGCTCAGGGAGAGAATGCTGGGTATGTGGGCCAGCAGGGTGATTCATCCAGCTCCGTGACAGAGCCTGCACCAATGCATGTGCCAGCTGCAATGTCTGCAGGTGCACAGGTACCTGTAGACAGGAGAGGGGAATGGTGTCCCTGGTCCTGGTTCACAATGGTTGGAGGGTGGAGTTTCTAGCAGGGCCAGTGAACAACATTATAAGTAGGGTTTGTTTTCCAAACTATCCACAGTTGTATGTCTGAGAGAAAGATTCTCTAAGCCCTGTCCAAGGGATGTACCCCTGTCTCCGAGACCAGGGAGGTGGCAGAACACAGACTGGTTTATGACATATACTACATCTTTGCTGGTCAGCCCCGAACTCTGAATTCCATGATTAATCTTCTTCTGACACTTAATAGCTTTTCTATTTTGGCTGTAGCAATCTTCAGACGCTCGGCCAAATGGCAATCCTGCTCCCATGTGGCACCTCAATTTCCCACTCTCTAAACTGGGGATAATCCTGACCCACATTCAGAAAGTGGTTGATCTTCTCTCTTTCTTCCCAAGTCCCTGCCCTCCTTGCCCAGCCCTGGCCTCTGTCCTGTTCCCCAAACTTCCGTGCCCATGTTAGTGCCTGTCTCACCCCAGCTCAACCTGCAAGGTCTCCTCTGTTAGCCGATGGCCAAGGATGTTTGGTGAGGTGCCAGCTATGCCCGTTTTATACCATCCGTGACTTTAACCGCTAGTAAGCACTGTCCCTTCACGGCGGGCAGCCCGGGCTAGGCTGAAGGATGCCCCAAGGTCCTAAACACCCGTGACTTTAACTGCTAGAGCTCAGAGCTACTTCGCAGTGGGCAGTCAGGATTGACTGACAGGCACCCCAAGAGTTTGCCCCGTGGAGGCGGCACAACTCAACGCTAGGCTCTTAGTACTGTCACCTAATGGCCAGGCTTTATAGCCAAAACGGCTGAGGTTCTTTAATTGTGTTGGCTGCTTTACAGTAAACCAGAGAAACAAGTCAGGCTTATGCACAAATGGTTACCAAAATTTATTAAACTAGATTCTAATCATGTGGTTACAAAATTGCTAGTGCCTACTTATTTAAATGTAGAGATGTTACACACACAAACAAGTTACAAAACTGAAGCCACAATCCCAAAGAAAGAAAACAAAGTATAGAGCTCTATTTCAAAATATGTGTACACTAAAGATAGGAGATCAGGTGTGGGTGCTTCTTACCCTCCTTGCATCACTCGATTCCAGCGGTGCCAAGCCAGAATCGGTCACTCAATTCCACGGAAAGACGAATAAGGGACAAGGCTTAGGGACCCTCTTAGCTGCAGAAGCCTTGGGAGGCTGTCACTTATCTGACCAGCAGATAGATAGTGAAAAGCACTCAAAAATCATGGTGCTGTAGGTCCCATACTTATACCTCTGTACTCCTTTATTCTCTTTCTCCTTTCTTATGCCAAATTGGGGCTGGTCTGTCTGGGTGACGCCAGCTCTCCCAAGAGTAGTTTACACTTGCAAGGGAGAGAAACAATAAGTTTTGACTACTGGACATTCCTTTTATTAGGGTAAATATTTTCCCACCTAGGATGTTGGGGTGTGTGCATCACGCTATTTAGTAAGGGCTAAGAGCCATGTCTGTCACAGCTTCTCTGTTTGCTGTGAGCCTAATCGTTGTATATGTTCCCAGAGGCACATTGTAGCAGCACACCTGTGCTTCTCACAGCTTCAAAGGCTGTGCTGGAATTGATGTTAAGTGCCCTGTTGTTTTGGCTCCCTTGTGTTCCCAGCAATGCTGGTCTGAGGGAGTGGAGGGGGGGGGGGGCTGGCTGTCTGGCTACAGGTTCTCACAAATTTTTGGCAGCCTCAGAATGAGGCTCTGACAATACTTAACTAACTGTAGGAAAAACAAATAAATAAATTACATGTGCATATTTACATTGAGATTTTTTGCAGACTCAATAATAAATATAAGGTACAGTTCTGTCTTATCTTTATTGGACCTAAACACAGAACAAACCAGTGCTTTGCACAGTCTTGTCTTTTTTGTTGTTCTTTTGCTTTTTTGGTCAAAGGTGGATGGCTGTACAACAATTCTGAACTAAATTTAAAAATGCTTTACATAATAGAAAAGATAATGACTAATAACGAAAGAATGTATCTGCCAATATGTCCAAAGTTTCTTTCACAGACAAAAAAACCCAATCAACGTAGCCCAGTAATAATAATGATAACAGTAACAACAAAATCTGAGCCGTTGCTGTTGTCTTTTCAGCTTGGTTTTTGCATCATTTAACAGCGTGCACCTCTGAAGCTCACCGTAGTAATTTGGTTCAACTTCCCTTGCACAAGTGCTGTAGGGACGTTGCACGACATACATTTCAATTTGATGAATTTCTCTCTCATACTGCAACTTGTTCAGAAATGAAATCAGATGGCTTCGCAAACACAGGAAACTGCCTTTCCCCCTGGTGCTGAAGTGTTTTTTTTTCTTTCTATGTTTTGCTTTTCTTAGCAGAAGGTCCCAGAGGAGCCACCTGCTGTCACATTCAAGGTCATTTTTTGGCACTAGATTATCTGAAATACTTTCTGATACCCAGTCACATTTTAACTTTTTCACCTCCCTCCCCACCCCCATGAACAATCGCAACCTGCCCAAACACCACGCAGTGAGATGGCCCATAGCCACTTACAGAGCTACAATAACATGAGATGTAAACACAGTGGTTAGAGGTCTATAAAATCATGAGTGGTGCAGAGAAAGTGACTAAGGAAAAGCTATTTACTTGTTCCCATAACACAAGAATTAGGGGCCACCAAATGAAATTAATGGGCACCAGGTTTAAAACAAATAAAAGGCAGTTCTTCCTCACACAGCGCACAGTCAACCTGTGGAACTCCTTGCCTGAGGAGGTTGTGAAGGCTAGGACTATAACAGGGTTTAAAAGAGAACTGGATAAATTAATGGAAGTTAAGTCCATGAATGGCTATTAGCTAGGATGGGTAAGGAATGGTGTCCCTAGCCTCTGTTTCTCAGAGGGTGGAGATGGATGGCGGGAGACAGATCACTTGATCATTGCCTGTTAGGTTCCCTCCCTCTGAGGCACCTGGCGTTGGCCGCTGTCGGCAGACAGGATACTGGGCTGGATGGACCTTTCCTCTGACCCAGTATGGCCGTTCTTATGTTCTTAGCCAAAGAATACACTTTGTGACTTGAAAGAAAACCACACATACGTAGCTCAGCTCTGCCGGCATGGTACTATTTAAAAGGAAGCACGCATGAGGATTTATGGCATTTAGAAGACACCTTTAATACTTAACATCTGAGCGATTGTTGGGGCACTTTGGAGGCTCTTGTGGCTGCAAACGATCAGCTGGTGGCTGCATTTGAGAAATGCTGTTCTGGAGTCTAAACGAACAAGGCCTTCCCTTAGCCATATGCTGGGGAAATGAGGTAAGACTCCTTCTCATGAGATCACTCCCTCTCAGCTGCAGAGAAAAGCTTGACAACGTGATCCTGAGTTTAAAAGGTTCAAAAGCAGAAGGCACATACGGAGTTTAAACGAGACACACTTATTGCTTGAGGGCCCCACTGCCTGATTTTGAGATCTTGGCTCGTTCAAGTAGGTGTGAGTTGTGTAAGTGTCACTTCTAGGAGTCTCATTTTGAGCCCCTTTCCAGTGCAGTCTCTTTTCCCATCTGTCAAGGTTCCTTCCCCACTTTGAACTCTAGGGTACAAATGTGGGGACCTGCATGAAAACCTCCTAAGCTTACTTTACCAGCTTAGGTTAAAACTTCCCCAAGGTACAAACTATTTGACCCTTGGACTTCCACTGCCACCACCAAACGTTTAACAGGGTTTCTGGGAAAGTGTTGTTTGGAAACGTCTTTCCCCCCAAAATCCTCCCCAAAACCTTGCACCCCACTTCCTGGGGAAGGTTTGGTAAAAATCCTCACCAATTTGCATAGGTGACCACAGACCCAAGCCCTTGGATCTTAGGGCAATGACAAAAGCATTCAGTTCTTGAAAAGAAACATTTTAATAGAAGAAACAGTAAAAAGAAAAGGATCACCTCTGTAAGATCAGGACGGTAAATACCTTACAGGGTAATTAGATTCAAAACATAGAGAATCCCTCTAGGCAAAACCTTAGGTTACAAAAAGACACACAGACAGGAATATTCATTCTATTCAGCACAACTTATTTTATCAGCCATTTAAAGAAATCACAAGCTAACGCATATCTAGCTAGATTACTTACTAAGTTCTAAGACTCCATTCCTGTTCTGTCCCTGGCAAAAGCCTCACCCAGACAGACACAGACCCCTTTGATGTTCTCCCTCTTTCCAGCTTTTGAAAGTATCTTCTCTTCTCATTGGTCATTTTGGTCAGGTGCCAGCGAGGTTCTCCTAGCTTCTTAACCCTTTACAGGTGAAAGGATTTTTCCTCTGGCCAGGAGGGATTTTAAAGGTGTGTACCTTTCCCTTTATATTTATGACACCATCACATACACCTCAGGTTTGCTACAGATCCACCGTCTTCCCATGTAGCACCGTGAGCTGCTGACCCCTTTCTCGTCGTTCAGATACGCGCAGTCACCTCCTCCTCTTAAGTGAAACCTGCAACACAGAAGCCAGGGAGCTGCAGTCAGGCAGAGGCCAGGCATTTCACACCAGTCCCAGCCAGGGGAGCCGTTCTCCACAGTGCAGGCCTGAGTGCGGAGCAGCTACTCTCCCAGCCCCTCAGGAGCAGAGCTCAGGACAGCGGGGGCTTTGCAGAACCGCTGACTGTTCCTGACCCTCTATGCTGAGCAGCCCACAGGGGTTCTGGAGAATGGACAGTCCCCAGCAGGACAGAGAGAATTTGTTAGACTGATTGTCAAAAGGGACCGGCCCTCTAACAAGAGGGGCAGACCATCACCAGAACCAGATGACTGAGCAGGAAAAGCGGGGGAAAGGAGGGATCTCGCCTCCTTGAAACACATGGAGCAGAACCAAGATGACACTGAAAGAAGAAATTGCATTCAGGGGTTTCCTTTTCCGTTGATCTATAACTCTTGAGCTTTCCATTGGGGATGGGGGAAAAAGAGAGTGTTGAAGAAGTTGCTTTGTGAAAGCATGTGTTCCTTGTTTGTAACCCTCACGTGACTCTCCCAGAGTTCATCTGGTGTGGAGGGTGGAGCTCTAGGGACAACATGCCTCTCGGGAGATTTGGGAGGGTTCAGCACTGGTTTTGGATCCTACAGCAGCTGATCTGCAGGGTCCCACATCCTAAGGAGCATACCAGACAGGGAGTCTGTATCCCAGGAGAGTGCCACAGAGGCCCGAACTCAGGACAGTGTCTGGTAGCTCTTCAGACCCAGTGAGGCTGGAAGCAGGTGGGATCCAAAGGTTGGGTCCAATACAGCAGAATGGGAACTGTCCATTGGGAAGCCCTGACCCAGCGCCAAATGAGCCTGATTTTTCAAAGTACTGAAGTAACCCAGACCAGAGAAGTGGGGGGGTCTCCATCCCCCTCTAATGGCTGGCCTGCAAAAGAGCTTTATCAATGGGGGGGGGGGGGTTTCAGTTAAAGAAGTGGATTCTTTCGCTCCTATGGCAGAGGCTTATGCTTCTAGTCCTGAAGTCCCAGGGTCCAAGCAGCGCTGGTTTTGTGATCACACTTGGAGCCCACTGAAACCCATCGCAGGGTGTTGGCTGGGCAGCCATCACTACTGTACCCTGTTCCCGTGGAAGCCCCAGGCGTCCAGCACCTGTGAATCGCAGGCTCCTTTAACATCGGTGCCTTGTTGCGGATTCAGAGGCCTCACCAGCCAAGTCACTCAAACCTGCCGGCTGCAATCCCCAGCGGGACCTGCACCTGCAATGCAGTGCTCGGCATGCTGCCCTCTCTAGCAGCCACTGTTAACCTGAGCTCCCTGCTGCCTCCTTTCCCCGGGGCGGGGTCAGACACCCCAGAGACCTTGCTGCAGAGGGCTGGGGGAGAACAGCGAGTGTCCCAGCTGAAATCCCAGCGCGCTGCGAGGGCATCTCTGGCTATGGCGGGCTCTGTCTCCGGCCCAGCACCGTGCTGCGGGGAGGAGCCAAGATTTCAGGGACATGCTGGCTCCTATCGGTCTCCGATACACGCAGGACGCGAACGGACCAGTGTCGTGTCTGGTTGTTTCACTAGCACTGAATGGTGGATCTACCTGAGCTCAAATAGCTCAGACACCAGAATCCCAAGCCCAGGGAATTAGTACAGAGGGGTGAGAGAGACTCACAGGTGGTTGAATTTGGTGCCGTTGGTCCATTTCCAGGGCTGACCCTGTTCCCTCCAGAGGCCGATCCAGTGGTCCTGGACACCCTTATGGCGCAGCAGGAACGCCTTCAAGAAAGCCGAGGGACAGCAGGTATCAGCCCCAGCTCCAGTGCTTCCCCCCCCCGACCCCTCCAGGGCTCTGTGCCGCAGAGAATCCCAGTCTCATATTCATAGAGTATCAGGGTTGGAAGGGACCTCAGGAGATCTTCTAGTCCCACCCCCATCCCCAATTAAATCATCCAACAGATTTTTGCCCCATACCCCTAAATGGCCCCCTCAAGAATTGAACTCACAACCCTGGGTTTAGCAGGCCAATGCTCAGACCACTGAGCTATCCCTCCCCCCATATTGAAGAGTGCTCAGTTTATTTTTTTTGGGTGGGTGTGTGTTCCCCTGCCTTTTGCAAAGTACAAGTTCACCCAGGCAGTATTAACCCTCCCCCTGCACAGAGCAGCCCCACCCCTGTGCTCCCAGTCACCCACACCCCAAGTCCCCCTGGGCTGGGGCAGCTGCTGGGTCTGAGCTCTCTGCAGAGACGTCTCTTCTCACAGATCAGCCCCCACTCACCAAAGCAAGGCAGGAGGAGGGAGCGAGTCAAGCTGAAGTGGGAGCGAGTCAAGCTGAAGTCAATGTGAGAGGATCCCCTCCTCCCCCGCCTCCTCGGCTGGCTGCTCCTTTCCCATCCCCACAACAGGAGCACTGGCTGGGTTCTCAGTCCCACTCCAGCAGCCAGCAGGCCAGGAGATGCCTGAGCCAGCCCTGCCCTAGACAGAAGCTGTCTCCCTATTTGGGGAGGGGGGCAGCTGAGAATGGGCAATCCCTGTGATCACACACAGACAGTAGGGCCCTGGACCCAGCCAGGGCTGGCGTTCAGCAGCTGGAAGTTCATTCACTCTGGCCTCCCAGCACGGGAGGGCTCAGAGCTGCTCCTCACCCCACGGGGCAGAGCCCAGGTCCTACTGCAGCAGCCACCACTGTGCCAAGATCAGTGTATGGCAATTTGAGAGTCTCTCACCATTTCCTGCTCACTGTCGATCCCAGCCAGGGAGGCACCCGGTGCACAGCAGCGGCTCCGGCTGTCGGTCCAGCTCCCTTCTGTCTCTGAGAAATAGTAGCATTTCCCTCGGTATCCCATCCAGCCGTCCGGGCACGAGGGGCCAGCAGGGAGGCACAGATCAGCTGATGAAAGCTGAGATGTCAGCACTGAGAATGAGACAGTCACATGGAGGGTAAGAGTTACACCTAGAATTGGGCATTTGACTGGTACAAAAATTGGTCAACTGACCAGTCAAATCTGTCAAAGAGTGGTCAGATATTTTAAAATACCAATTTATCAGAATTGGTTACCTCCCGCCAGGAACAAAAAAGAGCAAGACGTCATTCTCTCCAGTAGGTTTAGCTTTCGATAGATACGGATCTACCTATTTTTTTTTAAAAAATGTACTTCACTGAGTTATTTTAGCTCAGAAAAAAAAAGGCAAAACAATGAAACCAGGTTCCGGAAAACACAAGTGAGGCTCCAAGACGCAATCCGAAAGGCAGGCTGCCTCCTACCCCCAGGGCTCTCGCTGGAGTATTTGACTGTGGCCAAACAGGCAGTCAGTTGACCGGCTTGCCAAGCCCATTGGGACCCCCAGCTGGGGCTGGACCATGGCAATCAGACGCAGGGGGACGGAGAAGTTTGTCACTGTAAATTTGCCTGGCAAGAAGGATTCCAGGGACACTCCCAGCCTGCGAGGGACTGACACAGCTCAGAGCATTTCACCTCCTACCTGCAGACTTTTCTCTCCCCAGACACAGCAGCAAGAAAGGCACTTTCTGGAAGCCCTCACGGCAGTGTAACCCTTTCAGAGCCATGAAAGAGCAGCAGTGGGGTCACCCATAAGTGACACCAAAGAGGATTTGAAAGACCTGTCTAGTTGAGAGGAGTCGGACTCAAACCCCTCCAGATGTTTTTGAGCACGTCACTTTTGTTTGCACCACAGTAACTCGGTAGCTGGTTTTCAAGCCTTCTCATGTGGCTGGCGCTCAGCGAGGAACAGACACTCTAGGTCTGGAAGAGTTAGGAAACGTGGCAGCGGTGATCAGAAAACGAGCATGTGTTCGCCTCACGCACAAGGCATGTCTGACCCTGTAGATTTAACTGTCCAGTGCACGGTAGCCCACACCCCTGCCCTACTGAACTGAGCAGAGAAGTCAGTGACTAACAGTTGATGGCACAGGCTGTCTCCACCATCCATCTCCAGGTCAGATGCCACATGTTCTGCAGATCTCCCTGCACCTGCAGGTGTGTAACCAACCCCAAGCTCACAGATTCCCACCTTACACAATGAGAGCCAATGCTGCCCATTGCAATAGCCTGCCATTACAGCAGGGAGCTGGGATTCAGGGTCCATCTGTATCAGAGCAATCTGCACCAGTATAATCACAGTGATGCAGTGACATCAGGGCAAACACCTCCTGGAGATGCGCTGGAGCAGTGCGGCTCGCTCTGGTAACTTCCTGCAGGGAACTGCACCAAGGCAAGCTCCTTTGTGCACCAGTGCAGTGCGTCTCCTTTAGCGGTTTGCACCAATTCAACTGCACGGATGTCATGACATCGGCACAGAGGATTCCTAATGCAGACAGACCTGGATTCAATCCCCTCTGCCAGCTGCTAAACCCTCTTGGGGCCCAGTGATCAGATCCCAGGGCAGTAGAGAAATCCCATCCCCGACAGTCTCCAGCATGCCCTGCCCCCGACGACGGGGGGATACAGCAGGGTTCATGTGCACGGCAAACAGACACCCTCTGCACGAGCACACGCCGTCTGTCTGGGCAGCCCGGGGGTGTGAATGGTGCTACGGGACCCTTCATTGCCACGCTCAGCGATTGGGGGGTTTCCACACTGCGCTGGTGGAGGGGTCTCGACTGACTTCTACGGCTCATTTCAGTAACACTGCAGCACCTGCCGCCCGGCCACAGGCGTGAGCTGAAGATCCAGGAAGGCCAGGCTGGTAACCTCAGAGCAACACAGGGAAGGCAAAGGGCTCAGGGATGCACTGCACCCTGTCCCATTGGACACCCTGGTCAGGGACTGTTTCATGGCGCATGGCAAAGGCGACTTGGGTCCAAAGTGCTCAGAGATGGGCTGAGGGGCTAATGTCAGTCAGATCGTCCCGACACAGAGAATGCCCAGGTGCAGGGGTCTGGGAGGGAGCAGGAGGAGGGTCGGTGAGGAACATCCCCCAGGAATCCTCTGTCTAAGGGGCAGAAGCCGGACAGGCCGGGAGGAGAGAGCGACCGTGGTAGGTCACGGGGGAATGGGATGCACGGAGATCGTAGATGGAGGGGAAGGGAGCGGGGCGGAAGCTGGGAACTCACCTGCCAGAGCAATGATGGCAGCGATCAAAGGAGACGATACAACTATCAGGGCAACCACAACTCTACGGGTTGGACTTTTCTTGCAGTTACAAGGAGGGTCTGAAACAGAAAGACCCGTCAGGCAGGGCTGTGAGGGAGCCTGAGGGGAGGGATACAGACCTGGGGCTGCTCTCAGCCCCCCACCCCAGGCAAGTGGAGGGTCATCCACGGCTCCCTGCAACTGCCTGGACTCCAGCTCCCAGCCAGAGGTGGGGTGGGGGGACCTCAGGGGGAAGAGGAGGGGGAGGGGCGGGACCAATGACAAAAAGTGGGAGGGCCACACCCCCTTCCAGCACCCCAGGCAGTCTCAGTGTCTCTCTCCAGCCTGCCCCCAGGCAGAGATGCCCCATTACCTGGGTTCCCTCCAGTCTCCAGGTGTCCATTGCCATTAACACACAACTCCTACAGCGGCTCTTCGCTCTCAGCAACCCAGCTGCTGGCCCCATTGTCCCTCTCAGCGACACTCAGGCCACAGACGCTGCTGCAGGTGCTGGGCTGGGGTCGGCTCCTCTCAGTCTGAGTGGGTCCGATTTGGCAGCAGCAAAGCCGAGGCAGAGGTCCTGGCCCTGGCTCCCCGTCCCTGCTCCAGACTCTCCAGCCGATCTGAACCCGAGACGGACCAAGCAGGACAGGTCAGCGGTGGGGGAGGCCATTTGTGGTTTCTTGTTCCCTGCCCAGCAGCCCAACCCCCTGCCAAAGGCAGTGCCATGATGATTTAAACCCCTTAACTCCTATCGGCCCCTCCGCCCCCAGGGCCTCAGAGACCTGATCTCCTACGGGCCCCTCCCACCCGTGACAGGCACCTAGCTGGAGGGTGGGGGAGAAGACCCTCCTCACACACACAATCCTCCTAGAAGTAAGTGTGAGTCGGATATCAGAAAGGGAGGGGCTGGGGCTCGAAACAGCCTTGTCCCTGGTCCAGCCCCCTCCTTGAAGGGCGGGACTTGAATCAGTGTCCAGCGCTCCTCTGCCCAGCCCCTCCTTTCCCTTCCGGGGGGGCTCTCCCGAACCCCCCCCCGCTCTTCGGCCCAGGGCCTGCCCCCCGAATCACCACCCTTTGGCCCAAAGTCCCAGCCCTTCGGCCAAGGACCGGCCCCTGCCACTGTGCTGCCCTCCCAATGCGGTCCCCAGGCACCGCCCAAGCCCCGCCCCCCTTCAGAGTCCCGCCCCCCATGAGGTCCCCAGCTCCGAGCCCGAGCCCCGCCACCCATTAGGGCTCCGGTCCCTCCCCCTCCCCATTTGGTCCCTGAGCCCGAGCCCCACCCCCCATTCGGGCCCAAGCCCCGGCCCCTCCCCCTCCCCATTCGGGCCCGCGGTCCCCCCTCGCCCCAGTCCGGCGGTGGCTGTAACTGGCCCGCAAAGCCCGTCGCGCAGCGAGCGAGCCACCCACCCACCCACCCGTGGCCCGGGCAGGGACCCCTGGGACCCGGAGTCTCACCCCCAGGAAGAGCGCCCGGCGTCGCAGCCCGGGGAGGAGCTGAGGTCCCAGCAGCCAGGCGGGCTCGCAGCGGATCCCGCCGAGTGAGTTCGCAGACGCAGAGCGACCGAAGAGCGACCGGCTTCCCTGTGACCCCCGCGCCAGCTTCGTTCCCACGTGGGTCTGAACAGCAGAAACGTCCGTGCCCGGGGGTCACCGCAACAGCGGCCGATCCCCGCCCTCATCCCCGCCTCCATTTAACCCCTGGACTCCCTGCCGCTCCGCTCCCCACAAACCTTCCCCCTCTCTCCCGGGCTGGCCGGGTGCCCGAGCGGCGTCCCGCCCGGCCCCGGGCAAAGCTCCGATCGGGGCTCAGTCCTCGCCCTCCCTGGCCTGCCCGCCCTGCCCGCCCTCCTCCTGAAACCTTGTCCTCCCTCTGCCCTCCCCTGCTCCCCCCACCCCCGACCCCTCTGATCGCTGCTTCCCCCTCCTGCCAGCTCCCCGGGGCCCTTCAATAGGCTCTGTCCTTGGTCCCCTGGGGCTGACCAAATAGTATATAAACACATGGGGCAGGGAGGGTCCTTACTGGTTTGTTTCGGTGTAACAGTGTGTGACAAGGAGCGGGGAGGTCTTGAGAAAAAAAACAAACAAACAAACCAGTTAATGTGACATGGTTTATGGCCAGCCTCCCTCTTCTGTTCTCTTCTCCCTCTGCCCCTCCTCTCTGGGTTGTCTCCTCTAAACACAAATTCAACTCCCCTCTCCATGCTGACAACTCACCCATTTGCCTCTCTGCACCAGCCCCATCTCCTGCTGGCCAAATGAACACCTCAGCCTGTCTCTGGGACATCTCCTTGTGCCTACCTAGCTGTCAGCTCAAGCCCAACATGGCTAGAGCAGAGCTCTCTGTCTCTCCCCTCCTGTCCAAGCCCTCTCTATTACCCCCTTTCTCCATCACTGTGGACAACGCCAGCATCCTGCCTGTCACTCAGGCCCATAACCTGTCATCTTCCACTCACACCTCTCTCTAGGTCAGGGGTGGGCAAACTTTTTGGCCCAAGGGCCACATCGGGGTTCCAAACGGCATGGAGGGCCGGGTAGGGAAGGCTGTGACTCCCCAAGTAGCCTGGCCCCCACCCCCTATCCACCTCCTCCCACTTCCTGCCCCCTGACTGACCCCCATCTCTAACTGCCCCCTCTGGGACCCCATCCCCTAACCAACCCCTGTCCCTGAGTGCCCCAACCCCTGTCCACACCCCTGCTCCCTGACAGCCCCACCCCCGGGATTCCCACACCTATCCAACCCCCCCTGTTCCCCATCCCCTGACCGCCCCCCCAGAACCTCCACCCCATCCAACTGCCCCCTGTCCCCTGACTGCCCCTTATCCAACCCACCCCCCACCCGCTTACCAGGCTGCTCAGAGCAGCAGGAGCTCGCAGCCACGCTGCCCGGTAGGAGCAGCAGGCCAGAGCACCAGCGGCACAGTGAGGTGAGGCCGCAGGGGCGAGGGGACAGCGGGGAGGGACCTGGGGCAAGCCTCCCCTGCTGGGAGCTCAGGGGCCGGGCAGGACAGTCCCGCAGGCTGGATGTGGCCCGCGGGCCGTACTTTGCCCACCTCTGCTCTAGGTCCTCACATCCAGGGCTGTGCCTAAGTCTTGTGGTGTTTTCCTGCATAACATCTCTAAGATACAGCCTTTCCTCTCCATCCACACAGCTAAAATTCCCATCCAGGCTTTGATCACATCACATCTCAGTTACCGCCACATGCTTCTCTTTTCCCTCATCCCCAGCTCATATCCATTCAGAATATTGCTGCAAGCTGCAAAGATCATTCTCTGAGCCCACTGCTTTCACCATGTCACCCCTCTTTGCATCCCTCCACTGGCTCCCCCTTCTCTATTGCATCAAACAGAAGCTGCTTGTCTTCTCTTTCAAGGCCCTTCACATACTGTCCTCTCCCAACCGGACATCTCTCATTCACTGTACCAAGGTGTTGACTCCCACCTCCAAGTGGTCCATGCTGCCAGCAACACCCACTTGTTAAATTTTCAGACAACCACCTTCATGCTTTCTGCCACATGCCCTTCATGCTCGGAAGGAGAGCCCCTTAAACATTTGCAAACCGACCTCATTATCCATCTCCAATTCCCAAATCAAAGCTCTTCTTTGCCCTGGTGTCTCCCAAAAATTCAACAGCCTGTCTCCTGGGGCGCTCAGACCACTGCCTATCATACCGACCGATACACTCTCATTATTTCCTTGCACTCCCCTGTCTGTCTGTCTCCATCTGTCTCTTGTCTTATACTTAGATTGTCAACTCTTTGGGGCAGGGACTGTCTTTTGTACTATTTTGTACAGCACCTAGCAAAATCAGGTCCTGATCCATGACTGGGGCTCCTATGTGCTACAGTAATACAAATAACACAGGCTAGAGAATGTCACTATTATGGCTTCAGTGCCCTCCCCCCCCACCACCAAAAAGCAGCAAAACAAAACAAAACAAAATCAACCTCCCAGCTCAAAACGTATGTGTTTACACTCGGCTGGCGAACTCAATGTAAAGTACTAGTAGAGGTGAGGGAGAGGTGTCTTTTACCTTGATGTAGCTAGTTCAGGAATGCTATACGCTCAGCCTGGTATTTACCTGGACAAGTGACACAGAGGTTAAAGCCACCTGTGCCTTGCCTGAAGCACTTATCCTGAAGCACTTACATGAAAGGAAAGTGATCAGGGACAGTCAGCATGGATTCACCAAGGGAAGGTCATGCCTCACTAATCTAATCGCCTTCTATGATGAAATTACTGGTTCTGTGGATGAAGGGAAAGCAGTGGATGTATTGTTTCTTGACTTTAGCAAAGCTTTTGACACTGTCTCCCACAGTATTCTTGTCAGCAAGTTAAAGAAGTATGGGCTGGATGAATGCACTCTAAGGTGGGTAGAAAGTTGGCTAGATTGTCAGGCTAGTGATCGGGTAGTGATCAATGGCTCCATGTCTAGTTGGCAGCCGGTGTCAAGTGGAGTGCCCAAGGGGTCGGTCCTGGGGCCGGTTTTGTTCAATATCTTCATAAATGATCTGGAGGATGGTGTGGATTGCACTCTCAGCAAATTTGCGGATGATACTAAACTGGGAGGAGTGGTAGATACCCTGGAGGGCAGGGATAGGATACAGAGGGACCTAGACAAATTGGAGGATTGGGCCAAAAGAAATCTGATGAGGTTCAATAAGGATAAGTGCAGAGTCCTGCACTTAGGACGGAAGAACCCAATGCACAGCTACAGACTAGGGACCGAATGGCTAGGCAGCAGTTCTGAGGAAAAGGACTAGGGGTGACAGTGGACGAGAAGCTGGATATGAGTCAGCAGTGTGCCCTTGTTGCCAAGAAGGCCAATGGCATTTTGGGATGTATAACTAGGGGCATAGCGAGCAGATCGAGGGACGTGATCGTTCCCCTCTATTCGACATTGGTGAGGCCTCATCTGGAGTACTGTGTCCAGTTTTGGGTCCCACACTACAAGAAGGATGTGGATAAATTGGAGAGAGTCCAGTGAAGGGCAACAAAAATGATTAGGGGTCTGGAACACATGACTTATGAGGAGAGGCTGAGGGAACTGTGATTGTTTAGTCTCAGAAGAGAAGAATGAGGGGGGATTTGATAGCTGCTTTCAACTACCTGAGAGGTGGTTCCAGAGAGGATGGTTCTAGACTATTCTCAGTGGTAGAAGAGGACAGGACAAGGAGTAATGGTCTCAAGTTGCAGTGGGGGAGGTTTAGGTTGGATATTAGGAAAAACCTTTTCACTAGGAGGGTGGTGAAACACTGGAATGCGTTACCTAGGGAGGTGGTAGAATCTCCTTCCTTAGAAGTTTTTAAGGTCAGGCTTGACAAAGCCCTGGCTGGGATGATTTAATTGGGGATCGGTCCTGCTTTGAGCAGGGGGTTGGACTAGATGACCACCTGAGGTCCCTTCCAACCCTGATATTCTATGTTTCTATTCTATGTCTCCACTTGGATTTTACATCAAGTTAGCTATCTCCGTGTAAACACACTTTTGCAGTGAAGACAATGCCCGGGAGACTACTACCTCAAGCCCCTAACTTCTGGTTGAGCTAGAAATTATTTGCAACATTTAAGAGCCCACTGTTTGAAAGAGGTTAAACACACACAACATTTCTCCATTTTATCTTTGTGCAAATGACAGCACTCTGTGTAGTCAGGTTTCAGAGTAGCAGCCGTGTTCGTCTGTATTCGCAAAAAGAAAAGGAGGACTTGTGGCACCTTGGAGACTAACCAATTTATTTGAGCATAAGCTTTCGTGAGCTACAGCTCACTTCATCAGATGCATAAAGTGGAAAATACAGTGAGGATGTTTTTATACACACAGACCATGAAAAAATGGGTGTTTATCACTTCAAAAGATTTTCTCTCCCCCACCCCACTCTCCTGCTGGTAATAGCTTACCTAAAGTGATCACTCTCCTTACAATGTGTATGATAATCAAGGTGGGCCATTTCTAGCACAAATCTAGGGTTTAACAAGAATGTCTGAGGAACAGTGGGGGGGAGGGGGAAGGAATAAACAAGGAGAAATAGGTTACCTTGCATAATGACTCAACCACTCCCAGTCTCTATTCAAGCCTAAGTTAATTGTATCCAATTTCCAAATGAATTGCAATTCAGCAGTCTCTGGTTGGAGTCTGTTTCTGAAGTTTTTCTCTTGTAATATCACAACTTTCATGTCTGTAATTGCATGACCAGAGAGTGAAGAAGAGTGAAGCCTGTTGATGGTTCTTTAGCCACTTGGATGTGCAGCAGTGCAGCTGCTCTCAACGCACATAGAGGCAGAAGTAGGAAAATGGCAGTCCAGCATCAGAGTTACTCATGCCAAGCCACTGGCCAAGTGGCCTGGACATGAGGAGGGAACAGGGCCTTGTCAGATGCACATCTGATGCTCCTGGAAGTTGGTTTGCAGAATCAGACCCCCAGAGAAGCATTCACCAAATCTTTGGAAGCTGTGCACTACTTCAGGACAATACAATCAGTCATGTCTCTCTCCCCCCACACCCTCCACATGTGTATTCGTCAAGACCTAATCATCTTTATTTATACCTCCTCTGTACCCCTAACTAGTGCTTCATACACATCCCCAGGGGAAGGGGAGGGCAAATGAGTGCAGCCCACGCTCAGAGAGACACTGACCTGGGAGCAATTTCTAGACACGGTTGAAAATCTTTTCCAAAGGAAGGATTGTCTGTAGAAAAGTGACTATTTTTGGAATGCAAGGGTTTTTCGTGAAAGATTGTCAAGACTAGGAATTTCCTGTTTTCACAATATTGTTCTGACACTTTTAAAATCAATCTTTTGTTCACTATATACTCTCTTCCATGCCTCTACCCCCTTTGACCCAAAACCTGAGTTTGTTTTGGGTTAAAGTGGGTGGAGGCATGGCAGAGTAGCAGCCGTGTTAGTCTGCATCTGCAAGACTAACACTGTTTCAGAGTAGCAGCCATGTTAGTCTGTATCCGCAAAAAGAAAAGGAGGACTTGTGGCACCTTAGAGACTAACAAAGACATTTGAGCGTAAGCTTTCATGAGCTACAGCTCACTTCATGGGATGCATGCAATGGAAAATACAGTGTGGAGATTTTATATACATAAAGAACATGAAAGAATTGGTGTTACCATACAGACTGTAACAAGAGTGATCAGGAAAGGTGAGCTATTACCAGCAGGAGAGCAGAGGTGAGCGGGGGAGGGGGCGGAGGGTGAAGAAAACCTTTTGTAATGATAATCAAGGTGGGCCATTTCCAGCAGTTGACAAGAACGGTAGGGGGGGAAATAAACAAGGGGAAATAGTTTTACTTTGTGTAATGACACATCCACTCCCAGTCTTTCTTCAAGCCTAAATTAATTGTATCCAGTTTGCAAATTAATTCCAATTCAGCAGTCTCTCCTTGGAGTCTGTTTTTGAAGTTTTTTGTTGTTGAAGAATTGCCCCTTTTAGGTCTGAGTTCGAGTGACCAGAGAGATTGAAGTGTTCTCCGACTGGTTTTTGAATGTTATAATACTTGACGTCTGATTTGTGTCCATTTATTCTTTTATGTAGAGACTGTCCAGTTTGGCCAATGTACATGGCAGAGGGGCATTGCTGGCACATGATGGCATATATCACATTGGTAGATGTGCAGGTGAACGAGCCTCTGATAGTGTGGCTGATGTGATTAGGCCCTGTGATGGTGTCCCCTGAATAGATATGTGGACACAGTTGGCAACGGGCTTTGTTGCAAGGATAGGATTCTGGGTTAGTGGTTCTGTTGTGTGGTGTGTGGTTGCTGGTGAGTATTTGCTTCAGGTTGGGGGGCTGTCTGTACGCAAGGACTGGCCTGTCTCCAAAGATCTGTGAGAGTGATGGGGCGTCCTTCAGGATAGGTTGTAGATCCTTGATGATGCATTGGAGAGGTTTTAGTTGGGGGCTGAAGGTGATGGCTAGTGGCGTTCTGTTATTTTCTTTGTTGGGCCTGTCCTGTAGTAGGTAACTTCTGGGTACTCTTCTGGCTCTGTCAATCTGTTTCTTCACTTCAGCAGGTGTGTATTGTAGTTGTAAGAATGCTTGCTAGAGATCTTGTAGATATTTGTCTCTGTCTGAGGGGTTGGAGCAAATGCGGTTGTATCGTAGAGTTTGGCTGTAGACAATGGATTGTGTGGTGTGTCCTGGTTGGAAGCTGGAGGCATGTAGGTAAGTATAGCGGTCAATAGGTTTCCAGTATAGGGTGGTGTTTATGTGACCATCTCTTATTAGCACTGTAGTGTCCAGGAAGTGGATCTCTTGTGTGGACTGGTCCAGGCTGAGGATGATTGTGGGATGCAAATTGTTGAAATCATGGTGGAATTCCTCAAGGGCTTCTTTTCCATGGGTCCAGATGATGAAGGTGTCATCAATGTAGCCCAAGTAGAGTAGGGGCATTAGGGGACGAGAGCTGAGGAAGCGTTATTCTAAGTCAGCCATAAAAATGCGGGCATACTGTGGGGCCATGCGGGTACCCATAGCAATCCGGCCGACTTGAAGGTATACATTGTCCCGAAATGTGAAAGAGTTATGGATGAGGACAAAGTCACAAAGTTCAGCCACCAGGTTTGCTGTGACATTATCGGGGATACTGTTCTTGACGGCTTGTAGTCCATCTTTGTGTGGAATGTTGGTGTAGAGGGCTTCTACATCCATAGTGGCCAGGATGGTGTTTTCAGGAAGATCACCGATGGATTGTAGTTTCCTCAGGAAGTCAGTGGTGTCTGGAAGATAGCTGGGAGTGCTGGTAGCATAGGGCCTGAGGAGAGAGTCTACATAGCCAGACAATCCTGCTGTCAGGGTGCCAATGCCTGAGATGATGGGGCGTCCAGGATTTCCAGGTTTATGGATCTTGGGTAGCAGATAGAATATCCCAGGTCAGGATTCTAGGGGTATGTCTGTGCGGATTTGTTCTTGTGCTTTTTCAGGGAGTTTCTTGAGCAGATGGTGTAGTTTCTTTTGGTAACCCGCAGTGGGATCAGAGGGTAATGGCTTGTAGAAAGTGGTGTTGGAGACCTGCCTAGCAGCCTCTTGTTTATATTCTGACCTATTCATGATGACGACAGCACCTCCTTTGTCAGCCTTTTTGATTATGATGTCTGAGCTGTTTCTGAGGCTGTGGATGGCGTTGTGTTCTGCACGGCTGAGGTTATGGGGCAAGTTATGTTGCTTTCCACAATTTCAGCCCGTGCACGTCGGCGGAAGCACTCTCTGTAGAAGTCCAGTCTGTTGTTTCGACCTTCAGGAGGAGTCCACCCAGAATCCTTCTTTTTGTCGTCTTGGTAGGAAGCTCTCTGTGGGTTAGTATGTTGTTCAGAGGTGTGAGAAATATTCCTTGAGTCGGAGACATCGAAAATAGGATTCTAGGTCACCACAGAACGGTATCATATTCGTGGGGGTGGAGGGGCAGAAGGAGAGGCCCTGAGATAGGACAGATTGTTCTGCTGGGCTAAGAGTATAGTTGGATACATTAACAATATTGCTGGGTGGGTTAAGGGAACCACTGTTGTGGCCCCTTGTGGCATGTAGTAGTTTAGATAGTTTAGTGTCCTTTCTCTTTTGTAGAGAAACAAAGTGTGTGTTGTAAATGGCTTGCCTAGTTTTTGTAAAGCTCTCCAACACCACTTTCTACAAACCATTACCCTCTGATTCCACTGAGGGTTACCAAAAGTTAATGCCTGTCTTACCTCCCGCAACCTGCAAGGTATCGTGCCAGCAAAAGGAAGGTGCATTCTGCAGATCTGGAGCTGCATTCGCATGTCCTGAGGGCTGTCCTGCACCATGGTCACCACGGGCAGGTAGGTCATCAACCTCCATCTCTGTCCCAGCTGCAGGATGGCCTCTGGTGCCTGCTTCCTCAGGCACCTGGAGATGCTGAAATAGGGGTGGGGTTGGCAGAGCAGGAGAACACCCCATGAGGTTAAGGAATGGCAGTGAGAGCCTTTTCCCTCCCTGGAAGATTACGGTGTCCCTCTGTGGGGACTCCCTTCCTGGCAGGTGCTGTGCTTTCGTTCCTGGACGCTGCCAGGAGGCCCAGCTCCCAACCCTAGCAGCTTGGCTGTTCCATCCCCTACTGTGTACCGAAACTGACTTGAAAGGACTATCCAAGCCCCTCCCAGGCCTGCTCCCATTGCGGGTCTCTCTCCTGGCTGAGCACAGGCTGTTCTTATATCGCCCAACAGGCCTGGATCCTAGTTACATGCTGCTCCTTCCCATGTGACCCCTGCACTTATTCCCTTCACCTGGGGATAGGTTCAGTTGAGCTACTACCCCTTTCATGGCCATCTCCCCCTGGGACAGCCTGAAACTGGAAACCTGTGCTCGAACAGGAACTGTTTGCTAGGAAAGGTGCTGAAGACACAATGGAAAAGGAAATCCTTTGGACTGGATTGAAATTATTCCAAAGGAAAGTGAATGAAAGAAAACGTCCAGCGTTATCCTCCTAGCGAAAGAAAAAAATGAAGGTTTTTAAGCATTAGAGCCAGCTGGTGAGAAGCAATCTTTCTTCTCCAGTGACGTGAAGTTAAAGGACACGGAGAGGAAGAAAACCTCCACTCGGGTTGTTACTGGAGCTGAAGCAGAGAGGCCAGGACAAACACGGCTAGGGCCCAGGACTGACTATCAGCAGATTGGCCATTTTCTATTCCTGACTTTTTGACCATGAGCGAATCTCTTTGCTTCTGTGTGCCTCAGTTTCCACGACTACAAAATAAAGCTAAACAAGGTTATGTTTTTTTGTCTTCTGTTTTTCAAGGCGGGACACTTAGATACATTTGGGGCCTGTCTATGCTACCGGTCTAGAGTGTCTTTGTAAGCTGATGACCCCCACATGTTGTTCAGAAGCTATGGATGACACAAGCTCCTACATTTGTTCTGTGCTTAGCCCCTAGGGCACAGCTGGGCTGGGCGGCCTTTTCTCACTGTGCTGTGTGGAGCAGGTTATGGGGACGAGGGATATGAAGAGGCTCTCAAGGACTAATTCTTGAAAATAAATATCAATGAACTGCAACCCAAATAAAATATCACTGCTGCTAACGTTGGTGGGTGATAAAATAGTAGCAGAGTGGTAATTAATGATGAGGAGAGGGCAGTGACACAGAGGAATCGGATCCCTTGATAAAGTGGAGCCATTCAAAGAAAACAAGTTGGAAAAGAACCAAAGGAAGGGTCCTATAGCTAGCGACAAAGCATGCAGGCCACACCTACAGAGTGGGGAAGTGTATTCAGGAAAGCACTGACTGTGAAGAGGATTTTGGGGCCATGCTAGGCAAGCCATTCAACATGAGCACCCAGGGTGATGCTGTGGTGAACAGGGCTAAAGTCATCATTAGATGTATGAAAAGAGCAGTGAGGAGCATAGGGAGGTGACACACCATGAGGAAGAAAAGGAGTACTTGTGGCACCTTAGAGACTAACCAATTTATTTGAGCATAAGCTTTTGTGAGCTACAGCTCACTTCATCGGATGCATACTGTGGAAAGTGTAGAAGATCTTTTTATATACACACAAAGCATGAAAAAATTTGGATTTGTGCTGGAAATGGCCCACCTTAATTATCATACACATTGTAAGGAGAGTGGTATCTTTAGATAAGCTATTCCCAGCAGGAGAGTGGGTTTGTGTGTGTGCGGTGGGGGTGTGTGTGAGAAAACCTGGATTTGTGCTGGAAATGGCCCAATTTGATTATCATACACATTGTAAGGAGAGTGATCACTTTAGATAAGCTATTAGTAGAAGGAGAGTGGGATGGGAGGAGGTATTTTTTCATGCTTTGTATGTATATAAAAAGATCTTCTACACTTTCCACAGTATGCATCTGATGAAGTGAGCTGTAGCTCACGAAAGCTTATGCTCAAATAAATTGGTTAGTCTCTAAGGTGCCACAAGTACTCCTTTTCTTTTTGCGAATACAGACTAACACGACTGTTACTCTGAAACCATGAGGAAGACTGATCATGGAATCCTGCATGCAGTTTTGGCATCCACCTTTGAAAAAAGATTTGGAAATATTGGAGATGGGGCAGCAAAAAGCAATGAAACGTTTTGAGGGCTGGAGAAAAATGCCTGCGAATAAGCTATTGAAAGAGCTCAGCCTGTTTAGATGATAAAAAAGATCGGGAGGTGACGTCATTGAAGTGTTGAAGTGACTTCATGGAGAGAAAATATTGGGTATGAAAGGGCTCATTAATCTAGCAGAGAAAAGAATAACAAGACCCAGTGGCTGGAAACTCAAAAGAGACCAATTCATATTAGAAAGAGGGCACACATATTCAACCGTGAGGATGAATCACCAAAGGAACAAAGTAGAAAGGGAAGTGGTGGGAATTCCCCACCTCTTGATGTCTTCTAATGAAGACTAGATGCCTTTCTGGAACGTGTGTAGTCAAAAACTAGCTCCTATGCTCTCCAGAAAGCATGTGATATGCAGGGGGTCAGATGACATGCTCTAATTGTCTCTTCTGTCCATAAAGTCTGCTAATTTATGAAAAACTGAGCGTAGCACGGGGAGAAGCCTCTGATGTTTTACTTTGTTCGACTTGAGCCCACAATGAACGCTCATTCATGTGGGGTGATCCAGGGGAAGCGGCTGAAACATCCAATGTAGCTGGACAGGGGCAGGACATCAGCACTGCAAGGGAGGGGTGGGTGTGGCAGTGACATCACAAGGGCCTTTGGCAGGACCTCAGCCTATTGGAGAAAGGTGGCGGGGAGGCGATGATCTCACAGAGAGATCTTGACATCAGCCAGGCAGGACAGGGGTGCAGGACAGGGGCAAGCTCGGAGATCCCTGTGGCTTTGCTTCAGCACGTCTCCTTCTCGAGGTCTCTCCTGGAGGACTGAGAGAGCATTCACTTTCACATTCGTGAGAGCAAGGAGGACCCTCTTTGGAGTTTTCTCCTTTTCTTGTAGTGGTTTTGATCAAAAACAGACATCCCTGTATAGAAGGTAAGAGCCTCAGAGAGGATTGGAACCTGACCAGTCTGATCAATCAGGTGCCAGCTGATTTTTAGGAAAGGAAAACACTAGATTGTGGGGGCAGCATTTTAATTCAGACCTAGGACTTTGTCTCTTAGAATTACTGGGGACACTGGGGTTTCTCCTTTTTGTTTTCCCTTTTCCTGTCTCTCCCTCCTTTCTCGTCTTCTCTTGCATCTTTGTCCTTTTCCCCTGATTTCCTTTCACCACCAGGACCTGTCTGTGCATGTGGAGTTGGGGATGGGGGGTTGCTCCTAAAGACATGTGGCTGGAATGGTGCTCTAAGAGTGACTCCCTCCGGTGGTGACCCGAGACATCTGGTGAGGACTCTCAGCTTTCTGCTTCTCAGAGTCTCAATGCTGATTGGGGGAGCTTGGGGCTATTGTGAGGGAGGAGACTCAGGTCCTCCTTACTCTCTTTTCAGACCAAGGAAATAGGCTATAACCAAACATGTATTTGATTGCTCTTGCCGCTTTTCTCCATTCATTGTCTTGGAGTAATTCACGATTCTCTCTCTAATGGGCTAGTTCTTCTAAAATACTTATGAAATAATTAGGTTTTAATAAAGCCAAATGCAACCCCATAGCTTCAGTAACAAAGGGGTCAGGTGGCACCCTACAGAATGGGGGACAATCCGCTGGAAAGCAGCGACCCTGAATAGGATTTCGGGGCCATAGAGGACGAGCTGCTCAGCACGGTCTGTCAATGTGAAACTGTGTTAAAAAAGGTTAAAGCCATTCTTGGCTGGATAGAGTAGTGAGAATGGAAAGGGAAGTGAAAGAGCATTGGTGAGACTGATGCTGGAATGTTGAATCCAGTTCTTGTGTCCACATTTTGAATATTATGTTAAAACAATTGGAGAGGGTACAGAAAAGATTCGTAATTGAGTGTTGGGGGTGATGCCTTCTAATGAGACATTGAAAAAGCTCAATCTGTTTAGTATACACAAAAGACAAATGAGGGGTGAGTTGCTTGACTTCATGGAGAGAAAATGTTGAGTATAAAAGGGCTCTTCTATGTAGCAGAGAAAGGCATGACAAGACCCCATGGATGGAAGCAGAAATCAGAAAAAGTATAATGACAATAAGACCCGGATTTGTAAGAGGGTGATTCGTCATTGGCACAAACTGCCAAGAGAAATGATGGATTCTCCATCTCTTGATCTCTTCGAATAAAGACTAGATGCCTTTCTGAAAAACATTTGAGTAAAAGAAAAGCCCAGCTCTTCTGATATAGAGGAGGCCTTAGGATACGCAGGGGATGAGATTAAATGCTCTAACGGTTGCTTCTGGCCACAAAGTCAACTAACTTGTGAAAACCTAATTGCGGCCTGGGGAAGAAGCTCTGTGTTCTACTGTGTAGTCGGTGTCATCCGCACAAGGAAGAGTCATTGAGTGGGGTGATCCAGGGGAAGCGGCTGAAACATCCAATGTGGCTGGACAGGGGCAGGACATCAGCACTGCAGGGGAGGGGTGGGTGTGGCAGTGACATCACAAGGGCCTTTGGCAGGACCTCAGCCTATTGGAGAAAGGTGGCGGGGAGGCGATGATCTCACAGAGAGATCTTGACATCAGCCAGGCAGGACAGGGGTGCAGGACAGGGGCAAGCTCGGAGATCCCTGTGGCTTTGCTTCAGCACGTCTCCTTCTCGAGGTCTCTCCTGGAGGACTGAGAGAGCATTCACTTTCACATTCGTGAGAGCAAGGAGGACCCTCTTTGGAGTTTTCTCCTTTTCTTGTAGTGGTTTTGATCAAAAACAGACATCCCTGTATAGAAGGTAAGAGCCTCGGAGAGGTTTGGAACCTCTTCAGTCTGATCCATCAGGTGCCGGTTGATTTTTAGGAAAGGAAAACATTAGATTGTGGGGGAAGTATTTTATTTCCGACCTAGGACTTTGTCCCTTAGAATCACTGGGGACGTTGGTTTTTCTCCTTTTTGTTTTCCCTTTTCCTCTGTCCCTCCTACCTTTCTCTTCTTGCTTCCTTTGTCATTTTCCTCTGCTCTCCTCCCACCACCAGGAGCTCTGTGTGTGGAGCGGGGGCCGGGGTGGGTTGTGGGAGGCCCTCACAGAGAGGTGAGACTGGAATAGGGCTGTAAGAATGATCGCCTCGGTGGTGACCAGGGCCATTCTTTGGGCTATTTGATGAGAACCCTTAGCCTCCCACCCCTCAAAGTCTCAACCTTGATTGGCTGAGGAGGGAGCTATTGACAGGGAGGAAACTCTGGTCTTTGTTGTTCTCTTTTATGACCAAGCAAATAAGTCACAACCAGTTATATGTCTGACCAATGTGGATGCTGCTCTCCATTCATTGTCTCGGAGCAGTTCAATATCCTCTCGAACAATCCAATTCTTCTCAAATACTTGCTGCATAATTACTATGAACAATTGCTGGTCTGTAGCTCATTTGAGAGCAATTCTGCTACTGACTGGCAGCATCAGCTAAGACAAGTCCCTGCTCCTTTCTCAGCCTTTGTTTCTCCTTCTGTCAAGAACGAATAACAATCCTCTCCCACCTACCTCGCCATGGGTGGATGCTGGGGATCCACTGAAGAGTGTCACTTGGAGCAGTGCAGACTAGGAGGTGTCCGATCACACTGAGCCATAGCAGATTATGACCTAATATTCTCTTTTATTTGTATTTTATTCTTTTGAAATTGTGAAGAGCAGCATTTACTTAGCTCAGACTGAAGCATCTCATCTAATTTTCTAGATCATAGTTAGTTTCAGAGTAGCAGCCGTGTTAGTCTGTATTTGCAAAAAAGAACAGGAGGACTTGTGGCACCTTAGAGACTAACCAATTTATTTGAGCATAAGCTTTCGTGAGCTACAGCTGTCGTGAGCTACAGATGCATCCGATGAAGTGAGCTGGAGCTCACGAAAGCTTATGCTCAAATAAATTGGTTAGTCTCTAAGGTGCCACAAGTACTCCTTTTCTTTTTGCCAGATCATAGTGTCTCCCCTTTGTGTACGACGAGACAGTTGAATGCACTGTGACAAACAGGAGATGCTCTTGTTTTGCAAACAAATATTTTTGCAAAGAATTTTCATCCTACTTCTTATGATTTCAAGAAACAAAGTGGTTTTATCTGAATGGATTTTCAGACAGAAAACGGTTTCCATGAAAATGTTCACACCTTATTTCCTGGGCTTTATCCCTGCCTCCGGGGGGTTGTTGTCTGTTAGTTAGAACAGGAGTCAGGATTGTTGTCTTCTCTTTCTGGCTCCGTCACGCTTTGCTGTGTGACACCTTGGGTAGGTCCAGTGGGAATAGGGTCAATTCTCTAATTCCAGGCAGCAGGGAGCCTGGGTGAGATAAGGGATGTTAAGGCCGTCTGCGAAGGAGAAAGGGATGTTTCCAGGTGTTGAATGTCAAGAATTCTAAACTTTGCTGATATGGCTAGTCTCGAGAAACAAGAACTAATTGGGGCCAAACTTTAACCATTGTTTTTTTTAAAGCCCATTCAGGGATGTGAGTCCCAGAGAGCATGGAGAGGGGGAGCAACTTGCCCAAAGTCCCACAGATCAAGAGGCAGCAATGGAAGCAGGAGTGACCCTCCCTCTCAAAGGCAGGGGGACCAGCCATTAGGGCCTGGTTGCAATTGCCAGCTGTGGAGGGAGTGTGCGCAGTGGTTAGTGAAGGGGTCGATCCATGGCTCTGACACTCAGTGTGACCCTGTGCTCCTAGCTGAGGCCCGTTTGCCATCAGTAGGGTTAGGGTCCCATGGCTACAGCTCAGTGGGTTTGGGAGGCTCCAGGAAGGTGTGTAAAGTGCTGGGATGTCAGGATCCTGGAGGCGCTGTCACCTCCGCCCTAGGGCAGTGTTCTGCACCCCACTGCTGCTGGCTGAGTTTCTCCGTCCCTTGGCAATAAGACAGACTCTTGTTTTCACAGCTAGTCGATCGCCCTAGTGTCATCACCCTGCCTGCTGGCTGGGCAGGGTAACTCCTGAGGTCACCACCCTCTCCAGCCTGCCTTGGGCTTGGAGAGTGAGGAGGAGGGCGTGGGAAGTCTGCTGACCCTGAACATCTGCCATCCATCATCCCATCACTGAGAGCAAGTGAGTGGCATTCGGGTTCCTCAGTGGCTTCCCCTGTCTGTCTAGGGAGAGGCAGAAATGGGGAGAGACTATCTCCAAAGGGGGATTTCCTTTGCAAACAGCCCCCAAGAGCCCCTCATTCTTAGGCCAGGCAGGGGCTTCTCCAGAGCCGTCTCCAATGTGTTTGGAAAGGTTCCAGCAATGGGGCTCCCAGCCCTTCCCTTGTGGGACACCGTTCCCCAGGCTGAGAGTCTCGGAGCTGGGCCAGACCCTGTGAGCTGCTGAGTCTGGAAATCAAGGGGGAACAAGGAGGGCTCTGGTCTTCCTGTGGCTAGGGTCTTTGTGACTTTGCCGTGGGGAATGGTTTCCCAGGAGAAGTCCGGACTCCTGGGTTCTGTTCCTTCTCTAGCCTGGGTGGGAGAGTCGCCTGGGACGACAGGAGGGGACTGCTTGTCCAGAGGAACCGATGGTCTTTGGGACTTACCCCATTGCTGGAAAAGGATGAGACTTCCTGGCTGTTGCAGCAGCAGGGATTACGAGGGGGAACGTTGGGAGCAGATCATGCAATGAACTCCTGCCCGTGTGTGTAGATGGCACTCCCTGCACTCCTGTAGGGGCAGAGGGGGCGGCTGTGGTTGGAGCAGGGAGGAGGAGGGACGGAAAAGGCCCATGAGTGAAAGGCTGCCTTGAGCCCAGTCTCACCCCTGCTCCCGCTCGGTTCCAGGATGGCCAGGCTCCTGCGGATGTTCAGGAGGAAGGCTCTGCAGGTGGCCCCAGAGCCTGAGGGAAGCAGCTGCCGACTTCCCAAGGGGCAGAGCAAGCCCTGCGTCCCCGCTGGCGGGGAAGCAGGTCCCGTCCAGGCCAGACGGCGGAAGTGCCCGGCCTTCTGGAAAAGGACCCCGGCTCCCGGCGCAGGCGCCGAGCTGGGAGAGGCCCCGACCAGGCCCCAGTGGAGCTGGCCCAGGCTGCGGTTTGGCAGACAGGACCCAGCCCAGGAGGGGCGCCGGGCAGGGTGGCTCTGGGGCTTGTTGTGTGGGCAGCAGCGGCCCCAGGAGCCCAGCCCTCCTTCCCATCAGGAGGCATCGCCCTGCCCGGTCTCTGAGGCCCTTCCAGCCCCCGCCGGCCAGGAGGGGGAAGGTCCCTGTCCCAGCACCGGCAGCTCAGCATGGGACAGCGGCAGCACCTGGGCCTCTGGCAGCAGCCAGGCTGATGGAGGCCACTGCTTTGTTCCAGGTGAGGAGCCGGGCTGGGCTGAGGGAGGGGTGAGGACGGGATGTGAACACCCTGGGCCCAGATGCTCTCCCAGGGATACGGTGTTGGGGGAGGTCCCCATCCCAGGTGTCTGGCCTGAGCCACGGGAACCCCACGGACAGCAGCAGCCGTCACACAGCTGCCCCTTCCGCACGGGGACCTGGGGGTGGGGGTGTGAAGAGCTGCTGCCACTTTGGTCCTTGCTGCTCTGGGGCTGGGGGAACAGGCACCTGCCCTGGAGTCCTGGCCAGTGGAGGGGGGGCTCTGCTCTGGGCTTCTGAAGCTGTTGGGGCCTGAAGGCATCCCTGAGAGGGAGGTTTGGGGACCGATCTGCCCTGGGTGCCTGAGGTGGGAAGGGGGGTCTTGAATCCGGCTCTGCCCACCACGCCCCTGTCCTTCCCTCCCTGGTGCAGGGACCCCCTGGGATTCGGAGCAGGAGGAAGGGGTGCACATGGCCAAAGATGAAGCTGCTCTCAAGGTCATCCGAGAGCAGCTCCAGTGCAGAGATAAGGTACAAATGTTCCCCACCTGGGCTTGAACCAAGATTGCCCTGTCCCTTCCCAGCATCCCCACCCCCTGCCGAGGGTCTTGTCCCTCATGATCCACCACCCCAATGGGGCCCTTTTACACCCATGATGTGGGACCCCCAAGATGGGGGTGTTTGTCCCACAACAGCCGAGGTCGTTTCCCCCCACAGGCACTGTCCCACTTCCTGATCCTGCTTGTGTAGGAGTGGTGGGGGATTTGGACAATAGGCGGGTCCCCACAATCCCCCATTGAGGCCTGAGCCCTGGAGCTGGTTTGGGTGGGGTAGGAAGGTCCCTAGCTAACAGGTTCTCTCTTGCTATACCCCACTCCCGGTGGGTACAGGATGAGGGGCAGCAGCTCCTGTTCCTTCAGGCCATCTACCCCGCATGTCTGGCTGCACGGGAGAGAGGGGAGGACACGCTGGAGCCGCGCTGCTGCAAGGCGGCTGTGGTGAAGAGGATTGTGGTGAGTGAGACAAGCCATACGGCAGCTGGAGGGAGGAGAGAGACATGGGTTTGGCAGGGGTATGGCCGGGCTCATGGGTGGGGACTGGGTGGTGTTGGAGGGGGCAGCAGAGGACAAGGATTGCTGGGGCTGAAGACTTGGGAAAAGAGAAGGGAGAAATTGTGAGATTGGTCAGTAGTGGGCAGGGGGGGAATTGTGGGGCTGGAGGACAGCTGAGAGTGGGGGCCAAGGAATCACATGGTCCCAGCTCGGTCATCGGGATGGGGCTGAATGGGGGCAGTTTTGACAGGGAGGAGGAGAGAAGGGGATTGGGAGTGAGCTTTGCAGGAATCTGGGAAGGAGGACAAGTTTGATGGGCAGGAAGGAATTGGAGGAGCGGGAGGTGGTGGGGGATCCTGCTGGCCATGTGGGGCACTGGCTGTGTCATCTCGTCAATGGGAGGTGTCAGTCGGGCCTGAATCTCACACGCTCCTTTGTCTCCTTCGCGTCTCACAGGAGCTCATCGAGGAGCTTCCCGATGACTCGTCACCCAGCGCCGTCCTCGCCCACTCCCTGGCTGCAGTGGGGAACCTCTGGTACCGAGACAGCCCCATCCCCCCACCCCGCCGGCTCCCCTCACTCCAGTGCTGCTCAGGCCCAAGGCTGGGAGTCACCGTCACTCTCCCTCCCAGGTCACCTCCCAAGAGTGGCGCCTCTGGCAGAGATGGTGGGGTGGGAAGGGTCACTCTCTCCTGGTGGGGCTCTTCTTTTCACTCCCATAACATGACAGGGGCCTTGGGGAGGGGCTCACTCCGGGGATCAGATACAGGAGGGGCAGCAGGCTCCAGGGAACAGCAGCTATTCCTGTCCTGCCACTGTCTGTCTGGGACGCCTTGGCCTTGGCCTTGGTCATTCCCTAGCTAAGTGCCTCAGTTTCCATTCTCACCAGCCTGTACCTCTATCCCTGTGGCTTGGTGTCTGTGTTGGCGACAGTCCCACCCCCGTACTGCACAGTCTAATAGCAGCTCCTCTCTCTTGCCAGCACCATGAAACCTGCCCTGGAGCCAGCCCTAGAGACCCACCTCTTGCGAGCTGCCCTTCACTCCGTCTTCACCCTGGGCACGGAGAAGGACACCACCGGCATCCAGGTACCTCCTCCTCCTCCATCCTCCTCCTCTTCCAGAGTAGTCCTTGGTCCCTGCTCTCTTGATTCACTGGAGCTCCAGCTTTAGGGGTGGGGTAGTGGAGATGGAACAAGCTGCAGGCTTGGATCCTTCCCTCCACCAGGGAAGAGATTACGCCTCCCTTGGGGATTTCTTTCTTTCTTTCTTTCTTTCTTTCTTTCTTTCTTTCTTTCTTTCTTTCTTTCTTTCTTTCTTTCATAAGCCGTGTTTTGCCCAGAAGCCCAGCTTCCATCCAACTTGGCTGTTTCCTACTCTTCTGCCTACAAGGCCCTCTGCAGAGACCTGCTAAGCTCATGGATTAAAGGTCCAGGGGTCATCAATTCTTGCGAATTGCCTGCAGTGGGATGTGAAGGAGAGAGGCTGGGAGATGTGTTTGGGAGTCTCCCCAGTGCTTCCCAGAGACCCCTCTTCCCATCCTGTGGCAGGTGTAGGCCCAGGTTCCCTAAGTCTGACCCATGCTTTGCAGACTCTGCACAAAGTCATCCCAGAGGTCCTGGATGCCATGCTGGGGAACCTGCTGGCAGAGTCCCCAGACACAGACAGGCTCCACTTCATCTTGGAGGTGAGCCCCATTTCACCGTAACTCTTTGGGGGACTGGTAAGGAGAGACTGGAAGATCCATTTTCTACTCTGTCCTCCTAGCTGGGTCCCCAGTGGGCCGTCCTTGGTTGGTGGGTCAGTGCAATGTAGTGTCAGGTCCTTCCTTCTTGAGGAACAGAGGAAGGAGCTGGGACTCCAAGCCAGAGCTCTGCCTGGTTCTGCTGAGCACTAAGCACAGGGCTCCTGGCTGTCTTGGGGAGTGAGAGTCTGAAAATCCACCCTTCCCCCTCCCCTCCAACACACAGAGCCCATGAGATTAGGGAGATAGTTCTCAGAGAAGAGGCACATGCTCCTTCCTAGAGAAACAGGAGGGCCCCAGGGAATCAGCCCTTCCCTCTGATCTGCTCTGAAATTCCTGGGGGGATTGTGCTCTCAGTCACTCCCTACATCCCCCCAAGGATTTGCGTAGCAGGGAAGGGCCGAGGGTTCAGTCTTCTTTCTGGTGAACTGTTCAGGAATCAGGAATTCTGGGAGGATGGGACCAGCCCCGACCCCGAACATTGTCCCAATCTAGAGAGACGCGGAGAAGTGGTGACCTGAAGGGTACAAGCTGCATCCTGGGGGAAAGAATCCCCTTCTAAAGCTCTGCCATCAAGGACTCAGATATTCCCCCCTGCGCAGAATGTCTCAGGTCCCTGGGGCTGGGGGCGTGGGGGGCTCATTTGCAAAGCAGGAGCAGCTGGCCACTGAGTCTGACCTGCCTCCTTTCCCCACAGCATGTCAACCTCTGGGTCGTGTCCAGGGTGTCCCAGGAGCGAGCCAGGGCTATCAGGAGCAGCACAGCCCTGCTGAGATACACAGTCACCCTCCCTGAGTTTGACGTAAGTGAGCTCTGAGCCCAGCTTGCTGGCTCCAGGCGGAGGTGGGCTGGCTCCAGCGGGCTACAGGATCTGCTGCTGCTGCCAGGGCTGTGGCTTAGGAGGGTTCTTCATGGGGAGGCAGAGTCAGAGCAGGATTGAGCTAGGCTTGAGTCAAGTTCTTCTTGTCCTGGTTCAGTGTTGTCCCTGGGCCTTTAAGGGGACCATGCTCCAGCCCCTGCTTGGCATCCCGGGCTCCCTTGGCAACAGAGCAAATGAAGGCTCGATCTCAAGCTCCTCTCCCCCAGCATCTCCTTCAGAGGGGCTAAGGGGAAGGAGCCCTCCGGCCCAGGGCGGACAGGGAGCTGAGAGGAAAATGCTGATGGAGTCCCCTCTGCTCTCCCTTCCATTAGATCTCAGCCGAGTTCCCTCGGATGGGGCACCATGTGGCCCAGCTGGCTCTATTTGTCAGCGATCCAGACAAGGAGATCAGCCGGCCGGCCAGGGAGGGGACTTACCGGCTTTACCAACTGCTGCTCCAACAGAGGGGTAAGGAACCCAGCTGGGACACGGAACCCAATAGGGCACTGAGAGTGACCACAGGTTGATAATGGGACCCCAGACCATTTCTCTCAGACTGACCCCAGCTGGAGGACAAGTCTCTCTCTGCCTCTGTTCTTCTCCACTCCACTGTGCAGCCACCAATGGGATTGGAAGGACACAGAAACTGCAACCAGAAGGAGGAGAAAAGTCTCTCTCTCTCTCTTTCTTCCAGGCCTGACCATACATGAGGCGGAAGATCTCTGGTGCTACGACTGGCACCAGGACAGCAGGCTCTTGGGCTACAAGAACACAGCCAGAGTGGGGGAGGTAAGGGCACTGTGCCAGGGCATGACACAGCTCAGGGAGTGTAGCTGGCTGGGTTCCCTGCAGTGGATGCCTCCTGGAGACAGGAAAAGAGCCCGCTCCTTATTTCCAGTTCAGAGTTCCTCATCCAGCAACCAGTGGGACACACTGGTGCTAAAGGTCCCACACTGGGACTGGGCCAAGAGTCTCCTTGTTCTTGTCAGGCTGCAGGTTGGATTCCCCTTGAAGAAACCAAGGAGTTGCAGGGGCCATAGCCAGCAACTAGAGAAATCACTTAGCTCAGGGAAGAGACCTTTGGTCTGTCAGCTCCAACCCCCTCCCCACGTAAGAACAAATGCACACTCCTCTAGTCACTGAAGTGCAGGAGATCTCTCTGCTGGAAGCAAGACAGGGTCCCCTGTCATCTCTGTGCCCTGCACAGCAGATTGGGCCTGCTCACACACATTAGAGATCCATTTCCAGCCCATCCTGGCCCCTGCCATAAATTGCCTTCCTGAAAGAGCCACTGGAGGCTTTGGTCCCTCAGCATCTGCGACCTTTTAATAAAGGGGCTTCCCTGAGCCCTGGGAGCCTGAAAGCCTCCTGGGGAATGAAGTGCCTTGGCCACAGCAGCTCTCTTCCCCGCCCTTTGGGGCATGAGACGCCAGTGTACCGCCAGGACTTGGAGGCTGGCTCTGGGCAATCTGCTCGAGCCTCATGTCCTCTTGGCTTTAGGTCTTTGGAAAATTCTTCTCCGTCGGGCAGAGAAGATCCTTTGTGCAGACAGCTTTGCTGGCCATCCACAACCCCCTGCTGCGTGTCAGCCAGGCTGGGCTGGTGCTCGTCTACTCCCTCCTGGGGGAAGCCCAGCAACTGATGGGGGACACGGTAAGCAGCTGCAATCGACTCAGAAGCTTGAGGTGGGGCCCAGAGCCTCCTTCCCATCCTCTCGCCATGCGCTGGCCTAGTAGCAAGGAGCCTAGTGGGGACTTCTGGACTTCATGGACTTCTGTTCTTAGGATGTGGTGCTCTGCTATCACTCCTGGGAAGGACAGGAGAGTCTCCTAAGTGCCCTCTGGGAACCTTTCCTGCCCCACAGAGCTGCACCCATTTCCCCATGGCCTAGTGTCCATGTCACCCGAGCCACCATCGAGAGTTGCTCCCATCCCTGGCAGCCTGGGAGGCCAAGGACTGAGTGGTGATGGTGACTGACTGAGGCACATGGGCGTGGGAAGCTGGTCTTGCTGCTGGTAGGGCTGGACCCGCTCTCGAGAGATTGGGAGGATTCAGTTGGCAGGGGCTGCTGACCTGCCCCGTTCAACAGGGCTGCCATCCTGTGGTTTCAGCTTTTGTCACTGGGGTGTGTTGGGGAAAGGTCTCAAGCTCTCCCCATCCCACTTCACTGCTGCCAGAATCCCTCCCGCCACCCTTCTAGAGCCCACTCCCTGCCCTACCTGGGTGGGGATGGAGGTAGGGGCGGAAGAGAGGGTTCTCCGAACTTGAGCGGTGTCCCCAGGTGGGTTGGAGGTGGAACAGCTGTCAGGGGCACTGATGGGGAGGTGACAGGAGCTCACCCGACAAGGAGGGGGGTTGGCACTGGAGGTCACTAGAGAGGACAGCAAGCCTCCATCCTGGGGGTCAGGAGGGTGAATCTACCACTCAGACATGAGCCGCTGCTGGGTGGAAATGATGGTGCTGCTTCCAGGTGCCCTTCATCCTCCCTGATTCCTGGGGAGTGTCTCAGTCTCTGCCATGTTCTTGTTCCCCTGCAGCACGAGGATGTCACAGCCAAGGTCATGTGCCAGCTTCACATCATCCGGCACTTACACCAGATGCCCGAGGCGCTGCAAGGGCTGTGGCTCATCTGACGCTCTTCAAGGTTCCCCTCCCTGTCCAGCAAGTCCCGCTCCCTGCTGCAGGTACTGCTCTGTCTCACTGTAAATGCCAGGCTAGTGGAAGCGGAAATGGAGGCCCTGGCATTCACAGAAACTCTCTCCCCTCTCTGTGGAGCTGTGTCCTTCCCTTGGCCCCCCAAATTCCTTCATCTGGGGCAGGAGCTCTTTCCCTCACACCCATATCCCTCCCCTCTTTCCTTGATCTCACCCCCATCCCATTCCCCGTGTTCCCAGGCAGAGATCTTCCTGACCCATATGGCGCAGAAGGACCTTTGGGTCAAGGCTACAGACTGCGTGCCCAATTGAAGCTCAGGAAACTCCACATTTGAAGAGGTGAAGATGGGACAGAGGCTCAGGGCTAGCTTCATCTCCTGCCCTTTATTCCTCCTTTGGCCCTTCTCTGGGCTCTCCGAGTCTGAGATAAAGAGGAGCCTCCTCCCCCCGTGTCTTCTAGGCCCTGGGGTGTGTGACAGCCTCCCAGATGGGTGCAGTCAGAAGCTGAACCACCTTAGGGAGCAGTGGGGACAGGTCCCTTGTCCTAGGAAGCCAAGCAGTGGTAGTTCTCAAAGAGGCTGAGAAGGAAGACCCCGCTCCCTCTTGGAGGTAAGAGCCATTGACTTCTTTGGGCATCTGGGTTTCTTGGGGGAGAAATGGGATCCCTGCTGCATAACCTGGCTGGGAGCTTCCCCCATCCCTGGGACAGAGACATCTCCATCAATGTGCCACCCTTGTTTTTTTCCAAGCAAGAGGCTCCCCAGAGAACTCCTCCTCAAACCTCTTCTCCTGGCAGGGTTTCTGGGAGGAGGCTCCCGTCCCTCAGTCTCCAACTCCATCATGCAGTCTCTTTCACATAACATCTCCGCCCTCCAGCTCCACTTCCCGCAGCAGGACAAACGGACCTTCAGCTCCTAGAGAACAGACTCTGACCTCCTTCTGATCAGCAATGGGGTTTCCCCCTCCCCTCAGCAAACCTGTCAGCCGGGCTGGACCGGATTTGAAGGAGGAGGTGTCTAACAGGGTGGCCTGGCCTATGGCTGCCTATCCTGGGGCTAGGCCAAATTGATGATCAAGTGAGCCCCACCTGAGAGGAAACAAGGGAAAACAGCATCAAAAGTCCAGAAGCAGAGTGAGCTGTTCAGTAGACGGCCTTGGGCCAAACCCTGGAGTCCAGGGTAGGACTGGCTTCTCCCACCGTCCCTAAGGAAGGGGACATAGAAGACCAGAGAAACCCAAGAAGGGCAACCCAAACCGAAATCAGTCTGAGGCAGAACTCCCCATGAGGGTGGAAGGCCTTGTTTCTGTTCAAGACATTTTGGGACTTTGTTTGCAAGGAGCACAACCCAGGAAGGAGTGGAGTAAAGGACAGTCACCTGGTTGGAGGGCTGAGTTCCCAGCCAAGAAACTGCAAGAGTGAGTATCAGCGGGGTTGCTAGCCCAGAGAGAAAGCGGTGACACGAGGCATGGCCAGCATCTAGCGGTGAGTGAACTCTGGTACACACCCAAAGTGGCCGTGTCTAGAGCCCTGTGTAGGCTCTTCTGTGGGAAGTTCCCATGGGTCAATGGGGCCAGAATCTCTCCTGCTCCTTTGGTCTCTGGGCTTCCCACGAGATGTCTGGTGAACTGCCCTTGGACTCTGGGCCCAGCACTGCTCAGAAATTATTCGCTACCTTCAGAGAGACAGGGCATAGCTGAGCCTGTTGGGTAGGCTGGAGAATCACACTTCACTCGAACACACAACACTGAGGTGGTTTGGGAAGCATAGTAACAAAGAAGAGATTTAAGTGATACTAAGCAAGAGAAAGAGACACATTTCAAAGAGAGAAACAAAACACAACACACTTTGTAGTGACTAAAACTGAATCTTCACAAGTCACAATCTTTGCCTAAGCAGTTTCCAGACTAACATCTCAGCTTTCCTAACAGACCTTCTTTGATGTCCCTGTAGGGTAGAAAACTTCTCTGTCGAATCCGCTGATTTGATTGCTTCGTCTTCTGGTTTCAGACCCTCTGTTCTCCTTCTGGGCTGCCTGGACCCTGATTGTAACATCTCTCTGGCCCAGCCTCTTACACAGATGTGTGCTGCAGCCAGCCCAGTGCAGGGAGCAGTGGGGACACATGATCTCCTCCTGTCAGACCAAGCAACAGGGGTCCCCTTGAGGCTTAGATGGAAGATCCCAGGCATCTCCTGGAGGTAAGAACCGTCCACTCTTCTGGGCACTTGGGGCTGTTGCAACAAAGAGGGGACTCCTGTTCTATAGCCTATTTGTCCTCATGACTGTGTTTCTTTCTTCTCAGAGGATGCGCCCGGGACCCTGGAGACTGTTTTGTGCAGGAGGTTTGAGCGGGGAGAGATCACTCACTGTCCTGACCCCTGGGTCATTAACCCGGGTCTGCAGGGTTCCTGGGAGCAGCCACCCTCCAGCACGCCACCTGGAAGCCTACGAAAAACTGCTTACGTAGGACTGACGAAGTCCAGACCCAGTTTGAGGCCCCTATTGGCAGAGTCCCAGAGCAGCTAATTGGCCCCCAGGACCTCCTTAAACCAGCAGCAGGAACAAGAAGCTGTCTGAACAGCTGAGCTCCTCCCCGGCTCTGGACCGTGTGTTGGCTGTTCCTGCTCCCACTCCCCAGGCTTGATTTCCTGGCATCCTGACTCGGGGTGACGCATCTGACTTGAGGTGCTGAACACAATTTGGTCTTTTGCTTCTGCCCTTCTAGTGTCCTGACCCAGCTGACTCTCGACTCCTGTCTTGTGAGTGTGGACTCTGCCTCTGACCACTAGGTCTGGCTGCCCATGACCCAGCCATGACACTGACTTTTCTACAATTCCTCCAATGCCCTTTTCTGCTCTCCAGCTCTGTTCTCCCAGCAAGTCACACCGATGCCTTGGCTCCCAGAGTCCTGCTTGCCTGCTAGTCAAGGGCTCATGGGGAGTGTTTGTCTTGCCCCCTCCCCCACCACAGCTGCTTGTCCTCGGGGACTCTCCCTAGCGCAGAGGAGAATCCGTCCTGGCAGCAATTCAGGAAGTCACAGAAGGGATGGTCTGCTCAGCTCCCTCTGCAATGCCACTGCCCGAGAGCATTACGAGTGGGTGCCCAGTGACTGCGCCGGCAGCTCCTTGAGACACTCCTGGGGGCAGGGTAGTCGTGTTTCCCGGTGACCGCGGGAAGCCATGCGAAGAGTGCGGCATTGAGAAGACTCTCCTGCTGTCCCAAAGGGTTTCTGTTCTCCTGCACGGTCAGACCATGGGGCCAGGTTGCAGAATGGGGAAGAGCTGTTTGATGATGAGTCGGAGGATTCACCATACAGGTGGTAGCAGCTGCAGATCCTGGAGTCCCTGTGGTCGGGTTACCATGTGTCCGGAGTTTCCCGGACATGTCCGGCGTTTTGGTTTTTAAATTGCCCTCAGGGAGGAATTTGTAAAACTCTCCAAAGGGCCGGGATTTCCCTCCCAATGCAGCACTCTGGGGGCGGAGGGGGAGCTGCGCACTCTGCAGGGGAGCACGGCACTGTGTCTGGCTCCGCACCCCAGACACACTGCTCTGAGCAGCAGGGTACGGGGGCCGGGGGGCTGGAGAAGGGGCATGGGGTCCTAAGGGACAGTCAGGAGACAGGGAGCAGGAGGGGTTGGATGGATGAGGGGTTCTGGGGGGAGCCTGTCAGGGGGTGGGCATATGAAGAGGGGTCGGGGGAGTCAAGGGACAGGGAGCGGGAGGTTTTGGATGGGGCGGAGGTTCGGGGGGGAGTCAGGGGCAGGGAGCAGGGGGGATGAGATGGGTTGGGGGTTCTGCGGGGGCAGTCAGGGGACAGGGAGTGGTTGGATGGGGGTGGGAGAGCCAGGGGTCTGTCAGGGGGCGGGGGTGCGGATAGGGGGCGGGGCAGTCAGGGGACACGTAGGGGGTGGAGTTCAAGGGGGTAGTTAGGGTGGAGGGGTCTAAGGAGGGGGCAGTTGGAGACAGGGAGAAGGAAGACTTAGATAGAGGGCAGGGTCCTGGGAGGGGGTGATCAGGGGACAAGGAGCTGGGGGGGTTGGATGGGATGGTGGTTCTGTAGAGGGCAGTCAGGGGGCAGGAAGTGGGAGGGATTAGATAGGTGGTAGGGCTACCACTCCCCCCCCACCCTCGGAGTGTCCTCTTTTTTGAAAGTTCAAATATGGTAACCCTAACCTATGGGCCAAGCCTCCACTCCTGAGAGTTCAGGCGAACCTCCCCCTGTTCTCAGGGAGTCTTTGGCTTTGGCGGCTGGGCCTGCCTGCCGAGACAGAGGACTCAGTGCTTCCATCAGGCTGCTCACTTGCAAATGCAGCCGTCCAAAGAGGCAAAGAATGGAAGCGAAAGAGCAAAGCTGGACCCTCCACTGAGCTCCTGCAATCAAGTGAGCACAGCCTGGGAGAGACGAGAGAAAGCTTCAAGGTGGCTGGTGGCTGCATGGAGCCAGGGGAGGAGAAATAAATAGTTCATGATGAATCCTACGGGCTTTGTCTTGTGTGGTGAAGGGTTTAAAATGGGTCTAGTTACTATCACATTCAACTTTACAATCGCTGTGTCTGATTGAAGGGCAGGTCTAGAAAGGTCAGAGGTCGCTCGAGGAGCTTCAAGTCTCAGATTCTGTCCCTATTGCCTGCTTTGACCAGCTGATCTCAACCCAACACCGCCCTCAGGTGGTCGCAGTGGTGAGCTTTTCCCTCTTTTTCTGGATTCGCCGCAGGCATGGGGACAGGATACATGTGGCCAAGGAAATGGAGAGGCATGGGGGTCACTTGCAGAGGCATGAAGAGAACTTGCAGAGTTGCCTGTTCATGCAGTTCCTATGGGGGAAGCACGGTAGGGTACCGTGCACTCCGGGGCACCATTTCCAATTTTGGTGGTGGCGGGGAGGATAATTTCACCATGATTCCAGGGGCTACTTAGGCACCTGAAAACTCTAGTGTTTTGACAGATAACTTAGCAATGAGCTTGCCAGACTGCTTTCTGGGGATGACAGCTAGAAGAATGGATCCAGGGAATGGTTCTGTAGCTCTGAGCTGTTTGGACACTTTCAGGGAACATTCCCGATGCAAGACAGAGATCCCCAAAGTTATCCTGGGTAACCCTGAGAGACTTATGGAAAACTAGCAGATCCCACATCTCTGCTGTCACTTTGCACGGACAAACTTGGACTGTCCGAACCTGTTCATGTATTTTACCTGCTTTAACCTCTCAAGAACTTTCTCAAGAATATAAAAGAAAGAAAATTAAATAAATGACATAGGTACACCGATATAGGGCCTTAGTGTAAAGCCGATCTCAGAGTTGTCCCATTCAAATGGAATTATTCACATCAGTAATTAAAGTTAAACATGCACTTAAGTGTTTCCAGGCCCAAGATTAAGGTCACAGCTTATGAGAGGTGCAGATGCAAGAAGAGAAGAGCTGTGCAAAAACTGAAATGCCACTTGGAACCTGGCCCAAACAATGCATCATGAAAAATAAACTCATTTTGTTATACAGTAACAGAGCTGGTTCAAAAGGGTTTTACACTGACAATGCAACCTTTGAACTAAAAATGCCACTTTGGATTACATTGATCATTTGAAAAAAGTTCCCTCTTTAAAAAAAACATTTGGGATTTCTCTGCCCACTTGAGAGAGAACATGGAGTTTTTCCCACCAAAACTAAACAAAAATTTGATCATTAAAAACATTTCCAAATAAGTTGGAAGAATATGGGGGGGGGGAAGTGGTTTCTTCTTCAATTTTCATGACCCTCTCCACCCTCCCTATTTTTGACCAGTTCTAATTGTGAATAAATGTCTGTCTGTACATGAATGATAAATATGTCTGCTACTGAAACATTTACAAACAATGGCTCTCATCAGGAGCACTGAGGTCACATTACGCAGAGAAACACCCAGGCCCACAGGGTTCACATTCTCCAAGACATAAACCGCCCCAGGATGGAAATGTCACACACAACACAGCGTGACTGGCCTGGGTTGGTTAGGTGCATGTTTTGCTGTTGCTGGCAAATTGTGCTTTTCTGAGGGTGGGGGGGAGTTATATTTGAAAGGAGTTCTTCATCCTCTCCCACTCTCATCCAGGGGTGCCGGAACAGGGGAGACCAGGGCCCACCACTTTTTACTGGCCATAAGTGTGAGCGACTGGATGATGGGGGAGAGAAGGGAGTGGGGAGGGCAGTGTTTTGGGGGCAAGGGGCGGCATGAAGTGGGAGCTCAGGGAGAAAGGCGGTGTGAGGGAGGGCCTCAGGGAAAAGGGCAGTTTGAGGGGGCAGGACCTCAAGGAGAAGGGGTGGAACAGGGGGTGGGCCACAGTGTTTGTGCCAGCAGCCCCCCGACACACACTTTTAGAAAGCTTTTGCCCATCCTGCCCTCATCCCAAATTAATTTGTTGCAGTAAGAAAACTTTGAGCAACAAGGGGACTTAGAGACCCACCATATAACCGCCAAAATCCTCACCCGCCCCTCGAGCTGGGCAAACAGAATTTTTTGGTCACTGGCAATTCCAAAAAAGAGATGGAAAAAAAACGGTTTCAGGTTGAACAAAACTAACATTTTTCCAAATTTTTGATGAACCAAAAAGCTTTTTTTTAAAAAAAAAAGACCCAGGAACATTTCAAGGGTTATAACTTTTGAATTTTTAAAATAAAAGTGAAGGACATTTTTAAATAAAACATAGTTTCAAACTGAAAAATCAAAATGGTTTGTTTGGAAAGTGTCTAAATGAAATGCTTCGACTTTTTAAGAACTGGGGGAAGGGTCTGGACGTGAACAATTCAGCAGACTGGATACAAATTCCCAAACAGATCTCCTTCCCCATTCTCCAGGGCTGGGTCTCGATTCCTGTTTCTGGTTCCCTGGGCCTGGTCCCCGTCCCTGTCACACACTGCGGGGAGCTCAGATTCCTGGGAATCCTGCGGACTTCCAGGCTACTGGGAGGGATGAGTCAGCAGCTTCCTGAGGACGAGTTGCGAGTAGGCAAACACTTTCCCTCTACCTTTCCAAAACTCGCATAGGTATAGTGAGACCAGCACCCCCACCACTCCACGCACCATGAGACGATTCCAGGATGCTGGCTCTGAAACAAAAGAGAGAGAAAGGCCCCATGACTAAGGGACTCCGTTAAATCATCCCACTGCTGCCATGAGGATCCCAGAAGATGAAGACGTTCCTGGGGTACAGGAAGAGCTGAGTTGGGTCGAGTGCACATGGGCAGCACTCAGAGCAGCGGGAATGAGATCTCCAGGCTCATTATCCCCATCGGCCAACCTGACGGAGGGAGAAAGGTGAGCCCGGCAAAGCAGCCCTGTTCCAGAGTCTGGGAACTGGGATTTTTAAGATGCTCCAAGATGGGGTCCCTCAGGTTCTTAAGGTTAGAGGGGACGGTTAGGATCATCTCCTCCAGTGTCTCCTGAAGCTTGGGGAAGGGCTAGCCATGGTGGGAAGGGTGGGATTTGAAGATGTATACAGGAAAATGGGGGGTGGGGTCACTAACACATTGCTGATGAGTGAGGGGCACGATTGGTTTCTTTGCCTTGAGGAGGGGGCTCAGCTTTTAAAAGTTTTGGGAAGAATAATTTAGTCTGAGCCCTGGCATAACCCAGGCCAGAGAACGTCGCCTACTGATTCCTGCACCCAGTCCAGTGATTTATGGCACTGCCTTGGCATTGAGAAGGATTTTATCATAGGGTTACATCCAGCTGCAGAAGAGAAAGGGCATTAGAAGCTGAAAGACCCCAGAAGTGGCTCTGGTTTTCTACTCAAAATAACCACCCGGGGCTGATTTTCCCCAGCCCAGTGCCTTGCAGTCATGCACCCAACGCCTAGAGAATTTGGTGTGCAGGCAGGCTCCCAAATCCAGACAGTGGCACATCACATCGACTTTGTCCTCGTGTTAGGGACTGCCCTGAGCGCCCACCCTGCAAACGCTTACGCACCTGAGCCCTCCCACTGCGATCCAAGGCTACTCCTACAGATGGAGTTAAAGATGTGGTTAAAGTGTTTGCAGAGGTTCCAGAGAGCTGAGGCTCCATGTAAAAGGAACAATACTTCAGTTATTCCAATCTTGGGTTTATGAGATGCTCCTGCCCGCCCCCTCCCTTCAGAGCTGAGTCTCCCACCCAGTGGAATTCTCCAAGGAACTTCCCACTCCGAGACCCTACACACTGTGTCCAGCGCTAGCTGTCCCTCTGGCCCAATCCCATGCTTCAGGACATAGCCTGAACGCCACCGAGGTCAGTAATTAATTCCCCACCTGCATTTACAGTATAGTAAAACTAGCCATGTATGTTACAGCGGGTTCTCGCTTTTCCTAGAAGCATCAGATATTGTCCCCTGGGCTGGACCAGACAGGACAGCAGCTTGAAATGCCCTGCGGCATTGACTTGAACTCAGACTGACCCTGTGGAAAACGGGCTCAGCCACCTGGACAATTAGGTAATCTTGGCGAGCTGTGAGATTTCAAACAAGTAGTATTTGAGTTTGGCTTGGCAATCCTGGGTCAGGGACTGACGTGAGGGGTTGGGAGACAATAAAGGGAAAGGGTCTGAGAAAGGGCGTCCCTTACAATAAATCGTTCAACCAGTCACTGTTGAAGTGAGATGCTTTACAGATGCTCACAGACAGGCTCTCCCACCAGCTAAGAATTTGGACACTCTGGTTCCCTGCTGGGACCAGCTTTGCTATTCACTTGCAAACAGGGTGGATAAAAATCAATGATTTAAAAAAAAAATCAGAAAATTGGATTTTTTTGATAAAATGGTTTTTGTCCCTCAAAAAGCTATCTAAAGATAGTTTTAATTAAGATACATTCTAGCTCAAAGATCTCTCATCATGGAATAGGGAGGATAAATTCTAATTCTATAGTATGAGACAATATATTCATGTAATGTTTAAGAAAAGTTTTGTAAATGAGTTCCAATACTTCATGGATTAAGGACCCAATCTTATGGGTTCCACAGGCTTCTGTATAGATTATGTAGGTTAATCTTTCTATCTACCCAATGGGATTCAGTGCTCAGTCTAGAAGATACCATCAGAGATGCTTAGTTTTGCAGTTCTCAAACTGTGGATTTGTGTCTCCAGAGGTAACATGCTTGTTAACAGCAAAAATGTTTTCAAATAAATAAATAAATATGGAGAAATGATATACAGCCTGGCAAGAAAATCCTCCAAATATTAACGATTAACCTGTTGAATTGGAGATATTTATGAAGTCATTGGGAGGGGAACTATCTGCTTCAATAACCTTGGGTAAATGAAATAACCAAACAATCATTCATTTTCTGAGATAGCTGTAAAACTCATCTGAAAAGTTTTCAGAATAAATCACCCTTTAAAAATGTATAGTGTGTACCTTCTAAAAATGAAACCTACATCTATCTCTGAGTTGTGAAGAACATGTATTAAGGTTATAACAACCAACAAGAATACACTTTTATGTAGAAATCCATGATTAAATCGAGTCGTCCTGACTAGTGATTTAAATCAATTTGATTTAAAATCAAATCCACCCTGTTTTTGCTGACCAACAGGCAGTTCTGCTCCCCAGGCCCTTCCGGGGTGTCACTGCCCCAAACTCAGCTGTTAGAAAACCAGGAAATGCTCAGCTGAGATCTTCCCCATGTAACACTAGGAAAGAATCTGAGCACTACAGCGGAAAACGAACCACAGAGCTCTGCTAACCAGGAGGAGCTCAGTTATAGGTGCCGGTTCTCCCATATAACCTTAACTCTGTCCTCTTGGAATGCCACTTTATTGTATCTTGCAGAGTTTTGCCAACCCACAGCCTTCAAATCTCAGCAGGTTGCCTTAAAAATCATGAAATCTTTAAAAATAATAAATTTGTGGTGGGGTCTGCTTTTTCATCTTTTGAGTTTTGAGCCGGGGTGGGGGGTGGGGTCGGGGAAGAGAAGGGAGCAGGGGAAGTCATTTTTTCAAGTCGTCCTACATAAACCCCATATTTTGGTTTAAACAAATGGATGTGCTTATCACAGGACTCCAGGCTTTGGGGCTTTTAGAAAATCAAACACCAAATACCGTGAGATGCATGACAAAGATCAGGGGAGTTGCCAACAGTGGGAATGAGGAATATTTGCCTAAGTCACAGGGAACTAATTGTAGGGAATCCTCTAATTAATGCATCGTTAGGCTCTTTAGCTCTTCCCCCTGTGGAGGTAGAGGCCATGGGTACCCCGGGAACATCAGTGGTCTTGTGCCTGAAGGTACCTCTCCCCTTGACAACCCTCCACTCCCCACCCATTGTACTTCATGCAATTCTGCTGCAGGGCAGCACAACGGGAATCGTGCAATGCAATCATTCTCATGTCCTTCCGTCCATTCTTGGTCCTGTAAGGACACTGAAGTGCCAGGCCTTCAGCAGCTGCAGTTAGAGCGAGAAGGTCTCACACTCTTGTGCATCAGGCCACGTTTATAGAGCCCTGTGCGGGTACAACATTTGTTTCTGCACACGATCCACGGCTACGAAGCGGATCTCTGCAGATTTGCAGGGCGCTGCCTCTGGATTTAGGAGCCGAACTCTGGGCATTATTTTGCAAAACCTGCTCAAGACTTTTAGAGCTTTTTCGAAGCAAATCATGGCGTTTTTTAAACCCCTGACATTCCATGACTGAGCAAAACATCTCCAGGAACATCAACAATGCTGGCTCGAAGAGAGGTAGGACTCTTCTTAAACAAAATGATTTTAAACGAATAACTTGCTACCAAAAAGTTTGAGATATTTGCTGTAGCAGAACAAAGGGGGTTTTGATCTAAAAGAATGTGACCCCAAGCTTCTTACAATTCGTTCTACAGGCATGGGGCTTGTGCATTTTCTGCTGGGGCTTGGCCGGACAAAGAGCCAGAGCTCAGCCCTAACAATCAACCGGGAGAGCGGAGTCAGAGGTGAGGAAGGCCTGGGAAGATCCTGAGACAGGGAATGAAGGGGGGGCCCATCCACCTGCTCCTTCCTGTAGGTAGATCACAGAAAGATCTATTGGTGAGTGCTGGGATTTCCCTGCCATGAATGGGCAGCGTGCAATTAACAAGGGCTGCTTCTCATACTCACACACACACCCCCCAACACGCCATGCACACCTCTCACGCCGGCACCAGATCTGATTTCATCTCATGCATTTACACAGCACATCTCTGCAAGCAGATTATAACCCCCAGTGTCCATAACTCCAGTTAACTCTGCAGTGAGGACATGCTCCCCCCAGCCCCAAGACCTTAAAACCCAAGGTCGACTCCCCCTGCTCGAGAAGACACACGCTTCAAACCTGCCCCACCCCGCACCCCCAGTTCCCTAACCTGGGGCTTGCCAGGGGATTCTCTGCTTGTGATCAAGTGGGGCTGGCTGCATGCAAGGCGCTGGCCAATCCTCTCTGTCTCCAGCTGCTCAACTGCATTCAAAGAAAGTTTACAAAATAATCCCTCTCCCCTCTCCTCTGTATGTTCTTTCCATGCGCTCTTCCCTCCATCCCTATTCTCTGCGTCTCTAAGTTTCACCTGCTCAGCCAGCAGCTGGGGATTTGCAAATAAATAAATAAAAATAAAAAAAACTGGACAAAAAAGCCCACAAATATTTTCTGTAAAATCGACATGGGCAGGACCACCAGTGCTGGACCTAGCGGGGCTGCCGCCCCCCTCCCCCGGCTTGAAGCGGTTTCCATCCTATCCAGGGTTTACAGTTTGGCTCAGTGGCTCTCTGCCCCCTCACTGTACAAATTGTTCCAGCGCCCCTGGGCGGGACAGGGCCTGAAGAAAGGGGCATGCGGAGGTGTTGGGAACACATGGGCCCTGCAGCTGCCCCCCCGCCATGCACCCCCCCCCGCCCCAGCTCTACCTTCTCTAACCCCCAGACAACACACCTCCCCCTCCCCTTTTCTGCTTAGGACTCCAGCCCCACTGAACAGTCCAGAAGGGAGATGGAATCTCTTACCTGAAGTGCCATCCAAAAACCCAGAGGGGCGGGCTGGAAGGAAGAGCCCCAGAAACACTCCGACCCACGGCATGTCAGAGGCGCAAAAGGAACGGGCGAGATCGGCGGCAACTTAACCAAAAACTAAGGCCAGCCCACCATCACCTGACTCTACGAAAGCGCAGTAAGCTGGTGGTGTAAACGGTGCATGGGCAGTTCCACCAGACGATCAACAGAGCCGGTTAGAGATTCATTTAACAACTCTGGAATGGCTTTGCAATGGGAGGAGAGTTTTCCGAGCCATGCTTTGCTTCCTGAGGCGGTCAAGATTTGAGCTTTACTAGAGGATTGTACAGGATTCAGGCACTCTCTAGTTCCTCTTTTGTCAGCCCCTTGCCTGCTGCCTAACACCCTGCCTGCCCTGGGTGCTCAGCTGAGCTCTCCCTAGCTGCACGGTGCAAAACCAGAACTATCCCATTACTCTCCCCTGCTGTGTCTCTCTCCCTCTCTCCCCTCAGGCTGCTGCTGCCCCAGGGGAGCTCACTGGGGTCGGGGGTGTCTCTGTGCTGGGTCCCGGGGGCTGTTGCAGACGCTTCCTCCTGCTGGGGCTGGAGGCCCTGTTCAAGCTCCCCTTGGAGAGAAGCGTGCTGTGTTTTTTTTACTTTTTTTAAACTATGCACTTGATTTGCTGCTTCCAAAATCTGTGCCATGGTCATACTTATCAAATCCTCCTTTTTCTGTAGCTTTCTCTTAATGTCGGGGCTGCCCTACTTGTAAATACTCCTTTAATAACTGCCTCAGTTTGTGGATTATTAGGATCTGCATTGGTATACTGTTGGGTCGTGTTTCGAATGCGCTGCAAAAAAGCTCCAGGGCTTTCCTTTGGATCCTGCACTACCTTCTATGGTTTAGTTTAATTATTCCGTCTGACAGCTGCGTGACGGAGTCTATACAGTAGCAGCTCCTTAGAGGAGGTGAGGTGGGTCATAGCCTGATTGTCATTTGGGTCCCACCTAGGATTTTTTATAGGAACTTGATTATCTGGGATCGGGACGTTGTTACGGTCTTGGTCATATCGCCTTTTTGCTTTTTTCCTTGCTTTAGCTATGACCTGTTCTTGTTTAACCTCAGTCAATAATGTTTGCAGAAGGACATTACAATCATCCCAGCCTGGCTTGTAGCTGCTAAGACATCCCTCAAAAACCGATACCAACTTGCTTGGGTTGATAGAAAATTCTCCAGCCTGTGCTTTGAAAGCGGCCAGGTCCATAGGATTAAAAGGTGCATGAGTATAGACCTGCATGGTAAGAGCTTGTCCTTTCTATTGCATTAGGGGCGATTTTAGTCTTGGTAAGTAACGGGTATAATCCAGCAGATGGAGCCTGAACCTCACTATGAGCTTCACTAGGAATCTTACTTTGAGTCTCGCTCTGTGTGGGTGTAGGGGCCGAAGGAGACACCGGATCTGCCATTACATTTGGGGTGGGGATCCGGGGACTGACATTAATTCCTACAGGGCCAATCGGGGTTAAATTACAGCATTGTAAAATATCAGTACGAGACTATAAGGTTATAAACAAGTAAGCATACAAATGCTTATTCTACTTCGCCGTTCGCTGACAGAACAGGAGTAACTGGAGGATTGTATTATGATTTAGTGATCCTCCGGGAGGCCACTGTTCTTGGTCCTCTAATTGGTACTGAGGCCAGTCAACCATACAAAATTGCTTCAATTTACCCTTAGCCATTGGATCTGATCCAAATATCTTCCAATTTACTAAAATACACTCTAGGGGCGTGCATCGTACTGTACCTCCGGTGCTCTGTTCCTGTCCCATACCTACAGGGTAACTCTGGGCGTCCCCAGGTTCCAACAGAGCATATAATCCGGATTTCAAAAGGTTCCTACCTTATCCAAGGGACCGGTTCCCCAACATCGCCCACAGCTGCTCCTCCCCTATATCCAAGGAACCGGTTCCTCACCGTCTCCCACAGCTGCTTCTCCACTATGTGAGTGCGTTGCACCGTCGTGCCCTCCGGGGTCGATCAAACTGCATCTCCTCTGAGGCCCCCAATGAACTCACCGGTGTGTGCTAGGCGTCGGTTGTCGCTGCAATCCTCGACCTCCAGAAGGGATCTGGGCAAGGCTAAATAGCATCCTGGTCACCCCACGTTGGGACTCCAAAAGCTGTTGCCGGCACCCAGTGCCAGAGGCGAACAACTGCGGGGGGGTTCGTTACCCGGTGTGCGTCACTCAATAATCACAACGGGGTGGAGAAGCAGAAAAGTTTATTTGCATCTGCAAACAAGGTACAGGGAGAATAGAATCTCAAATCCTGCACATCAGAGCAGGTCATTACACACACTTTTATATTCCTTAACGCTACTGCACTACACATCAGCCAATCAAAACTTTGCACAAATACTCTGCCTTTCTTATATGGGTTAGAACAATGTTTATTTCCTGCAACCTCTAACAAGCATTCCTAGCAACTTAAAGAACCAGCACGTCCTGTCTGGCCTTGTAGCTCTCTCTCCTATTATCTTTAACTTGGTGTCAGCAAACCTTACACTATGGGGCATTGTCTGCGGCTGCAACATTGTTTTAAGAGCAAGAGAGCTTACTCAAACCAGCCAGGCCTAAATTCTATTAAGGGGGGTTGAGAAGAAGCCCTTAGGCCTTTAGCAGGGAGACCTCCTCGACCCTTATGGCCTTCCATCCCCTCAACTTAACTAGTGGCCATGCCCTGGGGTCTCCAACAGAGGTAAATGGAAAAGGGGATGTAACCAAAGGTAGATGGGGCCAGACTAACCTGAGCTCTTTCTTTGAGCTGAGAACTGGTTGTTTAGAGAAGGGAAATGCAGCAGATCTAATATACTTGGACTTCAGTAAAGCATTTGATACGGTATCACGTGGGAAATTCTTAGCTAAATTAGAGAAGACAGGGATCAGTACAAGAATTGTAAGGCGGGTAAGGAACAGAAAGGAAGCCCTGCTGGCGCTGCGAATGGGTTTGGCTGGTGTGGGGTTGCAATTGGCGTGTTACTAATGAACGGTGAAGCCTTGAGTTATGGAGCTCACTCGAAGTGAGTGCCAAGGAAACCCGCACACCGCCCCGCTGTGTATCCTGTATCTGCCACAGAAGGAGTGAAGAGAATCAAGAGAGCTGTCTGGGGTCACCTAAGGCCGGACCGCAGGGGGCTCTGGGGTGGGACTGAGGAGTATTGACAAAACTGGGCTAGCAGGGAGCTGCTGGTCGGGATTGAGGCGCATGAGATCTTTGTCTACAGTGAAATGGTTGTCCAATTCGGTTCCTAGTTTGATGTTTTTGCCTTCATCCCTCCACCTGCATGAGCAGCACAAACCTCTGTGCACTTGGCCTCTAACCCAGCCGCGGGGCTCTGCGCTTGTAGATTTCAACCATGCTTTGTACTTTGCTGTGAATATCACATTGCAGCTGCCAATGGGAGATGCTGCCAGGGATTTCTATGGAGCAGCAGATATCCCAAAAGCCAGGGCTCCGACGGAGCCCCAGGACGACCCTGACAGCAGTGACATGGAGGAGATGGAGGTGGAGGAGATGGAAGAATGGGAGGGCAAGGAGATGGATGTGGATTAGAACATCTCAGATTTGAGAAGTGCTGGGTGTGCATATGGCACCTACGATGCACCCACACGAGAGGGGCTTCCTCACCTCTCACTGTTTAGAGAGCTAGGCATCTCAGGGGTTCTCTTATATATATTTTATTATTCCTTTCTTCTTTGCACTTACAAACTTTGAGCAGATTTAGGAATGAATGAATGTTCCGTTTCCAGTGGTGTCTTCATGCCAACAGCTCTGGGATTCGGACACGATACGGGAACAATAGGGTAACGTACATCAAATCTCTTCAAACCAGACAGTGTGATCAGCATGGGCAGCAGGTATCATGTGGCTGTGGTCACTGAGGTTGCAGTGCCCCGGGGCTGGGGTCTCGCCCCCCAACCTCTGCCGTCCAGTGCTGGGGCTGTGGGCTGAGGTGAGGGTGCTTTGGGCTCCTGCGGGGGAGAGGTAGGTAGAAGGAGAGGGAGGGGGGCAGAAGGGGAGTGGCGGGACCTCAGGGACAAGGGGAAGGGCCAGGCTTCCTGGGTGGCCAACTCACTGGCAGCCCGTGCTGATCGGAGAGTAGACAAATGATCGTCAGGCTTTGTGCTGACCAGCTCTAAGTCAGAGCAGCCTTGGGGCTGCTCTAATGTACATTCCGCTCCACATAGGCCCAGGTAAGCTGAGAATAGCTGCACTACAATGCCTTCTGGCCATGGGAAGCAGGGCAGTTGAGGCCTTTCCACCTGCCAGGGAAGCCTCTATCTGCAGATATCCTCTGAGGGTATTGACCCTGTGACATTGCACTTCATAAGCTTTATAAAAATGTTTAAGTGTGAATATGATGTAACTGGAATATGCTTTATGCAAAAGGTCTCTATAGGTTTTGTAATGAGACCTTACAAATCTACTGAGTGTGTTCATCCTATTTGGATGAATGTGTCATTCTTGTATCTGAAATTAGGAATATGAGATATCACTCTGAGGTCCTACTGTAGTTATGCAAAGTGTGGGCCATTAATGGTGGCTTAGAATCTTGATGGCTCCCATTAGCTAGAACAACTGACCGTAGATGGCTCTGTTCACCTGCAAGCCTTCACTGCATACGTGCGGGCCAGTCCTGAAAGAATGGAGGGGGGCTCTCAGGACATGTGAACATGTCACATGATACTTGAATCCATCTTTAACCTGGTGCTTTTCCATTTAGAAGGAGGGGTGGAAACCCAGAGAGACCGTGAGAGGATTCCCGCCTTGTGCCAAAGATATCAAAGGGGGTAGAACAGAACAAAGGGGGCTGCCAGTCATAAGAAATCCCCAAATTACCACCTGAGCTGGAACAAGGCTGTACCAGGGGAAAGGATTGGGCCCAGACTGGAGGGAGTCCAGTCTGGGAAAGAAGCTTATTGGAACATCTCTCAGGGTGAGATTTATCTGTATTCCGTTTCTTAATGTATTAGGCTTAGACTTGCGTGTTTTGTTTTATTTTTCTTGGTAACTTATTTGTTCTGTCTGTTATTACTTGAAACTATTTAAATCCTACTTTTTATATTTAATGTAATCACTTTTGTTTTTTAATTAACCCAGAGTAAGTAATTAATAGCTGGGGGAGCAAACCGCTGGGCATCTCTCCCTATCAGTGTTATAGAGGGTGGACAATTTGAGTTTACCCTGTATAAACTTTATACAGAGTAAAACGGATTTATTTGGGGTTTGGATCCCATTGGGAGCTGGGTGCTGGAGACAGGTGACCTGCTGAGCAGTTTTGGGTGAAAGTCTGCAGCGTTAGGGGTGTGGCCCAGACCTGGGTCTGTGTTTGCAGCTGGCAAGCATGTCTGGCTCAACAAGGAGTCCCAAGCTGGAAGGGAAAATGGGCTCAGAGGCAAATTCAGCACGTCAGGTGACAGGGCATTGCAGGTGTTCTCCTCACCCTGGTCGAATGCCTTGTGTGGGTTGTACCTGGGGGGTGCAGGGGTGGAATGAGCCGGGGACGGCTGCTCGTTTGAGTGATTCATAGCAGGCAAACGAGGCACCTTTGGGGGAGCCTTGTCCAGGCCTGCCATGGGTCAGCTCTCTCAAACCACCACCCCTGGCAGCACAAGCCTGACCTTCCAGCCCCCTGCAGGCCTCGCTCTCTGTGTACAGGTTAGTGATAGACACTCCCAAAGCCTCTGAGCGTCCCTCGGGAGTGCTCAGCCCGTTCCCCGGAGCACACGCAGAACTGTGACTCTAATCCCATAGGCGCGGTCCACAGCAGCTTGTAAGATTCAATTCAGGCCAACCACTCTACTGAGAACCCAGCACTTAGATATACAGAGAACAGGAATGAGTTTATTATCAAAGAGCAGAGATGCAAGCGAGAGTGAATAAATACTGGTAACACCCATTGTTTCATGTTCTGTGTGTATATAAATCTCCCCATTGTATTTTCCACTGAATGCATCCGATGAAGTGAGCTGTAGCTCACGAAAGCTTATGCTCAAATAAATTGGTTAGTCTCTAAGGTGCCACAAGTCCTCCTTTTCTTTTTGCAAATACTGGAAAGTAATGGTTACATAGGATTTTGTTTTCTAACACTTTCTAGAACCGGGGTTCTCACAAATTTTTGGCAGCCTCAGAATGAGGCTCTGACAATACTGAACTAACTGTAGGAAAAACAAAAAATAAATTACATGTGCATATTTACATAGGGATTTTTTGCAGACTCAATAATAAATATAAGGTACAGTTGTGTCTTATCTTTACTGGACCTAAGCACAGAACAAACCAGTGCTTTGCACAGTCTTGTCTTTTTTGTTGTTCTTTTGCTTTTTTGGTCAAAGGTGGACGGCTGTACAAGAATTCTGAACTAAATTTAAAAATGCTTTATATAATAGAAAGGATAATGACTAATAACGAAAGAATGTATCTGCCAATATGTCCAAAGTTTCTTTCACAGACAAAAAAACCCAATCAACGTAGCCCAGTAATAATAATGATAACAGTAACAACAAAATCTGAGCCGTTGCTGTTGTCTTTTCAGCTTGGTTTTTGCATCATTTAACAGCTTGCACCTCTGAAGCTCACCGTAGTAATTTGGTTCAACTTCCTTGCACAAGTGCTGTAGGGACGTTGCACGACATACATTTCAATTTGATGAATTTCTCTCTCACACTGCAACTTGTTCAGAAATGGAATCAGATGGCTTCGGAAACACAGGAAACTGCCTTTCCCCCTGGTGCTGAAGTGTTTTTTTTTCTTTCTATGTTTTGCTTTTCTTAGCAGAAGGTCCCAGAGGAGCCACCTGCTGTCACATTCAAGGTCATTTTTTGGCACTAGATTATCTGAAATACTTTCTGATACCCAGTCACATTTTAACTTTTTCACCTCCCTCCCCACCCCCATGAACAATCGCAACCTGCCCAAACACCACGCAGTGAGATGGCCCATAGCCACTTACAGAGCTACAATAACATGAGATGTAAACACAGTGGTTAGAGGTCTATAAAATCATGAGTGGTGCGGAGAAAGTGACTAAGGAAAAGCTATTTACTTGTTCCCATAACACAAGAATTAGGGGCCACCAAAGGAAATTAATGGGCACCAGGTTTAAAACAAATAAAAGGCAGTTCTTCCTCACACAGCGCACAGTCAACCTGTGGAACTCCTTGCCTGAGGAGGTTGTGAAGGCTAGGACTATAACAGGGTTTAAAAGAGAACTGGATAAATTCATGGAAGTTAAGTCCATGAATGGCTATTAGCTAGGATGGGTAAGGAATGGTGTCCCTAGCCTCTGTTTGTCAGAGGGTGGAGATGGATGGCGGGAGACAGATCATTTGATCATTGCCTGTTAGGTTCGCTCCCTCTGAGGCACCTGGCGTTGGCCGCTGTCGGCAGACAGGATACTGGGCTGGATGGACCTTTGCTCTGACCCAGTATGGCCGTTCTTATGTTCTTAGCCAAAGAATACACTTTGTGACTTGAAAGAAAACCACACCTATGTAGCTCAGCTCTGCCGGCATGGTACTATTTAAAAGGGAGCGCGCATTAGGATTTATGGCATTTAGAAGACACCTTTAATACTTAACATCTGAGCAATTGTTGGGGCACTTTGGAGGCTCTTGTGGCTGCAAACAATCAGCTGGTGGCTGCACTTGAGAAATGCTGTTCTGGAGTCTAAACGAACAAGGCCTTCCCTTTGCCATATGCTGGGGAAATGAGGTAAGACTCCTTCTCATGAGATCACTCCCTCTCAGCTGCAGAGAAAAGCTTGACAACGTGACCCTGAGTTTAAAAGGTTCAAAAGCAGAAGGCACATACGGAGTTTAAATGAGACACACTTATTGCTTGAGGGCCCCACTGCCTGATTTTGAGATCTTGGCTCGTTCAAGTAGGTGTGAGTTGTATAAGTGTCACTTCTAGGAGTCTCATTTTGAGCCCCTTTCGAGTGCAGTCTCTTTTCCCATCTGTCAAGGTTCCTTCCCCACTTTGAACTCTAGGGTACAAATTTGGGGACCTGCATGAAAACCTCCTAAGCTTACTTTACCAGCTTAGGAAAACTTCCCCAAGGTACAAACTATTTTACCCTTGGACTTCCACTGCCACCACCAAACGTTTAACAGGGTTTCTGGGAAATTGTTGTTTGGAAACGTCTTTCCCCCCAAAATCCTCCCCAAAACCTTGCACCCCACTTCCTGGGGAAGGTTTGTTAAAAATCCTCACCAATTTGCATAGGTGACCACAGACCCAAGCCCTTGGATCTTAGGGCAATGACAAAAGCATTCAGTTCTTGAAAAGAAACATTTTAATAGAAGAAACAGTAAAAAGAAAAGGATCACCTCTGTAAGATCAGGACGGTAAATACCTTACAGGGTAATTAGATTCAAAACATAGAGAATCCCTCTAGGCAAAACCTTAGGTTACAAAAAGACACACAGACAGGAATATTCATTCTATTCAGCACAACTTATTTTATCAGCCATTTAAAGAAATCATAAGCTAACGCATATCTAGCTAGATTACTTACTAAGTTCTAAGACTCCATTCCTGTTCTGTCCCTGGCAAAAGCCTCACCCAGACAGACACAGACCCCTTGGATGTTCTCCCTCTTTCCAGCTTTTGAAAGTATCTTGTCTCCTCATTGGTCATTTTGGTCAGGTGCCAGCGAGGTTCTCCTAGCTTCTTAACCCTTTACAGGTGAAAGGATTTTTCCTCTGGCCAGGAGGGATTTTAAAGGTGTGTACCTTTCCCTTTATATTTATGACACCATCACATACACCTCAGGTTTGCTACAGATCCACTGTCTTCCCATGTAGCACCGTGAGCTGCTGACCCCTTTCTCGTCGTTCAGATACGCGCAGTCACCTCCTCCTCTTAAGTGAAACCTGCAACACAGAAGCCAGGGAGCTGCAGTCAGGCAGAGGCCGGGCATTTCACACCAGTCCCAGCCAGGGGAGCCGTTCTCCACAGTGCAGGCCTGAGTGCGGAGCAGCTACTCTCCCAGCCCCTCAGGAGCAGAGCTCAGGACAGCGGGGGCTTTGCAGAACCGCTGACTGTTCCTGACCCTCTATGCTGAGCAGCCCACAGGGGTGCTGGAGGATGGACAGTCCCCAGCAGGACAGAGAGAATTTGTTAGACTGATTGTCAAAAGGGACCGGCCCTCTAACAAGAGGGGCAGACCATCACCAGAACCAGATGACTGAGCAGGAAAAGCGGGGGACAGGAGGGATCTCGCCTCCTTGAAACACATGGAGCAGAACCAAGATGACACTGAAAGAAGAAATTGCATTCAGGGGTTTCCTTTTCCGTTGATCTATAACTCTTGAGCTTTCCATTGGGGATGGGGGAAAAAGAGAGTGTTGAAGAAGTTGCTTTGTGAAAGCATGTGTTCCTTGTTTGTAACCCTCACATGACTCTCCCAGAGTTCATCTGGTGTGGAGGGTGGAGCTCTAGGGACAACATGCCTCTCGGGAGATTTGGGAGGGTTCAGCACTGGTTTTGGATCCTACAGCAGCTGAACTGCAGGGTCCCACATCCTAAGGAGCATACCAGACAGGGAGTCTGTACCCCAGGAGAGTGCCACAGAGGCCCGAACTCAGGACAGTGTCTGGTAGCTCTTCAGACCCAGTGAGGCTGGAAGCAGGTGGGATCCAAAGGTTGGGTCCAATACAGCAGAATGGGGACTGTCCATTGGGGAGCCTGACCCAGCGCCAAAAGAGCCTGATTTTTCAAAGTACTGAAGTAACCCAGACCAGAGAAGTGGGGGGGTCTCCATCCCCCTCTAATGGCTGGTCTGCAAAAGAGCTTTATCAATGGGGGGGGTTTCAGTTAAAGAAGTGGATTGTTTCGCTCCTATGGCAGAGGCTCATGCTTCTAGTCCTGAAGTCCCAGGGTCCAAGCAGCGCTGGTTTTGTGATCACACTTGGAGCCCACTGAAACCCATCGCGGGGTGTTGGCTGGGCAGCCATCACTACTGTACCCCGTTCCCGTGGGAGCCCCAGGCGTCCAGCACCTGTGAACCGCAGGCTCCTTTAACATCGGTGCCTTGTTGCGGATTCAGAGGCCTCACCAGCCAAGTCACTCAAACCTGCCGGCTGCAATCCCCAGCGGGACCTGCACCTGCAATGCAGTGCTCGGCATGCTGCCCTCTCTAGCAGCCACTGTTAACCTGAGCTCCCTGCTGCCTCCTTTCCCCGGGGCGGGGTCAGACACCCCAGAGACCTTGCTGAAGAGGGCTGGGGGAGAACAGCGAGTGTCCCAGCTGAAATCCCAGCGCGCTGCGAGGGCATCTCTGGCTATGGCGGGCTCTGTCTCCGGCCCAGCACCGTACTGCGGGGAGGAGCCAAGATTTCAGGGACATGCCGGCTCCCATCGGTCTCCGATACACGCAGGACGTGAACGGACCAGGGTCGTGTCTGGTTGTTTCACTAGCACTGAATGGTGGATCTACCTGAGCTCAAATAGCTCAGACACCAGAATCCCAAGCCCAGGGAATTAGTACAGAGGGGTGAGAGAGACTCACAGGTGGTTGAATCTCGTGCCATTGGTCCATTTCCAGGGCTGACCCTGTTCCCTCCAGAGGCCGATCCAGTGGTCCTGGACACCCTTATGCTTTATCACAAGAAACCTTCAAGAAAGCCGAGGGACAGCAGGTATCAGCCCCAGCTCCAGTGCTTCCCCCCCCGACCCCTCCAGGGCTCTGTGCCACAGAGAATCCCAGTCTCATATTCATAGAGTATCAGGGTTGGAAGGGACCTCAGGAAATCTTCTAGTCCCACCCCCATCCCCAATTAAATCATCCAACAGATTTTTGCCCCATATCCCTAAATGGCCCCCTCAAGAATTGAACTCACAACCCTGGGTTTAGCAGGCCAATGCTCAGACCACTGAGCTATCCCTCCCCCCATATTGAAGAGTGCTCAGTTTATTTTTTTTTTGGGGGGGGGTGTTCCCCTGCCTTTTGCAAAGTACAAGATCACCCAGGCAGTATTAACCCTCCCCCTGCACAGAGCAGCCCCACCCCTGTGCTCCCAGTCACCCACACCCCAAGTCCCCCTGGGCTGGGGCAGCTGCTGGGTCTGAGCTCTCTGCAGAGACGTCTCTTCTCACAGATCAGCCCCCACTCACCACAGCAAGGCAGGAGGAGGGAGCGAGTCAAGCTGAAGTGGGAGCGAGTCAAGCTGAAGTCAATGGGAGAGGATCCCCTCCTCCCCCGCCTCCTCGGCTGGCTGCTCCTTTCCCATCCCCACAACAGGAGCACGGGCTGGGTTCTCAGTCCCACTCCAGCAGCCAGCAGGCCAGGAGATGCCTGAGCCAGCCCTGCCCTAGACAGAAGCTGTCTCCCTATTTGGGGAGTGGGGCAGCTGAGAATGGGCAATCCCTGTGATCACACACAGACAGTAGGGCCCTGGGCCCAGCCAGGGCTGGCGTTCAGCAGCTGGAAGTTCATTCACTCTGGCCTCCCAGCACGGGAGGGCTCAGAGCTGCTCCTCACCCCACGGGGCAGAGCCCAGGTCCTACTGCAGCAGCCACCACTGTGCCAAGATCAGTGTATGGCAATTCGAGAGTCTCTCACCATTTCCTGCTCACTGTCGATCCCAGCCAGGGAGGCACCCGGTGCACAGCAGCGGCTCCGGCTGTCGGTCCAGCTCCCTTCCGTCTCTGAGAAATAGTAGCATTTCCCTCGGTATCCCATCCAGCCGTCCGGGCACGAGGGGCCAGCAGGGGGGCACAGATCAGCTGATGAAAGCTGAGATGTCAGCACTGAGAATGAGACAGTCACATGGAGGGTAAGAGTTACAACTAGAATTGGGCATTTGACTGGTACAAAAATTGGTCAACTGACCAGTCAAATCTGTCAAAGAGTGGTCAGATATTTTAAAATACCAATTTATCAGAATTGGTTACCTCCCGCCAGGAACAAAAAAGAGCAAGACGTCATTCTCTCCAGTAGGTTTAGCTTTCGATAGATACGGATCTACCTATTTTTTTTAAAAAATGTACTTCACTGAGTTATTTTAGCTCAGAAAAAAAAGGCAAAACAATGAAACCAGGTTCCGGAAAACACAAGTGAGGCTCCAAGACGCAATCCGAAAGGCAGGCTGCCTCCTACCCCCAGGGCTCTCGCTGGAGTATTTGACTGTGGCCAAACAGGCAGTCAGTTGACCGGCTTGCCAAGCCCATTGGGACCCCCAGCTGGGGCTGGACCATGGCAATCAGACGCAGGGGGACGGAGACGTTTGTCACTGTAAATTTGCCTGGCAAGAAGGATTCCAGGGACACTCCCAGCCTGCGAGGGACTGACACAGCTCAGAGCATTTCACCCCAGGCACAAGATCAACAGCTGGACGTTCAACCTCGCAACAAACAGCAGGTGAACAACTGAGAAGAACTTGGGAACTTTCACGCAGGGCCATGAAAGCCACAAGGGGGCGCCAGAAAGCACAGCAACCGGAAGCGACCTGTTGCACTGTGGGCCAGGAATGATGGAACTTAATTCACCTCCTACCTGCAGACTTTTCTCTCCCCAAACACAGCAGCAAGAAAGGCACTTTCTGGAAGCCCTCACGGCAGTGTAACCCTTTCAGAGCCATGAAAGAGCAGCAGTGGGGTCACCCATAAGTGACACCAAAGAGGATTTGAAAGATCTGTTTAGTTGAGAGGAGTCAGACTCAAACCCCTCCAGATGTTTTTGAGCACGTCACTTTTGTTTGCACCACAGTAACTCGGTAGCTGGTTTTCAAGCCTTCTCATGTGGCTGGCGCTCAGCGAGGAACAGACACTCTGAGTCGGGAAGAGTTAGGAAACGTGGCAGCGGTGATCAGAAAAGGAGCATGTGTTCGCCTCACGCACAAGGCATGTCTGACCCTGTAGATTTAACTGTCCAGTGCACGGTAGCCCACACCCCTGCCCTACTGAACTGAGCAGAGAAGTCAGTGACTAACCGTTGATGGCACAGGCTGTCTCCACCATCCATCTCCAGGTCAGATGCCACATGTTCTGCAGAGCTCCCTGCACCTGCAGGTGTGTAACCAACCCTAAGCTCACAGATTCCCACCTTACACAGTGAGAGCCAATGCTGCCCATTGCAATAGCCTGCCATTACAGCAGGGAGCTGGGATTCAGGGCCCATCTATATCAGAGCAATCTGCACCAGTATAATCACAGTGATGCAGTGACATCAGGGCAAACACCTCCTGGAGATGCGCTGGAGCAGTGCGGCTCGCTCTGGTAACTTCCTGCAGGGAACTGCACCAAGGCAAGCTCCTTTGTGCACCAGTGCAGTGCGTCTCCTTTAGCGGTTTGCACCAATTCAACTTCACGGATGTCATGACATCGGCACAGAGGATTCCTAATGCAGACAGACCTGGATTCAATCCCCTCTGCCAGCTGCTAAACCCCCTTGGGGCCCAGTGATCAGATCCCAGGGCAGTAGAGAAATCCCATCCCCGACAGTCTCCAGCATGCCCTGCCCCCGACGACGGGGGGATACAGCAGGGTTCATGTGCACGGCAAACAGACACCCTCTGCACGAGCACACGCTGTCTGTCTGGGTAGCCCGGGGGTGTGAATGGTGCTAAGGGACCCTTCATGGCCAAGCTCAGCGATTGGGGGGTTTCCACACTGCACTGGTGGAGGGGTCTCGACTGACTTCTACGGCTCATTTCAGTAACACTGCAGCACCTGCCGCCCGGCCACAGGCGTGACCTGAAGATCCAGGAAGGCCAGGCTGGTAACCTCAGAGCAACACAGGGAAGGCAAAGGGCTCAGGGATGCGCTGCACCCTGTCCCATTGGACACCCTGGACAGGGACTGTTTCATGGCGCATGGCAAAGGCGACTTGGGTCCAAACTGCTCAGAGATGGGCTGAGGGGCTAATGTCAGTCAGATCGTCCCGACACAGAGATTGCCCAGGTGCAGGGGTCTGGGAGGGAGCAGGAGGAGGGTCGGTGAGGAAGATCCCCCAGGAATCCTCTGTCCCAGGGGCAGAAGCCGGACAGGCCGGGAGGAGAGAGCGACCGTGGTAGGTCACGGGGGAATGGGATGCACGGAGATCGTAGATGGAGGGGAAGGGAGCGGGGCAGAAGCTGGGAACTCACCTGCCAGAGCAATGATGGCAGCAATCAAAGCAGACGATACAACTGTCAGTGCAACCAGAACTCTACGGGTTGGACTTTTCTTGCAGTTCCAAGGAGGGTCTGAAACAGAAAGACCCGTCAGGCAGGGCTGGGAGGACACGTCTCACTGACAGCACCAGGGCTGGAGCTGCCCTGGAACATGCACCGTTCTGTCGATTGCTCCTTCCGTCAGACACTCTGGGAGGGGAGCCCAGAGGGTCAGGCAGACCCCCCCACCAAGGGCAGACGGAGGGTCCATGTCTCCCTAGAGCTACCCTGGGGCTGTTACCAAGATCCGTCTCTGGCTGGGTAGCAGGGCCTCAGAGCAGCAGCCGGGCCATGGTAAGCCGCAGCTGTGGGGAACTACAGACCCTCCCCCTGCTCTGGGCAGGGAGCCTGGGGGGAGGGATACGGACCTGGGGCTGCTCTCAGCCCCCCACCCCAGGCAAGTGGAGGGTCATCCACGGCTCCCTGCAACTGCCTGGACTCCAGCTGCCAGCCAGAGGTGGGGTGGGGGGACCTCAGGGGGAAGAGGAGGGGGAGGGGCGGGGCCAGTGACAACAAGTGGGAGGGCCACACCCCCTTCCAGCACCCCAGGCAGTCTCAGTGTCTCTCTCCAGCCTGCCCCCAGGCAGAGATGCCCCATTACCTGGGTTCCCTCCAGTCTCCAGGTGTCCATTGCCATTAACACACAACTCCTACAGCGGCTCTTCGCTCTCAGCAACCCAGCTGCTGGCCCCATTGTCCCTCTCAGCGACACTCAGGCCACAGACGCTGCTGCAGGTGCTGGACTGGGGTCGGCTCCTCTCAGTCTGAGTGGGTCCGATTTGGCAGCAGCAAAGCCGAGGCAGAGGTCCTGGCCCTGGCTCCCCGTCCCTGCTCCAGACTCTCCAGCCGATCTGAACCCGAGACGGACCAAGCAGGACAGGTCAGCGGTGGGGGAGGCCATTTGTGGTTTCTTGTTCCCTGCCCAGCAGCCCAACCCCCTGCCAGAGGCGGTGCCATGATGATTAAAACCCCTTAACTCCTATCGGCCCGTCCGCCCCCAGGGCCTCAGAGACCTGATGTCCTACGGGCCCCTCCCACCCGTGACAGGCACCCAGCTGGGGGGTGGGGGAGAAGACCCTCCTCACAGACACAATCCTCCTGGAAGTAAGTGTGGGTCAGATATCAGAAGGGGAGGGGCTGGGGATCGAAACAGCCTTGTCCCTGGCCCAGCCCCCTCCTTGAAGGGCGGGACTTGAACCAGTGTCCAGCGCTCCTCTGCCCAGCCCCTCCTTTCCCTTCCAGGGGGGGCTCTCCCGAACCCCCCCCCCGCTCTTCGGCCCGGGGCCTGCCCCCCGAATCATCCCCCTTTGGCCCAGAGTCCCAGCCCTTCGGCCAAGGACCGGCCCCTGCCACTGCGCTGCCCTCCCCACACGGTCCCCAGGCACCGCCCAAGCCCCGCCCCCCCTTCGGAGCCCCGCCCCCCATGCAGTCCCCAGACCCGAGCCTGAGCCCCGCCACTCTTTCGGGCTCCGGTCCCTCCCCCTCCCCATTTGGGCCCGAGCCCTGCCCCCCATTCGGGCCCGAGCCCTGGCCCCTCCCCCTCCCCATTCGGGCCCGCGGTCCCCCCTCGCCCCAGTCCGGCGGTGGCTGGAACCGGCCCGCAAACCCCGCCTCGCAGCGAGCGAGCCAGCCACCGCCGAGCAGCCAGCAGCACCCACCCACCCACCCACCTGCGGCCCGGGCAGGGACCCCTGGGACCCGGAGTCTCACCCGCGGGAAGAGCGCTCGGCGCCGCAGCCCGGGGAGGAGCTGAGGTCCCAGCAGCCAGGCGGGCTCGCAGCGGATCCCGCCCGGAGAGTTCGAAGCCGCAGAGCGACCGAAGAGCGACCGGCTTCCCTGTGACCCCCGCGCCAGCTTCATTCCCACGTGGGTCTGAACAGCGGAAACGTCCCTGCCCGGGGGTCACCGTAACAGCGGCGATCCCCGCCCTCATCCCCGCCTCCATTTAACCCCTCGACTCCCGGCCGCTCCGCTCCCCACAAACCTTCCCCCTCTCTCCCGGGCTGGCCGGGTGCCCGAGCGGCGTCCCACCCGGCCCCGGGCAAAGCTCCGATCGGGGCTCAGTCCTCGCCCTCCCTGGCCTGCCCGCCCTGCCCGCCCTCCTCCTGAAACCTTGTCCTCCCTCTGCCCTCCCCTGCTCCCCCCACCCCCGACCCCTCTGATCGCTGCTTCCCCCTCCTGCCAGCTCCCCAGGGCCCTTCCATAGGCTCTGTCCTTGGTCCCCTGGGGCTGACCAAATAGTATATAAACACATGGGGCGGGGAGGGTCCTTACTGGTTTGTTTTGGTGTAACAGTGTGTGACAAGGATGGGGGAGGTCTTGAGAAAAAAAACAAACAAACAAACCAGTAAATGTGACATGATTTATGGCCAGCCTCCCTCTTCTGTTCTCTTCTCCCTCTGCCCTTCTCTCTGGGTTGTCTCCTCTGTAAACACAAATTCAACTCCCCTCTCCATGCTGACAACTCACCCATTTGCCTCTCTGCACCAGCCCCATCTCCTGCTGGCCAAATGAACACCTCAGCCTGTCTCTGGGACATCTCCTTGTGCCTACCTAGCTGTCAGCTCAAGCCCAACATGGCTAGAGCAGAGCTCTCTGTCTCTCCTCTCCTGTCCAAGCCCTCTCTATTACCTCCTTTCTCCATCGCTGTGGACAACGCCAGCATCCTGCCTGTCACTCAGGCCCATAACCTGTCATCTTCCACTCACACCTCTCTCTAGGTCAGGGGTGGGCAAACTTTTTGGCCCAAGGGCCACATCGGGGTTGCAAAACGGCATGGAGGGCCGGGTAGGGAAGGCTGTGACTCCCCAAGTAGCCTGGCCCCCACCCCCTATCCACCTCCTCCCACTTCCTGCCCCCTGACTGACCCCCATCTCTAACTGCCCCCTCTGGGGCCCCATCCCCTAACCAACCCCTGTCCCTGAGTGCCACAACCCCTGTCCACACCCCTGCTCCCTGACAGCCCCCTCCCACCCCGGGATTCCCACACCTATCCAACCCCCCCGTTCCCCATCCCCTGACCGCCCCCCCCGAACCTCCACCCCATCCAACTGCCCCCTGTCCCCTGACTGCCCCTTATCCATCCAACCCCCCACCCGCTTACCACGCTGCTCAGAGCAGCAGGAGCTTGCAGCCACGCTGCCTGGTAGGAGCAGCAGGCCAGAGCACCAGCGGCACAGTGAGGTGAGGCCGCAGGGGCGAGGGGACAGCGGGGAGGGACCTGGGGCAAGCCTCCCCTGCTGGGAGCTCAGGGGCCGGGCAGGACAGTCCCGCAGGCTGGATGTGGCCCGCGGGCCGTACTTTGCCCACCTCTGCTCTAGGTCCTCACATCCAGGGCTGTGCTTAAGTCTTGTGGTGTTTTCCTGCATAACGTCTCTAAGATACAGCCTTTCCTCTCCATCCACACAGCTAAAATTCCCATCCAGGCTTTGATTACATCACATCTCAGTTACCGCCACATGCTTCTCTTTTCCCTCTTCCCCAGCTCATATCCATTCAGAATATTGCTGCAAGCTGCAAAGATCATTCTCTGAGCCCACTGCTTTCACCATGTCACCCCTCTTTGCATCCCTCCACTGGCTCCCCCTTCTCTATTGCATCAAACAGAAGCTGCTTGTCTTCTCTTTCAAGGCCCTTCACATACTGTCCTCTCCCAACTGGACATCTCTCATTCACTCTACCAAGGTGTTGACTCCCACCTCCAAGCGGTCCATGCCACCAGCAACACCCACTTGTTAAATTTTCAGACAACCACCTTCATGCTTTCTGCCACATGCCCTTCATGCTCGGAAGGAGAGCCCCTTAAACATTTGCAAACCTACCTCATTATCCTCCTCCAATTCCCAAATCAAAGCTCTTCTTTGCCCTGGTTTCTACCAAAAATTCAACAGCCTGTCTCCTGGGGTGCTGAGACCACTGCCTATCATACCGACCGATACACTCTCATTATTTCCTTGCACTCCCCCGTCTGTCTGTCTCCATCTGTCTCTTGTCTTATACTTAGATTGTCAACTCTTTGGGGCAGGGACTGTCTTTTGTACTATTTTGTACAGCACTTAGCACAATCGGGTCCTGATCCCTGACTGGGGCTCCTATGTGCTACAGTAATACAAATAACACAGGCTAGAGAATGTCACTATTATGGCTTCAGTGCCCTCCCCCCCCCCGCCACCAAAAAGCAGCAAAACAAAACAAAAAAAAATCAACCTCCCAGCTCAAAACGTATGTGTTTACACTCAGCTGGCGAACTCAATGTAAAGTACTAGTAGAGGTGAGGGAGAGGTGTCTTTTACCTTGATGTAGCTAGTCCAGGAATGCTATACGCTCAGCCTGGTATTTACCTGGGCAAGTGACACAGAGGTTAAAGCCACCTGTGCCTTGTCTCCACTCGGATTTTACATCAAGTTAGCTATCTCCATGTAAATACCTTTTGCAGTGAAGACAATGCCTGGGAGACTCCTACCTCAAGCCCTGAACTTCTGGTTGAGCTAGAAATTGTTTGCAACATTTAAGAGCCCACTTATTGAAAGAGGTTAAACACACACAAAATTTCTCCATTTTATCTTTGTGCAACTGACAGCACTCTGTGTTGTCAGGTTTCAGAGTAGCAGCCCTGTTCGTCTGTATTCGCAAAAAGAAAAGGAGGACTTGTGGCACCTTAGAGACTAACCAATTTATTTGAGCATAAGCTTTCGTGAGCTACAGCTCACTTCATCAGATGCATAAAGTGAAAAATACAGTGAGGATGTTTTTATACACACAGACCATGAAAAAATGGGTGTTTATCACTTCAAAAGATTTTCTCTCCCCCACCCCACTCTCCTGCTGGTAATAGCTTATCTAAAGTGATCACTCTCCTTACAATGTGTATGATAATCAAGGTGGGCCATTTCCAGCACAAATCCAGGGTTTAACAAGCATGTCTGAGGAACAGTGGGGGGGAGGGGGAAGGAATAAACAAGGAGAAATAGGTCATCTTGCATAATGACTCAACCACTCCCAGTCTCTATTCAAGCCTAAATTAATTTTATCCAATTTGCAAATGAATTCCAATTCAGCAGTCTCTGGTTGGAGTCTGTTTCTGAAGTTTTTCTCTTGTAATATCACAACTTTCATGTCTGTAATTGCATGACCAGAGAGTGAAGAAGAGTGAAGCCTGTTGATGGTTCTTTAGCCACTTGGATGTGCAGCAGTGCAGCTGCTCTCAACGCACATAGAGGCAGAAGTAGGAAAATGGCAGTCCAGCATCAGAGTTACTCATGCCAAGCCACTGGCCAAGTGGCCTGGACATGAGGAGGGAACAGGGCCTTGTCAGATGCACATCTGATGCTCCTGGAAGTTGGTTTGCAGAATCAGACCCCCAGAGAAGCATTCACCAAATCTTTGGAAGCTGTGCACTACTTCAGGACAATACAATCAGTCATGTCTCTCTCCCCCCACACCCTCCACATGTGTATTCGTCAAGACCTAATCATCTTTATTTATACCTCCTCTGTACCCCTCTAACTAGTGCTTCATACACATCCCCAGGGGAAGGTGAGGGCAAATGAGTGCAGCCCACGCTCAGAGAGACACTGACCTGGGAGCAATTTCTAGACACGGTTGAAAATCTTTTCCAAAGGAAGGATTGTCTGTAGAAAAGTGACTATTTTTGGAATGCAAGGGTTTTTCGTGAAAGATTGTCAAGACTAGGAATTTCCTGTTTTCACAATATTGTTCTGATGCTTTTAAAATCAATCTTTTGTTCACTATATACTCTCTTCCATGCCTCTACCCCCTTTGACCCAAAACCTGAGTTTGTTTTGGGTTAAAGTGGGTGGAGGCATGGCAGAGTAGCAGCCGTGTTAGTCTGCATCTGCAAGACTAACACTGTTTCAGAGTAGCAGCCATGTTAGTCTGTATCCGCAAAAAGAAAAGGAGGACTTGTGGCACCTTAGAGACTAACAAAGACATTTGAGCGTAAGCTTTCATGAGCTACAGCTCACTTCGTTGGATGCATGCAATGGAAAATACAGTGTGGAGATTTTATATACATAAAGAACATGAAAGAATTGGTGTTACCATACAGACTGTAACAAGAGTGATCAGGAAAGGTGAGCTATTACCAGGAGGAGAGCAGAGGTGGGTGGGGGAGGGGGCGGAGGGTGAAGAAAACCTTTTGTAGTGATAATCAAGGTGGGCCATTTCCAGCAGTTGGCAAGAACGGTAGGGGGGGAAATAAACAAGGGGAAATAGTTTTACTTTGTGTAATGACACATCCACTCCCAGTCTTTCTTCAAGCCTAAATTAATTGTATCCAGTTTGCAAATTAATTCCAATTCAGCAGTCTCTCCTTGGAGTCTGTTTTTGAAGTTTTTTGTTGTTGAAGAATTGCCCCTTTTAGGTCTGAGTTCGAGTGACCAGAGAGATTGAAGTGTTCTCCGACTGGTTTTTGAATGTTATAATACTTGACGTCTGATTTGTGTCCATTTATTCTTTTATGTAGAGACTGTCCAGTTTGGCCAATGTACATGGCAGAGGGGCATTGCTGCACATGATGGCATATATCACATTGGTAGATGTGCAGGTGAACGAGCCTCTGATAGTGTGGCTGATGTGATTAGGCCCTATGATGGTGTCCCCTGAATAGATATGTGGACACAGTTGGCAACGGGCTTTGTTGCAAGGATAGGATCCTGGGTTAGTGGTTCTGTTGTGTGGTGTGTGGTTGCTGGTGAGTATTTGCTTCAGGTTGGGGGGCTGTCTGTACACAAGGACTGGCCTGTCTCCAAAGATCTGTGAGAGTGATGGGGTGTCCTTCAGGATAGGTTGTAGATCCTTGATGATGCATTGGAGAGGTTTTAGTTGGGGGCTGAAGGTGATGGCTAGTGGCGTTCTGTTATTTTCTTTGTTGGGCCTGTCCTGTAGTAGGTAACTTCTGGGTACTCTTCTGGCTCTGTCAATCTGTTTCTTCACTTCAGCAGGTGTGTATTGTAGTTGTAAGAATGCTTGCTAGAGATCTTGTAGATATTTGTCTCTGCCTGAGGGGTTGGAGCAAATGCGGTTGCATCGTAGAGTTTGGCTGTAGACAATGGATCGTGTGGTGTGTCCTGGTTGGAAGCTGGAGGCATGTAGGTAAGTATAGCGGTCAATAGGTTTCCAGTATAGGGTGGTGTTTATGTGACCATCGCTTATTAGCACCGTAGTGTCCAGGAAGTGGATCTCTTGTGTGGACTGGTCCAGGCTGAGGATGATGGTGGGACGCAAATTGTTGAAATCATGGTGGAATTCCTCAAGGGCTTCTTTTCCATGGGTCCAGATGATGAAGGTGTCATCAGTGTAGCCCAAGTAGAGTAGGGGCATTAGGGGACGAGAGCTGAGGAAGCGTTATTCTAAGTCAGCCATAAAAACGCGGGCATACTGTGGGGCCATGCGGGTACCCATAGCAATCCGGCTGACTTGAAGGTATACATTGTCCCCAAATGTGAAAGAGTTATGGGTGAGGACAAAGTCACAAAGTTCAGCCACCAGGTTTGCCGTGACATTATCGGGGATACTGTTCTTGACGGCTTGTAGTCCATCTTTGTGTGGAATGTTGGTGTAGAGGGCTTCTACATCCATAGTGGCCAGGATGGTGTTTTCAGGAAGATCACCGATGGATTGTAGTTTCCTCAGGAAGTCAGTGGTGTCTGGAAGATAGCTGGGAGTGCTGGTAGCATAGGGCCTGAGGAGAGAGTCTACATAGCCAGACAATCCTGCTGTCAGGGTGCCAATGCCTGAGATGATGGGGCGTCCAGGATTTCCAGGTTTATGGATCTTGGGTAGCAGATAGAATATCCCAGGTCGGGATTCTAGGGGTATGTCTGTGCGGATTTGTTCTTGTGCTTTTTCAGGGAGTTTCTTGAGCAGATGGTGTAGTTTCTTTTGGTAACCCGCAGTGGGATCAGAGGGTAATGGCTTGTAGAAAGTGGTGTTGGAGACCTGCCTAGCAGCTTCTTGTTTATATTCTGACCTATTCATGATGACGACAGCACCTCCTTTGTCAGCCTTTTTGATTATGATGTCTGAGCTGTTTCTGAGGCTGTGGATGGCGTTGTGTTCTGCACGGCTGAGGTTATGGGGCAAGTGATGTTGCTTTCCACAATTTCAGCCCGTGCACGTCGGCGGAAGCACTCTCTGTAGAAGTCCAGTCTGTTGTTTCGACCTTCAGGAGGAGTCCACCCAGAATCCTTCTTTTTGTCGTCTTGGTAGGAAGCTCTCTGTGGGTTAGTATGTTGTTCAGAGGTGTGAGAAATATTCCTTGAGTCGGAGACATCGAAAATAGGATTCTAGGTCACCACAGAACGGTATCATATTCGTGGGGGTGGAGGGGCAGAAGGAGAGGCCCCGAGATAGGACAGATTCTTCTGCTGGGCTAAGAGTATAGTTGGAGACATTAACAATATTGCTGGGTGGGTTAAGGGAACCACTGTTGTGGCCCCTTGTGGCATGTAGTAGTTTAGATAGTTTAGTGTCCTTTTTCTTTTGTAGAGAAACAAAGTGTGTGTTGTAAATGGCTTGCCTAGTTTTTGTAAAGCTCTCCAACACCACTTTCTACAAACCATTACCCTCTGATCCCACTGAGGGTTACCAAAAGTTAGTGCCTGTCTCACCTCCCGCAACCTGCAAGGTCTCGTGCCAGCAAAAGGAAGGTGCATTCTGCAGATCTGGAGCTGCATTCGCATGTCCTGAGGGCTGTCCTGCACCATGGTTACCACGGGCAGGTAGGTCATCAACCTCCATCTCTGTCCCAGCTGCAGGATGGCCTCTGGTGCCTGCTTCCTCAGGCACCTGGAGATGCTGAAATAGGGGTGGGGTTGGCAGAGCAGGAGAACACCCCATGAGGTTAAGAAATGGCAGTGAGAGCCTTTTCCCTCCCTGGGAGATTACGGTGTCCCTCTGTGGGGACTCCCTTCCTGGCAGGTTCTGTGCTTTCGTTCCTGGACACTGCCAGGAGGCCCAGCTCCCAACCCTAGCAGCTTGGCTGTTCCATCCCCTGCTGTGTACCAAAACTGACTTGAAAGGACTATCCAAGCCCCTCCCAGGCCTGCTCCCATTGCGGGTCTCTCTCCTGGCTGAGCACAGGCTGTTCTTATATCGCCCAACAGGCCTGGATCCTAGTTACATGCTGCTCCTTCCCATGTGACCCCTGCACTTATTCCCTTCACCTGGGGATAGGTTCAGTTGAGCTACTACCCCTTTCATGGCCATCTCACCCTGGGACAGCCTGAAACTGGAAACCTGTGCTCGAACAGGAACTGTTTGCTAGGAAAGGTGCTGAAGACACAATGGAAAAGGAAATCCTTTGGACTGGATTGAAATTATTCCAAAGGAAAGTGAATGAGAGAAAACGTCCAGCGTTATCCTCCTAGCGAAAGAAAAAAATGAAGGTTTTTAAGCATTAGAGCCAGCTGGTCAGAAGCAATCTTTCTTCTCCAGTGACGTGAAGTTAAAGGACACGGAGAGGAAGAAAACCTCCACTCGGGTTGTTACTGGAGCTGAAGCAGAGAGGCCAGGACAAACACGGCTAGGGCCCAGGACTAACTATCAGCAGATTGGCCATTTTCTATTCCTGACTTTTTGACCATGAGCGAATCTCTTTGCTTCTGTGTGCCTCAGTTTCCACGACTATAAAATAAAGCTACTCAAGGTTATGTTTTTTTGTCTTCTCTTTTTCAAGGCGGGACACTTAGATACATTTGGGGCCTGTCTATGCCACCGGTCTAGAGTGTCTTTGTAAGCTGATGACCCCCACATGTTGTTCAGAAGCTATGGATGACACAAGCTCCTACATTTGTTCTGTGCTTAGCCCCTAGGGCACAGCTGGGCTGGGCGGCCTTTTCTCCCTGTGCTGTGTGGAGCAGATTATGGGCACGAGGGATATGAAGAGGCTCTCAAGGACTAATTCTTGAAAATAAATATCAATGAACTGCAACCCAAATAAAATATCACTGCTGCTAACGTTGGTGGGTGATAAAATAGTAGCAGAGTGGTAATTAATGATGAGGAGAGGGCAGTGACACAGAGCAATCGGATCCCTTGATAAAGTGGAGCCATTCAAAGAAAACAAGTTGGAAAAGAACCAAAGGAAGGGTCCTATAGCTAGCGACAAAGCATGCAGGCCACACCTACAGAGTGGGGAAGTGTATCCAGGAAAGCACTGACTGTGAAGAGGATTTTGGGGCCATGCTAGGCAAGCCATTCAACATGAGCACCCAGGGTGATGCTGTGGTGAAGAGGGCTAAAGCCATCATTAGATGTATGAAAAGAGCAGTGAGGAGCATAGGGAGGTGACACACCATGAGGAAGAAAAGGAGTACTTGGGGCACCTTAGAGACTAACCAATTTATTTGAGCATAAGCTTTTGTGAGCTACAGCTCACTTCATCGGATGCATACTGTGGAAAGTGTAGAAGATCTTTTTATATACACACAAAGCATGAAAAAAATTGGATTTGTGCTGGAAATGGCCCACCTTAATTATCATACACATTGTAAGGAGAGTGTTCACTTTAGATAAGCTATTCCCAGCAGGAGAGTGGGTTTGTGTGTGTGCGGTGGGGGTGTGTGTGAGAAAACCTGGATTTGTGCTGGAAATGGCCCAATTTGATTATCATACACATTATAAGGAGAGTGATCACTTTAGATAAGCTATTAGTAGCAGGAGAGTGGGGTGGGAGGAGGTATTTTTTCATGCTTTGTATGTATATAAAAATATCTTCTACACTTTCCACAGTATGCATCTGATGAAGTGAGCTGTAGCTCACGAAAGCTTATGTTCAAATAAATTGGTTAGTCTCTAAGGTGCCACAAGTACTCCTTTTCTTTTTGCGAATACAGACTAACACGGCTGTTACTCTGAAACCATGAGGAAGACTGATCATGGAATCCTGCATGCAGTTTTGGCATCCACCTTTGAAAAAAGATTTGGAAATATTGGAGATGGGGCTGCAAAAAGCAATGAAACGTTTTGAGGGCTGGAGAAAAATGCCTGCGAATAAGCTATTGAAAGAGCTCAGCCTGTTTAGATGATAAAAAAGATCGGGAGGTGACGTCATTGAAGTGTTGAAGTGACTTCATGGAGAGAAAATATTGGGTATGAAAGGGCTCATTAATCTAGCAGAGAAAAGAATAACAAGACCCAGTGGCTGGAAACTCAAAAGAGACCAATTCATATTAGAAAGAGGGCACACATATTCAACCGTGAGGATGAATCACCAAAGGAACAAACTAGAAAGGGAAGTGGTGGGAATTCCCCACCTCTTGATGTCTTCTAATGAAGACTAGATGCCTTTCTGGAACGTGTGTAGTCAAAAACTAGCTCCTATGCTCTCCAGAAAGCATGTGATATGCAGGGGGTCAGATGACATGCTCTAATTGTCTCTTCTGTCCATAAAGTCTGCTAATTTATGAAAAACTGAGCGTAGCACGGGGAGAAGCCTGTGATGTTTTACTTTGTTCGACTTGAGCCCACAATGAACGCTCATTGCGTGGGGTGATCCAGGGGAAGCGGCTGAAACATCCAATGTAGCTGGACAGGGGCAGGACATCAGCACTGCAAGGGAGGGGTGGGTGTGGCAGTGACATCACAAGGGCCTTTGGCAGGACCTCAGCCTATTGGAGAAAGGTGGCGGGGAGGCGATGATCTCACAGAGAGATCTTGACATCAGCCAGGCAGGACAGGGGTGCAGGACAGGGGCAAGCTCGGAGATCCCTGTGGCTTTGCTTCAGCACGTCTCCTTCTCGAGGTCTCTCCTGGAGGACTGAGAGAGCATTCACTTTCACATTCGTGAGCGCAAGGAGGACACTCTTTGGAGTTTTCTCCTTTTCTTGTCGTGGTTTTGCTCAAAAACAGACATCCCTGTATAGAAGGTAAGAGCCTCGGAGAGGTTTGGAACCTCTTCAGTCTGATCCAGCAGGTGCCGGTTGATTTTTAGGAAAGGAAAACATTAGATTGTGGGGGAAGTATTTTATTTCCGACCTAGGACTTTGTCCCTTAGAATCACTGGGGACGTTGGTTTTTCTCCTTTTTGTTTTCCCTTTTCCTCTGTCCCTCCTACCTTTCTCTTCTTGCTTCCTTTGTCATTTTCCTCTGCTCTCCTCCCACCACCAAGAGCTCTGTGTGTGGAGCGGGGGCCGGGGGGGTGGGGGTTGTGGAAGGCCCTCACAGAGAGGTGAGACTGGAATAGGGCTCCAAGAATGATCGCCTCGGTGGTGACCAGGGCCATTCTTTGGGCTATTTGATGAGAACCCTTAGCCTCCCACCCCTCAAAGTCTCAACCTTGATTGGCTGAGGAGGGAGCTATTGACAGGGAGGAAACTCTGGTCTTTGTTGTTCTCTTTTATGACCAAGCAAATAAGTCACAACCAGTTATATGTCTGACCAATGTGGATGCTGCTCTCCATTCATTGTCTCGGAGCAGTTCAATATCCTCTCGAACAATCCAATTCTTCTCAAATACTTGCTGCATAATTACTATGAACAATTGCTGGTCTGTAGCTCATTTGAGAGCAATTCTGCTACTGACTGGCAGCATCAGCTAAGACAAGTCCCTGCTCCTTTCTCAGCCTTCGTTTCTCCTTCTGTCAAGTACGAATAACAATCCTCTCGCACCTACCTCGCCATGGGTGGATGCTGGGGATCCACTGTCACTCGGAGCAGTACAGACTAGGAGGTGTCCGATCACACTGAGCCATATCAGATTATGACCTAATATTCTCTTTTATTTGTATTTTATTCTTTTGAAATTGTGAAGAGCAGCAACTACTTAGCTCAGACTGAAGCATCTCATCTAATTTTCTAGATCATAGTTGGTTTCAGAGTAGCAGCCGTGTTAGTCTGTATTTGCAAAAAAGAACAGGAGGACTTGTGGCACCTTAGAGACTAACCAATTTATTTGAGCATAAGCTTTCGTGAGCTACAGCTGTCGTGAGCTACAGATGCATCCAATGAAGTGAGCTGGAGCTCACGAAAGCTTATGCTCAAATAAATTGGTTAGTCTCTAAGGTGCCACAAGTACTCCTTTTTCTTTTTGCCAGATCATAGTGTCTCCCCTTTGTGTACGACGAGACAGTTGAATGCACTGTGACAAACAGGAGATGCTCTTGTTTTGCAAACACATATTTTTGCAAAGAATTTTCATCCTACTTCTTATGATTTCAAGAAACAAAGTGGTTTTATCTGAATGGATTTTCAGACAGAAAACGGTTTCCATGAAAATGTTCACATCTTATTTCCTGGGCTTTATCCCTGCCTCCGGGGGGTTGTTGTCTGTTAGTTAGAACAGGAGTCAGGATTGTTGTCTTCTCTTTCTGGCTCCGTCACGCTTTGCTGTGTGACACCTTGGGTAGGTCCAGTGGGAATAGGGTCAATTCTCTAATTCCAGGCAGCAGGGAGCCTGGGTGAGATAAGGGATGTTAAGGCCATCTGCGAAGGAGAAAGGGATGTTTCCAGGTGCTGAATGTCAAGAATTCTAAACTTTGCTGATATGGCTAGTCTGGAGAAACAAGAACTAATTGTGGCCAAACTTTAACCATTGTTTTTTTTAAAGCCCATTCAGGGATGTGAGTCCCAGAGAGCCATGGAGAGGGGGAGCAACTTGCCCAAAGTCCCACAGATCAATAGGCAGCAATGGAAGCAGGAGTGACCCTCCCTCTCAAAGGCAAGGGACCAGCCATTAGGGCCTGGTTGCAATAGCCAGCTGTGGAGGGAGTGTGCGGCAGTGGTTAGTGAAGGGCTCCATCCATGGCTCTGACACTCAGTGTGACCCTGTGCTCCTAGCTGAGGCCCGTTTGCCATCAGTAGGGTTAGGGTCCCATGGCTACAGCTCAGTGGGTTTGGGAGGCTCCAGGAAGGTGTGTAAAGTGCTGGGATGTCAGGATCCTGGAGGTGCTGTCACCTCCGCCCTAGGGCAGTGTTCTGCACCCCCCTGCTGCTGGCTGAGTTTCTCCATCCCTTGGCAATAAGACAGACTCTTGTTTTCACAGCTAGTCGATCGCCCTAGTGTCATCACCCTGCCTGCTGGCTGGGCAGGGTAACTCCTGAGGTCACCACCCTCTCCAGCCTGCCTTGGGCTTGGAGAGTGAGGAGGAGGGCGTGGGAAGTCTGCTGACCCTGAACATCCGCCATCCATCATCCCATCACTGAGAGCAAGTGAGTGGCATTCGGGTTCCTCGGTGGCTTCCCCTGTCTGTCTAGGGAGAGGCAGAAATGGGGAGATTTCCTTTGCAAACAGCCCCCAAGAGCCCCTCATTCTTAGGCCAGGCAGGGGCTTCTCCAGAGCCGTCTCCCGTGTGTTTGGAAAGGTTCCAGCAATGGGGCTCCCACCCCCTTCCCTTGTGGGACACCGTTCCCCAGGCTGAGAGTCTCGGAGCTGGGCCAGACCCTGTGAGCTGCTGAGTCTGGAAATCAAGGGGGAACAAGGAGGGCCCTGGTCTTCCTGTGCCTAGGGTCTTTGTGACTTTGACGTGGGGAATGGTTTCCCAGGAGAAGTCCAGACTCCTGGGTTCTCTTCCTTCTCTAGCCTGGGTGGGAGAGTGGCCTGGGACGACAGGAGGGGACTGCTTGTCCAGAGGAACCGATGGTCTTAAGGACTGACCCCATTGCTGGAAAAGGATGAGACTTCCTGGCTGTTGCAGCAGCAGGGATCACGAGGGGGAACGTTGGGAGCAGATCATGCAATGAACTCCTGCCCGTGTGTGTAGATGGCACTCCCTGCACTCCTGTGGGGGCAGAAGGGGCTGCTGTGGTTGGAGCAGGGAGGAGGAGTGACGGAAAAGGCCCAGGAGTGAAAGGCTGCCTTGAGCCCAGTCTCACCCCTGCTCCCACTCGGTTCCAGGATGGCCAGGCTCCTGCGGATGTTCAGGAGGAAGGCTCTGCAGGTGGCCCCAGAGCCTGAGGGAAGCAGCTGCCGACTTCCCAAGGGGCAGAGCAAGCCCTGCGTCCCCGCTGGCGGGGAAGCAGCTCCCGTCCAGGCCAGATGGCGGAAGTGCCCGGCCTTCTGGAAAAGGACCCCGGCTCCCGGCGCAGGCGCCGAGCTGGGAGAGGCCCCGACCAGGCCCCAGTGGAGCTGGCCCAGGCTGCGGTTTTGCAGACAGGACCCAGCCCAGGAGGGGCGCCGGGCAGGGTGGCTCTGGGGCTTGTTGTGTGGGCAGCAGCGGCCCCAGGAGCCCAGCCCTCCTTCCCATCAGGAGGCATCGCCCTGCCCGGTCTCTGAGGCCCTTCCAGCCCCCGCCGGCCAGGAGGGGGAAGGTCCCTGTCCCAGCACCGGCAGCTCAGCATGGGACAGCGGCAGCACCTGGGCCTCTGGCAGCAGCCAGGCCGATGGAGGCCACTGCTTTGTTCCAGGTGAGGAGCCAGGCTGGGCTGAGGGAGGGTTGAGGACGGGATGTGAACACCCTGGGCCCAGACGCTCTCCCAGGGATATGGGGGGGGTCCCCATCCCAGGTGTCTGGCCTGAGCCACGGGAACCCCACGGACAGCAGCAGCCGTCACACAGCTGCCCCTTCAGCACGGGGACCTGGGGGTGGGGGCGTGAAGAGCTGCTGCCACTTTGGTCCTTGCTGCTCCGGGGCTGGGGGAACAGACACCTGCTCTGGAGTCCTGGCCAGTGGAGGAGGGGCTCTGCTCTGGGCTTCTGAAGCTGTTGGGGCCTGAAGGCATCCCTGAGAGGGAGGTTTGGGGCCCGATCTGCCCTGGGTGCCTGAGGTGGGAAGGGGGGTCTGGAATCCTGCTCTGCCCACCACGCCCCTGTCCTTCCCTCCCTGGTGCAGGGACCCCCCGGGATTCGGAGCAGGAGGAAGGGGTGCACATGGCCAAAGATGAAGCTGCTCTCAAGGTCATCCGAGAGCAGCTCCAGTGCAGAGATAAGGTACAAATGTTCCCCACCTGGGCTTGAACCAAGATTGCCCTGTCCCTTCCCAGCATCCCCACCCCCTGCCGAGGGTCTTGTCCCTCATGATCCACCACCCCTAATGGGGCCCTTTTACACCCATGATGTGGGACCCACAAGATGGGGGTGTTTGTCCCACAACAGCCGAGGTCGTTTCCCCCCACAGGCACTGTCCCACTTCCTGATCCTGCTTGTGTAGGAGTGGTGGGGGATTTGGACAATAGGCGGGTCCCCACAATCCCCCATTGAGGCCTGAGCCCTGGAGCTGGTTTGGGTGGGGTAGGAAGGTCCCTAGCTAACAGGTTCTCTCTTGCTATACCCCACTCCCGGTGGGTACAGGATGAGGGGCAGCAGCTCCTGTTCCTTCAGGCCATCTACCCCGCATGTCTGGCTGCACGGGAGAGAGGGGAGGACACGCTGGAGCCGCGCTGCTGCAAGGCGGCTGTGGTGAAGAGGATTGTGGTGAGTGAGACAAGCCATACGGCAGCTGGAGGGAGGAGAGAGACATGGGTTTGGCAGGGGTATGGCCGGGCTCATGGGTGGGGACTGGGTGGTGTTGGAGGGGGCAGCAGAGGACAAGGTTTGCTGGGGCTGAAGACTTGGGAGAAGAGAAGGGAGAAATTGTGAGATTGGTCAGTAGTGGGCAGGGGGGGAATTGTGGGGCTGGAGGACAGCTGAGAGTGGGGGCCAAGGAATCACATGGTCCCAGCTCGGTCATCAGGATGGGGCTGAATGGGGGCAGTTTTGACAGGGAGGAGGAGAGAAGGGGATTGGGAGTGAGCTTTGCAGGAATCTGGGAAGGAGGACAAGTTTGATGGGCAGGAAGGAATTGGAGGAGCGGGAGGTGGTGGGGGATCCTTCTGGCCATGTGGGGCACTGGCTGTGTCATCTCGTCATTGGGAGGTGTCAGTCGGGCCTGAATCTCACACGCTCCTTTGTCTCCTTCGCGTCTCACAGGAGCTCATCGAGGAGCTTCCCTATGACTCGTCACCCAGCGCCGTCCTCGCCCACTCCCTGGCTGCAGTGGGGAACCTCTGGTACCGAGACAGCCCCATCCCCCCACCCCGCCGGCTCCCCTCACCCCAGTGCTGCTCAGGCCCAAGGCTGGGAGTCACCGTCACTCTCCCTCCCAGGTCACCTCCCAAGAGTGGCGCCTCTGGCAGAGATGGTGGGGTGGGAAGAGTCACTCTCTCCTGGCGGGGCTCTTCTTTTCACTCCCATAACATGACAGGGGTCTTGGGGAGGGGCTCACTCCGGGGATCAGATACAGGAGGGGCAGCAGGCTCCAGGGAACAGCAGCTATTCCTGTCCTGCCACTGTCTGTCTGGGACGCCTTGGCCTTGTCATTCCCTAGCTAAGTGCCTCAGTTTCCATTCTTGCCAGCCTGTGCCTCTATCCCTGTAGCTTGGTGTATGTGTTGGCAACAGTCCCACCCCCGTACTGCACAGTCTAATAGCAGCTCCTCTCTCTTGCCAGCACCATGAAACCTGCCCTGGAGCCAGCCCTAGAGACCCACCTCTTGCGAGCTGCCCTTCACTCCGTCTTCACCCTGGGCACGGAGAAGGACACCACCGGCATCCAGGTACCTCCTCCTCCTCCTCCATCCTCCTCCTCTTCCAGAGTAGTCCTTGGTCCCTGCTCTCTTGATTCACTGGAGCTCCAGCTTTAGGGGTGGGGTAGTGGAGATGGAACAAGCTGCAGGCTTGGATCCTTCCCTCCACCAGGGAAGAGATTACGCCTCCCTTGGGGATTTCTTTCTTTCTTTCTTTCTTTCTTTCTTTCTTTCTTTCTTTCTTTCTTTCTTTCTTTCTTTCTTTCTTTCTTTCTTTCTTTCTTTCTTTCTTTCTTTCTTTCATAAGCCGTGTTTTGCCCAGAAGCCCAGCTTCCATCCAACTTGGCTGTTTCCTACTCTTCTGCCTACAAGTCCCTCTGCAGAGACCTGCTAAGCTCATGGATTAAAGGTCCAGGGGTCATCAATTCTTGCGAATTGCCTGCAGTGGGATGTGAAGGAGAGAGGCCGGGAGATGTGTTTGGGAGTCTCCCCAGTGCTTCCCAGAGACCCCTCTTCCCATCCTGTGGCAGGTGTAGGCCCAGGTTCCCTAAGTCTGACCCATGCTTTGCAGACTCTGCACAAAGTCATCCCAGAGGTCCTGGATGCCATGCTGGGGAACCTGCTGGCAGAGTCCCCAGACACAGACAGGCTCCACTTCATCTTGGAGGTGAGCCCCATTTCACCGTAACTCTTTGGGGGACTGGTAAGGAGAGACTGGAAGATCCATTTTCTACTCTGTCCTCCTAGTTGGGTCCCCAGTGGGCCGCCCTTGGTTGGTGGGTCAGTGCAATGTAGTGTCAGGTCCTTCCTTCTTGAGGAACAGAGGAAGGAGCTGGGACTCCAAGGCAGAGCTCTGCCTGGTTCTGCTGAGCACTAAGCACAGGGCTCCTGGCTGTCTTGGGGAGTGAGAGTCTGAAAATCCACCCTTCCCCCTCCCCTCCAACACACAGAGCCCATGAGATTAGGGAGATAGTTCTCAGAGAAGAGGCACATGCTCCTTCCTAGAGAAACAGGAGGGCCCCAGGGAATCAGCCCTTCCCTCTGATCTGCTCTGAAATTCCTGGGGGGATTGTGCTCTCAGTCACTCCCTACATCTCCCCAAGGATTTGCGTAGCAGGGAAGGGCCGAGGGTTCAGTCTTCTTTCTGGTGAACTGTTCAGGAATCAGGAATTCTGGGAGGATGGGACCAGCCCGACCCCGAACATTGTCCCAATCTAGAGAGACGCAGAGAAGTTGTGACCTGAAGGGTACAAGCTGCATCCTGGGGGAAAGAATCCCCTTCTAAAGCTCTGCCATCAAGGACTCAGATATTCCCCCCTGTGCAGAATGTCTCAGGCCCCTGGGGCTGGGGGTTTGGGGGGCTCATTTGCAAAGCAGGAGCAGCTGGCCACTGAGTCTGACCTGCCTCCTTTCCCCACAGCATGTCAACCTCTGGGTCGTGTCCAGGGTGTCCCAGGAGCGAGGCAGGGCTATCAGGAGCAGCACAGCCCTGCTGAGATACACAGTCACCCTCCCTGAGTTTGACGTAAGTGAGCTCTGAGCCCAGCTTGCTGGCTCCAGGCGGAGGTGGGCTGGCTCCAGCGGGCTACAGGATCTGCTGCTGCTGCCAGGGCTGTGGCTTAGGAGGGTTCTTCATGGGGAGGCAGAGTCAGAGCAGGATTGAGCTAGGCTTGAGTCAAGTTCTTCTTGTCCTGGTTCAGTGTTGTCCCTGGGCCTTTAAGGGGACCATGCTCCAGCCCCTGCTTGGCATCCCGGGCTCCCTTGGCAACAGAGCAAATGAAGGCTCGATCTCAAGCTCCTCTCCCCCAGCATCTCCTGCAGAGGGGCTAAGGGGAAGGAGCCCTCTGGCCCAGGGCGCACAGGGAGCTGAGAGGAAAATGCTGATGGAGTCCCCTCTGCTCTCCCTTCCATTAGATCTCAGCCGAGTTCCCTCGGATGGGGCACCATGTGGCCCAGCTGGCTCTATTTGTCAGCGATCCAGACAAGGACATCAGCCGGCAGGCCAGGGAGGGGACTTACCGGCTTTACCAACTGCTGCTCCAACAGAGGGGTAAGGAACCCAGCTGGGACACGGAACCCAATAGGGTACTGAGAGTGACCACAGGTTGATAATGGGACCCCAGACCATTTCTCTCAGACTGACCCCAGCTGGAGGACAAGTCTCTCTCTGCCTCTGTTCTTCTCCACTCCACTGTGCAGCCACCAATGGGATTGGAAGGACACAGAAACTGCAACCAGAATGAGGAGAAAAGTCTCTCTCTCTCTCTTTCTTCCAGGCCTGACCATACATGAGGCGGAAGATCTCTGGTGCTACGACTGGCACCAGGACAGCAGGCTGTTGGGCTACAAGAATACAGCCAGAGTGGGGGAGGTAAGGGCACTGTGCCAGGGCATGACACAGCTCCGGGAGTGTAGCTGGCTGGGTTCCCTGCAGTGGATGCCTCCTGGAGACAGGAAAAGAGCCCGCTCCTTATTTCCAGTTCAGAGTTCCTCATCCAGCAACCAGTGGGACACGCTGGTGCTAAAGGTCCCACACTGGGACTGGGCCAAGAGTCTCCTTGTTCTTGTCAGGCTGCAGGTTGGATTCCCCTTGAAGAAACCAAGGAGTTGCAGAGGCCATAGCCAGCAACTAGAGAAATCACTTAGCTCGGGGAAGAGACCTTTGGTCTGTCAGCTCCAACCCCCTCCCCACGTAAGAACAAATGCACACTCCTCTAGTCGCTGAAGTGCAGGAGATCTCTCTGCTGGAAGCAAGACAGGGTCCCCTGTCATCTCTGTGCCCTGCACAGCAGATTGGGCCTGCTCACACACATTAGAGATCCATTCCCAGCCCATCCTGGCCCCTGCCATAAATTGCCTTCCCAAAAGAGCCACTGGAGGCTTTGGTCCCTCAGCATCTGCAACCTTTTAACAAAGGGGCTTCCCTGAGCCCTGGGAGCCTGAAAGCCTCCTGGGGAATGAAGTGCCTTGGCCACAGCAGCTCTCTTCCCCGCCGTTTGGGGCATGAGACGCCATTGTACCGCCAGGACTTGGAGGCTGGCTCTGGGCAATCTGCTCAAGCCTCATGTCCTCTTGGTTTTAGGTCTTTGGAAAATTCTTCTCCGTCGGGCAGAGAAGATCCTTTGTGCAGACAGCTTTGCTGGCCATCCACGACCCCCTGCTGCGTGTCAGCCAGGCTGGGCTGGTGCTCGTCTACTCCCTCCTGGGGGAAGCCCAGCAACTGATGGGGGACACGGTAAGCAGCTGCAATCGACTCAGAAGCTTGGGGTGGGGCCCAGAGCCTCCTTCCCATCCTCTCGCCATGCGCTGGCCCAGTAGCAAGGAGCCTAGTGGGGACTTCTGGACTTCATGGACTTCTGTTCTTAGGATGTGGTGCTCTGCTATCACTCCTGGGAAGGACAGGAGAGTCTCCTAAGTGCCCTCTGGGAACCTTTCCTGCCCCACAGAGCTGCACCCATTTCCCCATGGCCTAGTGTCCATGTCACCCGAGACACCATCGAGAGTTGCTCCCATCCCTGGCAGCCTGGGAGGCCAAGGACTGAGTGGTGATGGTGACTGACTGAGGCACATGGGCGTGGGAAGCTGGTCTTGCTGCTGGTAGGGCTGGACCCGCTCTCGAGAGATTGGGAGGATTCAGTTGGCAGGGGCTGCTGACCTGCCCCGTTCAACAGGGCTGCCATCCTGTGGTTTCAGCTTTTGTCACTGGGGTGTGTTGGGGAAAGGTCTCAAGCTCTCCCCATCCCACTTCACTGCTGCCAGAATCCCTCCCGCCACCCTTCTAGAGCCCCCTCCATGCCCTACCTGGGTGGGGTTGGAGGTAGGGGTGGAAGAGAGGGTTCTCCGAATTTGAGCGGTGTCCCCAGGTGGGTTGGAGGTGGAACAGCTGTCACGGGCACTGATGGGGAGGTGGCAGGAGCTCACCCGACAAGGAGGGGGGTTGGCACTGGAGGTCACTAGAGAGGACAGCAAGCCTCCATCCTGGGGGTCAGGAGGGTGAATCTACCACTCAGACATGAGCAGCTGCTGGGTGGAAATGATGGTGCTGGTTCCAGGTGCCCTTCATCCTCCCTGATTCCTGGGGAGTGTCTCAGTCTCTGCCATGTTCTCGTTCCCCTGCAGCACGAGGATGTCACAGCCAAGGTCATGGGCCAGCTTCACATCATCCGGCACTTGCACCAGATGCCCGAGGCGCTGCAAGGGCTGTGGCTCATCTGACACTCTTCAAGGTTCCCCTCCCTGTCCAGCAAGTCCCGCTCCCTGCTGCAGGTACCGCTCTGTCTCACTGTAAATGCCAGGCTAGTGGAAGCGGAAATGGAGGCCCTGGCATTCACAGAAACTCTCTCCCCTCTCTGTGGAGCTGTGTCCTTCCCTTGGCCCCCCAAATTCCTTCATCTGGGGCAGGAGCTCTTTCCCTCACACCCATATCCCTCCCCTCTTTCCTTGATCTCACCCCCATCCCATTCCCCGTGTTCCCAGGCAGAGATCTTCCTGACCCATATGGCGCAGAAGGACCTTTGGGTCAAGGCTACAGACTGCGTGCCCAATTGAAGCTCAGGAAGCTCCACATTTGAAGAGGTGAGGATGGGACAGAGGCTCAGGGCTAGCTTCATCTCCTGCCCTTTATTCCTCCTTTGGCCCTTCTCTGGGCTCTCTGAGTCTGAGATAAAGAGGAGCCTCCTCCGCCCGTGTCTTCTAGGCCCTGGGGTGTGTGACAGCCTCCCAGATGGGTGCAGTCAGAAGCTGAACCACCTTAGGGAGCAGTGGGGACAGGTCCCTTGTCCTAGGAAGCCAAGCAGTGGTAGTTCTCAAAGAGGCTGAGAAGGAAGACCCCGCTCCCTCTTGGAGGTAAGAGCCATTGACTTCTTTGGGCATCTGTGTTTCTTGGGGGAGAAATGGGATCTCTGCTGCATAGCCTGGCTGGGAGCTTCCCCCATCCCTGGGACAGAGACATCTCCATCAATGTGCCACCCTTGTTTTTTTCCAAGCAAGAGGCTCCCCAGAGAACTCCTCCTCAAACCTGTTCTCCTGGGAGCGTTTCTGGGAGGAGGCTCCCGTCCCTCAGTCTCCAACTCCATCATGCAGTCTCTTTCACCTAACATCTCCGCCCTCCAGCTCCACTTCCCGCAGCAGGACAAACGGACCTTCAGCTCCTAGAGAACAGACTCTGACCTCCTTCTGATCAGCAATGGGGTTTCCCCCTCCCCTCAGCAAACCTGTCAGCCGGGCTGGACCGGATTTGAAGGAGGAGGTGTCTAACAGGGTGGCCTGGCCTATGGCTGCCTAGCCTGGGGCTAGGCCAAATTGATGATCAAGTGAGCCCCACCTGAGAGGAAACAAGGGAAAACAGCATCAAAAGTCCAGAAGCAGAGTGAGCTGTTCAGTAGATGGCCTTGGGCCAAACCCTGGAGTCCAGGGTAGGACTGGCTTCTCCCACCGTCCCTAAGGAAGGGGACATAGAAGACCAGAGAAACCCAAGAAGGGCAACCGGAACCGAAATCAGTCTGAGGCAGAACTCCCCATGAGGGTGGAAGGCCTTGTTTCTGTTCAAGACATTTTGGGACTTTGTTTGCAAGGAGCACAACCCAGGAAGGAGTGGAGTAAAGGACAGTCACCTGGTTGGAGGGCTGAGTTCCCAGCCAAGAAACTGCAAGAGTGAGTATCAGCGGGGTTGCTAGCCCAGAGAGAAAGCGGTGACACGAGGCCTGGCCAGCATCTAGCGGTGAGTGAACTCTGGTACACACCCAAAGTGGCCGTGTCTAGAGCCCTGTGTAGGCTCTTCTGTGGGAAGTTCCCATGGGTCAGTGGGGCCGGATTCTCTCCTGCTCCTTTGGTCTCTGGGCTTCCCACGAGATGTCTGGTGAACTGCCCTTGGACTCTGGGCCCAGCACCGCTCAGAAATTATTCGCTACCTTCAGAGAGACAGGGCATAGCTCAGCCTGTTGGGTAGGCTGGAGAATCACACTTCACTCGAACACACAACACTGAGGTGGTTTGGGAAGCATAGTAACAAAGAAGAGATTTAAGTGATACTAAGCAAGAGAAAGAGACACATTTCAAAGAGAGAAACAAAACACAACACACTTTGTAGTGACTAAAACTGAATCTTAACAAGTCACAATCTTTGCCTAAGCAGTTTCCAGACTAACATCTCAGCTTTCCTAACAGACCTTCTTTGATGTCCCTGTAGGGTAGAAACCTTCTCTGTCGAATCCGCTGATTTGCTTGCTTCGTCTTGTGGTTTCAGACCCTCTGTTCTCCTTCTGGGCTGCCTGGACCCTGATTGTAACATCTCTCTGGCCCAGCCTCTTTCACAGATGTGTGCTGCAGCCAGCCCAGTGCAGGGAGCAGTGGGGACACATAATCTCCTCCTGTCAGACCAAGCAACAGGGGTCCCATTGAGGCTTAGATGGAAGATCCCAGGCATTTCCTGGAGGTAAGAACCGTCCATTCTTCCTGGCACTTGGGGCTGTTGCAACAAAGAGGGGACTCCTGTTCTATAGCCTATTTGTCCTCATGACTGTGTTTCTTTCTTCTCAGAGGATGCGCCCGGGACCCTGGAGACTGTTTTGTGCAGGAGGTATGAGCGGGGAGAGATCACTCACTGTCCTGACCCCTGGGTCATTAACCCGGGTCTGCAGGGTTCCTGGGAGCAGCCACCCTCCAGCACGCCACCTGGAAGCCTACGAAAAACTGCTTACGTAGGACTGACGAAGTCCAGACCCATTTTAAGGCTCCTATTGGCAGAGTCCCAGAGCAGCTAATTGGCCCCCAGGACCTCCTTAAACCAGCAGCAGGAACAAGAAGCTGTCTGAACAGCTGAGCTCCTCCCCGGCTCTGGACCGTGTGTTGGCTGTTCCTGCTCCCACTCCCCAGGCTTGATTTCCTGGCATCCGGTCTCGGGGTGACTCATCTGACTTGAGGTGCTGAACACAATTTGGTCTTTTGCTTCTGCCCTTCCAGTGTCCTGACCCAGCTGACTCTCGACTCCTGTCTTGTGAGTGTGGACTCTGCCTCTGACCACTAGGTCTGGCTGCCCATGACCCGGCCATGACACTGACTTTTCTACAATTCCTCCAATGCCCTTTTCTGCTCTCCAGCTCTGTTCTCCCAGCAAGACACACCGATGCCTTGGCTCCCAGAGTCCTGCTTGCCTGCTAGTCAAGGGCTCATGGGGAGTGTTTGTCTTGCCCCCTCCCCCACCACAGCTGCTTGTCCTCGGGGACTCTCCCTAGCGCAGAGGAGAATCCGTCCTGGCAGCAATTCAGGAAGTCACAGAAGGGATGGTCTGCTCAGCTCCCTCTGCAATGCCACTGCCCGAGAGCATTACGAGTGGGTGCCCAGTGACTGCGCCGGCAGCTCCTTGAGACACTCCTGGGGGCAGGGTAGTCGTGTTTCACGATGACCGCGGGAAGCCATGCGAAGAGTGCGGCATTGAGAAGACTCTCCTGCTGTCCCAAAGGGTTTCTGTTCTCCTGCACGGTCAGACCATGGGGCCAGGTTGCAGAATGGGGAAGAGCTGGTTGGTGATGAGTCGGAGGATTCACCATACAGGTGGTAGCTGCTGCAGATCCTGGAGTCCCTGTGGTCGGGTTACCATGCGTCCGGAGTTTCCCGGACATGTCCGGCGTTTTGGTTTTTAAATTGCCCTCAGGGAGGAATTTGTAAAACTCTCCAAAGGGCCGGGATTTCCCTCCCAGTGCAGCACTCTGGGGGCGGAGGGGGAGCTGCGTGCTCTGCGGGGGAGCACGGCACTGTGTCTGGCTCCGCACCCCAGACACACTGCTCTGAGCAGCAGGGTATGGGGGCCGGGGGGGCTGGAGAAGGGGCATGGGGTCCTAAGGGACAGTCAGGAGACAGGGAGCAGGAGGGGTTGGATGGATGAGGGGTTCTGGGTGGAGCCTGTCAGGGGGTGGGCATATGAAGAGGGGTCGGGGGAGTCAAGGGACAGGGAGCGGGAGGGGTTGGACGGGGCGGAGGTTCGGGGGGGAGTCAGGGGCAGGGAGCAGGGGGGATTAGATGGGTTGGGGGTTCTGCGGGGGCAGTCAGGGGACAGGGAGTGGTTGGATGGGGGTGGGAGAGCCAGGGGTCTGTCAGGGGGCGGGGGTGCGGATAGGGGGCGGGGCAGTCAGGGGACAGGTAGGGGGTGGAGTTCAAGGGGGGCAGTTAGGGTGGAGGGGTCTAAGAAGGGCGCAGTTGGAGACAGGGAGAAGGAAGACTTAGATAGAGGGCAGGGTCCTGGGAGGGGGTGATCAGGGGACAAGGAGCTGGGGGGGTTGGATGGGATGGTGGTTCTGTGGGGGGCAGTCAGGGGGCAGGAAGTGGGAGGGAGTAGATAGGTGGCAGGGCTACCACTCCCCCACCCACCCTCGGAGTGTCCTCTTTTTTGAAAGTTCAAATATGGTAACCCTAACCTATGGGCCAAGCCTCCACTCCTGAGAGTTCAGGCGAACCTCCCCCTGTTCTCAGGGAGTCTTTGGCTTTCGCGGCTGGGCCTGCCTGCTGAGACAGAGGACTCAGTACTTCCATCAGGCTGCTCACTTGCAAATGCAGCCGTCCAAAGAGGTAAAGAATGGAAGCGAAAGAGCAAAGCTGGACCCTCCACTGAGCTCCTGCAATCAAGTGAGCACAGCCTGGGAGAGATGAGAGAAAGCTTCAAGGTGGCTGGTGGCTGCATGGAGCCAGGGGAGGAGAAATAAATAGTTCATGATGAATCCTACGGGCTTTGTCTTGTGTGGTGAAGGGTTTAAAATGGGTCTAGTTACTATCACATTCAACTTTACAATCGCTGTGTCTGATTGAAGGGCAGGTCTAGAAAGGTCAGAGGTCGCTCGAGGAGCTTCAAGTCTCAGATTCTGTCCCTATTGCCTGCTTTGACCAGCTGATCTCAACCCAACACCGCCCTCAGGTGGTCGCAGTGGTGAGCTTTTCCCTCTTTTTCTGGATTCGCTGCAGGCATGGGGACAGGATACATGTGGCCAAGGAAATGGAGAGGCATGGGGGTCACTTGCAGAGGCATGAAGAGAACTTGCAGAGTTGCCTGTTCATGCAGTTCCTATGGGGGAAGCACGGTAGGGTACCGTGCACTCCGGGGCACCATTTCCAATTTTGGTGGTGGCGGGGAGGATAATTTCACCATGATTCCAGGGGCTACTTAGGCACCTGAAAACTCTAGTGTTTTGACAGATAACTTAGCAATGAGCTTGCCAGACTGCTTTCTGGGGAAGACAGCTAGAAGAATGTATCCAGGGAATGGTTCTGTAGCTCTGAGCTGTTTGGACACTTTCAGGGAACATTCCCCATGCAAGACAGAGATCCCCAAAGTTATCCTGGGTAACCCTGAGAGACTTATGGAAAACTAGCAGATCCCACATCTCTGCTGTCACTTTGCACGGACAAACTCGGACTGTCCGAACCTGTTCATGTATTTTACCTGCTTTAACCTCTCAAGATCTTTCACGTATAAAAGAAAGAAAATTAAATAAATGGCATAGGTACACCGATATAGGGCCTTAGTGTAAAGCCGATCTCAGAGTTGTCCCATTGAAATGGAATTATTCACAGCAGTAATTAAAGTTAAACATGCACTTAAGTGTTTCCAGGCCCAAGATTAAGGTCACAGCTTATGAGAGGTGCAGATGCAAGAAGAGAAGAGCTGTGCAAAAACTGAAATGCCACTTGGAACCTGGCCCAAACAATGCATCATGAAAAATAAACTCATCTTGTTATACAGTAACAGAGCTGGTTCAAAAGGGTTTTACACTGACAATGCAACCTTTGAACTAAAAATGCCACTTTGGATTACATTGATCATTTGAAAAAAGTTCCCTCTTTAAAAAAAACATTTGGGATTTCTCTGCCCACTTGAGAGAGAACATGGAGTTTTTCCCACCAAAACAAAACAAAAATTTGGTCATTAAAAACATTTCCAAATAAGTTGGAAGAATATGGGGGGGGAAGTGGTTTCTTCTTCAATTTTCATGACCCTCTCCACCCTCCCTATTTTTGACCAGTTCTAATTGTGAATAAATGTCTGTCTGTACATGAATGATAAATATGTCTGCTACTGAAACATTTACAAACAATGGCTCTCATCAGGAGCACTGAGGTCACATTACGCAGAGAAACACCCAGGCCGGCAGGGTTCACATTCTCCAAGACATAAACCGCCCCAGGACGGGAATGTCACACACAACACAGCGTGACTGGCCCGGGTTGGTTAGGTGCATGTTTTGCTGTTGCTGGCAAATTGTGCTTTTCTGAGGGTGGGGGGGAGTTATATTTGAAAGGAGTTCTTCATCCTCTCCCACTCTCATCCAGGGGTGCCGGAACAGGGGAGACCAGGGCCCACCACTTTTTACTGGCCATAAGTGTGAGCGACTGGATGATGGGGGAGAGAAGGGAGAGGGGAGGGCAGTGTTTTGGGGGCAAGGGGCGGCATGAAGTGGGAGCTCAGGGAGAAAGGCGGTGTGAGGGAGGGCCTCAGGAAAAAGGGCAGTTTGAGGGGGCAGGACCTCAAGGAGAAGGGGTGGAACAGGGGGTGGGCCACAGTGTTTGTGCCAGCAGCCCCGCCCCCCCCAACACTTTTAGAAAGCTTTTGCCCATCCTGCCCTCATCCCAAATTAATTTGTTGCAGTAAGAAAACTTTGAGCAACAAGGGGACTTAGAGACCCACCATATAACTGCCAAAATCCTCACCCGCCCCTCGAGCTGGGCAAACAGAATTTTTTGGTCACTGGCAATTCCAAAAAAGAGATGGAAAAAAAACGGTTTCAGGTTGAACAAAACTAACATTTTTCCAAATTTTTGATGAACCAAAAAGCTTTTTTTTAAAAAAAAAAGACCCAGGAACATTTCAAGGGTTATAACTTTTTGAATTTTTAAAATAAAAGTGAAGGACATTTTTAAATAAAAAATAGTTTCAAACTGAAAAATCAAAATGGTTTGTTTGGAAAGTGTCTAAATGAAATGCTTCGACTTTTTAAGAACTGGGGGAAGGGTCTGGACGTGAACAATTCAGCAGACTGGATACAAATTCCCAAACAGATCTCCTTCCCCATTCTCCAGGGCTGGGTCTCGATTCCTGTTTCTGGTTCCCTGGGCCTGGGCCCCGTCCCTGTCACACACTGCGGGGAGCTCAGATTCCTGGGAATCCTGCGGACTTCCACGCTACTGGGAGGGATGAGTCAGCAGCTTCCTGAGGACGAGTTGCGAGTAGGCAAACACTTTCCCTCTACCTTTCCAAAACTCGCATAGGTATAGTGAGACCAGCACCCCCACCACTCCACGCACCATGAGACGATTCCAGGACGCTGGCTCTGAAACAAAAGAGAGAGAAAGGCCCCATGACTAAGGGACTCCGTTAAATCATCCCACTGCTGCCATGAGGATCCCAGAAGATGAAGACGTTCCTGGGGTACAGGAAGAGCTGAGTTGGGTCGAGTGCACATGGGCAGCACTCAGAGCAGCGGGAATGAGATCTCCAGGCTCATTATCCCCATCAGCCAACCTGACGGAGGGAGAAAGGTGAGCCCGGCAAAGCAGCCCTGTTCCAGAGTCTGGGAACTGGGATTTTCAAGATGGGGTCCCTCAGGTTCTTAAGGTTAGAGGGGACGGTTAGGATCATCTCCTCCAGCGTCTCCTGAAGCGTGGGGAAGGGCTAGCCATGGTGGGAAGGGTGGGATTTGAAGATGTATACAGGAAAATGGGGGGGTGGGGTCACTAACACATTGCTGATGGGTGAGGGGCACGATTGGTTTCTTTGCCTTGAGGAGGGGGCTCAGCTTTTAAAAGTTTTGGGAAGAATAATTTAGTCTGAGCCCTGGCATAACCCAGGCCAGAGAACGTCTCCTACTGATTCCTGCACCCAGTCCAGTGATTTATGGCACTGCCTTTGCATTGAGAAGGATTTTATCATAGGCTTACATCCAGCTGCAGAAGAGAAAGGGCATTAGAAGCTGAAAGACCCCAGAAGTGGCTCTGGTTTTCTACTCAAAATAACCACCCGGGGCTGATTTTCCCCAGCCCAGCGCCTTTCAGTCATGCACCCAGCGCCTAGAGAATTTGGTGTGCAGGCAGGCTCCCAAATCCAGACAGTGGCACATCACATCGACTTTGTCCTCGTGTCAGGGACTGCCCTGAGCGCCCACCCTGCAAACACTTACGCACCTGAGCCCTCCCACTGCGATCCAAGGCTACTCCTACAGATGGAGTTAAAGATGTGGTTAAAGCGTTTGCAGAGGTTCCAGAGAGCTGAGGCTCCATGTAAAAGGAACAATACTTCAGTTATTCCAATCTTGGGTTTATGAGATGCTCCTGCCCCCCCGTCCCTTCACAGCTGAGTCTCCCACCCAGTGGAATTCTCCAAGGAACTTCCCACTCCGAGACCCTACACACTGTGTCCAGCGCTAGCTGTCCCTCTGGCCCAATCCCATGCTTCAGGACATAGCCTGAACGCCACCGAGGTCAGTAATTAATTCCCCACCTGCATTTACAGTATAGTAAAACTAGCCATGTATGTTACAGCGGGTTCTCGCTTTTCCTGGAAGAATCAGATATTGTCCCCTGGGCTGGACCAGACAGGACAGCAGCTTGAAATGCCCTGCGGCATTGACTTGAACTCAGACTGACCCTGTGGAAAACGGGCTCAGCCACCTGGACAATTAGGTAATCTTGGCAAGCTGTGAGATTTCAAACAAGTAGTATTTGAGTTTGGCTTGGCAATCCTGGGTCAGGGTCTGACGTGAGGGGTTGGGAGACAATAAAGGGAAAGGGTCTGAGAAAGGGCGTCCCTTACAATAAATCGTTCAACTAGTCACTGTTGAAGTGAGATGCTTTACAGATGCTCACAGACAGGCTCTCCCACCAGCTAAGAATTTGGACACTCTGGTTCCCTGCTGGGACCAGCTTTGCTATTCACTTGCAAACAGGGTGGATAAAAATCAATGATTTAAAAAAAAAAAATAAAAAAAATTGGATTTTTTTGATAAAATGGTTTTTGCCCCTCCAAAAGCTGTCTAAAGATAGTTTTAATTAAGATACATTCTAGCTCAAAGATCTCTCATCATGGAATAGGGAGGATAAATTCTAATTCTATAGTATGAGACAATATATTCATGTAATGTTTAAGAAAAGTTTTGTAAATGAGTTCCAATACTTCATGGATTAAGGACCCAATCTTATGGGGTTCCACAGGCTTCTGTATAGATTGTGTAGGTTAATCTTTCTATCTACCCAATGGGATTCAGTGCTCAGTCTAGAAGATACCATCAGAGATGCTTGATTTTGCAGTTCTCAAACTGTGGATTTGTGTCTCCAGAGGTAACATGCTTGTTAACAGCAAAAATGTTTTCAAATAAATAAATAAATATAGAGAGGTGATATACAGCCTGGCAAGAAAATCCTCCAAATATTAACGATTAACCTGTTGAATTGGAGATATTTATGAAGTCATTGCGAGGGGAATTATCTGCTTCAATAACCTTGGGTAAATGAAATAACCAAACAATCATTCATTTTCTGAGATAGCTGTAAAACTCATCTGAAAAGTTTTCAGAATAAATCACCCTTTAAAAATGTATAGTGTCTACCTTCTAAAAATGAAACCTACATCTATCTCTGAGTTGTGAAGAACATGTATTAAGGTTATAACAACCAACAAGAATACACTTTTATGTAGAAATCCATGATTAAATCGAGTCATCCTGACTAGTGATTTAAATCAATTTGATTTAAAATCAGATCCACCCTGTTTTTGCTGACCAACAGGCAGTTCTGCTCCCCAGGCCCTTCCGGGGTGTCACTGCCCCAAACTCAGCTGTTAGAAACCCAGGAAATGCTCAGCTGAGATCTTCCCCATGTAACACTAGGAAAGAATCTTAGCACTACAGCGGAAAACGAACCACAGAGCTCTGCTAACCAGGAGGAGCTCAGTTATAGGTGCCGGTTCCCCCATATAACCTTAACTCTGTCCTCTTGGAATGCCACTTTATTGTATCTTGCAGAGTTTTGCCAACCCACAGCCTTCAAATCTCAGCAGGTTGCCTTAAAAATCATGAAATATTTAAAAATAATAAATTTGTGGTGGGGTCTGCTTTTTCATCTTTTGAGTTTTGAGCAGGGGGGGTGGGGGTCGGGGAAGAGAAGGGAGCAGGGGAAGTCACTTTTTTCAAGTCGTCCTACATAAACCCCATATTTTGGTTTAAACAAATGGATGTGCTTATCACAGGACTCCAGGCTCTGGGGCTTTTAGAAAATCAAACACCAAATACCGTGAGATGCATGACAAAGATCGGGGAGTTGCCAACAGTGGGAATGAGGAATATTTGCCTAAGTCACAGGGAACTAATTGTAGGGAATCCTCTAATTAATGCATCGTTAGGCTCTTTAGCTCTTCCCCCTGTGGAGGTAGAGGCCATGGGTACCCCGGGAACATCAGTGGTCTTGTGCCTGAAGGTACCTCTCCCCTTGACAACCCTCCACTCCCCACTCATTGCACTTCATGCCATTCTGCTGCAGGGCAGCACAACGGGAAGCGTGCAATGCAATCATTCTCATGTCTTTCCATCCATTCTTGGTCCTGTAAGGACACTGAAGTGCCAGGCCTTCAGCAGCTGCAGTTAGAGCGAGAAGGTCTCACACTCTTGTGCATCAGGCCACGTTTATAGAGCCCTGTGCTGGTACAACATTTGTTTCTGCACACGATCCACGGCTACGAAGCGGATCTCTGCAGATTTGCAGGGCGCTGCCCATTTATGCCTGGATTTAGGAGCCGAACTCTGGGCATTATTTTGCAAAACCTGCTCAAGCCTTTTAGAGCTCTTTCGTAGCAAACCATGGCGTTTTTTAAACCCCCGACATTCCATGACTGAGCAAAACATCTCCAGGAACATCAACAATGCTGGCTCGAAGAGAGGTAGCACTCTTCTTAAACAAAATGATTTTAAACGAACAACTTGCTACCAAAAAGTTTGAGATATTTGCTGTGGCAGAACAAAGGGGGTTTTGATCTAAAAGAATGTGACCCCAAGCTTCTTACAATTCGTTCTACAGGCATGGGGCTTGTGCATTTTCTGCTGCGGCTTGGCCGGACAAAGAGCCAGAGCTCAGCCCTAACAATCAACCGGGAGAGCGGAGTCAGAGGTGAGGAAGGCCTGGGAAGATCCTGAGACAGGGAATGAAGGGGTGTCCCATCCACCTGCTCCTTCCTGTAGGTAGATCACAGAAAGATCTATTGGTGAGTGCTGGGATTTCCCTGCCATGAATGGGCAGCGTGCAATTAACAAGGGCTGCTTCTCATACTTACACACACACACCCCATCACGCCATGCACACCTCTCACGCCGGCACCAGATCTGATTTCATCTCATGCATTTACACAGCACATCTCTGCAAGCAGATTATAACCCCCAGTGTCCATAACTCCAGTTAACTCTGCAGTGAGGACATGCTCCCCCCAGCCCCAAGACCTTAAAACCCAAGGTCGACTCCCCCTGCTCGAGAAGACACACACTTCAAACCTGCCCCACCCCGCACCCCCAGTTCCCTAACCTGGGGCTTGCCAGGGGATTCTCTGCTTGTGATCAAGTGGGGCTGGCTGCATGCAAGGCGCTGGCCAATCCTCTCTGTCTCCAGCTGCTCAACTGCATTCAAAGAAAGTTTACAAAATAATCCCTCTCCCCCCTCCTCTGTATGTTCTTTCCATGCGCTCTTCCCTCCATCCCTATTCTCTGCGTCTCTAAGTTTCACCTGCTCAGCCAGCAGCTGGGGATTTGCAAATAAATAAATAAAAATAAAAAAACTGGACAAAAAAGCCCACAAACATTTTCTGTAAAATCAACATGGGCAGGACCACCAGTGCTGGACCTAGTGGGGCTGCCGCCCCCCGTTCCCCCGGCTTGAAGCGGTTTCCATCCTATCCAGGGTTTACAGTTTGGCTCAGTGGCTCTCTGCTCCCTCACTGTACAAATTGTTCCAGAGCCCCTGGGCGGGACAGGGCCTGAAGAAAGGGGCATGCGGAGGTGTTGGGAACACATGGGCCCTGCAGCTGCCCCCCAACCATGCACCCCCCCCCGCCCCAGCTCTACCTTCTCTAACCCCCAGACAACACACCTCCCCCTCCCCTTTTCTGCTTAGGACTCCAGCCCCACTGAACAGTCCAGAAGGAAGATGGAATCTCTTACCTGAAGTGCCATCCAAAAACCCAGAGGGGCGGGCTAGAAGGAAGAGCCCCAGAAACACCCCGACCCACGGCATGTCAGAGGCGCAAAAGGAACAGGCGAGATCGGCGGCAACTTCACCAGAAGCTAAGGCCAGCCCACCGTCACCTGACTCTACGAAAGCGCAGTAAGCTGGTGGTGTAAACGGTGCATGGGCAGTTCCACCAGGCGATCAACAGAGCCGGTTAGAGAGTCATTTAACAACTCTGGAATGGCTTTGCAATGGGAGGAGAGTTTTCCGAGCCATGCTTTGCTTCCTGAGGCGGTCAAGATTTGAGCTTTACTAGAGGATTGTACAGGATTCAGGCACTCTCTAGTTCCTCCTTTGTCAGCCCCTTGCCCTAACACCCTGCCTGCCCTGGGTGCTCAGCTGAGCTCTCCCTTGCTGCATGGTGCAAAACCAGAACTATCCCATTACTCTCCCCTGCTGTGTCTCTCTCCCCATCTCTCCCCTCAGGCCAGGCTGCTGCTGCCCCAGGGGAGCTCACTGTGCTGGGTCCCCACGGCTGTTGCAGATGCTTTCTCCTGCTGGGGCTGGAGGCCCTGTTCAAGCTCCCCTTGGAGAGAAGCGCGCTGTGTTTTTTTTACTTTTTTAAAACTATTCACTTGATTTGCTGCTTCCAAAACCTTGGGGAAGTTTTAACCTAAGCTGGTAAAAATAAGCTTAGGGGTTTTTTTATGCAAGTCCCCACATCTGTACCCTAGAGTTCAGAGTGGGGAAGGAACCTTTACATGGTGGCAGAGCAGTGGAATTAACTTGAAAGCATTTTGAGATCAATTTGAGATTTTTTTGAACAAGAAGCACAGATTTTAAAAAGGAAATTTTCCTTTGGGCTCCTGGAAAGCAGGTTTTAAGCTGCAAACAGTTAGAGGATTTTTTGTCTCTGCTTGGGGGTCAGAGCAGAGACAAAAGGGAATTGTCTTTTGTGAGCTGGAGTTTTCTCTACCTAAAGGCAGGGTAGTTAACCTCCTGCAGGGAAATTCACAAGTCTTCACAGACCTGAAGAAGTTTTTTTCTTTTACCTAAGAGCAACTAGAGGGGTTTTCTGTCTATTTGCCTGGAAACAAAGGTGTTAGGGGTTTTTTTAAGGATTTTTCTGTAGGCTGACAATCACTATCAGAGAACATAGGTATCCAGTTACAGCACAGCAAAATTTTATAAGCCAAGTTTTTTGTTTGTTTTATTTCTAACTCTCGGGTGTAAAGTTAGTTAAAAACAGAGAGGCAAACATGACAAAGCCCAAAACAAACAGCCAAAGAGGCTGCCCACAGGAGAGCTATGGAGGCAAAGGAAAAAGAAAGCAAGCATGCTGAGGAGGAAAGGGAGCTGCCCACAGGAGAGCTATGGAGGCAAGGGAAAAAGAAATGGAGGAAAAGGAAAAAGAGAGGAAGCATACACTGGAGATGGAGAAGGCAAATGCTCAGCAGAATAGCAATCCTTCTCCAGGTACCACTTCCCATCCCAGGAAATTCCCCACCTACAAGGCAGGCGATGATACCGAGGCCTTCCTAGAAAACTTCAAAAGGGCCTGCCTTGGGTACAGCATCTCTACAGACCAATACATGGTAGAGCTGAGTCCGCAGCTCAGTGGACCCTTAGCTGAGGTAGCGGCTGAAATGCCTAAGGAACACATGAACCAGTATGAACTGTTTAAAACCAAGGTGAGAGTCAGAATTCGGCTAACACCCGAGCATTCCCATCAGCGGTTCAGAGCCCTAAGGTGGAAACCAGACGTGCCATTTACCCGACATGCCTACCACATTGTGAAACATTGGGATGCCTGGATATCAGGAGCAAGTGTTAAATCTCCAGAAGATTTGCCCTGCCTAATGCAAATGGAGCAGTTCTTAGAGGGTGTTCCTGAGGAAATAGAAAGATACATCCTGGATGGGAAGCCCAAAACTGTAATCGAGGCTGGGGAGATTGGAGCCAAATGGGTGGAGGTGGCAGAAAAGAAAAAAACTGGTCGCAGTTGGAGCGGAGACCAGAAAGGACAACCTCAGACCACACCCTACTACCGGGGGCAGCCGAAGGCCCCAACGACCCCCCAAAGAACCCTCCAGACACCTTATTGTCCCGTCACACCGTTCTCCAGCAACCCACCTCGCCCCAGTGATCAGTCAGCTGGACAATGTTTTAAATGTAACGAGCAGGGGCATGTGAAGGCCAACTGCCCCAAGAACCCCAACTGATTACAGTTCATTGCACTGGAATCACCCCAGAGGTCCTCAGGCCCAGATACCTCCCAGATACCCTTGGAGTGGAGGGAAACTGTGAGTGTGGGTGGGAAGAAGGTCACTGCGTGGAGGGACACCGGAGCACAAGTGTCAGCTATCCATGCTTCCTTAGTAGACCCCAATTTAATCGACCCAGAGATCCAAGTGACAATTCAACCCTTCAAGTCCAACTCTTTCAATTTGCCTACGGCCAAGTTGCCTGTCCAGTACAAGGGCTGGTCAGGAACATGGACTTTTGCAGTCTATGATGATTATCCCATCCCCATGCTGTTGGGGAAAGACTTGGCCAATCATGTGAAGCTAGCCAAGAGGGTGGGAATAGTCACCTGCAGCCAGGCTAAACAAGCCGTGATGCCTAGCTCTGTTCCGGAAACTTCTATCAGGACCCGGTCAGAGGTGATGGACCTGGACCCCAGGCCAATGTCTGCAACAGCAGTGGTGGATCCAGTCCCACAGACCCAGACAGAGCCAGAACCAGAACCGACGGAACAACCAGCACCAGACCCATTGCCAGCACTGAATCCAGTACTTGCAACCCCAACACCAGAGGGCCCCACCAAACCTGAACCGGCAGCAGCCGAAAACCCACCAGAGGCTCAGCCGGAGCCTGAACCCGAACATAGTGCACCAGCGGAGAGCGGTTCACAGTCAACGGAAACAGCCCCATCCCCTACATCGCTTCCAGAGGGACCAAGCCTAGGTCCACAATCCAATGAGGACCTGATGTCTCCAACATCAAGGGAACAGTTCCAGACCGAACAGGAAGCAGAAGAAAGCCTCCAGAGAGCTTGGACAGCGGCACGGAGCAACCCCCACCGCCTCTCAGCTCTTCTAATCGATCCAGGTTTGTTGTAGAAAGAGGACTTTTCTACAAGGAAACACTTTCTGGTGGACACCAGGAAGACTGGCATCCTCAGAGACAGTTGGTAGTTCCAACTAAGTACCGGGTAAAGCTCTTGAACTTCGCCCACGATCATCCTAGTGGCCATGCTGCAGTGAACAGGACCAAAGACCATTTCGGGAGGTCATTCCACTGGGAGGGAATGGGCAACAATGTTTCTACCTATGTCCAGTCTTGTGAGGTATGCCAAAGCGTGGGAAAACCTCAAGACCAGGCCAAAGCCCCTCTCCAACCACTCCCCATCACTGAAGTTCCATTTCAGCGAGTAGCTGTGGATATTCTGGGTCGTTTTCCGTAAAAGACACCCAGAGGAAAGCACTACATACTGATGTTCATGGCTTTTGCCACCCGATGGCCAGAAGCAGTAGCTCTCAGCAACACCAGGGCTAAAAGTCTGTGCCAGGCAAGAGCAGACATTTTTGCCAGGGTAGTTTGACCCTCCGACATCCTCACAGATGCAGGGACTAATTTCCTGGCAGGAACTATGCAAAGCCTTTGGGAAGCTCATGGGGTGAATCACTTGGTTGCCACTCCTTACCACCATCAAACAAATGGCATGGCGGAGAAGTTTAATGGAACTTTGAGGGCCATGATACTTAAATTTGTAAATGAGCACTCCAATGATTGAGACCTAGTGTTGCAACAGTTGCTCTTTGCCTACAGAGCTGTACCACATCCCAGTTTAGGGTTTTCACCATTTGAACTTGTATATGGCCATGAGGTTAAGGGGCCATTACAGTTGGTGAAGCAGCAATGGAAGGGGTTTACACCTTCTCCAGGAACTAACATTCTGGACTTTGTAACCAACCTACAAAACACCTTCCGAACCTCTTTAGCCCTTGCTAAAGAAAACCTACAGAATGCTCAAAAAGAGCAAAAAGCCTGGTATGATACACATGCCAGAGAGCGTTCCTTCAAAGTAGGAGACCAGGTCATGGTCTTAAAGGCGCTCCAGGCCCATAAAATGGAAGCATCGTGGGAAGGGCCATTCACGGTCCAGGAGCACCTGGGAGCTGCTAATTATCTCATAGAATTCCCCATCTCCAACCGAAAGCCTAAGGTGTACCATATTAATTCTCTAAAGCCCTTTTATTTCAGAGAATTAAAGGTTTGTCAGTTTACAGCCCAGGGAGGAGACGACGCTGAGTGGCCTGAAGGTGTCTACTATGAAGGGAAAAGTGCTGGTGGTGTGGAAGAGGTGAACCTCTCCATGACCCTTGGGCGTATGCAGCGACAGCAGATAGGAGCTGTGCACTAGTTACACACCAACATTCTCAGCCATCCCAGGACTGACTGAACGGGCATACCACTCCATTGACACAGGTAATGCTCACCCAATTAGGGTCCAACCTTACCAGGTGTCTCCTCAAGCTAAAACTGCTATAGAATGGGAGATCCAGGATATGCTACAGATGGGGGTAATCCGCCCCTGTGGCAGTGCCTGGGCATCTCCAGTGGTTCTAGTTCCCAAACCAGATGGGGAGATATGTTTTTGCGTGGACTACCGTAAGCTAAATGCTGTAACTCGCCCAGACAACTATCCAATGCCACGGACAGATGAACTATTAGAGAAACTGGGACGGGCCCAGTTCATCTCTACCATGGACTTAACCAAGGGGTACTAGCAGGTACCGCCAGATGAATCTGCCAAGGAAAGGTCAGCCTTCACCACACATCTCGGGCTGTATGAATTTAATGTACTCCCTTTCGGGCTGCGAAATGCACCCGCCACCTTCCAAAGACTTGTAGATGGTCTCCTAGCAGGATTAGGAGACTATGCAATTGCCTACCTTGACGATGTGGCCATATTTTCGGATTCGTGGACAGAACACCTGGAACATCTACAAAATGTTTTTGAGCACCTAAGGGAGGCAGGACTAACTGTTAAGGCTAAGAAGTGTCAAATAGGCCTAAACAGAGTGACTCACCTTGGACACCAGGTGGGTCAAGGAACTATCAACCCCCTACAAGCCAAAGTGGATGCTATCCAAAAATGGCCTGTCCCAAAGTCAAAGAAACAGGTCCAATCCTTCTTAGGTTTGGCCGGATATTACAGGCAATTTGTACCACAATACAGCCAAATTGCCGCCCCACTGACAGACCTAACCAAAAAGGAACAGCCAAATGCCGTTCAGTGGACCAAAGAGTGTCAGAAGGCCTTTAACCAGCTTAAAGCGACACTCATGTCTGACCCTGTACTAAGGGCCCCAGACTTTGACAAACCATTCCTAGTAACCACAGATGCATCCTAGCGTGGTGTGGGAGCAGTTTTAATGCAAGAAGGACCGGATCAAGAATTCCACTCTGTAGTGTTTCTCAGCAAGAAGCTGTCTGAGTGGGAAAGCAACTGGTCAGTCAGTGAAAAAGTATGTTACGCCATTGTCTACGCTCTGGAAAAGCTACTCCCATGTGTTTGGGGACGGCGTTTCCACCTGCAAACCGACCATGCTGTGCTACGGTGGCTTCATACCACCACGGGAAATAACAAAAACATATTCGGTGGAGTTTAGCTCTCCAAGATTTTGATTTCGACATCCAACACATCTCAGGAGCTTCTAACAAAGTGGCTGATGCACTCTCCCGTGAAAGTTTCCCAGAATCAACTGCTTAAGATCGTCCTTGACATGTGGAAAATATTGTTAGTCTTTTTATACTTGGTAGTACATTTAGAGGTGCATGTGTCTTATTAACTCTGTTTTCTCCTAGAGCTCCAGGAAGAAATCACAGCCAGCGTTTCACCCTATCTGTGATTTGGGGGGCATGTCATAAATATAAAGGGAAGGGTAAATACCTTTAAAATCCCTCCTGGCCAGAGGAAAAACCCTTTCACCTGTAAAGGGTTAAGAAGCTAGGATAACCTCGCTGGCACCTGACCAAAATGACCAATGAGGAGACAAGATACTTTCAAAGCTGGAGCGGGGGAGAAACAAAGGTTCTCTCCATCTGTGTGATGTTTTTGCCGGGAACAGAAAAGGAATGGAGTCTTAGAACTTAGTAAGTAATCTAGCTAGATATGCGTTAGATTCTGTTTTGTTTAAATGGCTGATAAAATAAGCTGTGCTGAATGGAATGTATATTCATAGAATCATAGAATATCAGTGTTGCAAAGGACCTCAGGAGGTCATCTAGTCCAACCCCCTGCTCAAAGCAGGACCAATTCCCAGTCAATCAATATTCCTGTTTTTGTGTTTTGCCGAGAGGGATTCTCTGTTTTGAATCTGATTACCCTGTAAGGTATTTACCATCCTGATTTTACAGAGGTGATTTTTACTTTTTCTTCAATTAAAATTCTTCTTTTGAGAACCTGATTGGGTTTTCATTGTTCTTAAGATCCAAGGGTTTGGGTCTGTGTTCACCTATGCAAATTGGTGAGGATTTTTATCAAGGCTTCCCCAGGAAAGGGGGTTTAGGGTTTGGGAGGATTTTTTGGGGGGAAAGACGTTTCCAAGCAGGCTCTTTCCCTGTTATATATTTATTAGACGCTTGGTGGTGGCAGCAATAAAGTCCAAGGGCAAACGGTAAAATAGTTTGTACCTTGGGGAAGTTTTAACCTAGGCTGGTAAAAATAAGCTTAGGGGGTTTATCATGCAGGTCCCCACATCTGTACCCTAGAATTCAGAGTGGGGAAGGAACCTTGACACAGGGGCATGAATGTGCTTTGTGAATATTAGAGGAACAAGGTGGGTGAGGTAATATCTTTTATTGGACCAACTCCTGTTGGTGAATGAGAGAAGCTTTTGAGCTACACAGAGCTCTTCCTCAGGTGAATATTAAGAGTTTTAGCCTCTCCTTCCCGCTGCAGCGCCAGTCAGTGTTCATAGCACCTTTTCACAGAGATGGAGCATGAGATTCATGACTTGTGACAGGTCCTCAGTTGAGGAACTGTCCCAATGACAGAAATGGAGCTACCTTGATTTACACCAGCTGAGGATCTGGCTCAGTGTGTGCCCCAATGGGTGGCGAGTAGTGATAGAGTCTTACTAAGCCAGATCACACATGCCAGATTGTTTCTAGACTCTGAGTTTAGGGACAGCATCTTTTCCCCCCTCCCCCGCCCCACCCCAGGGCCTTTCCTGTTCGTGTATTATCATCCCACACTCATTATGGAGTGGGGAGGGTCACTCCCCAGTTAGGGTTGCACATCAGCCTGGTTTTACCCCTTCCTAAGATCCACCCTCCAAAGAACTGTATTTTATGACTGCTACATAGCTACTGTTGGGAAACAGAAAAGGCACTGCCCGTCCCTCACCACGTTACCATCACCACCACAGGCACTAAAAGGGAGAATTTACTCCACTTCATAATTTATGGCATGAACTGATCTCTTGTGAGGGGGTGAATATTATTCCTTCTCCTACAGGGCACTGAAATGCTGAATATACCCGGATATATTGTTAGAATTCATGGAAATAAATCTAACACAGAACGGTGCCTAAGAACTCTAGACCACATTGAAAAATCTCAGTCCAAGATTTTAGTTGATGTTTGATTTTGACTCATAAGACATGGCATGATTCTGGCCATTGCCAGAAATGAAATACAGCAGTTAAGCATCATTGTTAAGCTCTGGTATGTCAGATAGACAGAGAAATGATCTGATCTGTCATATGAGTATTTGGCTACGAGACAAATGGGCTGTTATGGTAATCACTGGTATCCGTGTCGAACACCCTCTTCCCCATCAGAGCAATGTTCTGTCCTCAGACTAAGTTTCCTGGCACTTTGCTCTGAAATCTAAATTTAGTCTTAAAATTTCAGCCTGTAACCAGGAGAGGAAGGGGAGTTTCTGAATATTTATGGAATTAATTCATGAGATTTAATTAACTTTTAACTCTGTGTCCTTCCAATTCAGTCGCACAGATTTATTGTTCTGAGACTCAACCAATGGCAGACTGCAGAAACCAAACAGCCATCACTGAATTCTTCCTCCTGGGATTCGGGGATCTCCCTGACCTGCAAATTCTTCTCTTCCTGATGTTCCTAGTGATCTACATGGCAACCGTGGTTGGGAACACCCTCATTGTGGTGCTCGTTGTGGCTGATCAGCACCTTCACACCCCCATGTACTTCTTCCTGGGGAATTTGTCCTGCTTGGAGATCTGCTACACCACAACCATCCTGCCCTGGATGCTAGCCAGTCTCCTGACTGGGGACAGAACCATCTCAGTCAGTGGCTGCATCACACAACTGTATTTCTTTTGTGCTCTGGCAGCTACAGAATGCTGTCTCCTAGCAGCGATGTCTTATGATCGGTATTTAGCAATATGTAAACCACTGCACTATTCAACTCTTATGAATACTCGGTTTTTCCTCTAGTTGGCTGCTGGGTCCTGGTTAAAGCTTGTTTGGCTAGTACTATCTTTGTTTTATTCCTATCACAGTTAACATTCTGTGGCCCGAATGACATTGACCATTTCTATTGTGATGTCATCCCACCTATAGAGCTCTCCTGCAGTGACACACACTGGTTAGTGTCCTGTGTATTCACCCTGCCTCCATTCCTACTAACCCTGACATCCTACGTGTGTATCATTGCCAGCATCCAGAATCCCCTCCACCACCAGTAGGCAAAAGGCCTTTTCCACCTGCTCCTCTCACCTCATTGTGGTGACAATTTTCTATGGAACCCTAATGATTGTCTACATGCTACCGAAACGTGATACACTGAGAGACCTAAACAAAGTGCTCCCTCTTTGCTATATGGTCCTCACTCCCCTGGTCCTTCCTCATCTACAGCCTGAGAAACAGAGAGGTCAAGGAAGCTTTGAGGAAAGCACTCAGTAAATGTGGCTTTTGCAAAAACGTGCAGAGACTCTGAGATAATAACTTAGCTTTGAAAACCTCAGGCTGTCTGGGTGATTTCAGCAATCATCCCCCATTAAAATTAAGTTGAAAAGTCCTAGTGAAAATCTCAGCAGTCAGTGTTGTCCACCTTAGTGGAAGGACCAGGGAGGGAGGTGGCCATAACCATGTTCCCATCATGGAGTTATGGGCACTAGGCAGAATGGAGACAGAATTGTAACCAATTGTTTAGATCTTTAAAAAAGCCATTCGTGATCAAAATAAATGTTTGGACAATAAAAATAGTAACTCCTTGTGCAGCAGAGATGGGAACGTAAGGCTGGAAAATCTGCCACCCCTGAAATTGTGCATATTACAGTCATAACCCTCTGCAAACCAACCATCTTCACTGAACTCACAGAGGCCGGAGGCAAGCAACCAGGCCCCAGCAGTGACCTCTGGACACGTCACCAGGAACAGCGTTATAGCTCTTATCTGGGCTACACCCAGCTGTGACCAGCTCCGTGAAAGCAACAGCTCCAGGCTCACCGGGCCCTTGGAGGCAGGGAGGTTGGACAAACAAAGAGGTAGACTCACACGCCAGGTCCACTGGGACTGTCCAGGCCCAGCTGGGGGTTTGCTAGGGCACCCGTAGAACGGAGGCCGTTCCGGGGGTCGGGTCTGTCAAACGGTCACTGACGAGGGACTCTGCTCATGGCCCTGCCGGGCACCAGCTGCTCTGCTTCCACCAGCTGCACAGAGCAGTTCAAAGGGAGGGGACCTGTTACAATGAGCGTCCCCAAAACTAACTGCAACAAGCCCAATGTCCAACAGGGCTAGTTCTGAGGGCACAGTGTCTAGTCAGCCTCAGGTACCCCAGGCAGCTCTGCTCCACACAGGGCCCTTTCCTCAGGGGGTGAGGCAACTTATGGTGAGAGGAAGCGGCGACCACCTACCAACGGGCAGAACTCCTGTGATGCCAAACACGGCAGTGCTGGCTCAGTCACTGGGAGCACGTCAGGGCTTGGCCAGAGGCCGGGGAGCTGGGCACCAGTGAGAATTGTAGGCCTCCGACTCTGTGGAAAGGATTTCCCAAGGGACCTGACGGAGCTAGTCACCCAAATCTCTTTTAAATGGGAGATGGATGCCTATCTCCCTTAAACGTCTCTGAGAATCTCAGCGTGGAGAGCCACTGGGATTCTGTCATGGGAGCTTCAATCTATGCATTTCCATTGGAAAAGGAACCCACATCAACTGAAAGGCACTGAATGGATGGGAAACCCCTGCTAAACCACGCTACATGGCAGAGGGGCATTGCTGGCACATGATGGCATATATCACATTGGTAGATGTGCAGGTGAACGAGCCTCTGATAGTGTGGCTGATGTGATTAGGCCCTATGATGGTGTCCCCTGAATAGATATGTGGACACAGTTGGCAACGGGCTTTGTTGCAAGGATAGGTTCCTGGGTTAGTGTTTTTGTTGTGTGGGGTGTGGTTGCTGGTGAGTATTTGCTTCAGGTTGGGGGGCTGTCTGTAAGCAAGGACTTGCCTGTCTCCCAAGATCTGTGAGAGTGATGGGTCGTCCTTCAGGATAGGTTGTAGATCCTTGATGATGCGTTGGAGAGGTTTTAGTTGGGGGCTGAAGGTGATGGCTAGTGGCGTTCTGTTATTTTCTTTGTTGGGCCTGTCCTATAGTAGGTAACTTCTGGGTACTCTTCTGGCTCGGTCAATCTGTTTCTTCACTTCAGCAGGTGGGTATTGTAGTTGTAAGAATGCTTGAATCTTGTAGGTGTTCGTCTCTGTCTGAGGGGTTGGAGCAAATGCGGTTGTATCGTAGAGCTTGACTGTAGACAATGGATTGTGTGGTGTGGTCTGGGTGAAAGCTGGAGGCATGTAGGTAAGCATAGTGGTCAGTAGGTTTCCGGTATAGGGTGGTGTTTATGTGGCCATTGCTGATTAGCACTGTAGTGTCCAGGAAGTGGATCTCTTGTGTGGACTGGTCCAGGCTGAGGTTGTTGGTTGGATGGAAATTGTTGAAATCATGGTGGCTTCTTTTCCATGGGTCCAGATGATGAATCAATCATCAATGTAGCACAAGTAGAGTAGGGGCGTTAGGGGACGAGAGCTGAGGAAGCTTTGTTCTAAGTCAGCCATGAAAATGTTGGCATACTGTGGGGCCATGCGGGTACCCGTAGCAGTGACGCTGTTTTGAAGGTATACATTGTCCCCAAACACTGCCTCCTCAGGCCCTACACTACCAGCACTCCCAGCTATCTTTGAGACACCACTGACTTCCTGAGGAAACTACAATCCATCGGTGATCTTCCTGAAAACACGATCCTAGCCACTATGGATGTAGAAGCCCTCTACACCAACCTTCCACACAAAGATGGACTACAAGTCATCAAGAACAGTATCCCTGATAATGTCATGGCAAACCTGGTGGCTGAACTTTGTGACTTTGTCCTCACTCATAACTGCTTCACATGCCTGTTGCCAACTTTGTCCACATATCTATTCAGGGGACACCATCATAGGGCCTAATCACATCAGCCACACTATCAGAGGCTCGTTCACCTGCACATCTACCAATGTGATATATGCCATCATGTGCCACCAATGCCCCTCTGCCATGTACATTGGCCAAAATGAACAATCTCTCCATAAAAGAATAAATGGACACAAATCAGACATCAAGAATTATAACACTTAAAAACCAGTTGGAGAACACTTCAATCTCCCTGGTCACTGGATTACAGACCTAAAAGTGGCAATTCTTCAACAAAAAAACTTCAAAAACAGACTCCAAAGAGAGACTGCTGAATTGGAATTCATTTGCAAACTGGATACAATTAACTTAGGCTTGAATAAAGACTGGGAGTTGATGTGTCCTTACACAAAGTAAAACTATTTCCCCATGTTTATTTCCCCTCCTACTGTTCTTGTAAAGTGCTGGAAATGGCGCACCTTGATTATCACTACAATAGGTTCCCCCCCGCCCCCCGCCCCAGCTCTCCTGCTGGTAATAGCTCACCTTACCTGATCACTCTTGTTAAAGTCTGTATGGTAAAAAGAAAAGGAGTACTTGTGGCACCTTAGAGACTAACCAATTGTTTCATGTTCTCTGTGTATATAAAATCTCCCCACTTGCAGGCATCCGATGAAGTGAGCTGTAGCTCACAAAAGCTTATGCTCTAATAAATTTGTTAGTCTCTAAGGTGCCACAAGTCCTCCTTTTCTTTTTAAGAATGGGAAAGAGGCAGCTATAGCAAGAAGAATCCACCATAGGAAAGAGCAACAGGCTGTCATGCTGGGAAATCGACACTAGATGGCAGCAGAGTAGAGGAAATGGGGCGGTGGGGCATCAGAAATACTGACTAGTGACCAATAGAGTTCAGTAGCCAATACAATAATGGGAAAGTTATACTGTAAAATGGCTCCTAGGTGGCAGCATGTTGTAAGAGTGAGACATGGGCCACTATTTTCAAAAATGCCCATTAGATGGCAGCATCTCTTGAATACTAATTCGGGGTGGTGCAAGTACATGATAACTGGCCATCACCTTGGACAGGCATCTCCCAAAAATGTAAGCTGGTGTTTGTCCATGATCTAAAATATTTTCCACAAAAGGATCATTAGACTAAAACGTGATGTAGAATGGGACTTGTATAATTGCAACTCACAGTGGGCATTGTTAGCTACAACGCTTTGGAGACACAAAATGAACCAAGTGGGAAAAAGGTCAAAGTGGGACCATTTTGAAAAGCACGAAGAAAGAATAACTATGAGAGAGCATTTACACTTTTTAAATCGAAGGGGAAGCCCATTTTCTGTCCCTTCAGGTAACTGCAGGTCTCTACTGAGAAAGTCCCATTTCTGCAGAATGATGAAAGACAAGAACCTCAGTGGAACTGGAGTCCTGTCTGCCAAACCCTGAAGAGCTCTGTGTGTCGAAAACATGTCTCTCACCAGCAGAAGTTGGTCCAATAAAAGGTATTCTCAAACCCTGAGAAATGAGTTCATCGACTCCAGTGAGAGCTGTCCTATGAATAGAGGTGAGCACCCAATTCCAAACTGCTGCTGCTTTGCATTTATATATCACCTTCCGAACCGGGGTATTAAAGTGCTTGAGTAATTAAGCATGAGCAATTTAAGATCCACCTTCTGTGAAGAATGTGGGAAGTATCTGTATTCATTTTTATGATACATAGTCTGTGTCAGGATGCTGGGCAAAGGTAGGTAGGACAAGTGGTAGGAGCTGGAGATCCCGGAACTGAAGCCGGGGTCAGAGTCAGTATCAGGGTCAAGAGTCAAGCCAAGGGTCAGAGCCGGAGGCAGAATCAGGAATTTTTTTCCCCTTCATTTCATTTGCCTACAGTTCTTGCCATTCCTTCCTTAGCTCACTTTTGATTAGGTGTTTAAATGCCAGTTTGCTTAAGGGGATCCCGAGGTCAACTTGTTTGTGATTAATAACACTTTTTGCCAGCCAATTCGTTGCCTGCTATCCCTGTCTGCACCAGGATCCATGCGATTACGTTGGTTATATCCATTCCACCAGTCTGGCTGTTAGCAGTAATATATCATTAAGAGAATCATTTCTGCTGTCAGACTCACCACTGTGAGTTGCCTGCTGCAGCCCTGATAAAGAGTCAGACAGGATGGCCACAGCAGCTGGCCACACATCTAAAGCACGATTTAGTGCTAGCATAATCCCTGTGTATCTCAGCCATAAAGACGGATACAAAGTTAGTCATACAGCTTTCTTGAGTCCGAGTGAGGGCACACAGGAAGCTGTTCCCACTTTGTTCTTCCTCTTTGGAACCCTCTGTATGTATTTGTCAATAGAGTCCCCACTTATAGCAAATCAATATAATTGTGACATCTTGTCTATCATTCTTTTATTGATTTCATCATATAATTCCACGTCTTTCCCGACCGGGGGTGATTTTCTAAGGATAGAATATTTTCCCATAGCTATACATTTTGGTCTCTTTCAATCCCTTCTTTTCATGAAGATCAGCTATCCACTTCTGTACCTTATTTACATGGGGAATGTTGACTTTTTGTCCGAACCGGTTAGCTTAGTGCTATCTTCACTATTATCTCGTACTTTGACCCAAAAAGGTTGAGTCTGGGAGCTTCGTTCTAAGAGTTAGCAGCAGCTGATGGAAATGCGTATATCTGTAGTACAGAGATACAGTAATGAACTCACCACCTGATATGCAATGCGTGTGTGTGGATATAATCTAGTTCGGATTTGTATTCATGGCTGACCCAAAGGCCGGGCATCCATACTCAATAACTGGTCTAATTAGTGCTCTGTATAGCATTGCCACCATTTTCATATCCACTCCCCAGGATGTTCCAAAGGTATTTGACTTTTGCACTTATCTCATATTTTCAGTATGGTCCCTCCAAGTGAGCTTGTTATCAAATATCACACCGAAGAATTTGTAATGTCAGTATATTTATCTGTTGGTCATATAGCTATAACTTTACATCTTTTTGGCTTTTCCATGTTGTGAGGATCATTTCCTTAGTTTTGTCTATGAGAATTTGAAGCCCCACCTCTTTCCCCATTCTGCGCTTCTCTTAAGTGCATCATCATTCTTTTGGTGGCACTTTCAAGGTTTCTGCTTTTGATCCATATGGCACAGTCAGCAAACATGATCCCTATTCCTATCCTCATCTCTTCAGGGCGATCATTTATCATGATGTTAAAGAGGGCTGGTGTAACTACACTGCTCTGTGGAGTTTCACTTGCAATTTACTATACGCTGGAGAAAGCTTTCCCAAATTGGACTTGTTCTTTTGCCTAAGAAGTTCCTTATCCATCTGTACATTCTTCCTATGTTACCCATTGAGGCCACTTTAGGAAGTAGTTCCTCTCTCCAGAACACATCGTAGGCTTTTTCTATGCTCAGGAATATTAGTATAATTAACTCTATGATTCTCATGCTTTTTTGTGCTTCTGTCTCTATCCTGACAGCGTGGTCAATCACACTCCCACCTTACTGGAGCCCACTTTGTGTTTTATCTATAAACCGTCTTCTTTCTAGGTGTGCTACTGTTCTCTCCCTTACTATACTTCCCATGGTTTTACCTAAGCCACACTAAAGTTTACATTTAAAATATCCACATCCTTCTCCCATCCCACCTCTTCATCTCATAATTATCCTTAATGTTCTTTTCTTTTCCCTAATTTGTATCCTCTGATATTCATCATTACTGACTTTTTGAAGCATGGTGGCCAGAGTTTCTGCTTTTCTTTTCTTAGAGCTTATTACTCCATGCCCCGCAACTGGAAGACTTGGTGTTACGTGACTCTTACTCTTTATTCCATTCATTTCCCTAGTTTGTTTATATATAAACTTTGCTGTATTGGTATTTTTACTTACTTCCCCATGTTATGGTGTCCAGCTCTCTCTTTTTGCCCTTTTTATAGCCCTTTGTGAAACTACCTTACTTTTTTATATTTCATTAAGTCCATTCTTTAAGGATTTTTTGCTGTCTTATATGCCTTATTCCTTTCCCTAATTACCGTTTCATATTCCCTGTTCCACCATGGTACACTTCCCCTATCTTCAGGCAGTGTTGGCATCCTAGGAATAGCTAGGCTGGCTGTCTTTATGATTCCTTTATTAATATTACTACAGAATTCCTCAATATCTTCACAGATCCATTACTTACTCACATATTGCTCACTTCTCTTTCCAAAGATTTTTCCAGTTTGCTTTTTTAAGATTCCAAGTGGGGATATCCTTTTCCTTGAGATGTAATTAATGTCAGGGTGTGGTCACTAGCCATTCCCACCCCTCTGTCAATTTCACAGCTGCATTCACTCCCTATGGTCCCAGATCCAGACATGAGAAGCTTCCATCAGCTGTATTGAACCTGGTAGGTGCTCCATCATTGATTGCTAAATTATTCTCTTCAAAGATTTGCTCTGAACATTTTCCATGTTTTTCTTACTTCCCTGCAGTCGGTTGTGACTATTCAGATCACCCCAGACAATGAGTGGGCATGTGACACTTGCAATGAATTCTTTCAGGTCCATAGCCTCTAGTTTCCTGCATGGGTCATAAACATGATAAAGTCTTAGAGATGCAGAATTGTTTTGTATTGGTATCTCAATAGCATTATCCTTGCTATTTAGCTTTCTAACCTCTATTTCAAGGTACTTCAGGTTCTCCTTAGTGAAAGGGTATGCGTCCCCACCTTTTCCATTTCTCTATCATGTCCATATAGACCATATCCTGGGATTTTATAGTCTCATTTTTCTATTAGCCAAGTCTTGTATGCATATTAGATCAGGCTTTGTTTTCATATCAAAAATATTAGTCTTTAATTCCTACCCATGTGCTATTAAGCTGTGGGCATTCAAGCTGAAAATCTGTTTCTAACCGTCCATAGTAGTTTCACTGAGGAAAGTCTGAAGTTGTTCCACTGACAGGTTGCTAGCCTGCAGCTTTAATTATAATTCTCATTTTCTGTTTTCTTTCCTGTTTGAGAACTACAATTGATTACATCAACCATTACTGCAATGAATCTCTTTTCATCCCAATGTTACTCATTCCCTCCCATTAATTTGTTGCAGGCTATTGCCTTTCCTCACATCAGGTTCTCTTTTAGGTATTTCCTAACACCTTCTGCACAGGACATGTTATTAGCAACTTGGGTTTCTTGTAGTTCTCTAGCTTGCTCCCCTCAGTCCAGCTTGCATATTCTGAGCTGTGTTTCCCCCACAGTTGCAACATTTTTGTTCTGTCCCTTCCTCACAGTCATCCTGTGAATGGTCACCTCCACACTTACTGCACTTTATTTTCCCATTGGAATTATTTGCAACATGACCAAATCTCTGGCCGCTGTAGCATCTCACAGAAAGAGGACTATAGGACTTTGATACCCTAAAGTTACTCTGATATTCTGGACTATCTGGTCACATCCCTCCCTTAAAATGTGACCAGCACAGCTGTCAAGCACTTGCTATCACTGCCTCTTCTGCTAGTTAGCCACTTAGCACTTATCACCTTATCTCCACCTATTCCTTGCTTTCTTTCCTGAAATTTCATTTGGCACCCAGATACTACCCATCTTGTTTCTGTGAGGAATTTGGGTAGCTGACAACTTATTTGTATTTTACTTAGCACCTTTGTCTTAAGGAGTGTCCCTACTTGGTCTTTGTTTTTACATTCCACTAATGAGTCTCCAGCAGGTACCATCTTAGCTCTTGCTCTGTCTCCAGCACTTTTTTGATCCCCTCTGCCATTCTCAGGGGGTTGATATCTCCTATCTTTATGTCCTTATCTACGGATTTTACTGTTAGGTAATTTCCCCCCATTTCCCTTTCCTGCCCTCCTATTTGCTGGTCCTTCTTCTGGGTGCAGAGAATCTCCCCTTTTCTTTTTCCTTGCTGGCATCCAGTCTTCGTCAATGCTTTCCCTGTACTCATGGTCTAGCCTGGTTTCAGTTTCATTTCTCTCATCCATCTCACTCTGCCCAGCCAGCCACCGAGCCAGCACCCCACAGTCACTACTGAAACAGCCTTTCTTCAACCAGAGCCTGGACACTTCCTTTTACACCCCATCGCTTTATATAGGATCAAGGAGCCAATCAGGGATAGCTAAGACCACTGTCAGTCAGATCACATGAGGCGGAACTTCCCCTGCTGTTAAACCACTGCAGATTGTGTGTTGCAAGGAATAATCAAATTACAGGTAGCAATGTGGGGATGTTTGTTGCCTGGTAGTCTATAGACCCACTAGGCCTTACATCATCTCTTCTAGGGGTGCTGCCCAGACAGGCTCTTCTAGGAGGATGATGGTATGCTTGGCAGATAAGGGAAGCTTGACTATCAAATCCACAGTAATAATCACCTAGAGTCTAGATAGGGTGTCTGAAGGTGCTGAGGGGTGCCTTCTTACTAACTAAAGGAGGAAGTGGTCTTGGGGAATAGAGCATCCAGGAAAATATAGGGCTTGAGGATGCACACCAGCTGGGTATGGTCAGGGAGGTATTCCCCTTTTCAGGACAGGGCATTGGCTGCCTTGTTCTGGTGACAGGTGATGGTAAAATAAAAGTGTGTGAACAACAGGGCCCACTGAAGCTGTCTTTGGTTCAGCGCCTTTGCCGTACGGAGATAGTCCAAGATTTTAGGATCTGTGTATACCTGTATTGGGTGTTGGGCACCTTCAAGGTGGTGGCGCCATTCCCCGAAGGTGGCTTTGATTGCTAGAAGCTCCGTATCTAAAATCTCATAATTTTGTTCTGCTGGGTGTGAGTTTCCAAGAATAATAAGCACAAGGGAACAGGTGCTGTTGGGGGCCTGATTCTTGGGGAAGTATGGTCCCAATTGCAACATTAGATGCATCAGTCTCACTGACAAAGGCCCGCATTGGGTCAGGATGGATCAAGATTGGAGCACTGGTGAAGGCCATCTTGAGCTGGTCGAACACCTGTTGAGCCTCCGGAGAGTAGGTGAAAGAGGCGTGTTTGGGGAGGAGCACTGTCAATGGGGCTATCTGGTCTGAAAACCCAGGCATGAAGTTCCTATAAAAATTAGCAAACCCAAGGAAGCACTGCGGCTCCTTGATGTTCCAGGGGTGCCGCCCAGGTCCGAACAGCGGTCACCTTCCTGGGGTCCATTTTGAGGCCCTCGGAGACAGGATGTAACCCAACTACTTCACGGAGTGTTGGTCAAAGCTGCCCAATTGTGTTCGCACCATGGGAAGTTCTCTCTGAGGGCTGTCAACCTGTTCAGGCATGTTTAGTGCCCCTTGCAACATGCTGGGTAGGGGGTGACCCACTGCCTCCATGTCCCACAGGGCTGGCCTTGTACAAGTGTGAGGGGTGGTCCAGGAAAACTTCCAGAATCCTTGGCAAAGGTAGGCAGGACTAGTGGCTGGAGCTTGGGATCCCAGAACTGAAGCCAGGAGTCAGAGCCAGTGTCAGGGTCAAGCTGAGGATCAAGCAAAAATCAGAGTCAGAGTTAAGCCGAGGGTCAGAGCCAAAGACAGAGTCACGATTGGGATGTGGGTCATACCCAGGTTTTGACCTTTAATCGTATTTGTTACTCTTCTCTGGACTTTCTCCAATTTGTCCACCTCTTTCCTGAAATGTGGTGCCCAGGAGTGGAAGAATTACTTCTCGTGTCTTGCCTATGACACACCTGCTAATACATCCCAGAATTATATTTGCTTTTTTTGCAACAGTGTTACACTGTTGACTCATATTTAGCTTGTGATCCACAATGACCCCCAGATCCCTTTCCACAGTACTTCTTCCTTCTGCACTCATTTCCCATTGGGTATGTGTGCAACTGATTGTTCCTTCCTAAGTGGAGTACGTTGCATTTGTCCTTATTGAATTTCATCCTATTTACTTCAGACCATTTCTCCAGTTTGTCCAGATCATTTTGAATTTTAATCCTATCCTCCAAAACACTCACAACCCCTCCCAGCTTGGTATTGTCCACAAACTTTATAAGTGTACTCTCTATGCCATTATCTAAATTGTTGATGAAGATATTGAACAGAACCCGACCCAAAACATATCCCTGTGGGACCCCACTCATTATGCCCTTCCAGCATGACTGTGAACCACTGATAACGACTCTCTGGGAATGGTTTTCCAACCAGTTATGCACCCACCTTAGAGTAGCTCCATCTAGGTTTTATTTCCCTACTTTGTTTATGAGAAGGTCATGAGAGACAGTATCAAAAGCCTTACTAAAGTCAAGATATACCACATCTACTGCTTCCCGCCATCCACAAGGCTTGTTACCCTGTCAAAGAAAGCTATCAGGTTGGTTTGACATGCTTTGTTCTTGACAAATCCATGCTGACTGTTACTTATCACCTCATTATCTTCTAGGTGTTTGCAAACTGATTGCTTAATTATTTGCTCCATTACGTTTCCGGGTACAGAAGTTAAGCTGACTGGTCTGTAATTCCCTGGGTTGTCCTTATTTCCATTTTTATAGATGGGTACTATATTTGCCCTTTTCCAGTCTTCTGGTATGTCTCCGGTCTTCCATGAATTTTCAATGGGGTGGCAAGTGGTGATAGAGTCTTACTAGCCCGGATCACACATGCCAGATTGTTTCTAGACTTTGAGTTTAGGGAAAGCATTTTTTTTCACACAGTGCCTTTCCTGTATTATCATCCCACACTCATTATGAAGTGGGGAGGGTCATTTCCCAGTTAGGGTTGTACATCAGCCTGGTTTTGCACCTTCTTAAGATCCACCCTCCAAAGAGCTGTATTTTATGACTGCTACATAGCTACTGTTGGGAAACAGAAAAGGCACTGCCGGTCCCTCACCATGTTCCCATCACCACCACAGGCACTAAGGGAGAATTTACTCCACTTCATAATTTATGGCATGAACTGATCTCTTGTGAGGGGGTGAAAATTATTCCTTCTCCTACAGGGCACTGAAATGCTGAATATACCAGGATATAGTGTTAGAATTAATGGAAAGAAATCTAACAGCAGGACGTTGCCTAAGAACTCTAGACCACATTGAAAAATCTCAGTCCAAGATTTTAGTTGATGTTTGATTTTGACTCCTAAGACATGGCATGATTCTGGCCATTGCCAGAAGTGAAATACAGCATTTAAGCATCATTGTTAAGCTCTGGTATGTCACTAGAAAGGATATGATAGACAGAGAAATGATCTGATCTGTAATATCAGTATGTGGCTACCAGATAAATGAGCTTTTATAGTAATCACTGATATCCGTGTCGAACACCCTCTTCCCCATCAGAGCAATGTTCTGTCCTCGGACTCAGTTTCCGAGCACTTTGCTCTGAAATCTAAACTTAGCCTTAAAATTTCAGCCTGTAACCAGGAGAGGGAGGGATTTTCTGAATATTTACGGAATTAATTCACGAGATTTGATTAACTTTTAACTCTGTGTCCTTCCAATTCAGTCGCACAGATTTATTGTTCCTAGACTCAACCAATGGCAGACTGCAGAAACCAAACAGCCATCACTGAATTCTTCCTCCTGGGATTCGGGGATCTCCCTGACCTGCAAATTCTTCTCTTCCTGATGTTCCTAGCGATCTACATGGCAACCGTGGTTGGGAACACCCTCATTGTGGTGCTCGTTGTGGCTGACCAGCATCTTCACAGCCCCATGTACTTCTTCCTGGGGAATTTGTCCTGCGTAGAGACCTGCTACACCTCAGCCATCGTGCCCCGGATGCTGGCCGGTCTCCTGACTGGGGACAGAACCATCTCAGTCAGTGGCTGCATCATACAACTGTATTTCTTTGGTTCTCTGGTGGCTACAGAATGCTGTCTCCTAACAGCGATGTCTTATGATCGGTATTTAGCGATATGTAAACCCCTGCACTATTTAACTCTTATGAATATCAGGTTTTCCTTCCAGTTGGCTGCTGACTCCTGGTTAAATGGTTTTTTGGGTATTACGATCTTTGTCTTATTCCTATCACAGTTAATATTCTGTGGCCCAAATGAAATTGACTATTTCTATTGTGATGCCCTCCCACTGATAGAGCTCTCCTGCAGTGACACCCACCAGCTCATATTGGTGGATTTCATACTAGCCTGTGTATTCACCCTGCCTCCATTCCTACTAACCATGACATCCTACATGTGCATCATCGCCACAATCCTGAGAATCCCTTCCACCACCGGGAGGCAAAAGGCCTTTTCCACCTGCTCCTCTCACCTCATTGTGGTGACAATTTTCTATGGAACCCTAATGATTGTCTACATGCTACCGAAATGTGATACACTGAGAGACCTAAACAAAGTGCTCTCTCTTTGCTACACGGTCCTGACTCCCCTGGTAAACCCCCTCATCTACAGCCTGAGAAACAGAGAGGTCAAGGAAGCTTTGAGGAAAGCAGTCAGTAAATGTGGCTTTCGCAAAAACGTGCAGAGACTCTGAGATAATAACTTAGCTTTGAAAACCTCAGGCTGTCTGGGTGATTTCAGCAATCATCCTCCATTAAAATTAAGTTGAAAAGTCCTAGTGAAAATCTCAGCACTCAGTGTTGTCCACCTCAGTGGAAGGACCAGGGAGGGAGGTGGCCATAACCATGTTCCCATCATGGAGTTATGGGCACTAGGCAGAATGGAGACAAAATTGTAACCAATTGTTTAGATGTTTAAAAAAGCCATTCTTGATCAAAATAAATGTTTGGACAATGAAAATAGTAACTCCTTGTGCAGCAGAGATGGGAACGTAAGTCTGGGAAATCTGCCACCCCTGAAATTGTGCTTATTACCATCATAACCCTCTGCAAACCAACCATCTTCACTGAAGTCACAGAGGCCGGAGGCAAACAACCAGGCCCCAGCAGTGACCTCTGGACACTTCACCAGGAACAGCGTTATAGCTCTTATCTGGGCTACACCTGGCTGTGACCAGGTCCGTGAAAGCAACAGCTCCAGGCTCACCGGGCCCTTGGAGGCAGGGAGGTTGGACAAACAAAGAGGTAGACTCACACGCCAGGTCCACTGGGACTGTCCAGGCCCAGCTGGGGGTTTGCCAGGGCACCCGTAGAACTGAGGCCGTTCCGGGGGTCGGGTCTGTCAAACGGTCACTGACGAGGGACTCTGCTCATGGCCCTGCAGGGCACCAGCTGCTCTGCTTCCACCAGCTGCACAGAGCAGTTCAAAGGGAGGGGACCTGTTACCATGACCATCCCCAAAACTAACTGCAAGAAGCCCAATGTCCAACAGGGCTAGTTCTGAGGGCACAGTGTCTAGTCAGCCTCAGGTACCCCAGGCAGCTCTGCTCCACACAGGGCTCTTTCCTCAGAGGGTGAGGCAACTTATGGTGAGAGGAAGCGGCGACCACCTACCAACGGGCAGAACTCCTGTGATGCCAAACACGGCAGTGCTGGCTCAGTCACTGGGAGCACGTCAGGGCTTGGCCAGAGGCCGGGGAGCTGGGCACCAGTGAGAACTGTAGGGCTCCGACTCTGTGGAAGGGATTTCAGAAGGGACCTGACAGAGCTAGTCACCCAAATCCCTTTGAAATGGGAGATGGATGCACATCACCTTACACGCCTCTGAGAATCTCAGCGTGGAGAGCCACTGGGAATCTGTCATGGTAGCTTCAATCTGTGCATTTCCATTGGACACAGAGCCCATATCAACAGAAAGGCGCTGGATGGATGGGAAACCCCTGCTAAGCCTTTGAGAGCTGCTGCCACTGTATGCGCTCTTGTAGCCACGAATGTTGCATTCATTTTTTGTACGATTTTGTTCCCAGTGGCTATAGTTTGAAACAGCACACACCTAGCAGTAGGTAAGAAATGAGGAGAGATGCAGTTATGCTGTCTAGGGCCACAAGAGGGCAGAGAGGACAGGCGCAGCTGTGCTGTCCAATGAACAGCAGCCAAAGTGGAGGGGCAAGAAAGGAGAAGTTATGTTGCCAAAGGACCAATGGAAAGGGAGGTGAAGCTGTATAACGGTGTGTACGTGCTGAGTAGAGAGCACTGAAGAGAAGAGGACCTCTGTGCTGCATAGTGAAAGGTGGATAGTAGCAGATGTTATGGAGTGAGTTTTGGGTTGTTATATTAAATAACGGCCACCATGTGACATGAGAGTCAAGAACGGGAAAGAGGCAGCTATAGAGAGAAGAATCCACTAGAGGAAAGAGCAACAGGCTGTCATGCTGGGAAATCAACACTAGAGGGCAGCAGAGTAGAGGAAATGAGGCGGGTGGGGGTGTCAGAAATACTGACTAGTGACCAATAGAGTTCAGTAGCCAATACAATAATGGGGAAAAGAACAGGAGGACTTGTGGCACCTTAGAGACTAACAAATTTATTAGAGCTTAAGCTTTCTTGGGCTACAGCTCATTTCATCAGATGCATAGAATGGAACATATAGTAAGAGATAGATATACATACAGATAAGTTGGAAGTTACCATACAAACTGGGAGAGGCTAATTAGTAAAGATGAGCTATTACCAGCAGGAGAAAAAAACTTTTGTCGTGATCATCAAGATGGCCCATTTAGACAGTTGACAAGAAGATGTGAGGCTACTTAACATGGGGAAATAGATTCAATATGTGTAATGAGCCAGCCACTCCCAGTCTCTATTCAAACCTAAGTTAATGGTATCTAGTTTGCATATTAATTCAAGCTCAGCAGTCTCTCCTTGGAGTCTGTTTTTGAAGCTTTTCTGTTGCAAAATTGCCACCCTTAGATCTTTTACTGAGTGGCCACAGAAATTGAAGCGTTCTCCTACTGGTTTCTGAATGTTGTGATTCCTGATGTCAGATTTGTGTCCATTTATTCTTTTGCATAGAGACTGTCCGGTTTGGCCATTGTACATGGCAGAGGGGCATTGGTGGCACATGATGGCACATATCACACTGGTAGATGTGCAGGTGAATGAACCCCTGATGGTGTGGCTAATGGGATTAGGTCCTAAGATGGTGTCACTTGAATAAATATGTGGAGAGAGTTGGCATCGGGCTTTGTTGCAAAGATAGGTTCCTGGGTTAGTGTTTTTGGTGTGTGGTTGCTGGCTTCAGGTTGGGGGGCTGTCTGTAATTGAGGACTGGTCTGTCTCCCAAGATCTGTGAGAGTGAGGGATCATTTTTTCAGGATAGGTTGTAAATCTCTGATGCGCTGGAGAGGTTTTAGTTGGGGGCTGAAGGTGATGGCTAGTGGCGTTCTGTTATTTTCTTTGTTGGGCCTGTCCTGTAGTAGGGGACTTCTGGGTACTCTTCTGGCTCTGTCAATCTGTTTTTTCACTTCAGCAGGTGGGTATTGTAGTTTTAGGAATGCTTGATGGAGATCTTGTAGGTGTTTGTCTCTGTCTGAGGGATTGGAGCAAATGCAGTTGTATCTTAGAGCTTGGCTGTAGACAATGGATCGTGTGGTGAGCCATCAAGGGCTCGTTCACCTGCACATCTACCAATGTGATACCATGTGATATATGCCATCATATCTGATTGATTGATTTGGCTTAAAAAAAAATATGAAGACTTTCTCAGTAATGGTATCCCACATTTGGACAAACTTTGTCATGAGAAGAGATATGAGATGATGTGAATCAAACTATGTGTGTCTTTGCAACAAAGCCCGATGCCAACTCTGTCCACATATTTATTCAAGTGACACCATCACAGGACCTAATCCCATTAGCCACACCATCAGGGGCTCGTTCACCTGCACATCTACCAATGTGATATATGCCATCATGTGCCAGCAATGCCTCTCTGCCACGTACATTGGCCAAACCGGACAGTCTCTACGCAAAAGAATAAATGGACACAAATCTGACATCAGGAATCATAACATTCAAAAACCAGTAGGAGAACGCTTCAACCTCTGTGGCCACTCAGTAAAAGATCTAAGGGTGGCAATTTTGCAACAGAAAAGCTTCAAAAACAGACTCCAAGGAGAAACTGCTGAGCTTGAATTAATATGCAAACTAGATACCATTCACTTGGGTTTGAATAGAGACTGGGAGTGGCTGGCTCATTACACATATTGAATCTATTTCCCCATGTTAAGTAGCCTCACACCTTCTTATCAACTGTGTAAATGGGCCATCTTGATGATCACTACAAAAGTTTTTTTTCTCCTGCTGGTAATAGCTCATCTTAACTAATTAGCCTCTCCCAGTTTGTGTGGTAACTTCCAACTAATCTCTCTCTCTCTCTATCTTACTATATGTTCCATTCTATGCATCCGATGAAGTGAGCTGTAGCTCATGAAAGCTTAAGCTCTAATAAATTTGTTAGTCTCTAAGGTGCCGCAAGTCCTCCTGTTCTTTTTGCGGAAACAGACTAACAGGGCTGCTACTCTGAAACCTGTCAATAATGGGAAAGTTATACTGTAAAATGGCCACTAGGTGGCAGCATGTTGTAAGAGTGAGATATGGGCTGCTATTTTCAAAAATGCCCATTAGATGGCAGCATCTCTTGAATACTAATTCGGGGGCGGTACAAGTACATGATAACTGGCCATCACCTTGGACAGGCATCTCCCAAAAATGAAAGCTGGTGTTTGTCCGTGTTCTAAAATATTTTCCACAAAGGATCATTAGACTAAAACCTGATGTAGAATGGGACTTGTATAATTGCAACTCACAGTGGGTATTGTTAGCTACAACGCTTTGGAGACACAAAATGAACCAAGTGGGAGAAAGGTTGAAGTGGGACTGTATTGAAAAGCATGAAGAAAGAATACAAATATGAGAGAGCATTTACACTTATTAAATCGAAGGGGAAGCCCATTTTCCAAAGGTAGATCACAGGCACTAGCTCATCCCTTCAGATAACTGCAGGTCTCTTTACTGAGAAAGTCCCATTTCTGCAGAATGATGAAAGACAAGAACCTCAGTGGAACTGGAGTCCTGTCTGCCAAACCCTGAAGAGCTCTGTGTGTCGAAAACATGTCTCTCGCCAGCAGAAGTTGGTCCAATAAAAGGAAAGGAGTACTTGTGGCACCTTAGAGACTAACCAATTTATTTGAGCATAAGCTTTCGTGAGCTACTCCTTTCCTTTTTGCGAATACAGACTAACACGGCTGTTACTCTGAATCCAATAAAAGGTATTACCTCACCCACCTGGTCTCAAACCCTGAGAAATGAGTTCATAGACTGAAGTGAGAGCTGTCCTACGAATAGAGGTGAGCACCCAATTCCAAACTGCTGCTGCTTTGCATTTATATATCACCTTCCGAACCAGGGTATTAAAGTGCTTGAGTAATTAAGCATGAGCAATTTAAGATTCACCTTCTTTGAAGAATGTGGGAAGGGTCTGTATTCATTTTTACGATACATAGTCTGTGTCAGGATGCTGGGCAAAGGTAGGTAGGACAAGTGGTAGGAGCTGGAGATCCCGGAACTGAAGCCAGGGGTCAGAGTCAGTATCAGGGTCGAGAGTCAAGCCGAGGGTCAGAGCCGGAGGCAGAATCAGGAATTGAGACAAGGGTCAAAACCAGGTTTCAGCATCCCACTTGTGTTTCTAGGGGTCGATCAGGAGTCAGAATCGAAGTCAGAGTCGAGGTCAGTACCAGGACTTCAGACACAGAGAAGCAGAGTGGTCATGGCAGCTGGCTGGGATCCACATTGTTGCCTGGACACTTCTTGGTGCGCCCCATGGGCGAATATAGGGTCAAGGAGCCAAGAGCACTTTCAGTCCGATCATGCAGGATGGAATTTACCGTGGCGTACAACCACTGCAGAGTATGGGCCACAGGCAATGAGTCAGCTACAGGCACTGCCAGGTTGCAGTGTGGGGATATTACGTACCCGTTAACCTTACAGGCCCAGGTCCAAGTCCTGCTGATACGCACAGTTACTTTGGGTGGCTGTGGTCTGGGTAGATAAGGGTTAAATTCTGCAAGCACTCCCTCATGGTAGCTGTAGACAGATCTCAGTGGTCTGATGCTCAAAGGAAAAGCCCCGTGGGAGAAATGCATGAAGCAGTGTATGAGAGATACAGGTGGGTGAGGTAATATCTCTTATTGGACCAACTTCCGTTGGTGAGAGAGACAAGCTTTAGCTACGACACTGCATGAACCAGTGTAGTCAGGTTCAGACGCCCTTCTCGAACCCCCAGGGGACCTTTGGGCAGGAACCCTGAACTAAGGGACTTCGGAGTGGATAAAAAAACAGACTGTGGCTCAAAGGGTTACTGTGATGCTTGGACATATAAACAGGGTGATCTGGAGCAGAGAGGCTATTTTACCTCTGTATTTGGCACTGGTGCGACCACTGCTGGAATCCTGCATCCAGTTGTGGTGCCCACAATTCACGAAGAGTTCAGCGAAAAGCCATGAGGACAGTTAAAGGATTGGAAGACTCAAGGAGTTCAATCAGTTCAGTTTAACACGGAGCAGGTTAAGGGGCGAACTGATCACAGTCTGTAAGTAACCATATGGGGACCAGAAATGTGATAAGGGTGGGCTCATCAATCTAGCAGAGAAAGGTATAACAAGGGTTAAGAGCTGGAAGTTGAAGCTAGACAAATTCATACGAGAAATAAGGCACAGTTTTTATCAGGGAGGGTAATTAACCACTGGAACAATTTACAAAGAGTCATGGTGGATTTCCCATCAGTGGAAATTTTAAAATCAGGATTGGATGTTTTTTCTGAAGCATCTGCTCTAGTGTAAACAGGAATTAATTCAGGGAAGTCTTACGGCCTTTGTTTCACAGCGATGCAGTCTAGATGATCCCAGGGACCCTTCTGGCCTTGGAATCTATGAATAAGTGGGGAGAGATTCTGATTGGGGTGTCAGACTATCCGAGAGGCCGGGGTTGCAGGGGGCAACCTGCCTCATTGTTTTTTGGGGGTACCTGGGTTAAGTGGAACCTGCTTAAACTGGCAAGGAAAGGCAGTGTTTAGATAGACAAATCGTCTCATGCCATTTGAAGTCATCACGTATTGGGGTGCTTTACCTCCTACTGAACCGAAACAATACCCTCAAAGTTATCCAGATCTACGCTCCCACAAGTGCATGCGAAGATGAGGATATGGAAGGATTCTATCAGGAGCTGGAGGAAACCCTCACTCAGAGTTCCACATAAAGGATTGCGATGGGAGATTTTAACGCCAAGGTTGGAAGAGGGAGAGAGGGCGAAAAGTTCATAGGTATCGGAGAATGAAACGTGCGAGAACGACTAGATATATTGGCAGAGACGAGGAGAATGTTCATTGGTAACACCTGGTTCCGAAAGAAGGCCAACAGAAGATGGACTCGGATCGCATCAAATGCGAAGACAAAGAATGAAATCGATTACTTCTTGATCGATAGACGACGCTTCCTGCAGGATATTTCAGTAGTGCCATCGTTCAACACCGGAAGCGGCCATCGCCTGCTGAGAGCCACACTCACGTTCACTGTGAAGGTGGAGAAAAAGGCACTGTGTACGGCGAACAGAAGGCACCAACCGGTAGCTTTCGACGAGGCAACCCTGAAGGAAAACATTTCCAGTGAAGACTGGAGCCTCCTGGACGACTGCGATGAGGATTCTGAGAACTTCAGCAAGAGACTGAAATGGTGCGTGAAATCAGACAATGTGTGCCTAGGATTTTATTGTTTTAACCCTGTTTCCCTCTGCTAGGTATGTTTCTGTGAACCAACCAGTCACACCTGTTTTTGAAGAGGCCATCCTGAGTCACTAGAGGTTCACACTGGTCACAAGGTCCCAGAGAGGATTCCATAGCAGGGGACAAAGCCAGTTGTAGCTGCTGGAGATAAATACGGATGGTGAAACAGGGACGCTGTAGCCTGCAGGCACACGGCACCCATTCTATATACATGGGAGATAGAGAGATGGATATACAGCTGAATACTTAAGGAGAGAGAGAGAGAATAGAAAAATCAGTGAAATAAAAGTTTTAACTTTCCTACCAATATTGGTTGGAATTTTCTAAGTGCCTTAATGGATTTAGGTGCCCAACTCGTCAAGAGGAGCGGGTGCCTAACTCCTGTAGAGTACTATCGAAGTCTCAGCCTTAATAGTCCAAGAATTCATGTTACAGAGAGAGAATTCCCAGCACAATTTAACAACATTTTCAGGTTCCACAACTTATATAATGGAAAAGGTTTTCAACTCTTATTAATATTTGCTAACGGTAGTAAATCTGGCTCTTCCTGTTGGGAATTTTTGATATTTTGGAACTGTGTAACAATGTGAAAGAATCACAGAGGTACATTCATAGATTTATAGATTGGAAAGCCACAAAAGACCATTAGATCCTCTAGTTTGATGTCCAACACTAGATTTATTGATTGATTGATTTGGTTTATACAAAAATATGAAGACTTTCTCAGTAATGGTATCCCACATTTGGACAAAGCTTTGTCATGAGAAGAGATATGAGATGATGTGAATCAAACTATGTGTGTCTAAATGGCTGCCCATTATGGTGGGCTCTCAGACCCTTCAACATAGCAACTGGGTTCCTGGTCCAATTCGAGAGATGTTGATATTTTGTTAAATCTGCTGCATAAAACTTACGATAATATATCCAAAGAGTCAACATGCCAGCCAGCTCTGTTCCTGCAACTCCATTATCAAACCAGGGGGCTTCCTTCCCCCACAACTTCTTCTTTGCTGGGTTAAAGCTTAAGTATGTTTTTGCCAATCATCTCCAAGACATATTTTTCTCTTCCTCACTTTTTATCCTTCCTAGATACACCCCATGGCAAACACAGAAGGGAGGAATCAAACGTCCATCACAGAATTGGTCCTCCTGGGATTCAGGGATCTTCCTGAACTGCTGGCCCTACTCTTCCTGCTGTTTCTAGTGATCTACGTTGTGACCTTGGCCGGGAACATCCTCATTGTTGCGCTAGTTGTGGCTGATCGGCGCTTTCACACCCCCATGTACTTCTTCCTGAGGAACTTGTCCTGCTTGGAGACCTGCTACACCTCCACCCTCCTGCCCAGGGTACTGGCCAGTTTCCTGACAGGGGACAATACCATTTCTGTTAGTGGTTGTATGACACAATTTTATTTTGTTAGTTTCTTTGCTGCTGCAGAATGCTATCTGCTAGCAGTGATGTCATATGATCTGTACTTGGCGATATGCAAACCGCTCCATTATGCGGCCCTCATGAATACCAGGTTCTGCCTGTCGTTAGCAGCTGGGTCTTGGATAAATGGATTTCTGGCTGGTATCATAGTAATAGTTCTTATGTTACAATTAACTTTCTGTGGCCCCAATAAAATCGATCATTTCTGCTGTGAATCCACAGAAATGTTAAATCTCTGCTGCAATGGCACCAACCAGATAGAGCTTGTCATTACCATCCTGGCTGCTATATTCACTCTGCCTCCATTTGTATTAACCATGATGTCCTACGTGTGTATCATCTTCACCATCCTGAGAATCCCTTCCACCGCCGGGAGGCAAAAGGCATTTTCTACCTGCTCCTCTCACCTCATTGTGGTGGCCATTTTCTGTGGGACCCTAATTACTGTGTACCTGCTACCAAAACCCAACACACTGAGAGACCTGAACAAAGTGTTCTTCATCTGCTACGCAATTCTGACTCCTATGGCCAATCCCTTCATATACAGCCTGATTAACCACGAGGTCAAGGAAGCCCTGAAAAAACTGTCAGTAAGTGTCTAGATTTTATGAGAATTCAGAAACTTTAATCCCTTAAAGCAAGATGGTGTAATACTCATGCTATGTGGATCTTATTTCTCACTCCATTTTTGGTGATATGCGCTTATAACATTTTGAGGATGTGCAAAGTTTTGAAAGTATAAGAGGAATCAATACCAGGACTGTTGGAGTAAAACTGAGCTGTATTTTACTTGCTGAATGTGGGTAGATATCTCGATTAATTCCATACACTAGAATGACTTAGGGCTAGATCTACGAAGGGACTTAGGTGTTGCAATGAGTAAGTTTTAGTGCCACACCAGCCAGTGGGAACCTATACGGTGCATGGGGAGCCAGGCTCCCTATACGGTGCATGGGGAGAAGTAGGCAGCTAAGAAAGGGATCCCCAGAGATCAGCATGTGGAGCAAGGAGCTGCCTCACCTAGCCAAGAGGAAAATCAGTTAGAGTGTTGCCTAAGCCCCATCTCTCCCATGGAGTTCGACACTGCCTCTGCTTGGGATTTTCAGCTGGGAACCCCAAGGGGGAGGGGTGAACTCACCAGGCTGTTGGAGACTCAGGTTCAGTCCCCCCGACTAATACAGAGCAGGGATATGACTGTGGGTTCCCCCACCCCAGGCGAGTGTCCTAGCCACTGGACGGCAGAGTCCTCCTCTGGCCCAATGCATGTTTAATTAGTTTTACACAGTGGAACAATGTCCTCAGGAGACTCTGAGGGAGCCCCAGACCTGATTGCCCTCCATGCCAGTGCACGGGGAACTCACCCGAGAAGAGGGAAACCCAAGTTTAAATGGCTCCTCTTTGGGGGGGGGAGGAGGGAATTGGACCTGTCTCCCCCACATCCTGGCTGAATGCCCTAGCCACTGGGATCAGGGTTATAATGGAGGCTTCATGCCCCTCAGCCACTTTGGCTGGGGATAGGCATGCTGGGAGCATGCCTACCGGATTGAGCCCTGCAGGTGAGACAGGCAGGGCCACGTCTAGCTTGAGGCTCCTGTGGGGGTGAGGTCTGAGATGAGTGCCTAGACTGAGGGGACTGTGCATATGTTCACTGGCAGAGACTGGCTCCTACAGGCCTTTAGTGGCAGAGATTTAGCCACCTATGACATCAGGTGTCAGCTGAGCCGGTGTTTTGAGGCTCTCAGTGGTGCCTAAATGCTGGCCCTAGGCACCTGAGTCCCTTTGTGGACCTAGCTCTGAAAACCCAACTTCCGAAGTGACGGATGCTCTTCGGCCCCTGGCCCCTCAATGAGATTTGTGTTCCTGTGTCACCAAGGTCGCTTGAGGCCAGATGTACTTAAAGGTATTGAGGTGCCTAGTGGGATTTTCAAAAGCATCCAGGTGCAGAACATGCCAAAAATGGGTTTAAGCCCCAAGATGCTGCTGAAAGTCCTATTGGCGTCTAAATACATTTTAAAATGTATCAGTGAAATCCTTGCTGATCTTAAGCACAAAAAAGAAGCTTACAAGAAGTGGAAGATTGGACAAATGACCAGGGAAGATTATAAAAATATTGCTCGGGCATGTAGGAGTGAAATCAGGAAGGCAAAATGACACCTGGAGTTGCAGCTAGCAAGAGATGTTAAGAGTAACAAGAAGGGTTTCTTCAGGTATATTAGCAAGAAGAAGAAAGTCAAGGAAAGTGTGGGCCCCTTACTGAATGAGGGAGGCAACCTAGTGACAGAGGATGTGGAAAAAGCTAATGTACTCAATGCTTTTTTTGCCTCTGTCTTCACGAACAAGGTCAGCTCCCAGACTGCTGCACTAGGCAGCACAGCATGGGGAGGAGGTGACCAGCCCTCTGTGGAGAAAGAAGTGGTTCGGGACTATTTAGAAAAGCTGTACGTGCACAAGTCCATGGGGCCGGATGCGTTGCATCCGAGAGTGCTAAAGGAGTTGGCGGATGTGATTGCAGAGCCATTGGCCATTATCTTTGAAAACTCATGGCGATTGGGGGAAGTCCCGGATGACTGGAAAAAGGCTAATGTAGTGCCCATCTCTAAAAGAGGGAAGAAGGAGGATCCTGGGAACTACAGGCCGGTCAGCCTCATCTCAGTCCCTGGAAAAATCATGGAGCAGGTCCTCAAAGAATCAATTGTGAAGCACTTAGAGGATAGGAAAGTGATCAGGAACAGTCAGCATGGATTCACCAAGGGCAAGTCATGCCTGACTAATCTAATTGCCTTCTATGATGAGATAACTGGTTCTGTGGATGAGGGAAAAGCAGTGGACGTGTTGTTCCTTGACTTTAGCAAAGCTTTTGACACGGTCTCCCACAGTATTCTTGCCAGCAAATTCAAGAAGTATGGGCTGGATGAATGGACTATAAGGTGGGTAGAAAGTTGGCTAGATTGTCAGGCTCAATGGGTAGTGATCAAAGGCTCCATGTCTAGTTGGCAGCCGGTATCAAGTGGAGTGCCCCAAGGGTTGGTCCTGGGGCCTTTTTTGTTCAATATCTTCATAAATGATCTGGAGGATGGTGTGGATTGCACCCTCAGCAAGTTTGCAGATGACACTAAACTGGGAGGAGAGGTAGATACGCTGGAGGGTAGGGATAGGATACAGAGGGACCTAGACAAATTGGAGCATTGGGCCAAAAGAAATCTGATGAGGTTCAACAAGGACAAGTGCAGAGTCCTGCAATTAGGACGGAAGAATCCCATGCACCGCTACAGACTAGGGACCGAATGGCTCGGCAGCAGTTCTGCAGAAAAGGAGCTAGGGGCTACAGTGGACGAGAAGCTGGATATGAGTCAACAGTGTGCGCTTGTTGCCAAGAAGACCAATGGTATTTTGGAATGTATAAGTAGGGGCATTGCCAGCAGATTGAGGGACGTGATCGTTCCCCTCTATTTGACATTGGTGAGGCCTCATCTGGAGTACTGTGTCCAGATTTGGGCCCCACACTACAAGAAGGATGTGGAAAAATTGGAAAGAGTCCAGCGGAGGGCAACAAAAATGATTAGGGGACTGGAACACATGAGTTATGAGGAGAGGCTGAGGGAACTGGGATTGTTTAGTCTATGGAAGAGAAGAATGAGGGGGGATTTGATAGCTGCTTTCAACTACCTGAAAGGGGGTTCCAAGGAGGATGGACCTAAACTGTTCTCAGTGGTAGCAGATGACAGAACAAGGAGTAATGGTCTCAAGTTGCAGTGGGGGAGGTTTAGGTTGGATATTAGGAAAAACTTTTTCACTAGGAGAGTGGTGAAACACTGGAATGCGTTACCTAGGGAGGTGGTGGAATCTCCTTCATTAGAAGTTTTTAAGGTCAGGCTTGACAAAGCCCTGATTGGGATGATTTGATTGGGGATTGGTCCTGCTTTGAGCAGGGGGTTGGACTAGATGACCTCCTAAGTTCCCTTCCAACCCTGATATTCTATGATTCTATGAAAATCTGGCTCTTGGGCACTTCTGAAAATTTTACTCCTGGTCTTTAACCTCTCCGATGAGAGCGGAGGGAAGCATTATGTTTACAGCTTGGTGGCCCATATGAGACCGGGACCTCTGCCAACTGGCCAAGGGCACAGAGTGTGCATAGTTTCATAGGGATCCCCTGGGTTGGATATCTGCACAAGAGCTCACCAGAGGGTGGCATGTGAGCTCTGTACTGAGAGCCAATATCACACGGATTGTCATAACTCCTTAAGAATTATCGAGCCAAACATTTCACAAGGATTATGTATCTATACTGAAAATACTATCTTGGGGTTGAGCCAGGTCACCAGGAAGTGACACGCCTCCAGAAATACTTCCTAACTGTAAGAACAGTGGGACAACGGAACAGACGCCTAAGGAGGTTGTGGAAGCTCCTTTACTGGAGGTTTTCAAAAGGAGGCTGGAGAGCCAGCTGTCTTGAATGGTTTAGACAAAACAAATCCTGCATCTTGGCAGGGGGTTAGACTAGATGACCCTTGTGGTCCCTTCTAACCCTATAGTTTTATACCTCCTGAGATAATAGGATGCTTTTCTCCCTGTCTGGCCATTTGTATATTGTAGGCCTCACCAAGGAGGCCTCTTTACAGAATGAGCCTGGTGCAAGTTAAGAGATTGCAAAATCGGAGAGAAACAAAACAGCAGGGGGTGTTGAGAGTCCTTCACCTAGGAGACAAGTTAACAGTGTTTGTCTTATGAAAGGAGGATCACCACTAGCCTGGCTATAAAGCACAGCAAGGATTTTGCGGGAGCAATACTCTACAAGACACATGTATCTTGTTAACTAAGTTTGGGCTCTAGAATACATGTTATGATTTTATTTTGTTATAGGTAACCATTTGTTTCCAGTACTTGCTACTAGTGGAATCTCTAAGCTTTGCTAAATAAACTTCTATTTGTTTTCACTAGAAACATATGTAAGTGCTGTGTGTTAAGCAGAGCGGTGATCCGAGATGGAATGGTTAAGCTAAGGTTTTCTGGTTCTTTGGAAGCAGCAGATCTGTGAATATGGCAAGTGTCCAGTGGACCAGGGGCTGGTCACTCCAGGGGGATGCTCTGAGGCCTTGAGCATTGGTATGTGCCCAACGCGAACTGTAAAGTAACAGCAGGGCCTGCAGAGGCCTGGAGAGGAGTGCTTGTCGCCCAGGGCTGGTGGAGTTGGGGAGCTGACCCCCTGGTAGGTACAAACAAGTCTTCCTCACACTGAGGGCAGGCGGTGGCGAGGTGCTTCACAGCACTGGGTATTACAGGAAGTGTCACAGCAAAACTGATCAAATTAGTAAGTTGTTTTTTTTTTTAACCAAAATGAGTCTCTCACTGAAATGAACAGCTGAAAAAATTCTATTCAAGTTGAATGAAATTTTTTCAGTGCGAATTTAAAACATTTCAAGACATTCCCAATTTTTTCTCCCGAAAACTCTTCACCAAATTCAACCTGAATTCCTGAATAATTTCACTGCCCTGAAAAATGCATTTTTTTTTTTTTTGGCAAATTTATCATTCACTAAAGAAATGTCTCCATGCTCTCCCTGTGGGCCATGAGTGACTCTATCTGGGTGATTGTCTACCTGAGCTCTCTGGGAGAGGGGATGCACAGAACATTTGCTCCCCACTCTCGTAGATTGCGTTGGATACAGGCTGAGTGTAGTGCTGCACACTGGGATATTTGTGGGAACTCCCAGATTGTGAACTTGGGAACCACTTGTGAGATGAGGACCCTGGGTGGAGGAATGTGCAGAGGGGTAAGGATGCTGTGTGCTCCTTGTCCCAGGTGCTTTATAGCTCAGGCGCCAGGTTTCAATGGCATGGCACAGGCTGATGGGTGTTGGGAAAGCAGTGAAAATGTTGATATGTTGAATAATGACTCCCTGAGAGGGCTCCGGATTGACATCCCTTTGCTAAGTAGCTGCATTGTGTAACAGTCACTAGGTAGCAACATTGCAACTTTTATACTATTTATGCTGCTACAGCGTCTAATGGACCTAAGATGGCAAAGCAGTGTCCCAAAGGAGTGGGGCATCTCTGCTACTGGGACAAGGTGAGAGCTGAGAGTAATGCAAGAGAAAAGGGCACCTATCGCTAGGCTTGGCAGAAGTCGGTTTTTATTTGTTTCAATGGATAATATTGATTTAATCCATAAAAATAAAAAATACTTAAATACATTTTCAGTTGCAGAAAATTATGGGGGATCAGACCGTGGGTGGGTCAGTCAATAGTTATTTAATTACAGTACTTGTTGAGATTCAAAAAGTTAAAGCTTTAAACTGTTAAAATACAAATTTTTAACATCCCGTGTCAAAACATACCAAGTAAATATCCTTAAATCAAACTCTAAGTTCTCAAGCAGCATTTTTCGTTCTTTGCCGATCTGTAAATTTCAATGGTCATCAATGGAAATTTTTTTCATCAGTTTGTGTTGGGTGAAATCAACATTTACCAAGAAAAATCTAATTCTTCGAAGCTGAAGTATAGTTCATCTTTTCCTCCTGTTTATCCTCTACAGAATCCTCCTGGCTCTCACTGATGGCTTCTTATGTCTCGCTCGCGATCTATATTTTCCACAATAGACTCCCCCATGTGTATCCCTTACCCTGTGCCGCCACCTAGTGTACAGTATATAGTCTTTATCGTTGGTGCTGCCTGGCTATCTAGCAGCCACAGCACCTCGGCTGAGAACGCTTTTCTGTAGGGGTCCTTTTCTCTTGGCTCTCAGTGGGCGTCAGTAACACAACACGGCGGGGTCCTTATTCTCTGCTGCCACCCAGTGGCAGCAAATGTAGAGTGCAGCTGCCCCTTTCCATTGTCCTTATCTTCCACTCTCCTCTAGCAGTCATTACACTGTATAACAGCCTGTCCCCTCTTCCTTATCTCCGGTCCTCTAGGGGTATTCCCAGAGTAAAATGGTCCTTTCTCCTTTCATTACCCTCTGCTGCTACCCAGTAGCCATTGTATAATACAGTTGTGTCTCTGGCCAGGTCTAAACAGAAACGTTTCCCAGTACAGTAATGTTGGTTAGGCTTTTTAATGACACTTCTTCCCCAGCAAAATCCCTAGCGTAGACCTGGGTGTACCAACAAAAAATGTGCTCTTACTAATATAGCTTATTTCTTTCAGGGAACCCATCTGTATAAGCTCTACAAGCAAAATCACTTTTTGGCTGGTAAAAGCCATGTCTGAGGTCGGAAGACTTTCAGGGAGAGCTCTGCCCACCAACCTTCTTCTAGTTTGTCCTAGATTTCATACCAGAATAACTTTGTCTATTAGGGGTGTGATTTTTTTTTAACCAATATAATTACACTGGCACAAGCCCTTATACCTGGCAGTTACACCAACGCAAAGATTCCTTATACCAGGAGAGCTCTGGCTACAATTCACCAAAATATCATTATCCAAATTCAGCAGGTAAACTACAGTTCAAGTTGATTCTGACTGTAATGATGCCAGTACGGACTCCTCTTACCTGTTTAAATCTTTGCACATCCGCAAATGTTATAAGCGCACGTGACCAAAGACTGAGCGAGAAGAAAGGGCTACACAGCGTCTGAGTATCAAACAGCAAAGCAGCTGCGCTCGTCACCATTTCGTCTTTATTTTTTAAAGTGAGATTTCTGAATTCTCAGACAATCTAGACCAGGGTTTCTCAACCTGTGGGCCGAGACCAGAAATTGTCACCAGAATGTTTCAAAGGTGGCATGGCAGCTCCTGTCCCACAGGGCTGGCTGGGCTCGTCCCCCTGCTCCAGGCACTGCAAGCTCTGGGGCAGAGGTGGTGCCAGCCCATTGGGGGCCCTAAGCAGGAATATTTGGGGGGACCCCCCCACAGCACACATACTAATAACTAATAGGGGGCCCCCTTGAGCTGCTCAGGGCCCTAAGCGATTGCTTAGTCTGCTAATGCCTAGTATCAGCTCTGCTCTGGGGTCCCAGCACCACTCAGGTTTGGCCCAGCCATCATGATGGCAGGAGTCCGGGTAGGCCAAATCCGAGTGAGTGGCACTGCACCCCCATGAGCCAGGTCACACCTCCACACACACAAATTTGGTCCAGTCGGGGGGGCAAACCTGAGCGGCGCTGCAACCCCGGAGGTGGCAATGCCCAGAGCGGAGAGCCCAGCCCAGCCCAGCCAGCCCTGCAGCGCAGGAGCTGCCAGTTTGGGCCCTGCCCAGTTCTCGCCCCAACTCCCCTGGGGGGCAGGACCCAGCCAAAACCACCCCAGGGCCTCCCCCGCAGCCTGTTTACTGGGTCGCGACAGGCCATAAACATTTACAAATGGGTCCGGAGCCCAAAAAGGTTGAGAACCACTGATCTGCACGCTTACTGACCATTTTTCTCAGGGTTTCCTTCTTCTTTGTTTCTCAGGCTGTACATGAAGGGATTGGCCATGGGAGTCTGAATTGGGTAGCAGACAGAGAACACTTTGCTCAGGTCTCTCAGTGTGTTGGGTTTTGGAAGCTGATACAGTGATTATGGTCTCACAATGAGGTGAGCGGAGCAGGTAGAGCAGCCTTTTGCCTCCCAGTGGTGGAAGGGATTCTCAGGATGGTGGAGATGATTCACACGTAGGATGCCAGGGTTAATGCAAATGGGGGCAGAGTGAGTAAAGCAGCCAGGATGGTGGTTACAAGCTCTAGCTGGTAGGTGTCACTGCAGCAGAGATTTATTATTTTTGTAGATTCACAGGAAAAAAATGTTGTTGTTTTTTATTGGGGCCACAAAGATAATTGTGATGTGAAGGACATTGGTGTGGTGCCAGCCAGAAGCCCACTTATCCAAGACCCACTTGCTAGCTGTTGGCATAAACTGCCATTCTTACGGGCTGCATAGTGCACTGGTTTGCATATTGCTAAATACCGATCATAAGACATAGCAGCTAAGAGAACATTCTGTAGCCCCAAAGAAACTAACAAAATAAAATTGTCATACAGCCTCTGACAGAAATGGTTCTGTCCCCAGTCAGGAGACTGGCCAGCATCCTTGGCAGGACGGCAGAAGTGTAGCAGGTCTCCAAGCAGGACAAGTTCCCCAGGAAGAAGTACATGGGGCTGTGTGAAGATGCCGATCAGCCACAGCTAGCATAACAATGAGGATGTTCCCAGCCACAGTCACTATGTAGATTGCTAGAAATAGCAGGAAGAGAAGGATCTGCAGCTCTGGGAGATTCCTGAGTCCCAGGAGGATGAATCCTGTGGTGGATGTTTGATTTTCCCCTTCTGTGTCAGCCATGGTCTGTATCTGGGGGAGATAAAACAAACTCTCCAAGGTAATGAGAATACAGCATTTGTTAAACTTTAATAACTATGAATTTAAAAGAATTTATATTCAAATGCCCCCATCGCCTTCTGGCTACCAGCCCAGACACTGGCTCGAGAACACAAACTGGGGCAGTGGCTTTCATCCAGTGGAGATTGATGCTGAACTACCAGGCTGCAGAATCGTTCTAAGGCCACGTCTACACTGGAATTGTTCCGCTGTAGCTGTGCTGCTGTTGTGTAGACACTTACTACAGCAGCGGAAGGGGTTCTTCGGTCCCCCCCCCCGCCACTGTTACTCACACCTTCTTGTCAACTGTTTGAAATTGGCCACCCTGATTACCCCTACAAAAGTGATTTTTCCTCCTGCTGATAATAGCCCACTTTAATTGAATTGTCCCATTAGAATTTGTAAGGCAACCCCCATCTTTTTATGTACTCTGTATATATTTCTTCCTACTGTATTTTCCACTCCACGCATCTGATGAAGTGGGTTTTAGCCCACAAAAGTTTATGTCCAAATAAATGTGTTAGTCTCTAAGGTGCCACAAGAACTCCTCATTGTTTTTTCTCTTCCTCCTGCTTCTCATCATCTGCATTGTGACCGTGGCTGGGAACGTCCTCATCGTTGTGCTAGTTGTGGCTGATCAGCAGCTTCACGCCCCCATGTACTTCTTCCTGGCAAATTGTCCTGCTTGGAGACCTGCTACACCCTGGGCAGGAGGGTTGAGATGCTGGCCAGTCTCCTGACTGGGGACAGGACCATTTCTGTTAGCGGCTGCCTCACACAATATTATTTCTTTGGTTTCCTGGCAGTTGCAGAGTGTTCTCTCCTGGCAGTGATATCCTACGATTGGTATTTAGCGATATGCAAACCACAGCATTATGAAGCCCTTATGAATGGCAGATCCTGCCTCCAGCTAGCAGTTGGCACTTGGATAAGTCATTCTCTGGCTGCTGACATTAACTTTATGTGGCCCTAATGAAATTGACCATTTCTTCTGTGACTTCATCCCAGTAATAAAACTCTCCTGCAGTGACACACGTATGATGGAGCTTGTCACTACCATGCTGGCTGCTATATGCACTCTCTCGCCATTTCTATGAAGGCTGGCAACACACATCTGTATCCTCACCACCATCCTGCAAATGCCTTCCACCACTGAGTGGCAAAAGGCCTTTTCTACCTGCTCCTCTCACCTTATCGTGGTGTCAATTTTCTATGGGACCATAATGATTGTCTACATGCTACCAAAAACTGATACACTGAGAGACCTGAACAAAGTGTTCTCCGTTTTCTACACAGTCCTGACTCCCATGGTCAACCCCCTCATATACAACCTGGGGAACAGAGAGGTCAAAGAGATCCTGGGAAAGGCTGTCACTAAATTCTCTGCTGTCAAAAGGGTTCAGATCGTCCTACCGTAGTTTGTTCAGTGCCCGTGAAAGGGAAATAAGCTGGTTTGCTGTAATGAGTCTGAGTCACTTCTCTCACTGGCCATCTGGCTTTTTAGGTGAGGTCAGCGGCTGCTATAGCTTGCACTCAATATTGGGACAGATACTTCCGCTGTTTTGGCTTAGGGATGCAGGTCTTTGTGGTTTGATTAGTCTGATATTTATCACTGCTGTTGTGGGTTGCTCTAAAACACCTCATCAATGAGGCACCAAGGCCGAGAGATGCCATTCTCTGTGTCTCCATTACGATAGTCTGTAATTACGTGAGCACACGCTGTGTTTTGTACCAGGCCCCTTTACCGTGGATTGCACCAGATACTCAATATTTCTTTTCGTCTAACTCCTTCAATGTGCAATGGTAATGTAAGATGTGAATCAGGTCTCAGGGCCCCATAACTCTGTAAGAACGGGAGCCCTGAGGTGGGACAGTGAAGAAAGGTCAGTACTGTGATAGTGGCACAGAGACACCGGACTTCTATTCCCTGTTTTGTTTCTGGCCGACTTCACCTCTCTGGATCTGTTTCCTCATTTGTACAATGGCGTTTCTTGGGACCCCTGTGTGAATGGCTGCTTTGATCCCTTATTGCTTGGGGTACCCTTGTTTTGCAGATTTCCAAATACCAGCACTCTGAAGTCTGATTTCTCAATTATAGAAAGCAGAGAAAGCATATAGTGTCCACTCCTACAGGGTGCTGGGCGTTTCCTGTGAAATGCTGAGTGCCCAGTGGAACAGGTGCTGGACTCTCCATGGAGATGCTTGGAGGGCTCAAGGGTTGGAGTGTGCCTATCGCTAACCAGTAGATTGACAGCAGGACCTGCATAGGCCTAGAAGGAGTGCTTATATTAACCATGGCCGGCGGAGTTGGGAAGCTGACCCCCAATAGACACAGACGAGACTTCCTCTCTAGGCAGGTGGTAATGGGGGTGCTGCACTGCCCTGGGTACCCCCGGGAAGCATCACTGCTATTGAGGGTTAACTTAGGAACTCCAGGTCAGTGCAGCAGTAAAGCAGGCCCAAGAGAGTGAAATACGCATGGGCAGCAAGACGAAGGGTCTGTTGACAGCCAGACGTTTGTGAGCAATCTGCTGTCCCAGGAAGCAATGGCTGAAGGTGACACACAACGGTCGTTGAACCGAAGTTACACCCACACACTGAGTTTGAGCCCTGTTGTCCTTGGCAGTTCTCGGAGAATGGGCCCTGGGCAAGGTCCCTGCATTCTGAAGGGTTCCTTCAGGAAGTTCTGCCCTGAAACCAAAATTTCTGGTTTTACAGCATTATTTCAAAGAGCTCTAGAATCCACATACAGCCTCTGATTTTACTTTAGCAGCATTGTCAAGTATGTTAGCCTTGATTAAACAGATGGAAATTGAATAACTTTATTAACCAGTTAGTAATTCAACCATGCTGAGCAATGGAACCAAGTGTAAACTGACAAACCAGTTGCAGGGTCATTTGGTGAAGGGGTTTCTGACGTACCCTGCCTCTAAGGTGAGCTGCTCTTTGCATTTCCAGATCCTTATTTTGGGTGCAGAGCTAGGAAATATGGGAGGGCGAAGAATGAGGGGGACTATGTGGTGGGAGGGGGAATAGGAGATGGGTTTGGGGCTGCGGCAAGGGGAGGGGGAATGAGGGAGATAATGTTGTGCCAATAGTCTAAAAAGGCAAGCAGGGTGATTGAATAACTATAGGCCGGTTGTCCTGACATCAATCCCGGGCAAAACACTAGAAAAGTTGTTACAGGGTTCAACTGCTAAAGAATGAAAGGATAGGAACATAGTTAATGCCAGTCAGCCTGGTTTTATGGAAAACAGATCCTGTCAAACTAAGCTGATTTCATTCCTTGAGATTACAAGTCTGGTTGGTAAAGGTAACTGCATAGACGTGATCTACTTAGACTTGTGCAAGGCGTTTGATTTTAGTACCGAGTGACATTCTGATTAAACCAAAAAGGACGCTAGTCAGTATCGGTGAAGGCTGCTGAGAATGGCAGAACAAGAACCAATGGCTGGAAGTTGAAGCCAGAGAAATTCAAAGTAGAAATAAGGCCCACATGTTTTTAACAATGGGGGGTAATTTACCATTAGAACAAAATCCCCAAGACAGTGTGGGATTCTCCATCTCTTGATGTCTTCAGACCCAGCCTGGCTGCCATTCTGAAAGCTGTATTAGCCAGACATGAGTGATTGGGTTCAAAACACAGGTAACCGGGTGAAATGTAAGGGCTACGCAGGAGTCAGACTGGAGGACCTGATGGTCTCTTCTGTCCTTAAACTCTGTGAATTGCTGATAATTGGGGATGGGTGGTAGGGGAGAGGATTGAGGGTGGGAAGAGTGTTCCGGGGGGTGGGGCGTGTCAGGCCAGGGGGAGGGGAGAAACACTGGAAGGGGATCATGGGTATGGATGGAAGGGGGAGTGGGGGCTAAGGAGGTGGGGATTGTCAGCTCCACATTCCCCTCTCGTTTGAAGACACCACCCCTTTCCCTTCCCTTCCCCTACTCCTGTCTAGCCTGGGTGGTAGTCGGGGCGGGGGGGAGGAGAGCTGCCTCTTATTCACAGCCCCATTGCTCAGGGCAATGGCTGGGAGACAGAGAGGGACACACCTCAGACAAAGGCAGAAAGGGGGTGTCAGCAGCCCCAGCCCCAGTCAGGATCTCGGGGACCCCGCTCCTCTGGGGGGTTTTCTGCCCTCCCCCCCGCCATGCATGATCCTGGTCTGCACACTTCCACTGACACCACCGACAGGACTCGGTGCTGAAATGCGGTGTCCTTGATCTCTTAAAGTGCAGCTGCACCTATCCTTCTATCACAGCGACAGCTCTGATCAAACTGTTTCAGCTAATCCCCTACCATAAACAGAGGTGGATCAGATTGCGAGTTTAGTAGGTTAAAAAAAAAATCTGTAGGGTTATTATTTAAATTAGAAATGGAGAGAAAGCTGGCAGGGTGAGAAGTCAATCAATGACATGTTAGAAAGGGTGAAGATAGCTGATAAGTGGCTGAGCTGCTAACAAAATATATAGTCTATATTGCACTATATGACTGGAGAGGAGCAAATAGAGACAGCTGCTTGGGAATTTTCCATCAACATGTTTTTTGACAGAAAATGCAGTTTTGTCAGAATCAATTTTTCACAGGAGTTTCAGCCAAACATTTTCAATTTTTTTGCTGATGGAAAATTGGAATGCAATATTTTGTCCTGGATCAGGATGATATGAAATGAAAATATCAGCTTGTCAAATCCAGTCAAAATATTCAATTTCAGGGCAGTTGGATGCACCCAACTGAACAGCCATGATACTTCGTGGGAGCTGTGGGCTGGACTACATCTCCCTTGATGCACTGAGGACTCCCTTCTGCTTGAACCATTCAAAAATTCATAGATTTGAAGGCCAGAAGGGACCACTAATCCTCTAGTCTGACCTCCTGTATAACACAGGCCATAAAACTTCCCTGAAATAATTCCTATTTGAATTAGAGCAGATCTTTTTAATAAAAATATCAATCTTGATTTAAAAACGTCAGTGATGGAGAATCCACCATGACGCTTGATTACTTGTTCCAATGGTTAATTACCCTCACTGTTAAAAATGTATGCATTATTTCCAGTCTGAATTTCTTCAGCTTCAGTTTTCAGCCATTGGATCTTGTTATACCTTTCTTTGCTAGGTTGAAGAGTCCATTATCAAATATTTGTTCCCAATGTAGGTACTCATAGACTGTAATCAAGTCACCCATTAACCTTCGTTGTTAAGCTAAATAGATTGGGCTCTTTGAGTCTATCACTATAAGACGTGTTTTCTAATCCTTTGGTCATTCTTGTGTCTCTTCTCTGAGCCCTCTCCAATTTATCAACATCCTTCATGAATTGTGGTCACCAGAACTGGACACAGGATTCCAGCAGCTGATGCACCAGTTCCAAATATAGAGGTAAAATAACCTCTCTACGCCTAGACGATATTCCCCTGTTTATGCCTCCATTGCAGTCCATCAGATGAGATGTAATCCAGCCAGGGAGTCCAGCTCAGAGAGGAAAACAGGACCATGAAGCACCCACACTGCAACACCCATGGATCGCTGCAGCAGCTCAGGGGGAGAGAGTTTAAAGTCTAACCTACCCCAAATGAAATGTTTCAGTTTGGTTAAAAACAAAAACCAAAATGTATCAATCTGAGAATTTTCATCATTAGGGGAAAACAGGTAGGCACATGCCTGTGGAGGAGAACCTAGATCTTCTGTCTCCCTCTCCTTTTCCTTAACACTAAGACCATCCATCATTCCCATGCATAGAATTTCACACAATGAAAATCGCTTTTATTTAACCCCATGCAGGAGAGCTCCTCTTCAAGCAGAGAAATGGACAATGGAATGATGGTGACTGAATTCATCCTTACAGGACTTTCCAATTGCCCAGACATTCGCTTATCTCTTTTTGTTGGTCTACTTGATAACCCTTGCTGCCAATGGCCTCATCTTCATAGCCATAGGGACTGAGGGTAAGCTGCACAACCCCATGTACTTCTCCCTCAGGAACCTCTCCTTGTTAGATATCTGCTGCCCCACTGCTACAATGTCCAAGATGCTACAATGCCCAAGATACTTCCTGGTGGCTCTAGCAGGTACGGAGGTTTTCCTCTTGGCAATGATGGGCTCGATGGTCATGGCCTGGATGATGGTGTGGATTGCACCCTCAACAAATTTTCACATGACACTAAACTGGGAGGAGTGGTAGATAGGATACAGCGGGACCTAGACAAATTAGAGGGTTGAACCTCCTAAAGTTTAGGTTGGATATTGGGAAAAACTTTTTCACTAGGAGGGTGGTGAAGCACTGGACTGGGTTACCTAGGGAGGTGATGGAATCTCCATCCTCAGGGGTTTTTAAGGGCCGGCTTGACAAAGCCCTGGCTGGGATGACTTAGTGGGTGTTGGTGGCTGGGATGACTTAGTGGATGTTGGTCCTGCTTTGAGCAGGGGATTGGACTAGAAGACCTCTTGAGGTCTCTTCTAACCCTAATATTCTGTGGATCTGGTCAGAAAATGAGGGTGGGAAATCACTAAAATGTTCATGATTTCCACCCCACCCTGTTTTTAATCCAAACCTCATTTGACCAGTATTGTCCAACCATCTGTTACACCTTAGTGTAATACAAAGATGTGACTATGAAGAACATTCTAGACATGGCTGAGTCAGACAAACCAGATTATTAGGGATGGTCAAAAAATTGTCGTCAACTTTTTTTCAGAGAATTGGGAGTGATTAAATGTTTGTTTTTTTTTAATGGAAAGTATATGCTTCCCTTGCAAATTATTGATTTTTCATCAGAAAACTGAACCTGCTGCCAAAACCCCCCAAACTTTTGGAGGGTGGCAGTTATGTCTGAAAATGTTTGTTTTCAGCAGTTTGGGGCCAAAAATTGTTCAGTTTTCAGCTGAAATTTTTCAAAATTTGGTTGTTGAAAATAAAATAATGGGTTTGGGAGGGGTATCTATTTTTTTGTCCAAAAAAAGTCAAAACTTTCCCTGGGGGAAAAAAACACAAACATGTTCTGACCAGCTGGATAGATGATTTGTTTGTCAAAACCTGTTGTGACATGGTGAGGAATGCAAGGTTGATAGTGGGTGATTGTTCTGTATTTCCAAAGTTTCATATATGATATTCCAAAAAAATTTCTATTATCTGATCCTTTGTACCCAGAAGGCTGAGATTTTTCAGAGGTCCCTAGAAAATGTGGATGCCTCAATTCCCATCAGTTTTCAGAACTGGGCTTCCAAATTCCTTAGGCAGCTTCAAGAATTTCAGTCATTGGCTTCTGCACATTTATCCCGGTATAACTGAGTCCACAGTTAAAGTGGTACATCTTCACGCATTGCGCTCGGGCTTAGGCATCCAGACACCTAGAATGGAGCAGCAGGGCGACCCTCAGAGACACAAACATTGGTACACACGGAATGGTCACTTCCAAAATTTAGGTGCCAACTCCAAGTGACACGTACGGGGTTCGGCGGCAACTGAGCTGGGGGGAGGATTGTGAATTGCAGTGGGGCCTAGAACTGGTTCATGTTACCTCTTCTCTGGGGCAAGGAAAGAGCCAGGGACTCTCGGGGACAAAATCCGTCTCCTGGTCTGCTCCTGAGGCAGTGTCTGCACTGCGCCTTATGGAGGGTTCGGGATAAAGTCCTTCTTGTGAGTTCACTCCCATTTGTGTTTCTTTTTTGAGTGGCCCAGCAAATGGGCTTGCCACTAGCCGTGTCTGGAAAACGGTGAACTTGAAGCAACTCGCACAGAGTTTCATGGAAAGAGACTCTGAATTCACAGCATTGGGCATGCCCAGAAGACGTAGGACCTCACTGCCAGAAGAAATGGGGGTAAGGTGAATCTAAAGGCTAGGGTGAAAGTTATACGGTCCAGTGTGTGGGGGTCACTGCAGGAAAGGTTTGTCATGGGGATTTAATCACCAAGAGTAATTTAATTTGTCTACAGAAAACCAATTGTAACATCATACCCATTAATATGGAAGTAATCAGAAATCTGCTCATCCAAGACCAGCTGCTAGCTGGAGGCAGAATCTGCCATTCATAAGGGCTGCATAATGCAAGGGGTTACATATCACTAAATACCAATCATGAGACTTTATAGCTAGGAGATAGAATTCAGCACCTGCCAGAGAATCAAAAGCATAAAATTGCATGATGCAGCTGCTAACAGAAATGGGTCTGTCCCCAGTCAGGAGACTGGCCAGCATTCTGGTCAAGATGGGCAAAGAGAAGCAGATCTCCAAGCAGAAAGAATGGAGGTGTGAAGGGGGGGTGTGAAGGTTCTGATCACCCACAAGTAGCGCAACAACGAGGATGCTCCCAGCCATGGTCACAGTGTAGATCGCTAGAAGCTGCAAGAAGAGAAGAACCTTCAGTTTTTGGGTATTCCTGGATCCCAGGAGGATGAATTCTCTGACGGACTTTTGATTTCCCTATTCTGCATCTGCCATGGCTTGTATCGAGTGGAACCAAACAAACTCTGCCGTGTAATGAGGAGAACACAGAATTAAATGTTAATACATTGGCACCACTTAATTCTAGACTTGTTCTAAAACCTGCCTCCTCCTTTTGGCCAGCAGTGTAAGGACTAGCTGGAGAATCCAGACCAGGGCTTCAAACTGGATTTGATATTTTGGAAAGTGGATTAGATTCTACTTCAGGTAAAACGATAATCATAGAACCATGCACTCCAGCCTAAACCCTAAGAAATATTGAAATCCTAGGCATGAAATAAAACCAGTATAAACCTCTCTTCTCCGCCATCTTTTCATGCACAGTTTGGGACATTGCAATCCTAATCCGCATCCCCATCCTCCGCCACCCTAGATTGCCCTGCAAGTTAAGCATGTGCTCAAGTATTGTGGGGAATTGGGGTCTAAATTGCTAGCAGTCTCCTGGGGGCAGCTACCATTTTGTGCTCACTTCTAAAACAAAATTACTGAGGCGATACACACACTGTGCTCTCTGTCATGGATACTTTATTTTTATTCCTTCTGTTGCTGTTTCCCTTTAATATAAAATAAAAAAAGTCACTGAGGCTGAGATTTTCAAAGCTGTCTAAGGAATTCAGTCATCCAATTCACAATAAAACTAGTGGGAACTGTGTGTTCAAATCCCCTAGACAGCTTTAAAAGGCTCAGCTGGAAAGTATATGCTTACTCTTTGTGTATGGGAAACAAAAGAAGTCAAAGTCTTAGACAGAACTTCAAGATCACAGGTCAAGGCAGGGGAATTAGGGGCAGGATTGCTGCTGTGGTTGGTGAGCTTTGGGAAATGTTTTTAATTACGATTTTAGTTTTGTCTTTTATATATCTTTACAACAGACAGTAGCTTCATGGAGCAGTGGAACATGTTCTGCTTTGTGGACAAGTAGTTGATAAATTGAAGAGGTTCAGAGAAGAACCACAAGAATGATTAAAGGATTAGAAAACCTGCCTTATAGTGATAGACTCAAGGAGCTCAATCGATTTATCTTAACAAAGAGAAGGTGAAGGGGTGACTTCCATACAGTCTGAGTACCTATATGGGGAACCAATATTTAATAATGGGCTCTTCAATCTGGCAGAGAAAGGTACAACATGGTCCAATGGCTGGAAGTTGAAGCTAGACAAATTCAGACTGGAAATAAGGCATACATTTGTAACAGTGAGGGTGATTACCCATAGAACTATTTACCAAGGGTCAGGGTGGATTCCCCCTCACTGACAATTTATAAATCAAGATTCAATATTTTTCTAAAAGTTCTGCTGTAGGAATTATTTTGGGGGAAGTTCTCTGGCTTGTGTTATACAGGAGGTCAGACTAGATGATCACCATGGTCCCTTCCGACCTTGGAATCTATGAAACCTGAGAGGTGGCAGATCTCTGTTCAAATCCTTTCTCCCCCTGAGCCAGAAGGGGGACTTGAACCAGTGTTATCCTACACCCCAACTACATAGCCTAACCACTGTGTTAAAAGTTATGAGGGAGGTCCTCCTCTTGCCCCAACTCCAGCCATCCTTGCTTTGCATAAGATCGCCTAAAAGGGCCCAATCTGGTATGTGAGCTCTGACCATGTTTACCAAATTGGGCCCCACAGACAAATGCGGCAGAGGACTGGTTATCTCCTCCCAGCTCATACATCGCTCTGGGGCTCAGGTGTCTGTGTGGTTGGCATTGGGCTGCGGAGCACATGCCCAGAGGCACCTTGGGAACTTTTACTGCAAAAAAGCAGGAGCCCTGACAGCGTTTGACGGCAGCTCAGCAGCAGTTTTGTGAATCCCAGAGGGGGCCTGACTCTGGGATCTTCAGGGGCCTAAAGTGGTAGTTAGGTACCCAAGTTCCTTTGTGGATCTGGGCCTTTTGGATTTTGGCCCTTCCCTGTTTAGGCGATTTTGAAATCCCACATGGGACCTCTCTGCATCTTTAGGCTCTGAAATACCTTTGAAAAGCTGCCCCCTGTCTCTGGGTGTGTCTGCTCCCTGTTTGCAATATGGGGATCACAGCGCTGCCTACATCACAGGGGAGTTGTGAGGCTAAAGAAATTGTGTGAGGCGCTTACTCCAATGTAGGCCATAGAAGTACCTCAGAGAGAGCGAAATAATGAGGTTCCTCATGGGTAATAAGTTCAAAATCAGCGATTTAAGGACTTTAGTCCCGTTTTCAAAAAGTTTTGGGGATTCCTGTCTTCCAAAGCAGACACTTCTGTCTTCCATTGGAAACCCAGTTTTTTAGTGAAAAAAGTTTTGATGGAAAATTTTCCACTATCCCTTGTTCAAAACAGCTGTCCCTGGAAACTTTGACCCTGACTATCAAGCTGTATATTCTCCACTCCAAAGAGAGAAGAAAAAGTCTTTGTCTCATCTATGAGTCCCTTACGTTGCAAGGATTCAATGCATCAGGGAACCTGTCTCAATGGAGGCATAAAAGAACTTAAATACTCAGACTCCTCAAGGTGTGGCTTCTTCAGAGTTGCTCAACACGCTGCTCGCAAGCTTTAAAGCACATGATTATATTAGATTAAAATATTTTTTTAAAGTCAATGTTTTTTCTACACGTTTTTGCTTTTTAACCAAGCACATCGGTGCATATCTTTAGCTTGGTCCTTTTTCCCCACTGCTTTGTACCTTTGTGTAGTCATTTCTATGTGAGCAATGTGAGTGGTGACTGGGTATGAAAACACTCCTGCCAGTACAAGTGGGTAATTCTGATATGGAGTCATTTTGCACTCACCTTGCATCGGTATAAATGACTACACATGGTACAAGGGAGCAGGGAGTCAGCCGCTGGTGTGTTGTTCCTCTCCCCTTACCATTTTGCTATACTAAGGAATAATTTATAATTTATAGCTGGAATTTCCAGTGGAACCTAAGGGAGTTACCCACCTAACTCCCCTGAACTTCGAGTTCTGTGCCTGAAAAAAATGTAATCAGGATCTTGGCTGCTAAGTACAGTCTTACTGGGTCTCTAGGAAAGTGATTCATAGATCCTAAGGTCAGAAGGGACCATTATGATCATCTAGTCCGACCTCCTGCACAAGGCAGGCCACAGAATCTCACCCCCCACTCCTGCGAAAAACCTCTCACCTGTGTCTGCGCTACTGAAGTCCTCAAGTCATAGATAGATGGATGGATGGATGCAGTGTTTGTCGAAGCCATGTCAGTCCCAGGATATGAGAGAGTCAAGGCGGGTGAGGTAATATTTTTTATTGGACCAACTTCTGTGGCAAGAGAGACAAGCTTCTGAGCGTCCACAGAGCTGCTCTTGATGGCTGGGAAATGAACGGAGGCTGGGTCTGCGCTACGGACCTCACAGCGGCGCAGCCGTGCCGCTAAAGCTGTGCCGCAGCAAGGTCTCCCGCGCAGCCGCTCTTCTGCCGGCAAAATCAAACCACCCGAACAAGCGGCGGCCGCTTCGGCGGCAGGAGAGTGTCTCCCGCCGACATAGCGCTGTTCACACGGGCGCTCCGTAAAACTTTTGTCCGTCAGGCCTGGATATTGTTTTCACACCCCGACCGACAAAAGTGCTAATGTAGACAAAGCCAGAGAGTGTCACAGATAAATACAAAGGGGAGCAGATTGTTCGGCATAAGCAGTTAACACACATTTCAAGGGACCATTCAAAGTGAAGTGGCTCGTTACTACCCCTCCAGTCACAGGGAGGAAAGGAAGGGGGTGGAAAAAAGCAGCTGTGGGGGTGGTGGTTAGTGCGGGTCACAGATTGTTGTAATAAGCCACAAATCTAGTGTCTCTGTTCAGTCCATGATTTTGAGTGTCTAGTAAAGTTATGAATTTAAGCTCCCAGGATTGTCTTTTGAAAGTGTTGTGCAGGTTTCCTTTGAGGATGAGGACTGATAGCTTAGACACAGAGTGATCACTTTGTGAAAAGTGTTCTCCCACAGGGGATGGGGTGGTTTTGTCTTTGATCATTTTTGTCTTGACTTCATTAAATCACTAAATGCTCCATAGCGATCACTGTGCTCTCAAATGAGCTCTCACAGGAAAATGGTAGCAGGTGCGGCTGGAGCTCAGGATATGAAGTCTAGTGAGGTGAGTGGGCTAAGTCTGCTGACCCGGGCTGGGAGACTCACTCCTGCTTGCTCCAAAATGCTGTGTAGACACATCCAATGTGGTCTGGCTGGTATCGGAGCCAGGGATATCAACCTCTGTAACCTGACCTGGGGAACAGGAAATAAAGCCTGGTCTACTTGGTGAGACAGAGCAATCCTCTCCTCGTTTTACAGAGCAGGGAGATTCAGGCTGACGTTCTCAAAACGGGACACTTGCTTTAGATGCCTCCTGTTTTGGATGTCCAAGTTGTGACACATTGAGCCTGGCTTTCCAACTGAAGTCACTGGGAGTTGTGGGATCTTAGTGCCACTGCACATAAAGTACCAGATGTCCTACACTGGGCATCCACAAATGAAAACACCTCTGAAAATTTGTTGTATCAGAGATTATGTATATATGTATATAAATTTCTTATACGATTCACCGATGTCACGGTGCGGGACTCACCCTGTGTCATTTCCTGCTGGTCGTCCTTGGGAATTAGCTCTTCCAGCCTCCGGAGCGCCCTCTGCAGGCCAGGGTCCCGCTTGCCGCTGGCCCCCGTGTCCCTCCCGGACCACGGTGCCCCTTTACCCGGGGTGCTGCCCCCTGCAGTACCCCGCAGATTTGGGTCTCCCCTCCCCAGGGAACCCCCACCCTCTATCCCCACCTCACCTCACCTCACCACACCTCCCCAGCTCCTCTGGCCTTTCCCCAGCCCTGCTCCACCTCAGGTACTGTGGTATGCTCCCCAGCAGCCAGGTCCGTCTCTCTCTACAGCTAGAGGAGACTCTCTGCTCCTGGCCTACTGCCCTCTTATAAGGGCCAGCTGAGCCCTGATTGGGGTGTGGCCACAGCTGAGCCTGCTTCCCCCAATCAGCCTGGGAACTGCTTGCTCCCAGCCACAGTCCTGGGCTGTTTTAAGCCCTTTAAGGATGGAGCAGGTGACCACCCCGCTACAACCCAACTTAACCAGTTAATGAACCAACCTGATAGCTTTCTTTGACAGGGTAACAAGCCTTGTGGATAGGGGGGAAGCGATAGCTGTGGTATATCTTGGATTTTGTAAGGCTTTTGATACTGTCTCACGTGACCTTCTCATAAACAAACTAGGGAAATACAATCTAGATGGAGCTACTATAAGGTGGGTGCATAACTGGTTGGAAGACCATTCCCAGAGAGTAGTTATCCGTGGTTCACAGTCATGCTGGAGGTGCATAATGAGTGGGGTCCCACAGGGATTGGTTCTGGGTTGGGTTCTGTTCAATATCTTCATCAGTGATTTAGATAACGGTATAGAGAGTACTCTTATAAAGTTTGCGGACCACACCAAGATGAGAGTGGTTGCAAGTGCTTTGGAGGATAGGATTAAAATTCAAAATGATCTGGACAAACTGGAGAAATGATCTGAAGTAAATAGAATGAAATTCAATAATGACAAATGCAAAGTACTCCACTTAGGAAGGAACAATCAGTTGCACACATACAAAATGGGAAATGACTGCCTAGGAAGGAGCACTACGGAAAGGGATCTGGGGGCTCATAGTGGATCACAAACTAGATATGAGTCAACAGTGTAACACTGTTCCAAAAAAACCAAACCTCATTCTAGGATGTCTTAGCAGAAGTGTTGTAAGCAAGACATGAGAAGTAATTCTTCCACTCTACTCCCAGATGATTAGACCTCAACTGGAGTATTCTGTTCAGTTCTGGGCGCCACATTTCAGGAGAGATGTGGACAAATTGGAGAAAGTCCAGAGAAGAACAAGAAAAATTATCAACGGTCTAGAAAACATGACCTATGAGGGAAGATTAAAAAAAATTGGGTTTGTTCAGTCTGGAGAAGAGAAGACTGATAGGGGACATAAAAGGTTGTTACAAGGAGGAGGGAGGAAAACTGTTCTCCTTAACCTCTGAGGATAGGACAAGAAGCAATGAGCTTAAATTGCAGCAAGGGTGGTTTAGGCTGGACATTAGGAAAAACTTCCTAACTGTCAGGGTGCTTAAGCATGGAATAAATTGCCTAGGGAGTTATGGAATCTCCATCATTGGAGATTTTTAAGAGCAGGTTAGACAAACACCTGTCAGGGATGGTCTAGATAATATTTAGTCCTGCCATGAGTGCAGGGGACTGGACTAGATGACCTCTCGAGGTCCCTTCCAGTCCTATGCCTCTGTGATTTTATTATCTCCACAGATAGAAAACAACTGTAGGACATGGCTAGCAGGAACCACACAGTTGTGATACAGTTCTTCTTTGTGGCTTTTTCCAACATCCTGGAGCTCCAAGTTTCACTTTTTTTTTCTGGTGCTGCTGTTGTACCTCATCACCATGGTGGGCAACATCCTCCTCATCACGATCATGATGGTGGACCCTGCCCTTCAGTCCCCCATGTATTTCTTCCTTTGGAATTTGTCCTTTCTGGAAATGGGTTATACTTCGTCCACTACCCCCAAGATGCTGGTGAACTTATTCTCCGAGGACAAGAGTATTTCCTTCCTGGGCTGTGCCACACAGATGTATTTCTTCTCCTTCCTGGGGATCACTGAGTGTTGCCTGCTGGCTGCCATGGCATATGACTGTTACATGGCCATATGTCACCCACTGCGCTACACGACCATGATGATCAGAGGTGTGTGTCTCCAGCTCTCAAGTGTGTCCTGGCTCATCAGGGTGCTGGTGGGAGTCGGGCAGACAACTTTCATATTCCCTCTGCCCTACTGTGGACCTATTAGCATCAACCACTTCTTCTGCAACCTGCCCCCGCTGCTGAAGTTGGCCTGCACGGATACCTACAGGAATGAAATAGCTGTTTACACCATCTCTGCCACCTTCATCATGGTCCCCTTCCTGCTCATCCTTGTATCCTACATCCGTATCCTCCACGCTATCCTCACTATTCCGTCAGCCGCGGGCAGGAGCAAAACTTTCTCCACCTGCTCCTCCCACCTCATCGTGGTGACCTTGTTTTTCGGGTCTGGCATCGTGAATATCTGAAGCCCAAATCCAGCTACTCACTCGGCAGCGACAAACTGCTTTCCCTGTTCTACTCAGTGGTGTCTCCAATGCTGAACCCTTTGATCTACAGCCTGAGGAACAAGGAGGTAAAGGAAGCCCTGAGAAGGGTGATGGCCAGAAAAATATTTATTTGAAAAGTGGGGGGAAAAATGTTATTTTAATAGTCTTGTGATGGATTTGGAGTTGCCTGTTGTAGCCTGATCTATGAATCGTATATTAATTATATTGATTACTTAAGAATTCCCAGTTATCACTCTGAGGTATTGAAGGTTCTTGTCCCAGTATCAGGCCCAGTGTTATTAAAGTTACTGTTCAGTTGGGAACGCCGATGTCCACGGTTGCAACACTCACACTTTAGGAACCCTTCTGTCTTTGTAATCGTTTATTAATACATTCAGCAAAGTCACAAACACTCTAACCCAGCAAGGTAGACTGAAATAATACATACTGTACATGTGAACATCCATATACTCCCACCATCCCTTGCAGAACAACCAGAAATGTTAGCCATTATCTTCCTCATCACCATCACCTTTCTCATTAGCACCAGTGGCCATCATCCTGGCACCTCCCAAGGGCTACATCTCTCTCTCCCCCTGCACACAGTCTGGGATACAACTTTTATAATATGTTATGTCAGGGGTAGTCAATAGGTGGACTGCGGGCCAAATCCGGACTGCCAGATGTTTTTGAATGGACTTCAAAATCTTTTAAATTACTTGTTGTTGTTATTATTGTTACTGTGGTGTGAAAAACGTTTCTCTGAATTCTGGACCTTGACTATACCTTGACTAAGAAATTTGGACCTTGACAAAAAATAATTAACAACCCCAGTCTTACAGGATACAGGCCTGTAGGTTCCTTGCATTACTGCTGAATAAAATAAATGCTAAAGCGAGCTCTATGGGCTACACTGTAGAAGTCTGTGAATGCTGTATGATGCTTGTCTGAATATTGTACAGATGTTTTTGTATGCACCTATTGGGTTAATTCAACAGCCGGGTGTTCAGGAAACGACCTAGGAAGATGGACAATAGCTCAGAGAAGAGCTCCTCTGCAAACACCAAGGACAATTAACGGTGACATGCTACCTCTGCCCACCCATGGTGGGCCTGCTAGCCCAGCTTTCCCAGGACTGCATCCCTCCTGAATAGAGGAGAGCCTGGTTTGTTGAGATGGTTTAGAGGGTGCAATTGCCTCCTGACCTCCAGAGGCTGGGGGGTTCTTCGAGGAAGCATAGCCTGCCTTGTCTCTTGCTGTGCTGTGTTCCTACTGTTAAGAATAAACAACACTGTTTTAAGAAGGCTGTTTTGGGTCACTGTTATCACCGCAGGTCACGGGTCCCCAAGTGGACATGCACTTGTACCGAGTGCAGTCAGACCTGCTGAGTAATGCTGGATGATTTTAAATTTGGTTTAGAAAGAGCTCAGCAGACCCTGGCTTGCCAGACCTCACCCACTGATTGTCAAATTTCTCAGATTTACTGTAAAAGAAAAATAATAATGCAGCCAGCTCTTGGGGGGGGAGGGGGAGTGGGGAGAGCAGCTTTGGGGGATGCCACAAAATGAGAGAATGATTTTGCAAGGTTTTGAGAAAGACGTGGCTGAACAGAGATCAGCTTTCAGAAGAGCAAGGGAACCCGCCAAGCAGCGAGGGCTCAAATATTTGATAAAGTTTCCAGCTCAGTTTCATGTCAGGGCTCGTGAGGAAGTGCATCAGTTCCAAAAGCCACAAGGCTCGGAACATTTTGTAACTAGCCTAAAATGAATCAAGTCCCTGTTCTGTTCTAAACCACGTTTACTTGGCCTCCGTTGATGATATTGCAATCTTCAGAAATGCATGGGCAGGGCATAAGGCTCACAGAGAAATTGTGCTGAAGAGACTCAAAGGGTTTGTCCACTGCAAAGAAAAACCCACGGCTGGCCCATGCCAGCTGACTCAGGCTCGCAGGGCTCGGCTTGTGGGGTTGTTTCATTGCAGTGTAGACTTCTGGGCTCGGGCTGGAGTCCAAGCTCTGGGACCCTCCAATCTTGCCGGGTCCTAGAGCCTGTGTTCTAGCCTGAGCCTGGAAGTCTACACTGCAATGAAACAGCCTCACAAGCCCGAGTCGGCTGGCATGGGCCAGCTGCGGGTGTCTAATTGCTGTATAGACATACCCAAAGGTGCCGGTCTGACAGTAAAAGTGTCAAAATGCAAGATAGGGCGAAAGTCCCTTATCCAGGCCATTGGCAGGACGGGGCCAGATTTGCCAGAAACCCTTACAAGTGGACTCCATTGTTAACTGGCCTGTACCCTGAACCAAAAAGCAAATTCAGTCTTTTAGAGGCTTGCCGAATTATTACCAAAGACTCATGGAAGGTTTCAGCAACATTGCGACTGTGATGACAGATGTCTGCAAAAAGACACAGCCTGCCAAGGTGGTTTTGACTACAGCCTGTCAGGAGGGCTTTGCTCAAGTGAAAAGACTTCTGTCAGCGACACTGGCTCTAGCCGGTCCAAATTTTGATAAAATGTTTGAACTCTGCACAGATTCATCAAGTACAGGCCTGGGAGCCGCACTGATGCAAGCAGGCAAGGGCAATAAGAAGCATCCTATTGCTTTTTTTAAGTAAACAACTGACCCATCACTGAACAAAATTACTCAGTCATCAAAAGGAAATATGCAGTTGTGGGGCAACTAAGGCTATAGCTACTGCCCAGGAAGTTCAGAGTCCTAACAGACCATTCTCCACTGGCAGGGCTTCACGGAACAGAAGGTACCAGCTCCAGACTGCAACGCTGGAGTCCAGACATTCATGAGTACGGTATGGAAACTGCACACGTGAAGGGCAAGGAAAATGTGTGACAGAAGCACTGTCCAGGCACGAGGGTTCTGAGGCAACGCATGTGGATTAGCCAGTGGCTAACCCTACTGCCTCAGTGAGAGTGGGGGAGGTGTGAGCCAGGAATCCCATGGTGCCAAGCGGCAGAGGGGTTGCTTAGGGTTTTATGGGAAGCCCCTGGGTTGGATATCTGCATAACTCTTCACCCAATGGTGGCATGTGAGGTCTCTACCAAGAGCCGGCAGCCCACTAGGCATCCTAATCGGTGTGAAATGTGGGTGTGGATAATATTGAAGGAGTCGTGTGTCCATACTCAAAACAATGTCTTTAAGGTCTTGGCCTTAAGGCAGGTCATGTGGGTCGGAGGTGTTCCTACCAGGCAGGGGGTAACTGTGACCTTAAGAGCCCCTGAGTCAGCAAAGGGCCCTCTAGACTGTAACTCACAACAGGCCTGACACACTCACTACACCCAACACACTGTTGTCGTCATGTGTATCTAAGTGGTGTCACGTTAGGTATCGTATGCAAAATGGTGACGCTGCTCCCGAAAATCCTTGTGTTCTGTGTGTACGGGTTGTGTATAGCAAGTTATGTATATGTGCGGGAAATATGTTCTTAAAATGGCATTTGGAGGCCGTACAGAATCCAGGTCTGCCCTAGAAAAGGAATATGGATTTACCTGTCTGATCGGTTTAATTACAGGGAGAGGACAATAAAAGGACATTTCCATATAAGGTAAACAAAGCAATCAAGCTAATGAGTGATGGAGGAAACAATGTAGTGAGCATACTGGGGGTCCGAATCTGCACCTCAAGGAAATCTTTCTAACTCGTGAGACAGACAATGGACTTTGGAAAATACAAGCAGGAGCAAAAAGCCATTCTAGTTATCCCTCAATTTGGGGACAAAGATAACAGCACCCTCTGATTCTGTGGAAGTTGGATCCCTGGCCTGGAGGGCTAAAGATGCTGGTAACTTGATGTGAGTGAGAAAACTGCTTAGGCAAAGATTGTAACTTACTAAGATTTAAGTTTTAGTCACTAGAAAGCATGGTTTGGTTTGTTCTGTTTGTAACCAGACCTGTATCTTTTTCTCTTGCTCAGTATCATTTACATTTCTGTTCTTTGTTAATAAACTTATCCTTAGTTTTACAATAAACCAATTCAGTGCTGTGATCTTGAAGTGAAGTGTGAGTCTTCAGCTAAACTAACAGTCTGGTGTGTGCGCTGCCTCTTTGGAATCAGTGAACTCAATAATTTCTGAGTGTGCAGTGACAGGGACTAGACACTGCAGGGATATGTCTTTGGGGAACTCAGGAACTGGAGGTCAGTGATGGCTACCTGCAAGGCAAGGTTAAGATTGGCAGAATCTCGAGGCGTTTACTATGAAGCAGTCAGATGGGTGTGGGAGGGAGCAACACACAGTCTAACCTCCAGCAAAGCTCACTCTTGCTAAAGCGGAGGGGTGACACAGTGGCTTATGGTTCTGGGTTCCCTGAGCAGACCCTTATCTCCCTGTCTGGACAGGCAGGCAATGTGTATTGTACGCTTCTCGGTGTAGGCCTATTTGCATACTGAGCCAGATGCAAATTGAGAGAGTGCAAAATCTACAAAGTAAATCTGCAGGGTGAAACAAAGAGTGGAGGGGGTGTCCTGTTTGTGAATAGGATCAAAGGGTTGGGCTGGTGTATCAGGGAGTGCAAAGAAACTCACTGAGTCTTTCCCCTGGGAGAAAAAGTGACCGCGCATTTGTTTAATGAAAGCAGGGTCCCAGCCAGCCTGACTGTAAAGCGCTGCAAGGATTCAGGGTGAGAAACACTCTACAAGACACAAGAGTATCTTGGGAATTAAGTCTAGGCTCTAGAATGTATGTTATGTATATAACCCTTTGTTTCCATTACTTCTACTTTCTGCTCTTTGGATCTCTGTGCTTTGTTCAATTAACATCTACTTGTTTAAACTATAAACGTATCTAAGTGCTGTGTGTTAAGCGGAGTGGTGCTCTGAGGTGGAGCTGATAACCTGGGCTGCACTGATCCTTTGGGAGCAGCCAATCTGTGCCTACCGCAAGTGTCCAGTGGACAAGGGGCTGGATGCTCCAGGGAGATGCTCGGGGGTTGGAGAGTGTCTATCACTAACCTGCAGAGTGACAGTGGGGCCTGCAGAAGCCTAGGGGGAGTGCATGTGTTGCCCTTGGTCGGTGGAGATGGGGCGTTGACCCCCGGCAGGCACAGTCAGGGTCAAGAGGTTGTGTCAGTTTTATTACGGTAGCACCTAGAAACTGTATTCACCCAAAATGACTTGCCCAAATTGTGGGAGTTGTGAAAAGAACTCAGCGCTCTACAGCGCAAGGTACCATCAGCAAGGATACTGGATGGTAGCACACTTTTTTTCTCCCCAACATTCTCCCCAAGGCCGCCTGCACCCCTTTGTTCCTCAGGCTGTAGATAACGGGGTTCAGCATGGGCGTGAGGACAATGTACACCAGGCCGAACGGCCTGTCTCTGCCCCCTCCATAACTTGACTTGGGTCAGAAATTGATAACACTCATGGATCCATAGAATACAGTCACCACCACGAGGTGTGAGGAGCAGGTGGAGAAAGCTTTGCCCCTTCCCTCAGCAGAAGACATCTTGAGGATGATGTGGGCATAAGACACAAGGATCAGCAGGCCAGGGGCCATGACCACCAACACGACCACCACAAATATCTCCACCTTGTTCTGGTAGATGTCGGCGCAGGCCAGCTTCAGAAGAGGGGGGGATGTAGCACAAGAAGTGGTGAATCTCAAATCACTAACATCTGGGTCAGAGGAGCAATGGGTCAGAGGAGACTTAAGTGTATAAAATAATTAATGGTTTAGAGGCAGTAGATTAGGCCCTTCTGTTCTCCCTGTCTCATAACACAGGAGCAAGGGGACTGTGACCCAGGAACCCCTTTGGTGCACAAGTGGCAGAGGGCATAGGTTTTTACAGGGATCCATTGGGTTGGATATCTGCATAATACCAAAGGGTGACATGTGAGATTACGAAGAGCCAGCTGTCCACTGGTCATCATAATCACTGCAAAATGTATGTACGGATAATATTTAAGGAGTTATGTATCTCTACTAGGCAAAGAAAAACACTAAATCCTTCACTTGGGAGGCAACTGACAGTGTATTTGCTTCAGGAAACCTGGGTCATGGCCAAGGCTAGCTGTAATGCTCTGCAAGCATTTTGGGGTCAGCAATATTCTGCAAGACATGAGAGTCTCCTGTTAATCAAGTCTGGGTTCCAGAACGCAGGGTATGATTTTGTTTTATATGTCACCATTTGTTCCCAATACTTTTACTTGCTGCTACTTGACTTTCTGTGGTTCGGTAAATAACGTTAGACTTCTTTTGACTGTAACCATATCTTAGTGCTGTGTGTCAAGCAGAGCCATGATCTGAGGTGGACCTGGCTCAGGTGTTGGAGTGAGCCTGTCGCTAACCTGTACAGTAACAGCGGGGCCTGCATAGGCCTAGAAGGGAGTGGTTGTGTCACCCATGACCAGTGGATTTGGGGAGCTGACCCCCGGCAGGCACAGACTTGGCTTTCCCACACTAAGGGCAGGTGGCAGTGGTAAAGTGCAGGTGCCACGGGATGGACAGTCAAGTTTTCCCACGGTGCATCACAAAGGGCTAGAACGGCTACCGCTGGGGAGGGTGCTAGGAAACCTGGCACAGGCTGGTTTGACTTAGGTTTGCGTAGTGCAGCACAGATGCCTGAGCACTGGCGTGAGGCCCGGGTCGAGAAATTCTAAACCTAAGCTTAATATGCAGTGTGACGAAGTGGGACTGTTCTCAATGTTTCCTCTGAATAGTGTGGGGGTGCCTCAGTTTCCCCTATGCAGTTCTTAAGTATCTAGATGGTGGGATAAGGGTGTATGATCATTGCAGAGCCCTAGAGGGCAGGTGTGTGCAGGGGTCTGGACACGGATGGACGGGCCCTTCCCCCCCGCCCCCCCCCCAAGGTGAGAGCTAAAGGGTTGGAGAACAAAGGAATCATGTGACCTCCTGGCCCAGGAAAGGAACAAAGCCCAGAGGAGGAGGGGCTGGAGGGAGTTTCAGTTTGGGGCTGCTGGGGAGTGGAGTGAAGTGCAGACGTGGTTGTCTGGCTCACTGCCTCCCAGAATGGACCCAGCTGAGGGGTCCTGGTCTCTGCACCTGCAAGCTCTGTTTTAGACCATGTTCCTGTCGTCTAATAAACCTCTGTTTTACTGGCTGGCTGAGCGTCACGTCTGACTGTGAAGTTGGGGTACAGGACCCTCTGGCTTCCCCAGGACCCCGCCTGGGCGGACTCGCTGTGGGAAGCGCTCGGAGGGGCAGAGGATGCTGAATGCTCTGAGGTCAGACCCAGGAAGGTGGAAGCCATGTGAGCTGTGTGTCCTGCAGACAGTCAGCTCCCAGAAAGGAGACTTCCCCAGAGTCCTGACTGGCTTCATGGGGAGCAGTTCCAGAGCATCGCCCAGGGACTCCGTGAAGACTGGCGGCAGCGGTGGGATGTACTGCACCCCGTGGATGGCGCTTCCTGCAGTAAGTGACTGGGGAGCAGTAAAACGAAGGGGGATTGACGAGGACCAGGCGTGCTGAAGGCTCAGAGAGGAGCGGTTTCAGGGGGCGGTTAACCCCTGGGAGTGTGACCAGAGAGAAGGACTGTGCAGTAATGGGGTCCCCCTGGGGACTGCGGTGAGCAGTCTCCGGGGCGGAGGAGCCTGCGGCTTGGCCCTTGGAGAGAGAAGGACTTTTGCAGTAACAGGGTTCCCCTAGGGATTGCAGCGAGCAGTCCAAGGGGCGGAGGAGTCTGCAGCTCGACCCTGGCAAAGAGGTGGTGACCTGGAGAAGGGCTGGCACACTAGGGGTTCTCCCTGGAAACCATGGGGAGCTGAGAGCACACAGGCCTGTGAGTCCGCAACAACTTGGGAAGAGCGGAGTGATGGCCTGTCACTATCTCCTTAAGAAGGACATTGTAACCCTGTGCAGAAAGAGAAGGTTGAGCATTGGAAAGTTCACCAAAGCACAAAGAAAAGGAGTACTTGTGGCACCTTAGAGACTAACCAACTTATTTGAGCATAAGCTTTCGTGAGCTATAGCTCACTTCATCGGATTTATACAGTATGCATCCGATGAAGTGAGCTGTAGCTCACGAAAGCTTATGCTCAAATAAATTGGTTAGTCTCTAAGGTGCCACAAGGACTCCTTTTCTTTTTGCGAATACAGACTAACACGGCTGTTGCTCTGAAACCCACCAAACACAGTTAATCGTGCAGCTGGAGGAGGATCGCTCTAAGGGAGAGATTCCTGACCCCAACTGGGGCTATAGCAGGATCTGGGAGCAGCTGGAGTAGTAGCCAGGCATCCTCAAGACTCCAGTCCCTGACCAGACGAGGGTCTTCACGATCGGGTTCCCCATCCGGGGATCGGAGACGGACGGGATTGGAGCTGAGTCTGAGAGAGCAAGAGGACTGTGAGAGACAGCGAAAGTCCAAGAAAGAGCTGCAGAAGCAGCAGCAGCATGAACTGGCGATGGTGGAGCAGAGAGGCAGAAGGGACCTCCCAGGGGTGGGTGGGGATAGACCCCGGGGTGCCAGTTCCGCAGGGAACCTTGAGATTCAATTGCTGCCCCTGGTTAAGGAGCGGGGGGGATGTGGATGTCCACCTCACTGCCTTTGAGCAGGCTGGCGATTTGAACCAGGGGGACCCTGCGGAAAAGCCCCGGTGTCTAGCTCCCTTGCTGGGCCCCAAGGCCATAGGCTCCGTCAGCCAGATGAGTGGGGTGGTGGACAGGCTCCCACTCCTCACCCCAACCTATATGTCTGTGTGGAGTTTCCTGGGGCCAGGCCCCTCGGACCTCCAGTGGGAACGGAAGGTGATGGTCAGTGGAGAGACATTCCTGGGGTGGCGAGATCCTGGGGCAGAGAACTGTTGTCAGGCCCGTGGTGGTGCAGCCTCAGATGCAGAGGGGCTGTGTGAGGGTCCCAGGGATGAAGCCCCTCTCCCTCCCTATGGCCCAGATCCCTGTGCAGACCTAGAAGGGGTGGGGCTGGCTGGTCGTTGGGGTTCCCCAGGATACCAGCTGCGAGACCCTGTTGTGGGGTGACTGTGTCTCTTTGGGACAGGATCCAGGCCCTGCTCCTGTAACTGCCAAGGGTTTGAATTTGAATCCAGGGAACCAATTGGTGGAGAGGGAAATGGTCAGTGAAAATGCAGATGACCTGGCTGGCAGCAGGGAGGAGCTGCTAGGCTCAGGCTACCTGCATTCCTGTAACCAGCCCCTGGGGCTGGGTGGGACCGAGAGATGCTCCCCGCCCCCTTGCACACTGGAGACGGGGCTCACGCTGGCTCTGATGCAGTGAGGAAAGCAGCGAGCTTGCTGCCTACTCCACTGGGACAGCAAGGGCAGAGCTGAGCACAGTGGGAGCTGAGACCCCAGCTGAGTGGGGGGAGACACAGGCAGGGCAGGGTATCTGTTGGGAGTGGCAAGGTGCTTGGTAAGAAAAGTCTGGATGAGCCAAGGCAGCCTTGTGAGCTGATGGCTTTGTCTAGTCAGAAGTGTGGAAGCCGAGGAGAGTGGAAGATGAGTGTCCCTGGACCTTACCTGTTAGCTGCGTGGAGAAGTGTGACTGTGAAGGAAACGTGCCTGTGTCTGTCAGGGGTATTGACTTGCCTATGGAGGGAGCTACCCTGATCTCCAAGCAGTTGTCTGTGACCAGCCTTGTGTGCTGGGACAAGGGGAATGAGATCCCAAGCTGTGTGTCTGGTAAAGGAGAAAGTGTGTCCGGCTCTTCTTTGTCTGTGGAGCAGACAGAAGGGGCCTTTCAGCCTGTGATGGTTGAGAATAGTGCAGTTGTCTCAGAGTTGGTTCTGGATTCAGCTAAAGCCCAGGAAGGGAATGGTCCTAAGTTTGTGTCTGCTCGGGAGAATGGCCCTGTAACTAGGTCGCATCCAGTCCATGTCTAAGTAAAATGCCAGAACCCAGACAATTCTGATGCTTGTATTCTACCTGTTGCTAGTGGGTGGCAAAGGGAAGGAGAATGCTTCTGACCTTTCATCTAGGAAGTCTGTAAGTTTGCCTGAAAGGGGATTGTGTCGGAATCCGCCTGACGGGCCAGAGGTAATTCTGGATGTAAGTGAGACCCAGAAAGAGTCTGTTGTTGCTCAGGAAAGTGTTCCTCTAGAGCAAGCCCTAGGTAAAGAGGGTAAGAGCAAAAAGAAAAGGAGTACTTGTGGCACCTTAGAGACTAACCAATTTATTTGAGCATGAGCTTTCGTGAGCTACAGCTCACTTCATCGGAATTTCTGTGAAGCGTGAATTGTTGCATAGAAAAGCCTCTAGGGAAAGGAGTCCTTATGGAGTCTTTGCAAGCAGTTTACTGCAGCTGAAGAGTGTGAAAGTGATTTAATCAAGAAAGCTTCAGTTCCTAACAGCCAGAAGTTTTCTGTTGTGAATGAAGCCCCTGACTTTCCTGTTGAAAGATCCAGTGTGGATAGCTTTGAGAAGGTCTCAGATGAAGTGAAAGCTGTTAAGAAAGTTAAACAGTTCTATAACCCAGTGGCTGTGTTTGGCCAGATTGTTGGGGGAGACAAGGTTGTTGAGAAAGGAATGTCTCCATGCTAGTTCTGTAACTGAACAGTATGTGGCCCAGGTCAATATGGGGGCTCTTAACCAAGAGAGCCTGAATGGCAGCTCTCCAGACTGGAGCGCTGGGAGAAGACCCGATCCCAGTTTGACCCCCGGGGGTTTTGGGGTGGCCAAAGGGCACAGGCCGCATAAACTTTCCCATATGCGGCCTGCGAGTGCTATCGTCCACCCCCGACCTAAGGGAGGGCGTGAAACTGGAAGGGCCTGGTGTAACTCCCACCAAGGAATGGGAGAGATGCTGGGGCATCTATGGGAATGTTGGTGGCTTCGAACTTCCCCAGGTCACCGGCTAAAGTGACCCCGCTCAGTTCGATCTCGGAGGGGGAGAGATATGACGAAGTGGGACTGTTCTTAATGGTTCCTCTGAATAGTGTGGGGGTGCCTCAGTTTCCCCTATGCAGTTCTTAAGTGTCTAGGTGGTGGGATAAGGGTGTATGATCAGTGCAGAGCCCTAGAGGGCAGGTGTGTGCAGGGGTCTGGACACAGAGAATGTCTGACACCCTGTTTCCTGGCAACTGTTGGCCTGGGCCCTTCCCACCTGCAAGGTGAGAACTAAAGGGTTGGAGAACAAAAAAATCAGGTGACCTCCTGGCCCGGGAAAGGAACAAAGCCCAGAGGAGGAGGGTCTGGAGGGAGTTTTCAGTTTTGATGCTGGCTGGGGACTTGGAGTGAAGTGCAGACGTGGTTGTCTGGCTCACTGACCCCCAGAATGGACCCAGCTGAGGGGTCCTGTTCTCTGCACCTACAAGCTGTTTTGGACCATGTTCCTGTCATCTAATAAACCTTCTGTTTTACTGGCTGGCTGAGAGTCATGTCTGACTGCGGAGTTGGGATGCAGGACCCTCTGGCTTCCCCAGGACAACGCCTGGGCGGACTCGCTGTGAGAAGCGCACGGAGGGGCAGGGGATGCTGAATGCTCCGAGGTCAGACCCAGGAAGGTGGAAGCTATGTGAGCTGCTTGTCCTGCAGACAGTCTGCTCCCAGAAAGGAGACTTCCCCAGAGTCCTGACTGGCTTCGTAGGGAGCAGTTCCAGAGCATCGCCCGGGGACTCCGTGACACCCTGTCCAAGGGATGGACCCCTTTCTCCAAGACCAGGGAGGTGGCAGAGCACAGACTGGTTTATGACATATACGAAACCTTTGCTGGTCAGCCCTGAACTCTGAATTCCATGATTCATCTTCTTCTGACACTTAATAGCTTTTCTATTTTAGCTGTAGCGATTCTTCAGACGCTCGGGCAAAAGGCAATCCCGCTTCCACATGGCACGTCAATTTCTCACTCTCTAAAGTGGGGATAATCCTGACCCACATTCAGAAAGTGGTTGATCTTCTCTCTTTCTTCCCAAGTCCCTGCCCTCCTTGCCCAGCCCCGGCCTCTGTCCTGTTCCCCAAACTTCCATGCCCATGTGAGTGCTTGTCTCACCCCCCTCCTCAACCTGCAAGGTCTCCTGCCAGCAAAGGAAAGGTGCATTCTGCAGATCTGGAGCTGCATTCGCATGTCCTGAGGGCTGTCCTGCACCACGGTCACCACGAGCAGGTAGGTCATCAACCTCCATCTGTGCCCCAGGTGCAGGCTGGCCTCTGGTTCCTGCTCCCTCAGGCACCTGGAGATGCTGAAATAGGGCTGGGGTTGGCGGAGAAGGAGAACACCCCATGAGGTTAAGAAAAGGCAGTGAGAGCCTTTTCCCTCCCTGGGAGATTACGGTGTCCCTCTGTGGGGACTCCCTTCCTGGCAGATACTGTGCTTTCGTTCCTGGACACTGCCAGGAGGCTCAGCTCCCAACCCTAGCAGCTTGGCTGTTCCATTCCCTACTGTGTACCGAAACTGCCTTTAAAGGACTATCCGAGCCCCTCCCAGGCCTGTTCCCATTGCGGGTCTCTCTCCTGGCTGAGCACAGGCTGTCCTTATATCACCCACCAGGCATGGATCCTAGTTCCATGCTGCTCCTTCTCATGTGACCCCTGCACTTATTCCCTTCACCTGGGGATAGGTTCAGTTGAGCTACTACCCCTTTCATGGCCATCTCCCCCTGGGACAGCCTGAAACTGGAAACCTGTGCTCCAACAGTAACTGTTTGCTAGGAAAGGTGCTGAAGACACAATGGAAGAGGAAATCCTTTGGACTGGATTGAAATTATATCAAAGGAAAGTGAATGAGAGAAAATGACCAGCATTATCCTCCGAGCGAAAGAAATAATTGAAAGTCAGAAAGGACCATTCTGTCCATCTTCTGTGTAACACAGGCCTTAGAACGGCACCGAGTGCTTCCTCCAGAAAACCCATGACATGGAACTGAGCCAGAGCACATCTTCTGGAAAGACATCGACATGCATTAGAACCAGCTGGTCAGAAACAATCTTTCTTCTGCAGCGATGTGAAGTTAAAGGGCAGGGAGAAGAAGAAAACCTCGACTCGGGTTGTTACTGGAGCTGAAGCAGAGAGGCCAGGACAAACACGGCTAGGGCCCAGGACTGACTATCAGAAGATCTGCCGTTTTCTCTTCCTGGCTCTTTGACCATGAGCAAAACTCTTTGCTTCTGTGTGCCTCAGTTTCCACAACTATAAATAAAGCTACTCAAGGTTATGTTTTTTTCCCTCCTGTTTTGCAAGCTGGGGCACTTAGATACATTTGGGGCCTGCTATGGTACCAGTCTAGAGTGTATCTGTAAGCTGATGACCCCCACATGTAGATCAGACCCGATGGATAACACAAGCTCCTAATGACAGGCTTCAGAGTAGCAGCCATGTTAGTCTGTATTCGCAAAAAGAAAAGGAGTACTTGTGGCACCTTAGAGACTAACCAATTTATTTGAGCATAAGCTTTCGTGAGCTACAGATCACTTCATCGGATGCATAAAGTGAGCTGTAGCTCATGAAAGCTTATGCTCAAATAAATTGGTTAGTCTCTAAGGTGCCAAAAGTACTCCTTTTCTTTTTACAAGCTCCTAAGTTTGTTCTGTGCTTAGCCCCAGGGGAGCAGTTGGGCTGGGTGGCCTTTTCTCACTGTGCTATGTGGAGCAGGTTCTGGGCACTAGGGATATAAAGAGACTCTCAGGGACTAATTCTTGAAAATAAATATCAATGAACTGCACCCCAGTATAAAATCACTGCTGCTAACATTGGTGGGTGATAAAATAGTAGCAGAGTGGTAATTAATGATGAGGACAGGGCAGTGACACAGAGCAATCGGATGCCTTGATAAGCTGGACCCATTCAAAGAAAACAAATTGGAAAAGAACCAATTGAAGGGTCCTATACCTACCGACAAAGCATGCAGGCCACACCTACAGAAGGGGGAAGTGTATCCAGGAAAGCACTGACTGTGAAGAGGATTTAGGGGCCATGCTGGGCAAGCCATTCAACATGAGCACCCAGGGGGATACTGTGGTGGACAGGGCTAAAGCCATCATTAGATGTATGAAAAGAGCAGTGAGGAGCATAGGGAGGTGACACACTATGAGGAAGACTGATCACGGAATACTGCATCCAGTCCTGGCATCCACCTTTGAAAAAAGATTTGGAAATATTGGAGTTGGGGCAGCAAAAAGCAATGAAACATTTTGAGGGCTGGAGAAAAATGCCTGCCAGTGAGCTATTGAAAGAGCTCAGCCTGTTTAGATGATAAAAAAGATTGGGAGGTGACGTCATTGAAGTGTTGAAGTGACTTCATGGAGAGAAAATATCGGGTATGAAAGGGCTCATTAATCTAGCCAAGAAAAGCATAACAAGACCCAGTGGCTGGAAACTTAAGAGACCAATTCGTATTCGAAAGAGGGCACACATATTCAACGGTGAGGATGAATCACCAAAGGAACAAACTAGAAAGGGATGTGGTGGGAATTCCCCACCTCTTGATGTCTTCTAATGAAGACGAGATGCCTTTCTGGAACGTCTGCAGTCAAAAACTAGCTCCTATGCTCTCCAGAAAGCATGTGATATGCAGGGGGTCAGATGACATGCTCTAATTGTCTCTTCTGTCCATAAAGTCTGCTCATTTATGAAAAACTGAGCGTAGCATGGGGAGAAGCCTCTGATGTTTTACTGTGTTCGGCTTGAGCCCCGAACAATGAACGCTCATTGCGTGGGGTGATACAGGGGAAGCGGCTGAAACATCCAGTGTGGCTGGACAGGGGCAGGACATCAGCACTGCAGGGGAGGGGTGGGTGTGGCATTGACATCACAAGGGCCTTTGGCAGGACCTCAGCCTATTGCACAAAGGTGGTGGGGAGGCGATGATCTCACAGAGAGATCTTGACATCAGCCAGGCAGGACAGGGGTGCAGGACAGGGGCAACCTCGGAGATCCCTGTGGCTTTGCTTCAGCACGTCTCCTTCTCGAGGTCTCTCCTGGAGGACCGAGAGAGCATTCACTTTCACATTCATGAGCGCAAGGAGGATCCTCTTCGGAGTTTTCTCCTTTTCTTTTAGTGGTTTTGCTCGAAAACAGACGTCCCTGTATAGAAGGTAAGAGCCTCAGAGATGTTTGGAACCTGTTCAGTCTGATCCATCAGGAGCTGGCTGACTTTTCGGAAAGGAAAACACTAGATTGTGGGGGCAGCATTTTATTTCCGACCTAGGACTTTGTCCCTTCCAATTACTGGGACCATTGGGCTTTCTCCTTTTTGTTTTCTCTTTTCCTCTGTCCCTCCTACCTTTCTCTTCTTGCTTCCTTTGTGCTTTTCCTCTGCTCTCCTCCCACCACCAGGAGCTCTGTGTGTGGAGCGGGGGCCGGGGGGGGGGGAAAGCGGGTTGTGGGAGGCCCACACAGAGAGGTGAGACTGGAATAGTGCTCCGAGAGTGATCCCCTCGGTGGTAACCAGGGCCATTCTTTGGGCTATTTGATGAGAACCCTTAGCCTCCCACCCCTCAAAGTCTCAACCTTGATTGGCTGAGGAGGGGGCTATTGACAGGGAGGAAACTCTAGTCTTTGTTGTTCTCTTTTATGACCAAGCAAATAAGTCACAACCAGTTACATGTTTGACCAATGTGGATGCTGCTCTCCATTCATTGTCTCAGAGCAGTTCATGATCCTCTCCAACATTCCAATTCTTCTCAAATACTTGTTGAATAATTACTATGAACAATTGCTGGTCTGTAGCTCATTTGAGAGCAACTCTGCTACTGACTGGCTGCATCAGCTAAGACAAGTCCCTGCTCCTTTCTCAGCCTTCGTTTCTCCTTCTGTCAAGAACGAATAACAATCCTCTCCCACCTACCTCGCCATGGGTGGATGCTGGGGATCCATTGAAGAGTGTCACTCGGAGCAGTGCAGACTAGGGGTGTCCTATCACACTGAGCCATAGCAGATTATGACCTAATATTCTATTGGTTTTGTATTTTATTCTTTTGAAATTGTGAAGAGCAGCAACTACTTAGTGGGTCACAAGGGGGCATTGTGGGACACCTCCTGGAGGCCACTTAAGCTGATGTAGGCAACGCAGCGTATACACTGCCACTGCGTTGACCTAACTATGTCGACGTAAGTGCTGGACCTCTCTTGGAGGGGGAGCTATTCAGCCGATGTAGCAAGCGAGTTAGGTCGGTGGGAGGTACACTGTAGTCTGGACGCTGACATTATTAGGTCGGCGTTTAAGCTGCCAGACTTCGACCTAACTCTGTAGTGTAGACCAGGCCTTAGTTGCTTAAGTCCCTTTGTGAATCTGAGCCTTTCTTTTAATGTTGCTCAAATCCTTTCTCTTTCCAGTTTCGTAACTTGGAGACTTGTGTAAACAGTAGGGAAAAAATGACACCCAATGAAATCCATTTATTGGCTTTCCGGGGCACAGTTTTAAGGTATGATCTCGGAGGCTGAAGAGAAAAGAAAGGGAAGATTTTCTCAGTGAAAGAATAATTGAACATGAAGATTGGGGTCTTGTTATCAGCATCGTAAAGTGCCACTTGCCCTGATAAACGCTGATCTTTGTGAGTCTTATGCTCAGAGTCACAGAGGTCTGTGGGTAGGTGAGAGCCTGGAATTGGTTCCAGCAGAATCTCAGAGCCCAGATGCCCTCTTCAGGTTTTACACAGAACCATCTCTTTCTCTTCACTGATGTTCTGGCCACACCAATGGTCCAGCTTTCCCTATTCCCCACCTCCACCTCCCAGTGATGTTTCCCTGCCAGGAATCCTTCAGAGCCCAGTGCACACAGCAGAATTAAATCTGTCAGAATTGTTGGGCAGGCCCTGTCGTGTGTGTTCATGTCTGACACTTTTCTGATCCGTAGACAGGTTAAGGTGAGGGTGAGCTGTTCCTGGATCCCATGCAAACCTCTGCTGGGGATGCAAACTCCGTATGCAGTAAACACTGGGCTTTCCGTACACCCTGGAAGAGACTCACATTTGCTGAGCTGGAATCAGGCCATAGTTAAAGTTACAGTCCCTGCAGGCTATGGTAAGAATTGTAACCCAGCATGCCCTAGGAGTGGTGTGAAATTTACAGGGACAAGCTTGACTAAATGCTGGAGCTAATGTTGTCAATCTCTAGTGTCAGCTACAGCTCAGAAAATCCCCATTAGGATGCTAGCATTTTTAAAAGACAAACTCATTAGAAAGCCAGGGGAAAAGAGAGAACAGTTACACCAGTGAGGCCCTAGTGAGCACTGTGTGGGCAGATGCAAAATCATTAGTCCATCCATCTGCAGAGCAGCCTTAGAAAGACTAGGCAATAGTGAACAGCCATGGGGCAGCAAGACATAGCTCTGCAGGCCCAAACAAACATCTTAAGGCCAATCTGTAAACAGGAGTTTCCTGGGCTCATCTTCCTGGCCCCACTGCCCACCTCCCCTCTTTTCCCCTGCTCGACTTACATCTGACCTAGTTCTCTCTGGATTTCCTTCAGAGAGGCACCTGAGAAAGATTCAGCCATCCCCCAACCCCTTGTTCTGGGGAGAAACAAAGTGAGTGTCAAAGCCTTGGGGTTGGGACCAAGTAAAGATGCTTCTTTCTGGCTGGTCTGTTTCAGTTTAATAATCCAAATCCTGCCCATGTGGCCAGTGGCTGAAAGTCCATTGGGGAGCTGCTCAGGGGGCTGCATGAAATGCGCTGGGATCTCAGCCTGGTTCTCGGGGTGTAGACGTCTCCATCACACGCCGAGGTAACCAGCAAACTCTCCACTGATCGTGCCCCTCTGTGCGAGGCTCAGCGGAGAGGTCAGGGACTCAATGGACCGTGCAAACAGAGCTCCTCTTTCCCCTTTAGAGAGAGATTCACCCCAGGTCAGGGCATAGGACCAATGGCCCAGGAAAGTGTATGTGAAGGGAACTGGTACTGGGACCCCTGCATGGTTACAGAGAGTCTCCCAGCTCCCTTGTCGATTCCAGCTGCAGGAGGGGGCATCCTGGGACAGACTGAGGGGGCCTCGGAGAAGCAGCCACCTGGGCCCAGAACATGTAATGTAACCATGGCGGGAAAAGGGCAGTGACTGGAGCACCGCTGGGGACCCGTCTGGTTCCAAGGATGGCTCTTGTAGCCAGACAGCAGCCCCCCCCCTCTCAGACCAGCATTGCTGGAAACACAGGAGGAAGCCGGAACAGGGCACTTAACATATATTCCAGCACAGCCTTTGAAGCTGTGAAAGCACAGGTGTGCTCCTACAATGTGCCTCTGGGAGCAGATACAACGATTAAGCTCACAGCAGGCAGAGGCCCTGTGACAGACATGGCTCTTAGCCCCTACTAAATAGCGTGATGCACACACACCAACATCCTAGTTGGGAAAATATTTACCCTGATAAAAGAAATGTCCAGTAGTCGACACTTATTGTTTCTCTCCCTTGCAAGTGTAAACTACTCTTGCGAAAGCTGGCGTCACCCAGACAGACCAGCCTCAATTTGGCATAAGAAAGGAGAAAGAGAATAAAGGAGTACAGAGGTATAAGTAGGGAACCTACAGCACCATGATTTTTGAGTGCTTTTCACTATCTATCTGCTGGTCAGATAAGTGACAGCCTCCCAAGGCTTCTGCAACTAAGAGGGTCCCTACGCCTTGTCCCTTATTCGTCTTTCCGCGGAATTGAGTGACCGATCCTGGCTTGGCATCGCTGGAATCGAGAGATGCAAGGAGGGTAAGAAGCACCCACACCTGATCTCCTATCTTTAGTGTACACATATTTTGAAATAGAGCTCTATACTTTGTTTTCTTTCTTTAGGATTGTGGCTTCAGTTTTGTAACTTGTTTGTGTGTGTAACATCTCTACATTTAAATAAGTAGGCACTAGCAATTTTGTAACCACATGATTAGAATCTAGCTTAATAAATTTTGGTAACCATTTATGCATAAGCCTGACTTGTTTTCTCTGGTTTACTGTAAAGCAGCCGACACAATTAAAGAACCTCAGCCGTTTTGGCTCTAAAGCCTGGCCATTAGGTGAGAGTACTAAGAGCCTAGCGTTGAGTTGTGCCGCCTCCACGGGGCAAACTCTTGGGGCACCTGTCAGTCAATCCTGGCTGCCCGCTGCGAAGGAGCTGTGAGCTCTAGCAGTTAAAGTCACGGGTGTGGAGAGGCTCTTAGTGCTGCCATTGGGGCACCTGTCAGTCAGTGTTGACTGCCCGCTGCGAAGGAGCTCTGAGCTCTAGCAGTTAAAGTCACGGGTGGTTAGGACCTTGGGGCATCCGTCAGCCTAGCCCGGGCTGCCCGCCGCGAAGGGACAGTGCGTCCTAGCGGTTAAAGTCACGGATGGTATAAACGGGCATAGCTGGCACCTCACCAAACATCCTTGGCCGTCGGCTAACAGCTCTGCAGAGGGATACAATGTTGCAACAAGATGCAATTTCCCTTCCTCGCTACTCTGAGTGAAGGCCACATGAAGATCATCCAAAATTCGTCTCGCCAAGCACAATCCTGCAGTGTCCTCCTTTCTGATGCACCCCACCGCGCCCTCCCCTCACTTCCCAACAGGGGGCGATTGTTAACGTGGAACCCCCGCCAGAGCCCTGTACAACACAAACTTATTTCTTGTCCTCCAAGCAAGCCAAAGGAGGTTGCCTTGCCCTGCCCTGGAAGAGCCCAGCTAGCTTACAGATGGGGAAACTGAGGTACAGAGTCTGTGTCATTCACCGAGCCTGCCCATTCTCATCAGCCACCCCAGTCTCCGCTGATTCTGTGTTATCAGCACTGCATGTCTGCACCATGCACAGAGCGTGGCTGCTCCCACCCCACTTCCAGCACCACGTGTCTCTGCCAAGCACTAGGCATGACTGTTTGCAGCTCCCCCCGCCCCAGTCCGTGCTATGTCCGTGTCATGCCCCAACTCTGCACGTTCTCAGCGCTGTGTGTCTGCCATGCCCCAAGTTGGTCGGCTGTCGGCTCTCCCAGCCTGTTTGCACTGCTGTGTGTCTGTGACATGCACAGAGCCGACCTATTCTCAGCTACCTCCCCTGCCCCCAGTCCCCAGGCTGGGTGCCTAGGCCATGCTCCAAGCCTGAATCAACTGCACCCTTGTTTCAGTGTTGTGCAGCTGGGCCATGCACCACTGGCCTGTGGGGCTACTTGACCTGGTAGGTTCATTTCCAAAGGCCGCGGGGTTCAGTGATTGAGGTGTGGGTCTGCTGTATTTGATGGAGACCTGGCACGAAGGTGTACGTTTCTAATGGTGAGAGTAATTAAGTACTGGAGCAATTTGCCAAGGGGCGTGGCAGAGTCTCTGTCACTAACAAGTTTTAAATCAAATTCAGAAAAAAAAAATCAAAATGATGCTCTAGGAATTATTTGGGGTAAGTTCCGTGGCCTGTGTGACACAGGAGACGAGAAAATCAGTCTAGAAGATCACAGTGGCCCCTTCGGGCCTTGGAATCCATGAAACATCGTCCCAGCTTTGTCTGAGTTCACCTTCTGCAGCCTCTTACCACATCTGCAAAGCACAGGTACCTCCCCCAGGGTGCGAGGCCTCAGCCAAGACAAACTGCTGAGAAACCGCCGCAGAAGAGATTGAGTTCTTCTGCCTTCCAGCCCCGGGCCTGCTCCAGGGTGTGCTGGGAGTCTCCCTCACCCAGCCCTGGTCAGGATTCTGCTGGTATTCCAGCCTAGCTCAGTTTTGGAAACAGCTCATGTTGGGAGGGGCTGCATCTCACGCACCCCTTGACCAAATGACTCCAGATTTGTACCCCTGACCCTTCCCACTGTCCTCAGGTGGTGGATCAAGTTTCTAGCCCCTCAGACTGCGAATGTGAACTTAAAGAAAAAGGGATAATTTGGTTTGGGAAAGAAACGCTGCTGCAGCACCATGGTGCGGCCACGTGCCAGCCCATAATATTACTGCAGTTGATCATATGAGCTAGCTACTTTATTGCCAGTTTCCTTCTGTTCCTCGGCAGCTGGAAGTTGCCAACAGATTTCTTTCACAGTGAGGATGTTGTTGCTTCTTTTCTTGCCCAAGGAAAGCATCGCTTGATGCTTTGATTTTATTTACTCTTTCCTCAAGCTTTGCTTTTAGAGCTTTCGCTTAAAGTTACCCAGCTGCTTTTCTTCAAGCCCCTTCAAGGCATTTGCTGGTGGGTCTGTCTAGCCTTTCAGGGCAGAGCCGTGCAGATCTAGTACCCTTGTGACAAAGTCCAAGACCAGAAGATTGAAATAAACTTTATTCTGTGAATTTACTCATCTGAATCTACAGCATCCAAATAACTAAACAGAGCAAAATAGGAGCATTGAGCTGGGGAATTGGAGGGAGAGGGAAACACCACTATGGTTTTTATATTCAGAAGTAAAGAGCAGAGGACTTTGATGGATGACCTGAAATGAGTCAGAACTTAGGCCAGGTCTACACTATAAACGTCCATTGGTAGAACCATATCGTTCAGGGCTGTGAAAAATCCACACCCCTCAGTGAACGCAGTCATACCGACTGAACTCCTGGGGTAGACAGCGGTACGTTGACGGGAGAGCTTCTCCCCTGGACATAGCTACCGCCTCTCAGAGGTGGATTAACTACACTGATGGGAGAAGCTCTCCTGTTGGCATAGGAGCGTCTTCACTTAAGCATTACAGCGGCGGAGCAGCACCGGTGCATTTGTTCTGCTGCAGTATTTTAAGTGTAGACCTGCTCTACCAGAGGCAGGCTCTGCTGTGACCCTGAGAATGGCTCCTGGTTGGCCAGTTTTTGTGTGCCTGGAGGATCACAGAGTTACAGAGACAGGCATGTAAGAGGGTCGGGAAACTCCTGTCACCAGTATAATGCTAAGCAAGTCAGTCTTGTCCTCTCTCATCATTTTATTGTGAGTCTCGCAGCACTTGGTGTTTTTCTTAAAGTCCCAGCAGCTGGAGTAGGTAGATTGCAAGGCAACCTCAGATTATACTACAGATACATTTCCACCCTTCACATTTGTGTAGCAAAGATTGAAAATCGGAAACAAGAACACCCCAAAAGCTGGGAAACCAGAAGGCAAAGAAAATGACACAATATTGAAAAAGATGTTGCAGCCAATCTCATGATTCTGGGGGGCCTGACACACTTTTTGAATGCTTCAGGCTGGCAAGACTGTGATTAGAATGGCAAAGTGTGATAGCTGTAATTTATATATTACCTATGTCTTTGCTCTACTTTAGATATCTCATATTGAGTGATCCCTACTCCTCTGTCATAGGGATTAACAATATGTCGGCCAGTGAACACATAACGGTATGCTTACCAGTGAACTCAAATTCTACACGCCGGCTCCCAAAGAAGGGGATGATCTTCCCAGGGAAAGAGGATGTGAAAGTAAAGATCGTCTCTCTGCCAGAAGATGTAATGTCATAAAATGTAACTTCCTCCCCTTTATAATCCAGATAAACCCCAATGTTTCTGGGGCTATGAGGTAGGGCCAGAGCAGTCTCAGGGGAGGTGAGGGCCGAGTACTCATTCTCTGTACTCTGCAAAGCCCAGATCCCCTCCTCTGGTGTATGGCTTTTCGCTCCCTCATGTATCACAGACTCTTTGGCAATGCCCAAAACCCAATTACGTTTGTTCCCCACCTCCACTTGCCAGTAACACCTCCCTGAGGTGAAGCCCTTATAGCCCAGCACACAGGCAGCAGGGTAAAGCCTGTTCTGTGTCACTAAATATCCCGTGTCTTGGTATTTCTGTATCACACTCTCATCTGTGGACACGACGGAACAGGGAATCCCCAGGTCTGGATCCGGAGTGGCCTGCACTGCAGGAGGGGAGAGAGAGGCAGGAGGAGAGTGTTAAGTACCCAAAGCACCTCCCACCCGCCGATCAGCTCCTCCCCCTCCCTCCCAGCGCCTTCCTCCTGCCACGGATCCATTGTTCAGCGGTGGGCAGGAGGTTCTGGGGGGGGGGAAGAGGGAGGAGTGGGGGCAGAAAGAGGCAGGGGAAGGGGGCAGAATGGAGCCGGGCAGGAAGAGATGGGGCCGGGGTGGGGGCTTGGCGGAAGGGGTGGTGTGGGGGTGGGGCCCGGGGCAGAGCAAGGGTCAAGCACCCCCTTGGGAACTGGGGAAGTCGGCACCTCTGTGCAGGCTAAACCACTCCAGTACTGAGAGTGAGAGAGTCTGAGGCCAGAAGGGACCATCAGGTCATCTAATCGGACCCCCGTATATCACAGGCCACCAACTCCACCCAGCACCCACCTAACGCAACAACCAACATTAGCTCAAAGCCTGACAGCCTACAGCCGACCGTGCTATGATGTGCCACAGGCAGAGAAGACGAGGCCCCGAGGGTCACCAGTGCCCGAGGCCCCCGCAATGCAGGGAAATGATTTGGTGAGATACCCCCAGATAATCCTGGCACATCACCCGCAGCCACATGCTGCGGAGGAAGGTGAAAAGCCTCCCCCCGAATGCCACTGCCAGCTTGACCTGAGGGAAAATAGCCCTCCAGTGCCTTCCCCAATTCCCCCATGAAAGACAGACCGGGTACCCCACGAATCACTGGGAAAGAAACTCAGAATAGCTGGTCAGCCAGGGGATGTGCTCCCAGAGTCCTAGAGCCACAGCAGCACCCGTGAGGACCCAGTAAGTGAGGTCAGGCTCAGCAGCATGGCTCCTTGCACCCAGCCCAGGCTAACCTGGGTGCTGAGCCCCAGGGTTCACTCTGCAGTGCAGACAGACCCTTACAGGCAGAGCTCAGCCCTGGGGGAGGCTAGGACCATTTCTCAGGCTCCCCAGTAGCCATGGGCTGGCTGGGGTGGGCCCTGAGTGTCAGTCCTGGGGATCTGCCTGTTGGCTGAAGCTGAGCAGGAAATTCCCCATGGTTCCCGCCAGGCATCAAGGAGGTATTGTTAGGAGGGTGTGAGAAACTGGGATTTTTTGCAATTTTTTAATGAAACCTGTATGCGCCTCAGTTGCCCAATATGCAGCATTGTTACCCAGTGGGTGATATGGGAGTGTTTGCTCTCAGGGCAGGCTAAGCTGCCCATGTCACTGTCTGGGGCCTGAGGTCCTCAGCAGACAATGGCAAATCCAATTGCCCGGACATGGAAACATAACGATCAGCAACCCGGAGAGCTACGGCCTTCCCCGCCTCTGTGGCTGAGCTGCATCGCCCCGGCTCAGGAACAAAGGACTAGAGGTAGGGGAGGGGTGAAGCGGAAGTTACGTGCTGGCTGCAGGAAGCAGTAGGGGGGCAGAGAAGCGGACTTCCTGGGGGTGCTTGACCCTTGCTCTGCCCCAGGCCCCACCCTCACTCCACCCTTTCCCCCAGGTCTCCACCCTACCCCACCTCTTCCTGCCCCTGCTCCTCCCCTTGCCCAAACAGTTGATCATGGTGGGTAGGAGGCACTGGGAAGGAGGGGAAGGAGCTGATTGGCAGGGCCACCAGTGGGTGGGAGGGGAGGAGGGGGAGGATCTGATCCACGGGGCTGCCGGTGGGTGCTGAGCACCCTCTATTTTTTTTCCATGGGTGCTCCAGCCCCGGAGCACCTACAGAATTGGCACCTATGGTGGGGGGCAGACCTGGGAGTCTGAGAAAGCAGATCAGATGGACAGGGAGACAGAGCTTGAACCATGGGGTTTGCACTGCAGGGCTGGGCACCGGCTCCCCAGAATGGACTATACTGTAACCTGCATTTCTCTGAGCTAACCAAGGTCTTCCTGTGCTGGGTGCAGAGCAGGGGACTAATAACCCCAGGGGCTTGACAGTGACGGCAGTGGCTGAGTGTCACTGCAGGTGCTTCCAGAGCTGTGCTGCTCCCTGAGATCACAGAGGGCTCCCGCAGGGGTCGGTCTCAGGTGGACGCACTGAACACAGCTCATGTTGTGAGGCAGGAGAGCTGAAGGCCCAGAGGTCCAGCCTAAGGAGTCGGTGAAGCCACGTGGCTTACCCTGGAGGAAGAGGGGGCTGATGTTGGGGGTCTGGCCCATCGAAGGGGCTCCTCCCAGAGACTGTTCCAAAGCGGGGGCTGCAGCACGAATCCTGTGGATCCGTGGCAGAGGGGATCTCGGTCTCCTCCCCCGATTCCTCGCCCTTGCTGGGGGTGCTCCACATCCAGCAACAGAACAGAGCAGGGGAGGCAGCAGACAGAGGATATTAACAGGGACACCAGCTTCAGCTTTTCATGCATTTCTATGCTGCCCTATTCATCCCTCATCTCCTGGTGGAAAGTCCCCAGCCCAAGAGTACAGCACATGGGGTGAGAACCCCACCACCCACTTGGACCAGGAGAAAGTAGCGAGCAGCCCTGCTGGAGAGACACTGGGCTCTCTGGTGCACTGGGAATTTGACTTCTCGGTGGCACTAAATGTCCACACCCGAGGGATGTGTAACAGTCATCCAATGCACTACACACATTTTGGGGAGGGAGCATGGTCTAGAGGTTAGAAGCCAGGACTTCTGGGCTCTATTCCTCACTCTGCTACTGACATGCCGTGTGACCTCAGGCATATCCCTTCCTCTCTCTGCGGTCCAGCTTCCCTTTTTGTCAAATGGGCATAAAAGATTCCAGGTATTCAGACGCTGTTGTGGGGGCCAGATAGGTAACTATGAGATCCGAAGAGAGCCCCTTCCCAGCTTCCAGTGGTGCTCATGGGACAAGGTTGGGGACACAACACGGTTGCAAGTGTGATGTTCAGTAATCGTGCTGGGAGCATGATGTTTGAATGAAACCCTCTTTATCTAGGGTTCTGTATCACAGAGCTTCTGCTATGCTCCTCCTTCCTGTCTGGGAAGCCAAACCACTTAAAGGGATAGTTCCCAGTACCACAGGGAGCACCAACCTCCAGGGAGAGACAATACTCCTTGAACTGATGGATAAATTCATGGAAGATAGGATACTAATAGCCATTGATGGACCTGTCTTCTGACAGTGGCCAATGCCAGATGCTTCAGAGGGAATGAACAGAACAGGCAATCATCCAGTGATCCAGCCCCTGTTGCCCATTCCCAGCTTCTGGCAAACAGAGGCTAGGGACACCATCCCGGCCTATCCTGGCCAACAGCCATTCCTGGACCTATCCTTCATGAATTTATCTTGTTCTTTTTTGAACCTTGTTAGTCTTGGCCTTCACAACATCCTCTGGCAAGGAGTTCCACAGGTTGACTGTGCGTTGTGTGAAGAAATACTTCCTTTTGTTTGTTTTAAACCTATCGCCTATTAATTTCATTTGAAAAAAGAAAAGGAGTACTTGTGGCACCTTAGAAACTAACAAATTTATTTGAGCATAAGCTTTCGTGATCTACAGCTCAAACTGAGCTGTAGCTTATGCTCAAATAAATTTGTTAGTCTCTAAGGTACCACAAGTACTCCTTTTCTTTTTGCGGATACAGACTAACATGGCTGCTACTCTGAAATTTCATTTGGTGACCCCTAGTTTTTATGTTATGAGAAGAAGTAAACAACACTTCTTTATTTACTTTCTCCACACTCGTCATGATTTTATAGACCTCTATCATATCCCTGCTTAGTCGTCCCTTTTCCAAGCTGAAAAGTCCCAATCTCATTAATCTCTCCTCATATGGCAGCTGTTCCATACCCCTAATAGTTTTTGTTGCCCTTTTCTGAACCTTTTCCAATATATCTTTTTTGAGATGGGGCAACCACATCTGCACGCAGTATTCGAGATGTGGGCATACCAGGGATTTATACACAGGCAATATTATATTTTCTGTCTTATTATCCATCCCTTTCCTAATGATTCCCAACATTCTGTTTGCTTTTTTGACTGCTGCTGCAGTCCTGATTCTCTGCCTGGTTCAGTACTGGCCTTAGCATGGTCTCCCCGCAAGGGACCTTCCACCAGCTGGAGATGGATAGAGCCCAGCACATGAGTCCATGCTCCTGACGCTAGGGTGAGAGGGAAGTATAGCACAGGAACTGGTGGGAGACACTTCCTTAACTCTTTATTTCCCAGTTTTCAGAGGTTGAAATATGGGTTCCTTTCACGTTCTGGGAGAGTACAAGGCACTGATGGTCAACCTGCACTCTGTGTTAATGATGTTTTCCAGTAGCGAAGCTTGTCTTTCATATAAAAAATAAAAATAGGGGAAAATTCTAGTCCTTATAATTGCCGAGAGAAGCAGAAAAATGTGTCCTCAGTGTGCCCTAAAGGCTGATTATTGGACCTAAAAAATGTACCCTACTTTCCAATTGTAAGTAGTATGTGCACATTCATACATCACAAAGTGGGAATGGGCAATGGGCTGGATGATTCCCTGTTCTGTTCATTCCTTCTGGGGCACCTGGCATTGGCCACTGTCGGAAGACAGGATACTGGGCTAGATGGACCTTTGGTCTGACCCAGTCTGGCCGTTATGATACAATGGTTCCTTCTAACCTTGGAATCCATGACTCTGTATTGGTGGAAACCTCTCTTGTTTGAATTCAGAAGTGTCTTCTAAAAAATTAATCCGGAGATTTTAATTAATAATTGTTGTAGGAAAATATCCTTATGAAAACTTACCCTCTTTCTCTGCCTTGGAGATCAGAAAGTTCAGTTGATAGGGCAGGGTCTCTAGAGGAAGAAAAGATCAGAGGAGAGGTGATATCCCCCTTTCTTGTAGGAAAATAGCCTCATGAAAACAGGGCTGGATTCACAAAGAAACTTAGGCAAGCTGACACTTAGCATCACAACACCCAACGCTTAGGCACCTAGAAAGTCACTGTGATTCACAAAGCCAGAGTCAGGCTCCCAGGCAATCTGCACCATGAATGGGGAGAGAGATGCGCCTTGGAATGAGTTTCATAAAAGCCAGCATGCTAGGCGACTCCCTGCTTACGCCAGCCAGTGGGAAATGCCAAGGTGCGGGGGTGTGCTAAGCCCCGGCCCCCTCAGGGAGTTCTGCGACCGAATCTGGGCAGCACCGTAGGCGCCTCCCTCGGGGTGGGATTCTCAGCTGCGAGCCCTCTCTTGATGACCAGCACCTGTGCCATTTTTTTTGCAAGAAGCCTGGCGGGGGAAGGAAACCCACCTCGCTCATAACTGTTAGCCCTGTGGTTAGAGCACTCAGCTGGCCTTTGGGAGACCCCTGGTTCAAGTCAAGCCTGTGCCGCAGAGGGAGCAGGGATTTGAAATGGGATCTACCACCTCTCAAGGAGCGCCCTAATCTCTGGGCTGCATGATTGTCTGATGCGGGGTGCCCACATGCTCTCCTGTGGGAGAGGTTCCACTGGGGATAATCAATAATTCATTGGGCCAGAGGCAGAGAGAAATCATGAGAACGTCCCAGGTGGTTAGAGCACGCTCTTGGGAGGGACGCCCAGAAGCCTGTCCCACTGCTCAATTATTTATATATAGTGGATCAGATTCAAAAGGGGCAACAGAGAGGCCGATATCAGACCCCTGTTGGAATCCCTTCTTCCCCTCGGGGAGACAGAGGATTGGAACTGGGGATCTCCCACATCCCAGGTCAGTACCCTAATCACAGAGTTATACATTATAAGGGAGCTCCTCTTTCCCTAGAGCCTGGTTATTTTGGGTAAGTTCACATATAGGGCCTGAGTCAGTAAGCGTGCTCAGAGCAGGCATTTCAGATTGTGGCCCTGTAGGTGAGTTAGGAGGAGGAACCCCTTTCTTTCCCCAGTTCGTGTATCTCTCTGGGGCTTAGGTGTCTTGGTAGTTGGACTGGAACTGCATTGCGAATGCACAGAGGCAGAAACATAGGTGCCTAGGGGACTTTTACCGTAAAAATAGAGGTGATGAGTAATTTTAGGCACCTACAAGGTTTGGTTGCAGCTGAGTGGGGGTCTTTGTGAATCCCAGTGTGGTCTGATTCTGGGACTGAGGTGCCTAAAATGGCAAGTAGACCCCCCCACCCCCACCCCAAAGTCCTTTTGTGAATCTAGCCCATACCCTTTCTCTCTGCATTTGAGCTCAGTTCATAGGGCCGGGTCTCAAGAGAAAGGAAGGATTGGAAGAGAGGTGATTTCATGTTGTCTTGACTCTGGTGACATTTCTACCATTAATTAATGTAACCGTGATTGAGAGAGACAAGCTTTGGAGCTTACTCAGAGCTCTTCTTCAGGTCTGTGTAGCTCGAAAGCTTGTCTCTGTCACCAACAGGAGTTGGTCCAATAAAAGCTATGACCTCCCCAACCCTGTCTAATATCCTGGGGCTGACACGGCTGTCGCAGCACGGCATGGAACCGTGCTGTAATTCTGAGAGACAGCCCAAAGGAAAAGACCACAGAACGAGAGGCAGATTGGAATGGGGAGACCTTTCCAGTGAGACCAAACTAAAGTGAAATCATCGTCCAAAATATATCGTCCATCTCCTGCCTTACTCCAACGATCTCAAAGCACTTGGTGGCATTCACTAATTAGCACAAGGTAGGTTGGCCATTATTTCTTCCTTTTTCAAGATGGAGGAACTTGAGGTACAGAGTCTGGGATTTTCAAAAGGGCTGAGGCCATGTGGTGGCCAACTCCCATTGACAGTCAGAGAGAGATGGGGCCTAAATCCCTTAGGTCCCTTGGAAAATCCCAGCCATGGAGGTTAAATTCAACATTTTCTAAAACATCTGGCGATTGTGTGTCTCTGAAATTCTGAGTGGCCAATTTTGACACCCATGGTTGGGTCTGAGACAATCCAAGTGGAGGCCTGGCGAACTGGCATCAGCCCTGAGCCCTCCCCATCCCACCCACAGACGTCTAGCTGTGACGAGCTGAGAACTAATAGGCCAGAGTCCATCTCCTTCCACAGTCAGAGGCACACCTCGATGTGCCATCACCATATCATGAACCCAAATAACTGTTAAGTTACCTTTGAATTTCTTCAGAGCCTCCTGTAGACAAACATTTCTTTGGGAAGAGACGCCAATTCTCTCGCTCACATCCTGTGACACAGCCATTGGTTTCTCGAATTTCACTTTCTCACACCTGGGCGGGGGGAAGGGGGAAACACCCTAAATCTTTTCTTTCTTGAGAATGAGCTACCAGAGGCTGCTCTCTTGTGGGCTCAATGACAGCCTCTAACTCCCACTGGTGAGACAATTCATCTCCTCACTGGAGTTTTTAAATGCCTAGCTCCTCCAATGGGAGTTAAAGAGTAAGGGATCCATAGGCTGCCCCTCAGAGAGAAGGGCCTAATCTCATGGGAAAGGATGCTCCAGTGGCTAAGGGGTTGCTGTAGGACTCTGGAAGCCTATTTTCCACTCCCTGCTCTGCCACAGCCTCCCTGCATGACCTTGGGCAAGTCACTTAAGGTTTGATTTTTAAAGGTGCCTCTTGGGATTTTCCAAAGCACCTAACCAAGTCAGGCTCCCAACTGCCAATGATCACAATGGGAGGTGCCTAACTCGCTTAGCTGCTTTGGAAAACCCCACCAAGTGCCTAGCTACATCTCAGGTGACTAACTGCCCTGCAAAATCTGACCCTGGGGGGAAATCCCCTTCTAGCATCACGACGTGTGAGGGGGAGTGGGAAGGAGTCACGTACCTGCTCCAGGTGCTTTTGATGTCCTAGAAAAGAGAAAAGGAGTACTTGTGGCACCTTAGAGACTAACCAATTTATTTGAGCATGAGCTTTCGTGAGCTACAGCTCACTTCATCAGATACTTTTCTTTTTGCGAATACAGACTAACACGGCTGTTACTCTGAAACCTAGAAAAGAGAAAGAGTTCAGTCCCAAGTGCCACAAGATGCGGATCGCTCCTGCTCTGCAGGGGACTTGCTTTGCCATCCCTAGTTGAGCTCGAGATGCAGTTCTCTGCAGTTAGCAACTTCAAAAGTCCATTCACAGATTTCAATGGAATGGGACCCCTAAGCACACACCATGACTGTGGGTTTTCTCCTTCTAAATTCTATGGCATTTGCTCAAACAGACTGATCAGACGCATGAATCCTTGACTGCCACATGCAACTGCTGTGTCCAGAGCGTTTGCCTTTCTCCATGTATGCAATTATACTCAGCAGTTCTGGAAGCTGGATTCATTCTCATTTCTTAATAGGCCCTGCAAAGAACTTTGCTTTCCTAATCTCCCACTTCCTAGAAAGTGGAGTTGTGCCTTTTATTGCTTTCATATCGTTAGGGCCCTTCATTTTCAGTTTTTATTTTAGTTAATTTTTCCTGAGATTTTATCAGTGTTTATTACCACAATAAAAACAGGTGCAAATCAGTGCAGAAAACTATTAAGTTTTCTGGTTAAATATCGGGGTTTGTTTTGGTGGATGGAAAGACAGGGAGAAAAAGTATTCAGTAGATGAATGCTTTGAATTCTGTTCATCCCTGTGGTTTGCTGCAGAACTAAAACAGAACTCAAAGCACAAGGGCCCCCCTGAGTTTAAGAAAACAATATATCTGTAATCCCCAAATAAAACCTTTCATTTGAACAAACAGGTTACTGGTGTAGAATCATAGAATATCAGGGTTGGAAGGGACCTCAGGAGGTCATCTAGTCCAAGCCCCTGCTCAAAGCAGGGCCACTCCCCATCTAAATCATCACAGCCAGGGCTTTGTCAAGCCTGACCCTAAAAGCCTCTAAGGAAGAAGATTCCACCACCTCCCTAGGTAACCCATTCCAGTGCTTCACCACCCTCCTACTGAAAAAGTTTTTCCTAATATCCAACCTAAACTTCCCCCACTGCAACTTCAGACCATTACTCCTTGTTCTGGCATCTGGTTACCACTGAGAACAGTCTAGATCCATCCTCTTTGGAACCCCCTTTCAGGTAGTTGAACGCAGCTATCAAAAAATCCTCCCCCATTCTGCTCTTCTGCAGACTAAACAATCCCCGTTCCCTCAGCCTCTTCTCATAAGTCATGTGCTCCAGCCCCCTAATCATTTTTGCAGCCCTCCGCTGGACTCTTTCCAATTTTTCCACATCCTTCTTGTAGTGGGGGGCCCAAAACTGGACACGGTACTCCAGATGAGGTCTCACCAATGCCGAATAGATGGGAATGATTACGTCCCTCAATCTGCTGGCAATGCCCCTACTTATACAGCCCAAAATGCCGTTGGACTTCTTCACAACAAGGGCAGATTGTTGACTCATATCCAGCTTCTCGTCCACTGTAACCCCTAGGTCCTTTTCTGCAGAACTGCTGCCTAGCCATTCGGTCCCTAGTTTGTAGCAGTGCATGGGATTCTTCTGTCCTAAGTGCACTTGTCCTTGTTGAACCTCATCAGATTTCTTTTGGCCCAATCCTCTAATTTGTCTAGGTCCCTCTGTATCCTATCCCTACCCTCCAGCATATCTACCCCTCCTCCCAGTTTAGTGTCATCTGCAGGTGCAATTGCTGAGGGTGCAATCCACACCATCCTCCAGATCATTAATGAAGATATTGAACAAAACCGGCCCCAGGACTGACCCTTGGGGCACTCTGCTTGACACTGGCTGCCAACTAGATATGGAGCCATCGATCACTACCTGTTGAGCCCGACAATCTAGTCAGCTTTCTATCCACCTTATAGTCCATTCATCCAGCCCATACTTCTTTAACTTGCTGGCAAGAATGCTGTGGGAGACCGTATCAAAAGCTTTGCTTAGAACGATTAGTCTATAAATATTCACCTTCGATAATTGGGCCACACCATTTGCAGCGCATACGCTCAACTTCATCCTTTTCTCCTGTTGTTGTTTCTTTAACCCTCTTGAATATTTCCTTGTGTTCTGAAATGTATTCTGATGTAGATTTTCATTTTCTTCCCATTTTAGTGCGTCAAATCTTTAACCCATTGTCTACTAACAGTTTGAAATGTCTACTTGGTGGGCGTGTGTTTTATCAGTAGGTTCAGACGCACACGCACTTCAGAGCTTGCGTGCGTGCCTGTTGGTTTATTGTGTGCATCTGCTAGAACAATACGTTCTTTCTTCAGCAGGCAGCTTTGCATATACACACAGACTAATGTATTATCGGAATACAGAGATCTCATGCAATGTATTGTATTTTCTTAATAAAACAAGTTTTTTGTATATATTTGAATGATAAAAAAGTAGGATGAAAATCAGAAAAACCTCAATAATACTTTTTTGTAAAACCCAGAAATTTTTTGGTAAAAATTGGTTTAAACTGAAAATGAAGGGGCTTACACAGGATGTCTCAAAAAGGCCTGAACCATCTGCCTTTAAAACAGCAAAACTGTTTCCACATTGGAAATATTAGAAATGTCACATTTTGTTTTCCCTCACTTCGCTAAAGGACACACTGACAGTCTCCATTGTGGAGTAGGACTTCTCCAAGAACTTAATAAACTCCAAAGCTAATCAATCAGAATCGCTCCCTTCCCTGGGCAGGGATCTGGGTGTCTCTAACTGTCTCACCTGCAGGAATTCACTTGTTGGCTGCTGACACTTCTCTTCTATCTCACTGATCAAGTCACCGAGACGGGAAATCTTTTCAGACAGTTTGGTACAGTTTCATCCTGTATCTTCACAGTTTCCTTGTCCAGCTCTTCCAGTTGGGCCAGCAGGAGTCACTCTTGCTCATCCAGGAACTGCCGCAGTTGCTCAAATTCAGACATGATCTTCTGCCTCTCATCTTCTATCTTTCCCTATAATGAAGGGACACGAACAGGAAAGGACAGATCAAGGACAAGGGTTGCCAGATGTCCAGTTTTCAACTGGGAAGTCCAGTCAAAAGGGAAACCTAGCAGTGTCCGGTCAGCACTGCTGACTGGACATGAGAAGTCCGGTTACCCACAGTAACTGGCTTCCACCACCAGAGGGCGAGAAGAGCAGCAGCTGCTGCTGGAGCCTGGAGGATGGCTCCATGGGCGGGAGAAAAGTACCGGCATCTCCCCCATCCTGCTCCAATCACCCCTCCACCCCTGGAGTGTGGCTCTCCCTCTCCCACCCTGCCCCAGTCACCTCCACCACACCCCTAGAGCTCTGCTCAGCTGGCAGGGGGAGGGAGGTGGAGAGAGCAGCAAGCGACAGTGGGAGAGGGACAGAGGAGTGGGGGGCGGGACCTCGAGGGAAAGTGGCGGCAGGGCACAGGGCAGGTTCCGGTGCTCAGCATCCGGTTTTCACAAATGAGAAAGTTGGACATCCCAGACTCTCCCCATGTCCCTGATAGGAACAGTTCTTAGAGCCCTCTTTTCATATCAACCTACTACAAACACATGGTTGAGATTTCAGGAGAATATGCCTGACAGTCTCTCAGCTGGCCTGAATGAACAACATGTTCCGAAGTGCCTTCGGGACGTACGCCTCCAGTTCCCATTTTCAAAAGGTCACTTTGGATGCTAAGGAGCCTAAGTTTCTTTGAAAGTGACTTTTGAAAATAGGACAGCTCTCCCTGCATTTTAAGCCCCTAAATACCTTTGAGAATCTGGCCCTTAACCACTTGCAAAATTGTTAACCCTAGGCTCCGAAATCACTTAGGCACTTCTGAAAATGGCACCCAATCTCTCTAAAATGATGAGTTTTCAGGTCTGAGTGGCTTAGTATATTCTGTTGATCATCTAGAATCTTCCAATAGCAGAAAGGTTGGAAGGGGGAAGGTCTGACTCAGAATCAGAAATACGTTGGCAGAGAGTTGTGGAGAAGACTGAAGAAGGAAAGGGTTCTGCTGGTTATCCACATAAAACACCAGTTACAAAACACACCATGCAAAATGCTTCTTCTCCAGCTTTTGCATGTTTCATCTGGCATTCTGTTAATTACAGTGTCCCAGAGGAAACCAGTTGTGCCTGGTGGAGATTCAGGAGGAAGATTTCTGAGATACAAAACAGCCACTGGATGCCTAAGTCCTACTGACAGTCCATGTGAATTAGGCACCTAATCACCATACGTGCCTTTGAAAATCTCCCCTGAAATCAGTGTTTGTAGCTGGATGTGTGGGGAATAAGATCAGTGCTTTGAGTTGAAACTGGAAGCCAGTGGAGGAATGAGCCCAGAGGGATGATAAACAAAGATAAACATGATCACACCCTGCAAGGGTGTCTCAACAAGAGACAAAGTGCTTGAGGTTATCAAGATGATGTTTAAAAAAAACCATGAACGGTACAGAGCAGAACAGTGGTTCTCAAACTTTTTTACTGGCGACCCCTTTCACATAGCAAGCCTCTGAGTGTGACCCCCCCTAATAAATTAAAAACACTTTTGAATATTTTTAACACCATTATAAATGCTGGAGGAAAAGCGGGGTTTGGGGTGGAGGTTGACAGCTCACGACCCCCCATGTAATAACCATGCGACCCCCTGAGGGGTCCCGACCCCCAGTTTGAGAACCCCTGGAGTAGACGTTTCTGGATACCAGGGAATAATCTACGGATTATCAAGAGGAGCGAAGTTCGGTTTCAGATTGAGTGGCGTAAGGAATACATACTCTGCAATATCCCCGATTGGGGGTAAGAGGTTAAGGGGTCAAAGTACAGACATTGAGACATGAGGGTGCGTTGTTCATATAATAGCTATGTTCAGGTGTGGTATATAATGGGCGGATACAATCATAAGGATGGATTGACCCTCATTTTGTGAGATTTAACGTTCAGTGCGTTTATGGTTCCAGTTCATATGGTCCAACGGACAAAGTCTCTCGGTCCCCAATACATCACAGCTAACCCTGATCTGAGCTTGACCTTGCTCCCAGTTAGCACATTTTATCTCAGTTTAACTGGACAAGGTGAACCCTACACACCACACTAGGGTCAAATTAAACTAGGTTCAAAATGTTTGCCTGTGAGGGCCTTGCACCAGAACAAAGACATTACATTAAAAAGTGATTTGAGGTACATCTGTACTACACAAATGTTGTGGTAGTGTGTAGAGGACGTACACTATATGCACCCGCTAACATGGGCATAAATAGCAGTGTAGATGGCGAGGCATGGCTTAAGCAAGTGGAGTCGCGATATGCCTGAACCCTCTGGGTATAAACCCTAACCACAGGGCTCTATACACCCCCAAGCAGGGCCTCCCCCATCTACACTGAGTGTCCCGCTGCTTCCCAGTGCCAGAGCCTTTCCCCACCACAGGAAAAGGCTCCAGGGAGTGGAGGAAGGCTCCGGCTACTCCGCTGCCTCCCCCTGCTGGAGTCTTTTATTCACACATGTAGCTACACATGACAGTGTGGACACAGCCTGTTTCTCACTGTGCTGTGTAGCTACACATACCCTACAGGATGCCCCCAGCGGTGTGCCGTGTAGATGTAGCCATAGCTAAATCAAAGCAGTGCTGCGTGTAGACAAGGGCTGACACTCTCCCCACAGAGAGAAATATCACCCCTGACTGATGTAACTTCTGGACCATAACAATGGGGACCTACCAGATATTCCTGGCTTTACGTTTCTGCATCCTGTTTCCACTCCAGAAGTTCTCCTCTCTCTTGCTTCAGTGTGTTCAACTGGGTTTGAATTTGTTCCTGAGGCAAGAAAAACAATGTTGGGGGTGGAGGGGAAGGTCAACCTGCTAAGGAGTCTGTCCTCTGTGCAATTTATATACATTGCAGTGCTGATTTCATTATCTGAAGCTGGGATTTTCAAAGAAGTCTCATGAAGTTGGGTTCTCAGCTACCATTGATTCTCCATCTCCCTCTCAAGTTGCTCTAGGACGGTGCTCATGGCAATGTCACAATTGACTCTTGAGAGGTGGGAGACTCAAATCTCTTCTCCTCACCAGGCAGAGGGAGAACTTGAACTGGAGTCTCCCACATACAAGGCGAGTGCCCTACCCCCAGGCTAATGGTTATGAAGAAAGTCTTCAACCTAGGGGTGACAGTGGATGAGAAGCTGGATATGAGTCAGCAGTGTGCCCTTGTTGCCAAGAAGGCCAATGGCATTTTGGGATGTATAAGTAGGGGCATAGCGAGCAGATCGAGGGACGTGATCGTTCCCCTCTATTTGACATTGGTGAGGCCTCATCTGGAGTAGTGTGTCCAGTTTTGGGCCCCACACTACAAGAAGGATGTGGATAAATTGGAGAGAGTCCAGCGAAGGGCAACAAAAATTATTAGGGGTCTGGAACACATGACTTATGAGGAGAGGCTGAGGAAACTGGGATTGTTTAGTCTGCAGAAGAGAAGAATGAGGGGGGATTTGATAGCTGCTTTCAACTACCTGAGAGGTGGTTCCAGAGAGGAAGGTTCTAGACTATTCTCAGTGGTAGAAGAGGATAGGACAAGGAGTAATGGTCTCAAGTTGCAGTGGGAGAGGTTTAGGTTGGATATTAGGAAAAACTTTTTCACTAGGAGGGTGGTGAAACACTGGAATGCGTTACCTAGGGAGGTGGTAGAATCTCTTTCCTTAGAAGTCTTTAAGGTCAGGCTTGACAAAGCCCTGGCTGGGATGATTTAATTGGGGATTGGTCCTGCTTTGAGCAGGGGGTTGGACTAGATGACCTCCTGAGGTCCCTTCCAACCCTGATATTCTAGGATTCTATGATTCTTCCCCGGCCACGTTGTGCGGAGCAACACAGGTGCAGAACTCCATCTTGAATGAAACAGCTTAGGTAGCTAAGCCACTCGACTCCAGGAGAGGGGTTCCCAGGTGTGGATCAGAGATAGGCCCATTCCTACACCAAACTCTGGGGGAGTTGGGGCTTAGGACACACTCCTCTTATCAGTATCTCCGGAGGGCTAGTCTCCCCAGCTAGCATGCTGGCTTTTGTGGATGCCTCTCTCCCCCCAAATGCCTAATTCAGGATTTGTTGTTCCAAACTGTACCAGATGACTGGAGGATAGCTGATGGAAAGCCAGCTTTTTTAAAAAGGCTCCAGAGGAAATCCTGGCAATTACAGGCCGGCAACCGTAAGGGCTTGTCTGATTGTCAGATGTTGGGACTGGGCAACAGGGAATTAATCCTTTGGTAACTGCCGGGTTCTGTTCATTCCCTCTGGGGCACCTGGCATTGGCCACTGTTGGAAGACACGATACTGGGCTACATGGACCACTGGTCTGACTCAGTGCAGCCGTTCTTATGTCCTTAGTGATTTTCTAGGTGTCTAAAAGTTAGGCATTGCAGTGCTGAGCATCACAACACCCAAGTGCATTTGGGGATTCGGGCCTAAATCTCCTTTGCAAATGGGACTTCGGCTCTAAAGTCAGTTGGTGCTCTTGAAAATGTGCTCGAAGGATCTTCTTCTGTAATTCCCCGGGGGTGAGGTGTTGCAGAGCCACAGAGAGGATTTAAAAGCACAGCTCCCGTTCATTTCATGGCAGCTGGGCATCTCAGGCCCCATTCTCAGCCCTGCTTACTTTCTTTCTATGCTGTATATGTCATGCTGCCAGGGAAGAGAGAGGCCTTTGGGGGCACTAGACCTAATATAGAGACCTAGGGACTCTGTCTAGAACAGCCCTTTGCCTCCAGCAAATACTCCAAGTGCTGCAGGACAAAGGGTTGAAGTCGTATCCATTTTGCAGCAGTGTAGGGTAGGGTGCCCTGCTCCCAGGCAATGACAGAGAAAACTATATGAAGAAAGCTGGACATCAGAGAGTTAAAGCTGAGCAACTTAAAGGGAAGGGAGTTTTGGTAAGAATGTTTAACACACTTTTAAAAAAAAATAGTACATTAAACTCCGGTGCCTAATGAACACTTGGGAGAAAGAGACTCCTGGTTAAAAATCCAACACACTCACAAGGTGCATAAATATTGTGCTCGATTGTTCAGCATGGGGGAAAGGGCTTGTTCAACATGGTCCTGGGAATCAGCCATTTTCTTCCTTTAATCTTATTGTGGCACTACTACAGCCCACTTCGTCCTTACAGCTAGAGTGGCGTACAGCACAGCGGATTCTGCCCCGAGGGGATTGCTCTGTCCAACAGGCTTTTTAAGGTTCCAATCCACTTGGGCTTCATGGGCCCTAGAAGGTTGCAAAACTTCAAAGATTGTATGGGCAGGACGTGAGCCACTGGTTCAGGGAGGCTAACCCCCAGTCCAGCCCCTTCTGCCACAGGCCCCCCCAGACCAGCCACGGGGGAAGAGCTGCAGATCCCCGGCAGGAAGCAAGAGGGAGTCTGGGGGTGGAGGGGGACAGGCAGGGCTGTGCCTCCCCTGGCCCGTCATACCCGTCGCCCATGATTTCTGCTTCAGGAGCAGCGAAGTGACCATCCTTCAGCAAACCCGGGAAAACGGGAATTCATCATCCTGGTTTTTCCTTGAGGAAAAAGTTACGCAGATTAACCTTTGTTTCTTAAACAGAAATCTTTCAGGGCACCTTATGCGTCAGAAAGTAGCAGAGAACAAACTCCTTGAGAACACTGCTGACCATGTGTTATTTTCCTGTGGCTCGCCTGAAAGCAGCGGTCATCAGCTGTGAAATGCTCAAGCTGGGGCGCTACGCCTCCAGTCTGCAGCTGTGCTGAGATGTTGGTAATGTGACGGTAGAGAACTGCATGACAGGAGTGATGAGAGGCGGTGTGGTCTAGTGGCTAGGGTACTAGGATGGGCATGGGGAGGCCAGGGTTTAATTCCTGGCTCTCCTACTGAGCTGCTTTGTGAGCTTGGTTAAGTCACTGCCGCGTCTGTGCCTCTGTTTCCCTCCCACTCCTTTGATTTGTCTCCGAGCATGCCCACCAGATCAGGCCCCGTAGAGGAGAGAAGCAGAATGCCTGGTTTTCCCCAGCTCATGGATTGCTCTGGGTGTGGCCAGGAGACAGGCAGCCAGATGCCATGGGGGGTAGCTGTGCACATGCCCAGAGACAGAAACACAGGCACTGAAAGAAGTTGTACCCTGAATACACAGGCACTGAGTGAGTCTGGGCTCCTCCATAATGACAGGTTTCAGAGTAGCAGCCGTGTTAGTCTGTATTCGCAAAAAGAAAAGGAGTACTTGTCGCACCTTAGCGACTAACCAATTTATTTGAGCATAAGCTTTCGTGAGCTGCAGCTCACTTCATCGGATGCATAAAAGTGGATTATCATACACATTGTAAGGAGAGTGATCACTTTAGATAAGCTATTACCAGCAGGAGAGTAGGGTGGGGGAAGAAAACCTTTTGAAGTGATAAACACCCATTTTTTCATGCTCTGTGTGTATAAAAACATTCTCACTGCATTTTCCACTTTTATGCATCCGATGAAGTGAGCTGTAGCTCACGAAAGCTTATGCTCAAATAAATTGGTTAGTCTCTAAGGTGCCACAAGTACTCCTTTTCTTTTTGGGCTCCTACAGGAATTCTGGGGATTGCAGTGGAGCCGAAAACTGGCATTTAGGTGCCTAAACTCCAGATTTATCCACTTAAATCTGGGGTATAGACACCTTAAGTACCTTTCAGAATCCCCAGCCTTTGTCTATCTTGACTGTTTACATCAGTGGTCCCCAAACTGGAGCATGGAGGAACATTTGAGGGAGCATGGCAGGGCCAAGACCAGCCCCCACAAGGGGCAGGAAGGGAGTGCCCCTCAGATCTGCTATGGCCCCCTTGGCCCTGGCTCCTACCCCAGCTCCACTCCCAGCCCCAGTCTTGACCCTGGCTCTGCTCCCAAACCCAGTTTGAGCCCCCGACTCCCGGCAGCCCCACTTCCAACCCCAAGACACCCCCACAGCTGTGGCCCCAGCCTCTGACTGTGGCCCCAATCACAGCTCCTAACCGCAGCTGCGGGTAGGGGGCCATAGCCAGGGTAAGGGAGAGCCTGAGGGGAAAAATTTGGGGACCACTGGTTTAGACTGTCTGTGTGTTTGCACAGAGCCTCGCACAACAAGGGCCCTGATCTCGGTGCCTTTAGGAGCTATTGTAATACAAATTGCAAACATGCCCAAACCGAAGTAATTACCCTGCACAGCAGATTCCTACCTTCTAGGCCTGGGCAGCCTCCTCTGTGGGGACCACCCTGTGAGTACGGTGAGCCCGGGACTCTCTGCAGATCACACAGATGAGCATTTGGTCCTGGTTACAGAAGAGTTTGAAAGGCTCCTGGTGCACCTTGCACCAACTTCTCCTGCTGCTGTTTGGAAACTCAGCTGCTTGGCTATTTCTACAAAGTTCCCCAGTTGTCTGTTCGGCCTGAGGGTCCTCTGGGGAAAGGTCTCTCTGCACTGAGGACAGGAGACAGCTGTATCCGATACCTCCCAGCACTGGGCGATGCAGGCTTGGCAGAAACTGTGCCCGCAATCTAAAAACACGGGATCCTTATAAAAACTCAGACAGATGGAGCAAGTTGCTTCATCTCGGAAGCTTTTCAGAGGATTCACTGCAGCCATGGCTCCCTGCAGACAGTGTCACAGGGATCTAAGATGTGGCTTAACCCCAACAGGGCGTTTTTCATGTGGCTTCTTTGGGGGCTTTTTTGGCTGCTTTTTTTTTTTTTTTTTTTTTTAAATGTCCTGCCGGAGAACATGATTGGCTCCCTGTTGCCCAATCCCTCTCCCAACACCCAAAGCAAGGAGAGGGGAAGAAACCAGGACTCTGAGACTGACAGTGCCCAGGGCCAATGGGGGAGAGGCCAGTGCGACAGGTCAGCCCGATAGGGCATTAAAGATGAAGGAGGGAACCTGGAATCCAGCTCAGTCAGCCGTGGGTTGGGTTCGTCTTCCCTAAGTGAGGTCCTCGCGGTGAGAGTGTTGCATGCATGCATGTGTGTGTGTCCGTGCCCTGCAATGCCTACTCTCTCCCCACCGCCTGCCTCCTGCCTGGACTGCTCGGGGGGTTGGGCGAGCTGATAACAGTGGGCTGTGGTCAGTGATCTTTCTGTTGGTGCATTTCTGGTGGTGGTGTTGCACCTGCATGGGGGAGGGGGGAACGCAGGCAGTGGGTGACAGGGGGTTGCAAAGCTGGGGGGGGCTGCAGCATAGCTTGTGCCAAGTTGGGGCCGGGGAGGACTGGGGAGTGGCCAGGCTGGGTTTGAGGGTTGTGGGGGGAGGGAGTGGCATGCACAGCACCACCGCTGTTGGCCAGTGATGCTTGGGGCATTTCTGGTGGGGTGGTGCGCTGTTGAGGGGGGTCTTTTGGGGGTCCGGTGGTATTACGGCTGTACTAGCGGTCGGCCACTGGCATGACGGACATGGACTGGTGCCAACCCAAAGCAGATTGGCTTGTTTTGGGTGATTTGGAGGGGTGGGGAACGTAGGCAGAAATTAAACCTTGTCTGTCTGAGGAGAGAAATGAAACTGATGTGTAAAAAGTTGCTTAAATCCGCCTCCAATTTTGCTTTGGTTTAGTGTCTATAATGGGGCTACTCAGTCTGCTGCCTCAATTTTGTCACTGCAACATAGTGACGCTGATCCAGGCTGGATCAAATCCAGGGCCCAACTACACCAGAATCCTGTCTCCAGCAGCAGTCGGCACCAGGTGTCTCTGAGGAAGATGGAGGAACCACACAGTCGACAGATTCTACACACATAGTAAACCCAGGCTCAGATTCAGGTTAAGGCCAGACCCCTCTCTGGACCTCAGTTTCCACACCTCTAAAATGGGGTCAATGATAGTGACAATGATAGGCTCAGCTCCCAACCCTAGCAGCTTGGCTGTTCCATCCCCTACTGTGTACCGAAACTGACTTGAAAGGACTATCCAAGCCCCTCCCAGGCCTGTTTCCATTGTGGGTCTCTCTCCTGGCCGAGCACAGGCTGTTCTTATATCGTCCAACAGGCTTGGATCCTAGTTCCATGCTGCTCCTTCTCATGTGACCCCTGCACTTATTCCCTTCACCTGGGGATAGGTTCAGTTGAGCTACTACCCCTTTCATGGCCATCTCACCCTGGGACAGCCTGAAACTGGAAACCTGTGCTCGAACAGTAACTGTTTGCTAGGAAAGGTGCTGAAGACACAATGGAAGAGGAAATCCTTTGGACTGGATTGAAATTATTCCAAAGGAAAGTGAATGAGAGAAAATGTCCAGCATTATCCTCCTAGCGAAAGAAATAATTGAAGGTCAGAAAGGACCATTCTATCCATCTTCTGTGTAACACAAGCCCTAGAACGTCACCGAGTGCTTCCTCCAGAAAACCTGCTACGTGGGACTGAGCCAGAGCACGACTTCTGGAAAGACATCTCCATGCATTAGAGCCAGCTGGTCAGAAAAAATCTTTCTTCTCCAGTGACGTGAAGTTAAAGGACACAGAGAAGAAGAAAACCTCGACTCGGGTTGTTACTGGAGCTGAAGCAGAGAGGCCAGGACAAACACGGCTAGGGCCCAGGACTGACTATCAGCAGATCTGCCGTTTTCTCTTCCTGGCTTTTTGACCATGAGCGAATCTCTTTGCTTCTGTGTGCCTCAATTTCCACAACTATAAAATAAAACTACTCAAGGTTATGTTTCTTTCTCTCCTGTTTTGCAAGGTGGTAAACTTAGATACATTTGGGGCCTGTCTACGCTACCGGTCTAGAGTGTATTTGTAAGCTGATGACCCCCACATGTTGTTCAGAAGCTGTGGATGACACAAGCTCCCTACGTTTGTTCTGTGCTTAGCCCCTAGGGCACAGCTGGGCTGGGCGGCCTTTTCTCGCTGTGCTGTTTGGAGCACGTTCTGAGCACGAGGGATACGAAGGACTAATTCTTGAAAATAATTCAAGGACTAATTCTTGAAAATAAATATCAAAGAATCATAGAATATCAGGGTTGGAAGGGACCTCAGGAGGTCATCTAGTCCAACCCCCTGCTCAAAGAGAGACCAATCCCCAATTTTTTACCCAAATGGCCCCCTCAAGAATTGAACCCATAACCCTGGGTTTAGCAGGCCAATGCTCAAACCACTGAGCTATCTCTCCCCCCAAATAGAACTGCAACACAAATAAAAAATCACTGCTGCTAACATTGGTGGGTGATAAAATAGTAGCAGAGTGGAAATTAATGATGAGGAGAGGGCAGTGACACAGAGCAATCGGATCCCTTGAGAAGCTGGAGCCATTCAAAGAAAACAAGTTGGAAAAGAACCAAATGAAGGGTCCTATAGCTAGCGACAAAGCATGCAGGCCACACCTACAGAGTGGGGAAGTGTATCCAGGAAAGCACTGAGTGTGAAGAGGATTTAGGGCCATGCTAGGCAAGCCATTCAACATGAGCACCCAGGGTGATGCTGTGGTGAACAGGGCTAAAGCCATCATTAGATGTATGAAAAGAGCAGTGAGGAGCATAGGGAGGTGACACACCATGAGGAAGACGGATCATGGAGTCCTGCCTTCAGTTTTGGCGTCCACCTTTGAAAAAAGATTTGGAAATATTGGAGATGGGGCAGCAAAAAGCAATGAAACGTTTTGTGGGCTGGAGAAAAATGCCTGTAAATGAGCTATTGAAAGAGCTCAGCCTGTTTAGATGATAAAAAAGATCGGGAGGTGACGTCATTGAAGTGTTGAAGTGACTTCAGGGAGAGAAAATATCGGGTATGAAAGGGCTCATTAATCTAGCCGAGAAAAGAATAACAAGACCCAGTGGCTGGAAACTCAAAAGAGACCAATTCGTATTCGAAAGAGGGCACACATATTCAACGGTGAGGATGAATCACCAAAGGAACAAACTAGAAAGGGAAGTGGTGGGAATTCCCCACCTCTTGATGTCTTCTAATGAAGACGAGATGCCTTTCTGGAATGTGTGTAGTCAAAAACTAGCTACTATGCTCTCCAGAAAGCATGTGATATGCAGGGGGTGAGATGGCATGCTCTAATTGTCTCTTCTGTCCAAAAAGTCTGCTCATGTATGAAAAACTGAGCGTAGCATGGGGAGAAGCCTCTGATGTTTTACTGTGTTGGGCTTGAGCCCACAATGAACGCTCATTGCGTGGGGTGATCCAGGGGAAGCAGCTGAAACATCCAATGTGGCTGGACAGGGGCAGGACATCAGCACTGCAAGGGAGGGGTAGGTGTGGCAGTGACATCACAAGGGCCTTTGGCAGGACCTCAGCCTATTGGACAAAGGTGGTGGGGAGGCGATGATCTCACAGAGAGATCTTGACATCAGCCAGGCAGGACAGGGGTGCAGGACAGGGGCAACCTCGGAGATCCCTGTGGCTTTGCTTCAGCACGTCTCCTTCTCGAGGTCTCTCCTGGAGGACTGAGAGAGCATTCACTTGCACGTTCGTCAGCGCAAGGAGGACCCTCTTCGGAGTTTTCTCCTTTTCTTGTAGTGGTTTTGCTCAAAAACAGACGTCCCTATAGAAAAGGTAAGAGCCTCGGAGAGGTTTGGAACCTGTTCAGTCTGATCTATCACGTGCCGGCTGATTTTTAGGAAAGGAAAAGACTCGATTGTGGGGGAAATATTTTATTTCCGACCTAGGACTTTGTCCCTTAGAATTACTGGGGACGTAGGGGTTTCTCCTTTTTGTTTTCCCCTTTCCTGTCTCTCCCTCTTTTCTCATCTTCTCTTGCATCTTTGTCCCTTTCCCCTGCTTTCCTTTCACCACCAGGACCTGTCTGTGCATGTGGAGTTGGGGATGGAGGGAGGGCGGGGGGGGGTTGCATTCCAACTCTCATTGCGGGAGGCCCTCCCAAAGACATGTGGCTGGAATGGTGCTCTAAGAGTGACTCCCTCCGGTGGTGACCCGGGACATCTGGTGAGAACTCTCAGCTTTCTGCTTCTCAGAGTCTCAATGCTGATTGGGGGAGCTTGGGGCTATTGTGAGGGAGGAGGCTCAGGTCTTTGTTACCCTCTTTTAAGACCAAGGAAATAGGCTGCAACCAAACATGTATTTGATTGCTCTTGCCGCTTTTCTCCATTCATTGTCTTTGAGTAATTCACGATTCTCTCTCTAATGGGCTAGTTCTTCTAAAACACTTACTAAAGAATTAGGTTTTAATAAAGCCAAATGCAACCCCATAGCTCCAGTAACAAAGGAGTCAGGTGGCACCCTACAGAATGGGGGACAATCCGATGGAAAGCATTGACCCTGAAAAGGATTTCGGGGCCATAGTGGACGAGCTCCTCAACATGATCTGTCAGTGTGAAACTGTGTTAAAAAAGGTTAAAGCCATTCTTGGCTGGATAGAGTAGTGAGGATGGAAAGGGAAGTGAAAGAGCATTGGTGAGACTGATGTTGGAATGTTGAATCCAGTTTTTGTGTCCACATTTTGAATATTATGTTAAAACAATTGGAGAGGGTACAGAAAAGATTTGTAAGTGAGTGATGGGGATGATGCCTTCTAATGAGACATTGAAAAAGCTCAATCTGTTTAGTATATACAAAAGAAGAAGGAGAGGTGAGTTGCTTGACTTCATGGAGAGAAAATGTTGAGTGTAAATGGCTCTTTTTATGTAGCAGAGGCATGACAAGACCCCATGGATGGAAGCAGAAATCAGAAAAAGTATAATGACAATAAGACCCAGATTTGTAAGAGGGTGGTTCGTCATTGGCACAAAGAACCAAGAGAAATGATGGCTTCTCCATCTCTTGATCACTTTGAATAAAGACTAGATTCCTTTCTGGAAAACGCTGAGTAAAAGAAAAGCCCAGCTCTTCTGACATACAGGAGACCTTAGGATACGCAGGGGATCAGATTAAATGCTCTAACGGTTCCTTCTGGCCATAAAGTCAACTAACTTGTGAAAACCTAATTGCGGCCTGGGGAAGAACCTCTGTGTTCGACTGTGTAGTTGGTTTCACCTCACAAGGAAGAGTCATTGAGTGGGATGATCCAGAGGAAGCAGCTCAAACATCCAGTGTGGCTGGACAGGGGCAGGACATCAGCACTGCAAGGGAGCGGTGGGTGTGGCAGTGACATCACAAGGGCCTTTGGCAGGACCTCAGCCTATTGGACAAAGGTGGTGGGGAGGCGATGATCTCACAGAGAGATCTTGACATCAGCCAGGCAGGACAGGGGTGCAGGACAGGGGCAAGCTCGGAGATCCCTGTGGCTTTGCTTCAGCACGTCTCCTTCTCGAGGTCTCTCCTGGAGGACTGAGAGAGCATTCACTTTCACATTCGTGAGAGCAAGGAGGACCCTCTTCGGAGTTTTCTCCTTTTCTTTTAGTGGTTTTACTCAAAAGCAGACGTCCCTATATAGAAGGTAAGAGCCTCGGAGAGGTTTGGAACCTGTTCAGTCTGATCCGTCAGGTGCCGGCTGATTTTTGGGAAAGGAAAACATTAGATTGTGGGGGCAGTATTTTATTTCCGACCTAGGACTTTGTCCCTTAGAATCACTGGGGACATTGGGGTTTCTCCTTTTTGTTTTCCCTTTTTCTCTGTCCCTCCTACTTTTCTCTTCTTGCTTCCTTTTTCCTTTTCCTCTGCTCTCCTCCCATCACCAGGAGCTCTGTGTGCGGAGCGGGGGCCGGACGAGGGGGGGCGGGGTTGTGGGAGGCCCACACAGAGAGGTGAGACTGGAATAGTGCTCTGAGAGTGATCGCCTCGGTGGTAACCAGGGCCATTCTTTGGGCTATTTGTTGAGAACCCTTAGCCTCCCACCCCTCAAAGTCTCAACCTTGATTGGCTGAGGAGGGGGCTATTGACAGGGAGGAAACTCTAGTCTTTGTTGTTCTCTTTTATGACCAAGCAAATAAGTCACAACCAGTTACATGTTTGACCAATGTGGATGCTGCTCTCCATTCATTGTCTCGGAGCAGTTCGTGATCCTCTCCAACATTCCAATTCTTCTCAAATACTTGCTGAATAATTACTATGAACAATTGTTGGTCTGTAGCTCATTTGAGAGCAACTCTGCTACTGACTGGCTGCATCAGCTAAGACAAGTCCCTGCTCCTTTCTCAGCCTTCGTTTCTCCTTCTGTCAAGAACGAATAACAATCCTCTCCCACCTACCTCGCCATGGGTGGATGCTGGGGATCCACTGAAGAGTGTCACTCGGAGCAGTGCAGAATAGGAGGTGTCCTATCACACTGAGCCATATCCGATTATGACCTAATATTCTATTGGTTTTGTATTTTATTCTTTTGAAATTGTGAAGAGCAGCAACTACTTTGCTCAGACTGAAGCATCTCATCTAATTTTCTAGTTCATAGTTGGTTTCAGAGTAACAGCCGTGTTAGTCTGTATTCGCAAAAAGAACAGGAGGACTTGTGGCACCTTAGAGACTAAGCAATTTATTTGAGCATAAGCTTTCGTGAGCTACAGCTGTCATGAGCTACAGATGCATCCGATGAAGTGAGCTGGAGCTCACGAAAGCTTATGCTCAAATAAATTGGTTAGTCTCTAAGGTGCCACAAGTACTCCTTTTTCTTTTTGCTAGATCATAGTGTCTCCCCTTTGTGTACAACGAGACAGTTGAATGCACTGTGACAAACAGGAGATGCTCTTGTTTTGCAAACAAATATTTTTGCAAACAAATTTCATCCTACTTCTTATGATTTCAAGAAACAAAGTGGTTTCGTCTGAATGGATTTTCTGACAGAAAACGGTTTCCATGAAAATGTTCACACCTGATTTCCTGGGCTTTATCCCTGCCTCCGGGGGGTTGTTGTCTGTTAGTTCGAACAGGAGTCAGGACTGTCGTCTTCTCTTTCTGGCTCTGTCACCACTTTGCTGTGTGACACCTTGGGTAGGTCCAATGGGAACAGGGTCAATTCTCTTACTCCAGGCAGCAGGGAGCCTGGGTGAGATAAGGGATGTTAAGGCCGTCTGCGAAGGAGAAAGGGGTGTTTCCAGGTGATGAATGTCAAGAATTCTAAACTTCGCTAAAATGGCTAGTCTCGAGAAACAAGAACTAGTTGGGGCCAAACTTTAACCATTGTCTTTTTTAAAGCCCATTCAGGGATGTGAGTCCCAGAGAGCCATAGAGAGGGGGAGCAACTTGCCCAAAGTCACACAGATCAATAGACAGCAATGGAAGCAGGAGTGACACTCCCTCTCAAAGTCAGGGGGACCAGACATTAGGGCCTGGTTGCAATTGCCAGCTGTGGGAGGGAGTGTGCGGCAGTGGTTAGTGAAGGGGTCCATCCATGGCTCTGACACTCAGTGTGACCCTGAGCTAGTAGCTGAGGTCCGTTTGCCATCAGTAGGGTTGGGGTCCCATGGCTACAGCCCAGTGGTTTTGGGAGGCTCCAGGAAGGTGTGTAAAGTGCTGGGATGTCAGGATCCCGGAGGTGCTGTCACCTCCGCCCTAGGGCCGTGTTCTGCACCCCCCTGCTGCTGGCTGAGTTTCTCTGTCCCTTGGCAATAAGACAGATTCTTGTTTTCACAGCCAGTCGATCACCCTCGTGTCATCACCCTGCCTGCTGGCTGGGCAGGGTAGCTCCTCAGGTCACCACCCTCTCCAGCCTGCCTTGGGCTTGGAGAGTGAGGAGGAGGGCGAGGGACGTCTGCTGACCCTGAACATCCGCCATCCATTATCCCATCACTGAGAGCAAGTGAGTGGCATTCGGGTTCCTCGGTGGCTTCCCCTGTCTGTCTGGGGAGAGGCAGAAACGGGGAGAGACTATCTCCAAAGGGGGATTTCCTTTGCAAACAGCCCCCAAGAGCCCCTCACTCTTAGGCCAGGCAGGGGCTTCTCCAGAGCCGTCTCCAGTGTGTTTGGAAAGGTTCCAGCAAGGGGGCTCCTAGTCCTTCCCTTGTGGGACACTGTTCCCCAGGCTGGGGAAATCAATGGGGAACGAGGAGGGCCCTGGTCTTCCTGTGCCTAGGCTCTTTGTGACTTTGACGTGGGGAATGGTTTCCCAGGAGAAGTCCAGACTCCTGGGTTCTCTTCCTTCTCTAGCCTGGGTGGGAGAGTGGCCTGGGACGACGGGAGCGGGCTGCTTGTCCAGAGGAACCGGTGGTGTTTGGGACTGACCCCACTGCTCGAAAAGGATGAGAGTTCCTGGATATTGCAGCAGCAGGGATTACGAGGGGGAACGTTGGGAGCAGATCGTGCAATGAACTCCTGCTTGTGTGTGTAGATGGCACTCCCTGCACTCCTGTAGGGGCAGAGGGGGCACCTGTGGTTGGAGCAGGGAGGAGGAGGGACGGAAAAGGCCCATGAGTGGAAGGCTGCCTTGAGCCCAGACTCACCCCTGCTCCCCGCTCGGTTCCAGGATGGCCAGGCTCCTGCGGATGTTCAGGAGGAAGGCTCTGCAGGTGGCCCCAGAGCCTGAGGGAAGCAGCTGCCACCTTCCCAAGGGGCAGAGCAAGCCCTGCATCCCCGCTGGCGGGGAAGCAGGTCCCGTCCAGGCCAGACGGCGGAAGTGCCCGGCCTTCTGGAAAAGGAACCCAGGTCCCGGCGCAGGCGCCGAGCTGGGAGAGGCCCCGACCAGGCCCCAGTGGAGCTGGCCCAGGCTGCGGTTTGGCAGACAGGACCCAGCCCAGGAGGGGCGCCGGGCAGGGTGGCTCTGGGGCTTGTTGTGTGGGCAGCAGCGGCCCCAGGAGCCCAGCCCTCCTTCCCATCAGGAGGCATCGCCCTGCCCGCTCACTGAGGCCCTTCCAGCCCCTGCCGGCCAGGAGGGGGAAGGTCCCTGTCCCAGCACCGGCAGCTCAGCAGGGGACAGCGGCAGCACCTGGGCCTCTGGCAGCAGCCAGGCCGATGGAGGCCACTGCTTTGTTCCAGGTGAGGAGCAAGGCTGGGCTCCGGGAGGGGTGAGGACGGGATGTGAACACCCTGGGCCCAGACGCTCTCCCAGGGATATGGGGGGGGTCCCCACCCCAGATGTCTGGCCTGAGCCACGGGAACCCCACTGAGAGCAGCAGCCATCACACAGCTGCCCCTTCCGCACTGGGAACTGGGGCTGGGGGCGTGAAGAGCTGCTGCCACTTTGGTCCTTGCTGGTCCGGGGCCGGGGGAATTGGCACCTCCCCTGAAGTCCTGGCCAGTGGAGGGGGGGCTCTGCTCTGGGCTGCTGAAGCTGTTGGGAGCTGAAGGCATCCCTGAGAGGGAGGTTTGGGGCCCGATCTGCCCTGGGTGCCTGAAGTGGGAAGGGGGGTCTTGAATCCTGCTCTGCCCACCACGCCCCTGTCCTTCCCTCCCTGGTGCAGGGACCCCCCTGGATTCGGAGCAGGAGGAAGGGGTGGACATGGCCAAAGATGAAGCTGCTCTCAAGCTCATCCGAGAGCAGCTCCAGTGCAGAGATAAGGTACAAATGTTCCCCACCTGGGCTGGAACCAAGATTGCCCTGTCCCTTCCCACCATCCCCACCCCCTGCCGAGGGTCTTGTCCCTCCTGATCCACCACCCCTAATAGGGCCCTTTTACATCCATGATGTGGGACCCCCAAGATGGGGGTGTTTGTCCCACAACAGCCCAGGCCGTCTCCCCCCACAGGCACTGTCCCACTTCCTGATCCTGCTTGTGTAGGAGTGGTGGGGGATTTGGACAATAGGCGGGTCCCCACAATCCCCCATTGAGGCCTGAGCCCTGGAGCTGGTTTGGGTGGTGCAGGAAGGTCCCTAGCTAACAGGTTCTCTCTCGCTATACCCCACTCCCAGTGGGTCCAGGACGAGGGGCAGCAGCTCCTCTTCCTTCAGGCCATCTACCCCGCATGTCTGGCTGCACGGGAGAGAGGGGAGGACACGCTGGAGCCACGCTGCTGCAAGGCGGCTGTGGTGAAGAGGATCCTGGTGAGTGAGACACGCCATACGGCAGCTGGAAGGAGGAGGGAGACATGGGATTGGCAGGGGTATGGCCGGGCTAATGGGTGGGGACTGGGTGGTGTTGGAGGGGGCAGCAGAGGACAAGGATTGCTGGGGCTGAAGACTTGGGAGAAGAGAAGGGAGAAATTGTGAGATTGGTCAGTAGTGGGCAGGGTGGGAATTGTGGGGCTGGAGGGCAGCTGAGAGTTGGGGAGAAGGAATCACATGGTTCCAGCTCGGTCGTCAGGATGGGGCTGAATGGGGGCAGTTTTGACAGGGAGGAGGAGAGAAGGGGATTGGGAGTGAGCTGGGCAGGAATCCGGGAAGGGGGACAAGTCTGATGGGCAGGAAGGAATGGGAGGAGCGGGAGGTGGTGGGGGATTCTGCTGGCCATGTGGGGCACTGGCTGTGTCATCTCCTCACTGGGAGGTGTCAGTCGGGCCTGAATCTCACACGCTCCTTTGTATCCTTTGCGTCTCACAGGAGCTCATCGAGGAGCTTCCCGATGACTCGTCACCCAGCGCCGTCCTCGCCCACTCCCTGGCTGCAGTGGGCTACCTCTGGTATCGAGACAGCCCCACCCCCCACCCCGCCAGCTCCCCTCATCCCAGTGCTGCTCAGGCCCAAGGCTGGGAGTCACCGTCACTCTCCCTCCCAGGTCACCTCCCAAGAGTGGCGCCTCTGGCAGAGATGGTGGGGTGGGAAGGTTCACTCTCTCCATGACAGGGACCTTGGGGAGGGTCTCACTCCTGGGCTCAGATACAGGAGGGGCAGCAGGCTCCAGGGAACAGGAGCTATTCCTGTCCTGCCACTGTCTGTCTGTGACGCCTTGGCCTTGTCATTCCCTAGCTAAGTGCCTCAATTTCCATTCTCGGCAGCCTGTGCCTCTATCCCTGTGGCTTGGTGTCCGTGTTGGCGACAGTCCCACCCCTGTACTGCACAGTCTAATACCAGCTCCTCTCTCTTGCCAGCACCATGAAACCTGCCCTGGAGCCAGCCCTAGAGACCCACCTCTTGCAAGCTGCCCTTCACTCTGTCTTCACGCTGGGCACAGAGAAGGACGCCACCGGCATCCAGGTACCTCCTCCTCCTCCTCCATCCTCCTCCTCTTCCAGAGCAGTCCTTGGTCCCTGCTCCCTTGAGTCGCTGGAGCTCCAGCTTTAGGGGTGGGGTAGCGGAGATGGAACAAGCTGCAGTGTTAGATCCTTCCCTCCAGCAGGGAAGAGATTACCCCTCCCTGGGGGATTTCTTTCTTTCTTTCTTTCTTTCTTTCTTTCTTTCTTTCTTTCTTTCTTTCTTTCTTTCTTTCATAAGCCGTGTTTTGCCCAGAAGCCCAGCTTCCATCCATAGCAACTTGGCTGTTTCATACTCTTCTGCCTACAAGGCCCTCTGCAGAGACCTGCTAAGCTCATGGATCAAAGGTCCAGGGGTCATCAATTTTTGCAAATTGCCTGCAGTGCGATGTGAAGGAGAGAGGCCAGGAGATGTGTTTGGGAGTCTCCCCAGTGCTTCCCAGAGACCCCTCTTCCCATCCTGTGGCAGGTGTAGGCCCAGGTTCCCTAACTCTGACCCATGCTTTGCAGGCTCTGCACAAAGTCATCCCAGAGGTCCTGGATGCCATGCTGGGGAACCTGCTGGCAGAGTCCCCAGACACAGATAGGCTCCACTTCATCTTGGAGGTGAGCCCCATTTTACTGTAACTCTTTGGGGGACTGGTAAGGAGAGACTGGAAGATGCATTTTCTACTCTGTCTTCCTAGCTGGGTCCCCAGTGGGCCGTCCTTGGTTGGGGAGGTCAGTGCAATGTAGTGTCAGGTCCTTCCTTCTTGAGGGACAGAGGAAGGAGCTGGGACTTCAAGCCAGAGCTCTGCCTGGTTCTGCTGAGCACTAAGCACCGGGCTCCTGGCTGTCTTGGGGAGTGAGAGTCTGAAAACCCACCCTTCCCCCACCCCTCCAACACACAGAGCCCATGAGATTCGGGAGATGGTTCTCAGAGCAGAGGCACATGCTCCTTCCTAGAGAAACAGGAGGAGCCCAGGGAATCAGCCCTTCCCTCTGATCTGCTCTGAAATTCCTGGGGGGATTGAGCTCTCAGTCACTCCCCAAGGATTTGTGTAGCAGGGAAGGGCCGAGGGTTCAGTCTCCTTTCTGGTGAACTGTTCAGGAATGAGGAGTTCTGGGAGGATGGGACCAGCCCTGACCCCGAACATTGTCCCAATCTAGAGAGACGCTGAGAAGTTGTGACCTGAAGGATACAAGCTGCGTCCTGGGGGAAAGAATCCCCTTCTAAAGCTCTGCCATCAATGACTCAGCTATTCCCCCCTGCGCAGAATGTCTCAGGTCCCTGGGGCTGGGGGCATGGGGCTCATTTGCAAAGCAGGTGCAGCTGGTCACTGAGTCTGACCTGCCTCCTTTCCCCACAGCATGTCAACCTCTGGGTCGTGTCCAGGGTGTCCCAGGAGCGAGCCAGGGCTATCAGGAGCAGCACAGCCCTGCTGAGATACACAGTCACCCTCCCTGAGTTTGACGTAAGTGAGCTCCGAGCCCAGCTTGCTGGCTCCAGGGGGAGGCGGGCTGGCTCCAGTGGGCTGCATGATCTGCTGCTGCTGCTGCCGGGGCTGTGGCTTAGGAGGGTTCTTCATGGGGAGGCAGAGTCAGAGCAGGACTGAGCTAGGCTTGAATCAAGTTCTTCTTGTCCTGGTTCAGTGTTGTCCCTGGGCCTTTAAGGGGACCATGCTCCAGCCCCGGCTTGGCATCCCAAAGCAGGTGCGGGCTCCCTTGGCAGCAGAGCAAATGAAGGGTCGATCTCAAGCTCCTCTCCCCCAGCATCTCCTGCAGAGGGGCTAAGAGGAAGGAGCCCTCTGGCCCACGGGGGACAGGGAGTTGAGAGGAAAATGCTGATGGAGTCCCCTCTGCTCTCCCTTCCATTAGATCTCAGCCGAGTTCCCTCGGATGGGTCACCATGTGGCCCAGTTGGCTCTATTTGTCAGCGATCCAGACAAGGACATCAGCCGGCAGGCCAGGGAGGGGACTTACCGGCTCTACCAGCTGCTGCTCCAACAGAGGGGTAAGGAACCCAGCTGGGAGACGGAACCCAATAGGGGACTGAGAGTGACCACAGGTTGATAATGGGACCCCAGACCATTTCTCTCAGACTGACCCCAGCTGGAGGACAAGTCTCTCTCTGCCTCTGTTCTTCTCCACTCCACTGTGCAGCCACCAATGGGATTGGAAGGACACAGAAACTGCAACCAGAATGAGGAGAAAAGTCTCTCTCTCTCTCTCTCTCTCTCTCTTCCAGGCCTGACCATACATGAGGCGGAAGATCTCTGGTGCTATGACTGGCACCAGGACAGCAGGCTGTTGGGCTACAAGAACACAGCCAGAGTGGGGGAGGTAAGGGCACTGTGCCAGGGCATGACACAGCTCGGGGAGTGTGGCTGGCTGGGTTCTCTGTAGTGGATGCCTCCTGGAGACAGGAAAAGAGCCCACTCCTTATTTCCAGCTCAGAGTTCCTCATCCAGCAACCAGTGGGACAGGCTGGTGCTAAAGGTCCCACATTGGAACCTCGCTAGTTGCCGTGATTTGAGGAGAATCCCCCGTGGGTGAGTTAAGATAGGATTATGGCTCTGGGTGTCTCTCTGCTCCTTGTCCCCCTGGCTCATCCCCAAGTGTCTGAGAGGAGAGCACTGGCTCAGTCAGTCACGATTGCTTGATCAGACCCTTGTTGAATTCCCTGCACCCTGTAGAAGCAGAGAAAGGAGGTGGGGTTTGCCCAATTCCATTGCCGGTCAGGAAGCAGAATGCCCCAACCTGGGAACTGGGTAGGGGACATAGTGAGCTCCAGAGCCAATATGGACCACATGGGCCCCCCTCATGTCTCCAGACCTGGCCGGGGAATGGCAGAGTATCTGGACCTCAGCCACTGTTCCAAAGAAGCACATTGTCACTGAGCCAAGTTGCGGCTACTTGCTGCACAAGTAGAAAATCAAAGACACCTCCCACCCCCGTCTCACAACTGTGGTGAGAATATCCAAACCTTCGAACACACTGTAACACAGTGCCCCCAGACTGGAGTCAAAGGTGAAATGGGTGATTTCCACAATATCACAGAGGAGGCCTTGGAATGGCTCCTGGATGGACAAGAGCATCTACAGAACGCTCCTCCACAGACGCCCTGTGAGAGAGACTGTGTGAGCTTGTCCCGCCTCCCACAAGCTGAATTGCTGCAGCGGAAGAAAAGTCTCTGAGGAGCGTCTGGGACGGGGACTGGGCCATGAGTCTCCTTGTCCTTGTCAGGCTGCAGGTTGGATTCCCCTTGAAGAAACCAGGGAGCTGCAGAGGCCATAGCCAGCAATTAGAGAAATTACTTAGCTGGGGGAAGAGACCTCTGGTCTGTCAGCTCCAAACCCCTCCCCCCGACAACAGCACACACAAACTCCTCTAGCCACTGAGGTGCAGGAGATCTCTCTGCTGGAAGCAAGATAGGGTCCCCTGTCGTCTCTGTGCCCTGCACAGCAGAGTGGGCCTGCTCACACACATTAGAGATCCATTTCCAGCCCATCCTGGCCCCTACCATAAATTGCCTTCCCGAAAGAGCCACTGGAGGCTTTGGTCCCTCAGCATCTGCGACCTATTAATAAAGGGGCTTCCCTGGACCCTGGGACTCTGAAAGCCTCCTGGGGAATGAAGTGCCTTGGCCACAGCAGCTCTCTTCCCCGCCCTTTGGGGCACTAGACACCATTGTACTGCCAGGACTTAGAGGATGGCTCTGGGCAATCTGCATGATCCTCGTGTCCTCTTGATTTTAGGTCTTTGGAAAATTTTTCTCTGTCGAGCAGAGAAGATCCTTCCTGCGGACAGGAATGCTGGCCATCCACGACCCCCTGCTGCGTGTCAGCCAGGCTGGGCTGGTGCTTGTCTACTCCCTCCTGGGGGAAGCCCAGCAACTGATGGGGGACACAGTAAGCAGCTGCAATCGACTGAGGAGCTTGGGGTGGGGCCCAGGGCCCTGTTCCCATCCTATCGGCATTTGCTGGTCTGGTAGCAAGGAGCCTAGTGGGGACTTCTGGACTTCACGGACTTCTGTTCTTAGGCTGTGGTGCTCTGCTATCACTCTTGGGAAGGACAGGAGAGTCCCCTAAGTGCCCTCTGTGAACCTTTCCTGCCCCACAGAGCTGCACCCATTTCCCCATGTGTCCATGTCACCCAAGCCACCATCGAGAGTTGCTCCCATCCCTGGCAGCCTGGGAGGCCAAGGACTGACTGGTGATGTCAACTGAGCAGGAAGGGCTGAGGCACATGGGCGTGGGAAGCTGGTCTTCCTGCTGGTAGGGCTGGACCCACTCTCAAGAGATTGGGAGGATTCAGTCAGCAGGGGCTGCTGACCTGCCCCGTTCACCAGGGCTGCCATCAACTTTTGTCACTGAGGTGACTTGGGGAAAGGTCTCAAGCTCTCCCCATCCCACTTCACTGCTGCCAGAATCCCTCCCGCCCCCCGCCACCCTTCTAGAGCCCCCTCTCTGCCCTACCTGGGTGGGGATGGAGGTGGGGGTGGAGGAGAGGGTTCTCCGAATTTGAGCGGTGTCCCCAGCTGGGTTGGAGGTGGAACAGCTGTCAGGGGCACTGATGGGGAGGTGGCAGGAGCTCACCCGACAAGGAGGGGGGTTGGCACTGGAGGTCACTAGAGAGGACAGCAAGCCTCCATCCTGGGGGTCAGGAGGGTGAATCCACCACTCAGACATGAGCAGCTGCTGGGTGGAAATGATGGCGCTGGTTCCAGGTGCCTTTCATCCTCCCTGATTCCTGGGGAGTGTATCAGTCTTTGACATGTTCTCGTTCCCCTGCAGCACGAGGATGTCCCAGCCAAGGTCATGGGCCAGCTTCACATCATCCGGCACTTGCACCAGATGCCCGAGGCGTTGCAAGGACTGTGGCTCATCTGATACTCTTAAAAGTTCCCCTCCCTGTTCAGCAAGTCCCACTCCCTGCTGCAGGTACTGCTCTGTCTCACTGTAAATGGGGAGCTAGTGGAAGCAGAAATGGAGGCCCCTGGCACTCACAGAAACTCTCTCCCCTCTCTGTGGACCTTGGTCCTTCCCTCGGCCCCCCAAATTCCTTCATCTGGGGCAGGAGCTCTTTCCCTCACACCCACATCCCTCCCCTCTTTCCTTGATCTCACCCCCATCCCATTCCCTGTGCTCCCAGGCAGAGATCTTCCTGCCCCATATGGCGCAGAAGGAACTTTGGGTCAGGGCTACAGACTGTCTGCCCAACTGAAGCTCAGGAAGCTCCACATTTGAGGAGGTGAGGATGGGACAGAGGCTCCGGGCTAGCTTCATCTCCTTCCCTTTATTCTTCCTTTGGCCCTTCTCTGGGCTCTCAGAGTCTGACATGAAGAGGAGCCTCCTCCCCCACATGTCTTCTAGGCCCTGGGGTGTGTGACAGCCTCCCAGATGGGTGCAGTCAGAAGCTGAGCCACCTCAGGGAGCAGTGGGGACAGGTCCCTTGTCCTAGGAAACCAAGCAGTGGTAGTTCTCAAAGAGGCTGAGAGGGAAGAGCCCGCTCCCTCATGGAGGTAAGAGCCATTGACTTCTTTGGGCATATGGGTTTCTTGGGGGAGAAATGGGATCCCTGCTGCATAGCCTGGCTGGGAGCTTCCAGCATCCCTGGGACAGAAAAATCTCCAACAATGTGCCACCCTTGTTTTTTTCCTAGCAAGAGGCTCCCAGAGAACTCCTCAAACCTGTTCTCCTGGGAGCGTTTCTGGGAGGAGGCTCCAGTCCTTCAGTCTCCAACTCCATCATGCAGTCTCTTTCACCTAACATCTCTGCTCTCCAGCTCCACTTTCCGCAGCAGGACAAATGGACCTTCAGCTCCTAGAGAACAGACTCTGACCTCCTTCTGTTCAGCAATGGGGTTTCACCATCCCCTCAGCCAACCTGTTAGCTGGGCTGGACCGGATTTGAAGGAGGAGGGTATCTAACAGGGTGGCTTGGCCTATGGCTGCCTAGCCTGGGGCTAGGCCAAATTGATGACCACAAGTGAGCCCCACCTAAGAGGAAACAAGGGAAAACAGCAGCAAAAGTACAGAAGCAGAGCGAGCTGTTCAGTAGACGGCGTTGGGCCAAAACCTGGAGTCCAGGGTAGGACTGGCTTCTCTCACCGTCACTAAGGAAGGGGACATAAAAGACCCTAGAAACCCAAGAAGGGCAGGCCCAACCGAAATCAGGCTGAGGCAGAACTCCCCACGAGGGTGGAAGGCCTTGTTTCTGTTCAAGACATTTTTGGACATTGTTTGCAAGGAGCACGACCCAGGAAGGAATGGAGTAAAGGACAATCACCTGGTTGGAGGGCTGAGTTCCCAGCCAACAAAGTGCAAGAGTGAGCATCAGCGGGGTTGCTAGCCCAGCGAGAAAGCGGTGACACGAGGCCTGGTCAGCATCTAGCGGTGAGTGAACTCTTGTACACACCCAAAGTGGCTGTGTCTGGAGCCCTGTGTAGCCTCTTCTGTGGGAAGTTCCCATGGGTCAGTGGGGCCGGAATCTCTCCTGCTCCTTTGGTCTCTTTGGGCTTCACAGGAGATGTCTGGTGAACTGCCCTTGAACTCTGGTCCCAGCACCGGTCATAAATTATTTGCTACCTTCAGAGAGACAGGGCACAGCTCAGCCTGTTGGGTAGGCTGGAGACTCACACTTCACTCGAACACACAACACTGAGGTGGTTTGGGAAGCATAGTGACAAAGAAGAGATTTAAGTGATACTAAGAAGAGAAAGAGACAAATTTCAAACAGACAAACAAAACAAAACACAACACACTTTGTAGTGACTAAAACTGAATCTTAACAAGTCACAATCTTTGGCTTAGCAGTTTCCAGACTAACATCTCAGCTTTCCTAACAGACCTTCTTTGATGTCCCTGTAGGGTAGAAAACTTCTCTGTCGAATCCGCTGATTTGATTGCTTCGTCTTCTGGTTTCAGACCCTCTCTTCTCCTTCTGGGGTGCCTGGACCCTGATTGTAACATCTCTCTGGCCCAGCCTCTTACACAGATGTGTGCTGCAGCCAGCCCAGTGCAGGGAGCAGTGGGGACACATGATCTCCTCCTGTCAGACCAAGCAACATGGGTCCCATTGAGGCTTAGATGGAAGATCCCAGGCATCTCCTGGAGGTAAGAACCGTCCACTCTTCTGGGCACTTGGGGCTGTTGCAAGAAAGAGGGGGCTCCTGTTCCATAGCCTATTTGTCCTCATGACTGTGTTTTTTTCTTCTCAGAGGATGTGTCCGGGACCCTGGAGACTGTTTTGTGCAGGAGGTTTGAGCGGGGAGAGATCACTCACTGTCCTGACCCCTGGGTCATTAACCCGGGTCTGCAGGGTTCCTGGGAGCAGCCAGCCTCCAGCACGCCACCTGGAAGCCTACGAAAAACTGCTTAGCTCGGACTTACGAAGTCCAGACCCAGTTTGAGGCTCCTATTGGCAGAGTCCCAGAGCAGCTTATCGGCCCCCCGGGACCTCCTTAAATCAGCAACAGGAACAAGAAGCTGTCTGAACAGCCGCGCTCCTCCCCGGCTCTGGACTGTGTGTTGGCTGTTCCTGCTCCCACTCCCCAGGCTTGATTTCCTGGCATCCGGACTCGGGGTGACTCACCTGACTTGAGGTTCTGAACACAATTTGGTCTTTTGCTTCTGACCACTAGGTCTGGCTGCCCATGACCCAGCCATGACACTGACTTTTCTTCAATTCCTTCAATGCCTTTTCTGCTCTCCAGCTCTGCTCTCCCAGCAAGACACACCGATGCCTTGGCTCCCAGAGTCCTGCTTGCCTGCTAGTCAAGGGCTCAGGGGGAATGCTTGTCTTGCCCCCTCCCCCACCACAGCTTCTTTTCCTCAGGGACTCTCCCAAGCGCAGAGGAGAATCCGTCCTGGCAGCAATTCAGAAAGTCACAGAAGGGACGGTCTGCTCAGCTCCCTCTGCAATGCCACTGCCCGAGACCATTAGGAGTGGGTGCCCAGTGACTGCGCCGGCAGCTCCTTGAGAGACTCCTGGGGCAGGGTAGTCGTGTTTCACGGTGACCGCGGGAAGCCAAGCAAAGAGTGCGGCATTGAGGAGACTCTTCTGCTGTCCCAAATGGTTTCTCTTCTCCTGCACGGTCAGACCGTGGGGCCGGGTGGAAGAGCTGTTTGGTGATGAGTCGGAGGATTCACCATACAGGTGCAACAGCTGCAGATCCTGGAGTTCCTCTGGTCGGGTTACCATGCGTCCAGATTTTCCCGGACATGTCCGGCTTTTTGGGTTTTCAATCGCCCTCAGGGAGGAATTTGTCAAACTCTCCAAAGGTCCAGGATTTCCCTCCCAATGCAGCACTCTGGAGGCTGGGGGCGGGGAGCTGCATGCTCTGCAGGGGAGCGCGGCACTGTGTCTGGCTCCACACCCCAGACACACTGCTCTGAGCAGCAGGCTAAGGGGGCCGGAGGGCTGGAGAAGGGGCATGGGGTCCCAAGGGACAGTCAGGGGACAGGGAGCACAAGGGGTTGGATGGGTCAGGGGTTCTAGGGGGAGCCTGTCAGGGGGTCGGCACAGGGAGAGGGTTTGGGGGAGTCAAGGGACAGGGAGCAGGGGGTTGGATGAGGAGGAGGTTTGGGGAGGAAATCAGGGGCAGGGAGCAGGGAGGGTTAGATGGGTCAGGGGTTCTGCGGGGGCAGTCAGGAAACAGGGAGTGGTTGGATAGATGTGGGAGACCTGGGGGTCTGTCAGGGGGCAGGGGTGCGGATAGGGGGCGGGGCAGTAAGGGGACAGGTAAGGGGTGGACTTCTGGGGGGCAGTTAGGGTGGAGGGGTCTAAGGAGGGGGCAGTTGGAGACAGGGAGAAGGAAGGCTTAGATAGAGGGCAGAGTCCTGGAAGGGGGCGATCAGGGGACAAGGAGCAGGGGGGGTTGGATGGGTTGGCAGTTCTGTGGGGGGCAGGAAGTGGTAGGGAGGAGATTGGGGGCAGGGCTACCACTCCCTCCCCCCCCCATTGGAGTGTCCTCTTTTTTGAAAGTTCAAACATGGTAACCCTACCCTATTGGCCCAGCCTCCACTCCTGAGAATTCAGGCAAACCTCCCCCTGTTCTCAGGGAGTCTTTGGCTTTGGCGGCTGGGCCTGCCTGCCGAGACAGAGGACTCAGTGTTTCCATCCGGCTGCTCAGTTGCAAATGCAGCTGTCCAAAGACGTGAAGAATGGAAGCGAAAGAGCAAAGCTGGACCATCCGCTGAGCTCCTGCAATCAAGTGAGCCCAGCCTGGGAGAGACGAGGGAAAGTAGCCAAGGTGGCTGGTGGCTGCAGGGAGCCAGGGGAGGAGAAATAAATAGTTCATGATGAATCCTAAGGGCTTTGTCTTGTGTGGTGAGGGGTTTAAAATGGGTCTAGTTACTATCACATTCAACTTTACAATCGCTGTGTGTGATTGAAGGGCAGGTCTGGAAAGGTCAGAGGTCCCTCGAGGAGCTTCTATCTCAGATTCTGTCCCTATTGCCTGCTTTGACCAGCTGATCTCAACCCAACACCGCCCTCAGGTGGTCGCAGTGGTGAGCTTTTCCCTCTTTTTCTGGATTCGCCGCAGGCATGGGGACAGGATACATGTGGCCAAGGAAATGGAGAGGCATGGGGGTCACTTGCAGAGGCATGCAGAGAACTTGCAGAGTTGCCTGTTCATGCAGTTCCTATGGGGGAAGCACGGTAGGGTACCGTGCACTCCGGGGCACCATTTCCAATTTTGGTGGTGGCGGGGAGGATAATTTCACCATGATTCCAGGGGCTACTTAGGCACCTGAAAACTCTAGTGTTTTGACAGATAACTTAGCAATGAGCTTGCCAGACTGCTTTCTGGGGAAGACAGCTAGAAGAATGGATCCAGGGAACGGTTCTGTATCTCTGAGCTGTTTGGACACTTTCAGGGAACATTCCCCATGCAAGACAGAGATCCCCAAAGTTATCCTGGGTAACCCTGAGAGACTTATGGAAAACTAGCAGATCCCACATCTCTGCTGTCACTTTGCACGGACAAACTTGGACTGTCCCAACCTGTTCATGTATTTTACCTGCTTTAACCTCTCAAGAACTTTCATATATAGAAGAAAGAAAATTAAATAAATGACGTAGTACACCGATATAGGGCCGTAGCGTAAACCCGACCTCAGAGTTGTCCCATTGAAATGGAATTATTCACAGCACTAATTAAAGTTAAACCTGTATGTAAGTGTTAAGCCGAGATTAAGGCCACAGCTTATGAGAGGTGCAGACGCAAGAAGAGAGGAGCTGTGCAAAGACTGAAATATCACTTGGAACTTGGCCCAAACAATGCATCATGAAAAATAAACTCATCCTGTTATACAGTAATAGAGCTGGTTCAAAAGGGTTTTACACTGACAATGCAACCTTTTAACTAAAAATGCCACTTTGGATTACATTGTTCATTTGAACAAAGTTCCCTTTTGAAAAAAAACCATTTTGGATTTCTCTGCCCACTTGAGAGAGAAGGTGGAGTTTTTCCCACCAAAACTAAACAAAAATTTGATCATTAAAAACATTTGCAAATAAGTTTGAAGAATATGGCGGGGGGGGGGTGGTTTCTTCTTCAATTTTCATGAACCTCTCCATCCTTGCTATTTTTGACCAGTTCTAATTATGAATAAATGTCTGTATGTACATGAATGATAAATATGTCTGCAACTGAAACATTTACAAACAATGGCTTTCATCAGGAGCACTGAGGTCACATTAAGTAGAGAAACACCCAGCCCTGCAGGGTTCACATTCTCAAAGACATAAACCGCCCCAGGACGGGAATGTCACACACAACACAACGTGACTGGCCCGGATAGGTTAGGTGCGTGTTTTGCAGTTGCTGGCAAATTGTGCTTTTTTGAGGTCGGGGGGAGGTGTGGGGGGTTATATTTGAAAGGAGTTCTTCATCCTCTCCCACTCTCCTCCAGGGGTGCCGGAACAGGGAGGACCAGGGCCCACCACTTTTTACTGGCCATAAGTGTGAGCGACTGGATGAGTGGGGAGAGAAGGGAGCTGGGGCGGGGGGGGCGGGGTTTTGGAGGTAAGGGGAGGCATGAAGTGGGAGCTCAGGGACCAGGTGCTGGTTCCATGTGCACTTAATCCTCCCACATTCCTGGGGAGTGTCTCAGTCTTTGACATGTTCTCGTTCCCTTGCAGCACGAGGATGTCACAGCCAAGGTCATGGGCCAGCTTCACGTCATCCGGCACTTGCACCAGATGCCCGAGGCACTGCAAGGGCTGTGGCTCATCTGATGCTCTTAAAAGTTCCCCTCCCTGTCCAGCAAGTCCCGCTCCCTGCTGCAGGTACTGCTCTGTCTCACTGTAAATGGGGGGCTAGTGGAAGTGGAAATGGAGGCCCCTGGCACTCACAGAAACTCTCTCCCCTCTCTGTGGACCTTGGTCCTTCCCTCGGCCCCCCAAATTCCTTCATCTGAGGCAGGAGCTCTTTCCTTCACACCCATACCCCTCCCCTCTTTCCTTGATCTCACCCCCATCCCATTCCCCATGCTCCCAGGCAGAGATCTTCCTGCCCCATATGGCGCAGAAGGAACTTTGGGTCAGGGCTACAGACTGTCTGCCCAACTGAAGCTCAGGAAGCTCCACATTTGAGGAGGTGAGGATGGGACAGAGGCTCCGGGCTAGCTTCATCTCCTTCCCTTTATTCTTCCTTTGGCCCTTCTCTGGGCTCTCAGAGTCTGACATGAAGAGGAGCTTCCTCCCCCCATGTCTTCTAGGCCCCGGGGTGTGTGACAGCCTCCCAGATGGGTGCAGTCAGAAGCTGAGCCACCTCAGGGAGCAGTGGGGACACTTCACCTTTTCCTATGAAACCAAGCAGTGGTAGTTCTCAAAGAGGCTGAGAGGGAAGAGCCCGCTCCCTCATGGAGTTAAGAGCCATTGACTTCTTTGGGCATATGGGTTTCTTGGGGGAGAAATGGGATCCCTGCTGCATAGCCTGGCTGGGAGCTTCCCCCATCCCAGGGACAGAGACATCTCCATCAATGAGCCACCCTTGTTTTTTTCCTCGCAAGAGCCTCCCCAGAGATGTCCTCAAACCCGATCTCGTGGGAGCATTTCTGGGAGGAGGCTCCCATCCCTCAGTCTCCAACTCCATCATGCAGTCTCATTCACATAACATCTCCGCTCTCCAGCTCCACTTCCCGCAGCAGGACAAATGAACCTTCAGCTCCTAGAGAATGGACTCTGACCTCCTTCTGATCAGCAATGGGGTTTCACTATCCTCTCAACAAACCTGTCAGCCTCTGAATGATGAAGGGCCTGAATGTCAGAATCACCAGAACCAAGAAAATTCCAACTGCAGCCAGTCGAGCCTTTGTGAACTTAGCCCGTCTGGAAACCAGGTCTGAAGTGGAGAGGTCTGAACTCATGGACTCATAGATTTTAAGGTCAGAAGGGACCATTATGATCATCTAGTCTGACCTCCCGCACAATCCAGGCCTCAGAATCTCACCCATCCACACTTGGAATAAACCCCTAAGCTGTGTCTGAACTATTGAAGTCCTCAAATAATGGTTTAAAGACTTTAAGGTGCAGAGAATCCTCCAGCAAGTGAACCGTGCCCTATACTGCAGAGGAAGGTGAAAACCCCCCAGGGACTCTGCCAACCTGCCCTGGAGGAAAATTTCTTCCCCAGCCCAAATATGGCCATCAGCTAAACACTGAGTATGTGGGCAAGACTCACCCCCTCAACCCAATAAGAGCAGGGCTGGGCAGAGCAGGTGTGTAACAGGGAAAGGAGAGTGCTTTCCCCTGGGCTGCAGAGCCTGGGGCTTAGCTCAACTGATTACAGAATGAGTCCTATCTCAGAGGGACCATGTATTGGTCCCAAAAGAACCAGAGTTCAGCAGTGATAAAGCTCAGCTGGGCTATGAACTGGAATGAGAACTAGGTAGGAAGTTGAAAGCCGCAAGGAAAGCTGAGAAGGGAACTTGAGAAGAAAGGTAGGATGTGCCCAGGGAAACCTGCAGCAAAGAGAAAAGAGCAGACGTAGCTGTTGAGTACAGAGGCCTGGGCTGCTACCTGTGTCAAGGTGGGAGAGGGTTCCTCTACTGGCCCCGAAGAAGGGGGCATACATGCACCCAGAGAGGGTTACCAAGCCCAGCAAGAGCGCTGCAGGCTGAGGCAGAGCCCCAATAATAATTCCCAACATGTTGTTCGCTTTTTTTTTATTAGCGGTGCATATTAAGCTGATGTTTTCACAGAACCTAGCCACGAGGACTCCAAGATCCCTTTCTTGCCAGCTAACAGCTAATTTAGATCCTGTCATTTTGTATGTATAATTGGGATTATATTTTGCCATTTGGATTACTTCACATTTATCAACACTGAATTTCATTTGCCATCGTGTTGCCCAGTTACCCAGTTTTGGGAGATTCCTTTGTAACTCTTTGCAGTCAGTCTTGGACTTCACTATCTTGTGTAATTTCATATCATCCACAAATATTGCCACCTCACTCTTTATCCCTTTTTCCAGATCATGGAGGAATATGCTGAACAGCACTGGTCCCCATCCAGGCCTTTGGGAGACGCCACTATTTACCTCTCTCCAGTCTGACAACAGATTATTTATTCCGAACCTTTGTTTCCTATCTTTTAACTGGCCTGCCTGGCAATGCTTTCAGGATCATCCAGTGATCCTTAATTGAATTGAATGACAAGCCTTTTGTGATCTTAATCACCCTGCCTCTGTTTATAAACAGGTTTCAGAGTAACAGCTGTGTTAGTCTGTATTCGCAAAAAGAAAAGGAGTACTTGTGGCACCTTAGAGACTAACCAGTTTATTTGAGCATGAGCTTTCGTGAGCTACAGCTAAACAAACTCCCAGGCTCAAAGGGGGAAGCTGGGAGCAGCACAGAACTTATCACACTCAAGCTGTGCTGAAGCTAGGAGCTTCATCTGGGCCTTCATCTGTGAGCAGGCCTCTGGGCCAAAACATGGGGGCAAGAGCCCTCCCCTGCTCCCCCCTAAACGGTGCCCCTATGTGGCCTAGGCAGGAACCACATGTCTCCTAACCTGCACATCCTGAGGATCCAGAGACCTCTCTCCAGATCCTAGTGCTTCCAAAGACCCAGACAGCCTCTCTCCCTCCACCTCTTGCCCAGTCTACCCACAAGGGAGCTTTCCTGCTCCCTTTTAAATCCTCCCCCCAGTCTGTGCTTGCCCTGCAGGTGTGTTGGAGTGGGGCTGGCTGAGGCCACAGCAGCTCCTTAACCCTTTGTTGCCCTGTTACAAGAGGTAAGGAATAAAGTCCTGCCTTCCCCAATTGCTCGGGGGAATCTTCTCAGAGCAATCAGTGTAGGGCTTTATGCCTCCCTACAAACTGATCACTTTACATGGTGTGTCAAGAAGCTGCACACCCCTCGCCCGCTTTGTTTAGAGCAACATTAACTGCCAGAGGGACTTCTGCTCTCAATGCGCCAGCCCTGGGGTGACCAGATATAGCAACTGTGAAAAAACGGGGCAGGGGGTGGGGGGTAATTGGTGCCTATATAAGAAAAAGTCCCCTGAAATGGGACTGTCCCGATAAAAACGGGGCATCTGGTCACCCTGGACAGCCCTGAGGGAAAGATTCTGCGTTTCCCTTGCTCCAGTCCGGGCTCTGCTGCTGCGGAGCTGATAGGGAAGGCTGGCGGGTTCCTGGAGAGCATGCTGCCGCCCCAGCAACCCGCTGCCGCCATGGCCATGGGGACAGGGGCGGCAAGTTGTATGGGCCCATGGTGCCTGGGCTCCAGTAACCTTGAGGGCCTGGGCTCCCGGATCCACCCGCGTTCGGGGCCGAGTCTCTCCCTTGGCCCCGCCTGCCACCCCCATGTGCCTCCCCCGAGTGTCCCCTGGCCCCCACTTGCTGCTCCTGTGCACCTCCCCCGCCCAGCCCAGAGCATCCCTGTCTCTCCCATGCAGCTCCATGCTGCCTTCCTGCATCACCTGCCATCGCAGGGCCCTAGTGCCCCCCAATTACCACTGCCAGGGCAGACTGACCCTGAGCTTGCTCTTCCCCCTCAGACCCTTTCATTTTCTGGCGGGACCCTCCACCAGCACAGGGGGTCCCCCCGCCTGCAGTCACCGCTCCTGCTCCACGCTGGACAAGGGCAGCCCCACCCCCACCAAGGCTTTCCCCCGTCGGTGACACCCACCACGGGGGAGACGAGTGGGCTTCCTGTACCTGAGAGGGGCCCTAGGAGCAAGTGCAGTGACAGTGGTGTGAGGTGAGTGTTGTGCGGGAGGGGGATGTGGGGGGGAATGTAGGGGGCCCACCCCTGGAGCTCTTTGCTGCCTGCATGGAGAGGGCTGGGGGAATCCTTCTCTCTGGCCCTTGCCCCAGGGCACCCTGTCTGCACCCCAAACTCCTCATCCCCTTCCCTGTCCCACCCCAGAGCCTGCACCCCCCTCCCCCCGTTAAGGTTCCTTCACCACTCTGAACTCTGGGGTACAGATGTGGGGACCCGCATGAAAGCCCTCTGAGCTTATTTCTACCAGCTTAGGTTAAAACTTCCCCAAGGCACAAATTCTTTGCCCTGGGACGGTATGCTCCCACCACCAAGTGATTTAACGAAGAATCAGGGAAAGGACCATTTGGAGTTCCTATTCCCCCCAAAATATCCTTTCCTGGGGAGGCTTGAGAACAATATCCTAACCAATTGGTTACAAAGTGAGTACAGACCCAAACCCCTGGGTTTTAGGACAAGGGAAAAATCAGTCAGGTTCTTAAAAGAAGGATTTTATTTAAAAACAAAAAGGTAAAAATTACCTCTGTAAAATTAGGATGGAAGATAACTTTACAGGGTTACAAAAGATTCAAAAACCCATCAGAACTTCCTCTAGGCTTAGTTTCAAAATTACAAAAAACAGAAATAAACCTCCCTCCAGCCAAGGAAAAATGCACAAGCGAAAACAAAAGATAATCTAACATGCCTTGCCTGGCTTTTACTTACAATTTTTGTAATATGAGAGACTTTTTTTGGAGACTATAATGGAGGAGGGGTTTTCTGACCTGATGCTTCTCTGCTTCCCAAGAGAACACGCACACACACACACAAACACAAACAAAGCCTCTCCACCGCCCCCAGATTTGAAAGTATCCCTTCCTTCCCAGCTGCAGCTCTGTGGCTGCTTTGGCAAGGGAGAGCCCCCCGCCCCACCCCCCGTCCTTTCCAGCTCGAATTCAGGGGCTACTGTGGTGGGGGAGAGAACCCCACTTCTTCCCAACCCCAGCTTGGGGGCTGCTGCGGTGGTGGAGAGAGGGCACATCCATCGCATCAGAAAGTTTAAGACTATGGATATTAAAATATGAGTTGTGTGCTTTTATGTGTAGAACAAAAAAAGTTTTTATTATTATTAAGGGTTTTATTTTATGTAGCACTGTGACGAAGTGAGACTGTTCTTTATGTTTTCTCTGAATCCTCTGTGGGTGCCTCAGTTTCCCCTATGCATTTCTTAAGTATCTTGGTGGGGGGATAAGGGGGTATGATAGTTGCAGAGCCCCAGAGGGCCAGTGTCATACCTTCAGCATAGACACTGGCTAATTCCCTGTCTCCTGGCCACTGATGGCCTGGGCCCCTCCCCTCAAAGTGCCAACTGAAGGTGTCAGAGAACAAAGAGACCAGGTGTCCTCCTGGCCAGGGAAAGAGACAAAGGCCAGAGGAGGGGCTGGAGAGTTTCAGTTTGGAGCTGGCTGGGGAAACGGAGGGAGGCGCAGACGTGGTCTGGCTTCCCTGCCCCCCAAGATAGACCTGACTGAGGGGTCCTATTCTCTGTACCAACAAACTCTCTTTTAGACCGTGTTCCTGTCGTCTAATAAACCGTCTGTTTTACTGGCTGGCTGAGAGTTACGTTTGACGGCAGAGTTGGGGTGCAGGGCCCTCTGGCTTCTGCAGGAGCCCCGCCTGTGCGGACTCACTGCGGGAGGCACACGGTGAGGAAGGGGATGCTGAATGATCCGAGGTCAGACCCAGGAAGGTGGAAGCTGTGAAGCTTCTTGCCCTGGAGACAGTCTGCTCACAGCGAGGAACAACACTGGGAAAGATCATTGAGTGTGGTGTCCACACTGACAGTTTATTGCCAAAACGTTGCCACAAAAAGCTCTACGCCTCTCGTTGAGGCGGTTTTATTTTGCCGCAAAAACAGGAGACTTTTGTCGCTTGGAGTGACATTGCAGTGTGTTCGCTCACACAGTTTTGTCCCCAATCATAGCCTCTCAGGGTTGGAAGGGAGCTCAGGAGGTCATCTCGTCCAACCCCCTGCTCAACTCAGGACCGATCCCCAACTAAATGGGACATTTCAACTTGAATGGTCCCCTGAAATGTGTGTGAACTATGATAGACTATCTGTTCCACCTTGTACTTAGCTGTGATACCGAGTACATTTCCCAGACTGAAGAAGAGTTCTGTGTAAGCATGAAAGCTTGTCTCTCCCACCAACAGAAGTTGGACCAATCAAAGATAACACCTCACCCACCTTCTCTCTCTCTCTCTCTCTCTCTCTCTCTCTCAAAAAAAAAAAGTTCTGTTGTTTTCAGTTTTCTGTCAAAATCTTTGGAGGTGGTTTGCACTGTGCTCCTTTCTACTCAGCTGAGGAAAGAAAGAGGGGAGAGGAGGGGGGATAGGAGCTCCTAGATACATAGATTTTAAGGTGAAAAAAATCCATTCTGATCATTTTAGTCACATCTCCCGCATAGCAGAGGCTGGAGCTTTCCAGCCAGTGATTCCCCCCTCAGGCCCATCGCCCTAGGGGGCTGGTGAAGATACCCTTTGGGGGAGCTCAGGGAAATGGTCAGGCCCCACTCTCCGGTGTCGGGGTGGCTGTCTCTATCCCAGCCTGGTGCGGTGATGAGGCCCCAGCAAGGAGGGGAGGGAGGTTGGAGAGCCAGCCTGCCCCACGCTCACCCCACAGCAGCGTCCTGTGGGGCTGGGCCCGGTGCCCTGCTCTGGTCTGTTGGCTCTCCCCACTCTCAGATTTGCTGGGCGGCTCATTCCAATGAGTGGGGCTCAGACCTCCGACCACCCCAAGGGGACAAGGAAGGGGAGGGCTAAGGAGGGGGAAAAAGGTCCCCAGCCCCACATACGGGTGAAGGTAGGATGCTGGATGTCAGGGTAAAGGGGTGAGGGGCCCTGTGGGGGGTTCCGGGGTGAGCCCCAGGGGACCGGAGCGACTGAAGAAGGGAGAGGGGAGTTGGTGTAGCCAGGAGCTGGGGGCATTCGGGCTGATGGGTAGGGTAGATGGACCGGGGTGTTGGGGGCCACAAAAGGGCCCTGGGGGGAGTCGGGGTGCTGGAGCAGTGGCAGGAGGGGCTGGGGTGAAGACAGAGGGAGGTGTGGGGAGGGAAGTGGTTTGAGGATGGTGGGGGATGGGGGCGTAGGGACGGTTTTCAGAGGTGGGTTTATTAGGCAATGGGGCTGGGGGGATGACGAGCAGCGGCGGGGGGAGGTCTGGGTGGGGTGAGGGGGTGCTGTCAGGGTGATGTTTTCTGGGGGTGTTTAGTTGGAGGGGTGTGCCATGAGGTGGATATATGTGGGGAGAAGGGGGTTGGTGTAGTGTGGTGGGTGGGGGATGTGGCAGAAGGAGGTTTTGTGGGGTTTGTGTTTCTCCGGGGGTGTGTGGATGTGTTTATTTGGGGATGGGGTAAAAGGGGTTGGATGGATTTAAACAGGAGCTGTGGGGAGGGTTGGGGGTTATATAGGGGTCTGTGGTGGGGGTGTTGGCTGGGAACTGCAGGAGGGTATTGGGGGGTCTATGGCAGAGGGTTGGTTGGGGAGCTATGGGAGAGGGTTGAGGGGCACTGTGGGAAGGGATTAATTGGGGGGTCTATGATGAGGGTTTGGAGGGGAAAGGGAAGGGCGGTGGGGGGCTGGGAGCACAGGCAGCCGTGTGGCAGTGCCGATGGCAGCAGCTGGCTGTGTCTGTCTCCCTCCCTCCCCTGCAGCCCCTTCCCCTCCCCTCCCCTCCCCTCCCTCCATCTTACTCCCCACACCGGGGACAGGCCTGGCACGCTGGGCACGCTCAGGATGGACTCTGCCTGACGCACCACACCGGGCCACGGGGACTCTCCCTTCACGTCCTCCTGCTGGGCAGCCAGCGGGCTCTCACCAAGCAGGAGGCTCGCTCAGATCTGGCAGGGGGTGAACCCCCTCTAGCCCAAGCCCACCCCTGGCAACACCCCTGGCTTGTCCCGGAGCTAGAGAGGATCTTTTAGAAGGAGGCATCCAGCCCTGATTTAAAGACTGCAAATGACCCAGAATCCACCACAGCCCTGGACAAACTGTTCCAATGGCCAATTGCCCTCACTGTTAAAAATGTGCCCCTTCTTTCTCACCCAAATTTGTCTCCCTTCTGCTGCCAGCCATTGGCTCTCATTTCGCCTGTGTCTAGGAGACTAAAGAGTCCCTGGCAACCATCAACCCCTCCCTGTAGGTACTTCAAGTCAACTCTTTGTGGAAGCTGTGCTCACCTTCTCCCTGTTCAGTTACATAGTTTGAGGTGCTTGAGTCTTTCACTGTAAGGTTGCTTTTCCAGATCCCCAAATCGTTCTTGGAGCACAGGTCAGCACCACCATGTTGTGCGAGGGACACTTGACAAAATTACTGGACTTAGTGACAGACATTGCAGGAAGGATTATGTCTTTCAGTCATTCAACCCAGATTCCAATTGCCATGGACATCACAACTCTGAACCATTTACCAAGGGATGTGGTGGAGTTGCCATCATCTGGGGACTTTACAGGAAGGCTGGAGTCTCCTTCTAAAAGCTACACTCCAAGTAGGGTCATAATTGATTGACTTTAAATAATGAACACGCCTTTAGAGCAGGGATGTCCTTGGGGAGTGCTGTAACCCCTGAGGCTCAGAGTTATGGGGCAGCTGTGTCTGATTCAAAGAGAGGGGCTGAGAGCCCCAGTCAGAAGTATGCACCTCCCTCCAGCCCAGGATTTAGGTGCTGAACTTTTTGAGGGGGCAGGTTTGGAACACACTCCTCTTAGCATCTCCCAGGGGCTACCTTAGGCGCCTGCCTGCAGAGCACGCTGGCTTTTGTGACTCCCAGTCTTAGTCCTGTCGCTCCCCATTCATTGTCCAGGGAGCCTGAGTATCTGTCTCAGGCATTGTGAACCCCAAGGGTGTTTTCCTTGCTGCTGACAAGCTTGGAGTTGCTCCACTCTACGTTCCTGTGTGAATCACAGAAATGCAGGGTGGGAAGGAACCTTGAGAGGTCCTCACTGCCCGGCGCAAGATGACCCCAGTGCCCTGCTATTGACACAACCTAAATCAGTGGTTTTCAACCTGGGATCCGCACACTATGTCTAAGGTTTCCAAAGGGGTTTGCACCTCCATTCAAAATTTTTTAGAGGTCCGCAAATGAAAAAAGCTTGAAAACTACTGACCTAAATGATTCTGTATTGGAATGGGTACTGACAGCAGTGAGAAAGGATGTGAGAGTGGTCTGCGGCTTTAATGATGGGTAGGGAAAGCATAGGGTTAGTTGGTATCATGCATGCAACAGCGAAGGGATTGTTGTGACACAGGGGCCCCTTGGTGCCAACTGGCAAAGAGTTTGCTGTTTACAAGCAACTCCTGTCTCAGAACTGACAAACTCACTACAACTAATACATCTTTTTCAACGTGTTTATCCATAAAGGGTAGCATCCAAGGTGTCTACTGAAAGCTTGTAATGTACTGCTACTCAATTATTGCGAAGTGTACATATAGGGAATAATGCAGCTGTACTAAAAGTTTTGCCCTTATGGTCTTGGAGTAAGAGTTAGTCAGCAGGGAATCCTGTCTCGGTGATGGCCCATTTAACTGGGAGGGAGTTGTCATCCCTCCCTGGCTCATCTATTATGTAACGTTTCGCTCAATTGTCTACCAACCCAGAACAATCAACGGAAAGCCAAAGACACTATAAACATCAAAACCCCGTGGAAGCAAAAAAGACGAAATGACAGGGAGGGGATGGCCCTGTCTGGGAATAAAGACAAAAGACTGATTCCGTACATGACAGGAGAAAGAGACTGCACTCGTTCACTGAGGAGGTACCTGGCTGAGCAGGGGTACTTTATGAAAGACCAGGTCCTAGCTCCGTGGGGCCTGCAATCCCTGTGACAGACTGAACTTTGGGGTGAGAATCTACTTTATTAGATAGGAAAGGTGACCATGAGTAAGCTTAGGCCCTAGTTTGTGCTTTATGATTTTGTTTTGTATGTAGCCATTTGCTTCTGTCACTCACTCTTGTTTCTGTGTGAATCTCTGTTCTTTATTAAATAAATTCCCTTTTGTTTTACTGTGACTGAACTCAAGTGCTGTGTGACAGAGGACCGGGGGCGGTAAGGTGAAACTAAGGAACCCAGCGATCGGGGTGGATGCCAGAAGGGGACTCTTTGAAGGGACTCAGGAGCTGGGGTGCATCGACTGTGAGGCTGCAGGGCTGGTGGAGACCAAAGGAGAGCGTCTGAGCGGCCAGTTGTGTCCGGAGCTCTCACTCAGCCAGCACAGGCAGGACTCCCTCGTGCTGGAGGCAGGGGGTAACAAGGTGACTCCCAGCCCTGGGCACCCCGAGAAGCATCATAGTTGTAAAAGTCTGGTTACATTTTACAGGGCCTGGCTCAGCACTGAGGGCCAGGCAGCTCTAGATATACCCATCCATTGCCGTGACAAGGCAGAGAGGCAGCGTGTGTATTATGGTCATGGGGGAGGGGCAGCACGCACTGAGGGCAGAGTTAAGGTGACTTGGGCTTTTACCTTACCTGAAGTTTGAGTTTTGCTGAATGCAATGGTATGCAAGGGCACAAGCTTTCCCCTTAGCCGCATGGTTGCTCTGTGATTCCGCAGTGTTCCTCCCCATACTTTGGTTATAGTGAAGTGGCTTTCAACCTTTATTCATTGCAGACTCCTAAAAAATTTCCAAGGAAGGTATGCACCCCTCTGGAAATCTTACGCAGACTACGGACCCCCAAGGGGTCTGTGGACCACAGGCTGAAAACCACTGGTTTAGTGCAATAGCAGTGCCTCGCAATGTTTGCAGTTGCTACCAGGACTGCCATGGCAAGTTTTAACACAATCTGCATAAGCATGTGAATTTTAGAGCACTTGGAGTCATCCACTTAACAAGAAGGGCTTCCCAACCTTGGCTAGGGCAGAGCTACCCTGGCACTCCATTACTGTATGAAGCAGGGGGAGAATGAAGGAGAGAGGATCCACCCATCTATCTGCAGCAGATTGGGCTCAGAGAGGTGGGAAGTGGCCCACTCATCTCCCTGAGAGGTTCTCAGCTGAAAGAGAACACCCAGGAGGGCTCAATACAGCCTGAAAGCACAGCTCTGAGGCACGCGAACTGCCCCTGTTCACTTTAGGGGGGGTTCCCCTCCCCCCACCCCAGGGCTGGAGAGTTTCTGGTGTGTCAAGCACCCTCCTTCTCAGCAGTGTGTCCTTGGTACATGCCCCAAACCTGCCTGTTCTCAGCTCCCCCATCCAGAGGTGCAAGGGCTCCCCTGATCCTGGCCCACAGAAAGGCTAGCTCCACCTGAACCTGATTCAGGTAGGAGGAGACTAGAAGAAGGGGTCAGACCCCCATAGGCAGGCAGGCAGGCAGGGCCAAAAAAAATACTGCAGAGCTGTGTGGGGACCATAAATTGGAGTGACCAGGACATCTCTGTAAATGCGCATGAGCTAGCCCTGACCTCAGTACAGACACACACAGACTTTCACTGCCATTCAGCTGGTTGTGGACATCCAAATCCCCTCAGCACTTCTGAAATCTCAGCCTGATCTCCCTGGGAAGGGAGTGACTCAACGCAGACACACCTCCTCCTAGCTCATCTGGGAATCAGTTCTCTCCCCATCTGGTGCCCTCTTCCATGAGTTGCTCACATTGTTACCCCTCCCTATAACTCAGGGTGCTCCCTTCTTGTGACTCAGCCCTCCGGCCAGGTCACTATGTGGCACCTCAGGGTAACGCAGTCCCAGCCGACAAGCTATCCATCTGCCTTCTCAGGCAGCTTCTGTCCCAACGCCAGGTCCTGAGCCACTTTACCGGTGGGGGGACCCAGGCACCCTCTGACTTGCAAGCTAGGCCTGCTCAGTCTCAGACCTGGTTGCTGCAGCCCAGCGCTCTATCTCCTTGCCTTCCCCTGGGTTCACCCCTGGAGTTTCCTCCATGCCCCTTTGCTACTTCACTCCTCTAGATCTCTTGTCAGACTCCCTGGCTCAGGGCACAACTCCAGGGCTTCTTTATCCCCCTGGATCTCCTCCTTGTCCCAGGCCAACTCCCTTTCTCTCCAAGGAACAACTACAGACATCCTGCCTCCCAGCAGCTCGTTCCTGCATGGGCTTCCCGGCTTGATAATGCTCGCCCAGCTCCTCCCACAGCTGGGCTTCACCTGCCATTAGGCCCTATCAAGCCCTGGTTTCCCTCCAGGTGCAGCATCGAAGGTTAATTGGCCCCTCCCAGCCCACATTAACCCACTCAGGGCTTCTGTGGGGTGGACACCCCATCACACCCACATACCCAGTGCAATTTTCTTGAGTTCAAAGTCCTTACAAGAAAGAGAAGCATGGCTAACCCTCTTTTGCAGATGGGGAAACTGAGGCACGGAGGAGTCATGTGATTTGCTCAGGGTCACCCAGCTGGTCAGTGGTAGGCATGGAAATAGACAGCAGGCTCCCAGCTCCCCAGCTACTGCCTCCCAGGATATAAACACCAAGTTAGTGAAGAAAATGATAGAGCCCAGGATTGTCAAAGGGCCTCACGGGGGCCAGCTGAAATTCCAGGGGAGCTGGGCCTCTATATCCCTCTCAAAGCCCTTTTAAAATGCAACCCTAATAGAGGGGATATTATGTCAATGTTTGGGTTTGTTTTTTTTTTTTTTTGCATGTGTTTATTCTCCTTGACATAAGACAGGAGAGATTCTCTTGCCGTGAGTACCCTGACAGTGCTATGAACTAAGGTGAATGGACGTTAACTAACAGAGATACATGTGTGATTAATTCAAAAGTTGACGTGGGAACATGCAGGTTTTTGGGGGGGTTTCCCAAGGTCAGACTGGCAGAGAGCCTGGGGGGTTTTTGCCTTCCTCTGCAGTGCGGGGCAGGGGTCACTTCCTGGCTTGAACTAGTGTAAATGGTGGATTGTCTGTCACTTGAGGTCTTTAAATCAAGATTTGAGGACTTCAGTAACTCAGCCAGAGGTTGGGGGTCTATTCCAGGAGTGGGTGAGGTTCTGTGGCCTGCGATGTGCAGGAGGGCAGACCAGATGATCATGATGGTCCCTACTAGCCTTAAAGTCAACGTGATCTCCGGGAGGAAGACAGAAGCAGCACCCAGCAAAGCCCCCCTCAGCTGCAAGGGGTGCTGCAGGAGGCGATGGTGACCTGCTGTACAGCCTGGATCCATTTCATTTGAAACACATTAATTTCACTGACGCTCTGCTTAGGACAAAAATATTTAAAAAAAACAAACAGAAAAACAAACCAACCCAAAAGGCTGCTTCATTCTGTGCTCATTAAAACCATTCCTGTTAGCAAAGCTCCTTCTAAAAAGAACTCTCTCCAATTAGCCTTGCAGCGTCTGTGAGTGTACCAAGACCGACAGGAGGACACGCTGGTCATTACAACTTTGCTTGTCTTAATGAGCACTCGGAGAAGGGCTCAGCCCAGCACAGGGCTGGGCCCAGCCTGGCGAGCTGACAACCCTCTTGAGGAGTTATGGGCCAGCAGCAGAAACAAAGTTACTCGTTGCTTTAATGGGTCCCGCCGCGGGCCATTAGAATGGCAACACTGGGGGAAATGCCAGTCTAGGTGGCAGTCTCGTGGGGGCTGATTAGAACAGAAACTCAGAGGCATTGATTAAAGTTAGACAAAGGAAGGGACAGGCCTGTTTCTATGCAGGCCTGTTTCTGTTTACCCTGATGGGTAAAGCCAAAGGAGTCAAGACGTTCATTCCCAGTGCCTGTGACAGGTGATCCCCCCCTTCGTAAATTCCATCAGACCCTCAGGTAGTAAGGGAATGTGAGGGGCTTGCTGGGGGGGTGGGGGTGGGGGTGCAGTGAAACAGACATGTAAACAAACCTCAGTTTCCCACGAGGTTAGCAAAGGCGTCACAGCCCAGGGGCATTGAGCAAAAGGCAATTCCAGGTTTCTAGGCCTCAGTGACTGACGGGCATTGCTGTCCTGCCCGCTACCCCTACCTCTGCCGATGTCCTCGGTCCTAACCCACAGCCCCCTTCTCCCCCCCACCCCGTTCCATCTCTGGGCTCACACACACACAGCTGTGCTGCTGCCCCTCCATCCCGACCCGCCGCCCCCTGCGGTCCCAGCCCTGACTCCCTGACAGCTCTGCTGAGGGATCTCAGCCCTGACTGACAATACCCCTGTTGTGCCCGTCCTGACGCTGCCCATACATCACAGCAAGGAGCTGTCATTGCTGCCCTGCCCCAAACACACAGCGCTGACAGTTCCCGTCCCTCCTGACCCTCTGCGATCCAAGTCCACCCCCCACCAGAGCTCAGTCAATGCACCACAGTTGTGACCGGCAGCTCTCCTCCTGCACTGCTCCTGCCCTGTCCGCAGCACGCAGGCGAAGGAGCCTGGCCCAGGCCCTGCGTCCTCAGAGCTCTGGTATTTCTGTGGAGTTCTGAGCTCCGGCAGCCCCTGCCAGGCCAGGCCCAGGCCAGAACTGAGCTGTCTCCATGCCTCACAAAGCAGCTTGCACTTCTTCCCCCTCACCCACCCACTCTCACAGAACAAGTGTCCTTCCTTCCGAGAGGGCGCAGAAGGGAAATACGCACATCCCCCTACACCCGAGCGAGAGAAGAGGACAGCAGGGATGCACGCACCTGCTCCCACACACTGAGCAGGTCTCATTCCCTCCAGCAGGGGACAACAACAAAACACACACACACAAATACACAGAAAGAAAAGGAGGACTTGTGGCACCTTAGAGACTAACCAATTTATCTGAGCATAAGCTTTCCTGAGCTACAGCTCACTTCACAGTATGCATCACATGTCTCTAAGGTGCCACAAGTACTCCTTTTCTTTTTGCAAATACAGACTAACACGGCTGTTACTCTGAAACAAATACACAGGAGATCCCACAGCCTCCGGCAGGGGGAACACCCTCACACACATACTGTCCCAGATCCACAGGATCCATGCTGTGCCCCCAGCTTTGGAACAGGCCCTTGGCGGATCCCCTTCGATGGACCAGACCCCCAAAGGGTCTCACTCTCTGTTCAAGGGAGGCCACGTGGTCTCACCACCTCCTGGACTGACCCTCTGGGGCTCCAGCCCCCCTGCTTCATCCCGTGAGCTCTGTCCAGCGGAGCCAGACTCCTGAGAGAGACGTGTCCACTGTGCAGGGACCTGGGCGCCTCCCCCAGGATTCGCGGTGACATTCGGGCAGCGTGTGCAAAACAGCCGGGTTTATCAGTCACGTGGACACAGCCTAGGAAGCTCTTAGGTTAGCACAGAGAAATGAAAGTGAAAACATCATCCTTTCTGGTCAGCCCGGGGTCCCGCCCAGTCGCAGTGAACCCCATGTCCAGGCTGTGTCTGTGTGTCTGTCGAACCTCTGTAGTCAGTTCCCAGGAGAGAGAGCGTCCGGAAGTCACCTCTGACCCCCCAGCTCACCCCTTCCCAGTCCTCCCTTCTCCAGCTGGCAGGTGGATGTCTTGGCTCAGCTTCCCTGCGAGAAGGGGGGAAATCCAGGCAGCGCTGGCATTGTTTCCCTGGCCCCCTTGTTCATCTGGGTCAGTTTCAACCAGTTCCTTAAAGACTCTTCGTGCCACCCAGACAGGGAGCTGACAGGCACACTCCTCTGTCTTTTAGCCTTTCCTGAAAACACACGGAGTCCTTTTCCACGCACTGGGTAACCACGTGCCATAGATGGGAAACCGAGGCACATAGTGAGGTCATAAAAATATAACCAAAAATTCCCCCTTCCTCACATATACACATACACACAGAGCAATATATCACCAAAAATGTTAAACTTCTGTTACAGTTCTGGGTCTTCATGGTGTGAATCAGAATTCACCCTCTGTGACTTAAGTGGGGCTAATGCACTGGAGCACCTGAGACCCTGATTTGTCTCCAGAGGTCAGTTTCTAACCTTGGTCTCACTGGTGTAAATTTGGAGAAGAAGAAGAATTCATAAGAATAGTTTGGAGCATGTGATGGGGATCCAGAGACCTTAATTTTAATATCGGAGCTGGCCCTGACTGTCTTTGCGACCTCAGCCAAATCACTTAGGCAAAAGTTTTCAAACTCAGGTGACTAAAGTTAGCCAGCAAAAATCCCTACTAATCAAAGTGGCCAGACTTGTAGGTGTGCTGGGCACCGGCATTTCTCAGTGACCTCTCTGGGAGCCAGGGCTGCCCAGCAATCCTGAAAAAACACACCCAGACTAAAACAGAGATGTTAAGGCTAAGATTTTCAAACTGCCGAAGGGATCTGGATGCCCAATTTCTCTTCATTTCTAGGGGAGTTAGACATCTAACTTCTTTAAGCACTTGTGAAAATTCCACAAAGCACCTAAATACCTTTAAAAACCCATCCCTCTGGATACTAGGATTAGATGCTTTGGAAAGTGTGACTCATCTCCTCCCTGTGCCTCAGTTTCGCCAAATGGGGCTGAGGTCTACGGTTGGGCCAGATGAGAGCGAAGTTTGGCACTTTGAAAGCACCTTTATAGAAGCTAGATGTCCAAATCCCATTGAAATTCAGTCGGATTTAGGTGCCTAATTCCAGCCTAATTATTATTAATTTTAGGTCCCCCAATTTGAAAATGTTGGCCACAAATCAATCTTCCTAAAGCTGTTCATTTGGGAAAAGCAGAGGTTGCAATTTTCATTGAGGAGCAGGACGCTTAGTGCTAAACGATTCTTTTGAACAGCCATGGATCAGTTTCGCTAGGAGACGCATAGGTTCCCAGCTGTTCCAAGGCCGGAAGGGACCCCTGGGATATAGTCTGTTCTGGGCATAGAACAGGCCAGAGACCCTCACCCACGGACCCCAGCGTGACGGTGACGGCTGAGCGTGTGTTGGAGGCATTGGACTGGCCCTCGGAACTCCCAGCTCAGTTCCTGGCTTTGCCCCAGACTCCCTGTGTGGCACTGAGCGCGTCGCGTAGGTTGATGTTTTCAAACTAAATGTGATGGGAATTGTGTGTCCAAATCACCTTGTCAGGATTGGAAAATATCAACCTTAAACTCTGGTTCTAGCTGAGGATCTGGCCCACAATCAGTCGTCGCTCCATTGGAGTCGCTGGGCAGATCCCCATGTGGTGTGACCCGGCCGTAGCGACACTGGACTCATCTCATCCCTGTGTGTGCTCAGACACGACAGTGCTCAGAGGCATTTACCTACCTAGATAGACAGTGAGGGCAAAACCTGTCCTCACTGAGATCAAAGGCCAACCTCCCATTGGCCCTGTCTCACCAGCATTGGGGCCTACGTGTGTTCCCTGCTGGTGATTTAATACAAAGGCAAATCTCAGCGGGTGCCTGGGGCGCTGCGATCCCATCCACAGTCCAAGCGCCCCAACCAGCCCTTGCTGCTCAGGAGTTTTGACTGACAAATGGGAAGCATTTGGAAGTGAACCGGTAAAGAGAAAAGATGGAGAATACAGCAGATCTCCATGAAATTCTGGCTGCTTCATGCAGTCGCCAGAGGGCAGCAAAGGATAAGGAATGAGAGGGAAGCAGCATTATAGGGACTGGACGGGAAGGGATGACTCACTGGTCTCTTCTGGCCTTGGAAACTATGGGACCATCTCATCTTCCCTCGTGTGTAACACAGGCCCTAGCACTGGTCGCATTCTGGGCTGTATTAACAGGAGGGTCGTGTCTAAGATGCGGGAGGTAACCGTCCTGCTCTGCTCAGCCCTGGCGAGGCCGCAGCTGGGGTACTGTGTCCGGTTCTTGGCACCACATTTAAGGAAAGATGTGGACACACTGGAGAGAGTCCAGAGGAGAGCAACAAAAATGACCAAAGAGTTAGAAAAGCTGACCTGTGAGGAAAGGTTAAAATACTGGGCATGTTTAGCCTTGAGACCAGAAGACTGAGGGGAACCTGCCAACAGGCTTCCAATAAGCGAAGGGCTGTTCTGAAGAGGACGGTGATCCATTTTTCTCCATTGCCACTGAAGGGAGGAGAAGCAGCAATGGGCTTAATCTGCAGCAAGGGAGATTCAGGTTGGATATTAGGAAAACTCTCTCTCTCTCTCTCAGGGTAATCGAGCTCTGGACCAGGCTTCCAAGGGAGGTTGTGAAATCCCCGTCACTGGAGGTTTTTAAAACCAGGTTGGACAAACACCTGTCAGGGATGGTCTAGGTTTACTCTCGCTGACTCAAAGATTAAAGGATTTATTCCAAGAGGAGGTGTGAAATATACATTTGATAAGCGAAGTTTCTTGCTCAGAACTATTTCTGCTGCAATAACTGACCAAGATGTTACCCTTCATGTATCTACCCTAGGCATTATACCGCACCCAGCACTGTCGTAACTGACTCCCAAGTATTTTTCAAGTTATCCTCATAGCACAGCTGTAAGTGGGAATATCATCCTCATCCCTATTTTTCAAAGGGGAAACTGAGGCACAAACCAATGAAGTGACTTACCCAAGGTCACGCTATAATTAGGTGATAGAGCTGAGAATTGAACTCAGCACCCATGTTCCCCAATCCAGTGCATCACTGGGATACTCTCTGCAGGCCAGTCTTAGATAGCGCACCCCATCAATATTTTGGTGACCACACTGTATTAAGTTTATGTATCATTGTGGGCCAGGAATTGTACATAACTCCATGGGGGAGGGCTATGCCAGCTCCTCCAGGAACCAAAAATACCAGGGGAGGGGTGAGTAAAGCAAAGCAACTCACCATCTATGTCTATACTGCACCCTATGCCCAGCTAACCAAGACCCAGGTCCAGCACTGTAAACCCAGGCTTCCAATGAAGCGTGGACACTCAAGCACGGGCTTGGAAACACCGAGTCCACAAGCCTGGGTTTACAATGCAGTGTAGACACCCCACCGCAGACTGATCCGCTCAACAGAAGTTCCACGCCCTCAGGGGGGTTCGCACACATTGGGTCAAGCTGGCTTTTCCAGAAACGAGGAAACAAAGAAAGGACTTTTGCTCTGAAGGGATGAGCTTGAACTGACTCGGACCCATCTATGGACAGGACCTTCTGGGCTGGCGGAAGCATTGGAAAGACTCTGACCTGCTGGGGCCCCATAAGACTGACAGGTGACTCCTGCTATGCTCAGTGTGTTTACATCGGTTTCTTGTCTTTATTATGGTTTCTCTGTGATGCTTTTACCACAGTAGAAGCCAGAAGTCCTGAGTCCCAGTCCCCCCTACTCAACCCACTAGGCCACATTTGCCTCCAGGAACCAAAACAGAACCCGGGAGCGCCATGGGCCAGTCCCCTGCTCTAGTCGCTAGCATGCCAAGCCCAGCCAGAGCCAAGGAGAGGACCTCGGACCCAGGACCAGACAGGAACAGATGGGGCATTACAGGCTGGAGGGTTCATACATTAATGGGTGTGCTACAGTACGTGAGGCTGTTTATGGTCACATATGTGTGAGTACAGATGGTCGTATGCTTTTATTTTGTTATTCTGTGTGTGGATTTTCTATCTATCTAAAGGCTCAGGTATACAGACCGGCTCTGCTTCAAAGTCCACTGGAGTCCGCTACAATCTGGGATATCCAAAGGCGCCGAAGGGAGCTAGGCAATCAGCTGCTACCAACGGAGTTTATCTAAAGACCACTGGAAAGACTTACTCCGGCTGGAGTTTCAGAGAGAGCTGGGGAACAGCTCCCATTGAAAAGAGCCTTTCCTCTGACTTCATTGGGTTTGGAACAGGATAGTAGGTTGGGATTTTCAAAGAGGACAAATCCCCTGGAACAGGGTGCCTCAACCACTTCTTCCAAAATCCTAGCCACAGGGTTTAATTTGCAAAAGCCTCGTAATATGGGCTGAAATACTGTGCCCGTTGCAGTCGAAGACAAAACCGCCTTTGATTTCAATGGACCAGGGTGTCACCGCTGGTATTGAAGTTCCACTATTCACAGTGGGAAGTGAGAATTAAGATCTCTGAATTCCGTCTGGCCTTTGGGGAAATCTCCGTCCCAGGGCAGCATTCCTTCAGGCCTTAAGGCAATTAATCCATTACCTGGTATCTTAATCCTTCCCTGGAGTCGCTGCGCAATGTGGCTGTAAATTGAATTTATTGAGTTGCCTTCTCAGACACGGAAAGGCTGATATAGGGACACCACCCAGCACAGAGTCATATGCTGAAAGCTGTTCAAAGGAGGTCAGTACTGGCTAACACGAAGTGGGAAAACTGTTTGCTTCTTCCGTATGTTTCTGCAGTTTCTTGATAAAAACAGCACTTTCTTTCCAGGGAATTAACCAGCTGAGTTCTTTCATTGTTTGCTTGAGTCCCAGGATGTCCTGAGAAGGGCCCGGTGCTGCCCAGGATGGACACAGCGTGAGCATTAACCGTCGAGATGGACGGTCAGGTTTTGAAGCATTTCTTCCTGTGGTAGAGAATTCAGCAGCTGGTGAACGGGGAGGGATTCACAACACGCAGCACGGGGCAAGCTTCCTCCATCTGCTGCCTGATTCCACCTTTCAGCCTTCACCACGGAATTGCACTTGCCAACACAGCACTGTTCAGCTGGAAAATGTCTGACCAGCTCTAGTCTGGACTAAGGCAGAGAGGAAATGAAGAATTAAGCCAATCACTGTGCTCGTGTGTGCGTTCAGGATTGTCTAGCGAAGAGAAAACTGCCATTACGACAAAAGGAGGTCATGTTTGGACAAGCAAAGATCCTGTTGGTCTGGCTGGCTGTCCAGTAGCTGAACTCCGTGCAGATGGGACTAGGTTGACACTGGATGGCTGATGCAGGGCGAGGTTAGTGCAGCCACCTCTGGGGTGGGGGCCGGGGACTGTTTACAGAGGGACCCCTCAATCATTTGTAAAAAGGGAAGAGATGTGCGACATTGATGCAGGCAATCCCGAGGACTCCCCCACAATGCAGAGAGGAGGCGGCGGCTGTGAGCAGCGTGGGGGTTACTCAAGAGTGGGTCAGAGTGGGGTGGAACTGGGGGGCAGCCATCGCTCCTCTTCAGCCAGTGGGAAGCAGATGCATCCGAATTGGTGGCAGTGGTGGGATCCCAGCTGGGGGTTTGCTCCGGGCTGGGCACAGGCCGGCCAGGTGGGTCTGCACCCAGTGTCCCCGGCTGGCCCTCTGGCTCCCAGTTGGACGCCCAGGGTAGTTTGGGAAGTGGGTGCGGGGATCCTGGAGGGGGCTCAGAGCCCGAAGATGGCAGGGCCAATGCTGCAGCCCAGCAGGGCGTTGGCGGCTTCCAGGCACTCGTTCAGCTGGGCCCCTGAAATGAGAGGGGGGCACTGGAGAGACACCAGCCCGGGGAACGAGGGGAGGGCCTGGGGGCAAAGGGAACAGATCTCACAGCACGTGGGGGACTGGTGTGGGGGTTGGGAAGCTGGGAAGTAAAGGTGCTGGGGGGCGGGGCATGGAAACCCCGGAAGGGTGCTGGGATTGGGATGGGGAGAGGCTGGGGATGGGGGCTCTCGAGGGCTGGGCTGTGGGGCCCTGGGGGGCAGGAATCTCAGGAATGGGGACCCATGGGGCACAGGCTCTCAGGGCCCTGAAGGGGCTGGGCTATAGGACATGGGGGGCAGGCTCATGGCTCTGGGCCGTGAGGATGGAGGTTCCTGGGGCTCAGGCTCAGGGGCCCCATGGGGCAGGGACTTTCAGGGTCGAGACCTTGGACACTGTCCCTGCCCCCCACCCACCAGGCACCCTCTCACCTGCTCAGTCCTGCACCCAGACCACAGCCTTGGCCTCCAGCAGCTCGACTCGTCACGCTACCCCACGGCCCAGTCGTGCAGCCAGACCATGGCCAGCACCGTGGCCCAGATGCTGGGGGTCACGTCCTGTGTGGGGCAGGATAGAGACAGCCTGAGTAAGTGCCCAGCCTGGCCCCCTCCCCTGACCTCCATCCCTCACCCAGCCCTCCCTCTTCCCTAGGGACCCCCTACTCCATCCCCCCACCCCGACTCGGAGGGTTCCTATAGCCCCCGCTCCAGCACCGTGGACCCTCTACCCAGATGCCCAGTGCCATGTCCAGGGAGTAGAGAGATGGCCTGAGACAGGGCCCAACTTGGGCGCCTCCATCTGGAACTGGGCCCCCTCGATCCAATGCTCCGACCCCGTTAGGGGGTTCCCAGCCCCCTGATCTGAGCCTGTCTCACCCACTGGGCTCCAGGTTCAGGGGTCCTTTAGTCCAGTCACCCTCAGACTCCCCCCCCGAATGGGTCGCCACCAATCTCATCTGGGAGCAGAGAACAGGCCCAATCAATGGCACCTGCCCCAGATCTCTCCCCTCTCCTCTGCACCCCCGCTCACCGCACTGGGTATCCTCCCCCTGGCGTCGGTCTCGCTCACCCCCAGCACAGCAGCCAGCCAGGGGTCCAGGTTCCACAAGACGTCGGCATTTTGCAGAGACACCAGCCTCAGCAAGGGAGGCTCCTCCGGTGCCCGCTCTGGGGAGAGACACAGGGAGATGGGGCTGGCACAGGGTTGTGGGTACAGAACAGCAACATGGCCTGTCCAGGCTGGGGGACAGACAACAGCCTTAACGGTCACCCTCTGTGTGGCCTTAACTCTGTCCCTCCATGGGTGTCCTTAACCTGCTCTTCTGCACCCTTAACTCCACCACAGTCATCCTTAACTCTGCCCCTTCTTGCACCCATGGGATGACAATTAACTTTCAATCCGAGATGGGCACCCAACTCCCTGTGAATGTTCCTGCCCAGGCATTAATTCCACAACCCCACGGTGTTTCTCAAATACAGTCTGACCCCGAAACCATCCCCCACTACAACCTGTGATACAGACCTACGTCCACAGAGAGACACAAGAGTCTAAAGGGGTAGCGGGGGATGGGATGTTACAGAGTCTATATGATATTATAGCCATGCATGGGCCAGGGTTATGGGGCAGAGTTAACGTTATCTGGGCTACAGTCACTTTGTATTTCCAGACTCTCCAAATGCAGGTTTTAAGGTAACTTTAAAATTTCTGCTTTTTGTGGGTTTCTTCGTTTATAAACCAGAAGGTGCCAAGAAAGACTTTTGCCCCTGAACTCGCCTGTACAAACCTCCAAGCTCAGACCCAGCTTCACAAGGTGTTTTTTGCCTGGGAATTTCCCTCTGGCTTTATTTCAGAGAAAACTACTCAGAGACATTCCTGTTACAAAAAACTACTGATCCCCGCCCCCCCACACCCCCTTAGCTCACTGACACAAACTCACACCCCAAATTCCACCTTCACAGAGTTTTTTGCCTGGGGGTTTCCTTATTTTTTTATTCATTTTCTTTCGAGATAATTTGCTTCATGACACTAAAAAAAAAACAGCCAAGAATTCCCCCTCCCTCAGCGACACAAAGGTTTCTCACCCAGGAATTTCCTTCGTTTTCTATGTCGTTTTTAAAGACTTGCACAGCTCCGTGACCTTCAGGGCATATGGGTCTCTAACCCGATGAAGCGTCACCCTGGCGTTTGCCCACCCCCGGAGTCCTGACTCCCAGCCCCCTTCACCGTTCTGGGGTGCCGTCTCCGGTGGGGCCCCCTGATTGCAGGACTGTCTGCCCTTGTGTTGGGCCCCCACGGCTGAGCTTTGGGAGGCCACGGAGCCAGGACAGGCGCTTGCGAGGGAGGAGATGGCCGGCGCTGGACTTTGGGAGCTGCAGGCATGCGTGGCAGAGGTACTCACGTGCCGCAGCCAAGTCACGGGACAAGCGCCCGAAGACGCTGCGCTGGTTCGGTTCGTCCAGGCGCACTCTGCTCGCCGGCCGCTCGCAGATGGGGTCTATCGAGACCCAGTCTATCAGCTCCATATAGTCCATGATGAAATCGAAATTTAGCGAGTAGATGGAGAGACACAGAGACAGACGGACACGAAAACAGACCCAGAGAAGCAAAGGGAGGGAAGAGAATTCCGTCCCCCCGCCAGACACTTAGAGCCAACGCACCGCTGGGACCCCTCCTCCATACCCCCCAGCCCCTTTCCCCGAGCTGGGACTCCCCCACACCCAGCCCCATCCTCCTCTCCCCGCAGCTCCATCACAGCCAGGATCTCCCAGCTCTTGCCCCTTCCCCCCTGGCTGTGACCCCCAGATCCAGTCCACACAGCCCCATTCTTCTCCCCTCAGCCAGGACCCCTCCTCCAGCCCCAAAGGATACAGGGGTGGGTGCTGCACTCCATGGATGAGGGCAGGATGCTGGGGGGCGAGAGGCCCCTACTAGCCAGGTCTGCTCATGACAGCAATGTGCCCGCCCCTCCTGTCCCTGCATCTGCCCGGGTCGGTCTGTCTGTCTGACTGGGTCTGTTTCTCTCTCTGCGTCTCTCTGTCCTGTCCCCGTCTGGGTCTGTCGGCTGATTCTCGGTCTCTGTCCCTGTCTGACTCTGGGTATCCGCATGCCTGTCTACTTCTGTCCGTCTGTCTGGCACAGACCCGTCTCTTCCGGCTGGGGGGGGGGCGGTGCTACTCCCCATCTCACCATGCTAGTGCCCCTGCTCTCCCCATGCCCCGGAGGTATGGGGATTGGGGTCGCCGTCACCCTGGAGGAGGGAGGGGGCAGCACAGCCCCTGGGAGTCAGGGAGAGGGGCAAAGGGACATTACCCCATAAACATGATGCCCCCCCACATGCCCCTTCTGGGTCCCCCCCCCTTACACTAGGATCCCCCTGTGCTGGGATCCCTCCCTGGCGCCAGGTTCCCCCCACCTCCTCGTACCGCCCCCAGTGCCAGGTTCCCCCTCCCACCTGAGTTCCCCCCACATGCTGGGTCCCCCCCTGGCGCCAGGAGCCCCAGCCCCTTTGGGGGTTACCTGCCAGCGGGACATCCCACCTCACCAGCTGCCCCCGCTCCATGTCCACCCCCACGTAGGCCGTGAGGGAGCAGACGACCCCCGAGCTCAGGCTGGCCTTCAGTGCCCGGCGCCCGTCCCCCTCCCACCCTGCGCCCATGGCCCCCTCCAGCTCCAGTAGCAGCGACTTGGCGGCCAGCCGGTGAACGGGCAGCCTGTGCCAGGGAGAGAGATTCATGGGGTCAGCCTGGACACCTGGGTTCCAGCCGCTACGGAGAGGGGAGCAGGGTCTAGCGGGATGGGGGTGGGTGGGTGCCAGGACTCCTGGGTTCTACCCTGGCCCCGGGAAGGGAGTGCGGTCTAGTGGTCACAGAAGAAGGGCTGCTCCCATCCTGTCTCTGTTCTGCTGGGGTGAGGATGTGGGGGGGCAGGACACAGCTGCCTGGGGTGGGGGATGGGAGCCAGGGGAGCATTGCTGTCACCTGTCTCCATCCTGTGGCTGCAGGGAGAACTGCGGCGTCTCCTTCTAGGTCTGGTCCTGGATGTGGTACTGCAGGGTGATGCCCCCCATGGGAATGTCTGGGGGCTGCGGGGAAAGAAAGGTGGTCAGAGGTGGAATGCAAGGGGGGAGAAGATGCCCTGGGACCCCTCAGACCCAGCTTACAGAACAAAGGGGGCAAACACACCCAATGAACACCAGTTGGGAGGCTGGCTTAGTAAGCCCAATGGCCGTCATTAGGGTCCAGAGATAACAATCCCCATTGAGCTCAATGGGGCTGGGGTAGCACAGAGACTTCCAGCCCAGTGGCTATCATTAGAGGTCAGAGTTATCGATCCCCACTGAGGTCTCGTTTACACTACATACTTTGGTAGAATTACATCGCTCAGGGGCATGAAAAATCCACACCCATGAGTGGCGTAGTTACACTGACCTTAGCCCCCCGTGCAGACAGTGCTACGTCGGCAGGAGAGCTTCTCCCGTCGGCTTAGAGCGTCTTCACCAGACGTGCTACAGCGGTGCAGCTGCACCGATGAAAACTTATAGTGTAGACCTGCCATGAAATCAATGCAGCCAGGCTGGTACAGAGACCCACAGCCCAATGGCCATTGGTAGGGGTCAGATTTATCAATTCCAACACAGATCAATTGGGCTGGGGTAACACAGAGAACCCTGGCCCAATGCCCATCGTTAGGGGTCAGAGTTAACAATCCCAACTGAAATCAATGAGGCTAGGGTAGCACAGAGACCTGCAGCCCAATGGCTATCGTTAGGGGTCGGAGTGAACTCTCCCCATTCAGAACAATGGGGCTGGGGTAGCACAGGGAGCTCCAGCCAATGGCCATCGTTAGGGGCCAGAGTTATCGCCCAGGAGGGGACTGTGGGGCTCCTGCCTCAGTCACTGACCCCGAGCCCTGGGGGCACCCCAGTTCGGGGGACCTCGCTCTCCCACCTGGGGCTGCCCGCGGAGCTGGGCGTAGACAAGCCACCGCTGCCCAGCAAAGATCACCTCGGGGTCCCAGTGCAGCAGCTCCGCCTGGATCCCAGGGGGCAGATCCCAGCTCAGTGAGATCCCGGTCACCACCAGCTGCAGGGCCCACTTCAGAGACTGTGGCACCTGGCGGGGGACCGGCACACACATGGTGGGCCAGGACTCCTGGGTCCTGTCCCCAGCTCTGGACGGGAGTGGGGTCTAGTAGGCTAGAGTGGGGGAGCTGGGAGCCAGGATTGCTGGGTTCTCACCTTGGGCTGCACACGGTCCTGGCCGGTGATGAACTCGGCGCTGCCCCCGACTGCCCGAGCAATGCCTTTGATCAGAGCCGTGGAGGCCCCATCCCCGATGCCGAAGGAGAAGCACCTGGGGCGGGGGGGGGAGGGGGCAGAGACCAGAGGGGGAGGGGCAGAGCTGGTGGGGCCCATCTAGTGCTGGGTGGGGGCAGGGCAGTTGGAAAGGGGCCAGTAGGGCTGGCTGGACTTGGGGGGCTCCCCATGCTGGCGGGGCTGGGAGGCAGGGTGAGGCAAAGGGTTGGGCAGATGTTGGGTACTATGGTGGTGGGGGTCCACATGATGGCAATGCTAATGGGGGCAGGGCTGGGGGGGGTTAGGCACCCCCAGTTACCTGTGGGTCCTCTGCGATTATGTCCTGGGTGTTCTCTACCTCCCCGTCCGTAAACACGAACAGCTGAGCGGGGGAGAGACGCTGTCAGAGCCGGGGACCCCAACCCCCTCAGAGACACCCCCTCCCTGTTGGGAACGGGAGCAGCCCCCTGGAGAGTCTGCCCCACTGACCTTCCCAGAGACCCCCCAAGCCTCATCCCTCCCCTCCCAGAGATCTCCCCTGAGGGGCTGACAGACGGGGACTGCTGACCTCCCCTATCTCTGTGACCCCCAACCCCGAGGCATGACCCCAAACCATCACCTGTTCACCGGCCCCTGGAGACAAGAACCCACCGACTGCTGTGGCCACTTTTCCAGGAGCTCCCTCCTGACCCCCCACCAGTGACCTCCCTGCCCCTCCCGGCTGCAGGGCACCCCCCAGAGCTGGGCACAGCACAGAGCGCTGCCCCTCCCAGTTCTATACAGAGGTACCTCCCCCCCAGTTGCTACCTGCCAGGCCCTGCTCACACCCCCAGGGGCAGTGGCCCCCCATCTGGCCCAGAGCCCCAGGCCCACTCCGAGCAACCCCTTGGCCCCGCTCGGCTGCCCCCCAGGGCCCCCAGCCCCGCTCCGATCCCCTCTCCCAGGATCTCCCCCTTGAACAGCCTCTGAGGGGAGTGTGGGGGGGAAGGTGGGCAAAGAGGGGTCTGTAATGTCGTATGGCCCAGAGCTACAGCTGGGAGCAAACACCCCATGGGCGGCAGCGGGGCACTGGGAGTGGGGGGATGCTCAGAGTTATTGCAGAGAATCCTTCCCAGGGGGCTGGCTGGGGGGGTCTCGCACCCATCCTCCGGGCAAGCTGACTCCCACGTTTGGGGTGGGGAAGGGATTTTCCCCTGGCTCAGACTGGCAGAGACCTGAGGGGGTTGGTCTCCCTCAGCAGCCTGGGGCACTCACTGGTTTGAACCGGAGCAACTGGGGGGAGTCGCTGTGATCTGAAGCCTGTAACTCAGGGTTTGGGGGTGCCGGTGACTCAGCCTGAGGGGTGGGGCTGTCCCCGGGGGGAGCGAGGAGCTGGGGCCTGATGAGATGATCAGGACAGTCCCTTCTGTCCTCAAAGTCTGTGAGTCTGTCCCCGCAGGCCCGCATCCCTCTCTGAGACCCCCCCCGTCATTCCTCGGCCCCACAATCACCCTCCAGGCCCGCCCCAGGATGCCCCTCCGGCTGGCCCCAGCGCCCCGGTACCTGGCGTGGGTGCCCGTCCCGGCAGGGGCTGCGGTAAATGGCTCGTAGCGGCTCCAAGATCTCGGTGCCCCCCAGGTTAGCCTGGAGCAGCTGGAGGCTCTGCAGGGACTCGGCCTTGGTCTGCTGGGTATTCTCCACGCTCTGCCTGCGGGGGGCGCCGACAGGTCTGGGGCTGGGACAGCCGGAGCCAGGGACACCCTGCCCCCAGCCAGCCCTGCCCCCTCACCCACCGACACCCCCTGCCCCCCACAAACAGACACACCCTGACCCCAACCCACAGACACACCCTGACCCCTAACCAAGAGACACCCTGTGTCAGCTAACCAGCCTTGCCCCCTAACCCAGCCAGCCCCCTCCCTGCCCTTCGGACTCACGGGTAGAAGGACTCGAATTCAGACCCAAAGCCACAGATGTTGAAATAACAGCCCAGGGGCAAACTCTTCAACAGCAGGACCAGGGTCTCCTGGGGACAGACAGACGGATGGAGAGTCAGCCCCACGGGCCCAGCCAGCCTGGGCTGCTCCCCCGGCACGGCCCCACGGGCCCATCTAGCGCAGCCTCCCGCCTGGCCGTCCCTTGGTGCTGTTGATGCGCTGGCGGGACAGGTCTCTGCGTCCATGGGGCAGGCCGTGCTGCCGGAGCGGCCCAGCAGGAGGACGAACTCCCCGGCTGGCTCTGGGCCGGCACCACCTCGGGCACTCTGGGCAGCAGGGTCATCATCACGGCCGGGTCGCCCATCAGGGAGCCTGCGGGGAGATGGGGGCCAGCCCCCAAATAGGGTGGGCATGGGGTCGAGACCCTGTGAGCCACCCCCTCAGAGCCCCATGACTGTCCCCAGAGACCCACCCGCACTGCTCTGTCCCTCCCCCACCCCCTCTCCCCTTAAATCCCCCCCACCCCCGTACCCAGCCCCCCAGGGCCTGCTCTCCCATCCCCAGTTCTCCCCCATGCCTCCCAAACCTGCAGTGCTCCCCAGTGCCCGCCTGCTCCCAGACACCCCGTCCTGCCAAGACCCCCCGCTCCTGTCCCCCCACCCTCACCTGCCTCCAGATTTCCCCAGCACCCACCTACAGCAGCCCTAGGACTCCCCATTCCCCCATCATCCCCCTCATTGCACCATGCCCCCCCCGATCCTATGTCACCGCTCAGCACCTACCTCACCCTCCCCAGATTCCCACCCTATGCATCCCCCTCTGCGCCCCCGCCCAGGGGTAGTAGGGTTCAGGATCCCCTCCCGCACCTGGCTCGGCTCCGGGCAGCCCGGCCTCCAGCACCGCGCTGGGTTTGGGTGGCTCCGTGTAATACACCAGCAGCTCCAACTCCCTGTCCCACGGGGGGGCCAGGGCCAGCGACACCTGGGGGGCGACAGACACACAGTCACGTCCACACGATTCCAGGGGGAGGCAAGGTCCCGCTGGCTCTCGCGCCCGGCTCGGCACCCCCCAATGGAGACAGGGTGAGGGGCAGACCCTGGGAACGCTGGCTGGGCCACCCGGGTTAGGTGGAGAAAAGAGAAGAAAAAACAACCCCAAAGGCCAATGTGGGAACTTGGCTTTTCCTGGTGAAAAATTGCAAACGTTTGACATTTTGGGGAGTCTAAATCTTTCCAATTTGGGGGTGACATTTTCCTGGTCCCCCCACCTCCATTTACTTCCATTGAGAAACAAGGAGAGGGAAAATCCCAGACACTAAAGACTTACAGAGCCCAGCAACTGCCAGGGATTTCATCCCCAAACTGGCAGATTTCTGGGAAATTCCCCAGATCCGTTGCTGTCACTCGATCCCCCACCCCCTCAATCACCCAAAGAGTCTGGCCCATGCTCCCCCTTTCGGGACCCACCCCGCGCCCTACACCACATCTCTCACCCCCGGGACCTTCCCCCCACCCACAGCCCCGTTCCCTGGAACCCACCCCTCAGCCCAGAACCCTCCCCCTGCCCCACCCCCAGCACCCTCCTCCCAGCAGGGATGGCTGGGACCCAGGTGTCCAGGTGAGCCCTTACCTAGGCAGTGGCTAAGTTCCCGGCTGTATAGCTCAGGGGGGTGAGGGGGCAGTTGGAGAGCACGTGGTCGATGCCATGGGGCGACTGCAGCATGGCGCTTCGGCTCAGGGTGTAGGGCAGCTCCCCCTGGAGGACCCGTGGGACCTCCTGGGTGATGTTCTCCCCATCCTACCCTGCAGAGAGAGACACGGGGTGAGGGCCAGGGGGCTGGGAGAGTGGGGGGAAGATGGGGGGTATGAGTTTTTTGGGGGGTATTGGGCTTGAATATCAGGGAATTTCAGGATGGCTGGGGTGGGTCATATACCCTGGGGCGGTGACTGCAGACCTGGGGGAGGGGGCGCACTTACCGCAGGGAACACAGTAGTGGCCTATGGGGAATTATGGGGGCTATATGGGTCTTTCACTGTGGGGTATGTAGAAGGGGCTATGGAGGTTTCAGGGGGTACAGGCTGGGGGGTCACTCACAGTGGGGTGTGTAGCTGGGGTTCTGGGGGCTATGTGGTACAGGGAGCTATGTGGGATCTAGGGCACCTAAAGGTCTGGTCTCAACATGGGGCATGTAAAAGGGGTGCAGCATGGTTGGAAGCACACAGCTGGGGTACAGGAGGGTCTCACCATGGGGCGTGTGCGGGGGGGACGGGGGTCTGTTGGTGTCACAGTGATGGGGGTAGGGGATCTGTGGGTCTCACTGGAGGGCGCGGAGTGGGGACAGGGGGATCGTGGGTCTCACAGTGGGGCATGTAGCAGAGGCGCAGGGGGATCTGTGGGTCTCACTGTGGGGCGTGAAGCGAGGGTGTAGCATGGTCAGCAGCACGTAGCGGGTGGCCCCGTCCCCGTACAGCTCCTGTGCCTGCCGGGAGAGAGAGGGTCACCCCGAGATCCCTGTCCCCCAAGATCCCCTGCCCCCCCCCGACCAGCACATCCCTGTACAGCTCATGCACCTGCTGGGAGAGATGGGGTCACCCCGAGATCCCCTCAGCCCGGTCCCCTCCTCTCTCCCCCCCGGGACCCCCGCCCCCAGCACCTGTCTCTTCTCCTGGAGCTGGGCCTGGATGCAGGCCCCCGCAGCCGGGCCTAGAAGGCGTCGACAGCCGCCTCGGCGTCCACAGGGAATTTGAACACGGCCTCCACGGGCCCCAGCTTCTCATTCCTGCAGAGCAGCTGGCAGCCCACGTCCGCCACAAAGCCTCGGATCAACACTGACACCGAGCTGTGGTGCAGGGGCACTGGGGGGAGGGGGACATCAGCCACAGGCCCCCCACGGGCACCGGGGGGAGGAGCCACGTCAGCCATGGGGCCACCCTCCCCCTCAATGCACCGTCCCCCGCAGCCCTGACTCACCCGGCTCCTTGGAGCTGGTCAGGAGGCCGCAACTCATCATCTCGGCTCCAGGGTCGGGGATCTGTGTGAGGGGAAGGTCGGGGGGTGAGATACAGGGTTCCCATGGAAACTGATGGGCACAGGGTGCCCTGACACCCCCCCCCCCCACACACACACACTCGGCGATGGCTCTGAGACCCCAGCCCCACCCCTCTGCTCAGCCAGGTCCTGTGGCAGGGAGTCCCACAGGCCCAAGCTCCTGAGATCAGAGTCACGGCTCTGCTCCAACTCTGCCAGCCCCCCGCAGGGAGGGGCAGGCAGGGACTGGGGTACAGCTGGCAGTTGGGGGATGGAGAGAGAAACATAGGGGGATGTATGGGGATGGATGGACAGATGGAAGGAAGGAGAGGTGCAGGGGTCAGACGGACAGACGGAATGAAGGGGGATGGGGGACTCGTGCGTTAGAATGAGGGGGCTGGGAGCCAGGACTGCTGGGTTTTATCCCCAGCCCCTGGGAGGGGGGCCCTGGAACAGCGACAGGGGTTGCAGGGGACTCGGCTCGGTCACTGGGGGGTTGTTAACCTGGCTAGGCCCTTCTCCCCACTGTCGCCCTGCAGAGAAGCAGAGGTTTGTGGAGCAGGCTCCAGCTCCTGGCCGTTCTTGGCAGGGACATGGCCCTGCTATTTACTCAGCTTTCACCCCAGGCTGGAGCAGTCGCCATAGACCCCCCCGCCCCAACGGGGGTGAAATGCGGCCCTTGGCCGTGCCCAGGGGCTCCCGGCATTCTTGTTCCATGCCCCCGAGCCGTTTGGCCTGGGTCTTGGATTTGCTGCCTTACGACGGGGTAAGAGGGCGGCAGCCGGTTGATTTCTCCCGCAGCAGAAATCTGGCTCTGAGGCGTGCAGGGAGTCTCCGTGGAGGAGCGGGGAGCTGAGGGTGGGATGGGGGCGAGGAACGCCAGAGCTGCCGTGAGCGAGAGGGGCTCCCAACCCCACTCTCCGAGCCTCGTTTCTGCTCGCCACCACTCCAGCCCCCTGGAGAATTCCCAGCTGGAAGGTGGGACGGGGAGACTGGGATCACCTGGGGGGCGGGGGGGGGGGGGGAACGTAGGCAGATTTCTAGACAAACCTCCTGCCCGGCTTCACACATGGCCCACGATGGAGAATCCACCGGAGCCCCGGGGAGTTGGGCCAGCAGCTAATTCCCCCCCCCTCCCCGCCAGACAGGTGAGCCTCCCTCCTCGCCTGAATTCATCTGCCTGCAACTCCCAGCCACAGGCCAGGCCACGTTCCCCCCGCAGGTATTTACCGCCTCTCTGGGCTGCGCTCCCTAGGCTGGGAAAGGGCTGAGGCCAGGGCAGGGCTCCAGCGGGGCGCGGGGGCGGGTCGGTTGGTCCCGGCACTGAACTCTGATGCCTAATTCCCCGCCCCGAGGAAGGGAGTCGGCGTGAAACTTCGGCCGATTCACAGGCGGCGGCTCCTGCTGCAGCAGCTGCTTCTTGGGGTGCGAGGGAGCCGCAGGGCGGGGTGGGCGGGGGTGGGGAGCTCCGACCCCTCATGGGACCCAGCAGACCCCAGGAGCCTGTGGGGAGCAGGTCAGGGCCGGTGCCCCCCGGTGCAAAAGGGGAGGGCTGAGATTTGTGTCGTCACACCGGCCGGGCGCCACGGGGATGGCCCCTGGGAAACCCACGCAGGGAGAAGCGCGGGAAGGGAGGGTGGATCGGGGCGGGGGGCCGGAGCAGAAACGTTTCGGGGTCACCTCCCTCCAAACACCCCCAAACCCGCCCCGGCACGCAGGGCCCCGCAGCCAGGGCGGGGAGACTCTGCAGGGGCGAAGCCCTGAGTCGGGGGATGGGCCCAGACCAGTGGGTGGGGGGCCCTGGACAGGGAGGGGAAGGGGGGGCCAGGCCCCCCAGGGGAGGGGACTCGACTGGGGCCCGATCCGCACCCCCGGTACCTTCTCGCTCGGTTCTGAGCAGCGAAGCCCTGAGCCAGGCTGGGAGGGAGAGTGTCCCCGCGAGCCCCGCCCCCGCCAGGGAGCGTCTGCAAACGCCTCACCCCCCACCCAACCCAGCCAGGGAGCGTCTGCAAACACCTCACCCCCCACCCAACCCAGCCAGGGAGCGTCTGCAAACGCCTCACCCCCCACCCAACCCAGCCAGGGAGCGTCTGCAAACGCCTCACCCCCACCCAACCCAGCCAGGGAGCGTCTACAAACACCTCACCCCCCCACCCAACCCAGCCAGGGAGCGTCTACAAACGCCTCACCCTCCACCCAACCCAGCCAGGGAGCGTCTGCAAACACCTCACCCCCCACCCAACCCAGCCAGGGAGCGTCTGCAAACGCCTCACCCCCCCCAGCCAGGGAGCATCTGCCAGCTCCCCGTCCCCAGCTTCTATAACCCAGGGACCGTCTGCACAGTTCGCCGCCCGCCCACCCGGGAGCCAGGGACTGTCTGCAAACTCTTCGCTCCACACATCCTGCCATGTCCCCCCATTGAACTGGGGCTGGGGAGGGGGTTCTCCAAACTGACCCTTGCTCCTTCCTGCCCCTTTATGGTGCAAAAAGCGGGGAGGATTGTGGATGCAAATGTTTCAACTCCAAGATACCCCTTTCCCATCAGGGTATTCACCCCACACTCTCCATCCAGGGGCAGTGGTGAAAGAGGGGCGAGAACCCGTCAGTTGACTGTCACACCTGCCTCTCAATAGCGAGAAGGCATCTGAGAGACATGAGGAAGCTCGGCCAGATGTGGGGAAGGGAGGGGGGAGTTTTTCCACCCACCGCGTTTCCTCTGGGGTCTCTGCAGAACCTGTTTTTAATGTCCCGCTGGATGGTGCTGGATCTGTCCCCCCGGCCCTGAGTCCTCTGTGGGTGGGAGCCCAGAGCTGGGGCAGAGAGAGGCCCCCCCTCCACACACAGCCCCACCCCCACGGACCTCTGGCCAGGGGGGACTCATTGTAATGGGGAGGTGGAAGGTCAGTCTCCATGGCCCCTCCAGACCTCTCTCTCGCTGCTGAGGCTGTCAGTGAGGTAGTGCCCAGGGGGATGGGGGCATCTTCTCCCCTACAGCCAGAGCTGGGACCCACCAAATGGACCCCACAAGCAGGCATCAGCTGGGGTCGCTCTTCCACCCCCACGGAAGTGGCTCTGGACCATAGCTGCTGCTGGGGCAGGTTCATAGGAGGCACCTGTGAACGGGGCAGCCTGACCCACCCAGGGGATGGGGATTCCCCCTTCCTTGCAATTTCAAACATCACAGTGTGAGAGGAGGGGGATCCCCACCCCCCACTCCCTGATACCCCCTCACCCTCGCTGTGAGCCTCTCAGCAAGGACTCCGGGGGACTCCGGCCTGGGGAGAATCTGGAGAGAGAAGAGAAGAGAAGAGAAGAGAGCTCCAGGGAGGGGATGGGGGTGCAGAGGGATGGAGGGATGCTGGGCAGGGGTATCTCCAGATAGACAGACAAAGGGATGCGGGCTGAGGGAGGTCATTTACCCAGCACAAGCAGAAGGAGAGTTCGTGCCATCCTGAGCTGGTTGCTCTGGGGTGGGAGCTGGGTTCTCAACTCAGCCACCGGACCCGTCTGGGTGCAGGGAGGGGGACGGGCCCTTCCCCTCTGATGGAGGCAGAGGAAGTCACAGCCTTAGGCGCAGTCACCGCTCAGCTCAGAGGGCCATTGCACTGTAACTGCAGTCCTCTTACTTTAAAGTGTAATGTGTATCCCTCTTTTGTTTTTATATAGGACTCATGTTGAAGGAGTTTTTTGTCCACCCACTCTGTTCCTGTGAGACGCTAGGGCAAATTCTCCAAAGTCAAGTGAGTTACACCAGATGTGAATTTGGTCCATGTCCCTTTGTAACATCAGTACCCAAGCTTGTATCCCAACTTGATAATCACTCCATAGGAAGGATAAATAAGTCTTTAATTTAAATACTCAGATCCTCAAACCATGAGCCTGGGATTTATATTGCATATTAGACAAAAAGCGCACAATAAAAATCATATTGTATGAGGTGATCAGGTCCCTCATTCACATTAATTGCTGTGTTTCTGTGTCTTGCTATCACTGTACGCTGAGTTGAGTATGTTGTGAAATCACTAACTTGAATTATTCTTTTATCTTGTGAACCATCAAATGATATTTCCCGAATTGTTTCAGGTGCTCCGATGGTCCAGTGAAGCACAATCTAGAAATTCCATTTGAAACATCCATGTTTGCCAAGAGAAACCAAAGCTACCAGTAAAATTCTATTCAAGTATCAGGGGAAATGAAGGTGTATTAACTGTATGGAGATCACAGTTAACAAAAATTCTCTCTCTCTGTGTCCCCAGACACAACTATCTATCTAATCTAATTTATCGTACTATCTAGGTATTCCAACAATAAATATATTCAGACTAATCAAGTGCATAGTGTCTCACAAAAGTAGAATTCACAGAATAAACTAAATTGGTTGAGAACGATTTGGGGACATAATCTTCCTTGTACATATCACTTTCATAACCTTTAACATTTTGAAACAGCCTCCACCAGGCCCAAAGTGATATTTATCCACAAAAGCACCACATTTCGGAGGCATTTCATGATTCTAACACCTGTGAGTGCATGGAAACGTTAGAATTTACACTCACGAAACTCAGTGGGCTCAAGATTCAATGGAAACATGGACACTGCTTATGTGAATCAGTGAGTGACCACTTACAATGATCTTTATGTGAATATTAGGTAAATCAGATGGCACAAAATCTTAACCAGTTCCATGTTATTTTATGAAGCGATATTAATTATACATAGCACATCCGTATGTTTTAAGTACATTTGGTAGACTGGATGCTAATCTACTGTAAATTGGCAGTTGAAGGTCTGGCCCAAGACAGCAGGCAAGCCTCAAAGGGTTTGAATGTTGGGTTAAGATAAAATTCTGGACAATGTAGGGTGAAATCCTGGCCGCACTGAAATTAAGTTCTGTCGTTGACGTCAGTGGGGCTAGGATCTTCTTATGATTTTTAATGTCTGTCTCACAATATTTGTTGTTTTTCTTCAAATCTCAACTGCTTGAATCAACAGATCAGCTTTCATATTTTCTTTTACATAATCATTATCCCTCTCTCTTCGGTAGTTCTTTTCATCCATAGATCACAAAGCACTATATAAAGGAGGTGAGAATCATTATCCCCATTTTACAGATGTGGAAACTGAGGCACAGAGAGAAGCCATTTGTTAGGGGGCTTATTCCTTCACCCACTTACTTCCCTGGTCCTTCTCGCATGAACAGAGAGCAACAATACCCGAAGTCCAAAGGTGCAAACAATTCGATGTTTATTGGGGTGAACTTCCAGCAAGCATGATTTCAGTTTCCTTCCTTAGTGTCCCTCTTCCCAGCTCTGATACCACAGAGCCTTACACCTGTCTCCCTCTTCCCATTCCTGCCGTTAGCCAAACATGATTCCAATTTTCCCATCCACAGTTCCCATTTCCCCCTGCCCACACACCCACCCACCCACTCACTTCCTGATTGACTGCAGACTATACAGCCCCCTAACACCATTACTTGCCCAAAGTCATCCACCAAGCCAATGGCAGAGCCAGGAATAGAACTAAGAAAAGGAGGACTTGTGGCACCTTAGAGACTAACCAATTTATTTGAGCATAAGCTTTCGTGAGCTACAGCTCACTTCATTCTCCTAGTTACAGTCCAGTCCTCTTGCCACCAGGGCACACTCATGGTTACAGAGAAAAGCATAAAAACATGAAGTGCACCCTACAGACTCAAAAACCAGACAGCAAATCAAAAGAACCCAACATGTATTATTTAAAGCCAATCTCATGATTTCTAACAACGTCTCCTCTCCTTGCTGAGATGCTCGCAGCGAGGGTGAGGGGGTATCAGGGAGTGGGGGGTGGGGATCCCCCTCCACTCACACTGTGATTTTAAAGGTGAATCAGGACTAAGATTCTGGATTCAGTTTTCACATCATCAAAATTTTGTAAGCTATTCTCACATATTTTCAGTCCAAACCGGCAGAATCCGTGTGAAATCAATCTTTCCAAAATTTTGGAATGCCTGTGTACTAAAAACAAAGAAAAAAAGAAGCCTACAAAAATACCCATCTGGGTTTTTACCCAGTCTGGAACTGGAACCGGAACTTTATTCTGAATCCCCTTCAAAATCCACTGGGGTCTTGATTTGAGGTTCCTGTGGGTTTATCTTACCTCGGTTTGGAAGGGTTAAATTTTTATCAGGAAATGTCAGGAAATGCCAGTTTCGCCACACAGAACGTCAACTGCCCCCCCCCCAAAAAAAAGGTCCAAAAAACCAGTTGTCATTAAATAATTATTCTCTGACCCACCTTGTTGTCTGACACGCCACAGTAATTTCCCACAAGTGTGAAAATAGAAAGAGACAATATTTTTTTTAAAAAATGCTTACAAATAAACCTTGATATTCTCTGTCAAAATTATAAAAAATAAAAATTGAATTCTGCCAAGCCTATCGATATCTCTATCCTCTCCACAGGCCAGGCTTTAATAGAAATAAATAATTGGCACATGTGCAATTTGTTTCATTTTAAATTAAATACAAAGTAAGAGGATAACAATGCATAAGGGCTGGATTTTGAAAGGTATTTAGGTGCCTAATGGGGTTTTAAAAAGTATCTAGGCCCTTAAAACTCATAGAAAATCCCATTAGGCACCTAAATACATTTAACAATCTGGCTGTAAATGTTCAAGGATGTGAGACACTAAGGACCAGATTGTTAAAGGTATTTAGGTGCCTAACTCACACTGATTTCCATTGGAGTTGGGCAGCTAATTATCTTTAGACTTCTGGCCCTCAGGGATTGTTGTTGTTTTTTCAGTACCCTATCAACTTTGGTATATCTTCCATGTGCAGACTCATTTTTCTTTCACCACATTTTCTGTGACAGCCAATGACCTCCAGCACATTTTGAAAAACATCGCTTCCCTGAATACATGTCTCAGGGCTTCTTTTACCTCTGGGTTCCTCAGTGTGTAGATGAAAGGGTTCAACAGGGGTGTGACAAGAGTATTCAAGACGGTGACTATTTTGGTCAATTCCAATGAGTTCTGCATGGAAGGGCTGACATGTAGGAAAATGGTCGAACCGTACCAGATAATCACAACTGTGAGATGGGTAGAGCAAGTTAAAAAGGCCCTTCTCCATTCCTTATGTGATGGGATTGTCAGTACAGTGGAGATGATGTAAATGTAGGAGAGCAGGGTTATGACACAGGAGCCCAGGATGACAATGAAGGAGATGATAAAGGCCACCAGATCAATAAGGTAGGTATCTGTGCAGGAAAGAACTATCCACGGTGCTAGGTCCCCAGAGAAGTGATTGATGACACTAGGGTACAGAAGGACAACCAGGTGATCAGAAATGCTGGGACACAAATAGCCAGGAAAGCACACAACCAAGAGCCAACAGCCAGCTGAGCAGTCAAGGTGCTGTTCAGGATGGAGCTGTAGAGCAAAGGATATCATATAGCCACATGGCAGTCGTAGACCATGACAGCCAAGAGAAAAATCTCTGTGCATCCTAGGGAGAAAACAAAATACATCCGTAGGACACAGCTGACGAAGAAGATGGATTTGCTTTGCGACACAAGGTTGGCAAGCGTCTTTGGGATACAAGCTGTGGTCTGCCATACCTGCGGGAAGGAGAAATTGCAGAGAAGGAAGTACATTGGGGTGCGAAGGTGATGGCTGGTTGCAACTAGGACTATGATCGCCACATTTCCTGTGACAAGGAAGAGCACAAAGAGCGAGATCTGCAAATATTAGGTCCCAGGGAATCCCAGGAGAATAAATTCCTTCACACTGGTGTGATAGCCCTTTTCCAGTGCGGTCAGCTGTTTTACCTGCCAAAACAAATGAAGACATGAAATTAAACTGATTAAACACAACCATGGCTTTGTGGGTTACAGATGATTTTGATGCACAGAAAGAGCAGATAAACCATTATTTCCTGCCTCTTTTAATTAAGGCTGAAAATATCCTATTGCTATTACATTTCTGGAGCCTTCCTGCTCACAGGGTGAATTTAAGCTTGTCCTAAATTTTCCTGTGGAAACTTTTTTTCCAGTGGAAAGTGGCTTTTGGACCAAAAAGAAACTTTCAGGATAGAAATTCCATTTTCTGGTGTTCCTTGAAAAACACAATTTTTAGTTTTTGTCAATGAAACATGTTTTTTCCACGGTCAGCATCCAAAGCCCAAGATTGATTTTATTTTAATTGATATTTTTGTTGTTTTAAATTGAAAATTTTCAAAGACAAAGTTGTTTTCTGGGTGTGTGTGGGGGTTGTCCTTTTGACAAAACCCTGAAAAATTTCAACAGAAAAAACAACATTTTTCCTGTAAATTCTTCAGGATTCAGGAGCCAAATCATTTTCAAATGAGACCTATGGGTGTTAGGCATTCAGCATAATCTGTGATTCTTTTAGAAGTGAACAAAACCCCATCGTCTCTTTTGAAAATCCCTGCTAAATAGGGTGAGCTTTTCAAAAGTTCTCATTATAGGCCTATTTCTGCTCCCGAGGAAGGAAGTCAATAGGATTTTTGTCATTGAGTCAGTGGGAGCAAACTTAGGTCAATACTGAACACATGAGATTTGTACCTGTCAATTTCCTTCCTACAATGCAAGAGGACCTTTAATTCTTTTTGTGCAGAAAGTTGCAGGTTCTAAGCCTGCTGAAGTCCCAGGTTGGAATGGGGATGTTATACAAAGTTGCAGTTCAGAGGACAGCTACTCAATTTTGGAGCATAAATAACCATTTACATCTATAAACCAGCATTCATTTTGGGTGGTTGAAAATGAGTCAGTTGCAACCTCCTTTGACCAATTGAGACTGAGGTGTGCAAGGTCATGCAATGCACCAATTACAGCAAAGCTCAGGGCCAGAGAGGACCAAAGAACAAAAGGAAGCAATTTTCCTAAAAAAAAAAAAAATAAATCAAAAAATGCATCCCTTTTTTATCAGAATTTTAAATTCTGATGAACAATTTCCTCAAAACTGTGAATTTCAAACATTTTTGACCAGCTATGCCAGGAGTCTGCAATTCTTCTCCCCGTTTAGTCATTCGAACATACTTCTCAACCAGAACCGTTAATAGAACCCAGGAGCCCTGATTCTCAGCCCCCGCTCTGCTCAAACCACAATCCTAACTCCCCTCAAAGAATGGGAATAGAACCCAAGTGTACTGATTCCTGGTCCTTTGATACAACAGCTATTCTACGCATCCCTAATAGAGCTCAGCACAGAATCCAGGTACCCTCACTCCCACACAACAGACCGCAAGCCCCACAAATACAGCAAAACTGTAATATGCCGAGTTTCTAAAACACCTTCAGAAAAAAATATCAGGTTCCCAGAGCTGGCCAAAAGTTTCCTTCACAGATGGATTAATGCTGAGGTCTCAAATTTGAGGCATTCAGAATTAGAAGCCACTTTTGAAAAAGTTGTCCCTACCTTGAAATCTGTCAATGACTTTTACAGTGAATGTTCTGAATTTTTGTTTGATTGCTTGTTTTGGGTGTTCTGATTTTTCATAACCTAAATTTAGTCCCCCTCTCTATTTGGATTTGAATTTGCAAAGCATCCGAAAGGAGTTATGAAATGTAATGGAGTTGGGTGCCTAATTCCCTCAGACACCTTTGAAAATCCCAGCCTTAAATATTTTGTATCGAAGTCTAATCAACACGGGCAATCAACAATTATATTTTCTCCCTCTTCAATATAAACCATTTATTTTGTTATGAATAATATCCTATGAATAACATCTAATGCCCTGATTCTGCAAACAGTTAATACATAAATAAACTTGCATATATAGACATATATAAAATAAAAATGCCTAAATTTACTCACATGAATGATTCCTTTGAAGTCAAGGGTTCCACTCACATGAGTAAAGTGAGGAAAATAAGTAAAATTTTTAAACATTTTTAAACAATGGAACTTACTGCAACTCATCATTCAGCAAATCTTCTCACTGGACAAACCTTCAGCTGGTGTGAATTATCAATAGACAGGGCTGATGAGAGAGGGAAGGTGGAACAATTGTACTGAGGTCCTGAGCTCAGTGCCCCTGCAAAACTATCTATTTAGGGTGAAGTGGGAGGGGGAAAACATAATTTACCGGGCCTCCAAATTTCTCTCAGCAGACCTCTCAATGGAGCTACGATTATTTAGACCAGCTGAGGATCTGGCTCTTTGTATTCAGTCTCCACTGATGGAAAGAGCAAATATCCAGAACAGTTAAAGCACCTGATTGACAAAATCTACTTGCCTGCCCTTTATCACGATGAAAATGATGAAAAACAGCCGTGATATTCTATTTTCTCCATAAAAAGAAGGACTCATCTCAGCTGAATGGTAGAGTTAATCTTTTCAAGACTTTCCTTGTACCAACGAGACCTTATTGGCTTGCAGGGAACTGTATGCCTTTCACAGTAAATTATGTTAAAAATATGGAATTCCTTTAAAAAAATACCTCGTTTGTCAGGTAGTGAACTGTAAGCACTCAGAACCAAGTTGGACACTAAGATGACGATTGATTAGATAGATAGGATAGGATTAAAGTTCAAAATGATCTGGACAAACTGGAGAAATGGTCTGAAGTAAATAGGATTAAATTCCATGAGGACAAATGCAAAGTACTTCACTTAGGAAGAAACAATCAGTTGCACATATACACAATGGGAAATGACTGCCCAGGGAGGAGTACTGTGGAAAGGGATCTTGGGGCCATAGTGGGTCACAAGCTAAACATGAGTCAGTAGCGTAACACTGTTTCAAAACAAAGAGCAAATATCATTCTGGGATGTATTAACAGGAGTGTTGTAAGCAAGACACAAGAAGTAATTCTTCTGCTCTATTCTGCGCTGATTAGGCCTCAACTGGCGTATTGTGTCCAGTTCTGGGCACCACATTTCAGGAAAGATGTGGACAAATTGGAGAAAGTCCAGAGAAGAACAACAAAAATGATTAAAGGTCTAGAAAACATGACCTATGAGGGAAGACTGGGGGGAGGGGGAGAGGGAAAGGGCTTGTTTAGTCTGGAGACAAGAAGACTGAGGGGGGACGTGATAACAGTTTTCAAGTACATGAAAGGTTGTTACAAGGAGGTGGGAGGTAAATTGTTCTCCTTAACCTGTGAAGATAGAACAAGAAGTAACGGGCTTAAATTGCAACAAGGGCAATTTAGGTTGGATATTAGGAAAAACTTCTGAATTGTCAGGATAGTAAAGCACTGGAATAAATTGTCTAGGGAAGTTGTGGAAACTTGACCTCATTGGTCATTTTGGTCAGGTGCCAGCGAGGTTACCTTTAGCTTCTTAACCCTTTACAGGTGAGAGGAGTTTTCCTCTGGCCAGGAGGGATTTTAAAGGCGTTTACCCTTCCCTTTATATTTATGACAGGTATTTAGGCACCTTGATATCTAAAACATTGATTTCAATGGATGTTAGGCAACTAGAAGGTTTGAAAATTCCACTAGGTGCCTAAATACTTTTAAAAATCTGGCCCTAGGGCTTGTCTATACAGAGAAGACACAGCAACTTAACTTCAATATGTTTATTTAGGCCACTGCCACTTTTGTGCCTTTGTGGACTCTTAGGTTGAAAACTGGTTATATCAGTTCAATTTGCACCTGAAAACTGGTATACATGAGGTTTAAACCAATATAATATCCACACACAAAGTTGCACTCTTTTAGCTAAATTGGTATAAAATCACACCTTTCATTATGTCAGTACAACTTTTTGTGTAGACTAGAGGCAAATATTTCAAAAGCACCAAAGTGTCTTAGAACCAGATTTTCAAAGGTTATTAGGTGTCTAGTGGGATTTTCAAAGCCTAGGCCCCTAAACCCCATTGAATTCAATTGGAGTTATGTGCTTAACCTGCGTAGGTACTTCTGAAATTCCCACTAGGTGCCTATCTGCCTATCTTCAGACGTCTGAATGTCTTCAGCCTATGGTGCTTTATACTTCTGTATCTTAGATCACCTATTAGGTTGTCTAAATGTGGACGTAGTTGCCTAACTTTGGGCAGCCACTTAGGGCCAGATTTGAAAAAGTATTTAGTCACCTAGTGAGATTATTAAAAGGACATAAGCACCTAACATCCACAGAAATCAATGAGTTGTAGGTTCCAAGGTGCTTCTGGAAATTTCAATAGGCATCTAAATACCTTGAGAAATCTGGCCTTTTGTCTTTTACAAACGGAGAAACTGAGGAACAAAGAACTTAAACAATTTCACAGTGGTCCATCAGCAAGTCAATGGAGACACAGAACCAAGGTCTCCTGACTTCCAGTGCTCTTCTTTAAACAAAGACACCGTCCTTACTAAGCCAGGGGTTTGGCACATTCTTGAGAAGACAGTGAAATTCTGTTGAGACCAAATCCCAAGAGCACTTCTGAGGAACATAAATTCGTCTTCTTTCTTGGACCTGTTGAGTTGCCATACATAAACAAAGCAGGTAAGGGAAAAAGACAGCAGGGTGATGACAAAATGGTAATGCAATGAGATTCTAATCAATATAGAAATTTATGCAATAAGTAGGAGGATTTTGTGTATGAAACCTTTAAATGTTTGATTTATAGCTGGAGGAAAAAATATGGCTCACAATGCATTTTTTTCCTCAGAATCCAAGAACGCCTCATTCTAAGGAGAGAATATAATGTGTGAAGGGAGTCTGTTCTGGCTAGTTCTGTCAGCAAAAGCTAATAAGTTAGGTCCACTAGAGAGAGAGAGAGAGAGAGAGAGAGGGAGAGGATCCCAGAAATATACTTTAAACCACTTGTATTAAGACCTATTTTTTGTATACTTGGTAATGTGACCTAGTGGGCCATATCTGGTTGGAAGGAATAGGTTTCCCAGTGAGTAATTGGTTCATCTGTAACATATTTCCTTCTCTCTCACTTACTTTCTCACTTTCTTAATTTCACTCATCTTTTTCAACTCTTGAATGCAGAAGAGAAAATAACTATATGATAGATCTGTGGAACTCACTGCTGCTGTAATTTATTGAGTCGCATAGATAAGAATGTAAAAATGGATTGGATATTTCTCTTAGAGGTAGACTTTAGGTTTTCATAGCTACAAATGCCACATGGACGCCCACTCCTCATTAATTTTCACGGGTATTTCTTTGTTTAAAAACCAGATTTTTAAAGGTTTTTAGGCACCTCATGAGATTTTTAGAAGCATCCTGGCACCTAAAAATCCTTGATTGCAATGGGTATTAGACACCTAGCTGCTTTGAAAAATCCCACTACGCACCTAAAAGCCTTTAAGAATTTGCCCCATAATCCCTTAGGCAGCTTTTGAACTGTCAGCTGTAGCCTGGTCTGGTAGATGGGAAATAAGGAGTTGGAGTTTGTCCCAGCTCTGTCACTCATTTACTGTGTGAAAGTCAGATTAACTCTCTGTGCCTCAGTTTCCCCATCTGTAAATAAATGAAATAATACTACTCACCCACCTTGGTAAAATGGTTTGAAATCTACAGGTGAAAAAGCACCACGAATTTCTTCCCAAGTCTACTAGAGTGAATGAATAGAATAACTTTGACTTCCTCTGTCATTGGATCAGGCCCTCTGTAACTATGAAGTTTAGGGTATTAGAAGGCAGGAGATCCTGGTCTCTGTTCCGGGCTTTTCCCCTGACTTCCGATGCATCCCTAAGCAAGATCCTTTACCCCTCTGCCCCAATTTCTCCTCAGATGGCAGAGGATTGATAATGCTTAATTATTTACTACAGAGGGGCATTGGGCCCATTCCAAACAACACTGAAGTTATGGCTACAAAGGCAGTTCTTTTCAACCTGTTGTAGAATAAAATAGCTTAGGACTGGACAGTGATTTGAAGATGTAAAGATGTTTATAAGTACAAGGTATTATTATCTTTGCCAGACTAGCTCAGATTAGCATAAGGAGGATAATCATTATGGGTGCGATTTTTAAAAGAGTCTGTGGGAATCAGGCATTTACATTCCACTGAATCACAATGAGATTTGAATTTTTAATTGTTTTGAACTCCTTTGAAAATCCCCTTGCACAGTAATAATCAACCGTTTATCCTTCAGGGCAAAGTCTTATTTCCATCTCAGCTGAGCATGGAATGTGCCTCTAAGGTCCAGCACTGCAAAATCAGATACATTTATTTTGGTTTATAATTTCTTCTTTTGTAAAATGGGGACAATGACCCTGACTCCGGTTGTAAAATGTGTTGAGATCTACTGATGAAAAGCATTGCACAAAAGCTAGGGATTATACTTAATGAGCATTGTCAATTAAGCACTGTCTGGTACATAATTCTGCATGAAATTCTTGTTCTGGTCTCACTTGTATGTTAATATGTCATGGATAGGCTTGGCAGCATTTTATTTTTATTATTTATAATTTTGATGGGTACTGTCACTGTTTATTTTTAAGCATTTTCTCCACTTTTTATTTATTTCAGTGTTCATAGTTGTACAAAATTATGGGAGTGGGGCGTGGGAGACTGTCAGACAAATGATAGTTAACGCTGAGATTCAAAAAGTGAAAGCTCTATAAACCATTAAAACACAAATTGTCAACATCACGTGTTAAACTATAGAAAGTAAATATCCTTAATTCAACAGATCATACCTGTTTTCACTATTCATTCACTAATCCATTTGTAAGCCAAAATCAGAAGTCTAAATCACCGGATTTTGACTCTAATAAGTTCTCCCGCAGTATTTTTCTTACTTTGCCTATCTGTACATTTTGAGTATTATCGATGAAAATACATTTTCATCAGTTTGCGTGTGTGTGTGGTGAAATCGACATTTACCAACGTTCACCAATACAAATCTAATCCTTCCAAGACTAGTCATGATGTCTGTTCCTTGGTTGTTAGAATTTGATCCTGGGCAAAATGTACAATCAGTTTTAATGTTCAGTACAAAGGGGGAGATTGTCAAAGGATTTTCAATGGGAGTTGGGCCACAGAATTGCCCACTTTGCCTCTGAAAATCTTCACCAAAGACAAAAATCATGGTCCTGGACTCAGAAGAAGACACATAAATAACCCCAATGTTCCAAAGGTGTGTATTGGGAAGGGTAGCTGAGTTCTGAAATGAGCTAGAGAATGGAAAATGAGGGAGGATCTAGGAGAAAAGATTAGGAGTTCAAGTTTGGCAATGTTGTGCTGGAACTAGAGATTAGGATTCTCTGCCTTGGAATATACCAATGTAAAATGTTCATCGTAGAGCCTTTGAGGAACAAAGACAAGTCCTGCCTGCCGCAGAGCACAGAAGAGATTCATGAAGGAGAAAATAGTAGAGGACAAGACTGACCCATTTACCTTAATATTAGAAGAAAGGAAATGTTCAGGGAAACTGGGATATTTTTCTTCCTCTTCTTCTTCATGCTAAATTCCGTAGATCTGTTAAAATGGGATTTGCATATCAGTGATTCTCCAGAGTGCAAGTCAAGATCATCCCTTAAATATGGACATCCAAAATCAAGGGAAATTCTACATGCTGTGTGTCCATAACCTAATGGAGTTCAATGGGTATTGGGTACCAAACTCTCTTAAGCCCCTTTGAAAATCCCAGCTAACATCATGGAGGGACTTTTGACAAGGAATAGCACTGGCTGAAGATTGAATGAACAAGTAGTAGATCAAAAGTGCCATCAACATTTCCAATGTCAATGGGAAAAATGATGAAATGATCAGGATCCCCTTCCCTTCCCTTGCTCTGTTTCTTGACAAACTCTAGTTGCAAGTAGTAGCTGATTGAGGCTTCGGGAGATAGGGGAGGTGGTAATAATTGTTCAGGCATTAGGATTCTGACTTGAACATTCAAGGAACATCCAGTAATGTATTTTAACTGTTTAACTCCATGGGTATCTCTTGTGACCTACAGAAATCAAGACTGGGGTAGAGATGGAGAACTGATTCGGTGCGTTGGTTTTCACCTCCTGAGTCAGCAAGGTATGCAGGGACCCTGCCTATGGACAGAACGCTGAGGTTTTTCTATGCCATGTGCTGGGCAGCTTGTCTTGAGGACAAAGAAAGCGGAGGCCAAATGACAAGAGACTATAAAAAGCTGCTGCAGCTCCTCCATCTGGTCTTCAATTCTGCTTCTTACGTCTGGAGGAACTTTGCTGCACACTGAAGCTCTGAACCAAGGACTGAAAGACCCATCCCAGCTGTGGATGTCCTCCAGAGACTTGATTTGAACCTGCAGTTTATTCTCTCACTGCTGCAAGCCTGAACCAAGAACTTTGCCATCACTGTATGTCATTGATTCCATTGAACCAATTGTAGCTTTCATCTATATCGTTTTCCTTTCATGAATAAACCTTTCGATTTTAGATCTAAAGGATTGGCAACAGCGTGATTTGTGGGTCAGATCTGATTTGTATATTGACCTGGGTCTGGGGCTTGGTCCTTTGGGATGGAGAGAACCTTTTTCCCTTTACTGGGGTCTTGGTTTTCATCACCATTTGTCCTCATAACATGTGGCACTGGTGGTGATACTGGGAAACTGGGGTGTCTAAGGGAATTGCTTGTGTGACTTGTGGTTAGCCAAAGTCTTCTCTGTCTGGCTGGTTTGGTTTCCTTGGTGTGCACAGAAACCCCAGCCTTGGGCTGTAACTGCCCTGCTTGAAGCAATTTGTCCTGAATGGGCGCTCTCCGTTGGGTCCCGCCAGAACCAGCATCGTTACACTGATAAGGGACTCAATTAATAAAGAAATAAAGTAATATAATTAATGTCATTTAACGTGGGTTTATGGTAAATAGATCCTGTCAAACTAACTTGGTATCATTTTTGATGACATTACAATTGTGATTGATAAAGGCAATAGTGCTGATATAATAGACTTCTCTATGGCATTTGACTTGGTACTGCCTGACGTTTTGACTAAACAACTAGAAGGATACAAAAATAACATGGCACACAATACATGGACTAAAAGCTGGCTCACGGTTAGGTCTCAAAATGTAATTGTTAAAGGGAATCGTTATGGAACAGGTATGTTTCCAGTGGGGTCCAAGAGGGTTCTGTTCATATCCTAACGCTATTAAACATTTTTTCATCACATGGAAGATGACATAAACTCATCACTGATAAAGTTTGCAAATGACACAAAAATGAGGAAGTAGTTAATAATGAAGAGGACAGGGTTACAGAGCGATCTGGATCCCTTGGTAAGCTGGGCGCAAGCAAACAATATGATTTTACTATGGCTAAATGTGAATGTCTACATCTAGGAACAAAGCATGTAGGACATACTTGCAGGACGTGGAACTCTATTGTGGGAAACAGTGATTCGGAAAAAGATTTGGCGGTCATGGTGGATAATCAGCTGAACATGAGCTCCCAGTGTGATGCTGTGCCAAAAGGACTAATGCAATTCTTGGATGCATAAACAGGAAAAAGACTATGTCCAGTTCTCGTGTCAACAATTCAAAAAGGATGTTGATCAATTGGAGAGGGTTCAGAGAAGAGCCATGAGAATGACTAAAAGTTTAGGAAGCACGCCTTATAGTGACAGACCCAAGGAGCTCAATCTATTTAGCTTAACAAAAAGAAGGTTAATGGGTGAATAAACCACAGTCTATAAATTCCTTCATGGTCTCTTCAGTCTAGCATAGAAAGGGATAACACCATACAATGGTTGGAAGTTTAAGCTAGGCAAAATCAGACTGGAAATATGGCGTACAGTGAGAGTAATTAACTTTTGGAGCAATTTACTAACGGTCACGGTGGATTCTCCATCACTGAGAATTTTTCAATCAAGATTGGATGTTTTTCTAAAAGATCTGCTCTACAAATTATTTTGGAGAAGATCTATGTCCTGTGTTATACAGAAAGTCAGACTAGATGATCACAATGGTCCCTTCTGGCTTTGGAATCTATGAATCAATGAACTCAATCAGTTTAGGTGCCTTGGTGTTTTTGAAAATCCCACTACATGCCTAAATACCATTTAAAATCTGGCCCTGGGTGACTTGAGAGACTACATCCAATTTTCAAGAGTTTTAATCTTTCAGAGCCAGATTTTCAAAAGTATGAAGATGTCTAAAGCTTCAGATAGATGCTGAGTGGGATTTTCAAAAACCCCTCACCAGATTAGGTGCCTAACCTGCTTAAGCATTTTTGTCAGTTTGCACCGTTGACATCTAAACACTTTTGAAACTCTAGCTCTTAGGCTCCTAAGCAACTTACATGATTTTGTAATGAGATTTAGGCTTCTATATCATGTAGGCACTATCATAAATATAAAGGGAAGGGTAACCACCTTTCTGTATACAATGCTATAAAATCCCTCTTTGACAGAGGCAAAACCGTTTCACCTGTAAAGGGCTAAGAAGTTAAGATAACCTCGCTGGCACCTGACCAAAATGACCAATGAGGAGACAAGATACTTTCAAAGCTGGAGCGGGAGGAACAAAGGGTCTGTCTGTCTGTCTGTGTGATGCTTTTGCTGGGAACAGATCAGGAATGCAGCTCAGAACTCCTGTAAAAAGTTAGTCAGTACTCTAGCTAGAAATGCGTCAGATTTCCTTTTGTTTAATGGCTGGTAAAATAGGCTGTGCTAGATGTAATGTATATTCCTGTTTTTGTGTCTTTTTGTAACTTAAGGTTTTGCCTAGAGGGATTCTCCATGTTTTGAATCTGATTACGCTGTAAGGTATTTACCATCCTGATTTTACAGAGGTGATTCTTTTACCTTTTCTTTCATTAAAATTCTTCTTTTAAGAACCTGATTGCTTTTTCATTGTTCTTAAGTTCCAAGGGATTGGCTCTGTGTTCACCTGTACAAATTAATGAGGATTTTTATCAAGCCTTCCCCAGGAAAGGGGGTGTAGGGCTTGGGGAGATATTTTGGGGGAAAACATCTCCAAGTGGGCTCTTTCTCTGTTCTTTGTGTAACACGCTTGGTGGTGGCAGCATAGGGTTCAAGGACAAGGCAAAGTTTGCACGTTGTGGAAGTTTTTAACCTAAGCTGGTAAGAATAAGCTTAGGGGTCTTTCATGCAGGTCCCCACAGCTGTACCCTGGAGTTCAGAGTGAAGAAGGAATCTTGACAGGCACCAATGAAAACTGTACTTGTGATGTCTAACAATCCATGTAACAAAGCTTCTCCTGAATTATGGTCTCTTGTGTCTTCACAGATGGAGCCTGTGACTGGAATAGAGAAGGAAAACCAGTCCAGGATATAAGAATTTATCCTTCTGGGCTTCCCACGTAGTCAATATTTGCAGATCTCTCTTTTTGTGGTGTTTGCCATGATGTATGTCCTGACAGTTGCAGAAAATGTTGCCATCCTAGTCCTAGTGAGGGCCAGCTATCAACTCCGCACCCCCATGTATGTCTTCCTTTGCAACCTCTCCTTGCTGGAGATATGATACAGCACAGCCTGTGTTCCCAAGATCACTGCGATTTTCCTGGGGAAAAACAGAACCGTCCCCTTTAGTAGCTGCATCCTGCAGATGGACTTCATTTTCTCCCTGGGCGGCACAGAATATTTCCTCTTCTCTGCCATGGCCTATGACTGCTATCTGGCTATTTGCTACCCACTGCACTATAGCACCATCATGAACAGCACCTTGTCTGCTCAGCTGGCCCTTGGCTCCTGGGTGTGTAGTTTCCTGGCTATTTCTATCCCAGAATCTCTGAGAGTTAGGTTGTCCTTCTGTGGCACTAATGTCGTTACTTGTTTCTCCTGCAGCATAGATTCCTTCATCATTCTCTCCTGCCCAGACACCTACGTGACTGAGATGGCAGCTTTTATCATCTCGATCATCGTCATCCTGGGATTATGTTCAATAACTCTGGTCTCCTACATTTACACCCTCTCCACCATACTGAGAATCCCGTCAGCCCAAGGCCAGCAAAAGGCCTTTTCCACTTGCTCTTCCCCCCTCACTCTTGTGATTATATGGTACAGCTCCACCATCTTCCTGTATGTCAGGCCTTCCAGACTGAATGCCTTGGACATGAACAAGACTGTCAACACTTTGAATACTATTGTAACTCCGCTGTTAAACCTCTTCTTTGACAGTCTGAGAAACAAAGAGGTGAAGGAGGCTTTATGGAAGGTATTCAGTGGGACATGAAGTTGTTTTTGAATGGCTTAGATGTTACTGGGTCTGATTCTCAGCCTGTGCTCATGTTCCCTTTGGTAGTAACTGTCCTTGTTGTTGTTCTTTTAATCCTGGTTCCAGTTTTACATTGACAACTTTTGTATTTGAGTAAAATGTTCAGAAGTGCCTAAGGGCCAGATTTGCAAAGGGATTTAGTCACCTAAAGATTCAGATAGGCCTCTAAATATGATTAAAGATCTAGCTTCTAGGAGCTTAATTTTTATTGAAAATCTACTGGACGTGAGCTCCTAAGGGGCATATTTTCGAAGATATTTAGGTATCTAAAGATGCAGATAGTTTTTTAGTGGGCTTTTCAAAAGCACTTCAGCAGATGAGGCACAAAATCCCATTGATTTCAGTGGTAGCTACAAATACTTTTGAAAATCTGTCCCTTAAAATCTATCGAGAGATTTCATCAACAGCCCATTGGCATCAATGAACATCTTTCAACTGAATTAAATGGCCTTTCGATCAGGCCCTATGTGGACATTACTTTTAGCAATTCACATTTAGGCCCCTGTCATAAATATAAAGGGAAGGGTAAACCCCTTTAAAATCCCTCCTGGCCAGAGGAAAAATCCTCTCACCTGTAAAAGGTTAAGAAGCTAAAGGTAACCTTGCTGGCACCTGACCAAAATGACCAATGAGGAGACAAGATATTTTCAAAAGCTGGGAGGAGGGAGAAAAACAAAGAGTCTGTGTCTGTCTGTGTGATGCTTTTCCCAGAGACAGAACAGGAATGGAGTCTTAGAATTTAGTAAGTAATCTAGCTAGGTATGTGTTAGATTATGATTTCTTTAAATGGCTGAGAAAATAGCTGTGCTGAATAGAATGAATATTCCTGTCTGTGTGTCTTTTTTGTAACTGAAGGTTTTGCCTAGAGGGATTCTCTATGTTTTGAATCTAATTACCCTGTAAGGTATTCACCATCCTGCTTTTACAGAGATGATTTTTTTTTTTACTTCTATTAAAAGTCTTCTTGTAAGGAAACTGAATGTTTTTTCATTGTTCTAAGATCCAAGGGTTTGGGTCTGTGGTCACCTATGCAAACTGGTGAGGATTTTTACCAAACCTGCCCCAGGAAGTGGGGTGCAAGGGTTGGGAGGACTTTGGGGGGAAAGACGTGTCCAAACTTTGTTCTTTCAGGAACCCAGATAAAGTTTGGTGGTGGCAGTCAAAATGCAAGGGGAAAGGGTAAAATTAATTTGTACCTTGTGGAAGTTTTAACCTAAGCTGGTAAAAGTAAGCTTAGGAGGTTTTCATGCAGGTCCCCACATCTGTACCCTAGAGTTCAGAGTGGGGAAGGAACCTTGACAGCCCCCATCCTGAGATCCTTACTCAAGTGCTAAATTATATTTTTTTGAGTCGTCCAGTTGATTCTAATGGGACTACTCACACTAGGAAAGAAAGCTTGTGCATAAAGCTTGTGCAGGATCAAGACCTTAGTGACACAGAATCTGCACTCAGAAGTTTGTTCTAAGTTTAAATTTGTAGCAACTCCAGAGTTTTCATTATCTGTGATCTATAACTGGTTGGCCAACTCACACAACATTGTGTCTGTTTCCTGATTCAATAGCTGAAAAATTATTAAACAGTTGACTAAAGAACAACATACAGGAAATACAGAATGATGAACAACGATGGTGGATTTTTTTTTTAATTAGTGAAGAATTTCAAAAAATCAAACTTATTTCCCTTTTTAAGGGTTCTAAGTTTGGGGGTCCTACATGTTGGTAAATGGAAATAAGTCAATAACGTTTTTTATAAAGTTTATAAAGTTTTTATAAATGTTGTCAAAAATTGAAATGAAAAAATTAATTAAAAAAAGAAAACAAAAATTCACTAAGTCAACAGTTCTGTACAAAAATTTTCATTTTTGAAAATGGTCTTTTTCAACAAAAAGGAATTACAAGGGAGAAAGAAGTTCAATTAATGGTGATCAATATGTTTCCACAGAATGTTTTTTATCAAATGAACTTAATTTAACTGTGACATTTCTGATAGATAAAGACAATGGTGTTTATGTAATAAACTTGCATTTTTCTAAAGGTTTGATTCAGGGTTACATCGCACTATTTAAAAAAAAACACAACACAAAACCAATAGTAAATTGATTAAAAACTGGCTAACTGATAGTTCTCAAAACATAACTGTTGATGGGGACTGTTGATTTTAATGGGTGATAGACACCTAGATGCTTTTGAGAATCCCACTAGGTTCCTAAATACTTTTACATATCTTGCCCTTGATGCCTGACTTATTTGTATTTTTGTATATTTGTATCTAGACCAGTCTTATCATCAGAGTGTAAATAAACTTTAACTTTTACCTTTGTATCCCCCTACCTTTTGGAAAGTGTTTTACTTATTAAGGCTGGGGATTTCAAAGGAGCGTAAAGACGTAGGCTGGGTTTACCAAAGGAACCTGAGAGAGTTTTAATAGAATTTTTGCACCTATGTCCCTTTGGCATCTTTGGAAGTCCCAGCCCTAATTAGAGCTGGTTGGAATTTTCATTGTAGAGGAAATTCCAATATTTTGAAATTGGTTTTTATCCCAAATCTGGATGAAAATTTAAAACGTGCTGATACAGACTAATACGGCTACCGCTCTGAAACTTGTATTTAGCTGTGACACCTTTCCCAGACCCGAAGAAGAGCTCTGTGTAAGCTTGGAAATTTGTCTTTCCCAACTACAGAAATTGGGCCAATACAGGATGTTACTTCACCCATTGCTCGGAAAACCCCATCAAGGCGATGACATACGGGCATGCCCAATAAATGAGAAAATACTGACAACACTGTCTACCCAAACATTCAGCATCTCCCCAGGCAGAGGAACCAGAATGGAGATGGGGGGGGCAGGGGGCCCTGGATCCATCACTCTTAAAAGTGGGAGGGCTGTGTGCTCCCACTTTTTACTGGCCTTAAGGGTGAGCGATGGTGGGGAGGGGGCAGAGAAGAGCAAGCATGGGGAAGGGCCTTAGGGGGAAGAGGTGGCACGAGGCCAGGGCCTCGAGGAAAGAGGCCGTGTGGGAGTGGGGCCTGGGATCAGGTGTCGGTGCCCCCCCCCCCGCCGACTTCTAGGGAGCTTCCGGTGCTCCTGTGCCCAGGCACTCCCACCTCATAAAGAAACAAATCAATCCACAGGAAAAAAAAAAAAAACAACCCTAAAATAAAATAAAAAAATCTGAGAAAGAAGCAGGAACCAAACAATTGCACTGATACCACAATCATATTTTTTACCCTGAGGGGAAGAACAAAAAAAGGAATGGAGTCTCTGGCTCCTCAGGGTCTACTAGGGGCTTTGCTATGGCTCCTGATTTTAGGCGGAAGGTGCTCAGATAGCATGGTGATGTGTGACAGTGTGGAATGCTGAGATAGATAGACAGATTAGATTAGATTAGATAGAAGGAACTCCTGCAAGTCCTTCTTACATGGGATTATGGTTGGCAGCTGACACAGGGTAGGATTCTGCACTTAAATAGGTCCCCTGTCTCTTTGTCATGTGCTAAAATTAAGACTTCCAGACCCACCAGCCATGCCCCCCACCCCTCCCTCCGGCGCATCACTTGCAGACTCCCTATACAGCAAAAGACTTGTTCCATGCTGCAGGGCCTGTAGGTGAAAGCAAAAAAAGTCAGTCTTGATTTCTCTGAGTGATAGTCCTTCAGCAAAGTAACAGGCACCTTTCTCAGGTAGGAGGAGAGCTGCCATGAACAAAGAGCGATAGACGGCTATTGAGCAAGCCCAGACTTCTGCAGTCACCATATCAATATTTACCCAGAGAGCAGAAGACAGAGTTCATGATCTGATGCTGCCGTATCCCACTCTGTCACATCAGCAAACAGACACCCAAAAGCCATCATACCCCAAGCAAAGCTTTGACCCCAAAAAAGAAGAAGAACCAGAGACTCCATGAAGTCCACTGGGTACTTTCTAATGGCTACTGATTTTGTGTGGAAGGTACTCAGATAACATGGTGAGGGGTGGCAGTATAAAAGCAGGAGATAGATAGATTTTCATCTTACTTATACTGGTATAAACCTGGAAGAACTCCACTGACTGAGTGGAGTTAGTGTGGATTTACCACTATACAGACAGCATTTTGCATAAAAAAAATCACACACCATATTCTTATGGGGACAATAATGTCGTCAGTTGATTGTATTTATAAAAAAACCACAGATAAAACCATGTTCATAAGAGAAACGCAGACATTTTATTCTAGTTGAATAACCTCCACCCAGTCAGTTTCCTCAGGGAAGCTTTGATTTCCTTGTTCCTTATGCTGTAGATGATCGGATTCCTCACTGGCGGCAGCACGGAATAGAGAACAGCCACCACGAGATCCAGAGCTGACGGCGAGCTGGAGATGGGTTTCATGTAGGCAAAGACAACAGTGGAAAGAAACATGGAAATTACAATGAGGTGCGGAAGGCATGTGGAGAAGGTTTTATGTCGGCCCTGCTCAGAGGGGATTCTCAATACCGTGGTCAAGATCTGAACATATGTCACAATTATAAAAACAAAGCAACTTACGGTTAAACACACACTAAATCCAATAATCCCAACTTCATTGAAGTACGAGTTAGAGCAGGCGAGCTTGAGTAGCTGGGGGATTTCACAGAAGAACTGATCCATCATGTTGCCTCCACAGAAGGTTATCGAAAACGTGTTCCCGGTATGCATTGAAGAATAGAGAATTACACTGATCCAGGCACTGGCTGCCATTTGGACACAAGCTCTCCTGTTCATTATAGTCTCATAGTGCAGTGGTTTGCAGATGGCGACATATCGATCGTACGCCATGATGGTGAGTAAGGCAAAGTCGGCTACAGCAAAGAAGATGAGGAAAAAGACTTGGGCGACACATCCAGAATAGGAAATGGACCTGTTGTTCATAAGGGAATTGGTCATAGATTTGGGGATGGTGACAGAGATGGAGCCGAGGTCTAGGATGGACAAACTCATCAGGAAGAAGTACATGGGGGTGTGAAGGTGGTGGTCAAGAGCTATGGCTATGATGATGAGAAGGTTCCCTGTCAGGGCTGCCAGGTAAAGCACTAGAAACACCATGAAGTGCAAAATCTGCAGCTCTCGAACATCAGAGAATCCCAGGAGAAGGAACTCGGTCACGGTGGTTCGGTTGAACATTATCTTTCTTAGTTCATTGTGTGATGGCTGTGGAGGGAAGGACAAGAGCAATGGTCAGGGTTATAGTGAGAGAGGGAATGACTCTGATTCCCCTCTCCATGATATCTCATGGTGTGAATGTCAAAGGTGCACAGCACTTGTCACTTCCATTGTCTGGAGTAGTGAGGGCTCCTCACTGCTCACAACCAGGGCACTACTCTGGTGCGTTATTACAGGAGTGTAAATTGGCATCACTCCCTTAAAGTCACTGGAGCTGGGTCAGTTTACACCATCTGAGGATCTGGCCCAAGATGTGGCTTGATCAAATGCAGGATGAAAGATGGAACAAAGTACAACCCAAATCCAACAATCTGAGCCAAAATTATGCCCCTATTGCTATAGACAGCAGGCTCACAACTTGGCCAACTAAAATACTAAAATGCCAGCACAGTCTGATTCCCACTTAACTGAGAAATACAGCACAGAATCACCCAGCTTCCCGCATGGCAGCTTTTCTGTGATGATTCCACCCCAACATCCCACATACCGCCTGATGCCTACTTACACGTTGATTTATGGCACCAGATCCCAGCTGCACTCCCATTGCTGGGTGATGATGGGCTGGTCGCATCGCTCAGTTGCTGCTAGGTTGTGTGGTTCCCCTCTGTGACTTTATTTCTGTGCTGTGTGAGTCAGGAGACTTTGGTTCTAGTCTTGCCTCTGTCACTTTGTGACCATGGAGCAGTCACTGCTGCCTCTCTTTCCTCCCCTTCCCTTTGACTGTCTTGTGTACTTTGAATGTGAACTCTTTTGGGGATGGATTGTGTCTTCCTATGTGCATGTTCTGTGCACATGTTGACAGTATTTTTGTTTAGCAGGCAGCAGTGTGGAACAGAGGCTATGATGGTAGAAGTGGAGATCTGGGTTCTAGTTCCATCAGCCTCCTGCCTGTCCTTGGGTAGGATAAAGAGAGACAGCCTTTGTCTGGGAGCTTCGACTAAGCTAAGTTTCCAGGTAGGAGTAGTCAGACAATTTCTACTTTATTTCAAAGGAAAATTCAGTTTTCAGTTGAATATATTTTCATGGAAAATCTCTGATATCCATAACAATGAAAACTTGTTTTCATTATGCCAAAAAATTTTCAGGTTCCAACAGTTTTCGGCTGAAACTGTTTGGTTCTCACAACCTCAATGAAAAGTCAATTTTTTCTGGTGGAAAAAAAATCTGATCATCTCTAGATATCTGCATAATTTGATAGTAAAAGTCTTCAAGAGGTCTAATTGCAATTCATATTTGTGATATTAAATTTGCCCCATATATTAATACTCTAACATATGTAATTGAAATAGAAAACTTACTTTGTTGGTCTTTATTCCAATTTGCGATGCATTTGATCCGACTGTGTTAGGAATCATTGGTCATTATCTATCTATCTATCTATCTATCTATCTATTCACCCACTGCCAGGATTGTTTGGTTCTCTCTCTCTCTCTCTCTCATGCCCCCATCACTGTCATATCCACCAGCTGTTGTCAGATCCCTTCGCTGGATGTCCTGAGTTGCAGGGGTCTCTCTGCAGTTCCTAGCACAGATGGGCGCTCCCTGCTTCCCTCCTAGGGCAGCTTGGGTGAAAGGTGATGGACTAAATGGGATCAGGGACTGAAAGACAGTCCCAGCTCTCGAGCTGATCCTGGTTTGTGACAGCTTCAAATAAGGTCACAGCCCAAGATATCCCTGCTCTGGGGCTAAATAGCTGAATCCGGTCTCCAAAGCTGTGAGCCCAGCTCTGCTCTCACCTCAGGAGCAAACCATCCTGACAACCTGCCCTAGTTGACCCTAACTCCCCAGAGGGGGAACAGCACCTGCCCTGCATCTCACATGATGACAGCATCTCTTGAAGGACCTTTAGCTAAAAACAAGGCAGGGCTGGATCAAAAAGGGGGTCCCCACAGGATGGCAAAATAAAACATATATTTGTAGCACAGACATGGGATCTACAATAGCTAAGAGCCTCTTGGCACCAGAGTCTCAGTTCGCCTGGAATAGCCTGTTCCTTCATTAACTCCACATAGTCACCTCTAGGGGAGCAGAGATGTTTTTCTCCTGCATTGCACCAGCAGCTCTTGGGATGCAGCCACCAGAGGAACCCACAGCTCAGGCTGCCCTGGCTGCTTCAAGTTCCTCACTAAGAGACAAACACTAAAAACTAAGGACCAGGTCCTGGGCTGGTGTAAGTTGATACACTTCCACTGACTTCAGAGTATTGAGGGCTATTTACACCATTTGGGGATCTGACTCATTGACTTCCAGGGAGCTACATCCATTTACACCAGCTGGGGATCTGGCCCATGACACAGTTTCCAACCCATATCCTTTGCCTGTGAAACTGAACCAAAGAAGAGTCAAACATTCGTAACCAGGCTCCTCTTTCCTAGCTCTTTGTCCACTGGGATGAATTACAAGTATAACTTGTAAGGGTGACAGAGCGATTCATTCCCACTTGGGACAGAACTGGGGACAGTGTTGTAGAGATTTTCTGCATCTGATCTTCAACTTTTATTGGGATGAATAGCCCAGGTCTTTTCCTTTCTTCCTTTCTTCCTTTCTTTCTTAGTAGTAACATTGTTTTCCTTCCGGCAGACAACATTAAAATAAAAGGCTGCTTTGGCTACAGATGCACTGTTTAAAAATGTGTAATTTACACGAGACATTCATGTCAGAGAAACTGATGAAATACAAAGAGCCAGAGAGTAGAAATCAGCCCCAGACCGATTGGAATCAGTGGTTCCGATCCTCAGCAAGTTCAAATCAGGGTAGCTCCACTGAAGTGAATGGGTCAGTGCCCCAGTTTCTGTAAATCACCTCTAGCTGCCTTGGACTCAAAGGGTCCAGACCCCCAAACAGCTGTTGTGTAAATCAGCCCCAGCCCCACTGAAGTCAATTAGACCAGTTCCTCAGTGAATGTAATTTGGCAGAGTGCTATGGAACTCGGCCAGGTTACTTGAGCTAAATATCTGTGCCGTGATGTCGAGTTTTTTGTTTGTTCCTGTCTCTGAGATTTTCATTGCTGAACATCACAATCCCATCTCAATGCTCCTGGAATATTCCAATAGCAGGGTTCATAGAAACCTGTAAGATGGGTACCCAACCAGTAAATGAACTGATGAATTTTATTACCATCACAGCAACGCCCTTCTAGTTAAGGTTGCACCATGACTTCTGTTTAAAGGTCCTCTTTTTTTTAAAAAAAAAGGAAAAAACAGAAGAGAAGCTAAGTCAGATTCTTTTGAAACTTAATGTGCCTTAGGAGGGTGCAGGGTAGGATTAGTGACCTAAATGTGGGGTCATCTGAGAGAGGGTTGTGGAGATATGAGCCCAGTTACAAGTTTCTAGGTTTTGTTTATTTTGCTCAAAGCTAGAGATCAAACTATTGATGTGATGCAGCTCAAAATGGTCTCAATCTGTCTCATTTTACCCAAGGTAGTGCACGGCCCCCACTAAATCTTGGGGGACCCGAAATGAGAATGCAATTTAAGAAAGTCTGCGTGTTGGATTGTGCGCTTGTGCCAATGCAGAAGGAGGGCTAGCGGATTTCCATTCCCGCCATTTCGTATGGTTTAAAGCTCAGTTTCTGGAAGTGCACTAGAAGCTGAATGGTTACTCGGATAGCTTTGAAATTTGGGTGCCTCAGGCAGGCCCGGGGTAGCATTCGAGTTCCAAATTTGTTGTCTATAACTTCCAGTTTCCTTCTGCTGCCTTGTATTGTTAAACTGCGAGGTACTAATGGCTGGATCAATCACAGACCACATGGAGATTGACGGCTGTGAATTCATCCTTCAATTAACATAACTAACAATAAGTTAACCAAAAGCCCCCACCTTAAGCTTTGTCTACACTACCAATTTTGTCGGTCGGGATGTGAAAAAACCACCCCGACCAACAAAAGTTTGACCGACCCAAGCGGTAAAGGTAGTAAGATCCGAAGGGTAGACACGGCGGTAAAAGGAAAAGCTGTAAGGTCCATAGTGTTGACATGGCCTAACTCTGTTGAGTTACTCACTGGGTGAGTAAGAGGAGAAACAGCTCCATTTTCTGAACTAGAGTTACTCTTTATTTACACCAGGCTGAGGGAGAGAAGAATGAGTCTTACTGAGTCCAGTGGAATCACTCCTGGTTTCCATGGGGAGAGCGTATCCACACCAATGACCAGTGGGGGAACACACAGGGATGCCATTAACATCTCTCTGTTTGAACTGGGATAAGACAGCTTGGAAGCCCCAGCCCATGTTTGTAGCTCTCTCCGTTCCTAACTGTGCAACCCTGGACTAGGTCACTTCATTTTCTTCCCCACCTACATTTCCATCCATACAAATATCCTTTGCTTGACGTGGCCACCTCTCCGTGGAATGGGGAAAAAATGAAAAAAAACCCTGTGAAGTGAAGAAATTTCCTTGGAGAAATCTGCTCTAATGAACACATGGCGTGCACCTCTATGATCCACCTCTGGAACTGCTGAAGTCAGTGGGAGCATTGCTCGTGACTGCAGTGGGATCAGGACCGGGCCTTCCCTGCTATGTCAGAGCTGAGGGTTGTGTGGCTGACAGAAGAAGACTATTTCTATCAGGAAATTGCAAATTAATTTGAGATGGGCCAAGCTCAGACACTGGGCTCCTTCTTGGGATCCTCACTTCCCCAAAGCTCAGGTGAGGGGGCTTAGGATCTGAGGTTCTGGTTCCACACTAAAGCCCATCCCTACAGAACCCACCTTTACTTTGACTGGCAACAACTGGCTTCTTTGATGGCTATCGCAATCTCCATGGGGAGACCATGTAGTGAAGGGGACTGGGAGCCCGATCTACCCTCTCCCATTTTGAGATGATCTCTTCAGGTCCGCGCTGGTCCATGGTCTCTGCTGAGGCTGCTCACAGGGGATTAATGCGTTCTAGTTTGGATGGATGAGATGTTTGGTGGGTGCTTTCATGACGTGTCCAAGGAGATGAGGCACAAAACCAGTTTTTCATGGAGCTCAGAAGGGGAGGACACTGGGGCACTGCTCACTGGGGCTGGGTTGAATAGGTGACCTAGACATGAAAGCAGCCACTTCATCGGTTATCTCCCAAGCCAGCATGTCCCATCCTGCGCCGAGATGGCTATAGCATTCATGTGGACATGGGGTGTGAACTGAGACCTCCTCTCCTTTCACATGTCCAGTGCTGGAAGCGAAGACCAGGGACTGTCCTGCTCTCTAAAGATGGCTTTTCCGGGAACAGAGAGACAAGGTGGGCGAGGTAATATCTAGTAAGTAGAAAACAGCTCAACAGAATGGGCACCATGCATCCTTGGTACTAATTGCTGATTTCCATGGAGAGGCCCCAGGAATGGGCTTGGCCCTCTGGGGGGACCTGTAACCGACTCTGCAGCATCCTGTGCAATTAGAGCAGAAGCAAAGGGGTGTGGGTGCTGCAGAATCTGGAACAATACAGTGGACACTTGCTCCAGGATGTGAGCTATGAGAGGGATTTTCAGAGTGGTTTCAGGGAAACAGGTGCCCAGTGCCCATTGTCTGCACAATGGGAGTTAGATGCTTAACTCTCTTAGAGTATGTCTACACTACGAAATAAGGTCGATTTTATAGAAGTCAATTTTTAGAAACCGATTTTATTCAGTGGATTGCGTATATCCACACTAAATGCATTAAGTCAGCGGAGTGCGTCGTCAATACCGTGATTGCGTTGACTTACAGAGCGGTGCACTGTGGGTAGCTATCCCATAGTTCCCGCAGTCTCCGCTTCCCATTGGAATTCTGGGTTAAGCTCCCAATGCCTGAAGGAGCAAAAACATTGTCGCACGTGATTCTGGGTACATGTCGTCAGGACCGCCCCCCCCCTCCTTCCCTCCCTCTGTGAAAGCAACAGCAGACAATCGTTTCACGCCTTTTTTCCTGGGTTATCCATGCAGACGCCATACCACGGCAAGCCTGGAGCCCGCTCAGCTCACCGTACATGTCCTGGGTGCTGCTGGCAGACGCGGTACCGCATTGCTACACAGCAGCAACTCCTTGCCTTCACGGCAGATGGTGCAGTAGGATTGGTAGCCGGCGTACGTCTCCTGGGTGCTCCTGGCAGACCTCGGTGAGGTGGACTGGGGCGGCTGGACAGACATGGCGCTCCTCCTCTTAGAACACCGAATGGGAGCCAGAGACTCCAGGTCATTCTCTTCTTTAGGTTTCGTCTCATGGAGATTCAGTCCTGCCTGGAATATCATGCGAGCTGGAGGCTTCTGCCTCAGGCTGCTCTCCCAGCCCGCAGCACCGTGCAGTCACACCTACCCAGCTATAATGATTTAGACCAACTGAGAACCTCTCCCTTCACTTTTAAGAAACCTGTGTAACCCTTCTGCCAGTTGGAGTTGGCAGCAACAAGGGCCGGGTTCAATATCTAGGGGGTCCTTTTCAACAATGCAACACAACACCGGCTTGAGCCCCCAACTAGTGACCTGGGACAATTACACATCCCCCATTGGGCGCCTCTAGAGATAACACTT